>NC_139033.1:21451402-22651402 GCF_964662115.1 Mustela nivalis | reverse complement strand
AAGCTATGTCTTCCTCATTGGTTTATCATAAACTACTTTATACATAACAGGTTCTCAACGAATATTTAATCACTAATTTCAGAAGTGAAGGATGAATTTACCCTAAAAGACTTTGAATCTTAAACATAACTACTAGAAGATCTCTAGCAACCGCAGGAAGACTAACATTCTAGGTCAAAATTTCCCCTTCCTTCACACCAAAGAATGACATATCAACATAAGAAATACTGTATTACCAATAGAACCAGAACAGGCTTCTAGTAAAATGGCAGACTGAGATGCATAGAAGGATTGGCTCCAAACACATAAAAATGCTGGGTGACACATGGAATTTTTAAGAAATCTTCCAATTGCCCTTTGGAAGAAAGGGCAATCTTGAAGTTCTAGAAAAGAAGAAAGAAATCAAGGATGGGGTGGAAAGTAGACCCCCAAGGCTGCTGTTACCTCAGGCCTCAAGACCCTCTGGCAAAGAGCTGTGTGTTCTGCTCCTGTAGCCGGTACTCTCTGAGGGGTAAGAGTGATCTGGTAGTACCACACTATAGCTGGCACTGAGATGCAGCAAGGAGTCTTGCCACGTCGCAGAATCCTGAGTGGAAGAGGAGAGTCATCTGAGAGAAATCAAAACTCTCAGAGTGGTGTTTAGCTTTGTGTACATAGGGAGGGAACTCTGAACCAAGCCATGATCCTAAATGTTGGGCTCTATGCACTGAAACCTGTTGGAGCTCAGCATAGCAGAAAAGCAAAACACAACACAACCTGGAAGTAAACAGGTCCATCATAGAACAGGCAACCCCCTCAGAAGAGCAATTCATAATAAAAAAAATTTTCAAACTCATGAGAGATGAAGCCTGATGAGGGAGAGTCAACAGATTCAGGAGAAGAATCAGAATCCTTCAAGAATCAGAAATAATGCAGCCCTATGAACAAACATGAAATAACACTGAAGTTTAAGATGGTTATAGAGTTTTAAAAAAATAGAAACCCATAATTAAAAATAGACAGAAGCTAAATCCCCTCTCCCCTAATTCAACATTGAGTGTGGTCTCTTCCTACTAACTTCTTTACCAAGAGTAATAGTAGATGTGATGACATTAGCTTACAGTGGAGAATATCTGCGCAGCACCTCTGCGCAACTCATCAAGGTTAGCATTATCAATAGCAAGTTATGTCAATAAGATGTAGCCTTGACATGAGGGGCATCCTACAAAATACTTGGCCAGTCTTCCTCAAAATGGCCAAGGTCATCAAAAACAAGGGAAGTCTGAGAACCCTCACAGCCACGAAGCACCTAACGAGACACGATGCATCCCCTGAATGAGATGCTGGAACTGAAAAGGGACATCAGGAAAAACTGCCAGAATCCAAATAAATTGTGGAGTTTAGTTGTATGTCTAACAATGTACCAACACTGGTTTCTAGTTGTGACAGATGTACTATGCTAATGGAATATGTAACAACAGGCAAAAAGGCTTCTGCACTATTTTCGTAACTTTTCCATCAATCTGAATCTATTCAAAAACAAATTTGATTTAAAAAAGTAATAGGCAACTCTGACAGCCATCAAATAGACCTTCTGAAAAGATTACCAATAAAACAAATACAATTGCTGAGAGAAAATCACATAACACAACAGCTGCCAGAACAATTGAATGATACATTTGAAGTACTGAAGGAAAATAAAAATGTAAAAACCTATATCCTTCCAAATAATCTCATGAATCTGAGCAAAATAAGTTTATTGGCAGAGAAACAACCACCAATAGACATTGCCATTTACAGACACTTGTTAGAACTTAGAGCAATAGAAGCACATCTCAGGAAAAAAGCATCTGAACAGAAAAAAGAGCTGGTGCAAATAGTAATGAGAAGAAGAAATTAGGACATCTAAGTAAGCTTTTAATATTAATAATAATAATGAATTTGGAAAGTGGTAGTTACATATGGTATTAACAAATTAGTAGACAACAATAGAAACAGGAAGAGGGGATCAGGAAAAAAACTTTTTAGGATCCTTGCATTGTTTAAAAAGAACACATTGACATTGGTTGTTGGGACTTCATTAAGTCAAGAACACTTGTGAAATATGGTGCCAACACTAAAGAACTAGAAATGCAATATATAACTAGAGAATTGGGATAATGAGGTTTCTTGAGAACATGGCCTCATAACAAGTCTTTAATGTAGCATAAGCTGAGTCACTTAATCATTCCATACCAGTTTCCTCATCTCTAAATAAAAATCATAATCAGAGAAGGTTCATAATGTTGTGGTGAAGGCTTCACTTAACAATGCAGGTTACAAAATAAGCTCTTAACAAACCTTAGCTGTTGTTATTGCAAGCTCCAAACAAGTTTGGGAAAAAAGAAATAGAAAGAAGATATGATGAATCCAATAGGACATGGGAAAAGAAGCCAAGAAAGAGCCTGCTAAATGGAAAACATAAAATACGATGACAGAAGTCTGTTCAAATATGCAGCAATTGAAACAATAAATATAAGTGGGTTATATTTATACATTAAAAGACTGAGATTTTCAGATTGGATAAGAGACAAAAATCCAGCTATAGGAATAACCAGCTATAAGAAAAACCATTTCATATGACACAAAAGGATTGAGTGAAAAGGATAGAAAAAGGGCCAAATTCAAGCTGGTATGACATTATCTATATTAGATAAAACCGACTTTAGGGCAAAAATTATTACTAGGGATAAAGAGGATAGTACATTATAGTTGTATTAGCCAGTGTTCTGACTAATACGGAGAAATAGGATATGCATATATGGAAAGAAAGACATTTATTTAAGAAATTGACCCACAACATTATGGAAACTAGCAAGTCTAAAATCTTCTGAGCTTATGTCCCAATTCAAGTCCAAAGCCTGGCAGACAGCTGTGGATCCAGGAAGAGCTGATGTCCCAGTTTAAAGGAAATCAGACAACACTCTTACTGGGGAAGAGCCAGCATTTTGTTCTATTTAGGTCTTCAATTCACGGAATATGGCTCACCTGTGTTATGGAGGGAAATCTCCTTTCTTAGTATGCTTATTTAGGTGTTCCTTCATCAAAAAAAAAATAATAATAATAATCTTTAAAGAAACACCTAGCATAACATTTAACCAAATTTCTGGCTACCTCATGGTCCTGTCAAGTTGTAACACAAAGTTATTAATCACAGAGTCCAAAGGCAATCTGCTATCAGAATTCCCTCCTGCTCAAGGAGGTCAGTCTTTGTTCTATTAAGGCCTTCAACTGATTAAATAAGATCCACCTATCCACGTTATAGAGGGTAATCTGTTTTACTCACTTAAATATTAATCTTATCCAAGAAAGCACCTTCATGGAAACAACCAGAGTAATGTTGACCAAATATCTAGACAGCATGGCCTGGTCAACTTGAAATATAAAATTAACCATCACAATAATAAAAGAAGCAATACACCAGAAAGATAAAGAGTGCTGAAGTTGTGTTCTCTTAAGAAAGAACTGTAAGTCTATAAAGAAAAACTTGGAAGAACTACAGGAGCAATTAAAGTGAAAAATCCACAAACTTCGTGAGAGATGGTACCACACTCTTTTTAGAAGCTGATATATCAAATGTTGGTGGAAATTTGGTGTATCTCAAATATCATTTTTTAAATAGATTTTTTTAATTGTTTTAGGGAGAAAGAGAGAGCAAGAGCATGTAAGCAGGAAGGAGGGGTAGAGGGAGAGAAAAGAGAATCCCAAGCAGGTTCCATGTCCAGGGCAGAGCCCAACATGGGGCTCAATCTCACAACCCTGAGGTCATGACCTGAGTCGAAATCAAGAACCAGAGGCTTAACCAGCTGAGCCAGCAAGGAGCTCCTTGAATATCACTTTTTAACACAATTAATCTAAGAAAAATAGAGAGAGCCCTGCCCCCAACATTTAGAAGATACAAATCCTTTTCATGTGCCCCTGAAACTAAATTTAAGAAAAAAAAAATGAGCACATATTCTGCTGAAGAGAATTTTTTACTTAAACGTCACACGAACATATTATTTGACCCTAAAACAATAGAATTAAAAATTATTTACATATAGACAGAGAACCACCCCCTTCTGATTCCTTGTTTTTAGAAACTAAAAGCACACATCCTGAAACAGAATAAAAATGATCGATCTATTACTTTCTTGGTAAATCCATGGAACACAACCAGACCCAGTAAATTCATGGCATTATAGCCACATCTTTATATAGATTTATGTTCAGCACATGGAATAGTAGGTCTTGCCTGAAATTTTAGCAATTTACACAGTCTCTACGTTGTCAAAACGTAGGACTTTGACAACTGGTCCACGTAGGTAGATAACAAATGTTCACTGTGTATCATTTTGTTACATCTGAACTTGCTGCTGAATAGTGCCTAATGAATATTAAATCTCATTTTCAGACAAGTTGGTGAGAGTCAGTGTTGACCAGTCAATACTGGTGGACAGAACCACAGAGAGTCTTCGTGGAAAACAGACTGAGGAATTGTCAGGGATTGAAGCAGACAGAGGGCCCAGGACAACTAGGTGAGATGCAGGATGCTGGGTTGGCACTTGGACTAGAAAAGGGACATGAGTGAGAAAAATGGCAAAATTTAAACAGAGCATATAGATGGGTTCAGAACACTACATTAAGGTCAATTCTCCCCATTTCAATCATTGTTCTAGGGCTCACGAGCTGTTAACATTAGAGGAATGGGCAAGAGGTATAGGGAGTTGGGCACTTTTTTTTTGAAGCTTCTCTGTAAGCCTAAATCTACAATTATATCAAACTAAAAAGTTTCCAAGTTGATCTTTGTAATTCAAACTTCATTGTTCCCCAGTCCTCCCAAGAGAAACAATTTTTTTCCTTCTAGTGTTGGGGAGATCTCACCAAACTCAAAATACGGGACGAAAGCTACACACTGTAGTACTGTAGTATTTGTAACCTTCTGGTTAAAAAGCCACATTGCCACTAAATTCAGGAGAGCAGAGTTAATCAACTCAGAAAATAAAGAGTGATCTCTGCAGAAGAGGCGTGGTTTTGGAAGTTTTCTTTACTCTTTATCTCACATAGATCAGTGGTCTCCAAATCAAGCTGAACAGCACGCTGTTCGAAATCATAGGCAGAGCCCAAATGGGTAAAACTGATCAAAGCGAAGGTGTTCTCCTCAGAGATGGGGGCTGTTTGAGCTTCTGGGATGGGGCTTCCCCACACGGGACTGCTGTGGCATGGCTCCAGAACATTCTGGAGCAGCCTGAAAAACTCTGCTGCTCAACAGGAGAGATTTGATTCACACTCTGCTAATGATGAGCTCCCCTGAACCTTGATAAGGACGTTGAGGTTTCCACTTAGCAGACTCCCCGGGAGCACTGCAGCTCTTAAGGGATTGGATGGTTCTCTCTCACCTCCCTGAAGAAACACATTCTAGAGGGACACCACTGCGTGAACAAGGCAAGCGTCAATCCCACGCACGTTCTCAGATGCCATTTGAGTCCTCCGGGCACTACTAGCAATAATGCGTGTGGGAGCGTCTGCGCGTGTGTACTTTCAGTCACATAAATTAACCATAAGAATCGTATATTGTGGGGTTTTTTGTTTTGTTAAAAAGGAGGAAAGTCACGCAGCTTGGGATAAATACTAAGGAGAGGGGAGGGCTCTGTAGAAATCAATCTCCTGCTTTTATATACTCCCAAATTACACTCCTCAAGAGGGAGCCTCCAGCAGCACTGTCAGTCGTGATAAAGCGATCAGCCTGAGATTTATTATGAGTTTTCTTTTCATGTATTCAATGAAAAACATCCCACAGGTGTGTTTATATTACCAGAGATAGATGAAGATTAATTGTGTGCCCAGGTGCTGAAATGCATTGACATATTTTCTAAGATTTAAGTTGTGTTAAGTCTAATGCTTTAAAAAAAAAAAAAAAAAAAGGTGGGATTGGGAGGGGGGTAGAATGCCCAGGATTCTCAGAGAGAAAGAATATGGGATCCTCATGGACTTAAAGAAAAAGCAGACCAGTTATCATTTACCTTTGGGAAATGTCAATCCAACTTTCACCTTGAGGCCTAAGATACGTTATTTCTGGATACCCAGAAGGTCACAACTGAAGTCCCTTGAGGTTGAAAAACACCCCATGACCACTTCACCTTTTCCTCCCCACCCAGTTTGGTGTCTTTACTCTTGAAGCTTTACTTCAGTCACAGCCCAAGACCCAGGAAGGAAGAGGTTAGCTAGCATTTAAACGTAACTGACTTTGAGCAAAAGGAAAAGTTAGGTTAAAATCCTCAGGTCCTTTCCCTTAACTGTGTTTGTTACTGTAGCCAAAATTTGAGAGGTCCATCTTGCACGTCTTCCCTTAACAAGTGTCTAAAGGTTACAGATTGTCTTACATTGTGCAAGACTTATCGCTCGAGCAGCGTTCTCCCATAAAGCTCCGGAGGGCAGAAATGAGTCCTTTTTCTGTTTTTGTTGTTTTAGGGACACGTTTAGGTGATGACATTGACAAACAGTAGGTATTAAGGCTGTGCATTGTGAGTAGGTTCTGTGGAACTCCAAGGTCAGCTCACTTGTGGTCAGTAGAAAGAGGACACTTGAAGTGTTTCTTTGTGCACTGTGTAATTAACTGTCCAGCCTAGGGGGTCCCAAAACAGAGGGACTATTTCCAGGGGTTGCAAAAAACAAGCCTTGAAAGAGCAATAGATACCTATTTCCATCAGTAAGAAAGAAGATAAATGTCCCTAGCACTCACCGCATGGTGACGCCGGCTGCTCCTATCTGTTGGTCCCATGACATGTGGAGCACACAGCTGTCCTGAGGGCAGACTGGACTTCCGCACACAGAGGCTCCAAATCTTGTCAATGTAATCGACCTGACATTATCTGGTATATGCCAACCGACCCTCACAAAATTGACACGTGGCTTGAAACTTTCAAGTAAAAGAACTGCTTTAAGATGGTATGAATATGCAGGCAAATTAAGCATAAAGAAATAGCAGTGGTGGACTTTCTCCTACTTCTACTATGAGCTTTTCTCAGCTAGATTCAAAGGATATGATTTAATTTCCACAATAATGAGCAGATAATAAAGAAGAGAAACAACACTGCTCCATACCCCTTACCTTATTCCTATCTGTTCAGGATATTCATGTGAATGAGTACAGGATGGCTGGAGCAACAGCAGTCATTTTGCAAGCATGAGGTTCCAGCATGCAGAGAAAAACAAGCATGCTAAGGATGGCAGAAAGGAAAGAAAGAAGAGTGTAGGTCCTTGAGGATGCCACAGTGTTACCATTCCATCCTGTGGGAGCCTTCTATTACACGAGTTATTTAACACCTTTATGACTAGCCACTGTGAGTCAAGTTGTCTGTCATTTGCAACTAAATACATACTAACTGACAGAGTTTTGTATTAACAAAATGATAGAAAACAGCAACTTTTGAAAGAAACAGATACTTGTAAATAATTGGAAAGAAGCAGATGACTAAGTTTCCTTAATCCATAACTTGTTGTAAAAATAATGTAAATGCATTATCCATTTAAAAAAAAATCCGCAGGGCACCTGGGTGGCTCAGTGGGTTAACCCTCTGCCTTCAGCTCAGGTCATGATCTCAGGGTCCTGGGATCGAGCCCTGAATCAGGCTCTCTGCTCAGCGGGGAGCCTGCTTCCCCCTCTCTCTGTCTCTGCTGCCTCTCTGCCTACTTGTGATCTCTGTCTGTCAAATAAATAAATAAAATCTTTAAAAAAAAATCTCACATCTACAAACTAGAAATTTAAAATTCTCTGATCTGCTCAAGTTTTTTCCCCCCAAATTGGCCAAGAATGATGTTAAAAGACACATGTTCCTATTTGTTTGGTGGTATAATTGATTGATAAAGAAATATAGGAAGTTTAATAGCCAGAATTCAACAAAATTGCTGCATAGAAGTTTGAAAGGCAAATATCATAAGTTTGAAAAACAAATCTTATAACTTAAGTAAAGCTCATGATGAATTTTTCTCACTCGGAATGATGAATCTTTGTGAAGAATTTTTTATTTTGTAATCACAATAGCCATTGAAACCAAGTAGAGAAAATAAATTGAACTTTTATAAGTGGACATTTGAATTGTTGTGTTATAAAACATAAAACTATTTTTTAAAGATTTTATTTATTTACTTGACAGACAGAGATCACAAGCAGGCAGAGAGGCAGGCAGAGAGAGGAGGAAGCAGGCTCCCCACTGAGCAGAGAGCCCGGGATGCGGGGCTCGATCCCAGGACCCTGAGATCATGACCTGAGCCGAAGACAGAAGCTTAACCCACTGAGCCACCCAGGCGCCCTGACATAAAACAAAATTTTTAAAAATAAAAAAGCATTTATTGCTTTTACCATAATCGATTATAATAACTGTATACTTTTGGTGTATATTTAATTACTTAAAATAGTCTTTTAAAATGTATCTTATAGGGCACGTGGGTGACTCAGTTGGTTAAGTGCCTGCCTTCAGATCATGATTGCAAGTCATGATCTCAGGGTCCTGGAATTGAGCCCCGGGTGGGACTCGCTGCTCAGCGGGAAGCCCGCTTCTCTCTCTCCCTCTGCCTGCTGCTCCCGCTACTTGTGCTCTCTCTCTTTCTCTCTCTCCAATACATAATAAAATCTTTAAAAAAAATAAAATGTATCTTATATTTGAATTTTTTTGTAAATGTTTCATGATCGTGCACAATTTATAATTGATTTATATATTGAGTGAATCCTCAAAAAATTTTTACCAGAAAGGATGACATGCCAACTCTTGGAAATTACTGTGTTTTGTTTATCAGTGAGATTTACAATCTCTGTATATGACCGGCTCTTCCATGGCTGACCCTCCCTTGGCCTGGCAGAGAGATTCATACCCAAAAAGCCTTCCTTTTTGTCATGGGCTCTAGCATTGGAGTCTCGGGCCTTTCTGTTCTATTTTTTTAAAAGGAATCTTTGCCTGAGCAGCAGCAGTCGTAGACAATGTTGCAAGAGCACTTACCAAACACGCACACGGGGCCAGGGTGAACCTGGCAGCCAGACTCCCCCATGTATGAAAACTGAGGTCCTGGCTTTGTGGGAGAGAAGAGAAAAACCACAACGTGCACGTTCAAAAACCGAGGATTCTCACCTGATAAGCAGAAAGTCATTTAGTTTTAGAAAGGAATCCAATGAGTTCCCCTGTCCCCCAGAACAAACCAAAACATGTTTTTCTAAAAGTTGAAAAATGGACACTGGAGTCTTGGGTTTTACTGACCCGAGGAAAGGCAGCCTCCGAGAATGCAGAGGCCCGGATGGCCTTGCAAGTAAGGAAGGTAGAGCCTCCAGCAGACTCACGGGCTGAGGTCACCGTGCAGAGGTTTGTTATCACACAGACCACGCGGGCAAGGTGGGGAGGGCCGGTGCGCCAGTGAATGAGCAGCAGCCGCTCCTCCGCTCCGAGTAAGCTTCTTGATGGCAGGAGGTGTCAGAGGCCCCGCGAACAAGACTAGACTGCTCCTGGCAGACTAGTCCGATTTTCAGTTCACTCAATTATTGAAGAGGAAGTGGGCCATTCCCTTCCTCACAATGACCTTTCTACCAAGAGCCCGGTTTCATTTTCTAACTGTTTTAAAATTACTATAATTTTACAAAATGAGCCATGGTTTCCTTAGAAAAGCTCCAAGACAGATAAAAGCAAAAAGTCCACTTTAACTATTTACTGTTTTGTCACCGAGCAGCTAAAAACCCATTTTGATGTATTCTTGTCTACTGTATTTTAATCTATTAATATTGAACAGCTGAGTTCTGTGGTCAGCAGGAAACATTAGAGATCAAGCTCCGAGTTCAAGTGTAACCGGAATGTCTGGGTCCCTGGGCAAAAGCCCCTTAACTCCTCGGTCTGCAAAAAGAAAGCCCTGCTCACAGGGCTTGTGAGAAGATTAACCAATTAATAATAGCTGAGTTCTAAAAAAGTAAATAAATAATAATAAGAATAGCTGAGTTCTTTGAGAGCATAAGGTGCTAGGCAAAAGCTAAGTAGTGCTATTGTTAATGTTTCAGTTGAAACTAGAGCTTGCAGGGATCATAATTTTTAATGTAAGAACGTGACGAATATTCCACAATCAATCCTTCATTTCAATATCATTTAAATCACAGCGTATGTATCTGAATATTTTCATGCTATTATAAAATAAATTTCTTGCTTTCTTACTAAAGGGAGGACTAGCTAATATAAACACATAGAAAAGAAGAAAAAGAATAATTTCAGGGGTTTACTCAAGTCTAGAAAGCCTTGGGGACAGTTAGTTCTGTCCATGTAATTTCATTTGGATTGATCAAATTCTGGGCAAAAAAGAAAAAGATAATAATAATGTTTTATTTAAAAACTCCCTTAGGGGCTCCTGGGTGGCTCAGTGGGTTAACCCTCTGCCTTCGGCTTGGGTCATGATCTCAGGGTCTTGGGATCGAGGCCCGCATCGGGCTCTCTGCTCAGCAGGGAGCCTGCTTCCCCCTCTCTTTCTGTCTGCTTCTCTGCCTACTTGTGATCTCTGTCTGTCAAATGAATAAATAAAATCTTTAAAAAAAAAAAACCTTCCTTAAACATGAAACTTTGAAACTATAAAACTTCTAGAAGAAAACATAGGGAAAAAACACCTTGACCTCAGCCTTGATAACAATTTTTGGGGTTTGACACCAAAAACACAAGCAACACTGACAGAAATCAATGCATAGGATCACATCAAGGTAAAAGCTTCTGTACAGCAAAGGAAACCATCAACAAAATGAAAGGACAGCTTATAGAATGGAAGAAGATATTTGCAAATCCTATATCTTATAAGGGGTTAAGATCTAAAATACATAAGGAACCCATACAACTCAATAGCAAATAAGTAAATAAATCTTTAATTTTAAAATGAGAAAAGCACCTGATTTCCAAAGACATAAAAACATCCAAGGTACATGAAGAGATGTTCAGCATCACTAATCATCAAAGAAATGCAAATTTAAAAAACACAATAAGATATCACCTTCTACATGTTAGAACAGCTATTATACAAGACAAGAGATCACTAGTGTTATGAGGAAGTGGGGGGAAATGAACCCTGTGCACTTTTGGTGGAGATAGAAATTGATGCAGCCACTGTGAAAACAGTATGGAAGTTCTTCATAAAAACAGAGCTAGCACGGGACCCAGCAACTCCGACTCTGGGCATTTACCAAAAGAAAAGAAATCAGTATCTGGAAGAGATACCTGTATTCTCATATTCATTGAAACATTATTTATCATAACCAACACATGAAAGCAACCTAAGTGTCCACTGATGGATGAATAGATAAACAAAATATGAATATATATACATAAAATGAATATATATTCATTTATGGGAAAAGAAGTCCTACTATTTGCAACAACATGCGTGAAACATGAGGGCATTATTCTAAGCCGAAAAAAGTCGGACAAGAATATTTAATGTATTTCTCTAAAAATAAATGTTCGTTCTCCCTTATCGGCAGAATTAAAAATAGCTGAACTCTCAGTAATGGAGAGTAGAATGGTGATTGCCAGGAGGTCCGGGAGACAGGGAGATGTTGGTCCAAGTGTTCAGACTTTCAGCGATAAGACGGGTTTGCTCCAAGGATCTAGCCCCCAGCATGGACCGTAATTAGCAATACTGTGTTGTCTTCTTAAAAGTTGTTCTGAGAGTAGATCTGAAGCATTTTCACATAGCAATGACAAGAACTAAAGGGTAATTATGTGATGTGAAAGATGTGTTGATTAAGTTAATTTTGGTAATCATGTTGCAATATGGGTGTGTAACAAGTCATCACAGTGTACACTTTAAACCTACACAATGTCATATGTCAGTTACATCTCAGGAGGGCTGGAAAAAGCTAATAAGAGTCAAGAGACTTCCAATATAATAAACACAGCTTTTACTGACTCTTGAATATTCTGAAGTTGTTTTCTATATTATTTACTTACAAATCACACTGTACTTCATCATACATACTTACATATAAAACATGTAAACTATGTTAAGCATAAATAAAATAATACACATATAAAGCAGATAAAAATAAATAAAATAAAAATTAAAAACTAAACATAAATAAAATAATATACATATAAAATAATATTTATATTATTAAAAACAAAATTATATTCAAAATTAAAAGTATATAAACATCGGTAAGAAGAGAAACATGTAAGAGAAGAAAAGCTCTGTTTCTTACTTCAGGGATGTATACTTGCAGTACCATTTGTATGTCAATTTATATTTTACGGAGTACTTTTCAAAAAATCTCATTTCATCATACATTGCATTCATCTGAGAGCCTCTTAGCAACCAGGTAAAAGAAATAATTAGTTTATATAGTCTTACCTAAAGAAAGGGAGCCTACAGATTTTCTTGGGCTATTTCCTGAGAGAATACATTACTTGGATTTTCCATCAATGACTTCTAGGTACATCTAGTTTTCATCATTATTAGTATTTTGTAAAATAATAGGAATTTTCTTTGTGTGGACTTTTGCGACTTCATTTCCATACGCATGCAGAGCTGCTATCTCAAAATCCCAATTCACTGTTGACAAGCCTTCGAGAACATAAGCTCACACGGTCCAGGCAAACTTAAGAGCATACCTCAAACTGCTCTCATCATGTTGAATGCTAATCCCAAGAGTTATGGACATGGCATGTGCTTGCGTGCGTGTGTTATGTGTAGTATATACAAGTGTGCTTCCATTTGCGTTCCAATCAACGAGGTGTGCAGCTTTACAATTAGGAATATTGAAATTCAGGCTCTGAACATGGAAGTAAATCGCAGCTATTACAAACAATTTAAAACCACAGGCAAACAAGAGTGCAGCTTTCACCTGTCTTTAACGGAGCTGTGAGATACAAAAGAAAGGAACTAAGTGTTTCTGACAAGTCACTGGGGCTTACAGACATTTTCTCACTTAATCTCCTCAATGATGCTTCACCAGTGAGGAGACCAGGGTTTGGGGAGGGTCAGCTACCCCGTGTCCACGCGGCCCATTCTCCACAAGCTGGCTTGCTCCGTGAGGTCACACACGCACTAGACTTCTTTTTCCCTTTTGTTTGAAATAAAACCACATTCATTAGATCCCAAGATCAATATTGTCTCAAGTGTAGATCTCAATCTATGGCTTTATCCTTTTCAAACAAAACTCTCAGGTCCACTTCTTACACGATTAGAACCTTCTCCTTTTTGCTCACAGGGAAAAATTCAGATATCCTTTTATGGCTTGTATCATTGCCTTCATAGAAGAGCAAATAGTCTTCACATCAATTACATTTACTACATCAGAAAACAGAATATGCTTGATTTTGTCCTTTAGACATAACCTAATGACAGACCAATATTGAAAGTAAGCGATTGCCTGAAGTCCATTTCAATTCACAGCATCCAATATGTCTAGTATAAAATAATAAAGTGTTCCTAGAAATATTAGAAGAAACACCATTATTTAATTACCATAAGGCCTTCCGGGACAGATATAAAACGTGATTTACGTGGATGAGCAGGGGGTGGGTTACGGACGGAACAGGCCTTACACAGATGAAACATGAGATGTGGAGAAAAAGGAAGGACATTGAGGATAAGCCAGCAAAACGAGAGACAAAATGTCAACACAAGTAAAATAATAAAATGGGGGGAAAAGTCTATAGTGACATTGTGTATTATTGAGGCGGAAGAAAAGTGCTAAAACATCAGGGGCCAACAGCACTTCAGACATTACATAAAGTGATTTTTTTGCCAAAGCCAACAGGGAAAGAGATCATGGAATAAACTTCTTAATTTTTGTTGCTCATAAGACGGCATATTCTTTTTGGTGGGTCGGATTAGTACGGCGAGTGTTTTCGTTGTAAAAGGCAGTGGGTCTGTGAAAGCGTGTTGATCGACATGGCTGGAAAGGACGGGCAGGTAGCCAGAATGTGTTTAGTGAGAGACTGGCAAAGAGAGAAACTAAGTAAGAAACATGCATAGTAGGCGTTGGTAATCAAGTAACGAAGCTGCAAGAGGAGCCAAGTTTTATCAAACATCAGTTGTGTTACTCTGAAGTTTCAGACTTACTCCTCAGAAACACAAAGAGCAGGAGACAGAGATGCAAGATCAGTCGCAAAACGATGGAGCGGATTTCAAGGCACGACGCGATTCCGTACATAGATCTATCTTAGTAAATTCACTTAGAAAGTGCTTCAAAACACTATGAAATAATTCGTGCAGTGGGTGAGATCACGCCCTCTCTCTGCAAATGGTGGCTTCTTTCCCTGTGATGGCTTGAACCTCAGCACAGAGATTTTAAGGAATTCTTCGATTCATTGCAAAGTTTAGGCTTTGGACAAGCTTGTACCTTATTTATTCCCCCGGTCCAAAAAATATAGGGCTTATTCCATTTGAATTAGTATAAAGAATTTAAGTAAAATAAAATTTAAATAATTTTAAGTATATATAAATGGTCTTCATAAATATGAAATAAGAACCTTTAAAAATTATAGAGAAAAGTGACCACTTACCCATCAGAGGACACCGTTATCTTAAGACTTGAGAGTGAGGTCTGCATCTCGCTCTCATTCCGTGGCAACTGGGGATACGCATGGACCTGGCTCTGAGTTGTCTCCGCTCCAGGACCTGGATGGCCCTAGTAGCTGTGAGGGACATTGCTGGACGCAGGAGACCCTGCCGTGGACTCAGATGATCCGTGCATGAGCCACTAGGCCAAGCAGCAGCAGCCTGGCACTCAGGGAACAGCAGCCACCACAGGTGAGGCATCCAACAGCTGTTGGTCCTGTGGCATGGGGACCAGTGGGACAATTCGATCGTAGCAGGCAGTAGGTCTACTTAGCAACTTTTTAAATAATTTTGATGAAGTCAGGGATGCTCCCACCAATGTGGCAAAGCATGTCAGTTTGGAAGCTAGAGCTGTCCTCCGAAGGTTGAAGAATGTCTAGCCATGTGAACTTGGGAGCTAGAAATGCACATGGGGAAAAAAAAAAACACCAAGTTTAGTATTTTTCAAATCTTCCCACATGGTAAGATACTCCCAGAGACATTTTGGTGAGTGAGAACAGTCCTACGGAGTAGAAAGTATCAGAAAAATGAGCAAGAGGGGGTGAGACCTCACTTCCGCAGACCCCTCGCTCGCAGGCAGTAGGGTAGGGGTGTTTTGTAAAGACCCAGAAAGGAAAACACTGAAAACGACGAGTTGACATGAATGCATGTTACCTCTTATGTGCCGGTCTGTTCTCGAAGGATCTGAAACTTAAGACGACATTGCATGAGTAAACACTTGCAATGATCTGTGGATACAGCTCAGGGTGCATTCCCTGGCATGGCTGCCCAGCCCCACAGATGCTGCCTCCAGCTTGCCCGAACCCTGGCACTGAAATCTCCTGGAACCCCCAGTTTCTCCGTCTTGCCTCCATGAACTCAAACCACCCATTGTCCACCTGCACCATCCACTCCTGCCGCTCTTTTAGGCTCTGCGGGAATGAGCTATGCATTCACCTGTGTCTCATCCTATGACCACCCACCAAGGTGGCCACTCCCTCCCCCAGGGGCATCTGTTCAGGTGCCTGTGCATGGGTTTTGTCTCTCCAGCTGTAAGCTTCTTGAAAATATAGTCTTTAATCCTAGCAAAGGGTCTCGGTCCTTAAAAATCATTGATCAGAATGAATTAGAAAAAGAAAATAAACCACATCATTGAAAATAAGAGAAAGCCCCCAAACAGAACTCAGTATGTATGAGAATTTTGTATTTGACAAAAACATCAATGCAAAACAATGACAAAAACAGGTATTATTTGGCAAATGATTAGCAAGTTGAGGGAAAAGTGCAGAAATAGCTCCCTCTCACAGACACCAGAATAAATTCTGAGTAGACCAAATTATTAAGTGAGAAAAAAAAACCCAAATAGAGAAGAAAATACATACAAAAATAACTACATGATCTCTGATTAGAAAATAAATTTCCATGCATAACATTTAGGAAAGAAATCACAAACTCTTTCTAAATTTGATTACAAAAAGTAATATAAAACTTTTTTTATATTCCATAAATGTCATAAATAAAATTTAATTTTGTCTCTTAGGCAAATAACAGGGAGGAAATTATTTTATAAATACATTATATATTTTTATACACATATATTCATGTATTTATATAAATGTTTATATTTTATATATTGATATACATACTTATGTTTTATAAATATAAAATATATATAAATACTTATATATAAATATATAACATACAAATGATGTGCATTTTTTGTGGTTATACTGATCATGATAAAAATATAAAAATAACCTAAATGTCCATAAGCAAGAATGAGTTACATAAGCTTTGACTATTGACCCAATGGAATATACTTATGACATGTTTATTGGGATAAGAAAAACTCATGTTAAAAATATGAAATGGAGAAAAGACTCAAAAAAGTATAGGAATATTTTAGCAAGCTCATTTTATAGAATCTTTATTGATATATTTATGTTTTTGTGTATTTCCAGTTTTTCCTGAAAGTGCAATTTTATAGGTAAGAAAATGTGTTTTAATTTTTTTAAATCAAAATAAATATTGATTGAGGTTGAAAGAGAATTATTAAAATTTTTAACATTGAATCTTAACATTCTAATACACTCCCAAGTATCAGTACCATTTTTTTGACCATTACTTTTTAATTTTTGCAAAAGGAATATTTTAACTTTATTTTCTGTCTCATTCCTTAATTGGTATGATATTAACGTGCCAATTCATAGTGATCTAGCTAAAAACAAACCGACCCATGTTGTTCCATTGCACATTCTGCAACGAGAGGGAAAGCTTGCCTTGACAAGCCTGCAAAATTTTCTTGGAATAAGGAAATAGTTTCGGGTGACTCATCTACCCAAGCGTGCTGGTTTGTTGTGGGTAATCCCTCCAGACGCCGCTTGAATGAAAGAGTGGCTCATGGCATCAACTCAGTAAATGACACTCCTGCATAAAAACTGGTAGAAAGGAAGCAAAGTAACACTTCTCAGTCCCGATCTGGAGAGATGGACCATTCCAGCAAACCCCATCCCTCAAAGAGCCTGCCTGTGGCTGAAGGGAGGGCCTCCCACGTGCACACAAGATTCAGCCACAGCTGAAGTTGTTCCTAGGCTCTTTAAAGTCTCGGGAGGTGAGGCAAAAGGAAAATCCCAGTCCTTGTCTGAATCAACTAAAATAGCAACAAATACCATTTTCTCCACGTCGTGGTTCTGGAATTAGGGACGAAATTACTGTAGACTCACAGATGTTACTGGGGAGGTGGGACTCTTGCGAATTCCTCCCTTAATCTGTGAAGACAGATAACTCTATTTGCATTGAATTATGAGTCAAGGCGAATAGAGTCATGGAGTCTGAGGACCTCACGTACGGTCCCAGCCCTGTGCCGGGCCAAAAGACTGTGGGCAAGTCACCAACGCGCTTTCCTTCCCTCATCTGTGAAGGGGGCTGAGAAACCAACACTTCACAATGTGGGGTCTTTTCAAGCTCGAACTGAGAAAGAACAAGAAAAACAAAACCTTTTTGTAAACTGAGGAAAGCTCCTTGTATACTGTGAAATGTTTTACAAAGAAAGTGCTGTTAGGCCAAGTATGAACCCTGGAGCTTTGCCGCCTGCCCGGCACCGTGCACTGGGGACGCAGTGATGGCTTCAGAGTCCGGCGATGCCTTGATTCATTTCAGAACAGCAGTAAGAAGACTGATGGCGTCGTCCGGGCCTGTCCAACACAAACAAGTTTTTGCATCATCTTGCCCATCGTCAAGACAGCTGCCACCTGCAGGACCAGCCCCGACCTTCTGCTCTCGGGAGGTCCAGTTGGTATTGGAGGGCGATCTGTAATGCCCACTTCCTAATGATTCTGTGGCCATCTCAGGCCTGACCCAGAGAATCTCATCTGAAATTAGCAAGCATCTAATTGCTTTTTAATTTAAAGCAATTAGAACGAAGGGCGCCACCAACCACCATTTGTGAAGAACTATCACCATGAGAGTGACGGAAGGAGCACAGGTTGGGCATCTGTGCATCGCAAATGCTCCTCTGTGCAGAACCAGCCCGAAAAATGCCTGGGAATCAATGAGTTGGAAAGGAAAGTTATTAGAGCTGCCCACAGTAGTGTGTGGCCATAATTGTAATGGTTTCATTTTAAATGATGACTCCTTTGAGTTTTCTTTTTAGGAACTTGTCTTGTAACTTCATCACAACCCTTACAGTTACACAGAAGCTCAGAATACGGGACTATCCACTGGGTCTTGAAGCCGAGAAGAGGCACTATGTACAGAAAGGCAAAACCGATCCTGGGTTTCTCTTCCCTGCCTGCTCCCTCGCCCGCCGTCCATCCTGCCTCACCCCTCCCTCTACGTCCCTCCTGCCCCTCCCCCTTTCCTGCCTTCTTCCTCCCTTAGCTCGTCCTCTCCTTGTCCCTGCATTCAGGAAATACCCACAACTTACACGCCACGCTTGTGGGGATATAAAAATAGAGCAGAACTATCATATTTCTAAATATAACACAAAACCATAAGAAAAGAGAAGCACCAAATTTATTATGTGTTTTTTCAGAAGCTTTCAGAAATCCTGTCTATGATATATATCAAGGAAAATAGACGGCAGTATAGGGAATAGTGGAATTTGGGGCTTTTCCTAAACTAGAGGAGAGTGACCTCATTTAAGGCCAGCATGTACTTAAATTCTACCATTTGAAAAACATCTGTTCCCTAGATAACAGCAAAGAAAATCAAACATGATGGCCGGGTCCAGGGCTTGGTGTAGGAGACACGGGAGTCGCTGTGGGTAGAACACAGCATCACGTACAATCTGTCAGTTGTAGCGGAGAACTCGTTTCCAATGCGCATGCTCCCTGAGGGACAGGGATTTGCACAGGATTCCTTTTTTCTTCAACGAAGAGCTGCCTACGGGCCCCACGCACTGTGCTGCACCCTTTGGGGAGGTACCAGTGTGAGTAAGAGAAGGTCTCCGACTTCAGGAGGCTTATAGTCTGGCAGGGGAGAGAGAGAAAGAGAAGTTATCTTCTCACGATGGCAAATGGCACAATGACAAGAAACACAAAGAAGCAGAAGCAAATCAGGGCTCAGAGCACAGAAACACAACCCTGGGAAAGGATGAAAATCTCTCACTGGCTTCTGGGACAAAACGGGGGGGGGGGGATCAGGATTTTTAAAGGATGCGGCAGAAAAGCAGAACCATGGCTTTCAGGAAGGGCGTAACAGAGATGGGCAGTGACAGCCCCCCCAACGTCTGTTCCAGCACAGGGTCCTGAAATGAAGACACGGATGGGGACACGGAGCCCCTAACCAGGGTTCAGGAGGGCAGGTGTAGGAGCGGAAGGAAGCAAGGCCAATTCTGCCAGCTGCAGCTGGCCCTCTCCGGCCACCAGGGGCCAAGTGTACGCGTCCTGCATCCGGAGCCCTTCTCCCTGGATGCCTGGAGTGGGCAGCCCTGGTCATGGTGTGCGGCACTCTGAGGTCATCCCCGGAAGGTCAAAGTGACCTTGGGGATGCAGCAAAATCCTATTGTGAAATACATCACTGTCCCTCTCCTTACAAGACACGCATTCCTTCCTGTTTTCCTTATCTTTTAACACTCCCGGTGTGACACGATTTCCTGACATTTCTAGATCTACGGCCCCTGGGCAGCCCTTCACTGAGAACAATGGGTTGCCCAAGTCTTTCTTATTTTTATTTTGGCCAGGCTCCTCTTCTCTTCTGGTGGATGGCAAAACTCTGCCCCCAAGCAACCTGTCTCCCTCAGCGCGGGCATCCCTCACTCAACGATTTGCCGCGTGGTCCTTATCTTCTGGAAATATGCACGTAGCACGTTCATTTTCGCAGCGAACAATGAAGAAATTACAATTGTTTCCATTCACGCGTCGTTTAGTGAGGACAGCGTGCTCACGGCAGCGAAATCTAAAACTTTGCAGTTCCAGGAAAAGCTCCTACACACGGATAATTATATCCTGATTCAGAGGCTTTGCAGAAGAATAAAACAATATATACATCACTTTATTTTGTTTTGTTTTTCTTCCCGCATCCTAGAGAACTAAGGGAGAAAAGGGGGAAATAATACGCCGGCGAGGTATGAAAACCGAACGGATTGTGATGGTAATAGACGATTACATCATGCATTACCATAGCAACTAAACTTATAAAATAACAATTATGTTAGCAGAACTTATTTGAAATAGCTTTCTTGATAGTTGATATACAACCCCAGTGAAAAGATGAGACAGATAAATAGAAAGATTTGTTCTTTCAATTGAAGTTTGATTCACTATTTGTCTCTGTTCTTGATTTTTCCCCATTATCGTCTGAACTTCTTTGGAGGAAAGAAATATCCTTTTGTCTCTTTGATGGAATAAAAGCAGTGCTTAAACCTTTCTCTCTACCTTCTTCTGTTTGGGAAAAGCTCGACCATTATTTACTTTACTCAAAGGGGAGAGGAGCACACATTCAGCGGTACAACATCTGTAACAATAAGAAAATACCATGGGGGAGTATTTCCCCAGAACCAAAAAATAAAATGAAAATAAAGCGTCAGTGAAACCAGCTACAAAGTTCACTTCCATTGTGAAGGCATAAAATGGAAGAAGTTTGAATCTGTTCCTTGTGTAAGTTAGGTTTCATTTTTGTTCAAATCCACATTATGAAAGAAATGTAATGGAAAGAAACATAACATTTACCCTGTAGAATTGGAATATTTTATGCAAATCTACTTTGCAAGTACCTTGCTACAAAATCCTTCCTATTTTTGAAAAGATATTTCATGTTCTATACAATTAAATCATTCCTGGTAATTTAGTGACCCAATAGACCGGGTTTTTAGAGCCAACATTTTTCTTTCCTTTCTTTTCTATCTACCTTTCTTTCTTCCTTTCTCTCTCTCTCTCTTTTTTTCTCTTTCCTCCCTTTTTCCTTTATTTCAAGAAATGTGGAAAACATTAGCTAAAATTGTGTTGGTCTGTACAATTTTATTCCGTTAAAGACAGGTTTTATGATACATTTAGCCCTTTAAATGACACTAATAGTCTCTGGAGACACATGGGGTTTTTCCTCTAGTGCAACAATTAGGTCCATTTCAATGCTATTTGGATAAGTTGAAACAATTCAGTTACTGTATGTCTGCTCCCAGTACGTACTGTAAGCCCAGAGCGGAGCACCGGTTACCTAAACAATAAAGTTTTAGCTAACTTTAGAAATGTGCCAAAAGGTTTGCTTTTTCTGTGTTTCCCTCTCTGATTTTGCTCTCATTTTGTAGAGAAGGGAAATAATCCCGAGACCTTCTGCGGGGTGGGCTGGTCGGGGAGAAGCTCACTAAGGAGCATTATTAATCACAATCGGGTTCTTTCCTTCTCCCTCTCTGGGGTTTGAAATGTGTTTCCCACTAGAACCAAGAAAGTTTATTTGACTTTTTCCTTTTGTTTTGTTAATCAAGCAAGTTAGAATAAATACACAGGCATGATTAGACACACGCATTCTGCTTTTCAGGTGAAAACATATTTTGGAAGTTAAGAATCTGTTCAGAATATGTATTTGTATGTTGCCCCATTGAGTTCTATTTATAATCAAATTATTACTGACTGAAAAATAAGGAAGTCAGAGGAAGCCATTTAGTGAATTCCAGATCTACACATTTGGCTTAGCTCATACTTTTCAGCTTAATCACTGGGAGAAAAGAAGCCCACGAGGTCTCCACTTCAGCTAAAGGTCCCTGGGTAATACTAGTCACCTCTTTCAGACATCTGATCTGCTGAAATTACCTTATTAAAAAAAATTGCTGGCAAAAGTTCTTTTTTTTTTTTTTTTTTTAAACAGGGGCACATGTTCTTTTTTCATTTTATAGGAAAAGAAATAGGGATTCTTAATAAAGCTGGAAAAATGATTTCAAGATTTTGGAGACTTGAAGCCATTATTGATGCATTATTGATGCATTATTGATCCCAAAGAAACTTCAAGGAGCAGCCAAAGAAAACAGCCACAAAACAAATCAACCAAACGTGCAACCATCGATGGAAGGCTGGTCTTAACTGCTAATCCGATGGAGATCATGACAAACATTTTCATACATATTGCCTTTTTCACCATTTCTTCTTGAGTTCATTTACACAATCATGCTCGCAACAGGACAGAGAATGTTGTCACTGCTCCTTTTGAGATCGAGCCTCAAGAGAACACCTGAATTTTCTTCAATTTTGGATACTGGACATCATGCAGTGGTCTGTCAGTTTCCGGTGTGCCGTGTGATTCAACAATTCTATGCGCTCCTCAGTGCTCCTCATGACGGGGCCCGCTCAGGCCCCTTCGCCTGTCTCACCCCCGGTCCCACCCACCTCCCTTCTGGCAACCACCATTTTGTTCTCCAAATTTAAGGCTCATTTTTTGTTTGTCTCTTATTTTTCTTTGTTCATTTGCTTTGTTCCTTTATTTTCTTTGTTCATTTGCTTTGTTCCTTTATTTTTCCTTCAGACAGTAAGAAGGCCAAACTGAGTAAAACTTTCTCCAGCCCATAGGGATCGCTATCCTTCCAAGGCTGTAGGATTGTTTTCACACCCACTTCTCTTCTGGCCACCGAGCATGGGAGGACTCACAACATCCCAGACTCATGTTTCTTGAGGCCGTGCAGCTCTCTGCTCGGATTTCCTTGTGTGCACCTGTATGTCCTGCCTCCCAGGAAGATGACACCAACCTTAAGGGATGCGGCCATGCTTGGGTTGGCCCCTGTTGATGCCCAAAGAACCTACCATGGTGTTCAAAACTGTTGTGGGCCAGCATCAAGCCCTCGTGGGATTTGCGGGTTGATAGGCGTCCTCTACCATTGAGTGCATATGAATGAAAAAAAGAAGAAAAAAGAAAAAAAAAAAACACGAGAGAAACCAAAGTAGTAAAAGTCTCACCATGGAGGCATGGGAAATGAAGTGATTTTTTTGAGAATCCAAAAAAGAAATGGAGTAAAGAATGATTTCTCTTTTCAATATTCTTTTTGTTGCTGTTACAGTAATACATGAGGATTTTCTTCAGGATTTGGATGGAGCAAGTTGAAGGTATAAAACGTATCTTTGTGATAAAAATTAAAAGATGTATAGAGTTAGTGTTGAATAAACAGTCATTTCTTCTGTGAGTTTTCTGGTTCAAAACCATATAAAACATTTTTTGTTGTTGTTGTTTCAAATGAGAGTTGTAAAGATAAATGAAAATGCCTTAAAGGAACTTTAAAGTAGTCAGAGCAGGCAATAGATTTTTTAATGCAATGCATTTTTAAGTAATTAATTTTTGTAAAATGCTTTCAAATTGTCCATGGGAATGCAATTTCTATAGTAAATGTAAAGTGGTAGGTTTGAGGCTTATACTAGGACTTTAATGCTCGAAGCCTGAATGCTCTCGTTCTGTTTCTTTCTCTCTGTAATTGGACAAAGAGAAAGTTCGTTTAGTGCCCAGACTAATATATTATAAGAGGAGATAGGGATCAATACAATTCCCAAACTAAATAACCTCTCGCTGCTGTTTTTATTCCTCTCGTCATTTACAAAACAAAATGCCTTCAATGTTTCTGTCCACATTTTTACTACATCCAAGCATCGCTAAGCCAGATAGTATTGTTAATATAATGATAATGGTTTCTTAAATTTCTCCTGGGTATTAGAATGCTAGAATACCATTTCATATGGTTAATTTTCCATCATAATCAGGTATCTCATCCCAGGTATCTTAAAATTAAAATTTTTTTTATCAAATTCACCAAATAGTTGAACATATATGATAAGCCAGGAACCATGTAAAATGCTGAGAATTTAAAAAAAATAAAATAACACAGTTTCTAATTTTGAGGAGCCATAGAATTTGGTTTTAATGTAGTTTATCTGTGATTTCTAATGAAGAAGATATAAGGAGCATACATATTGCATGGAGCACTGAGTGTGGTGCATAAACAATGGATTTTGGAACACTGAAAAATAACATAAAACATAAAATAAAATAAAGATATTGATCCAGTTTGGAAAACTTAATGATTCCAGGGAGTCATCAAAAAAAAAAAAAGAAAGAAAGAAAAAAAGAAAGAAAAGTCTTTATTACTTGTAATTTTATTTTTCTATGTATTATTTATCTCAAATTTCAAATTTAACCCTAAGCACTATGACAAATTCAAAATCAGAAGAAAGGGGTGAGGCCAAAGGCTTTCAAACAGTAGAGGTAAGTAACTTAGGTCAAGCAAAATCAATTTTTTAAAAAAATTCTTACAAATTGAAACTAAGATTTTTTCATCCCGGTGAGAAGAGCATGGGCGGTCAACTAAGCACTGCCTGGGTTCAAACCCTGACTGTGTGTCTCATGAGCTTAGGGACTCCAGGTAAGTCACTACCTGTCGGAAGAACGACTTCCTCTTTGGTAAACATGGAGTCACATTCTGTGAAGGACCGAAGGATGCAAGGTTACAGAGCCCTTGGTCCGCATGAGCCAGTGAGTAGTGGTAACTGAAGTTTATTAACCAGACGTAATCTAGCTCATTTTTGAGATAATGAAAATGAGAGAGTCATGAGGAAAGAATGTGGTAATGTGTGAGTATTTTAAATGCAAGAAGCTGGCAGGGTGAGCCGAAACTTCACGCTTCTGGAGGAACGTGCGAGTGGAAGGCGCGACGGTACTCGCTCATCGACCGTCAGATTAAAACAACTGTAAGGAATCATGGATTTCTGTTTATGGGTTCTGTGCGTGTCACGTAAGTGGTGTGACTTTGCTCTGAGGCAGGTCAAGACAGGAGCATCCGCCCACGCTGAGAACACGGCCCTGCTCCGTGGGTTTCCAGACGTTGCCGCCCAACAGTTCTGAGTCAACCCCAGCCTCCTCTCGTTTCTCAGCTGTGCCTCTGGATGAAGTAGTTGATCTTTCTGAGTTCCTACTTCCTTCGAAATGGGGCGTCACTGAGTTATTATTATAACTTCATAAGATAATGCGTGCAGAGTGCTGAGCACAGAGCTTGGCCCAGACGAGCGGCCCACAAACGGCACCTGCTGGAATATTGATGCTCTGCTTATGTTGTTGATGCTGGTGATTGTGATGATGTTGCAAAGCAGACCTTCTAGGTGCAGAACAGCAAACATCTTTCCTTCCTTTAAATTATGGAAGCATCGCTCTTAGAAAAGTTGGCAAGACCACTTGACTCTCTCTAGAGAGGTTTCTCAGCTTTGTGGGGTATTGAAATGGATGTAACCTCGAGGATGCCCGAGACTAGAAACATTTATTTCCACGTCCTTGACATTCTGCAATTATGAGCTTGAACTCTTTGCTGGTAAGCTGCCGCCTGATGGATATTTTAGCTTGAATATTAGGGGTAGGCCACACTTGCAAGAGAAAAATCCATGTTTAGGCTTGGTTCTCAATTCACAAGGAAGACGTGAGATCCTAAATTTCTTTCCAAGATCTAAAATAAGATCATTCAAAAGATAATGAGGAAGAACTTAACATTTTCTCAAACCATCTTTAATTTATGCTTGAAACTTGGGTTGGGCGGCTGCAGGAAAGCACTCTCAGGTGACACATCAGTGTTTCTCCTAGCCATTATCAGTTGCAATATTTTTAGCAAAAGTACGTCAAAGCACAAACATGCAGAATCAATAAGCCACAGGTCCCTTCCCAGCCCCCGGGCATACAAGGACATAGAATAAAAGCCTGTGCATAATTAATGAGCTATTTTTGTTCCTGCTGCAAATATTACACGAGCATAGGACCAAAGATGAGCAGTCAGTCACCCCAAACTCACCCTCGGTTTGAAATGCCGTCAGCACCATCCGTAATCTGGCCTCGCTTGGAGTTGGGGGAAAGTGCTGCCTTGCACGCAGGTTAATGTGGCTCTCACTTCCGATGAGAGCAAACCAGCAGGCAAACACAGGGTGGCACGGAGAGCGGCTTCCTGGCTGTCACAGCCCCTGACTCCTCACGGGGTGGAGGGTGAAGACAGGTGACCCAGGTGAGCTTACCTTCTGGCACACCACGAGGAGAGAAGGGTCACGTGGGCACCCCGGCCCCCACCCACTCTCAAAGAATGCAGCTCTGCATGGTGCCAAAATCCCAAACCCCTGTCTCACCAATCACTCAGCAAAAAAGCATACCAGGGCCCTTGCAGAGAAGCCAAAGAACTCAGGAGCTTAAAGGAAAAGCGGTGAGCCTGGGTGACGGGCGTTGAGGAGGGCGCATGACGGAATGAGCACCAGGGGTTCTAGAAGACCGGCGGATCACTGACCCCCACCTCTGGAACTAGTAATACGCTATAGGTTAATTAAATGAATGTAAATTTTATTTGAATTAAAACAATAAAAATAAAAAGCTTTATCTCCCAAAAAAAGAAAAAAGAGAGAGAGAGACGGAGGGAGGGAAGGAGGAAGGAAGGAAGAGGAAGAAAAGCACCAGCGAGCCCTAAAGCAAGTCAACCGAGGTAGCCACAGGCCAAGGGTGGAAACATTGACTAGACTTCCGCATGTGGGAAGTTCCTAGTTCCCTTCATTGGAGCTACTGGGGGGAAAACAGGAAAAGCAGTAGAACAGAATAGTAATAACACTCTTCGCACACTGCTGCATCTGAGGACGAGGTCATTCTCCCTGTGTCCAGCTGCTAGAGCGTGGAATGTGACGGAGAACGGACAGGCAGAGATCCCGCCCTCCTGGAGAGGAAATCCCGGAGAGGAAGGTGGTGTGTGGGGGTGACGAATGCCCACTTTCTCCGCCCCCCACATCCCGACTCCCGAAACCTCCGAATGCTTCCTCATAAAGGACTTGGCGGATGGGATTCAGTCCAGGCTCCTGGGATGGGGAGCTTGTCTAGGATCATTCAGGAGGGTCGCACATGCATCAGGACTGTCCTGATAAAAGAGGCCAAGGGGTCCTTAACTCCAGACGAGGAGGCGCCACGGGACCACAGAGGCAAGAGGAGCGATGCTGCCCCAAGCCGAGGACCACGTTTGGTGACCTGAAGCTGGAGCGAGTAACAATGTACTCGTCTGCCCCTTGATTCCTGGGACGAATCCTCATAGAGGACTTCCAGCCTCCAACGTGTGCAAGAGTAAATTTCTGGAGTTCGAAGTTCAAGGTCATTTGTTACAGCGGCCATAGGAAAATGATACAGACAGAGAGTTAGAAAGTAAAGAAATAGGACCCTTAAGTGCTCACAGACTGTCCGGGTGCCCCCAAGGAAACAAGCAGGGTGTGGTGAGTGACTCCCGGATCAGAGGCCGCTCGTGCACCCGCAGAAGGCTGGGGATCACTGCTCGGGTCTCGATGCCTCACCCTGGCCACCTCCCTGCCATCTGCAGCTCTAGACCCCCTGTTTCTCGCCACATGTCAGGCATGGAGCCAGGAATGGGATCCTGGGAGCGCGGCCAACTGGGCCTGGGAGTGCGGCTAACTGGGCTTGGGAGCACGGCTAACTGGTCCTCCCCTCCCCCCAGAGGCCACCCCAGGCTCCACTCTCACGCGCCTCCTGACCACACCTTCCCTTTGCCTTCTTGTCCTTACCCCTTGTCAGAGCTCCCCCGGGCGACCTTACCAGCCTCCCCGCTGGTACAGCAGGCTGACCCACCACCAGCTCACCCGGCCGTCTTCCACAGCCCCGATGTTGTCTTCCACTCCCGGCTTCACAGCCTCATGAAGAGCCAGACGTGGGCCACAAAGCCCTGGCTGTCTCCACATCCCAGTCTCTGAGCCCCAAGGCTGAGCTCTTCTAGATTCCCTGCCCACACTGCACTCCTTGGCCATTAAATAAAGAAAACCCTATTTCTTCTACCAGGAACATTTCTCCCGGCCTCCAAGTTACGCTTTGCCTCCATGTGCTGTCCCCCCCGAACCATGTCCCTGTTAACTCTGGTTCTCCTCCTTTGGGCTCTGACAGCTCTCACCTCCCCCTCATCGTCCACATCACCTGTTCATTGTTCTATATAATGACTGTCTTACCCCGAAACCTCCATGGGTAGGGCCACCCGTCCTTCCTAATTTGTTATGTTTCCCCGGTACCGTCCAAGAAGGACGGACACACTCCGCGGGGGCCGAGTCTTCGTGGGAGTGTGCGGCTGTGTAAACATCCGTCATCATGATTGAGTTACAGTGAACACAACAGACAGAGAACATCTTGTAGGTACCAGGAAAGAGGCGAATACCAGAGACACGTGTTCAAGTATGTCACGTGGCAGGAAACAGGCCACCCAGGGGCTCTCCCTGAAGGTAGCACCTGCAAAGCAGATTTCGGCAATGATTGTGTATGAGGTTCCAGGTGAGAGGCCACGAGACGTGTTTTATCAGGATAAAGCCAGGGTTGGTAACTGACTCTCCAAAAGCATGATGAGTCAGCAAAGATTTAAGGTCGCCCCGGAGTAAGAGAGCTCTCGGCCCCTTGCCGCTGGTGTGTTCAGTGGGGAATGACAGAGAGGGGAGGGTCACGGAGCTGGACCTCGGGGCTCTATGCATGACTCGTGATAACCACGGTTATGGACACACCGTCGACAGCTCTGGTCCTTGCGAAGGTTGTGGTCTTCACTCTCGGCAAATTCAGGGCCCGGAGGAAGGAACTGTGTCCCCACACAGCACTGTAAATATCCTCCATCGTGTATGTTCCTAGAAGAAGGCTCAAATCATTGCTCTAGACCTGGGGTGGGCGGACGTGTCCTGTGAAGGGCCATAGAGCCCATAGGAGGGGCTCTGGGGGTCCCCAGGTCTCCCCTACAATCAGGATCTCTGCTGCTGGAGTGGGGAATGGCCTCAGGGCACGAACGGGTGGGCATTGCTCTGTACCAGCAAAACCTGACTTGTGGAAATGGAAATTGGAATTTTGCATGACTTTCATATGTCATGAAATAGAATTGGCTTCTGCTTTCTAAAAATTGCATAAAAGCATAAAACCATCCTTAGCCTAGGGGCCAGGCACAATCAAGTGGCAGCTAGATTTGTCCCACAGGCTGTGGGTTTGAGGATCCTTGCTCTGGATCATTAAAATCAAAAGAGACAAATAGTGAGTTTGTGATAGAAGAAGGCTTATAGCAAACACCAAATGATTAAACATATACAGATATCCAGATACTTTCTGCAAATATTAAGAATAAATAAATTGCAACAGTAAACGTATTTTAAAATACAGGATGGGAACAGATGAATGGAATTGGAAATTCAGTGGGAAGTTAAAAGATAATGACAGATTCCTTACACTGCATACAGGGAGAACATTTCTACCATTTAAAATCTTAATTAGGCTAATGAAATATTTATTTTAAAAGTTTTAGGTAACTGCTGGTAAAATCTAAAACATGCATCTACTTCCAAATCACAAGAGAAAAAAAAAAAAGAATAAAGTGAAGAAAATGAAGTCTATATTGCAAAAATCAGGAAACAGATAATCAAGATAATAATTTTTAAAAAATAATTAGGAAAGAAAACAGATATTCTCATGTACTTCTTGAATAAGAAGCAACCTTTTTCATTTAGAACTAAAGCTCATTTGGAAACATGATAAAAAAGGAAACTAGTAAAAATAACATAACAAAAAGCATTTTATATACTTAAAAATACTCTTGCAAATCAATATACATTGAGAGAGAAAATCAAAAGTCGATAACAGAAAAAAAATAAAATACAGCATGAATATTTTGGACTTAGACCTACGTAACAGAAGGCGGATGCATATGTAAATTTATCCCCTCGTCAGCATCTGCTTGGAAAAGAAACAAAAGAAGTGTCCACTTCATGTGTTTAGAAATAATATCAAAATTTCCTAATAAAAAAAAAAAAGAGAGAGAAAAAACAACAATAAAGAAAAAGACAGAAAACAGTAAGTCAAAACACCGCAATCTAGAGTGGCCGGAGGAGTTCACTCCGCAGGTATGGGCAGGCACGGGAAGGAGGCACCTGCAGAGCCCTGGAGGGGAGGGTGGCTGTCGTTGGGCTGGGTGACCCATCTACACTCACAAAGCCTACCACGCAGCTGTGCACACGTGAGGCCAGTGCACAACCCCCATGGATGAGGAAGGAGAGGAGATTTCCTTCACTGAGGCAATCCTCTCATCCACCGCTCATTCACTGCTTCCTCGTGCAGGGGGCTTTCTGGTGGACGGTGCAGAAGATGCAAAAGTATGCAGTTTGCATTCATTCCCCTGGGTCTGCCTGCCTGCACACGCACCCCTCGCCCAGACCTTCTCAAACTTGACCCTGCGATGTTGCTCCTTCCAGCTGAGCTCTTGACCGCTGTCAGATACCCATTCATTACTTGCCCCGAATCTACCATTCCATCCAGAACTCCCACTGAAGTGCACTAGGTCCGGGGTTCTACAGTTCACTTGGCTGCCCTGTACCCTTATTTCAGTGCGGGGAGGTACACATTAGTCTTTGGGTTCTCTGGTATCAGTTTTGGAGCTCTGTGTCCAAGGAAGGAAGGACTGTCTCTTTCCCATGGTGCCCAGCGTCTCTAGTGAGTGGTCACAGCTCCCTTTGGAGAAAGACCTTGGAACCTACCACTGCAGTTGATTATATAACACCAGGAAGTCCTTTCTCAGAGAGACCTGACTTCCCTTCAGTGGATGCACTTTCAACTGGAAACTGTGCAGAAGATCATAATTTGACCCCAGCTGACAAAGGACTTCTGCTGGACAATTTTTAAGAATCATTTTTGGCAATAAAGTTAAGCAATGAGTGCATCCATTCTCCATCTTTTTCACCAGCAGGAACACAATGGCCAGGGTCCCACATTCACAGGGGCAAGCTCCTCATTGACATGAGGTCTTGCTGCCCTGCTCGTCACTGTGCTTACCTCCACTTTATCTCTAACTCAAGATGCCCAGCCTGTGAGAACCTGGAGTCTTATCACCCATATCTGGGCTTTCCACCACCACTACCCTTCACTGGAGCAGTCCCCATTGTGCTAATGGGACAGTGTCCTCTAGAGAGCACAGTCTGCCAGTGGACTCTAGCCTCATATAATAAATGCATTTTAATATGACTACCTTAATTAAGGTTGCCCTCAGGTGAGAAATGCAGTAAGAAATTGTCTGCATGGGATTTTAGGTACCGAGGGCATGTGCCACAAGAGAAATTGAGAAGCTCTCACAAGGGTCCCCATTTAAGAGTGCATACCCAACTGTGGTAAAGAGTTGTAGGGTTTTGCTTCTTTCTCCCTTCCTTTGCTAACCTTGTTTTAGGATGTAACCTCCTTGCAACATGCACAATTCCAGTGGGTCTCGCTATTAGGGTCCTCCACCCACCCCTCACCCAAGGGTAAGCACGCACGGGATCCAAGCCAGGACAATTGGATACTCTCTCCCAGAGTGTGGAATCTTGAACAGAAGGTTCAAGGAAATTAAGAAAAAAAAAAAAAAAGATGGATCCCATTAATTTCAGTTGTATTTCCTTGACATGACCTTTGGTTAGTTCTTGCTACCCAGACCCCAGGAGATGTTCTGATTCCTGTTCTTTATGAGCAAGTTTCTCCAGTCTTTCTTTTTTATCCCTAAGCTACATGATATTTTTTCAATACTGCCTTATGTTTATGTTGGTTATAATAAACTTCTGTTGCTGGCAGCCAGAGAACCCTAATCGATGTCGGTGGATATGAGTTCTCCAACTTCACAAAGGAGAACATGGAGTTTCAGAGTGTATGGTGAATTGCATAAAGTAACACAACTCGTATGTGTCAGAATCTGACACTCAAGACCTTTGATTACAAATATAATGCTCTTTTTTATTAGGGCATGGTGCCTCCTTCCTATATACTTCCCAGTTTTATTGAGAAATAATTGATATACTCTCCAGTATAAGTTAAAGTCATACAGCATGATGGTCCGGCTTACAACTTCTGTGACATGGTTACCACAATCATAAAAAGAAAGAAGAAAAAAAAAAAGAAGAAGAAGAAAAGGAAAAAAATAAAAAAAATTGGGGGTTGAGAACTGTTAGGATCTACTGTCTTAGCAACCGTCCTATATACAGCAGCGTTAACGAGGGTGCCTGTGTTTTACCTCGCATCCCGAGTACTCACTTAGCTTATCACTGAGACCTGACGCCTTTGACTCCCTTCCTCCAATCTCCCTTCTACCCACACCTGACTCTGGTAATGTAGTTTCCTTCCTGTATGTTTTTATTCCTGAAATATTCCCTACAAATTCTCCTCATCATCAGACCAGAACATTGTAAAGAGTTGATGTAGATTGGCTCTGAATTGCTTAAAGAGATCAAAAGCTAATTAAAAGCATGAGCCATAACACGAAGAGCGCTGGGTGTTATATGCAACTGATAAATTACTGAACCCCACGTCTGAAACTAAATATGTGCTATATGTTGACTAATTGACTTTAAATTTTAAAAAAATGTTGTAGGACATACCCAAAGAATACAAAAAATACTTATTCAAAGGGATCCATGCACTCTGATGTTTACAGCAGCATGATTTACCATAGCCAAGTTATGGAAATAGCCCAAGTGTCCACTGAGTGATGAATGGTAAAGAAGATGTGTGTGTGTGTGTGTGTGTGTGTGCACACGCACACACGTGTGTGTGACGGAATATTACTCAGCCATAACAAAGAATGAAATCTTACCATTTGCAATGACATGGATAGAACTAGAGTGTTATGCGAAGTGAAACAAGTCAGTCAGAGACAAATACCATATGATTTCATTCATGGTGGAATTTAAGAAACAAAACAAATGCGCAAAAGGAAAAAAGAGAGAGAGACAAACCAAGACACAGACTCTTAGCTACAGAGAACAATGTGATGGTCACCAGAGGGCAGGTGGCTGAGATGGTGGAAGCCAGTGACGTTGAACAAGGGTTAAGGATGCGCACCGGATTTTATACAGAAGTGTTGGATCACTGTATTGTACACCAGAAACTAATGTTACTGTATGTGAGGAGGAATTTCAAAAGAAACTTTAAAAAATTAAAAATTAATGAATAAATAGAGTCCAGTGTTGTTTCTCTGTACCCCCATCCCTCACTACCAAGTGCATTGTCTTGCAGACGGCATCTTGTGTACATTAGATACAGTTATTGATGATTGGTGCAAAGGAGACATAAACTCTCCAGAACTGTTTAGCTAATCATCTCTTCGAATGCATCTTTCACCGATTCTGAGACTTATCCAGACTCCTGCCCATCCTACATCCTCTACAAAAAGCACTCAGCACTCGTTCTAGATCCTTACCCACCTTCACTGGCTCACCGTGTCCTGTACTGTGGCTCCTGGCCGAGACCTGGGACCTTGGCAGTTACAAGCCGCACTTAAAGAATCTGGTCCCCTGGGCTCAGTCCCTCCGACCCCATTCTGAGCAGCCAGCCTTGCTAGTCTCTTGCCATGCTTGGTTCAGAAGCACCAACCTCAGTGTCCCCCAGGACCCCCTTTCTGCCTCCGTATGTTGAAGAGAAGGAATTCAGAGAGGGCGAGGGACTTTGCACACTCTCTCACACAAAGGTCAACACTTTATTGTTCCAATAAGCCATCAGCATTTTTTCTGATATTGACGCCTTGTTTTTCTCCCTTTCTTCAGAAGTCTGTCCCACTAGTCTATTTTTTAAATATCCATGTCTGTTTATGAGGCATATTTTTATACTTTTAGCCTGTCTTCTTAGCCTTTTCAGTATGCTCTACTATAAACCTATTTTTTCCCAAATGTATTATACTGTTAAATTGAATCATGAGCTCCTTGGGGTCAAAAGACAATTCACCTCAGGGGCCCGGTGCTCCACAGCATACCTAGTACCCCGTGAGCACTCTGTGTTTGTTGCTCAGCTAGATTAATTAACATACCCGGAGTAACTAGTGCGTGGGAATTCCCCATTCCTACGTAAGTATATACCTGTTCTCCATAAAAGATTCATGTCAACCATTACCCGTACTCTATTTCATGCCAAGTATGATCTTTGGTTGAAGTTCCGTTAATGTGGTGGTGAGCACACGCTCTGTTGAGAGAGTTTGCAATTTCAATTGGATTGATTGCAGTTTCCAGCTCAGCCTCGAGTAGACACTTTTCCACAAAGTTGATGGAGACTGGGGGGTGGGGGGTGCAGGGGGAGTTGCACCTTGAAATCTGTGGTCTTTAGGGACCTCCTCGGGGTAAATTTTGGGATGAAATGTGGTTCCTTCCTTTCGAATCATTTATTTTCCTTAGGCCACTCATTACCTACTGGCCATGAAGTGAATTCTAAGTTTTCCATTCCTTGTGTTGGCACATGATATGTTGGTTTAATTCCCATATGAAAACCTCTCTATTTTGGTTAAATGAAAGAAAGGGGTGAATCCAAAAGTTGTGTGTTTTTCTTTGTACAGATCCCTAACTAGTCAGATATGAAATACTGGAGGTCTGAAGTATAAAACAGAGAAATAGAAATATGAATTTATTTCCTTTTCAAACTTGATTTCCATTTGACTTAACTGAAATAATTGTCGTTGAATATTTTTCTACAGGTCAACTTTATTGTCTCAGAAAAGGACAACCATGTTACAAGAACTTAACACAGAACTCACGCTGAATTCAAGGACGGCCAGATCAAAATGCGCCATAACATTTATCTCTAATTTTGAAGCTCTTTTGTCCTATTTCTCCTCCCTCAAAGCCCTCCATGTTAATTTATTGCTACGAGCCTCAGCTGCTGAAGCTCCTCTGTCCCACTGTGGATGTGACATATGCTGGTTAGCATTCTCTGCATAAGATAATGCAGGCCCGGCATGATGGGCTGGTCATTTCTTTGTATGGAGAACCCTACGATGATGTTGGGCATCACGCATATGAACACGGGAATATCTGTTGTGAATGTGTGTATATCCACATGAGCGTGTGTTCACCAGACTGTGATATCCACAGTGAAATGACCCCAAACCAGAAGTGTGTGAATAAACAAGGAATGTGGATTCCAAGCACCGCAGGACATCCAGTGTCACTGCTCTCGGGTCGGATGAGCTCCTGAGCTGTGGACCACCGTGAAACCAAGACACATCTTGGGCGAGCTGCACGTACGGTGGGAGAAAACAGAAAGGAAAGGGGAAAATACAGTCAAAGTGAAACAATAGACCAAAACATAGGAGCTGACAGCCCGTAGTGTCAATTACCCTCGCTCAGCTCACATGTGACCAAATACAAAAATGGTTTTGGGATTGAGTTGCCGAAAAATTCAACAGATACAGAGAACTGGGGCATATTAATGTCCTTCTAGAAGGCTTCATTTGGGGTGTGGGGAATATGGCTTTATGTTTCTTATTTTTAGATGCTCTGATAAGCTGCATTTTGTAGTGAGTAGAAATGACAACAAACGGATTCTGCGGGCAGGAGGACAACAAGACAAGATGCTGCCTCTAAAATGAGTCCTTTCTGTTTAAAAGCAGAGAAGAAACGGCTCTTGTCATATCAGATTAAAAGGTCAGTGTAAATACTTTGTAAACAGGAAGAAAAAATTAGTGTTTTAGGTAGGTGACTAAGGGAGGGCTGGCCGTGGTTGAAGGCACACGCTGCAGGTGGGCAAACACGGAGGAAGAGCGATCTACTCACCGGCCCTGTGGCCAGTAATGCCCGTTTCTCCAGCACTGTGCCCCCCAGCCACACATGGAGAAATAAAAAACCCCCATACAGAGAGAGAAAGAGGAACTTACACACACACACAGAGGAAAAAGGACCAGGAAGCATGTATCTGCTCAACAAATTATTAAATATTGGCATCTATCAGGGGTCAAGCAGAAGTACACACAGGGGTGGGAGCCGTTGTAACGGCTGGACTAGGAAATCAGAAAGGGGGGACTTTCATGGCGTCAGATGGGCAATCGAGGGAAGTGTCACCTAGTGTCTGTCCCCTAAGCCAAGGGAAGTTGTCTCTCATGTCTTTTGGCCTTGACTCCTCCATCTCTGAAGTCAAAGCATGGAACTCGGAGTGCACGGAGGTTTTTGGTTTCCTTTTTACAGAAAATGAGACTGGCAAACTCTGGTGTATACAGCTGGCAAGGGTGGATTTGGATTAAACACATCTTTACGAGGTTGGGTCTCCTAGTTAATGAACGAAGTCCTCTCTCCATTTGTTTAGATCTTTGGTCTCTTTGATCAGCATTTTGTAGGTTTTAGTGCACAAGGCCCATGCACATTTTGTGAGAACTGTGCACTAGTGTCCGATTGTTTCTGGCATCATTATATATTTTGGAGTCATACCGTCTTTGCAATTTGGGCTTCCACTCTTGCACTGTCATAGGATTTTGTCCACTGATTTTGTATTCTGTGAATCTGCTGATTTAACTTCTTAGTTCTAGGAAGATATTTAAGAGGTTGTTCCTTTGTTTGCAAATTCCTTGAGATTTTCCTGTAGACCATCATGTTATCTGCAGACAAGGACAGATTTATTTTTTACTTTCTGATCTGCATGCCTTACTATTTCCTTTTCTTGCCTTATTGTGATGGCTGGAATTTTCAGTACTCTGTGGAATAATTGCAGTGAGAGTGAACATCCTTACTTCTCAGGTGTAGGAGAAACCAACGGGTAGGAGGTCAGCTGTGGTGTTCTGTAGATGGTGTCTATCGAAATCGCCCCCTCTGTCTCTAACTTGCTGGGAATTTCTTTCTATCAGGAATGAGTATTGAATTTTGTCATACGCTTTTCCTGCCTCAGAAGGTACAATCACGTGATTTTTTTTCTTAACATGTGAATTTGGTAGATCACATTCTTTGAGTTTTGAATATTGAACCAGTCTAGCATCTCTGCAGTAAGTCCCATCGGGCCATTTGGTATAACGCTCTTTATATATTGTTGAATTCCATTTCCTAATTTTTTTTCATTTCCTAATATTTTGATAATGGTTTTCTTTACCTATATTCCTGAGAAGATCTGTATATGATCCTGAGAAGATCTGTATACGATCCTCAGAAGATCTGTATATGATCCTGAGAAGATCTGTATACGATCCTGAGAAGATCTGTATATGATCCTGAGAAGATCTGTATATGAACTCTATAGTTTCCTTCCTCCTTTTCTGTCTTCATGTACTTTTGGGGTCAGACCGTTCTGGTTTCATAAAAGAAATAGGGAATTATTCCCTATCTTCTATTTCTTTGAAGAGGTTCCATAGAATTGGTGTTAGTTTTTTTTTTATATGTATATAGAGAGAGAGTTCTCCAGCAACTTGGATTCTTTCCTCTGTCCCATGCACTCTACTTTTGAGTCATTCATTGAGTTTTTATTTTGGTTAATGCATTTTCCAATTCTAAAGTCTTCATGTTTCTTCTTTATACTTTCTGGTTTTGTTGAGATGTGTTCATTTGCTGATATTTTCTATTATTTTGCCTATTAGAGACCTATTTGAAGTCCCTCTTAGAAGAATTTTTATGATGGCTGCTTTAATTGTCTAATACTTCTATAATCTCTGTGTGGCCATCTGTTTTGTTTTGTTTTGTTTTTTACTCAAATTGATATTTTCCTAGTTCTTAGTGTGATGAGTGATTTTCTTTTTCCTTGTTGGAATTTGGGCATTTAGGGTATCATATAATGAGACTGTGGCTCCGATTCACTCTTCCTGTTTTAGGTCATTTTCCTGTCCTTGCTCTGGCAGGGGCTGTTGCCTCCTGGACGGGGGGAACAGGAGCATCTTCTCAGCCCCTCCCACATGGACTCTGCTGACTATGATGTAGTGCCCTCACCACAGCTGAGAGTCTGTGCACGTCCTGACCTCCTCCCCCTGTAAGCCTGCTCTAGCAATGCCTTACGGGCGGTGTGGGCAGGCAAAGTCTGGGCTTACCTGGTGGTCTCCACTGACACCATGAGACTGGACAGGACTTCTCATCTGGCTGGAACCAGAGTTGCACTTACTGCTCAGCCTTCTCTGGAACCACCCTGGAGAGGAACTTGGGTTCCTCACTACAGCCTGGCAAGGGCAGAAGTCTAGCTGCCCACTCAGCCTTTGCCAGGAGGTGGGCAGTGGTCAGTGCATTTTTTTTCTATGGTATTTGACTAGAGTTGAGTGGGGTTAGCATCTAAAAGTTTTCTGGATTCCTGAGCTGCACCTCCCCTGATACTTTGAGGAGAGTAGACTTATTAGGACTTTGTACACACCTCATGGTATTTCTGGATTGCTGATTTCTTTAGCTCCAAATCTAGATTATAAGAGGGAAAAAAGAAAACCCAGATAACATACCACTGTTTCAAACCTTACAGACCGAGGTCCCTTCTGTACTCTGCCTTTTTTTATGGATAACGTCCAGGGTTTCTGATCGTATTTAATGAGAGGGCTCGGGAATAGTAACTTCTGCATCTTTTTGGAAGAAGTCCAACAAGTCAATTCTGAAATATGTTTCAGAAGACTTAAAAATATTCCAAGTTATGTAGCAACATTCTCTGGTTATGAAACAGTCATTTTAGAAATAGGTGACAAAGCTTTAAACAAGCAAACAAAAAAATCTAGTTATTAAATAATTAAATAACTGGAGTTAAGAAAAAGTCAAGGAATTATAAGGTATTGAATATTAATAATAATAAAAAGTTTGTCCTAGGTTGTCAAAGTTATAGTCAAAGGAAATTTATAAGTAGAGTCCATTAATTTTTTCAAGAGAAAAGGAAAAATATATTACTTAAATGTTAAGCTCAGTAGGTTTGGAAGGGAAAACAAGAAAGCCAAGAGGAAAGAAATAAAGATAAAAGCAAAGATCAACTAATCAGGAGCTAGGGGAAAAATGATGTTATTTTTAGATATATTCAGAGTTAATTTTTGAAACTTATTTAAAATTCATAGACAAATTTTTAACAGATATACTCAAGAGATGAAACCCCACAACTATAGAAAATTAGTACTAAGAAGGGCATCCTTACCAGAGATAGGTAAATATTTTAAATTACTGAGAATTATCTTTAAAAACTTACATTAACAAATGTAGTATTTTAATAAAATGAATTGGTCTCCAGAAGAAAATTACTGGAGTTGACTTACAAATAAAAAGAAAATTTTCAAACAGTAAAACTGAAGTGACTCCTAAAGAAGTAATGAAAAACTGTCTCCAACTTCAATTTTTTTTTTCCCAGTTTCAAGAACAGGAAATTGTCATGCCTTTTGAAATGTTGCACAGCCATCGAAGTAAATGGAATTTCTAATTTCTTAGCCCTCTAGTTACAGGGGATTTGGATGCATGAACTACATCCCCTGTTCTCAGGGGGTTATATCCTGGATGGTGGTGGAGGTGGACAATGAACTTATTAGCAAAGATATACATAGGTCAGAGGTAAAATAATGGCATGATTAAAGGCATCTTTTCTTCCAAGGTCTGTTTTTAAATCAAGACTAAAAGGATATTTCCTTAATATTAGGAATACAATTACATTAAACAAGCACTCTACATACTCAGTAAGGAAAAACTAGAGACAATTCATTTTTAAAATTAAAATATCTAATTTCTATTCTTATATTTAAAATATAAGAATATCTGGTTATTTAGCATGTTACAGAAATTTTGTTGTGTTAAAAAATGAGAAAAAAACTAGAGGGTTTTATAAAATAAACATGTTATTAAAAGTTGACATAAATAGCTGTTGAGATAATTTCATAATAATACTTACTCAATAAGTAAAATCCCAGATATCCACCAAAAATGAAAAAGAAAAGAAAGTTGATAGTTAATGAATAGGTTCAGTAAGATGGCAAATTATAAATGCATAAAAATAAAATAAATCCTAGAAGAAAATATAGTGGAAAAAAAGTTCTCTCTTACTATTTCAACCAGAGCATATCATATCAAAGAATAAAACATGAAATAAGAAAAATAATATACGAAAAAACCCTGAAATATAGAAAATCTTGAATGAATGAGAACATACTGATTCTTTCTCACTGGAATTACTAAATATTTTAAAATCTGTCACTTTCCTGTGTAAACCTGGCGATTCACAGACCTGTACCCCTGGGGATAAAAATATATGTTTATAAACTGTAAAAAAAAAAAGTATAATGCTATTTTTCTTTAAAAAAAAAATTTGTCACTTCCCCACAGGTTAAAACAATTACAATAAAAATTCTAAATTACCTTAGGAATACTTAGTGGGTGAAATACAAAGAATATTTTGAGAAACAAGAGTATGGGGAGTCACGCAACTAACTTTGCCAAATATGAATGAATGGAGTTAAGGGTGGTCATGCATACTAATGGAGCAGAAGGGCTAGTGACAACAGGTCAATTCTTGATATATGTTATCATTAACTAAGGCAGGCATTATTCACCATTGAAGAGATAGTTGATTTTTAGGGGAATAAAAGCAGTTTGGTATCTCCCCCAAATCATATATCATAATAAACAAAAGGTCTACATAGTTCATTGTATACAAAGAAAAAAATATAGCAGCTAGAATATTTCAGGTGATAAGAGCTTTTTAGCATGAGATCAGAGAGAAACAATAAAGGAATGCAAAAACATTTGATTGCCAGGATTTATGCCCCTCCAAAATAAATAAATAAATAAATAAATAACCTCACCAAAAACAAAAGAAAAAAACTGTTTAATGAAATTCAAAAACAAATTAATGTACCTTTTGACCCTCTTCAGCCACTTTGGGGGTCAAATGTTATAAACATCTAGTTATAAAATAAGTAAGTCATAGGAATATAAGGTACATAATGGCTATAGTTAATATTGAATTATATATTTGAAAGTATGAAGACAATAGATCTTAAAAGTTATCACAAGAAAAAATTATAACCATATATGGTGATAAATGTTAACTAGACATTGTGATGATCGTTTTTGCAAAATGCACAAATATTAAATCATTCTGCTATATATCTGAAACAAATATGTTATGTGTCAATTATTCCTTAATTTAAAAAATTAATGTAAGAATGACTGTATTGATGAGGAAAAATCCAACAATGGTGTGCTTCCAAGAGAAAACATCATGAATGTGTCCAGAATGCTGCCACCCTTGGGTGATGGCTGAGGGCCAGAGGGGCCGGTTCTACTGATGGTCAGGATGCAGGAGACTGTCTTTCTGGGGCAGCTGCCCGGAGACACACTGGCATCAGGACGTGCAGAGAGTAAGCTCACTGAACCACAGGTCACACGGCGAGGCATTGGTCTTAAAGCCACAAGGACCTGCTGAAAAGGGACCCATGTGTTTCTCCACAGAACACCAGGGGCAAGTCTGCCCCATTCCAGCCCACCCCACGTGCTGTTTGGGGTCTGGTGACCACAGAGATCGCGTGTCCTCATTCTCTCTTCCCGCGGAAAGGGCCCCCAGAGGCCCCAGCAGCTCTGTGCCAGGGCCCTGGGCTCCCACCCTCTCTGTGCACACTAAATAGTTACACATAATCTCTATCAAGTGGGGAAACTTCCTCTCCTCCTGTTATTTTGATCTATTTTATTAATAAAAAAACGTTGTCTTTAAACTTTTTCATTCCATAAACATAAGCCAAGCAATTTCTCAGTTCCTTTAAGCATCCCATATTTATTGAAAGTTTTCACTAAAAAATAGGAAATAAAGGAAATAGAAAAACAGTCATCCCTTTTCCTATAGATTGAGTGTCTTCTATTTTTATTTTAAAATTGTGAGACCAAAGCAAACAATTTACTGAGCCTGGTAACTATGTGGTCCGGACCACGCGGCTGAGCTGCAGGGTGTTTGGGCAGCAGCCTCCCCTGCACGCCTTCTCTTTTCCTCGCTGCTCCTTTCCTCCACCCTCCACGCCCTTTAGAAATGACACGGAGGCGACTGGCGGCCCCGCTCGCCCGAGCTCCCGCACAGGTGCCTCTGGAGAGTCTGAACGCAAGCAAGCGGGCGGCTGAGACGGCAGAGCCCGCCCGGCTGTCCGCTGGTACCTGGCTTCACTCGTAATCTAATCCCGAGTTCACATTGAACTCTCAGTGGGCCTGCCTGTCCGCCGTGCTGCCCCATTTCCCCAGTGTCCCTGGGGTCTCAGCTCCCAGCAGACGCCCGGTCCCCTCTCCTTCCAGGTCGGCACCAGCTCGCATGCCACCGCCTGCGTCCAGGTGCGCCTGGGGTCCCTGGAGCCGGGCGCGCATCTTCTAGTCACATCAGGAGAGGTGCAGCGACAGCCACCGAGATCTGTGGGGCCGTGAGGTTTCTGACACATGACACACAGTTTCAGCCAGACCGGTCACAATCGTAAAATGCTTCATTTTCCCCCCTGGCCCTTCCCTCGCCCCTTCCATGGACCACCAGGGGGGCCCACAGCTGACATCAGATGCAGGCGTGGGACAGATTCCAGCTGTCGGCTCAGTGGCGCAGAAACGTGCTCGCCAAAAAGAAAAGGGAAAAAAGAGAGAGAGAGAGAGAGAAAGCTGCAAACTTTTAGCGGATATGAAATGTTAGTTCCCCGGTGAAAAATTGGCAACCAAGACACAGGAGAATTTATTTATTTATTTATTTATTTATTTTGCAATAAAGTCGCCCATTGAATGTACTCCTGCTCCCTCCACAAGCCCTTGCAACGAATGCATGACAAGCCTCTGCTAGGAGCTGTGCTGGGATAATGAACAGGAGCATCAGCGACCAGCTCCTCTTGGGCTCCCGAAGGAGATCGCCGGGCTATGCCCGAGTCTCACACCTGCCGACTCCCCGCACAGCACCGACGCCCAGAGCCCACGGCAGCCCGACCCCCCGCAACAGTCACCACACCGAACAACTTCACTAGCAGGGCCGGCAGACTCTATCAATCTGACCGTCCTGTGCACGACAAGACATCCCCGGCCACGCCGAGGCTGCAGAAACAGAAAGCACTGTGGGGAGGCTTTTAGTCTTCCCTGGAGGCTGGAGATCTGGGAGGGGCCGGAGAGAAAAAATGCTGGAGAAGAAGGGGAAGCAAACGACTGAAATCCAGAAGAGACAAGTGCCAGTCTATTCTAAGAGGCAGATGCAAAAGGAAGCCACATAAATCTATAAGGCACTCATGTGGTATTTAAATAATGCTGAAATTACAGAGCTGTCACCCGCAGACCTGCCACGGTGCCTCTCCCTGCACTGTGTGCTTCTGTGCCTTGCAGGAAAGGACCCACCGTGCTGATGGGGTCGGGGGGACGCTGTGCAGAAGGGGCCAGGAGACCCTGTGGGTGGCCTCCTCCACGGCCTGCTGCTGTCGGGGAGAGAGCCCCAGGTAGAAGGCGGTGCTTGGCTTGCCAGGGGTCCTATACCCTAGGAGACCAGCTGAACTACCACCCTGTGACAAAAAAAAAATTTAAAAAAAAATAAATAACTTTGCAATAGGACCACAGAGCCTAGGGAAGAAATGTTGTACAATGGGTTATTTTATCATAGGAACAAAAGGATCATTCTGCAAAGAACAACACAGCTTCCTTCCTCTGACAGTAAGTAAAAACAAACAATAGGAACTAAAAAGAGGCTAAGGGTATGATGCAAAAACACCTAAATTCCCTTCTCAACAACCAAAAGGCAGGAGTAAAAATTCTGGAGTCTGCAGAGATGACTTTTCTAAAGCTTTATTTCCCAAACTTCACTCTTATTAACCTTCATAACCACACTAGCAGATCATTTTTGAAGCAAAATATTTTATATTCTTTTCACTGCTGCAAAAGAAAACATAACCCTTGGACTCTTCCAATATGTAATTCTTAGTTTAAAAATATAATAATTGAGACGAAAGAAAATGTTGTTTCTGTCATTAAGAAATTGCCTCATGGGGTCTTCGTGGAGCCCCGGCAGTGCCCGGCTTCACGGAGGGGAGTGATCTAATAATCCCACAGCCCGAGGAAAGCTCTGTCCTGCTTTGTGCTGCATGGACGTCTCCTGACGGGCTGCGGTGTTATTGTTCAAGGAAGAGCCGGTTTACAGACGAAGGTGGCCTTGTCAGAAGTTCTGAATAGCGCCAAGCTAATTGCTGACCCTAACAGGCACAATTAGCTGGTACAGGCTCAGCAAGGTAGCCCCTGGGACCCATCCTTTCTCGCGCACATATTGTGAAACTCTCCCTGCGTCGGTACCTTGGCTCTAGGCTTTGTAGTCCCCATTCAACAGATCAAAGGTTTATTAGAAAGAATGAAGACCATATCGGCCTCCACAGGCACAGACACAGGCATCCCATGTAGCTACACACACATCATAGGAAAACCTGGTGCGCCCATGGTGATGAGCAAGAACCCGATGTGGTATTTTTAGTACAGGTCTCAAATGATACTTGATAGGTGTCACTTGATGAAATAACCCCACGCATTTAGTTCCGACAAACTCTCCAGTCATCAGTACTGGTTATGGTCCACCCACTGGCTGGATCCAAGAAGAGCAGACGCACCCAGCCCCTGGAGCAGGCCTGTCCCTCCCAACTCCAGACCCGCCCCCTCTCAGAACACCCTCGCCCACACCAACACACATGCTGGGCATTTGCTGCCTTTTTTGCACAATTTAAACACATTCCTCTTATTCTACAGGTCACACATGATCATGGTAGAAATTATGGGAGATAGATGGGACAAAAAGAAAAAGAGAAGGAAGGGCACCCATCGTCCCCCTGGGGCATACTTGGGCTCTAGATTACTGGAATTTTCTCATGTTATTTGAGACACCATGAGTACTGACAGTATACTAGTCTAACATGTGCTGTGGTTTGCTTCCCATTCTCTGATACTTTTGGCCAGTTGAGTAGTTTTCCATATTCTGCTATTTTGAGCCTTATACATAAAACTCTTTCCAAATTTGGGGGTTATTGTCTTGGGATTTACTTTTAAAATAAAATTATTAGGCCAAAGGACACTAGGTCAGATGACATTGACTGATGCTGTCAAATTGTTGTCCAGCTAAATGGAAACATCTTTTTCTCTGTCCAGCAATGCTTGACAATGGTTTAACAGATGTTCACCAGCATTGAAATATCAATGTGAAATTTCATGTTAGGTTATTATTATAATTGAACTTTTGCCATATATGTGTTAGAAACTTGTGGGAAATTTTTGTTCATGTCCTTTATTCATTTTACCTACTGGTTTTTAATGCTTTTTCTAATTGATTGCATACTTTTTTTATGCAGAACAAATAATAAATTTAATAGTTTAAGTTGTTCTATTTTTTAAAGATATATTTATTTATTTTCAAGAGAGAAAGAAAGAGAGCAGGAGCAGAAGGAGCAGAGGGCGAGGGGGAGAATCTCACAACTCAGGGCTCAGTCTCATGACCATAAAATCATGATCTGAGCTGAAACCATGAGTTAAATGGATTCTTTCAGTATACATGTGTGTGTGTGTGTGTGTGTGTGTGTTTAATTTCTATCTAGCCAATTTTATCAGTTTTCTTATTTATCCCATTGCTTTTAGGCTTAGATAACTTCCACATAAAGAGATCAGATACATAATAACCCATATCAAGATGAAAAGAAAGATCTCAGGTAACAAACCTAACTTTGCACCTCAAGGAATTAGAGAAGGAAAAACCAACCAAACCCAAAGTCAGCAAAAGGAAAGAAATAACAAAGGTCAGGGCAGAAACAAATAAAACAGACCAGAAAAACAATAAAAAAGATTGATGAAACTAAAAGCTCTTTTTAAAAATAGAAGCAAAATTTATAAACCTTGAACTAGACTAAAAAAAAGAGAGAAGACTCATCAATAAAATAAGAAATAAAAGAGGAGACATTACAACAGATACCATGGAAATGCAGAAGGTTATATGAGATCAGTATGAACAACTACACACCAATGAATTGAAACCCAGAAAAATAGGTAAATGTATAGAAACATACAATACATCCACTAAATCAGGAAGAAATAGAAAATCTGAACAGACTAGTAACAGGTAAGGTGATCAAATTAGTAATCAAAAATATCCCAACAAAGAAAATCCAAGAAAATCCACTTGGCTTCACTGGTGAATTATACCAAACATTTTTTTTTAAGATTTTATTTGTTTATTTGACAGACAGAGATCACAAGTAGACAGAGAGGCAGGCAGAGAGAGAGGGAAGCAGGTTCCCCACTGAGCAGAGAGCCCGATGTGGGACTCGATCCCAGGACCCCGAGATCATGACCTAAGCTGAAGGCAGTGGCTTAACCCACTGAGCCACTCAGGTGCCTATACCTTCTAAAACATGGAAGAGGAGGGAACACTCCCAAACTCATTTTACCAGGCAAGCATTAACTGATACAAAAGCCTGATAAGGATACACAAGAAAAGAGAACTATACAGGCTAGTGTCCCTGATGAACATAGATACCAAAGTTCTCAAAAAATCTTAGCAAACCGAATTCAGCAACGCATTGAAAGGATCATGCATCATGATCAGGTGGGATTTATCCCTAGGATACAAGGGTGGTTCAACATATACACATCAATAAATGGGACAGACCACACGAACAAAACAAAAAATAAAAACCATATGATTGTCTCAACAGATGCAGAAAAAATATTTGACAAAATACATGTTTCTTTCATGATAAAAACCTCAGGAAATTGGGCATGGAAAGAATACACCTCAACAAATTAAGGGCCGAGTATGACAAGCCTGTCCCTAGCATCATTCCCCAGGGATTCATGCTGAGTGAGAAAAGTGGATCCCTGAAGATTAGATACTTTATGATTCTATTTACATAACATTTTCAAAATAACAAAATTTTAGAAATGGAGGACAGGTTGTTGAGTGTTAGGGCTTGGAAAATGGGTGGATGTGGCTAAGGGGCCAGACGAGGGGACACTTACGATGTCAGGACTGGGCTGTGTCTTCATTATGATGGTGAGTAGACAAAAAGTGAGAAAATCCAAATGAGATCCTCAGGCTACTCTGTGTCCATATCCTGGTTATGATATTATGCCATAGTTTTGCACAATGTTCCCCCACTGGAGGAAATGAGCCAAGTATATGAAGAATCTCTTTATATTCTTTCTCAAGACACAGGTGAGTCTACCTGCCACCACCAGATTCTTTTCTCCACTGTAAGCTCCTATTCCTCCTTTTGCCCTGCCTGCCCTTGGACTTTCTCATATGATCTGTGCAGACTGTATTTGCCATGACATTACTGACTCTGAAGGCAAGGAAGAACACTGAGGAAGAAAACAGAAAACAGAAGACTTTCAGTCTTTATACAACCGAGTCCCTATTTTCAAAAGTAGGAAAGTAAAAAACAACAACAACTCGACCTCTCTTTGTATTATAAATTCTCATTTGAATGGATTTCTCTAGTCTGGACTACATGGACCTAACCAGTGCACCACTTCTCCTTTACACATTTTGTGTTTGGATATCTGAGGGAAGACAAAGACTCGATTGCCCAGAAGCGACTGTGGAAATGATCCACAGCACGAAACAAGAGGTCTCCTCCCCAGAAGCGCAGAGGAGAGGACTTGACTTCAACAGGACAAACACATCGGATTCAAAGGCTCGCCCTGAAATACTTTGAAATAAGTGACTTTGGGCAAGTTCTTCAGGTGATACCAGAAGCTACCTCACAGCATCCTTGATACCTTCTTTATGATGTCCGTCTTTCACTGGGGAAGTGAAAATAATCATCAAGATCAACTTTGGTTGAATTGTTAAAATAATGAAGAAACTCGAAGTTCTATTACATGACCTTCAACTGCTTTGGGCAGCTGCCAGATTCAGTAATGACTTATTAAAGAAGAAATGCTATACAGATCTTTGTGCCAATCTTATTTTTTCCCAGATACAATAAAACCTGGCTGTGGTGGGTCATCTTTCGGTCAAGGAGAGACTAAATCTGTTTCTTGGCCAGCCATTTCAATCCTCCTAGCTTTATTCTGGAGTTTCCCATTTCTAAATGCTGGGTTCACAACAAAAGTTAATTACGATTACAGTTTTTCTCTAAGAAAATCCATTTTTTCCAAAAATTTATAAATACAAATTAAGTTGGCCCTAAAATAAAGTCTCTTTTTATTGGGTACAAGCATATGTGGAGAAATAATTGATATTAGAGGGAGATAATTTTTCTAAACAGGTTTTGAAGAGTGAGGGCTTTCTTCAGTGTAGTGATAACAGATGAAAGTATTATACCTCAAAAGACGGACAAATAACAAACACCCATTTCCAACTGAAAACTTGCATAAACAGTATTTTTCTATCTGCAGTCTGAGCAGCCAGTCCTACCATAAACTAAGTCTGTAGATAAGTCACTGTGTTTCACTAAAGCACAAAGGACCAAACCAATTGCGTCCTGTGTATTGTTATTATGTCTGTGTACATGCGTTCCAAATTTATATAAAAAATAAGAAGCATAATCTACTCACTTCATGAATCAAAGCAGGGGATATTTGGTAATCTCTTTGCTACAGACACTGGTGCTAACATTTGGACTATGGCAATATACACTTTTCTCCTAAAATCACACAAACAAGAATTTAACTTAATGGCTTCAATTTAAGAATATTTGAATCCACAAACCCCCTTCTCGTTGAACAAATGTTTACCTCCCAGATTTCTAATAATTCTTTAAGAACACAAAATTTGTCATGATCAGTGCTCCTTAAAAGAAGAATCCACATGCACTAGCTCTATCTATTTCAATAAGAGGATCTTGACATCTGATTTTGAATTCACACTCTCTTGAAACTAGTCTCTCAGTCAGCCCTGGATTCCTTAACCACTCCAGTCTAAGTATTGTTTCCATGGTGCCCATTCTCCTTGACCTCTGTGGTGAATGAAAGACACACTCCTCTCATTTGGAAGTAGTCTGTCTCCCCCCAAATTCAACCTAGCTTGCGTACAGTGGGGCAAGGAGAGAAAGTTGGAAACCACGCTGTGCTCGTTCTGGACCTACCTTAATGAGTACTGTAGCTCCTGCCCAGAGTCCTGAGCCGCTGGGGAAGAAATTGGACAACCCCACTGGGGAGACCAGTGGAGAGGCACAGAGAGTATGTGGAAAGGAAGCTAGACAAGGCAGCCCCCAACAGTCTCTGACAAGGTGCCAGGAGCCACAGCCAGGTCATCTTGGATCTGCTAGACCAATCCAGCCAACAACTAAATGCCACTGGGTGCCCTCATGGTGAAATAAAGTAGTTGTTCTAAACCACTAGGTTTGGAGCAATTTTTTAGGCAGCAAAAGACATCTGGAACAGCTGTATGCAGCTTATGACCCTATTGGACAAACCCCAGTCGAAGCGTTCCTTGCCTTTTATCTGATTATTGTCGTCACTGGAACTGTTACTTTCTCCTACATTCCTTCCTGATCGTCTCTGGATGATTCAAGGCCCAGGGCTGCAACGTAAGTTCAAACTTGCTCTGTAGGGCACCTGAGTGGCAGGGGCGGTTAAGTGACTGACTCTTTGTTAGGCTCAGATCATGATCTCAGGGTCTTGGGATTGAGTCCCTCATCAGCCTCCACAAGATGTGTGAAGTCTGCTTGAGATTCTTTTCCCATCCTCTACCTTTCCCCTCTGCTCCTACCCACCATGACCCCCTGTTGTTCATTCTCTCTCTCTCTCTCTCAGATAGATTATAGATAGATAGATAGATAGATAGATACAATCAATCAATAACATAAACTTGCATTGCAAACTGTCCCGATCTCTGATGGAATTGTCAACCACAACCCTCAGCACCAGGAGCATCCTGCTGGTTCCTCATTTGGAGAGAGGGAAACCTGTTCCTTTGAGGCATTCCATTCTATGTTTGCAGAACTGGGAGTCTGTACCAAGGTCCATTCCTTTGTTGAGGACATTCATATCTCTTCTGGAATACAAAGTTCAGTGCAAATCGAACAACATCTCTCAACAGTTCTAGGTAGGATTCTTCTAATAATTAAGATTGCATGGTCTTTTCCTTCCTCTGATATCTGCACTCCCTGGGGATTTGTATCAAGGATTTGTGTCATTGAAATGTCTGTTGCCAGATACCTTCCTTCCTTCTTTGCTTGTGAGACAATGAGCAGGACTTCGTTTCTGCTAAAGTGAGTAGATCTATAAATTTAATTAAGCTTATTGCTCCAAATTGTTTAAACTCTCTCTGTTTCTATTCTACTTCTGTTATCCATCATGTATTGCTTTAATGATATAACTTCTACCTCAAGTCATTTAAAAATGTGTGAGCAAGATGAGACCTGTGGTCTTAAGTCAGATAACTTTCAGAAAGTTGATATCAATATATGCTACATGCATATTTATTTAACATGGCTGTGCTAGTGTGCACCTTGATAACTACGTTCTGACAGTTCCCAAGGCTCGTGATTTATCTGGCATATAAGGTAAGGTGTTTTAACAGTGTGACCCCATGATCAAACAAACAGAAAGGCTTTCTCTGTTTGGATGAAGAGAGCAGGGGTGAGGCCCGCAGGCCCAGTGGCAGGGCCAGCTCTGCTCCATGACATCGTCCAGAGACCTGCTTCTTCTGCCTGGCTGTTCACCTGACCATGAACGCATTCTCACCAGTAGGAAAAGAGAAAGAGGAAGTTAAGGTAAACACGTACCAAAGATGTGACCCTGATTTGCTCACATTACTTCCATGGGTGTTCTGCTGACCATCACTTTGTCACATGGCCTCAGCACGCTGGACAGAGACTTGAACGTGCTTCTCCCCCATGGGACAAAAGACAGAGTGTCAGGTTGATGGATTAACAGAAAAGGAAGCGAAGGGGACCGCGACACTCACCTGTCTCTGGCACAGACTTCGTGGCATGATGGGCACCCGAGGGCACTAGTTTTTCTGGGAAAGAGCTCCAGTCTCCCCGTGGACTCCAGAGATCACAAAGTCTTCGTAAATAGTTTCCTGACATGAGTAGCCTACGGGGTCCTGAATCTTCCCGGCCTTTCAGCTTCATGATCCCCTTAACAAAGGGATTGAATTCAAACTGACATCATTTGTTTTTCGTGAACTTCCTGTGGCTCCTTGCAATAAAATCTTCCTCTTTGTGTTTAAAAACGTATTATGGAATTTGCTCAGGATTGAAATCAAGTTCTCCAATCTTTGTTGAATAAATTCTGCCTTCCTCATTACTCTTTTTGAAAACCAGAACATCTACCTATCCTCTTGCTTCCAACCCCCTTCTTCTTCCCGGTCTGCTCAAGGGCAGGACCAAACACAGTGCATTTTTTTTTTTTTTTTAAGTCCTCTGGATATCCAGCAACATATAAACCAGGAGTCAAAAGTCTTCAGAGTTGCTACGTGCTCTGTATCAATCCTTTCACCAGGCATGGTCTCTGCTACCTTGAAGCAACATTTATTTTTACCCTTTTCAGTCTGAGAATTATCCTCCTTGACACAGAAGACAGGGGCAAAATAGATACAGAGACACTCTGCTTTTTCTATGTCACTGGCTTCAAGCTACAGACCTATTTGTACCCAAATCTCTTTTTTTCTGAATATATCTAAAATGTCTTTGATATTTCCTGGCATTTTTCATACAGTTCCATGTCACTGTCTTATCTGATTTTTTTTTTTTGTCTAAGTGCTGTTCTCTTACTCTCCCACGTTTCTATTTGTTCTTATTATGGGCTCATTTTCAACTGAAGAGTAATCTTTTAAAAATGTAGGTGTTTTTCCACTAGCCTCAGGTATCCCTCTGGCTAATGGCTTCTCGCTGCTTCTAGAATTGAGGCAACGGTCCCCTAAAATCACTGGCGGCCCACCCCCCCTCGGTCTCAGAGCTGCCCCTCTGCTCGCACCCCCTTGCTGTGGTCTTTCCCCTCCCCCTCAGCACGCTCCCACGCAGCACACTTCGTCCCAGGGGACATGCTTCCCCACTCCGTCCTCACCAGCTCCTCTCACTCCAGAGAAGCTCTCGTCACCTCCCGCCGGGCTTCTCCTCGACCTTGTCAGGGCTGGGATTCCAGCTTTGCTTCTGTCATCATGGGACTGATTTCCGTCTCTCCAGCGACACCATCAACTTCACAAGGGCAGTCACTGTAGCAGGAAGCACATTGTAGACACTAAATAAAATGTTTTCAAGTAAGTAAATAATCAAAAACACATTTCTGAGAGCTTTCTAATTATCTTGATGTATTAAGCTCCAAAGAGCCTTTCATAAAGTAACATGCACTGAGAAACTCTAAGAGGTCACAGAATAAAGGGAGTATCCCATGAATTTGACCACCACCTTGCTTATTCTTTCCGAGAAACAATATTTCAGGGGAAATGTGTGGGTGAATGCGACTTTATATTTTGTGAAAACAGAAATTTAGCATGGTTTACATAATTATAAGAGGCAAACTTGGTTCTCTAGGGTATTATAGATGAACAAACATATTATCTCAAAATAGGACATTTTCCCTTCTCTTTCTGATCACTGCTCTTGTTTATTTTTCTTCTCTTATTATAGTGGATAGCAGGTTCTAGAAAATACTAAGCAGTGATTTTAAAAATCCTCTTATTAATTTTCAAGATCATTCTTCTAATGCTTGGCTTTTGAGTCAAGGACATTGTTCGTAGAGCTATTGTTTGGAACATAGCGCTTTTGTCCTGGTATCTCCCTAATCTTGGGTTACATGGAGGATTTTATTTTAATGTGCAAAGTTACTACAATTTACTAAATGTCTTTTGGGCATTTTTCAAAACAATTGTGTGGTTTTTCTCCTTTAACACAGTAACTGTAGCCAGTATTTGTTTATCACTGGCAAACTAAGTGCTAAATGCTTTATGTGTATCTCATTTAATTTCTGAACTATCATATGGGTTGGATACACCTTTTCAAATTCCTTTTGCAAATGAGGAAATGTGTTTAAATAGATTCAATCTCTGATGAAAAGAAAAGCCAGAATATGAAGAAGTTATGTCTGAGCCCAGAACAGAGGAGACTTTCATAGGAATGTGATTAGTTATATCATTTATTTTCTAATATTAAGCCCTATCTCTAGGCTTTGTGTGTTTAATTTGCTAATGTTTCATTTAGGATTTTGGTATTTACATTATTATAATTTTTAAATATGTTTTTCTTTCTTTTCCTAGTCTTGCTATAATGAAGAGGTTTGGTAGTAGGTTACAAATTATTTTATAAAAGACATCAGAAACATACCTATCACTTGGATGCTTTTTGACAGTTTATAATTCATGGCACTTTTCCCTTCCTTGGAGTAAAACAAACAAAAACAATTTAAGTGATGAGTCCTTCACAGATTTTATCAAGGTCTTTCACAGTCATTTATCTGATTAAGCTCCTTCCCTATCTCTGAGGTAACTTTAGGAATTTCTATTTTCCTGGTAGACTATTCATGTTCCCTGAGAATGCTTGTCCATCAGCAAAGTTTTATGTGGCATTCCATTCTTTTCCAACTTTTATAATAAAATTTTGAAAAACATCAGAGTTGGAAGAATAGTAAAATGCATATATATACTCAACAATTCACAAATGAACATTTTGCATTTTTTCTAATAAAGTGTTTTTCTAAATAATTTAGAGGCATCATCTTGCTTCATCAATAAATATATTAATATGTATTTCCTCAAACATAAGAACATATTCCAGTATAGGAACAGTTCACACCTAGTACATTAATAAAAATCCCTATGATCACGTAATACATGGTTTATGCTCAAATTCCCTCTTGTGAATCAATGAAGTCTTAAAAGCTTTTTTAAAAATTGAATTACTTTTCAACCAATGTCTGTATCACAGACAATTAGCTCTGCCTCCTTATCTCTTTTAATATAGATCTCCCCCAACTCTCTCTTTATTTTCTTGCATGATATATTTTTTGAAGAAAAAAGTCTTGTGGAATGTTCCACATTTATCTAAAGGTATTTTTTAACATGTTTCTTGGTTCCCTATATTTCCTGTTAAGTGTGCAGGATCCAAAAATTTGCTAGATTCAAGTTCCAAATTTTTGACAAGAACACTTTGTAAGTGCTGAGTACATCTCATATCGAACACAGGAGAAGACGCATGATGTCAGGTCGCCTCCCGTTAGTGACAAAAGTTTAATCATTGTCAAGGTGCATTTTTCATTTTGCAATTGAAATATAATCTATGGGGTGTGGTCATCTGTGACGTTAACATCCAGTTATGACTCTTGTCTGAATCAGTTAGTACAATATAGTGAGATATATATCTATATGTCTATATATATCTTCCTCATTAGTTTGTGAGCACATCCTTGCTTTCTGGCACAGAAGATGACCAGGCTCATTTTCTACTTTTCCTGACCAAGACCAGAGCTGACAATTTCTTTAAGAAACCCTGGTTCCTTTCCATAGAGAATGGTGCCAATAAACATAATCTGAGTCCAAGAGTTGTTCATTGCCACTGAGGTATCAGTTCTCATGGGTCTAATCAGTGGGAGGGCATAGGGATGGATAGATGGACAGATAGATAATAGATATCTATATATGTAAATTACAGTATATAATACATATATAACTCATAATATGAATAAATTGGCTTTATTATTCAACATATGTAGAATGAGTTTAAAATTCACTGTTACTACCAATAAAATTACTGAGTCAACATTGAGAATAGTTGACAGTTATTTCATTTTTAAGAATATTTGTATGTAAGTGATGAATCACTGAATTCTACCCCAGAAACCAATATTGTACTATATGTTAACTAAAAAAAAAAAAAAAAAAAAGAATATTTTTCAATAAGATTGTACAGTGGAGTTATTTGTTAAAAAGCCACTTGAAATCCTAATTGAATATGCAGCTACATTCATTTGTAACAATTTCTTTTCTATTTAACTTTGTTTCATTTCTCTTTTTAATTTATATTCTAAGTATTAAAGAATTCATAAAACAAAATTAGATTAAAAGGGCTCATGTGCACCCTCGTCTTGTTTTCACTGCTGCCTCACACGAAACGCAGGAGGACGCCCACATGGCTGCACACTTCACCTGGGCCACCACCGGCCTGTGCCCAGGGAGGACCCACAGACCTTCCTCGTCCCCTCAAGCTACCTAATCGTGGGGTAAACTTCATAATTTACTGATTCAGCCCTCTCTCTGGACATTGGGTTGCTTCTGATATTTTGTATTTACCAATATTTTGATGCCTCTGATATTTTATAAACTCCTGCATTTACGTTCACGCATATTTGTAGTGTACCCTCAGATCAGACTTCTCTCTGTGAATTCCATATGCATGAAACTGTTTCCACAGCCTCATCCACAGTATATTCTCGAACTAGGAGTTATTTTGCCAATGAGATGGGAGAGAAATGATCACCCACATGGTTTCATTTGCGTTTCTCTTCAAATGGTTAAAGTCACACCTGTTCTCACATGAAGAAGGGAATTGAGGACTCCTGTGCTCTTTGAACCTTCTATTAATTATTGTTAATATTTAACACAATGAACATTTTTTACCTTTATCAGTATATCTCTTCCAGTCCTTTGAAATTTACTGAGATTTTCTTGTAATTTCAAAACTTGACAATTTGGGTAAGTACTCCGTGGGCAAAGGGAAGGGACATGCATTCTGTGTTAGGGTCACAGAAGTCAATACATCACTTCACCCAATGCTGTGTTTTGATGGGTAGAATGAGCGGAAGAGACGGGTCGTTGTCCAGCCTAGCTCAAGAGTCCGCCAGCGCAGAGCAAGCCGGGCGAGCCTGCTGGGCGAGGAAAGGCCTGGGACCAGTCATCCCATCCACCGCACATGGGAGGGAAGCCCCCAGACCCCTCCAGGCTCCACCCAGTTCACCGACTCACCGCATGTGCCCCAGCGAGCCCAGCCCAGGGAGGCTGAGCCCAGCACAGACTCAGAGCCGGGGAGCACCTGGTCGTTTCCATCAGCACTAGGTTTGGGGTGGTTTGTTACACAGCAGGAGGCATGTTGCACACCACTGCCAACCCCTCTGCTCATTATAGCTCTGTGAGCGCTCAGCCCTTCAAATTCCTGGGAATGTCATCAATCAGCCAAGAAAATGAGACTTTGAATGAAATACTGTCTCTTTACAGCCTGACCTCTTCCTTGCTTTTCCTCCCGAGGTGGATTGTGGAGTTCCTAACTGCCATTAACTCCCTCTGAGGCGACTGCATTCCTTCAGGAACTGGTGTTCGAGGCCACGCTGGATACCCTTTGTTCTCTGTTTCATCCGCCCCACATGTAGCAGAAATCTTCAAACATCAGTATTGGCTTTGTACTCACGGCCTCCCCAGCTAAGAACCACCTCCCCCGACTCTTCCACACTCGCTCAATGACCAGGTCATTTCTTCCGAAATAAGGCATGAAGACAACTTGATGCTCATAAAGTTGCAGGAATTTAAAAACAAAAACTTCCCTCCCCCGAGCAGCAAGGACTCTCCTCTCCCATCATAAATCAGTCTCTAAGTTTTCAGGCTAGGTCGCTTCTCAGAGGCACAAACCATATCGACTTGTTTTCTGCTGGAATCTATCTATTTAAAGAAAGTTTGCAGAATGTCTCATTGCTCTGGTGTTCAGGATTTCCAGAACAGATTTTATTTTGTTTGAGACTACTTAGCTTTGTGTTTAAAAGTTCAAATTTTGGTCTTGAAGTCAGACTGCCTGGATCCAAAGTGCAGGTGTCTGACTTCCCAGCAGCCCAGACTTTGGCAAGTGATGCGAGTGGTCCACGCCTTGGCGTCCTTGTCTGTGAGATGAGGAAGCTGTTACTACCCAGCCTGTGTGTTATACCCACAGACATCTCAAAGATGCCAAGTCTTTTGTGTCCTAGCCGCCCTGTAAGTACTATACCTTCCATCAGCAATAAAACTCAAGATTATCCCAACAAACACAGCAAGCCTGGAGGAGACCCGCAAAAAAAAAAAAAAAAAAGAGAGAGAGAGAGAGAGAGACACTGAAGTTTTCCTCCTGAAAACACCTGCACTTTCACATCTCTGAAATCTCCTGCTGCAACAGAAAGTGTGCGCACTCTCTTTTGTCGCTCACCTTCCAATTCCTCCAGCCACCCAATATTCTGTTTTCCTAAGCTGTTGAAATGAATTCTACCCTGCTCTAATACCGAGAGTCCTTGAGGTGCTAAAGAAAATACTGCATATAAAATGCATGGACAGGCAGAGTAGGTTTACATAATGTTAATGTAGACAAATGGCATGTACAAAATTATACCTAGCTGCAATTTAATTAGATTAATTAGACCAATATAATTAGTAGTGCTATATTACCCTAGTTAGACTTAAGTGCTCCTCCCCTACCCACCCCCCCACACACAGGCACACACACACCAGCTCAAAAATGTTTTACAACCCTAAAACATTATAATAGCACATGGAGTACCAATGCAGTAACACATCAATTTCACCCTGAACACACCATTAAGAGTGGGAGTTTGTAAGACACTCAAGAGACACATAAAATGCTCCCCTACTAGGGAGAAATTTTGATAATATAGACTGAAAAATATCCTTACTGTCAAAAAAAATGTTTATTTCACATTAATCCCAAGTTTAAGTCTGGCCATGATCATACAAAAATGAATTTAACAAACAGGTTCTGGAGTTAACCTAATGAATAAAACAGACTTAGTGTGGCTTTAGTTAAACCCTACAGAAGTTAAGTTGCAAACACCCATTAAATCACAGATGTGACGGAATTGTTGGGCCGTCCACTGAGCACGTCTCACATGGCATGGTCCATAAGCCCCCCGTAACCTCTAGGAACCAAGGGGGAATTAGGTTCTTAATCAAAAGGAGGACGCATAACCAGGCTAATTGGTGTTCTGGGTCAGGGAAAGAGATTGCTGCCCCAGTGTCTATAATTTGTTAAATGAAACACTGCAGCCTCCTTAATTATAACAAATAAAGACTTGTCTTTGTGGTTACATCCAGTGACACCGACAGAGACGAGAAGGCCCGTCGGCTGGAGCGGCAGACCCCACCCGATCTATCCCGAACCGCCGACGCGTCCATCGCCGGGGCTTGCACTGGATTTTTACGTCTGGAGCAGCACCTGCCTTCCAGCCTGGCCTTTCTACAGAACCCATCATGGTCACAGAAGCACACAACTGCCCCACTGACATAGAATCCATGGAAAATAACCAAATGTGCCAGGAGTTTCCTGATTTTAGAATTATAATCGAACACTACAGAACTTCAAAAGAAAAAGAAAACAAGGAAGAGGCCAAGGCGGGGACAGAAAGAGAGATAAAAAGGCTGACAACTTATTCGGATGGGCTGAACTTTAACTTACACCATGCCTGCACCCGGGCCCTGGGCGGAAGGCCCCGGAGAGAGGCTGGCCTCCCTCCCCCCACCCACTCACCCTGCCCGCAGCTTCCCCGATTCGCAGGGCCCTGGGGCAGCACCTCCCGATTTCTGTGATCTGGGTTGTGCATTGACAAATATTGACATCTATTGCAAAGAGAATGGGAAGAAATCTGGTGTTCATCTGATTTCTGTTTTCATCTTTCCTTTCTCAAGCATAAATTAAGATACTCTGCTAAATGTTAGCTTCTGTAGCCTAATTATACTGAATACACTGTGGTTAATGGTGTTTACATACTGCAAACTACTTAACATCTTATATATAGTAGGAAAGATGTGTTTAAATATGTTTGCATGGCTTGTACTTGTATATCTCCAAAATAGACTTGAATAATTATCAAGCATTGCCATCACCAGGCTTTTTTGAGTTATAATTAAAATGTATCTTTTTATTATACTTTCAATTTTTGCTCTAGAAAGTGGTGAATTGTAACTGCACGTTCAAGATTAAATTAATGCACTCCTTCAAAAAGCAATTCGAGCCATCTCTTACCTATAAATATCGTAATTTGGTGATGGTGTGTAGAAGAGAATTTGTATAAATATTTAAATCAGTGCGTGGGAAATGTTAAACACTTCTAGTAAATGGAATATTGGAATGGTCCATATTCTTTCAGAAATGGTGGCGAAGATATCAATGTATATTCATCTGTCGCGAGCAATCCTAAATCGGAGCTGCCAGATTCTCTTCCTAACCTTTTTCTACACCCAGAAGAGAAATTATATCCCTGTGAAACTGCATCCCTGACAATCATTTTGCCTTTCCTCCTGATCCATCGGATTTTGTCTCCGTAGAACTAGATCTCAAAGGTGCTCAGAAGGAGGTATGCCTGGGCTAGAATACAGTTTCTAGTTACCGGCTGTAAAGAGCGTAGTAAATATGAGACTTATTGATCATTTCATTCTTGGGAGCCAAATAATCTGAAGTAAGAACAAAGGATTTCTGTTATAGAAAGCTTAACGTTGGCAGAAAGAGAACTCTTGGGGTTAAGGCACAGAAGCCACGCTAAAACCAACGGGAACGGGTTTCACTGTCAGGGCTTGCAGGGAGCAGGTGGAGAAGGGAACCAAGAGTTAAACTTGATTGAGTATCAGGTACGCTTTCAACCAGCGGCTCAAATGCCACCGAATGCCTTGCGGGTCTGTTCCTCTCTGCCATCTATGTTGCTCTTGCTTTTTTTTTTTCTTTTTCTTTTTTGCAAATGCTTTGACCTGTCTGGTTCCCATGACAGAAAACATAAATGCTGGTAACTGTGAACCCTGTCGAGTTCTGAAAACTCTCATCTACCGCCACACAAGAGTGGAAATGACTAATTTCCTTAGCCTTGGTTTTAAAATCCTGGAGAAAGCAGGTGCCCATCCCTGAGCCCACCAAGCGCAGCTGGAGGTTCCCAGCAGACCCCATGGGAGTATATGAATGAGGAGGGGCAGGTGACCCCCCCCGTGGAGGCTCTATTTCCAGGATAAAAGTTAGTGTGACATCATCTGCAAGTGGAGTCCCCATCACTTGCTCTAAGAATATTACCTACCAGCGACTACCCCAGCCATATCTACTAGTACAGACTTATTGTTTAGACTTGATGGTCTTCAGGACCATCTTGTCATCTGGCCATCCGAGTCATCTTGTCTCTGTCTGGCTGAAGCCCGTAGCAGTACCTGGAGGTGAGGAAGGAAGAAAGGAAGGAAAGCTGTGTGTGGGGGGGGGGGGGATTATTATGTTCTCCAGAGAAATGCAATAGAATCTACATATCCAGTAATTACAGATAGACAGACTGATAGATACCGAGATTTGTTATAGGGATACATAGATAGATGTCAAGATTTATTATAGGGATTTATTATAGGAATTGACCGTCATGATTGTGGAGACTGAGACGTCCCGTGACCTGACCTCTGCAAGCTGGGAACTTAGCAGTCAGTGGTATAAATTCAAGTCTGAGTCTGAAGCTTGAGAACAGCTGATTCAAGTTCCAGGCCAAAGGCAGAAGACTGAGGCTCCAGCTCACAGCCAGGCAGAATGGATGGATACCCCCTTCTACATCTTGTTGTCCTGTTCGGGCCCTCAGGTGATTGGAAGGGGCCCACCCACACTGGAGAGCAATGCGCTTCTCGAGTCCCCTGATTCAAATGCTGATCTTCCAGAAACACACGAACACAGGCACACCCCAAAGTTCGGTTTAACAAAATCTGGGCAGCCAGTAACCCAGGCAGCCTAATGCATAAAACTAATCATCACAGGAGGAAATGGACTTCTGACCTATGTGTAAAGAGGCCTGGAAATTCCTGGAGTCCGAGATACCCTTCATGTGTTCATGAGCTAGCTGTCTACTGGTGTGACTCACACCATTATAGCTTCTATTGGAAAGAGGTTAGAAGGCAGAAAACCCTTGCAGACCGAACATCAGGACCTCTGGAGCCAGGCATACTGGTTCAAACCCCTCCTCTGCCACTGACCAGCCACGTGAGCTTCTGGTAATCACTGAAGCCCCCTTATCCACACACACAATATGGGCTTTCTCTTAAGTCATTGGGATCTAGTCACTTGCAAAGCAACTACAACGGTCCTGAGCCACAAGAAGTCACTCTATTTTTAGTCATCATTATTGTTATTTTTTCTAGTTTTAATAACATTGGGAGCAGTTACGTACACGGATGTGGTTTCCACATCCTTTTTTTGGAGAGTAGAATGAATGGGCTTTGAAAAGGAGGACCCCGATGGAAGTTACACCCACTGTTTCCTACACTAGGAAATAAAGTTCAGACAAAATGATATCATCGGAACACACCAAAATAGGGTTGTAGAGCCAAAATTGACCACTCGGACAGGTAATAGGGTTGTAGAGCCAAAGTTGACCACTCGGACAGGTAATACACTGCACTGGCAGAGAATGCATTGAGGGACCAAGAACAAAAGCTTAATGTTGAATGTGAGCTCTGGGAACTCCCCCTCTCCACAAGCAGTGTCTTAACCTTTTCATGCTGGTCTCGGAACAGCAGCAAGATCAATAGATTGTTGGAGATTAAATGAAATCATCTTCTGTGCATAATGAAGTCACAGCGTGGGTCCGGTTTATAATAGATGGTCAATAAATACCAAGGATAATAATCACACGCAGTTCTCTGAAGTCTTCACATGACCCTGGTCTAGTGGAATTAGAAGAGAGGAAAAGGTCTACCGACCTCAGAGAAGAAAATCACAAGCCAATCGTTAATGCTCTCAGACCAAGGTTCGCAAGAGGCAGAGTGCCATTGGGGAAAATAGCAGATAGTCTTCTGGCTCTAACCAGGACAAAGCGCATCCAGATAAAAGCAGGAGCACCCCAGCTCCAGGATTTCCGATCGGATGACCAGAAATTGACAGCCATCTGCTCGCGTGGCTTGGGATGAGTTCACTCATTCATCACCAGACAACTCCCTGGTTATTGTGTGCCCACCATGTGCCCAGCCCTAGAGATCAGTAGTCAATGAACAGACCAAAATACCTGCTTTTATTGGCCTTACATGCTGATTCGCTACCTTCTTTTTTTTTTTTTAAGATTTTATCTATTTGTTTATTTGTTTGTTTATTTGAGAGAGAGGGAGAGAAAGAGAACAAGCTGATGGGTGGGGGAGGGGCAAAGGCAGAGGAAGAGAGACTCCGAAGACTCCACCCTGAGCACAGCCCCCCACACGGGGCTAGATCACATGACCCTGCGATCATGACCTGAGCAGCAATCAAGGGTCGACGCTGTACTGGCTGAGCCCCCAGGTTCATTATCTTTGGTCTCAAAAGGGAAAAATATTATTTCCTTCCTCATCTGGTTGTTACAATAGTGAAACAATGCGTGTAAAACACTTCCCATCCTGTCTCTCATTCTTAATTACTTAAGAAGTTTCAGAAGTTAATATTATCAGGATGGGTGTCATTATTTAGCCTCAGGTCAGGAACCCACAGAAACTATTCGCCAGCTGTCTCCTGTCCTTGCCTAATGGCACTGAGCCTTGCATCATGTTCCTTCAGCAATACACCAGAGGAAGATTAAATAGGGCTCTAATAGGAACAATGAGACACAGAAACAGTCCAGTATGACCGACATGTCTGTCCTATTCATCAGCATGGTGGGTTGTCTAATCTCACATTCCAAGATAAAGATAAATATGAATCTGGAAACTCTTCTAGACAGAAATGTGTGCTACGTACCAGAAATGACACCAACCACCAAATTAATGTGTGTGAACTTGACATGAAATCATAATTAACAATGTTTATAGCCTTAATTTCAACATGGTGATATGAAATTAGAACATTATGATCTGAAGTCAGAAACTAAGAAAATGTTAGTGTATGTTTTTTGATGATGCTATTTAAGGTCTCGTAGATTCTTTAAAGCACATACCATCAAACACTATTTCACAGAAATGTATTTCATTTTGTTTTGTTTCCATCATTTTAAAATTGACTTTTAAGATATTGTTAAAAAGTGATGCTCAAGATGGTCTTTTTTTTTAAGGAAAGTTAAATGAATTTCATATTTTCAAGGCACATATTGAGGTTTTGAATTGAGAATGAGCCTGGCATTGAAAAAGCATTCTCCATTTTAATTTATTTAAATAGGATTGCTAAATCTTTAATAAACCACTCAGAAATTAGTCCGACCATTCCAATGACTGCAACAAATGTCATTAACAAATGTGAAACAGCCAACTCTCTAAAAAGTAAGGGCACGGAAACCCAGTCCCAGGAGAAGGGAGGGCAGGAGGTAGTCACATTCTCCACTTTGTGTTCTCATGACCAGGCAACCAGAGACAGTGAAGAAACCCTTTTCTGCTCAAGATATTAACCAGAAAGAAAAAATTATCTGAAGGCTTAAGGTTCTGATCATACCCAAGATTCTGGGCTTCTGAAAAACTTCCCTAGGAACTGGCGGAGCAGAGAGAGTAGCTTTCGGGATGGGATTCAGGGGAATGAAGGATGATCTGGACAAAGAGCTTCCGCCCCGCAGAGCGGTGCCCTTGCTGCTGGTGGCCAGGCGGCTGTGTTTGACTTATGGGAACTAATGTTTCCAGCCACGGAAACCCAGGCAGTTGGAGATTCTTCATCATAAGCTGCTTTACAATTACAGAATTTAAAGTAAGCTTCTCAAAACCCTTTCCTTGGAGAGAAATCCCCACCGAAAATACGTACAGCTACAAAGAGATGAACCTAATCCAAACATGCAGTATTTCAGAAAGCTTCCCACACCGGTGATGGGAACATCAGACGGAGAGTAGGTCGGAGGCCGTACCGCACGCCCTTGCTCCGGCCCCGGAGAACAACCACACGAGGAGTCCCACGCAGCTTTCAAGAACCCGGCAAAATGCTGGGGTGTTGCAGATGAGGTAGCGCCCCTGGGCAGGCAGGGAGGAGGTAGAAAGTCATTGCCAATTGTGAATTCTGCCTAGAAGGCTTTTCTTCAAGGAAGAAATCACAAAGGAGCCCGACTTCAGGAGGGTGACACTTGACTTCCAATTTGTCACTGAACTTCTGAGGACACTAGAACCAGCTGGTGGTTGGATGCTGGGTATCATCAGTGAATGTCCCTCAACCAGCAGAAAGATTTGGAAAGAAGGATAAATATTTCCAAGTTACCTTCCCACGGAGTCAGCTTCTGCTTGCTCCATCGCTGTGGGACCTGCCTCTGGGGCTATGATGGGCTCTGGGCTCCACGGCTCTCCCTCCGAAGTATTCTGCTGACTTTTGTAAGAAGACAGCGTTCATTCTGCATTGTCCAGCCCTCCTAAGGCCAAGTGTCCTATCCAAAAGTACCTCTCTGGCCCATCCAAGTTTTCGATCCAACCACGTGGCTCTGTGTCCTGGCTGGTTGGGGATCTTCGTGTCCGTTCTGGAAACCTGGTAGGTGCTGATGAACCTTTCGAAAGGTCAGAGGTTATTCATGGCTGGGGCCTATGTTCCATGTCATGGGAAGCACTCTTGGTTTGAAATGGGTGAAAAGGTCCTTGCTGGTGGGGACACTGAGCAGCATCTTGGTAAGAGAGACCATGGCACATCAGATCCAAGGAAACACTCACTGTGTTCTGATTTTTGCTGCTCTGTGGACTTGAAAACTATTTGGCGAGTGATGCTCACTTCATGGCACTTCCTTAGCTCTCTGCTTTCAAGTTATTAATATGTTAAAACCTCCCTTCTCTTATCACAACACAAAGTCTCCGCAGTGCAGCCCATTTGCTTTATTCAAGGACGCTCCCCCTTATTTCTATTCCCTCTTTCTATCTTTATAAAACCTCCCACTGGCTCTGGGTCCTCTCTCCCTCCAGAATTCCACTGACTGATTCTTCTGTTCAAAGTCTGCCATGAATAGCTCAGTCCTCAAACTTTAGGGTACTTGGGCATTATCCAGAGATCACATAAAGATGCAAAGCTCTGGGATCTGGGGTAGGGTCTAGAAGTTCCTCATATGCCCAGGTGACAAGGTAATTCTGATGTGGCCCACAAACAGTGGGAAGACGACTCCCCATGGCAGCCACAGTTCCTTGCCACCATTAAACTGTTATAAGCTAAACATATAGTAGTTGACGCATTAAACAAATGGTCAGTTTAACCTGAACCCCCAAGGGGTAGATTTCCAGTGACCCCTCAGAAGTTTTCAGACTTTCTTTTACCTGCATCCCTGGACGGTCAGGAGTCCCACCTAAATGAGGCATCTATGCCAAGACTTGACCTGCTCCTTAACGGCACCAAAGTGGGTCACTCCCCACGTTGGCTCACGTCTCCTCTCTTGGAGGAGCAGTCCCCTGGGCAGGAATTCTGTGGTCCACATGTGTTTAGGGAGTCAGAGACATGCAGTTAGACACGTTTCTCATACTGGCCTCATTTTACTCATACTGGCAACTGGAAAATGTCTTTAAACCTGGTCTTCGATGTATTCATCAAGGGTTAGTACAGCTTTTTTTATAGACGTGTGAAGGAAACTTAAGTTTTGAGAAAAATAAGAACTGTTGTTGTTTTATTTTATTTTGCACTACATCTTCCCCAAAGGAAATTTAACTGTTGTGGGAAAAATGTCAGCAGAAAGATGGGATTCTTTTTTTTTTCTTTTTAACGTATATAAATATATGAAGCTTTCTTACAGAATGCTTCTCTCCTGGTTTTACAGATGTTGAAGACTCACTATAATAGTTAATTAATAGTAAAAATAACTCACATTAACAATGCTCGATTGAAACCCAGGCACCAGCAGAGCATCGGAAATGGAGAGGTTGAGCTCCATTCCACAGTAACATCCGTGGCTTGGCACTCCATGAGAAGCACCCTATTCAACACAATTTTGGATTATATTTTTGACAGAATTGGATTGTTGCTGGGCAGACCAGGGAGATCCCCAGGCCCCAAGACCTCCACCCAACCCGTCCCCAGGACACGGGGCAGGAGGCTCTCTCTCCGTCTCTTCGAAAGAAAGAATGGAGGATGGATCAGACACAGTGTTGAGCCGTGCAAGAAGGAAAGTTTATGAAAGCACAAGCATGCTCTCCAGAGCTGACAGCAGGCCACTCAAGGGACAGCTGTGCGCCCAGGGTTGGTCTCTATTGTTCATTGATGATGGTTAACAAGTGGATAGAATACTTATTACTTGGGGAGGGATTTCTGGGGAGCAGGGTTTGGAGGCTTTTCTGCCTAACACTTTGGGGTTTCTGGCCTTCTTTGTCTTGGGCATGTCTGGTTTGATCCGGCTTCTTGTGGCTTCGTTTTGGAATGCTGCCAGGACAGGTCTCTAACTAACCCCCCCCCCCCATAGCTGGCCATGACTCCCCTCTGCTGCACTCCAGGCATCCTGTTAAAACCTAACTACCTGCCTACTCTAACAGAATCAACAACCTCCAGGAACCCCCAGAGCAAATCAGAAATATCTCCTCTCCCGGGGGCGAGTGCAGTGACCCCCTTACTCACCTGGAGTTGTCCGCTGGAGCTCAGGTTAAATAAATAAATAGAGCGCGGTTCCACCCAAGTGTTCACACAAACAGGAGAGAGAATTTGGAACAGAGATTTAAAATAGAGTCGGTAGAGTTGATTCCTTTCCACCTACAGAGAGTTTCAGAATCCTCTCAAAGACTATTGAAAGAAGGGCCGGAGAGGTTGCTTTTTGTATTGCCGCAATTTCCAGAAAACATTAACTTCCAACAGCACAGATTCCAGCTTTTGGTATCTTTTGACAATCTCAATAGGGGTAAAGATCAAGGATTTCCCTACTGGCAAATTGCAAGTGCAGCTCTAAGCGTTTTTCTTCTGAAGAGCTGGGGAAACAGCTCACTGAAATTCCTTCCGACAGAAAACACGGATAACCTCGCCGAAGACCCAGCTAATTTGAGTTTGTGAGAATTACGGGACTACTTTTTTGGGTATTATTTCTGAAATAACCTTCCTCTCCTCACCCCCACGTCATGCATATATTTATATGTACCTTTTTCTCTCTCTTTCTTTCTTTCAACCAACCTTTCTTTCTTTCTTTCTCTCTTTCCCACTTCCTTCCTTCCTTCCTTCCTCTCTTTCTCTATCTTTTTCGTTCTTTTTGTGCTGCAGCTTCAAATACACATCTTGTTTATTTCCCAATTTGTAGCTATCTCAAGATTGTGAGCCTGTTTAGAAAAAAAAAATTTTTTTTAAATTTGGAAAGCATCTTGTTTTGTAGTATTTCAAATTTAGAATTCCATTTAGCTGCAAAATGAAAACAAAGAGATAAAACACAGTCCTGTGTGTTTCAAGTTCGGATGCATCTCAGCCACATTGCATAGGTTATTTTGATTTAGTTTTAACAAAATACCACATTAAATCACTCTAATGAGCTGTTTCTGTTCCCCTCTCGGCACAAGGTCATTAGGTACAAGACAGCATCTTTCTGCACTGTTTTCACTATTTCATGTCATGGATGTCAAAGAAGACTTTGATGGTTTTCCATGGTGGAGAAGAGGACACAACTGTTCCTGGACGAACGGGTCTGTACCATGGCAGCGAAGCGATCCGTCACGCTCTCCGGGACTGGCCCCAGGCCCTCCGGGCACATGTCTGGTCCTGGGAGAAGGGCTCCCCAACCCCGCTCTCTCCCTCGCTCAGAAATAAGCTCATCTCACACACCGCGTTACAGCGGTAACCCATCCGCGTGTACGCTTCCTGGGGATGAAACGCAAAAGCTGAAATTAGCATACACATTTAAAATATCTGTCATTAAGTGAATTGTGCTTTTTTTAGGGTAACAGCTGTCTTTTTAATTAAGGAGAGTTGCAGCTACATCATGCTCAGGAAGCACTGCACCACACATTCCGTTCACCCATGGCAGGCCAGGAGCTCCCTTCCATTCTGCGACGGGATCCAGACAGCAAGGTGAAAGCAACCAGGTATCTGAAGGCTGGTTTAGCGTTACAGTGTGATATGCTAATTATAGAGGAACAGCTCTTGCTCCAGCTTCCAATTAGGGGTCTGAACAACCTCGTCAGTACTTTTCGTGGTTGTTAGCATGTCTAATTATTTACGTCCTGGTATAATTTCTGTGAAAGCTGGTATTCAGGTGAGTGGTGCCGTGGGTGGACTCCCACTGAACGTGAGATGGACCAAAACAGGCTTGCCGGCAATGCTCTGGGGAAGACGGAGCCGGGGTTAATGTTCAGCAAAGCTTTCCAAAGTGACTTTGGGGGGAAGGAGGGCCAGGTCTTTTATTCAACTATCACGGCAGCCCTGGCATCCTGCCAGACCCATTCCTTGGAGGGGACAGAATCCGCCACCGTTCCCTCCCCGCACTGGGAAGGGCTGTGTGTCTTCACTGCAAGGATCAAATCGAAGCGAAGAGAAGAGCTGCCTTTCCAGGTATTTATCAAAGTTGAACTCCTTTCTTCTCCACGCCTGAAGAACTAATTCATAAGTTACTGAGAATGAAGCTGACAATGATTTACATTGTTGGTGACTGTTTAATGCTGGTTGATAGGTCTTCACTAAAGCATCACACACACACACACACACACACACACTTACTATGCAAATATTTTTATATTTTGTGGCTACTCTCTCTTAACCAAATAACATTTGTGTGTGCTAGGGTGTTAGCAAACAAGAGACACATTTGACATCCATGTCACATCTTAAAGGCATTTCCACCAAAATCAAGATAAGACTGCCAAATGTGTCTGCATGGAGAGATTTGGTGCCCCCCCCCCAAGGTTTTCAGTACTTACACAGAAATGGGTTTGTGGATGAAGTTATTTTAACACAAGTGGCCATATCCCTCTGAGGTTCAGCAGAGACACGAATGAAGATCAAGTCCAACAGCAATGTCAGAAGAAGTCGGGGTCCCTTATGCTTCACTTTATTTGCCATGTGATCCCTCTGACAAGCAGGAAAGTTTTTCTAGCTCTCTGATGTTATGCATGAGAAACTGGTGGTACAGGAAACATTTAAGGTTGAACAAAGCCTGTGGTCATAGGAATAGTGAACAAGTTAATTACGAGAAGTAGGTAAAGGAAGAAGGCGTGAACAGGAGTCAACTACGGACCCACATGGGTGACAGGGTACCAGGGAGCCAGCTCAGTGGTGTTTTTCAAGAACCTGCAAACCAAGCTTCTTTCCAAGAACTCAACTACACAACTAGCACAGAGAAATCAGAGCCTAATACACACAACCCCATCAATGAGATAGATTGCTCTGATGGTCTACAAGAATTACTAGCACCCTTAGTAAATACACTGCCAAGGGAGAGGCAGAGGACTTTTGGCATGTTAAGAAGTAGGTCCAAAATGGAAGCACAGGAAAGAACAGTTACACAGGTGAGGTTTTGCAGAAATCGTGCAAACAATGATCTTGGGACTGGGTCACCTGTCCCCTGGACCGAGGGCCCACTCTGTTGAACAGGTGAATGGTATTATATAGCCAAGCGTTTGGAATAATGAAACCTTGTTCTGACTGCCCATTCCCCAGGCTCTCTTCTGATTGTCTGACTTCCCAAGCAGTCTGCCTATGGGGACAGAATGTGTCGGTCAGGACCAAGAGAACATCTGGTCTACCTGACAGTTATATTACTCGCTGTAAATTAATGAACTGGCACTCTGGTTTCCTATGTCAGTCTCCTGTGAGATGTGTTAACGTGAGTCAGCTTCTCGAACTGTGGGACCCTGAAAAATCAGCGCATACACATTGCACGGCCTGACCCAAGCCACACTGGAGGACCACTCTGGAAAGTTTCTGAAGGCCTCAGTTAAATTAAAATGTCCTCCCCAAAGATTAACACCTAAATAATCATTTCTTCAATCAAAAATTGACTCTAAATTTTTGACGCAGTGTGATGTAATCCAGAGACACTGAATCGGCAGTGGGGCTAAGTTAGAGACCTGGCAGCAATTAATGGTTGACACCCTGGACAAGAGGACAGGACAAGTGGCCACTCAGACCCCAGGGACCTGCCGTGTCAAGGCAGGATGAGGCTGGAGCACTTTTAATAATGAGAGATAATCTTGTAGATCTTGAGGGATTAAGAATCGATGTAAGGGAGACCTCTTGAAAGGACTTCTGAAATAGCTACAGAGCTTGTCCCCAATCGACATTTTCTTATACAATAACAGTGACAGTGTGACAATAATGTCCCTAGAAGAACAACGCAGACCTCAAACTGCTTCTCTCCGATGAAGCCTCTGTTTCCATAAGACAACCAGAGAGGAAAGAAAGGAGAAAGCAGAGCAGTGTTGTGCGTAGTCCTAGACAGGCCCCCGACAGGAGTCCCCTGTAGGTCATCGCAACCTGCAGTCCAAATCACGTGTGCACATACAACACCAAATCATGTGCAAAGTGCAGACCGAAAATCGAACCAGAGCAGACTTTTCCGGGCCTCTAATGATTTTTTTGATTCAGAGTGGATTTGCGGCTGGGCGGTTGGGATGCCGCGGGGCGGGGTGACCTCCCCAGGGGGCTTGATTCCAGTGCAGCATGATGCAAAAGGCAGCCTTGGAATTGTGCAACAGGGTGGCCCTGGGCCAAAGGCTGGTCAGAGCAGCCCCTGCCCCACAAACGTCTGCTTGAATTACAGAGTGAGCCCCACAGGCACGGGAATAAAGGGAACCACGCAGCCTCCCATTCCCAGGCTCCGCTTTCCATTTGCACACCCGTTACCTTCCCTGGATTGAGTCGTTCCCATGCTGACAAATCTCAGAAAAACTGCAAATGTGGTTCTCTCTGACTGCTGGGTGGAGAGACCCCTGGTTAGTCACAGGGTCCAAATTGCATACATCATCTTCCTCCGGAGGAACTCGGGGGAGTGATGACCGCCCTGTGTCTCAAGGAAGTGTGGGGCGTTAGTGTGCTGGCCGCATCCCCGCATCGTTCCGACGCTGTCTGTCGGGCAGAGGAGAGCCGAAGTAAATCACGTGGCAGATAATAGCACAGTAGGGACAGTGCCTGGGGGAGGAGAGAATGATACCTGAGCCACTTCATGCGCTATTTTCAGGAATAGAATATTTGGAAATCTCAAAGACATTTGATAATTCTAAACAGCTCGTTAAATTACCCTGCTCACTCCGAAAGAGAAAGAGGTTCCAAATCTGCATTCATGTTGCTGAGAGGGAAAAGCGTTCGGAATAACTCCTGCACGGATTTCTGGCGAGCATCACGGCACTTTTCTCTGAAGACATTCCCTCCATCGCCCGCTGCTCGCTGCTTCACAACACTTGACAAATTCTCAGTTCTTAAAAGCCCCCATAAATGTTTTGTAAATCGCTCCATTTTATCAGGGAGTTCTCAGAGCCTTGTCCCTGATCTTCACCGTGTTTTCATTCCCCACTCCCTGTTTATCTTTATTTTTATGCATTTTCCAACATAAAAAGGCTGTCATTATTAGAGCCAGCGCCCTCATTATTATTATCATGACGTTAGAAAAGATTTACGGTCTGCAAGCTGGAAATTCTCACCGTCTTAAGAGTCTCACCACTCCTGACAAATTAAAAAAAAAAAAAATGCCATCTCTAGGGAGAAAAAAGATAAAAGATATCTTAAATTGTTAGGTGGTGTCAGGAAAGAGAAGTGTGCCCATCCCCACTTCTTAGGGGGATTTTTAGGCGAACTGCGAGCCGGAAGAGACTGCTGGAGAGACTGGGGGATCCTTCGCGGGGACTCTGCTCCCACTGCAGGAGGAATTGCCCCGATGTGGACCCGCAAAGCTGCCTGAAGGAGACAGGAGGGTCGTGATGGGATGTGGCAGAGAGAGCCGGAGAAGGGCACAGCAGGGAACTTAGTGAAATTGCACCGAGACCTGAAATTATAGACCTGTTTGGAATATGAATCCCCACAGGGCTTCTCGGGGGCCCGCGATTGAAGCTTGTTTGGAATCCTTTCCCGGACAAGTTCTATTAAAAATGAGATAGTGTACTGTAAATACGGGACCGTGTGTTCAAGCATTTGGTCAGCACTCGGGCACCTGATTCATTCCCGATAGCACAATCTCCTGGATATTAGACCGGGAGCTCAGGGAACAGCCGGCACATGTTTCCATCACTCAGAATCGCTACCTTTTTAAACACAAGCATGTAAATGAAATACCGGCCGCGGCCAAGCCGAGCTTGGGCACCCAGCGGCGGCGGCTGCCCGGGGCGGAGGGCTAGCGGGGCGCCCCAGTCCCCCCCGGCCCGCGCTCCTAGCAGAGCCCCATCCCCAGGAGAAGCCGGGTCAGCCCCAGAGCATCCGCATTAAAAGAAAAAGAAATCCAACTAGAAACCAATTTTCCCTGAACAGCTGTTGGCGGATGTTTAATTTCTGCCCTGGAAGGCCCGCGTGGCCGAGGCTACCTGATCCCGGGGGTGGGCAGAGATCCGGCCCCCCTTCTCCGACCGTGCAGCTCGCAGTCCCGGCAATCTCGGAAATATTTCACGGTACTTCTGAGACACCTAGACTTTTAGGGGGGTCGTGGAGAGTGTCAGAGATGTTCTTCCCCGAAGGACACAGAGCGGGGCCCTCGGCTTCCAGCCAATCCGCCCCTCTCGGCGCCGCCCAGGGAAATCTTGGAGCTGCGCTCCGAACCCCTCATTCATTTCCAGGATGGCCCCGTCGGACGTTAGCGGCGTCAGCCCTAAATCACAGCCGGAGAGGGCTGGGGTGGGAGAGGTTCGCGGGCCCGGACGACCGGAGCGAGCCGGGGCCTCCAGCCGCGGGAGGCGGTGACCGCAGCGGGCAGCGCGGGCGCGAGGGAGGCCCCGGGCGCGCCGGCCTCCGAGGCTCCCGAAGGCTGCGAACGGCCGAAGTCCTCCCGCACCCAGTCCGCCTTCGGTCAGCGGAAGGACCGAGGTGGAGGGACGCAAGGCCGAAGGCCCCGCCTGTCCCCGCTCTGGGAGCAGGGAAGGAGGCCCTTGGTGGGGAGGCCTCGGGATCCCGAGACCCGACGAAGGGAAGCGGTCAGCGCTGGGCGGGCGCGCGCGAAGTCCTGGGCTGAGCAGGCACGGACTTGGGATGGTTCCGGAGAATCGGATGTGGCAAAGGAAACGCAAAGGAGAATCTGGAAGGTGGAACGAATGGAAGCTGAAGTCATACTTCATGCACTTCTCAGATTGCCTCCATATGGACCCTGGGCTCCCGACACACAGGACCGTCACATCCCACAAGAGAGCACCTGTGCGCATGCGCGTGAATTCCCCGTGGGGAGGACTTCCCGGTGGAGTGGACTTCCCCATGGACGTGGTCTCCTCTGGTAACAGCTGTTCCTCCTCAAAACCCTGGGACCCCTGCCCTCTGGCTGTCAGAGAGCCCTCCCAGCAGAGGTGGCATCAGAGTGGACCCCCAGCGACGGTCACAAGGCACCTGCTGTCTCTGGACTCCGTTCATATCCTGTGTAGGTCCCCTGGACTCCAGAGTTATTGCCAGGTTGTAAATGCAGCAGTTTACATCTGGAAAGCACGGGGAGCAGCTAAAACCCAAATGTGGTTTCAGAAAAAAGACACTGATGAACTTGTTTGGAAACAGACTAATTTCCTGATTCATCCTCGGAGGGTGGGTTTTCCCAAGGGGCTGGGGAACACTTCCCTTCTGAGGGGGGCTGTCAGCCTCTGCAGCCCAAGGAGGCCCAGGTGGAAGGACAGACATGTTCTGAGGCGCAGTTACCACCTGCAAGGGGCTGAGCGGTGGCTTCTGATGAGACACGCTGTGTCCTAACGCCCAGAACCTGTGAGTGCGGAAAAGCACCCTTATTTGGATAAAGGAGTTACTTCCCAATACTCCTTTCCCCGCCAGCCCGCTGGAAACCACTAATCTATTAAACTACCACGAATCTATGTGGATTTACCCTCTCTGTATATTTCATATGAATGGAATTGTACTATATGTAATTTTTTGTTTCCAGCTTCTTTTACTTGAAACAATGTTTCAAGGTTCACCCCTTGTAGCAGGTGTTGGCCCTTCATTCCTTTTTAGGGCAGAGTAATACTCCATGGTATAACTAGGGCACATTTTATCCGGCTGGCATCTGTTGTTGAAGGATACTTGGGTCATTGTTCCCACTTTTGGGCTCTTGTGCTCTGTCTGGAATCCTGCCCCCCTGGACACAGATGTTTGTTCACCTGTTTGAGTCCCCATTTTCCACTCTCTGGTGTGTAAGACTGTGGGTGGAATCGCCGGGTCAGAGGGTAACTCCACGTTTTACTTGCTGAGGGAGGGGCTGTCAGGGGGATCCCACCACGGCTGCTCCATTTTTCATTCCCACCAGCATTGGATAAGACAGGAATATTCTCCACGGAAAAGCTGCCCTCCCCCTGATGATAAGGTCCAAGTGCACACTCTTCCTTCCACATCCCCAGCAAGGACTGACCACCCACTGCGGTAAATTGACCCCTGGCTCCATTCAGCACCAGCAGCCTGTGACAGTATCAAGGTCTGCTGCAGGGAGGAGGTGGAACGAGGATCAGCCCTGACAGCTATGAAAGGCATGTAGAAGAGAGGAGAAGTCGTCCAGGCCAGAAAATCTAACATGGGTTAGCTATGTTCGAAAGTAAGTGCCTAGATTACCTGGTTACAGGGAAGGGAGCCTGGGAGCAGAAATCAGGGAGGTCATAAAACCTGTGCACCCCACATGCCAGCTCCCTCCAGCATTTAATTTCTCTTTATCATAAATAATAATCAGGTTTGGTGCCTAATGCTGATTTAGCCCAGCCCTTCCCGCTGGTTCTGCGGCACTGCTCAGAGCACAGAAGCCCTGTTTCCACATCCTGTGAACTGTGCTCCGTGGCCACGCCATCCACCCGTCTGGACCTTCGGGATGCTTCTGCAAGTCACCTCTGACTAAAGAAGAACTGGAGTGGCCTCTAGGGTTACAAACAGCAGAAACAAACTCTGTCCGCAGTGAAAATAACACAATACATGACCATCAAGGAGTGCAGTTCCTTAATGTTTTCAAACTACTGTATTTAAAAAGAAGCAGCTTTAGGGAATCAAAGACTCATGAAGTTACTTTTACCAAGATTCACTAAATTATTTTTACAAAGATGTAGAAATAGGAGACACTCTCCACAGCATTAAATGAGGCAGCTCTTCTTAATACTAGACATCAGGGCTTAAAAATTGTCAGAACTCAGTGTTAATTCTGGTATATTAATATGAGTCAATATGTGACCCTGAATTCTAAGCAAAAAGCTTTGAATATTATCTCACAAGTGAGGGAGAGACTTTGAAAATGCTTACTAAGGGAGTGATATGATGAAAGCTTTAAGTGAAGATTAATTTGGATGCAGTGCTAGAAGGAAATCTGTACCTTTGGGCCTGGTTGTGGGTGGTGACAGTGGACTTAATGTGAGTGACATTGGTGCGAGAATTTGTATGGCCTGAAGTGATTTACCTGTCGGGAGAGAGAAGAGAATACTACAATAAATTCGTGGCTCTGAACTTGGGCAACGGGCGGGAAGAGCACGCAGCCCAGATGGGGGTGGGGGGCGCGCCAGGGCCAGCCGGGAGGGAGAAGGAAGCTGCGGCTCAGCCTCTCCTCGGGTTGAATTTTTCAGTGACACCAAAAGATCTCTGTGAAAAGGTCCAATGAGGAGTTACAGGAAGATTGTCAACTCCTCTACTTGGATATAGTCAGGGATGCGGTGACACATTCCAAACCTCGCTCATGATGGACACGCAATACAGGCTTTGAGGTGACAGATTGACAGAATCAATGAATTGCCTCCGGTGGAAAGACAGGAAGGTAAAGAAGTATGTGGACCATCACAGGTGACAAGTCTCAACGTTCACGCCCCTCAGAGACCCTGTCCTCCGCTCAGGCTGCATTGTAGCCCAGCGACCTCGGGAGGATGAGCGTTAACATCCGTGGTCCACAAACTGGGGAGTATATGTCAGAGCCTCCTTCTTTAAGCACCATTTAGAAAGGTATTGTTAGAAGGCACAAATGAGCTAAGAATACAGTGTAAAAAAAAAAAAATGTCCAAGTAAAAGTACTTAAAATAGAAAAGCTAAATTCAGACAAGTCCCCAAAAGACTGATTCTTATCTGAAGCTTACATGATCGTCTGAAGGCTTAAATATTCATGTTCTCAGTTTCTCTTCTGATTCCACCTGCTGAGCTGGGGACATTTGGAAATAGCACATGAGTAGAAATGTCCTTGAATGAGAATGAATTCAGACTTGAATGGACAGGTAGGGGAAGATTAAAAATAGTGTTGATTTGTAGGTAGAATTTTAAGATGTTCAAATGAGTTAAATACCCACTTAGGTGCTTGAATTCGACCTTTGGGCCACACAGCAAGTTCCAGGACCTGCACAGGCTTGTGTCGAAGGCGGCCAGCAGGATGCCATAGTGTGCGTGGCAGGCCAGGGTTTCTATGAAACCATGCACCCCATGAACATGTGCCCCACCCCCCACGTGGTGAACCAGGACCCAACTTTCAGCCGTACGCTCACCGCTGTTGGGCATTCATCTGGGGGCAGGAGAGGAGGTGGAGTGTGGTCAGCATCTTCCCAAAACTGCCTTCCTGGGGCAGAGGTAGTGCACTGATGATAACACAAGCACAGTATGAAGAGGAGAGAAAATGATGACGTGTCATTGGTAGCTCTGCGTGAGAGAAGCTGGAGTAAGAGGGACTGTCAAGTCAGAAACATGGGCCCCAGGCCCTACTGCCTGTCACTATGACTTGGGATAAGCCAGTCCACCTCTCTGGCCTGAAGACGTTCCCGTCTTCTAAAGCCATATGAGCAAGCCCACCTCGGACACTCCGGTGGCTGTGCTGAGAAATACCTTAGTAATGCAGATGCCATCAGCAGTGGGATCTGGGCCATCAGGAATTTTTTAAAAAGAAAGAAAGAAAAGCTCCAAGAAAATGGGATTGCACAATAAGAAGGGTATGCTTAACTAGAAAATGACCAGTCACTAGTCCCGAGACTAGGACATTAGGGAGCTCGACTTCCTAAGGCCGACTTCCTGCCACCGACTGATGCCATCCAGCCGGTCACCTGCTCCCGGTCATGGCTCAGCATGGAGACTGGCCTCCAGGTCACATCATTGCTCATGGACAGAAGAAGGCACTGTGTTGTCCTCTGCGCTCCTGCGATTTTCTTTTTACCAAGAGACAAATTACATGCAATCCAGATCCATTGCATTCATTTTGCTGACTTTTGACAAACGTAGATACACCCTTGTGATCCCCTCCACAACAGTCGCCGTAAAAATTTCCCCGTACCGCTTGTGAGGCAGTCCCTTCCCCAGTTGGCCCCACAGAGCCGCTGCTACACTGGCTGTCACCATCTGTGCATCCCTAGGAACGGAGAGACAGCGTGCCCTCTCCTGGCCTGGCGCGCTCACTGGGCTTGAACCAAGGTTTGCCCCGTCACCGGCTTCCTGGCAGTTCTCCGTTGCTTGTCTCCTCCACAACGCTGCATCTGCTCTTCGGATGATGGACGGTTGGGTCAGTTCCCATTTGGGGTGATTGTCAGAGCAGCTGTGCAGTGTACCGTGGTCCTCGTGTGGGCAGCGTGCAGGCACGCTGGTCCTCGTGTGGGCAGGTGTTTGAATTTCTCCTGCGTAAATTCCCAGGAATGGGGTCTCACTGGATCATGAGTGTGTGTGGAACTTCACGGGAAACAGTTGCACACATCATCAGAGTTGCCGCGCCCTATCATGCCACCAGCCAAGGCTGTCCCACGTCCTCATGAGCACTTGGCATTCCCCATCTTTTTTACAGTGCACGTGGTTTTCTTTGTAAGTGCTAAAACCTCTGTCCCAGACGCCCCACCTGAAGATGTTCCCCCGTGTCTCACAGGGGAAGGCTGTGCCCTTCCACTCCACAGGACAAGGGAGAAGGGGCTTAGCATGATTGCTCCATGTTAATTAAAATGTGTATGCTAGGGCTCAGAGTGAATTTTAGATTCTACGTGGATAAGTAAACCTAAGCCAATTCTCTTGGGAAGGAACAGAGCCATGGCTCTTGGAGTGAGAGCTGACTTTGTCTTCCATGATTAAAGAAAAGGCCCTTTTAAGTAAAAAGTTTTAGGTGTGTGAAATATGTCTATCCTTATGTCATTAATATATGAAATAAAAATGCATGTATTCAGAATGGCTAAATCCAAAGCTATGAGAACTGACTTTCCTCAAATCAGCATTTCTTTACCCAGCCCTGCATTCATTCGATCTGTTAGCAGTGATCAAACATCTGCGTTATGGAAGGAAGAACTGGCATGTGACCTCCGGGAGACAAGAGCCAGCATCATCTGCACGGCTAAGGTTCCCTCACTTTCTTCATGGAAATAGAAGCACACGGCAGTCTCTTAAAACTATTCCATCAAAGCGCAGTTTCTAACTGGTTGGATTAAGCTCCTCAGAAACAGTCCGCTGAAGTATAGCTCCAATCTTCTCATGTCATAAACATGATGCAAAGAACATTCTTATCCACTATTATACTCAGATCTCCAAAGTTGGAGAGTCAGAGAGGGTATCTTGGAGAAACATATACCAAGAAGCCAACAATATTCTAGAAGCAATATGTTCAAAGAACCATTATGTCTGCATTTTTAAACAAGAAGGAAAGAAGAATAAATCCATTCCAGCCACCATCCCAGGAGCTGGAGCCTGGGTGATGCTGTTTCTACCACAGCTGGACCACGGCCACCCCCCATCCCGGGGTGAAGAACCTGAGGAGCCATGACTTCTGGCACTGGGGCTGGCGGCTCCTGGGACAGCACACTCTGTCCATGTCATCAGGTCTTTCCGGACGTCAGTGAGTCCTGATGATCTATACATAACCAGGAACTGGTCTTAACTACGTATCATTCTTTACCTATTGCTCACATAAATCTCAGCGTCTTAAAGGCAGGGAGGCACTGGTGCAGTAACATTGACCGAGGACCTAGCTATTAAGCTGTCGTAGGCTCCAGAATCAGTGAATGTTTGACAGCACAGGAACGAATGCGTATCAGCAACACTGCTTTGTCCATGTTTCAAGGGCAGAATTTGAAACCGTGCTTTTGCACCAGGCAGGCTCTGATCAGTAACAAGATACTGTCATAAAGGAGTGCTCGAGCCCACGCCCTGGTGCCCACACCCTGCCCTTCGCTGGTTCACTAAGGCCCCTGCAGGGAAGCATAGCTCATGAGACAGAAGGTACACAGCTCTGAAATGAAGAAAATTAAAAAAAATAATAATGAAACATTTTTTTTCCAAAAAAATAAAAAGATCAGATTAACCCTCATGGTCCTGGAGACCTCTTGTCCTTCATTCCCGGTAGAGCTCCGTTATTGGGGAAAACCGCATGGTCTCCAACTATAGAATGTTCTGCTTTTACTGGAAGTCCAAGCAGTCAGAAAGAAGGGCTCTCAGCCCCGGCAGGTGTATGATTTGTACACCCAGACCCTCACCTCTATGCACACACACAGCCTTCCATCCTCCTGGACCAAAGGTAGAAAGAAAGTGCAGTGCAGCCACTGTCCTGCCTAAACTCAAGTGAGTCTTGGTAAAGGTGTAAAGAATCAGGGCTGCTGCACATTTCCATGACTGACAGCATAGAATGTCTTCTTTTTTTTTTTTTTTTTAACTTTTTATTTTTTATAAACATATATTTTTATCCCCAGGGGTACAGGTCTGTGAATCACCAGGTTTACACACTTCACAGCACTCACCAAAGGGGCACATGCACCTGAATGTTTATAGCAGCTATGTCCACAATAGCCAAACTATGGAAAGAACCTAGATGCCCATCAACAGATGAATGGATCAAGAAGATGTGGTATATATACACAATGGAATACTATGCAGCCATCAAAAGAAATGAAATCTTGCCATTTGCGACAACATGGATGGAACTAGAGCGTATCATGCTTAGCGAAATAAGTCAAGCAGAGAAAGACAACTATCATATGATCTCCCTGATATGAGGAAGTGGTGATGCAACATGGAGGCTTAAGTGGGTAGGAGAAGAATAAATGAAACAAGATGGGATTGGGAGGGAGACAAACCATAAGTGACTCTTAATCTCACAAAACAAACTGAGGGTTGCTGGGGGGAGGGGGTTTGGGAGAAGGGGGTGGGACATATCAGATAAAGGACTAGTGTCCAGAATCTATAAAGAACTTAGCAAACTCAACACCCAAAGAACAAATAATAGAATGTCTTCTTTTAAATTGCTTCTCTTCCCCTCCCAAGCACACATTTGACAGCATTGGCTTTCTTCAAGTTTCTGTTTGAAACATGGTGTGGCATAACTAAGTGACCAGAGCACATATCTGATGGGCCTGGCCGGGGCGTTCCTGTGGGTGACATAGACCGCGTGTTCCCGTGGGTGACATAGACCGCGTGTTCCCGTGGGTGACATAGACCGCGTGTTCCCGTGGGTGACATAGACCGCGCTCCTGCGTGTCCCCAGGTGTTCTCTGCTCCCAGATCTGGACAAATCACCTTGCAGACAATTAGGAGGTTGAGTATTTGAATGTCTTCCTGTGGGATGACCCGCGGCAGGGTTCCCGTGCTGGAGACCCACATGCTGGCACATCACTCTCGGCGAGTGAGTGAGGGGTTTCTGGGATTCACTGAGAAGTTTCACTTTCTCATCTCCTAGTCTTTCGGCAAACAGGCAATCTGACACTTGCATAATGAACTGGTTTTCAAAGCATTCAAAAGTGTATTGGGAAGATTCTGTCTGAAAAGCTGGCTGAAAATGTGAACAAGCATGTTACGACACTGATGTCAGGTGGTGGGACATGAGGGTTCATACAGAGTAGGGTTCAGGGGTGGGGGCGGGGGACACCTGCCCTAGAGCATCTCTGGATGTGTGCACAGTGTTTAAATATCCCACTTTGGGTTCAAAACATTCATTGAGCTCCTCCCAACACCGGGCTTGGAACACCAGGGAGAGGAAGGACCAGGCAGACAGAGCCCTCCCTGGGGCCACGAGGGTAACAAACATGGGAGGGGAGTTTTGAGGCAATAACCTTCCAGATGCATGCCCCTGTTGAATCCAACGTCTGGACGTGCAGCCAACTCAGACCTAGCAGGGAGAGGAGATTCGTGCATTCTAAAGGCCCATCTCCGCAACCTCCTAGTGCCGGGGCAGAAGGAAGGCGCCTGTACCCGTCACCTCTTCTCGCCGTCCCCTCTGCTGCGCGAGTGACGCCTATTGGGAATCCTGTCTCGGATTGTTCCCTGTCTTGTCCTGTCTTGTTCCCAAAGCATGCAGTTCTGGGCCTTTAGACGTACAAAATTTGCTCGGTCATAATGACCATACACCGTAGAATTCTTACATTCTTACGGTCATAATTCTTAGCACACGAGGAAAGTGAGAATCATCTCCTTCCCCCTCCCTTTCCGCTGAGGCACACACATCACTGAATGCCGGCGGTGTCCTGGCTCGCCTGGGCTGAACCACGTTCAGCTGGGACCCAACCACATGACCCACCAGATGAACAATGCCACCAAGAGACAGTTGCTTGACAGACCATTTGGTGTGAGGCCACATCCCTGCCAAGTCCAAAGACATCCCATCCTGCCTTGTTGTCACACAGCAGCCAGGCCCCTCGGCCCGGCCTTGTCATGACTCGTTCTCCCCCAGCATCCTGTGGAAGAAACACCTACTGAATTCCTTTTTCCCAAAACACAAAACCTTCCCACTCCTGTGACTTAGCGTCCGTTCAAGCACCTCAGGCATTACTTTGGTGAGTGTTCAGCCCTTGCCTTACCCAACGGCGGCCAGGAATTCTGGGGGTACCTCAGATTGGGCACGGCAGGGGGGAGGGGATCAGTCTGCGGCTGTAGCCCCTGGGGAGAGTGGGCACAGAAGCCTACTTGACCTCTCCATTTTCAAATAATGAATATCTTCTGGTTTAAGCAGACATCTCAGTCTCAAAATAAAGTCACGTATATCAATGCTTGTATTTGCTAAAAATATTAACAAGTTTTACTCTTTACTGAGTTTCCTATCCCATTAAACTAGAAGAGCGGTTCTTATAGCAAGTTCTAAAATAGAAACCCAAAGCTACTCTCGATATGCATTAAGGGACAGAATGTTGACTCCTGGCTGTTTCGAGCTGGTTTTTAGAGCGGCCGTGTAACTGCCAGAAGCGCTAAGTGGGAGTCCCCAGATGGGGACACCGCACCCACTCAACCACCCTGCAGGCTACTGATGGGCAGAGGGTTTCCCAGGGAAATCAGGGGCAGCCTCCCTTGGCCTGGGTCCCACCAGCCATCCAATGTGGCCTTGCCACCAAGCACGACCATGCCCCTCCAGCCCCAACCCCAGGGACCCAGCAACTCCGAGAACCTATTGCCCTGCCCTGGGCTGCCCATAGCTGTTAAGAGTGAATAATGATAATGGCAGAGAAAACGCCATGGTGGTTCCCAGGATCTCACGGCTTTGCAGGAGACCAACGCTGACAGGCACTGACCACTTCTGATTTTGCAGCTGGATCCAGGCATTGGATCAGGACAGGCCTGGCCCAAGCCCCTCCACTAGGCTCTCTTCCACTGGGGCCCAGCATGGCTTCCTGGAGGCCAAGCACATTAGCGGAAGCAGAGGAAGGCAGAGGAGGAGCTCCCCTCCCCTAGCATGGTAGGGAGAGGCCTGAACAAGCCAACAAATAGGGCGTAAAGGGAAGGATGCGAAGGGACGCGAGGTCCTTGGGAGCGGCCGGTCGGCCACAGCAGGTGCGGGCCCTTTCTTGGAGCTTCCTTTCCCTCCGCTGGATTTAGGGCTTTTTAAGGGGGGGTCCACAGAGCAATGCCCACACTGTCTGGTCATGCATCCCGTGCTGCTGGGGACCCACTTCCCTCCCCATTTGTCCTGGTTGTTTCACAGGCCTCGTTGTCCCCAAACCCCCGGCAGCGACAGCGCTTCCTCTGGTTGACCCCACACAGCTCTCCCCGGAGCCAAGCTAACGCACCCCAGGAAGAGCCGAGCCAAAGAGGAACAAGAGAGGCTGGTGCATCCTTGTTACCAGTGGGGGGCTCCGAACAGGCCTGGCTCTGCTGGGGGATGCGGCTCCGTGGTCCCCTCTGCACTTGAGCCGCACAGAGGAGAAGTGGTAGAACATTAAGGGGGCAGAGAGTGACCTTGGGGGCCATGACTGGCTGTGAAGGAGGAAAGGCTGTCGGGTGCCACGGTCCTGGCCCCAACCTCATCCCCACACTTGGCAGCTCCTCTTCAGAAAACTCCGGCTAGACAGCTGGATGTGTCCGGAGGGCTTGACCGAGCTTGTTCAGGAGCCACGGGGTAAAGGAAATAAGCCCTGTAGGGCCCTTCCACTGTGTGTTTCTGGAAGAAGTGAATGCCATCTCTCATTTCAGTGTTTGTTAAAGATTGCAGACAAGTATCTCTTGAGATGTAATTCAGTTAACACAGACTGAGCCCACTGTACCTCGGTCCAAGGATCCTTGATTCCTTGAAGTGTTTAAACCCTGGAAACGAAAAGGTTCTATTCAGGAACCCCTATCTCGATCTCACAAAGCTAAAACCTAGAGAAACAATGCACCAATAATCACAATAGAGCCTTTCCCAAGATGACCAGAGGCTCCTGGGACCGAGGAGCAGCACTAGCGTTACTCCCGGGCAGTGCGTTCTCCTGAATCCGCGCCAGGGCTTCTCTGCCCCAGAGCCATTAGGCCAACGTGGAACATGTAGGATCTAGAGCCTAACTAGATCCCAAACAAGGAATTGTTTCAATTAAAAAAAAAAAAATCAAAGGGAAAGGATCAACGCGTTTCGTCAGAGATGATTCAGAGCAGACAGCCCCTGGACACGGGCGGGCTCCTCTGAACACTCAGAAGGACAGTCATGAAAGAAACACAGGCTGGCCACGGCCGGCATCACATCTATGGTCTGTGGTCAGCCTATTAACAAATATCTGTTGTTGTTGTTTTGTTTGTTTGTTTGTTTTCAGAAGAATGGACAAGACTTCCTCCAGCAAATTCCTCTTCACAGAAAACCATGTTGTCCATTTTTGTCTTGGGGGTGACGCACATATGCTATTTATAGAAACTACAAACTCATTAAATCCCTATTTCCATCATAGTCCTGCTTACTCTGTTACTGATGACCAGGCTACACATGTGTTATAATCCACGCGGTAACTCTCGTCAAGACCACGAGTGTCCTTCCCGTCTGCTGCCGGCTGGTCTGTAGCCAAGTTCCTAACAAACAGAGAAGGCAGGAGGCACCCAGCACTGCCCTTACCGACTCCCATCAGTATCCTGCTGAGCTCGGCCTGGTAATAAGCCGCCCCAGAGGAGGGAAGAAACAGAGAGATCTGGGTTTAAGGGGCATAGGAAAAGAAAGGAGTCATGGTATTTTCTTGGATTGCCTGAGTTTGATTATATTAATGATCTATAAACCTGGTAAATCCACACAGGACCTGTTTCCTTCATGGCAAGAGAGCCAGTATTTCCATGGAATCTTGACTCCACAATTTTCACCAACTTCCATGCACCCAGAGATCACTGCACTTTCACCCGAGGCCACGAAGCCCCTCCCACGCTGGCTCCTGCAGGCTGTGCGGTCCTCCTGCGCGCCAGGCCAGACCGCTGCCCTGCTGTCCCCCTCCGTCCCGTGCCCGGCAGCTTGGTGGTCTCACGCGGCCAGGTGGGCATGAAATATTAGACTTAGATTTTGTTTTCATCCCAGCTCAGATTCTTTTCTTCCCCAAGACCCAACCTTCTTAATCACACTGCTCGGTTGTGATTCTGTGAACGGTACCGTATACGCGTCTGTCTTCCCCCACTGGATGAATCTGAAGCTTTTCTCCTAAAACCCTCACAGGTTAGTGAAGATGAAGATACATAAATAAAGGATCATCTAAGGTAGACTGTGGTAGTGACATTATAGAGGGAAAACAGAATCCTGAGAAATACATTCAAGAAAGAGAAAAACTCAGGAATTTATCATCTAATTTGCTGCCACCATTTCACTTTTATCTCTGGGTCACCCTGTAACCAATAAACATGAATTCAAGCCTTCATTCTGGTCCATGACAAAACATAAAGGAACAGTGGCAGAGATGCTCTTGTCAAAAATTCATTAACCCGCACTCTTCGGATAAAATAACTTAATCAACTACAGTTTTTCAAAGTACTGGGAAGTGTGTATGACAGTTCAGGGTTGTGTCAAAGAGTCTGATGTGGGTTATCTCACCGACACTGACAACAGCCGTGTGAGTGAGGTGTGATCATACTTCTTTCCCACATGGGGAGTCAGGCTCAAACACATCAAATAACGCCTAAGGGCCGGTGCTTGGCTTTGAACTCAAGAATTCTAACTCCGTGATCGAATCTTCAAGTGTAGTGCTTTAAAAGCTTACCTCGAGATTTACCTCGAGAAGGATGCAAAGGAATTGACTCCAGTTATCTGAGGTGAGAGCATGAGAAGCACCCGCTTACTTCATGCGGCGCCCGCGGTGCCTGCGGCGCCTGCTCGTCCTTTCCGACCCTTACCGCACGCCACTTCCAAAGATCTGCAGCCCCGGGGCTTTCCTAATTGTAAGTGGCCCCATAATTAAAAAGCCACACGTCCATAGCTAGACCATGCCCAAACTCTAAATTACCTGCGGGCAGAAAAATAACCTCGGCGCTCTCTTCTGTACTTCTCTGCAAGTCTCTGTGGAGAACAAGCGAGTCCAAGAAAAAAACTCCCTGAGAGAGAAAGGCAGGGAGCTGGCCATGGGCCAAAGATGGGTCCAAAATCACCACCAGACAGAGCAAATCCATTATGCATCCAAGATAAAAGCAGCCATGAAAGACCCGACACAACAGAAAGGGACCTATAAATGCAACACGGTCGAGATGTCAGTCTTTGAAAGGCACCGCTTCTGTGCAAAAAAGGCGTACAAAGCATGGCAAGGCACGCTTTGGATCGTGGGTGTCAAAGGGAAAATAAAATGGGTGATGTCTGGCCCTGTGAGGATACCTCTGCTGATGAAAATTCTCCTAAAGGAGCAACCATGGTGCATAAGAAAACCATAGGACAAGTCTCCCAACTGACTGATATATAATACACTATGCACATATTTGGAGATAAGAAAGACCACCTGGAATCAGAACACCACCCTGAGGCAACCACCAGAGTAAGGCCCCAAGCATGAATGATGTACAGTCAATGCACGCTGAAACCTATGAGTGGAACTTCAGTGAGTAACAGTGAGTAACAGGACAATTACATGGTCTCCGGGTATCTCCCCATAAGACACTTACTAATTACAAAAGGTAAAAACAGTACATTTAAAGTAACTTTGTTATTAAAAAAAAAAAAAAAAAGGAAACTTCCCAATAGAGAAAGTGCCTCAACCCACATGAACCAGGCAGTTAAAGTCAACAGCCAGAAAGTGGGGCCGTCAGCATCAGCTTCCAGCAGAATCTGATCAGAGAAACATCAAACAAATCCAGATCTGCGTTCACCCGACAAATAAATGACTTGTGCTCATTAAAAATATCAAGGTCATGAAAGGTGAGGACAAAGTGATGGCCACTCCAGGCCAGAAGAGGCAGAGAGTACAATAACCCATACAGCTTTTGGTCCCAGATTATTTTTCTTACAAAGGGCATTATTGGGAAAATTGGTGTTTGAATAAGATCTGCACATTAGCTAAGTGCATAATACAAATGTTAAATTTCTTGATTTTTATATTTGTACCACGGTTTTGTGAAATGTCTTTGCTTTTAGTACCTGACCACTGAAGTTTTTAAGGGCAAAAGGGAATAATTTCTTCAATTTATTCTCAAATGGTCCAGAAAAAGAGAGAGAGGATAGGATGATAAAGCAAATGTGACAAAATGTTAACAATTGGGGAATCTGGGTGGAGGGTATACAGGCATGTTTGGATCATTCGTACAGCTTTTCTGCAAACCTAAAATTATGTCAAAATAAAAATTAAAAAAAGAAATTATGAATTAGAACTTGTCACTTCTATGATAAAATGGTCCAGTCAAGGGATTTCCCATTGACTTTCCTTTAAAATAAGTGTCCCATTAAGATAAAATCTGTGAGGGACACGTGGGTGGCTCAGTTGGTTTAGTGACTGCCTTCAGTCCAGGCCATGATCCCGGAGTTCCGGGATCGAGTCCCGCATCGGGCTCCCGGGCTCAGCAGGGAGTCTGCTTCTCCGCCTGCCCCTCCCCCTTCCCATGCTCTCTCTCTCTCTCTCATTCTCTCTCTTTCTGTCAAATAAATAAATTAAATATTTTTTAAAAAGATAAAATCTGTGAGATTATTTGAAAAGTATGCACAGAAAACACTCTAAACATACCATTTTTATATAAAATCACACATACTAAAACTTCATTCCATTGCCGTGATTTTTAGGCCAGTAAACTCCCTGTTGTTCCGCGTTGGCTCTTTTGCATTTCCACTGCTAAAATCTCTTCAGTCAATTTCCCTAACAAACAACAGTTTGAGTTTCATGTGTTTGGGATTTTTTTTTTTTTTACTATTTTTTGTAATTATTTCCAGTGTTTTTAAAGTCCATTGAATGCTAACCAGTCTTTACTCAGATTGGTAATATCTCTTAATTAAGTACCATCTGTAAACTTCATGAATTTGTTGCTTTATCTCCTTCTATTTGACCATTAATTGAAAGGTACATTAAAGCTAATCCAGACAGAAAATGCAGAGGGAGGCCAGGAGCTCTCCGTCCTACTGAAGGTCAGGTCATTATGGTCTCTCTGGGCTTTTGTTCTAATTCCTCATGCACGACCGTTTGAGTCAACGCGGAATGTGCTCCTGTCTTCCATAAGACAGTGTTTCCTGCTTCCCCAATGGAGAATCACACCAAATCCCTTAATACGTTTGTTTTATCGTCTGACACAAAACAAAATGAAACAAAGTATCCTATGGGTGCCTCACAATTGACTTTTAAACCAAACTGCTCATCCATTCTGTTTTTCTGGAAATGTGATCACCAGTTCTAGCTCCACAACATCTGCTCCAACTGTCTAATCCTTCACACATATTTACAAAGTTCCTACCATGGTCAAGACAGCTTGCTTGGTGTGGAAACAGAAAAGAAATGTTTGAGACATTATTTCTATTCTCATGGAACACTCATTGGCTCCATGTGCTCTATGTATCTCACCTGTGCAGCATTTACCATGCTCCTTTGTAAGAATTTATTTCTGTTCCTGACTTTCCACCGGGTAGAGAGCTGCAGGTGCGTGTTTTTATCTCTGGATAAAAGCAGTCCTTTATCTCTGGCCAGTGACTAACACTGGCATAAATGCTTAGAAAATTTAGGTGGAAACTCGATGAAATAAATGTTCCAAGGATCTACTTAACTGGATGAAGAGCAAGAGATTGAAACAGGGCTCAGACAAAGAGTTTGTTGGGATGAGCAGGGAGAATGAGGAGGTCCCGGACCTGGGACTTTCAGGACTAATGGCTGGAGGGTTCTGGGTGACCATCTGTTGATGAAGAGCCCTGACCAGGAAGGGGATTCCAGAAAGGAGGCACCACCATAACCTGCAGGACTTAGGAGAAAGTCTTCAGATGAGGCAAGATATGAGCTACACTGAAACTTAAAGAATTATTTATGGCAAAATTATATTAAAGCACTTCTGAGATACTTTGTTTCGGTTTGGTTTTGGGGTTTGGGACTTGGGCTTTTTCACATTGAGCCTTTCTGCACAATGGGCCCTAGGCAGACAGCAAGACATTTGAACCCTAAATTACATGTAAGCCGCAGGTCATAGATGCCCAGCTGTGGGAGGCATGCAGGTGAGGTGGGCCCTACTGTGGAGTTTCCAGCCCAGAGAACTCGGGATGAGGAGTGAGGGCAGGCTGATGATCATCATATTTAACTGTCTTCTCATCCTTGGTGGGAAAAAAAGGTGGTATTGTCCTGAAGTTATGTGAATTCATAAGCTAGATTCACTAGAAAATATTTCTCAAGAGCTCACTTCACTCTTAGTTTTGGGGAGAAAAGACTGAATTTCAATCATTATCAATCAGCTCTCACCTGGCCACTCTAGTCTCCACTGTGACAAACTCTGAAATCAGTCTCTACTTACATTTGGATAAAAATATAATTAAGTTTCACAATCCATAAACCTCTTTTTCCATTAAGACATTCTAACAACATTTGATTTTAAAAATAAGCAAATCACACATAGTGAGTATGGCTTGTGTTTCATGGGAACTCCTCGGGACTTATGGTTATATATGAACCATATCTATAATACATTTTAAATATATTAATTAATCTATTTATTCAACAATTATCTATGAAGTACTCCTTGTGTATAAGATACTCTCTTTGCAACTTGGAATACATAAATTAATAAAAGCGTATAATTGAATTTAAATGTCTCCTATACTCTTACATTTTGGAGGAGGAAAAGAGGGGTACTTAAGAGCACTGAATGTTATTAAGTTAAATACTCTTGCTAAGCCAGTGTATACTCTAGTGTACATATAGTATGTGACAACATTAAACTGCTAGAGGAAAAACTAGAAAGAAGAGATAGGAAAGTCTAAATCAAAACAATAAAAACAAAGCCAGAAAAGAAAAAAGATAAACATCAGGGCAGTAAAAAATTTGAAGTGCAATAGTGGAAATAGATACAAATGTGTCATAAATCAAATGACGTAAATGGACTAAACTCCTCCAGGACATAACAATGTGAGACTGGATGACATACTTCCCACTACAATATGTTTAAGAAAGATACACTTAGCATAGGATATTAAAAAGTTGAAAGGAAAAGTATTTAAGATACATACCAGGAAAATAGCAAAATAGTTGTAGTTATATTAACATTAGACAAAATAGATCATAAAGCTAAAAAAACAATGTCCTAGATATTTCAATTCACTGGGGAGATAAAAATATTTCTAAATTCATATGTCTCTAATAAAATAGCTTTAAAATTTATAAGGCAAATTCTGATGGTGCCACCAGGAGAGATTCACAAATGTACCATTGTAGTGGCAGTTTTAATGTATCTCTCTTAATGTATCCATCAGGCAACAATTTCAAGACATAGAGTATCTGAGCAGCAACATTAACAAGTTCAAACTAATGAATATGTGTCAAATTTATACCCAATTAAGAGAACTGATATTATTTTCAACAAGGAACCATTTAGAAAAATTAAATACGTATTAGTTTATAAGCCTTGGAATAGAAACAATCTCCTCAACCTTGACCAAGAGTTTATGAAAAAAATAGGAAGTACCACTTAAAAGAGTGAAAATTAGGAGACTATAAGATCAGATTAGATTAGAAGAATTTTCTTTAAATCCAAACTAAGACATATGTGCCTCCTGACACATCTTCTGTTTCACATTATTTGGGAGACCCTTGCCTGCACAGTAAGTTCAGAAGAAACTAAAAGTATAAGGAAAGAGAATAGGGGAAGAAAACAGTTATTATTCTTAGATGATATTATTGACCATATACAATACTACAAAAATCTATAGATTAATTTTCTGCATTGATAAGTTGATTTATAAAGCTTTCAGTTAAAAAAAATCTAGGAAAGTAAATTGCATGCCTATTGATGAGCAAAGCTCCAAATGTGCAGTATAGAAAGGGATGTCATAACAATGTCTACAAAAATATGAGAATTCCAGAAAAAAAAAAAGAAAAACTATTCAAGATTTGATGGAGAAAATTATAAAACTTTATGGAAAAGCTAACATTACCTAAATAAATAAACATACCATCTTTATAAGAGGGAAAATTGAACACAGGCCATTCTCACTTTCAATGTTTCTCAAAAATTTTAGAGATTAGGGTTTTGTAAAAAAAAAAACACCCTTCCCTCAACAATACAGACTCAAAAATGTCCATTTGCACAGTATATTTTCTGTAACTAAAGAGAGTACAAACTTCGCTGCCAGCCCTTCAGTCTACAAATCACAACATAAATAACAGATGCACATCATGGTCAGTGACCAATCACATCTTGTTTTCCAAAATCTGTTAATGATTAGTCACTGCACATCTGTTATTCAGTTCACACACAGAGAGCAAAGCTTGAAGTTGTGTTGTCTCCTTGGCTTCCAGTAATAAACCCACATGTCATTTTACAAAAATGGATAATTCGAAGAGGAAATTGTCCAACAGAGATGGAAGTATAGTATATCCCTTTTCTATTGCTGCTGTAACAAATTACCACAAATTTAGTGGCTTACAACAACACTAATTTATTCCCTCACAGTTCTGGAGGTCAGAAGCCTGGAATGAACCTTTGGGGGCCAAACTTAAGAGACTGGCAGAGATGCTTTTTTCTGGAAGTTCCATGGGAGAGTCTATTCCATGCCTCCTGCACCCTCCAGAGGCAGCCACGAGAAGCCTAGGCTCACAGCGACATCACTTCCGTCTCTCCTTGGGTCTCCCTGATCCTGTCTCCTGTGATGCCATCAGGTCCCCCTGGATAATACAGAAGAATCTGCCCTTCTCAGGACGCTTAACTTCTTGTGGTTGGCAGAGGCCCTATGCTACCTAAGGCAATGGTCACAAATTCTGGGGAGTGGGACCTGAATATCTGGCCTACCATGAAGCCAAGAAACAAAAAGCGCTTACACCAGATATGGAACTGGATGTGGTGAGGAGAGACAGCTCTCCGTGGGAGGCGGTGCTAGCCCTTTTTGAGAGACTCTGGATGGGCAGCAGGGGAACTTAGGAAAGCAACTTATCCACATACATGAAGAAACTGGTTTTGGCAAAAACAATGAAGAAGTCTCAGATTAAGTAGAGTTACCTCTGAGATATTTCACAGCAAGACAGGTATGAAGAATGGACTGCTGGGCACCGACCCAAGCTTAGAAAGGAGCAGGAGAGTTCCTCACAGCCCGGAAGCAATGCTCACTCCATGCCGTGGGTTCCCTGGTGGAAGTGAGCCCACGGGGTCCAGACCATCCTTAAGTCTTTCACACAGAAATAAATGCTTGCATTCTCAAGGTCTCTCATGTTTTAGATGACTGCACACTAAATATACATTGCCTTTATCCTTTTTAAACTTCATATAGATTTATGACTGACAACAAAAGAAGTGTTCATGTTTTGACAAAAAGTTTTAGAGGTCTCAGAACCTTTGTCATTTCCAAGGTAACTGCTCGTCATTTCAGTGTTTAGTCGTCCTGTGGCCCCCACAGCCCTGCAGAGTAGGCACTACCCCAAGGGTAAGAGCCACCGTCCCTGCCTTGGGGCCAGTCTTCATAAAAGGCACAGGAAACAAGACGGTCTGACTGGGGCGCAGGGAGACCCAGGCTCCCGAGCACAACAGACCACACACGTGTGGGAATCTGATCTTGCCTATCTACTTGGGAAGGAGGGATTATTCCAGATGGAAAAAGTAAGATGACTTGAAAGGCAAATCTTCAACGCTCAGGGTAAAGAAAAGTATAAAAGAAATGATTATAACAGGGAGAGGAAATGATTTTTTTATGCTCTCGGGGAAAAGATTGTTATATTGGACTTAATTAAAATGAAGAATTTCTATTCATCACAAGTCACAGGAAGGAAAATGAAAAGACAAGAAGCTACAGGATGGAAGGAGCTCAATGCCGGAGCTAGAACTAGAGAAGTCTCATTACAGAGAATACATCAAGAACTTTGCTAAAAGAGGAAAAGAAGAGCCACTCAAATAAAATGCAACAAAAAGGCATCAGCACAGAGTTCACAAGGAAAGAAAGTAGAAGGACACTAAACACATGATGTTTTCAACCTTACGAACAATTGGGAAAATGCTTATCGATAACGGTATTGGGGGTAGATTCCAGGAACCGCGGACACAGAATTAAAAACAAAGAAACGCCCATGTGACACTCACGATCTTGCACATAGGTGAGAACTTTGGGGGAAACTGGCTTTAGAAATGCTACCGTCTGCCCGCTCCGGATGACCCAGCAATCCCACGAGCAGCCACACACCCTAGAGAACATCACCTCCACGCTCAGTGCACGCCAGGGACAAACAGAACGGCCACCGCACTGCTGAAGCCTGGTGGAAAGAAGACGTACATGTTCCACTTAGGCAAAGGCCCCAAATAGGCAAAACCACACCATTTCTTGCTTAGCAAGTCATACTCACACACCAGATAAAACTTGAAAAAAAATAGAAAAATTAACATAAAATTCCACGCGGCCGCCCACAGGAAGGTGCCTTAAAGGACGGGGACGCGGAGGGGCACACGGTGGGTCCGGCGGTACTGGCCGGGTTCTCTCTCCAAGGTGGAGCAGCGGGCACCTGCAGATGGTTCTTCTATAAAATCCCCAAGTGTATATAGTAGTTTTTACACATCGCTTATGTGTAGATGGAGTATATGTGTACTTTCATATATGAACTCTTCAAGCCAAATAAGTTTTAAAACTCAGAATACTTAATTAATCCTCCCACCTGGAAATCTCCCTAAATACAGTATAATATATAATATATATATATATATTGTGTATATATATACCATTATTGTTATATACTATATATTATATACATTGTATATAATATATTATACAATATAAACTATATATAATATTATTGTATACAATTATTATTATTATTATTCATAAAACAAGTCAGAGTTTTGTGGGGCACAGGAAGCCGTGCCATTGCAAATTTTCGTCTCACTCTTCTTTGCCTCACTGTGCAAATACATGATGGAAGTCAGAAACAGGCCTCCTAGCAAACCTAGAATGTTCTAAATTCCTTCCTCTATTTTTGTGCCATTAGCTGATTGCCAGTTACAGAGAAAGAAGACAATTCCAGAGAGACACTGCTGCAAAGGACGGTGGGCTGCTGCTTTTGTTTGTCTGTTTGCTTGCTTTTGAAGCCTGCTTGCATGTGAAACTGTGCTGCTCAGTTAACCCCACTGGTGGTGAATCTCACCCATTCAAATTATAAGGTCCTTCCTGGAGCCAGCTTGAAGAAACTCCCAAGCCAAGTCGGACAATTTGCACAAGAGCACAACCAGAATAAAACAAATGTCCATGAGCTCCTGCTGACATAAATCACTGCACAAATAAATGCGTGGGAGGGAAGAACTAGCTGTCTCTTAGAACAGACTTCCAATAATAAATGAGAGAAGAACAAGGCAAGTAGAGAATCACCATTAGGCAGACACCATGTTGTAGGCATCATGGATGCTAAAATGAGTGGGTGAAATTATAATGAGAAAAAAGAAAGCAGCATAATCCCAAACTATCTCCTCATGAGATATTTATTAATGATAAAGAGATGTGATAACTTCACAGTGGAGACACCTGACAGACGCCCCTCAACCCAGGTGATCCAAATTCACATCATCAGTGATGAGACAATCAGCATCCACATCCTCCACAATGCACTGAGGACAGATCATCTCTCTTGAGACCTCCCCAGAACTGCAGAAACTCAGACTCCTCTTGAGAAGCAGCCAACAAATCCAAAGGGAGGGACATTCTATAAGATAACCGGCCAGTGCTCGTCGACGGTCAGAGTTGTAAGTCAAAGATGCCCTGAGGACCTCTCACAGACCAGAGGAGAGGAAAATATGGGAGCTCTATGTGCAAAGCCCAATCCTGGACTAGATCCCAGACTAGAAAATGGAAATTAGTGGGAAAATTGGCAATATTCCTATAAGGGTTGAAGATAGTACTTCATCAGTGCTAATTTCCTGGCTTGAATAATTTTTCATTTTGCTTATGTAAGAAGTTTACATTAAAGAGAGCTAAGTGAAGAGTGCATGAGAATTCCCACTAGTATTCTTGCAACTTTTCTGTAATTCTACAATTATTTTTTAAAACGTTTAGCATGACACAGGAATTCTGGAAAAGGCAACACTACAGTGACAGAGAGGCCAGATCACGCATGGCATTTTAAGTCTTGGAAAGAACTTTGGACTTGACGCTGAGGTTGAAGAAGATGCACCAAAAACTGAAAGTAGCCAGAGAACCAGTGACATGTCATGTAAAGTCCATTCTAGATACAGCTTGGAAACTGGACTGGGGAGTGGGGCTAGGGGAGAAAATACAACCAGTCCACACAGGAAAGGAGGGAGGTGACAGGGTGTGACGGGAATAGTGGAGGGAAGGGTCTTCAGAACAGAGCAACGCAGGACTGTGACGAAGTGGAGGAGTTGGAAGGTAAGCTGGGAGAAGCAGACAAGTCCAAGAAGACATCAAGTTTCTGACTTGAACTGTTGGGTAAATGCTGGACAGGAAAACTGTGGAAGGAGCCATGTTGGCAGGGAAAGATTAAGAACTGATTTGGGGCATGTGGAGTGACACAGAGATAATGCATTTTGTGTGTCTTTCTTCCTTGGGTTCACCTGTGTAAAAAGATGAAAAAAAAAAAAAAAACTCCACATTCTGAGTAAGTAACGTCCGTTCCTTGAGAATGAGGTTGACAACCCCTGGGCTGAAAACGGAGTCCAATGGGGTGCCAGGAACAATCGTCTTTGTCTCAGCTCGGAAAGCTGGTGCTCCCTGCTCCCTTACCCTCTCAGGTCACAGCCAAGCTGGGGCAGGTCCACCTTTGCATTCTTCCTCTTGTAGAATGGAGGGCCGTGCTCTACCTAATTTAGAGACTCTACTGTTGCATGTCTGTTTTATGACCCAGCAGATGCAGCTGTCTCAAACAACTGCATTCCCTGAAGTGTGTCAATCCATTTAGGAAGTGTATAATTGATTTCTCAGTGAAATATGTTAAAAGACTCGCTAATTTCAAAACAGGTTTTTCTACTCACGATGACGCCTTTGACCTTAACTTTTGGGTCAAATGGTTCTTCTAGTCTACAGTTCACTCAGAGACCGCTTAGAGGTGAGTTTGAAATGCTATCTTGATTGGTCCCATGGGATTATCATGGCTTTACCACGGGACCAGCAGTTGTACCAGGAGGTCAAGGCAGGATGCGACTTGAAAATCATGGCTGGTCCTTTGAGCAAAAACTCCTACACATTTTCTGGTGCTACTAAGTGGGTCCATGTGCTGAGTCTGGAATGCGTTTGAGTAAGCACTGCGCACGGAGACCCATCGACAATGACACTGGGCTCCTCCCTTATGACATATCATTCCACTGCCACCCAATGCAGTGGACGCATCTTCTCTGCTCTCAACTCTTACTGCCTCTTCTGTAGCTAACACACCACAGTCTTCTACTCTTTTATTATTCCTTTGAGCCTCCATGTTCATAAGCTCTGACTCCCCAGTAGGGCTGAAAATTACAGAATGCAGAGTTAATCAAGCTAAAGGTGGTTATTTACAGTAAAGAGACCTTCAGCTTCAAATGCCGTGTGCCCTTCCAAATGCTCTACAATGTGAGGCATGAAGCAGTCATAGGATTCATGCAGTCACATAGCCCTTAGGCGTATGATGTCTTGTGCTGTGGTGGGATGGGTGGGGTGTGATGAACCTGGTTTCTGACTGAACAAACTTTCATCCCCAGTAGAGACAATGCTTAAGACCATGGTTCCTAGAGTCACGGTGACTTTGCCCATGCAGGCTGGTCATGTGGATTCCCTATAACTAGGTTCCCTCATCCCTAAAGTAACGAACATGCTGACCCTCCCATCACAAAGGGTCTTAGAAGCACCAAGGGAAATAAAGTATTTTGAGCCTTTAGTACATTGCCTGAAAAGTAGGAAATGTTCCCCAAACACTGACTCTTACTGTTCAAATTAGATCATCCAACCACACCAGTGTCCCTCCCACTCTGTCACAGATGCCCATTATTCAAGTGTGCATTTGTCCCAAGACACGGTACCTTGGAGGGCTTCTTCCTAGACAACTCAGACCATTGAGGAGACCAGCACTGCGACGTGTTGGTCAACGAACAAGAACTGAACTTTAGACACTAAGGACACAGGAATGAACAAGGTGTGGAAGTGTCTATTTCTATTCCTGCATAGAGAATTTTCAAGTTAAGGCCACATTAGGACGTGGAGAGGAGGCCCTGGGATGGGCCAAAGACAGCTCCTCGCTTGCTGTCCCTCACGCCCCAGAGAGGAAGGAAAGACCTTGTTCCAACAGCGTTGCCGCCACAGCAGAGGGTGTACAGGTGGTGGGATGCACACTTGGTGAAGGCCCCAGGCCCTGAGAAGGCAAGGAGGGGGCATCAGGCTCTGGATGAAGCTCCCACGCCCAGTAACGTGGACCCCTCAGCAGCATTTCCCAACCCCAAGGCTGCTCCAGACAGGCTGCACTGACCGGACTCTGTTAGTGAGTAGCCCCTCCGAAAGCCTGCAGGCAGGTCCGGTGGGCCATGTTCCTCCAGCAGGGACGGCGTGCACTGCACCTCTGACTGCATTTATACAGTCCTTTCCCACAGAACTCCCGTTGCCCTTGTGAGGAATACTGAGGAAAACACTCATGTGTGACAGAGTATTCTGGGAGCAGGGTGTTTCGAACACGGGGAGAAAAACAGATCAAACAAGAGTCTGTTCTATGTTCACATGTGTGCTCACGTGTGTCTGCTGAGGCAGGTGCTGTTGCTGTCTGTCCTCACCTACTCTGCTCATGTGAACTCCATGCACGTGCTCACTTTTTGGATAAAGCATCTGGATGTGTGCTCTTCTTTACGATAGTCTTGACTGCTCCCCCAGAGCCTGGCACGGTGTCTGACAGACAAGAGTCCCTCTGTGTATGTCTGTGGTGGGAAGGGAGTCTTCATATACAAGTGGTAGGAAAACACATAGAGCACACACACAGGGGCACATGGGTCCCTTCATTCTAGAGGGTCCACCCGTGGAAGATGTTATTCAGGAAACTTGCAGAATGAATTGTTGGGAATGGTTCAACCCTCCCTTGACCGACCTTGAAACACAGTTGCAAAGACCTTCACACCACTGGCATGTGTGGATTTCCATAGCATCTGCTTCTTCAAAACTCATCAGCACCACTCAGAAAAAGTCACGTGTGGCTGCCGCTGAGCACCCGGAGGTATTCTGCGGGTGTGAAAGAACATGTTTTGTGCCTTACCTTTCCACTTTCTAACCTGTCTCTGTATCAAATATTTATTTCGGCTGGCAAACACACAGACCACCCCCTTCCTTTGGCTTCCTCCACCCCCCCTTACAGTTTTATGCTACTTTTTAATTAAAAGAAAAGTTTAAGATGTAATTCAACATGTCAGGGGGAAAAAAAAGAGAAAGGATTCATGCAATGGAAAAAGAAAGTCACATATTTGCAGATTTTTAATGAAGAGGTTTTTTAAAACTATTTTCTTACATACACAAAGTTAATGCTTCGGTAGGTGAGTTGCAAACGCTTCTTTTCGTTCCATAATTATAAGTGAAATGTTCTTTAATGCGCAATAATAATGTTCAAGCTGTGCTATTTTGCAGCTAATAATTATACACAACAGCGTGGGGCATGATAGCTAACAGAAAGTTTTCCTTCTTAATGTATTACCCACATCTCTCCTCTCCCTGCTACCTGCCTTATTTGCAGTGACTATGCTTTTTAATCCACTCTTTATTCTAGGAATAGAAGCTCTAGTTAGTTACTTTCTTAAGGAAAGCATGTGAGGCAAGACTGCTGACTGGTTAAAATCGCTCCCATACAAAGCAAAGTCTATAATAGGCTTGCTTTTTTAAAAAAGAGAAATACACACTCAAACTACAGTTAAGCTCCAAATGTGCTTGCCTGAGTCTTCAGTATTAAAAGGTCAGAAGTTTGCAGTACGGTTCACCACAGTGTTACTGAAACAACTAGAAGTGTGGCCATAGAAGTGGAGGTCATCAAGGTCTGGCACCACATATCCATTTCTGCACAGATGGGGAAATAAATTTATCATTGAACAGCCACATTTGTTATTGTGGACATGCACCATTTCCAAGATATCTTGAGGTTAGCCAGCTGTGCGTCCGAGGCAGCTTCTCCATTAGCTACCCAGCCACAATGTTTCCTTGAAATTGCTGAATATATTATGTGATTTTCCTTGAAAAAAGAAAGGAAGAAAGAAGATGCCACATGTATTAAGAAAAACCATACCCCATAAACCAAGATTGGGTTAGAGACATTTGAGGAAACCAACTTACCTCAAACTGAGTGGTCTGAACAGCTAAGATGAATTAACTTCCACGTAAATCTGAAGAACCATAAAGGAATGCAGCCCGGACACAGCAACGGGTTCAGCAGAAATGAGCATTCCTGACTTTCAGTATACCTAATGCTCATTTGGACAGTTGCCTGGACTTCTTCAGCTAACATTCAGCTCATTTCCAGCTGTACTGAACATACCTCCCTCTTAATGGCTCACGATAAACTGACCAGATGGGTGAATACCGAGTCAGTCCTTTATTTTCTCTCGCTATTGTGAACTGTGAAAAAGTATTCTTTGGCACAGACTTGTGGTATAGGCTCAGTCATACCCTGGGCAAATGACTTAAAGGAGTATCAGTTTTACTTAATACTCCATGGCAGCTAGGCATTTAGGTCAGAAGGCCAGCTGTGGTGCACCGTTTAGGACATGGGGTCATTACAGAATTAGGTGGTGTTCTGTCCCATACGTGAGAAGCTGCAAACATGGACTGGGCCATACTATAGAATCCAGAAATTACTCCTGTTTCTTACTGGTAGACATATCCAGGATTTTGTAGAAGTTTCCATAGATTTTTTAGCACAATTGAAACATTCCATAATTTAAAATAATAGGATAATACAAACTGACCCCTTGGCAGGAGCTTGGATAGCATGCACTCCCTCTGCTCCTTTCACAGGTGGATAACACTGCGGTTCTGAAACTGTCTTGCCCAGGACTGATTCAAGGCCAACCTGACTGTGACCTCTCTCAACCCATAAATCACTGAGATAGACTCCAATACCTAGGCCAATGTTCCATTCTTAGTTATTTCCTATGTGTATGCTTAGGGTAGTGTGTGCTTTATTGAGGAGCAAGGTATGGATTCTACTTCAGGTAAGGGGAGATCTAGAGGTCACACAACAGAAAGCAAAAAATTAGACCAAGCATACAAGCATCAGAAAGCTAGCAAAACATGGAAGGTAGGGACCTTGAAATAATAAGGCTATGCATCTACTTCTTCTCTGGGAGCAGATGCTAAAATGGAAGACACATGTGGAAGTCTGAGCTGAGTTTTTGGTGCCTACTCATAGAACAAGACTTCAAGTCTGGGGCATGGCCCTGGGAGGGACCCTAATATACTACCCTCACCTTGGTCTAGAACTCCAAGAATATTGCTGTGAGAGCCAGAATACACCATAAGTAAGTCATCCCATTCACAGATCATAGGTCAGATTCAAAGTGTCTGGATGACCCAAAGTACTTAAAATGAGATGATCCCAGGTAGTTAGTGGCCCTTAAAACTCGCCAGAAGTAAAAAAAGAAAAGTCTCCAGATTTCTATCAGTAACTTCTGAACAGAATATGTACCCTAAAATTAAAGATAACCAAGCACATGAGGAGATAATCCATTGTGAGACAGAGCCAACAGAAACAGCAGGTAAGAGAAGCATCCCTATGATAACTGCAGATATTGGAATCATCAAAGGCTCTCCAATGCTGACTTCTGTTCAAGAACTTAAGAGCTAAGTTGAAAATTTGGGATACAAAACTGGAAACTGTAAAAAGTAGTAACAGATGTTAAGATGGACCAACTACAAATTTGAGACACAAATACTAGAAGAACTCAGGGAATGAATTTAACAGCAGATTAGAGCTGAACGATGATTGGGGGAAAATGTCTATAATAACAGTGAGACAGAAAAGAGAAGTTTCCATCAGAAAAACAGAGATCCCGCTTAAGTATTTAGTGAAATGATTACACAGTCAGAAAAATATGGGGATCCAAACAGGAGATGGTGAGGCAGCCCAGACTTTAGCAATGGTGAGAAGCTGCTAACGTGCCCAACCAGAAGATCAAAGGAGCTTAGGGCTCCTGGAAGGAGCATGCTTTCCCAGCAAGAGCCAGAATCAAGGAGAAAATACTGTTTTTGCCAGAGACTATCTAAATGAAAATAGGGAATGTCCTAGCTTTGCCCATGCTTTCCCCCTCCTGTAGTGAATCCACCAAGAACTTAACCATTCCAGGAATCTGGGATCGGCAGGCTGCCATCATCCGGGACACCATGAGACAGAGCAGAGCAAGAAGGACTAACAGAAGACTCAGACAACCAGCAGGCCAAGAACTAGCAGACAGAAAATTAGAGGCACAGAAGCTTGGAATAAGGTGAGTGGTAATCTATTTCCCTGGCCCACAGAATAAGAGAAAGAAATTGTAGTGGAAGCAATGCTTAGGAATAAGGACGGACAGTTGGGATCTGATAGAAGACTCAGTCCATAGAACCACCAAACCCAAACAACCCCAAGCAGGGTAAATTTAAAAGAAATCCACAGCTAAAAATACCATAAAGTAGTTGCTCTCATTATAACCTCAGTGGATTCCAAAAAACATTTTGTAGAATCATGGGAAGTTGAAAGGTAGACCAATGAGATCCCATATATCCTTCACAAAGCTTCCTTCAAAGCATACATCTTACAACACAATATCAAAACAACAAACTGACCTTGGTATAATGTGTTCTATGCTATATACATATAGTTCTATGTCATTTTATAATGTGTCTACATTCCTGGAACCAGCACCATGATTGAGATACGGAACTAACCCTTCAGCACGAGGCTCTCTGTCATGCTAGAGGCAGCAATAGTCAATCCTTTATAGTCAATCCCATCCCTGTCCCCTAAAGCCACTTATTTGTTACCTATTTCCATAATTTTGATGTTTCTAGATGTTATATATGTGATATCCTTCCCTTAAAAAAAAAATGATATCATTCCCTATGTGATCTTTTGAGATTGGCTTTTTTTTTGTTTTTGTTTTTGTTTTCCCTCAGCATAATGCTCTTGCATATAGTCGAGACATTAATTCTTTTAATATACTCTGCCAGTCTTTTCATTGGTGTGTGTAGATTCTTTACATTTAATATAATTATTGATATGTTGGGGTTGTATGTATGCCTCTATTTTGTTATTGGTTTTTGGTTTATATGTTTCATATGGGGTTTGTTTATTTCTCCTGCCTTCCTGTGGGTTACTGGAATTTTTTTATAATTCCATTTTTATGTATTCATAGTATTTTGACTGTATATCTTTGATTAGCCCTTTTATTGATTGGTCTAGGTACTGTGCTATTCAGACATGACTCATCATAGCCAGTCTTTATTTTACCCATTAGAGGGAAGCATGGAAATGTACCTCCATTTTGGTTCCTTTATACTCTTTCATTTATAATATAATCATCTTAAATATTTCCTCTGTATTTCTTGAGATCCACATCAGGCAGTGTTAACAATTTTTACCTTACTCAAACAATTGAAATCTCAAGGGAAGAGGAAAGGTTATTGTATTTTATGAAAATTTTTGCTTTTTCTAATTTTCTTTTTTCTTCCTGATATTCCAAGTTTCCTTTTTTATTATTTTCTTTCTATTCTAAGAGTTTTATTTAGCCATTATTTTAGGGAATATATGCTGGAAACAAATTCTTTCAGCTTTTCTTCATCTGAAAATATTTTATTTTCTTCTTTTGTCTGTACTGTCATTTGCAAATATCTTCTCCCATTCCGTGGGTTGCCTCTTTGTTTTCTTGACTGTTTCCTTTGCTGTGCAGAAGCTTTTGATTTTGATGGAGTCCCAAAAGTTTATCTTCACTTTTGTTTCCTTTGCCTTTGGAGACATATCTTGAAAGAAGTTGCTGTGGCTGATATCGAAGAGATTACTGCCTATGTTCTCCTCTAGGATTCTGATGTATTCCTGTCTCACATTGAGGTCTTTTATCCATTTTGAGTTTATATTTGTGTATGGTGTAAGAGAATGGTCGAGTTTCATTCTTCTACATATAGCTTCCCAGTATTCCCAGCACCAGTTATTGAAGAGACTTTTTCCTTCCAGAAGGATGTTTTTGCTGGATATAGAATTGTGGATTGAGAGTGTTTTTTTCTCCCCCCAGCATTTAAACAATGCATGCTGTTATCTTCTGGTCTCTATGTTTCCTTTCCTTTTTTTCTGTTTTTTTTTTCTTTTTACAACTTTATTAACCTATAATTGACGTTCTAAAAACTGTGCATTTTTAATGTATACAATTTGATAAGTTTGGGCATATGCATATATCTGTGATACTGTCTCCATAAACAAGTAATAAACATATCCATCATGCTCCAACATTTCCTTGTGTCTCTTTGCTTTTGAATCATAACATGAGATCTACTCTCTCAACAAATGTCTAAGCCTATAATGCAGTATTGTTACTGCATTAACAATGTGAGGGCACCATGTTGTCCAGGAGATCCCTGAAATTTACTCATCTTCTATAACTGAGACTTTGTCCTCCCTGAGCAATGACACCCCACTTTTCCTCTCCCAGCCTCTGGTAGCCACCACTCTTTCTGCTTCTACACATTTTACTGTTTTTCAGGATTGGGAGAAGACACACTATCCTGGCTGTCTTGGTTTCTGATGAGAAATCTACTGTCATTCACGTAGTTTTCCCCACTAGGTAAGGTGTCACTTATTCTTGCTGCTTTGATATTTCTTTGCCTGGTTTTCAGAAGTTGATCTATACTTTGTCTTGGCATACATTTCTTCTAGTTCATTCCATTTTGGGTTCACTCATTTCTTGTTTGTTCTGTATATACTGTCCAGAGTCTTCAGCGGTACTTAGTGGGAAGAATAGGAAAATGTGTACTATTTCATTTTTCTGGACCTGGAAAGCTTATAGTAAATGAATTCACTGGTTGGAACTTACACTAAGTGTTTCTCATCTGCAGCAAGGTTGAGAATCACCAAAATATCTCAGAACTTCAATTAAATGAAGTTAAGAAAATCAACAATTCTAGTGCAATGAGTGCATCATTTAACTTAAATTTTATCTTGAGGAGGTTTTTTTTTTTTTTTAACCTATGTTGCTGAAAAATCTTTCTAAAATTTAAATGTGCCTTCATACCTTTTAAAATAAGTGAACATATGCAAATCTTGTGGTTACTAAGAATTCTGTGGTTACTAAGAATGACAAGTAAAGTCATTTACATATGAACAATTTCAAGAAAAAATTGAGCTATAGGAAGCACCTAAATGCAGTTTCAAAACATCTCTGGAAGTTTGGTATTAAATACATCAGACTGGTTTCTTTTGTTTTGAGATATTTTATCCAACAATTTAGATATAAAATCCAGCTAGTTCAGGACTTTTATTTGTTTGATTCAAATTAATTGACATGTTAATCTTAGAACAATATTATGAGGATTTTTAAAAATAAAACATTATGTAGTGTAATTTATTTGCTAAACTTGGTAGAGTTAGAGAGTATTTAGCATATTTTTCATTCTTAAATGAGATGGCTAAAGGCTTTATAAATGACTAGCACTGATATATTTGACTGATATATTCTTTCTGTGCCAAGAGGAAAAAACACAGTGGGCGGAGAACAGGATCTGAGATTTTAAATGTGGTTGGTTACCTATAAATGAGGTGATCAATGAAAGCCTCAAAGTGTAGTACAGAAAGCATTTTGAGTTATGTGAACCAGACAAGCCTACTGTAAAGAAATAATTCTCTACTTTCTACAAGTCTATGATCAAAACTTTATATGAAAATTTGTCTGGAGAACATTAAACTTCTGCAGTCAAATCACTCAGTGGCTGAAAAGTAGACAAGGTCAAGGAAAATTAACCTCACTGCTGCAGCACACATGAAAGAATTCAGAATTTTGATGGCCCAAGAAGTAAAGATAAATAAAATACTCAGCCATCTGTTTGTTTGCTCTGGCAGTTGACATGGCAGAAACTTCTTATACAGATCACTGTTTCTTCTTGGTTAATAAAATGGATCATATTTCATTCAATACTTATTAAAACCTAAATACTATATTCTAGGATGTTCCCTAGAAGGTGGCTTATGCCATTATAGATGCTCTGGTACTAATTTGCTTATGTTGAAGAGTCTCAAGAATGATAAATGAAATTCTGTGCACTGCTGAGCATATCTCTGAGACTTACTTGCCACCTGTATAAATAAGGAACTTTGATATCACCGTCTTGGCTCTTAGGATGTTGTGAAGGACAAATCAGAGCAAACCAGTTAAAGCACTTGTTAAGTTAGTCTGTTGAGGCTTAATAAACCACCCCATAGCCTAAAACACTAACTTGTTCTATCTCACCTGTTGACTTAGCTCTGCTGGGAGGTTATCATTTGGGGTCCCTCATGTGGGAGTGGTGAGAGTGACTTGGCATAAGTCATTTGAAGGCTTGCCTGGTAAGATATCTCGGTGATGTCTTCATCCATGTGCCTATCTTGTCAGCTGGGATGGCTAGAACAGGAAGGCCCAGTAAGAAATGCAGTCAGTCATCACAGAAACTAGCCATAGGTACATGGTGGAAAATAGAATTTGGAAGGCACACCTCAAGATAGATCTGAGCTGACAAGAAGGACTAGGCTTTAAGTCCTAGGTGGCAAGGTGGCAAGGAATAGCAAGGGAGGTGCTATAGGAAAGCTGGGGATGGAGGCATGTTCAAGCCTTGACCATGATGATAGGTAGCATTGCCCATAGTCCCTTACCCTCTCTAGTCTTGGCATGTTTCTTGCTTCCATTAATTTGGGGCTTGGGGGTATGACATGTTTTGAACTATAGGTGTGAACAAATATTTCTTCTGAGACTGAACAGAAAGAAGCATTAAATCTGATTGCATTTTATGACTCTTTCTCCTATTTCTACACTCTGCCATGAGAAAAGAGATCTTAGAGGAGCAGGATACTCCTTCAGTGTGCTTCCTGGAGGAAAAGCAGACCCCAAATCTACCAGTACCCTAAAACATGGTGACAGAAGCACAGAGCCACAGCCTTGGAGTCAGCTGTTACCAGCTGTGTAACAGGGGCAGCAAATACACCTTGCTGTTACAAGCCACTAAGAAGAGCTTATCTCTTAGTGCAGCATCACCACAGCAAAAACTGACCGATACATCTGTTTCACCATTTGTCTGAGGGCACTTCATGCACAGATTTACTCTTCAAAACTCTTCTAACTAAACCCATCTTGAAAGTTTCATGTGGTTCCACATATGTAATAGTAATATGTTTATTATCTTATAACCTTCAAAACTAGGATGGCCTTAAGTTTGAGGAAACAAGAAAGTACCTCATTTAAGAACAGCTGTGCTAACATATTGGCCAAGTTCTTCTCAGTATAATGATAAATGTAGCATTAATATTTCAAATTGGTCCTGCTGAAAGGTTAGTCTTCTAACACCCTTCCAGCTTCCCAATATCCTGCAGGGAAATTAAAGGAAGCTTAGACTTAGCAGGACTTGGACTGAGTGAAATATCTGTAAAATATTTTTTCAAAGATGTGACAGACAATATGCAGCTGAGCAGTTAAAACAACAATGCCATCGTAATACAATAAAGGGCTGGAAAAGGAAACTCTTCCAGAATGGTTTTGTGGCAAGAATTTTATGATTAAAAAAGTCATTTGATCCTATCCTCGTGGCTTTGAATAACCCCAGTTTGATTTTTGAAACTAAAAGCTCAAATTCAACCCTATTTGTACTGTCAAGATGAGTAAAGGAAAGAACAGATGTGCCGGGACGCAAAGTCAACGTAAGTGCTCGCTGCTGACTTAGGTGGGAAACACGGTGCTCAAGCAGAACATAATTTTTTAATGTTAAAAAAAACTATAAAAGAGTAATATCGTTACATTGGTTTTTAGTATTTTGACACAACTTGAAAATTACAAAATAGTTTTAGAAGTAATACAAAGGGACTCCCACAACCTCTTTAGCCTGATGCATCAATCGTTTACCATTGGTCATTTACCACTCTCTTCATAGGTAGAAAGATGATAGATAGATGATAGATAGATAGATAGATAGATAGATATTTTACTTTTCTTCTGTACCAACTGAGAATAGGTTAGAGACATTTTGCTTCTTTACTTTTAAATACTTCAGCATATATTTTCTAATAAAGACATGTTTTACATAAACAGAAAAATTATTAGAATTATGGCATTTAATATGGACATCCAGTGCACAGCAGATTCCGATAATCACCCCGCCTTTCTCTTCCCAGGGCAGGCTCCATCCCGGAGTCATGCACTTTGTTGTCATGTCATTTCAGTGTCCTTTAAACTGGAAGAGTTTCTTCAGATTTCTTGACCTTCACATTTTTGAAGATTACAGGCTGCTTATTTTGAATAAAGTTCCACAATTTGTGCTTATCTGGTATTTTCTTAAGATGAGATTCAGGTTATGTGTTACTGGTATGAAGATACAAAAAGAACATTGTGTCCCTCTAAGGACAGATGGCCTCCAACTAGTTATGGATTGACTGGGAATTTTTCACTTCACAATGGTGAAAAACAATAAGTATTCAGTAGAAATCATACTTGGAATTTCGAATTTTGATCTTTTTCCACCAACAACACATGGTTGATCCTTTCCCGTGATGCTGGGTGGCCGCAGCTTCCAGTCAGCCAGTGATCTTGAGGGTCAACAACCCACTGACAACCATCTGCATCCACACAACCATCTGTTTTTCACTTTCAGTACAGAATTCAATGCATTACATGAGATAGTCAGCACTCTACTATCAAAGAGGTTTTGTGTTAGATGATTTTACCCACCTCTAAGCCAACATAATTATTCTGAGCACTTTTAAGGTAGACCAGGCTAAGCTATGATGTTCGGTAGGCTAGGTGTAGTAAGTGTGTTTTCGGTTACAATATTTTCAACCTATGATGGGTTTGTTAGGATGTAATTCCATCACAGATCGAGCAAGTTCTGTTTATCACATCAGACACCATGACCTTGCTTTGTCTCAACATAAATGATGTCAGTTAGATCACTTGTGTCTGCCAGGCTTCAGCATTATAATAGTATGATTTTTCCTTTGTAATTTATAAGTAATTTGTAGGGAGCTACTTTGTTATGTGCATAACCTGTTTCTCATCAAACTTCCACCCACTAGGTTAGCAACCATTGATAATTTTATAACTCCCTTATTCCTTCCACATTTATTGTATGGCAATTCAAATAAGGAAGAGAGTTTCTTCCTGCCTTATTTATTTGTGGATGGATGAGTGATCACATGTATGTATCAAAGTATATATGTTTGTGTACATATATGTATGTTAGTGTCATCTTACAGAGTATTAAAAAACAAAATTAAAATATCTTCATAAGTGAAAGTGACTGAAAATTATAGAATAAGACTGTGAGGAGTCACAGGAGCTCAATCAGTTAGAAAGATAGATCCAAGAGAACACTGAGTGGAAGACGTTACAAATAAATAGTAAAGAGATAGGTTAAGATGGTGGAGGAGTAGGGTCTCTAGTCCCTGAACTCTAGTAAAATATCAAATCATTTTGAACACACAAGAAATTGATCTGAGGACTGACAGAGCAAAACTGCACAACTAAGTTTGAAAAAGTGGCTTCATCATGGAGGGTAGGAGCTATGGAGAGTTGATTTGGGAGAGAAAAGTAGAGGGTGCTCTGGTCATAGAGAAAGGAGTGAGAGAGAGAGAGAATCAAAGCACAGGGGATTGCAGAAGAAAAACTCTACCCCAAAACTATTGACTGAGAAAAGGACAGGGACTAAATACTGCATGTTTTTTATAAGCAGCAGAGGGCAAAGTCTGATGTTCTGGAGGTCAGTGTGATAGCCAGGTTCCTGTGTCTGGTGGGCGTGTCAGTGTTCCTGTGGGAAGGAGGGCAGGGAGCCAGGAGTGGGTAGCATGATCTGAGGATCCCCTGGGTTGCCTAGGGAGAAATGTCCCCCTTCTTGGAGTGCATTTGGGAGTGGCAGCACAGCTGTCTGGAGACAAAAAAAAAAAACCCAGAGGGTTGCCTTGAGCTGTCCTGTTCTCTAGCATAGGAAGAAAGACAGTAGCAGAGGGCAGCAAACCTTGATGTCAGCTTTTTGCTGTGCTTTACCATAAACTCTAAATCACTGCATGGTTGTGTAATCAATTTCTGGGACAAACCAGAAAGCAGCAAAAGCACGGCAAGACCCTCCCCAAGAAGATCAGCGCAGGTCCACGTTGGGTGGATCTCCAAAATTTAGAGCCCATGGCTGGGCTCTAAAAGCCAGCCGTGTGGTTGATGGGGGGAAAAAAAGGAATACTGTGCCACCTGGCAGTCAGACAGCTTGGACGCAGGCAGGATAAAGGCAAGGATCTGGTAGAAGCTGGGGACATAAGAGGGGTGATTGTCTGCCCCTCTGAGGGTTTCCTGAAGAAAAGCAAGTGGGAACTCCTTGCTCTGGGGAAGAGAGAGTGGGCTGATGCCCTTCCCCATCCCCCATCAGCACTAACCAACTTTAGTGAGCAAAACAGCACCACCTAGGGGAAGCTAGATCTGCTTACACCAAACTCCGCCCCACAGCACCCTGCAGACATCTCCACTAAGACGCGTCCACCAGAGAATCAGAGCAGCAGGATCCTCCCCAAAGACACCAGCACAAGCCCCTCTCACATACCAAGTCTACTGACCACTGAGTGCTGCAAAGTTTCAGCTCTAGAAGAAAGAGGATCTAGTTTTTTCAAATTATTTTTAGTTTTTTAATGTATTATTTATTTATTTGTTAATGTATGTATTTATTCATGTATTTACTTATGTATATCTAGCTTCTTTTACCAAGCAAACGAAAACCCACCTAGGATCTAGCTGCTGCTGCTTCTTCCTCTTCTTCTTCTTTTTTTCTTTTTTGCCTTTCTTAATATAGCCATTACTCTCAGGAGCAGGAATGCAACAGTCTTTCCTAACAATCACACACACACACACACACACATAGTCACCCAGACAAAATAAAAAGATAGAGGAATTCAGCCCAAAAGAAAGAACAGGAAGAAGTCACAACAAGGGATTTAATCAATACAGATACAAGTAAGATCTCTGAACCAGAATTTAAAACAATAATTGTAAGGATATTAGCTGGGCCTGAGAAAAGCAGAGAAAACCCTAAATAGTCCCTTACTGCAGAGATAAGGTGATTAAAAACTAATAACACTAAAATAAAAAAAATGCTGTGACCAATATGCAAAGCAATTGGGTGCATGAACAATGAGGACGGATGAAGCAGAGGAATGAATAAGTAATACAGAAGATAAAATTAAGGAAAATAGTAAAGCTAAAAAGGGGGAAAGAAAGGTATTGGATCACGCATGTAGACTTAGAGAACTCACTACCTCCTTAAAGCATAACAACATTCAGGGGCGCCTGGGTGGCTCAGTTGGTTAAGCCTCTGCCTTTGGCTCAGGTCATGATCCTGGAGTCCCAGGATCAAGTCCCACATCAGGCTTCCTGCTCAGCAGAAGTCTGCTTCTCCCACTGACTTCTCTTCTCTCATGCTCTCTCTCTTTCATTGTCTCTCTCTGCCTCTCAAATAAATAAATATTTTTTAAAAAGCATAACAACATTCATATCATAAGAGTCCCAGGAACAGAGAAAGAAAAAGGAGCAGAAGATTTATTTCACATTATGATAGCTGAAAATTCCCTCATCTGGAAACACAAACAGACATCAAAATCTAAGAAGCACAGAGAATGCCTATGAAATTCAACAAAAGCTAACCATCACCAAGACAAGTCATAGTCACATTCACAAAATATACAGTCAAAGGAAGAATCCTGAGAGCAGTAAAAGGGAAAAAAGTCCTTAACCTACAAGTGGAGACAGATTACGTTCACAGTAGATCCGTCCACAGAAACTTGGCAGGCCAGAAAAAGGTGGCATGATATATTCAACATGTGGAGTGGGAAAAATATGCAGCCAAGACTACTTTATCCAGCAACACTGTCATTCAGAATAGAAGGAGAGATGGTGTTTCCAGACAAAGAAACGCTAAAGGAGTTCATACCACTAAACAAGCCCTACAATAAAAATTAAAGGGGACTCTTTGAGCGAAGAAAAAAAAAAAAGACTGAAAGCAACAAAGACCAACAAAGACAGAGAATATCACCAGAAACACCCACTTTACAGGTAACACAATGACACAAAATTCATATCTTTCAGTAATCATTCTGAATGTAAATGTATTAAATATTCTAGTCAAAAGGCATAGGGTATCAGAATGGATTTTTTTTAAAAAAAGACCCTACAAGAGACTCATTAAGGCTTAAAGATATCTACAAACTGAAAGTGAAGGACTGGAGCACCATCTATTGTGTTGATGGGATGCAACAAAAGCTGGAGTAGCTCTACTGCTATCACACAAACTAGATTTTAAACCAGAGACTAGGGAGGCCTGGGTGACTCAGTCAACTGAGCATCTGCCTTCAGCTCAGGTCATGACCCTAGCTAGGGTTCTGGGATCAAGTCCTGTATAGAGCTGGCTTCTCCCTCTGCCTGCTGTTCCCCCTGACAAATAAATAAGTAAAATATTTTTAAAAATAAAATAAAATAAAAATAAACTAGAGACTATAACAAGAAATGAAGAAGGGCATTATATCATAATCAAAGGCTCTATCCATCAAGAAGATCTAACAAATGTAAATATTTATGCCCCCAACTTGGGAGCACCCTAATATATAGCCAACTAATAACAAACAGAGGGGCACCTGGGTGGTTCAGTAGGTTAAAGACTCTGACTTTGGGGACGCCTGGGTGGCTCAGTTGGTTAAGCAGCTGCCTTCGGCTCAGGTTATGATCCCAGCGTCCTGGGATCGAGTCCCACATCGGGCTCCTTGCTCCGCAGGGAGCCTGCTTCTCCCTCTGACTCTGCCTTCCACTCTGTCTGCCTGTGCTCGCTCTCACTCTCTCTCTCTCACAAATAAATAAATAAAATCTTTAAAAAAAAAAAAAAAAAGACTCTGACTTTGGCTCAGGTCATGATCCCAAGATCCTGGGATCAAACCCCACATTGCTCAGTGGGTAGCCTGCTTCCCTCTCTCTCTCTCTCTGCTTGCCTCTCTGCCTACTTGTGATTTCTGTCAAATAAATAAATAAAATCTTCAAAAATAATAAACATAAAGAAACTCATGGATAATAACACAATAATAGTGGGGGATTTTTACACCCCACTTATAGCAATGGACAGTTCATCTAAGCAGAAAATCAATAAGGAAACAAACAATGGCTTTGTTTTTTGTTTTAATTTTTTTTATTGTGTTATGTTAGTCATCATAAAATACATCATCAGTTTTTGATGTAGTGTTCCAAGATTCATTGTTGATGTGTAACACCCAGTGCTCCATGAAATACATGCCTTCCTGAATACCCACCACAGGCTCACCTATCCCCTAACCCCCCCCCACTCTAAAGCCCCCAGTATGTTTCTCAGAGTCCACAGTCTTTCATAGTTCGTCTCCCCCTCTGAATGCCCCCCCTTCACTTTTCCTTTCCTTTTCCTAATGTCCTCCAAGGGAAACAATGGCTTTGAATGACACACCATACCAGATGGACTTAACAGATATATTCAGAACATTTCATCTTAAAGCAGAGGAATGCACATTCTTTTTGAGTGCACATGGAACATTCTCCCAAATAGGTCATATACTGGGTCACAAATCAGCCTTCACTAAGTACAAAAAGATTGAGATCATACCATGCATATTTTCAGACCACAGTGCTATGCAGCTTGAGGTTAGCCATAAGAAAAAATTTGGAAAGACCACAAATACATGGAGATTAAAGAATATCTTACTAAAGAATGATTGGGTTAACCAGGAAATTAGAGAAGAAATTTTAAAAATACATGGAAACAAATGAAATGAAAACACAACAGCTCAAAATCTTTGGGATATAGTAAGAGTGGTCCCAAGAAGGAAGTATATTGCAGTAGTTCTACCTTAAGAAGCATGAAAAGTCTCAAATACACAACCTAACCTTATACTTTAGGAGGTAGAAAAGGAATAACAAATAAAGTCTAAAGCTAGAAGAATACAGGATATAATAAAGATTAGAGCAGAAATAAATGATATAGAAAAAACAAACAGTACAACAGATCAATGAAACTAAGAGCTGGTTCTTTGAACAATTAATAAAATTGATGAACCCCCTAGCCAGAGTTATCAAAAAGAGGAGAAAGGACTAAAATAAATAAAATCACAAATGAAAGAGGAGAGATCACAATCAACACCACAGAAATAGAAACAATTTTAAAAGAATATTATGAAAAATTATATGCTACCAAACTGGGCAATCTGGAAGAAATGGACAAATTCCTAGAAACATACAAACTATCAAAACTGAAACAGGAAGCAATAGAAAATTGGACAGACCCAAAACTAGCAAAGAAATTGAATTAGTAATCAAAAATCTCCCAACAAACAAAAGCTGAGTTAATACCTATTCTTCTTAAACTGCCCCCCCCCAAAATAGAATTGGAAAGAAAGTTTCCAATTTCATCCTACAAGGCCAGCACTACCTGATCCCAAAACCAGACAAAGACCCCACCAAAAAAAGAGAATAACAGACCAATACCGCTGATGAAGACATATGTAAAAAAAAAGAAGGATACTAACTACTCAAACCCAATAGTATGTTAAAGGAATTATTCATCATGATCAAGCAGGATTTAAGCTTGGGCTGCAGGGGTTGTTCAACATTTGCAAATAAATACATGTGATACACAATATTAATAAAAGAAAGAAAGAAAAATAACTATATGGTCCTCTCAATAGATGCAGAAACAGCATTTGACAAAATAGAATATCCTTTCCTCAACAAAGTATGGATAGATGAGACATACGTCAACATCATAAAGCCCATATACGGAAGACCCACAGCTAATACCATACTCAATGAGGGAAACATGAGAGCCTTTCCCCCGTGGTCAGGAACAAGACAAGGGCGTCTACTCTCACCATTACTACTTAACATAGTACTGGGACTCTTAGCCTCAGCAATCAGGGGAAGAATTAAATAGAAGTCATCCAAATCACCAAGTGTGAAGTCAAAATTTCACTCTTTGCAGATGACATGATACTCTATGGAGAAAAGCTGAAAGACTCCATCAAAAAAATGCTAGAATTAATACATAAATAGTGCAGAGTCATAGGGCATAAAACCAATTTGCAGAAATCATTTGCATCTCTATATACCAATGATGAAGTAGCAGAAAAAGAAATCAAGGAATTCATCCCATTTACGACCCTACCAAACAATAAGATACCCATAAATAATTCTAACCAAAAAGGTAAAAGATCTGTGCTCTGAAAACTATACAAGGCTGATGAAAGAAATTGAAGAGGACAAAAAAGAAATGAGGACACGTTCCATGCTCATGTATAGGAAGAGCAAAAAGAACAAACATAGTTAAAATGCCTATACCCACCAAAAGTGGTCTACACATTTAATACAATCCTTATCAAATTACCACCAGCATTTTTCACAGAGCTGGAGCAAACAATCTTAAAATTTGTATGGAACCACAAAAGACACCAAATAGTCAAAGCAATCCTGAGAAAGAAAAGCAAAGCTGGAAGCATTACAATTCCAGACTTCAAGTTATATGACAAAGCTGTAGTCATCAAGACAGTATAATAGCAGCACAAAACCCGACAATGGAACAGATCAATGGAACAGGACAGATTACCCAGAAATGGACCCACAATTATATGATCAACTAATCTTTGACAAAACAGGAAAAACTATCCAATGGAAAAAAGATAGTCTCATCAATAAATAGTGTTGGGAGAACTGGACAGTAACATGCAGAATAATGAAACTGGACTACTTTCTAATACCATACACCAAAATATAAAATTACCAAAAATAAATTCCAAATGGATAAAAGACATAAATGTGAGACAGGAAACCATCTAAATCCTAGAAGGGAACACAGGCATCAACCTCTTTGACCTCAGATGTAGCAACGTCTTACTAGACACTTCACAGGAGGCAAGGGAAACAAAAGCAAAAAATGAACTATTAGGACTTCAAGATAAAAAGCTTCTACTCCACAAAGGAAATGATCAACAAAACTAAAAAGCAGCCTATAGAATGGGAGAAGATATTTGCAATTGACATATCTGATGAAGGGTTAGTATCCAAAACCTATAAAGAACTTATCAAACTCAACACCTGAAAAACCAATAATCCAATTTAGAAATGAGCAGAAGATATGAATAGACATTTTTCCAAAGAAAGCATCCAGATGGCTAACAGACACATGGAAAAAATGCTCAAATCACTCATATCAGGGAAATATAAATCAAAACCACAATGAGATACCACCTCACACATGTCAGAATGGCTAAAATTAACAATACAAGAAACAACAAATGTTGGCAAGGACACAGAAAAAGGGGACTCTTCTTGCATTTTTGGTGAGAATGTAGTCATGATGTAGTCACCTTGGAGGTTCCTCAAAAAGTTAAATATAGAACTACACTATGATCCAACAATTGCACAACTAGGTATTTACCCAAAGGAAAAACAGTACAGATTCAAAGAGGTACATGCACCCCGATGTTAATAGCAACGATAATAACAATAGCCAAACTATGGACAGAACCCATGTGTCCATTAACTGATGAATGGCTAAGATGTGGTATATATACAAGGGAATATTACTTAGCCATCAAAAAGAATGAAATCTTGTAGAAGACGTGGATAGAGTTACAGTGTATCTTGCTAAGCTAAGTAAGTCAGCCAGAGAAAGAAAAATATCATAGGATTTCACTTATAGGTGGAATTTAAGAAACAAAACAGAGAAGAGAGAAAGAGAGAGAGAGAATCAAATCATAAGAGACTTAAGAATAGACAATAACTGAAGGTTGATGGAGAAGGGTGGGTTGGGGATGACCTCGATGGATGATAGATATTAAGAAGAGTACTCTGGGGGCACCTGGGTGGCTCAGTGGGTTAAGCAGCTGCCTTCAGCTCAGGTCATGATCTCGGGGTCCTGGGATCGAGTCCCACGTCGGGCTCTCCGCTCAGCGGGGAGCCTGCTTCCCTCTCTCTCTCTCTGCCTACTTGTGATCTTTCTCTAAAAGAAAAAAAAAAAAAAAAGAAGAGTACTCTGATGAGTACTGGGTGTTATAAGTGATGAATCACTAAATTCTACTCCTAAAACCAATATTACACTATATGTTAACTAACTAGATTTTAAATAAAATTTGGAGATATAAATAATAAATAAATTAATTAATAAAATAAAATAAAACATATCACAGTTTTACCTTTCAGGCTGAGACTGCCCCTAACCCCTCTAACTCAGATAGGATTACAAACATCCTAACAGAAAACTAATCTTGAACACCAGAAAGTCATATCATGTTTTCATAATTATTTTATCATGAACAAATTATGTAAAGGAAATACATAGAGGTAATCCAACCCAATGGCTTAATTTAAAGACTCAGAAATCAGCTTAAAATAATGCATTTTAACTTAGTCAACATTTATAAACTCTCTCTAGATTCTCCACATGCCCCACATATTGCTTTAGCATTGTCATGTCCACTGCAATGTAGAGACAGCCGTAAGTCTTTGTCTATGGTCAGTTGAAGTCTGGAGAAACTTCATTTCCATCCTTTGGTTGGTTTTTACTCTTCAGCAACATAGGTGGGCAACTTGGAGGCCACAACTCTTGGTCAGTTGAACTAACTGTTGGATTGTCGCTCCTTCAAGTTCAAGGATCAAAATTTCATGTCTTTAGAGAACAATATTTGCTGACTTTAAATCCCAATGATTGCTGAATATGTTCTTTAAGTATTTGAAGAGGGTTGTTTTTTGCAACATCCATAATTTGTGTTTCTGTGTGATGAGTAACATCTTCTATTACATTCTTAACTCATCAGCTCAGAAGGTATAGGAAAAGAATCAAGCCTCCATATGATTTGACATCCTGGACTTTCATTTCTAGATGTCCAGAAGAAAATTTAAAAGATGCAGAAGAAAAGAAAGAAATCACTGTTGACCAGACATTTCACCCAGCAGTCCAACATTGTTCATCAGCACAATGAAATGTGCCAATGCTTACCACCACTCTAAAATATGCACTAATAGTAAATAGAAAATAGGGCAATATGGCCAATGATGAGATAGGCATTTGTGGCTCCTGGGGAAAGGAAACGACAGGATACCTCACAAAGGGTGACGTTGGCTCCTGATAAAACTGAGAGCCTTTCTCCTTTGATAAGCATCAGATGAAAAAAGCATTGATTTTGTTGTTTTTGTTGTTGTTACGATTTTGTGTTATCAAGAAACAGTAACAAATTTCCACAGTATACTCTTTGGCTCCTGTATTTTCCAGCTTCATTTTTTTGTATATCTGGTGATGCTTAAAAAAATTAATGGTTTTATATGGAGGATAGAGCCAAGTATGGTACATGGTAAATATTGATCTCAAGCATCAACCACAACACATTCTCCCCTCCACTCCTTAAAGCAAGAGGCAAAGAAAAACATTCAAAGTCAATTCTCGGCTGTGGCTTTCTGTAATACCTGGATTCTCTGCATTTTCCTTTTTCTGGTTCTCTGCATTTTCCTCAACAAAACATTCACTCTTACTTAAAGCGAACACCATTTCCTTCCTATTTGCCGTGGCAAGTTAGGCTCCTGCGAAAAATCGCATTGCTGACCTAACCACAGCTTCTCTGTATGTAAGCACTGAGGCTGATATCAAGGTTCTTTCACAGTCTCTGCTGGAACTTGATATACAAACGTTAGTGTCACAGCTTCCTTTCTTCTTAACACTCTCTAAACGCAATTTGAACTTCTGGAATACTGTGGCTTGGAGTTCCTGCTATAAAGCCCACGGCCAGCGTGATCATTTCTCGTGTTCTTTTCTGTTTGTTCTCCTGGTGCAGGAGAGGGAGGTTGCACCTGTGCCCACTGAACTTTAACTTACTGCGCTTGTAGTTGGTTTTTCTTGTACATGTAATTTTGGAATTCCTCATCTGTTATGTCTCCTGATCTTAATATGGTTCAAAATGGTAGACAGACATAAATTATTAGTCCAAATGGCATCTTTGACCTTTGGTCGTTTCAACATCCAAATTTTCAGTCATCGATAAAGAGACAGAATTGCTCCAACACCACAACCAGCTATGGTAGAACTCCTACCTAGTGTGAATGTATCCATCACCTTGACTTTACTCCCCCAGAGTGAAGATGATGTCTTTTATAGTGAAAAGTAATACCAAACCACGAGAATTACTTATTTTTATTGAGCACAGGGTTTGTGTCAGTTACTCTGCTGAACATAACATACATTTTCCTTGATCATCCTCACTGTCAGTGGTCCTCTGTCCATCTCAAAGACGGTGTACACTCATAGGGCACTGGGCTTGAGACTTCTTTAAGTAAATGATGCTCTTCTCCTTAGAAGGTTGCCACAATGCTTTGTCAAAGACTAAACCTCAAATATTTATGGAGTGAGGTGCCCCCAAATGTTTCAATACATTCCTCTAGAAAGAGAGTAGTAAGCAAACTACCTTGGAACAACCTTCCCAGAAGGGCAAGCAGGAATGCCTGTGCATCACATGGAGGGGTTCTCTTTGGAGCCCCCCACTCAGAAGGATGCAGCAGGTTCCCTGGAAGGAATGAAGGTGGTCCCCCACCTTAGAACGTGCCTCAATGCTATAAAAAAAAAGTTGTGGATTCAGATCCTGTGTTGGGCAGGTTGGCAGCAAAACAAGCATCTGTCCTCTGTCTGGGGTTTTCAAGGAAGGTGGGTTGGAGGGTGCTTGGCTCCATGATGTGGAACACCACCGCTCCTCTCCTGGCTGGCTTGAGCCCGCCAAGTGTCCTGGACTATGTGTGTGACAGTGAAGATGCTGAACCCCGGGGCCTGCCCCCTCAGGAGCCCACATGCAGAGCTGAGCTTGGCACTAAGGATGAGGAACTGTCTTCCTTCGCAGACAGGTCCCCACTGGTATGGGTCAGAGACTTCCGTCACTGGGACCAGCCTCAGCTGGAGTGGCAGGGCACACACCATCAGGGTACCACGTAGCAGGAGAACTCCAAACCCAAGTTCTCTCTCTGCTCAAGTGCTGAGGTCAAAGTCACCCCCCTGGAGCAGCTCCCTGAGGGTTGTGGGTATGGTGGGGCCTTCCGACAATGTGGCACGTGGGTCCCCGGGCAGCAGTAAGAGCTGGTAACGTGTTGGCCAGGGCGTGTGTGCACCAGGACGTACAAAAGCTTCACTTCATACCACAAAATTCTGCAGAAATACACCCCATGACTGAGGAAGTTGAAGGGAATTGGGGGACAGGAAGCAAAGAGCTCTTCTTGAAGGGGCCTGAAAAGGGAAGGTCATGACATGACAACAGACTAAAAAGGAGTGTGAAGTCAGGCAGACCCTGCGGGAAAGCTGACAAGACTCGGTCATGGGGAAGTTAGTAAGTCAGGGCAACGAGTCTGGCGTTTGACTTTTCCGGTCTGTAAGCCGGGCGACCTCTTGTAAACATTAAGACTACTACAACAACTAATATCAGTGCTATATGTCAGTTATACTTAAATAAAAAATTTAAAAGGGAGAAAAAGATGAAAACAGAAGCCATTGATGATATCCAATGCCCCAGCAATGAATACTTGTCCCGAAGAGCTAATTCTCTGCTTCAACATTGAAGAATTCCACTCGTCTAACTGTATCTAAACTTCAAGAAAGACGTGCGCTGCATTCCACACACTCCGAGACTTTCGGGAGTGATCCTGAGGGAAATTCTTGGACCACAGGGCTGCATCGAGAGAGCCTAGTGGAGGATATCTGCCACTCCTTTGACCTCAAAAGAACTGCACGTCACTTCTGTTCCTACAGGAGAGAGCCATGTCCCAAGGAACCTGGACTCCAGAAAGGCTCCCGGTGCCACGAAATTTCAACCCCCAATTTTAGGTGTTTGTGAATTCGCCCACAACTCTGCACTTTCAGCAGCTTTCCAGAGGGATATGTGACCAAAAAGGAAAGGAAGTTCGCGGACACCATCCAAAAGATTTTCCCTTAGAAACCACCCCCCGACACACACACACACACACACACACACAGACACACACACACACATATATATATATATACATATCCTCTATTCATTTACAAAAAGGATATAGGCTTTCACTTTTAAATTCCCACTGTTTATTTTCTGCTATTTTTTTCTGAAATATCAACAACAAAAGGTGTGGAAAAGACAATTTCTAATATAAAATTAAGGGTATTCCCAGGGCTATGAAGAAAGATTCTAGTTTAAAAAAAAAAAAAGATTAAGAAATAATAACTAAACCAGTATGCGTTATCACTTCAGGTAAAAATATCTTATGAGTAATATAATCATTGTCTCCGGCTCTTGGGTATAAGAAGATCAGTGTACCCAGCGGAGTGTGACCGAGGGACATCAGCACTTTCACTCCGGCTGGGCGCAGACTTGAAAATGAGTTAAGACTCGTGGGATCATCTACCTGGAGCGTTTTTCCATACAGAGGCCCCTAGGTCAATTTAAATTATTAAACTTATCTCCGTGACCTCGGGGACCAAGATGTCTTTGTTTGCTCTTTATCTTTCCATCCCTTTAAAATGGGCTTAGGGAAGGGAGATCAGAAATGAAAGCAGGGGAAAAAAAAGAAGTCCCCAAATTCTTGCTTGGGCTATAGAGATGGTTTAATGATTAAGGTACAAGGAACCAACCTAGATTGGGTCAAGACTATTCGCTTGCTGAACAGCTTCACAAGGTGCTTTTTTTCTGTTTGATGCTGATCCAGGAGGCGCTGGCAGTGCCCACGTGCTCACATCCAAACCCGAGCAAGTCCCGCCCTCTCCATTTCAGACGGGGGGCCTGACCTCACCCACAGCCCTGCCCTGCAGGCGTGGGCAATCCCTCTCACCAGGACTCCCCCATTGCCAAGGGACCTTGCACCCATCCTTGCCTCTCCCTTTATGTGACCTTCGCAAAGCAGACAGTGCGAGCCTCAGGAGCCACCCAGTGGATTTTATCACTCCCCTGCTGGAGTCACTGGGCGGCGGTGGTCACTCCGGCAAGAAACTCAAAATCCATAGCTCGACCTGCAGCTCCCGCCTCACATCCTCCTTCAAGAAGCCAGAACCCCGCTGGCCTTGCTCATTTTTCTGACCCTGCCCGGATGACTTTGCGTCCACCCTTCTCGCTGATGGAGACACATGCCCCTCCCTCGTCTGGTAAGTCTCTACCTCCCTTGGGTCTCAGGGAATCATGACTCCTTCACAGAAACCTTTCCTCTCTGTGGGGCCAAAAGTGGCAATCCCTGTTGCCCTGTCTTTGTCCCCGATAGCTTTTATCGTGTTTTGCTGTTATCGTCATACACTTCTCTCTGCAGTGGCATGGTGGGTATCTCTCTCTCCAGGAGGATGGAGGTTCTGAGAGGGCAGTTTCCTAGCACAGGGCCTGGAAAGCACATAGGGGTTGTCTCAGATGTTTGCCAAAGAGAAAGAGCTACCCATGAGACCATGCACTGTCGTGATCTCAGAGGAGGGGCGTGCAAGACCCTGGGGCAACAGTGGTCTGTGGCCAGGAAGAGTGGGAGGAAGACCGGGAGGAAGAGTGGGAGGTGCCTGGGAAGCAGGAAGGAAACAGGAGGGTCACAGGGATGAGAACAGAGACACGTCTGGGAACTCGTGGGGCTGCGATAGGAACCCTGGGTTTCCACCCCACAGAGATAGCAAGCAGTGGGAGGGAAGGCCAGGTCCTGCCTCAGCATTTAGGGGATCCCCCATGGGGGGGAGCAGCGGACAGGGAGCTGGTAGGAAGCCATCTGCTAAAGTCCAGGACAAATGAAGCTCAAGGCAGCCTCGCAGATGACAAGAAGCAATTGGATTTAGTCTTTCGGTGTCTTTTTGGTTCCGTGATGTAAAGCTGTGGCCTGACAAGTCCAACACCGGGGCTCCCTCAAGGGCCTTTGGCTGCTTGTCTCGTCTCCTACGTCGGAGCCAGGTTTCCCTCTTTCTCTTTGTGTCCATAATATCTGTTGAAAAGTGGGACATGTTAGATCGTAGAATGCAGCAACCCTGGAAATCTGTGTCTGGCCCAGGGTTTGTGCTTGCAGGTGTCTGTCTGATTCTGGAAGATCTGAGCATCCTGTCGGCCTCATTAGTGCTCCCGGAATGTCCGGGCCTACAAGTCCTCCGGGACCTTCGTCACCCTTCATGGGTGTTGGGGAGGCGCCGAGCATTCAGGCCATTCGTAAGTCTTCCTTAGACTCCTCTGCGATCTGTGCAGGGTCCCCAGGCCAACCTGGGGACCCCTTATGTCTTTTCTAAGCATGAAGAACGCCCTATACAGGCAGACGGCCTACCAAATCCCCAGAAATAAGCCAGAGTTTTCCAAACCCCTATGGACATCTTGTTCCCCAGATGTTCCGGATATTTTTTAAAAAGTTATAGGTGGGCTCTTCTTTGCCCTAACTGGTATTGCAATTTTAGGCAGGTGTGATATAACAAAAAAATAAAAATAAAAAAAAATAACCTGCGGCTAGTTATTTTTGACCAATGCCCTGGAGATGGGATCTTTCCGTGGAGTTCAGAGTCAGGTCAAATAACCGCCATGGCCTCTGAGTAGGGGCTGTTCCAGGGAGCTCTAAGCAGACGGAACAGTGGTAATGCTTTGGGGGTGGACCTTTCTTGGGACCCCCAAGGCCACAGGACCCCCAAGGCCTCAGGCCCCCTGCCGCCGGCCGCCACCTTTCACAGACGCTGGGAACGCAGCATGCTGGTCTTTGAGGCTCCCGCAGCCTGGAGCAAGGGCGGGGGCAGGGCATCAGCGCACCCCAGCCCTGCTGTTCTTACTCCGCGTCAGCAGGTTCTCAGGAAGAAATGCTTTCCAGATTGGGGCAAGTCTTCCGCCCATTTCCAGAGCTCTGGACAAGGGTGCTGAGGATCATTTTGCCAGGATTTCCATTCCTTTCACGGGTATATGGAGTATGGAAGGCCTCGCACTAGCATTTTGAAAGCCACACCCAAGAAGTGATTCCATTTTGAGGATTTATTTGAAGCCGAGTCCAAGGGATCATCCGTAAATCTGGACGAGGGAAATAAGACAAAGAAAGAAGGTGGGGTAATTTCAAGGTCTGGGTTCTAAAAAAAATAGAAAATTGAAGTTGCCATTGATTGAGATGGACCCAAGTGGGAGGAAAGCAGATCGGTAGAAGGAGGCAGGGAGCGGATTTGGGGCCGTTTTGTATGTTAAATGCCAGCCAGGCCTTCAGGTGGGGCAGGGAGCGGCCACTGCAACGGGTCTGGCCAGACAGGAAAGGGGAAGGTGTCACCCGTAAATGATTTTCACAGCAGTGGGAGTTGCGACCTAGAGGGATGTGTGTGCTCCACTGGGGACCCAGAACTCAGCCCTTGGGCCCTGTGACACTGTGGGGGGCGGGGCGGCAGAGACGAGAAGAGCACAGCAGAGGCAGGCGGGCGCGGGGCCGAGAGACGACGACAAGGAAGCGAAGCAGAATGAGTGCAAAGAGAAGAAAGTCACCACCAGGCTCGAGCTTGAGGGGGAGGAAGCCAAGAAACGGCCGTCAGACGTAGCAAAGCTATTTTCAGTCTCCTGAGAAGAGTAGCTTCAGGGGAGCAGTGGGGAGAAGCCTCCCCGTGGACCCCACGGACCCAGCTTTGTAAGAAGTTACTCAGCAGGTGGGCAGGGGTTGGGGGCGCCCTGCAGGGGCTCCAAGTGGGCCGTGGGTGGCCGTCGCCGAGGCAGGGCCCAGCGGGCTCTTTCCAGAAGCCTCCTGGAACTGTCACACTTGGTTCGCGCGGAAACCCCAGTCAGATAGCGACTCTTCCTGCAGCGCATGTGACCCCCCGCGTCACTGATCTGGACACAAGCATCTGCGAAGGAGAACGCCCTCCAGGCAGGCACACACACAGGCGGCAAGGAATTAGAAGAAAGCCTGCGGGACCTTAGGGGACTGGAGGGCGACACGTGCTCAGAACCTGGACGCGCAGCCTGAGGTGACTCCGGTCTCGGTACCCCCCCCCATGGCAGAGCCCCCCCGCCCAGTGTCACGTAGGTGGCCGTCCCCCGCGGCAGGCGTGGCAGCAGGTGCAGCGGAAAGGACTCGGGCTGACCCACGAGAGAAGCCGCCCCCACAGTCCTGTCCTTGGCGGAAAGGGACGGAAACACGCGTGAGAGGCCCAGCTCGGCCTTGAGGGCTGCACGCGTGTGTGGTTAAGCTCGGAAGCGTGATGGGAAGATGACCGGCACCAGAGCGGCGAGCTCCAGCCTCTGACGCTCCCACACCCCTCCGGGAAGGGCGGCTGTGAACGCGGGTGCAGGCTGACCCCACGAGCACAGTCCGATTCCTGCTCCCGCCTCCTGCCGAGAGGGATTGCGGCCCCGCCAGCCGCTGTCTGCTCCCGAGTGGGCCACACCGCCTGGGCCCTCCTCGGACCCAGCCTCCTGAAAGGGAACGATGACACGTTGGCAAACTGGCATTCCCCAAATGCATTTCCTGCGCTGATCTTTAAGATTTCTTTCTTATGTCAGATACTCATAAGGGCTTTTTTAATTTCTCTCATCTCAGAAATCGCTGCAGAAATTCCCCTGTCTTTGCTCCTCTCCTGCAGACAGACAGAACTGGTGCTTGTAAACACATGAGAGCCAGCAGGGGGGCTGGGATGCACCCCCTCCCCGTTTCTGAATCCCCGACACACCTCCTGCACGGCCCAGCCTAACCGGGGGGCGGCGGATCCCAAGGATCCCGCAGCGTTCTGATCCCTCCTACAATATATATGGTTAGCCTTAATAAATAAATGGCTTGGACCATGCGTTATATATCACTCAAATCCACGAGGACACAAATTATGTATAAGACATCGGCTGTGTAATTTATTTATTAAGCAAAACGTGGATTTTGCACGCCTGTGTTTGGAGGCACGGTCTGTCACACGCAGCTAAACGATGTGTTCCTATTAGTCCCACTCAATTACCAAGTCATCCCTCTGCGCGCCCGGGTTTGATAATGATGGCGTCGCCGCGCTGCGCCCACGGTACCTGTGATTTTCGTGATTCATAACCGCGCTCGGAAACTGTGAAAATGACAAATCGAGTGCCGTTGATTAAATGCCGCCAACAGTATGCTCCGTGTGTGTTTGTTGCGGTTAGGAGTTAGAGAAACAGCACTGCTCAGAATCATTTGAATATCTAATGAAGCCGAAGCCTCGCTGGATAGGAAGGACTCATGAGAACGCAGGAGTGAAGAATAAAGAGCCTCGGGGAGACGAGGGAGGCGACCTGACGCTCCGCATCTCGGCCTCGTTGGTGGTAAGATGACAGTCATCGTGGCCGTTGGGAAGGGACGACACCCACAGTTAGAGGGCAGTGTCCGGCCCCTCCGCTCACCAGCACAGCCATCGGCTGTCCTTGTCTTGTCTTTGGGGTGATTCGTGGACATCAGTGGGTTTCAATCACGTGCAAGAAGCCCTGGGTGACAGCCTTTGAAACAGAGCAAATGCACCGAGGCTTGGCCGGAGCAGGGTGTGGGGGAAGGAACGGGGAGGGAGTATTTTCAAGCAGCTCCAAATGGTGTCCTTTTGGCATCCACTACAGAGAAAGGGTTTTTAATGCTTCCGCATTAAATGCTTCCGCATGACAAATGGTAGCAGAAAGGAAAATATCATTTCAAACAAAGATTAATTATCTTTATGGCTTCAGCTAACTTTTTCTCCCCTTAGATGAATCCGTATAGAGCTCTTATAGCTAATATTCAAAGCAGGCCGGAGCAGACCCGAGCACAGAGGATGTTCCCGTGCCAACGCTCCAGCTGCTAATTTAGGCTGCTAGAGTGAGTACACAGGATAATAAAAATAGATACCCAGTGAAGCTTGGTAATCCTATTAAGAGCAACCAGGAGGTGTTTATTTTCCCTTTTTTTGCAGTTTTGAAATCAATTGAGAAATGTAAGCAGAAAATGATTTCTTTTGGAAATCAGTCTCCCTAAATTAGACCGTGTGTCTCAATGTTTGAAGCACAGAATAAAATAAAAGGGGGGGGAAGCAGACTATTTTAAATTTCAGAATTGGTGTCTCTTTCATCTGTGTTGAAAACACTAAAACAATCCCTATACAAAGCTAAACTTTGCACAAGTTCCCCATGGTGACTTTACCATAAAGTATTGTTTTGAAATTGGGGTGGAACATTGATTATTAGCAGCACAGATCTATAACTGACCATGAAGAAATCTCTATGTTTTATATTGCCTTTGCAAAAGCCAATTTCACTCTTAAAACTCTACAGAGGGGGTTACGCCGAAATCTTAGCCTTGTGAATGGCTCAAGGTAGTCATGGTGTGAACCCTCATGCGCATAACAGAGGCTGTGCGCAGATTCCAGGACAGAACCCAACCCCGAACACATGCATCGATTTAAACATAGTTTAGTCTTGAAAGATGGGATGCTTTTCTTTATGTCAAAAGCTCTGGTGTGCTTTTAATGGCATTTAAAAATTTTTTTCCCACATCTGAAAGCAATTTCGTGGTGTCTTGACAACAAGGATCTCAAGAATCTGCTTGAACCCTTGCTTGTTACTTGATCCTTGAGTAAAACGCCTCACGTCACAGTCGCACGGAGCCGCTGACCGCTTCCGAGGGGCTGGGCTGGCCTGGGCGTCTTTGTTTCCGTTTCCTTGCCCTGCAGCCGCAGAGTGAAGACTGCGAACTCGCCCTCTGAGGAGAGAGACTCCTGTTATGCGTGTTCACGGGACGGTGGGAAGACGCCCGGCTGCGGAAGGGCTTCTCCAAAGGGACGCTCCCTCTGAGGGAAGCGCTGGAAGGGTCCAGTGTCCTCACATTTCCTCCTAGTCAGTGCCGGACGTTGGGCAAAGCACTCGTCGTGTGGACCCCAGATTCCGCATCCCCAGGGCGACCGCATGGGCTGGACGGCGGTCGGGTTTCCCTCCTTACGTGGCCCTCCAGGCTCTTCCCGCCTGTCCGAGCCGCCCCAGGACCCCGGGCACATCCATCCTCGGAGTGGTTCCCGGTGCGGCACGGCCACCCGCACTTTGTCAGCGGGTGCTGGGGCACCCCGAGGCGGCGTCCCAAACAAGGATCGCTTCTCGGACCCCTAATCCTGTGTGATTCGTTCTTCGCCCACTGGAACACAGGCGTGATTTGCTACCCCCGGGGCCTCGCCTGCATGATCCCTGCCTGCACACTCGCGTGCGGTTTGCAGGGTAAAACCTCGCTCCCTTTGCCCGTGTTCTTTGAATAACCAACTCCCCTACCATGTACTGTGCTATTCTGACCAAAAGACAACAGACATGGCACACTGACGTTCTCACAGGGAAGAGACTCTGGAAATATTTTCCAGAAACTTCTTCAGCTGCAATGCCATGAGCCAATCCTCTTGTCTGCTGCTTTCCTTACCAAACGTGAAAAAAGCGTTTAAATATAAAGCAGATTGGGGGGGGGACCCTGAATTCTATTAAACAAATACCCCCGAAGCACGAAGTAATGACATACAAGAGTGCTGTCACTTTCCACAAATAAAGTTGTGAAGCAGACCTCCGGTGAGACAACTGATACAGTGGACTGGAAATGGAAAGTTTCTTCAAAGATTTTTGAGCTGTAAAGACTAAACCTGTGAAAAAAAAATCCTTTTTTAACACTGGTGATAGCTTTACAATTAGAATGTGTCTGTTTTACCTACCCGCTGCACAGATAAGCAAACAAAGAGATAACAAGCTCCTGGAATTACAAGCTGACGTTATAATAATGATACATTTTTTTTTAAAGTCCTTGGGAACAATCATTTCATTAGTCCTGTGGTGAAGTCTCAAGGCAAAATTTTTGAGACAAGTTTTCGCTGGAGATCTCGGGTTTCAAATTTAAGGGCAGGGAGCTGGAATGTTTTATTACTTCCCAAGAGCCTAGCGATGCACCCGACGGGTGGGATTTCCTTCCTGAGGGTCTGGGGCACGCCGTGCGCGGGGCCGTCCATGCGACCTGTGGCCACGACCCCGCACAGGTGCCGCGGAAGCCCAAGCTCGGGGTCTGGGAGGGCATCCTGGCCGCGGCCTGAGGTCACCCGGGCACCCGTGCGCAGTGCTCAGCCCCTCTGCCCGCCCAGGGGAGGCCAACGCCACCTGCAGGGTGGGGGTACCCGGAAAATCTATCGCTTTTCTTTTTTCTTTGTTTTGGGATAAAGTGGGATAGGATTTCCCACCGACAGTATGAAAACAAGCCCGAGGCATGACAACCCTTTAGAGAAAGCACTCACCTGTATAGTGAAAGTTTTCTCTTCCCCCAGGTCCTGTGACGAGAGGCAGGGTGCCTGGAGCCCTCGGAGGTCAGCCACAGGGATGGCCGTCATCTTTTCCCGATGGGGCAAGAGAGTCGGGTGCGCGCAGTGGGCTCAGTGGGATTGAACACTTAAGTGAGACAGAGGAAAGCTCGCCCCCGCTTGGCTCCCGAGGCCCACAGACGCCTGTTCCGGTGGAAACTAGACTGTCGGCTGCAAAACAAGCAGAAAGTCATGATCACTAATGCGGGGAGAGGGTCCTCACTCCAGTGCGTTGAGAACCGGACGTGCCTCCAGCTGCCGAGCCAGGAGACACTTGCAGGCAGAGGGGGAACGTGCAGCCCCAGCACCCGCGACTCTCAGCGTGGTGCGCTCGCATCCCACAGAGAGAGGAGCCCCTCCGCGGCGCTCAGAGCAGGACCTGGGAGCTAAGTCCTCCTGAGGGTCGCAGACGGACCCGAGCACCCACCACCTGGAAGGGGCCTGAGTCCAGACCTCGGGCAGGTGGGAGCAGAAAGGGGAGCGCGGAGAACCGAAGGGGAGGGCGTGGTCAGGGAGAGGTTTGGTCCGGGGAGCAGGAAAGTAGAGCTGAGGAAGAGAGACAGCTCTGAGAGGAGGCCCAGGGCTTGGGGAGGGATCGGAACGGAGATGCTCCCTGTCCCCGCCCCGCATCCGAGGCGCACCTTCCCAGGACACTGAAGGGCACAGAGATACAAGGTAGGGGGTTTGTGGTGGCCCGGGTAAGATGACGCGGGCACTGGAGGTAAGACCCAAAGTAAAAGGATACAAAGCAGCTTCCTTCCATGAGTCCTTGAGGCCCGGGGCTGCCTGGACCACACAGAGGAAGCCTGGAGCTTTCATTCCCCACCACTCGGGGGCCAGGTTCACTCTCATTTCTCCTGGTTGGTCATGGGTCATGAGTCTGTCCCCCCTCAGAGCATGCCTAGCCCTACAGTGTGGTTTCTGAGGGGCTGGGCCAGAAATGAAAGGCGTTCCCCAAATTTCGGGGCTCTGCTCCCCAAGCACAGTCCTTGCTAACCCCCCACTCTGGACTGGCGAGGGAAAGCCAACTGCTCCACTTACAAGGAAAGAGAAACACAAAATGGTGACTGTTGAGGTGCCTGTGGGTATAGGGGCTCTGGTCTCTGTATTCTGGAAAGTGTTTCGCTGCCAGGAAAAACACACATGCCGCCCAAGGCAGCAGGGAAGGACAGGGTTGTGCCAAGGCCCTCCGGAGGGTGACCCACACTCGGCTGTCCACCCCACCTAGACTGGAACGACACTCTGAGTCCCAGGTGAAGACCTGGGTGCCGACATCCTCACACAGCCGCGCTAGGAAAATGACGTCAGGCCTGACATCCCTCTTAGGTGACCCTGTCAAAAATACAGGAGGGACCAGGTCCCTGAGGGTGCCTGCCAGGGCCCGAGGGAATGGGGGAAGCAGGATTTAGGCCACCGGGGTCTGAAGCACAGGAGACTGAAGAGATTGAAAAGCCCCGAGTGAGAGTGGCTGCTGCTGCTGCTTCTTCTTAGATTTTATTTATTTACTTGACAGACAAGGACCACAAGCAGGCAGAGAGGCAGAGAGAGAGAGAGAGAGAGGAGGAAGCAGGCTCCCCGCTGAGCAGAGAGCCCGATGCGGGGCTCGATCCCAGGACCCTGAGATCATGACCTGAGCCAAAGACAGAGGCTTAACCCACTGAGCCACCCAGGCGCCCCAGAGTAACCTACTTCTACAAACGGTTAGGCTTCCTTCCAGACTTCGGAGGAATGCCCAGCCAGGAGCCAACAGCAGCTGCCTGTCTCCTACCGTCCGGCAGCGGTCAGTGCCCAACCCCCGCCAACAGGAAGGAGCCGCACAACCAGGAAAGGGGAGATGGTGGCCACGATCCCCCGATCGGCCCCACAAGAATCGTGAGGAAAGATCCTGCTGTACCCTGCCCGGCTGTCTGAGGCGTGTCCTCAAAATGTCCAGCTCCCGTCCCCAGGGCCACCCTCCGAAACACGCATCGAGGCTCTGCCAGTGCGGTCAGCATTGGTCCGACCGAGGTACGGTGACAAAACAGCTCAACCCTGAGAGTCCTTGGGCTGGAAAACACAGCAAATGGGCAGAGGGGAGCATCAGAGAGGCGACGGGTTCCTCACAACAGGTCACAGGAATCTTCTGAAGATGCGCTGGGTGTCAACATCGCCCTGGGGATCTCTCGTGATTCAACCCTCTGCGACGCCAGGCTGGACCCTGTGAACGTGGTCACAGATAGTCCAGAGTCAGGAACGGTGTCACAGACAGACACTGCTGTTCCAGGGACCCCCACACCGCGGAGCGGGACGCGAGGAGCTGCTGGGAGGGTGGAGATTGAACGTGTTTGGAAACACGTCACGGGCGGGTTCTGAATTTTGCCATCATCGTCCCCAGAAAGGAACGGCCACAGCCTCACGTTCCCCAAACACCGGCTCTGTGCACCGGCTCTGTGCGGTCGGCGCGCTGAGTCCTGACCTGGTGCCCGGAGAGCGCGCAGCCGGGCACCGTGGCTGGGACAAGTGGAGACACTGAGGTTCAGCAGAGTCTGTGAAGACGCGCCGTTCCGTTTAGTCCTGCCGCTGACAGGTGACTCTCTGGTGTGTTCCCAGCTCTGTCGGACTCCTGCACCCGAGCTTTAAGTCACTACTTCATACTGCCCAGGATTCAAATCAAATCATTTTTCACGAAGCCGAGTCTAGGCAAAGTCACCGGTCCAAGCCGGTCTTGTCCAGAACGACACGCCCGCCCACGCGTCTTCCATCCTCCCTGGTCCGGCAGAAGCAGGGTCGGGGTGAGGTGTAGACCAGGCAGAAGACAGGCACGGGTCACTAGACATTTCCCCGCTCCAGACCGGCTGCCAGGCGTTGAGGTCTGGCCGTGGGCGGAGCGGGGGCAGGGGTGGGCGGCCGGGCTCTGACCTGCAGCGCCGCCCCCTGACGCTGCCTCACAGCTCGTTCCCTCATCCCAACGTTTGGTGATGTTCTTCTCTGCCCCCCATTTGATAACTGGCCTCTTTGATAGATGACCTTGGGTCTTTGAGCGATCACAGAAACAGAGCAGCCGCGGCGATAAATGGCTCCTGAGCATTGACGGAAGCATGTTCTGACCAAGGGCGAGCCTCGTCCCTCCCGGGCTCTCCTGTCACCGCAGCTGGGGGCTCGCACCTCTCCCGCAGGGTCTGCGGGTGCGTTCCTGGACACCAGCAACCTGGGAGACTCACGCACCAGCCCGCCCTTTCCGGAAGCAGGTGTGAGGAAGCACCGCCAGGGGCTGGGGGGGGGGAGCCCTAACCGGGACCCTCAGGGGACACACGGGAACAAGGGGCAGCCCGGTGAACGCCGGCTCCCAGACCCCTGCTCCCGACAGCGGCGGTCAGGCTGGGGGCAGCTCAGTGTCCCCCGCCTCCCTTCCGTCTCCCCCCCGCGGTTTCCTGCCTCCTCAGAAGGGCCTAAAAAGGAAGAGAGAAGGAGCAGCAGCACGAGGCGCACTCCCTGGGAGAGCCTGGGCGTCCGCGTGGCCTGTCCTCGCAGTGTCCTTCCCCAGGCCCCGAGTCACACATCACTCATGTTGTCACATTGAACTCCAGATGCTCCGACCCTAGAGAATGCTCTGACTCTGGCCATTTTTCTTCATTCTCACTAACAATTTGGTAATGAAATATTGATTTTTAGTTAGATTCATATTGATGCTATTAGGTTTGCATTGATAAATCACGCCGGCCTCCTGTCTGGGCGGCTGGAGAGTGCTACACTGAGCCCAGGAGATTACAATCAACTCATTGATGTGTTAATTTGATGGATTTTTCCCTTCTCTTAGAAGGAGTGGGATGGGAGAGGAAGATTTTTCAGTGCCTCCCGCTGCAAAGTTTTCACAGTGAAATCAGGGATAGTAATTGCAGGCTTCGCGGGGCACACTCGCGTGCACAGCCCCGGCGGGCTCCTCCGCGACCGCCTCCGGCAGCAGGGGTGCGGCTGCCGCAGGGAGGGCAGCTCCTGGATGTCCCACACCTTGTAAACACTGGCCTAGGTCCACCCCGCCTTGGGACGGACATGTTTTTGGCTAAATCCTAAGGAAGCCATTTAGGGCCCGTCGGCAGAACCCATTTCCCACCAGCTCCAGAGGCTTCTGCACACAAACACTGCCCCCAGGACAGGGGAGGTGGGCGCTGGGGGAGGAGGCTCAGCCGCCCCCCTCCCGGCTGCTGGGCCTGTGGCCCGCAGCCTCCAGATTTGATTTACGGTGCCCTGCAGTGGTGATGCCGGTCGTCAAGGGACAAGACTTGGCTGCTCCTGAGGACCAGGCTGTGATCTCCCTCCAAAACCCGGGGTTTGGTGGGGGTGCTGCCGGACGCTCCCAAAGGAAAGGGTCTTGAAAATGCTTAGGGAGGGAAGCATTTTGTCGTGTTTTGTTTCGTTCTTAAAGCAAAACTACGTCACGTTGACGTCCGGCGTGTTTCCTTCCGCGAGCTCTCCAGCCCTCGCAGGGACGAGCACAGAGGAGCAACTGCACATCAGCCCTGACCGTCCAGTTAAATCCGTGTGTGCATGCGCGCGTGCGTGTGTGTGTGTGTGTGTGTGTGTGTGTGTCAGACAAACGTGGGGGCTTCCTCTGGAACAGATACATCTGGCCACGCCCAGACAGCAGGAGCCCCGCAGGGCCTGGCCCAGGGGCAGGGGAAGAGCGGAGAGAACCGTGCATCAGCCCTTCTCACCTCCTGCATCTCCAGGAGCTCTAGCGACCGGCCAAGCCAATCCCCAGGCCACCAGCACCAGGCAAGGGGCTGCGGACCAGCCCGGCCCCAGGGCGGACCCGCGCCCTTCGGAGGACTGAGGAGGGCCAGGCGCTTAGAGCAGGGACATGAGCCCAGAGCTGGCCGCTCCGCCAGGTCTCCTCCTGCCTGGGGCCTCCCGTGTCTGTCTACCATGCAGAGTGGGGTGGGGCGAGATGGCTGGGCTTGGCGCTTCCTTGTCCCTTCAAGGATATTCTTGGTGACAGCCGGTAAGACCTGGGACAGAAGAACTGGATGAGCCTCCAATCCGCTCAGGATCACCAGTAAATGACCACCTGCCTTCTAGCCTGTTCTAGCCTGTTCTCCACTCCTGACCTCCCAGGGCTCCGTTGCCGACCGTTTCCTTCCGACGGAGAGGTTCACATTGTGTCACTCAGGAAGGAACCTACTGTAGCCGTGGGGACACACCCCAGGATCCCAGAGCGCACGACCCCAGGTCCCAGGCTCTGACTCCGGCCCCAGGGCCCGAGCACAAGGACAGAAAGGAACCCTATCCAGGCGTTCGTTTGCTCACTGCTGTCAGCTCCGAGACATCTCCGTGTCTTGGACCACCCTCATCCTAGATGTGAATCTTGACTTTGTGATTCATTCTGCCATGGGGCCCTGTGTCCACCCACGAGGAAACGGAGATTCAAAGGAAATATTTGCGAACCGTGCATGCCTTGCTGTGTTCTAGAAAGCACTGACACAGATCCTGTATGTAAACTGTCTGCAGAGGTATCCCATTAGCAAGCCCCAAAGAAACCTTCTCTGAGGCTTCTCTGAGCACAGTCACCCCCAAAGAAATATTCCTTTTCTCTCAGGTGAGACAAACCTCTCCCAACCCATCCGTCCAAGAGCCTGTCCTACCGTTGCCCTCCGGCTCACACAGGGCACGGGCTTCTCCAGGCTCTCCTTTCCCTGGGCAAATGCAGGGTCATGGGGAGCACGGCGAGCGCGGGGCCAGCCTCTGCGTGCACGTGTGGTGCCAGCCCCGGCAGGTGCATGGACTCCCCTACGGACCGACACTAGAGATGGGGGCCACGGCGGCAGCCCAGGGCTCGGGGACGTCACAGGGCCCGCCGTGCTCGGTTTCACCTCTTAATCTGAATTACTGAACAATTTTCAAAATTGGTTAGATTTCTCATAAATACGCATACATATTATCTCAGAAAGAAAGTTCTCTTAGACTTCTTTTAGAAAGCTGGAGGGAGAGGCGCCTGGGTGTTGTGGTCCCTGGAGCGTCTGCCTCTCAGTCTGTGCTTAGGTCCAGAGATGGGGGCCTGCACCGAGCCCCACATAAGGCTTTGCACTCAGCGGGGAGCCCGCTTGAGTTTTGTCTCTCCCTCTCCCTCCTCCTTGCACGCTGTCCTGTGCATGCACTCTCTCTTTCTCTAAAAAACAAAAAAGGAGAGAAAAAAGCAAGCCTGGGGGAGTGTCAGGCCCAGAAGCCCACGCTCCATAGCTAGAGTGCCTGCATTCAGTCCACCACTGCGTGGATTTGCTGTGTGATCTGAGGTGAGTTCCTTAACTTCTCTGTGCTTTCTTTATAGATAGCATAGAAGATCACAAAAATACATACCTTACCGTGCTGTCCTCCGCCACAAAGGAGTGAATATACATTAAGTACACAGGATAGTCCCTACAACATAAAAAGCGTCCTGGGCACATTAACTTTGTGTTAAGTGGGGTTTTTTTGTTTTGGTTTGTTTTGTTTTGTTTTGTTTTCTGGCAAATTGGACTCCATTCTTACTTGGGGGAAATTTTGGAGCCACAGACTATGCTTCCTTTAGACCCATTGCACCCACACCTGTTAAACCCGGCCACAGTCACGTTCCTGTATTATTTACCTGGCCGTCGTGGGTACCGGCCGGCCACAGTCACGTTCCTGTATTATTTACCCAGCCGTCGTGGGTACCGGCCAGCCACAGTCACGTTCCTGTATTATTTACCCGGCCGTCGTGGGTACCGGCCAGCCACAGTCACGTTCCTGTATTATTTACCTGGCCGTCGTGGGTACCGGCCAGCCAGAGTCACGTTCCTGTATTATTTACCCGGCCATCGTGGGTACCGGCCAGCCACAGTCACGGTCCTGTATTATTTACCCAGCCGTCGTGGGTACCGGCCAGCCACAGTCACGTTCCTGTATTATTTACCTGGCCGTCGTGGGTACCGGCCAGCCACAGTCACGTTCCTGTATTATTTACCCAGCCGTCGTGGGTACCGGCCAGCCACAGTCACGTTCCTGTATTATTTACCTGGCCGTCGTGGGTACCGGCCAGCCAGAGTCACGTTCCTGTATTATTTACCCGGCCATCGTGGGTACCGGCCAGCCACAGTCACGGTCCTGTATTATTTACCCGGACGTTGTGGGTACCGGCCATCCTCCACGAGGCCCCAAGTGCTGCGGAAACCTGGGATTTGGGCTGGGACGATCTCGCAGGTAAGGGAAGCGGGGAGCTTGATACCGTCCCAGGCAGGAAGGGGAGAAGTCAGGCCATAGAAATGTAGGCAGAGATCCAGAATCAGGATAGAAGACAAAGCATCCAGGGAAAGAAGGACCAGCATGTGGCCACCCCAGGCACGAAGGAACCGAGAACTGAGACCCACACATCAGCTCAGAAGACGCATGTGAGTAAAACCCAGGGAGGTCAGCCTCGTGGTTGACGGTTGACCACCGACCACAGAGCAGGGGCAACCTGCCGTCCCCTGAGGTCAGGAACGCCGCTGCTATGTGCCAGCCCAGAGCAGAGGCCACCCCTGGGATCACCGGCTATGCTCGGGGCCTCAGGACTCAGGCTTACAAAGATTCATAAAAGCTTGTGTCCATGGCAGACGTCACCCAGATTAATTCAGGCATCTGAGCGACTTCTTAATCAGCCACAAACAATCCCCCAGGTCTGGAATAAGACTCTGTGTTGTAACGTAGAAACAACTCGCTTCGATTTCTCTTTAAAAATCTAACAATGATCATCAAAGAAAATACAAATTGCTACTGAAGTCTCAGGGCTACAGAATAGTCTCGGAAATAACCGAATGGGAACTCCGAGTTCCGGAAAGTTAATAAACAGCAGGGTACTGTTTTCGTGGGGAGGCAGTGTTCACGGTCTTCCTTACTTTTGGCTTTACCCATAACACATGAAGTTTTTAACTAGGTGGAAAAGGACCAAGTACCTCCAATAAAACTTTTTAATTGAAAATCATCACCAACAGCTTTCCTCTAAGACAAGCAGGCTTCGGCTCTCGGATCGCCTGCCCTTCTCAATTGTGTCTCTTTGTAACATTGACTGGCAGGGGCAGGTCAAGGCGACCGACAATGGGGTTTGACTTCAAGGACCCGCTTACAATTCCCGACCCGACAAAAATAACTTCTTTCATGGGGATTCGGAGAATCTAAAAATTAGCGGGCGAGCCTTCTCTGTGGGAGACAGGCACAAAGCAGGGACAGAATCTGTAGGCACCTTCTTAGGAGGCCATAAAACTTAAGAAACCCCTTTGGATGTTTCTGTCCCCACCTTGGTGCCATTCTTTGGTGATCACAACAAAAGGGCTTTGTCACGGAGAACAAGGTATCTCCCCAGCAGCCCCTTCCTGCGTTTCACCCAGGTGTGCACCTGTCAGCATGTTGACACCATTTCTAGTGAGGCTTTCTCCTAATGCGTTCCCTCCCCTGGAGAGGACCCTTTCCTTGACATCTGTGACAGCCCCTTGGGGGAATCATTTCGTGAAACCAGCCCTTCAGAGTGAAGTTTCCTCTCTGATCTTGACCTCCCTTAATCGTCTCTGTCTTCAAACGTCTCGGTTACGTCGGGGCCATAGTGGCACGTGAAGGCCCCCCGTGAACACCCGAGGGCTCCAGGTTATTCCTCAAGCTGGAGACTTTCAACATGTTTCTTTGCCTCTTAGGACTGAAATTCAAGATGGCGGCGAGCAATTCCAATCCCCACGCAATCCAGATCCCGGCCGGCTCAGCAGACAGCTCGTTACTTCGTTAATTAAACAGCAAACGGAGTGTTCCATCCTCTAGAAAAGTTCCGGGAGTTCAGATTTGGAAGTCAGTGTCAGAACTCTGTAATGTCACATATCAAGAGGAGAAAAGAAAAGGAAGCATAAAGTCCAGCGTCCTCTGAAGGAGCCGACACTCGCCCACAGTTGGTGCTCAGCGACCGCCACCGCCCGCCTCCGCGCGAGCATCAGAGTCACATGTCTGCGTGCCGGTCCTGGCGTACACTGTCCCCAGGACATGTGCTCACACGCACGGTTTGTCCTTCCCAGTGTTCTCTTTCTTCTTGCCCACCTGGGATCCTGCTACCAGTTCCTAAGGACTTGGACCAAAGGCCAAGGAGTGGCTTGTCTGTGCTCGGGGCTCGCACCCTGCGTGGTCCCTATTTGCCACCCCACTTCCTTCTCCCCCAGCCTCTCTCTACGTCCCTCCAACCACACTTCCGCGTTACCACGCCTCCCCAGCAGCTGGTGCGGGTCACTAACGCCTGACCGTTGAGGAAGCCAATGGTCCCTCTCAGTCACATCCCCCTCCACCTGTGGGCAGCAGTGGGCGTACTGGCCCCTTGTTAACTGGCCGCCTCTCAGCCTCTCCCTTGAGATCTGTCTCCTCCCTCACAGCCGCTCCCCTGCAGTCTCCCTGCTGGATCCCGGTCTCCTGGAATTCCTGGTGTTGAGGTCCACTGGAGCGCGGACCTTCCTTCTCCCACGTCTTCACCACGCCCTTGACCATCTTCCCCTTCACTGCTTTAAACACCATCGAAATGCCATGGGTTCTCACATCTACATCTCCAGCCCCGACATCTCTCCTTAATTCTAGACTATTGGCCGGCCGCCTACTTGCCATCTCAACCTCAGTCGATGTTGCAAACAGAACAAGTCCAAGCTGAACCCACTCTTCACACAGACTTCCCTCTCTGAGCTGGAAGAAATGTAATGAAGTTGCTCAAGAGGAAAGAATAAGCTGTGCAGGATCTTTGGCTCCGGTCTTCCTCGGGGGAGAAGCGCGCATCCATAAGCGGTCAGACGCGCTCTGCCTTCAACAGACACCCAACCTGTTCTCGCAAAGTCCACTGTCAACACCCTGGACATTCCCCCACTTCTCACCGGGCTTTCTGCTTGCACACCGGCCATGTGCTTAATCTACACCCAACACAGCAGGAAAGGGCTTCTTACTACCTAAGTCACATCTTATCTCCACTCTGCTCAATGACTTTCCGGTGGCTCTGATACAAAAAAAAAAAAAAAAAAAAAGCCAAAGTCCTTCCAAAAAAGCCAACAAAACCCTACTTGATATGAACTCGTGTTATCTTTCAGCCCATCTTCCATTTCGCCTGCCTCACTCACTGAGCACCATCCAACTCGAGCTCCGTGGGTCTTTGAACATAGTAGGGCTATTCCCGCTACCTGGAATGCCCTCCCCAACCTCACTCTGTCCCCAGCCAGTTATTCTCATGGTCCTTCCCTTTCTCCCTTCCTTCCTTCCTTCCGGTCTCAGAAACCTGTGTGTCCGCCCCATCAACATATGGCGATCTCGAGCCCCTTACCCTGCTCTATGTCTCTTCTCCATATGCTTAATGCCTCTCAACACACTACAACGCACCTGGTTTTTGCACTGAATATTCACAGACTATCTCCCTCCACTAGAATTGAGGTGGACCCATGAGAAAGGGTCTTGGTTCTTTGCATCTACGGATACACCCCAAGCACCCTGAAGAGGCTTGACACAGAGTAGGTGCTTAACAGCGACTCGTTGAATGAGTTAATACCTTTTATTCTTTAGGGGTTGACCTCTTCTGTGTCCCCTGCCTTTGGTATGGTGCCTGCTTCAGAACAGGCGGCCCGTCCATGGTGGAGAAAAGAAGAGACGAGTAAACAAAGGAACCAACACGCACACACTCTGCCCGGCGTGGACACCTTCTCCTGCCTTTTCTCCAGGACAAGGACCTGCTCTGCTTCCCATTCTCTTCTCGCTGATGAGCACCAGAAGTCACACGTTGTTTCTATTGACTGGAATATACTAGTTCTTACGTTGTATTTTTAACTGAAGTATAGCTGGCACACGAATTATACGAGTTTCAGGCGTACGACATGGAGATTCGATGATTACATACGTGACGCAGTGCTCACCGCCACACTTGTAGATACCGTCTGCCTCCACACAAGGCTGTTACAGCATTGGGGACTGTATTTCCTATGCCGTACTTTTTGGAATCCAATTATTTGCAATGGGTTATAGACACAAACATCCATTTCCTTTTTAATACTATGGTGGTGAGAACAGAATATAAAATAGTGCACTCTAGTGCAGTTCTACAGGTCTTACTTATGGACAGTTGGAATGGGTTAGGGGATAATCCAACCTTTCCACCCCCCCACCGAATCCATACATTGAGGTCTTAATCCCCAGTATCTCAGAATTGGACCTTATTTGGAAAAAGGATCTTCAAAGGGATGATTAAGTTAAAATGAGTTTACTAGGATGGGCCCTACTCCAATGACCGATGTCCTAAAAAACGGGGATCAGGACACAGACACACACAGAAGGAGGACCATGTGAGGACACCAGGAGAAGGGGCTGCATGCGAGCCAAGGAGAGGGGCCAGGGAAAACCAGGCCCTCCAGTGCCTCAGTCTTGGACTTCTAACCTCCAAAATTGTGAGAAAATAAATCTCTAGAGTCTGACTCACCCAGCTGGTGGTACTTCGTGACGGCGGCCCTTGCAAATTAACCCACGTTGATAACCACACTGTCCACCAGAGCATGAGGTTTTAAAATTAAACCACCAATACCTACCTGATGGCCCAGAAGTCAGAGGGGTTCCCTGTCACCTTCCTGGTGAAATTGTTGTGAGAGGGACACAGACCCTGCTGGTAAAAGACATCTGTTCATTCTAAACCCAAATCAAAATACCGACCGCAGCTGCTATTCTGATCCTATAGCAGATCATTTGTTTCAATAATCTGTTCTCCCATAAAATGAATTTATCATAAATGGCAATTTCTCATCATAATTAATTAATCATTAGACAACATTTTACACTGTACTGATTCTAAATTTATTTTTCATTTATTTACTTAGTCTTTCCTTCATTGCTTTTTTTATCCATAGAAAAGCCTGGGACATTTTTTGAGTTAAATCTCTGACCTTTATATGACCCTTGCCAACTATTCAAACACAAAAAGCCATAAAAAAATTATTATGGGTCAATTTAACAGAAATCCAAAATTCTCTCTCTTTTTTTTCCTAGCTACTGAAGAAATATCAGAAATGACATATATAAATTGGAAATCATTTCCCGCTTGCCAGCATATCCTAAATTGATGTGGCCAAGAATATTCCTTGTAATTGTTAAATTAATTTAGATATTCTTGATGTATTGTTCTTCACATGAAAATCACTCATCATTCTTCCTTGGCTATTTGCCTTTTTTTTTTTTCTAAGAACAGAAAAAGTTCCACAGGACAGACCAAAAAACTGCCTCCTGTTCACAGGCATCTTGGTGAGCCACCTGCACACACATTCGGACGCGTGTGCTTTTATGACGAAGACGGCAGCATGCCGGGAGTCCGGCGTTAAGATTGGCCATCCGAGTCTTAAAGTACAGGAGAGAGATTGAATTTTCCTTAAAGGAAAATAAAGATAAATAATTGTGCCTTTCGGGGGTAGACCTCCTACAAAACCTCCGTGAAGACTCAATACCAGCCGTCTCCCTGCTTGGTGGGCACATGATGTGGGAAGCAATATTAACTAAATGTCAAGGCAACCTACAAATATTCTAAAAACCTAATAAATCATCTCCTGATTAGTTTTAGCTGAAAGTGTAGAATCATGTTGGGCTGTTATAAGAAAACTAGAATGATTCCAGAGGAATCCAACATTGCAGACTTTTCCCCATTTAGGAACTACACAGTCGAAGACCGCTGGGAGCGACATCGTTTTCTGTTTGCTCCATTGCTCAACGGCGCCCGTGGATTTCACGTGACCTGTTGCCCTTCTCCGTGTCATAAGGGTCGAAATAGGGAAGGTAAATTTTCACAAGTCTTATCTGAAGTACAGCTGTTATTTGCCAAAATAGCATACGGGTTTACACTTTTAAGCAATTCAATTCTGACAGATTTTTATTTTTTGAACAAAATGGGGTTTCTATTAAATGCTTCATGCAAATTATAAATAAACCTTGTTCCCTCTTTTGTATTCCAATGCACCTGTGCATGAGCTGTTAGTAACTGGGCACTGGATCTTCGGGGCCTGCTGAGTCATCCAGCCCGGGAAGACCACACCAGCAGCTGACGGGGTGGGCAGGATGCCTCCAAGCTGTCTCCTGCACTATCAGGAGTGGAGAACTCCATCCCTGTAGGTGCGTGTGTAAAAACACAGTGCGCAGATGTTACAACTGTGCACTTAAGAGACGTGCCCTTTATTATATGGGGTGACGTCCTCGCATCCCTCCACCCACGTGTTTGTGTCCATCGGGCTTGTTTCCTCACATGCCAGACTGCCCACCAGTGGTCCCCCAACCACACTGGCTTTTGACTTACCACATTGGGGTGCTGGACATGCCCCACCTCCAGGTGACGGGTCTCAGGGTGGATTAGGGCAGAGGTCCCATTCATCCACATTCATGGTCCTACTGAGACAGAGCTACGCTGTCTGGCCTTTCGATATGGGTATGGCAAAGGTTCTCTCATGAAGGAGAACCTCCACGTGAGACCCCAGAGATACTGAGGAAACCCCAGTGAAGAGCAGTATTTTTACTTCAAACCAGGTGCTTTGCAACAAAGCCTTGATGACAAATGGGCAAGTTTCATGGTGGGATAAAAATGGACAAGCCCATAGGAAGGACCAAATCCTGGGAAAGCCTCCTGAAGTTAGGGAATCCAGTGAGAAGTGGACGCCTCATCTCAACATCTCATCCTCGGGGCCTCAGGCCTCACAGTTACACCCACACTACATGCCTCTATGGAAATTTTGCACATATTTAATGTACATATTTGAGTATGGCTTCTCATGGAAGAATTCGAATGGGCCCAGCTAATTGTTTATGCTTATTTTAAAAATGAAATAATGTCCCTTTTCCTTTCCATGGACTTTTTCTATCACCTTCACTCTTCACAATACAGTACAAATATATATATAATTATTATTAAACCTATATGTACTTATAAAACATATATTTATATGTAGGGTAAATGTATATGCTATAAATAATTTATAGGTATATGCCTTTACTAATGGTCCAAGGATGATTAGAAACACCTTTTTCATTCAGTACATATTTAATGATATTCACATGAAAATGTGCAAATCTCTGGCTAGACTCTTAAATTAATTTTTCTTTTAAATTGCATTCCATTGACAATATACCTCTTCTTTAATTCAAATCTCATCTTCCCATCACCTTTCTATTCAACCACAGTTTCAGCATTAGGAGCAAGTATTAGGAACTTCCCCTAAGCATGATTTTAAAGGGCCACCCTAGATTGTCACCAGATTGTGTCATTCTGGAGGCCATCGTTCACTCCAAAATGGACGAAGTCAACACCTGTTTTCAGTTCTGCACGCAGGGAGCATAGTAGTTGTCACTGCATCCTAACAACAGGTAAGAGCTAAACACACTGAAGTATCAACAAGCTTTCTTGGATGTGGAAGTGAGGGGAGGACGTAGAGCTGACCACAGCCCATATGACTGGAGACGCCAAAAAAGAGCGACAGGTTATCAGGTACCGGGCTCGCAGTGAAACTGCTCTGTGAACAGGTGCCAGACTGGGGATGCGCACTGTGAACGGCACTGACAGCCCCATGTGGACACGTCTCAGGGGGAACAACATCAGGGAGACCCAGTTACGAGGCCTCCTCAACACCCAAAGAGATACCACCAGGTTCTCACATTAATATCAGAGAAAAGTCTCTTCGTGTTTCCTACAATGGAGGTGGGGGGAGAGGGGAACCATGCTGACATGCACCAGAGCACGCTTTTCTTCTTCACCAGGCCTTAGCACGGGGGAAACTAGACACCCAGAGCCTAACCCACTAGGGAATTATCAGAGCCTAACTGGCCTGAGGAAGCGAAGTACCCAATTTCATATCTCTCTAGCCTTCAGGGAGAGAAGAACTTAGAAGCACGTGTGAAATCCGCAGTCCAGAGGTGCAGGCTCACTGCAGAAGAGCCCGGATTCCAGAACCAACTAGAGAAGTTCTCCCCATTCACTCGCCACCACACCATGAGGGCTGAGTTACAGCAGTTCCTGTACCAGCACATGCTGCTCAGCTAGCAGGGAAAAAAAAAAAAAATTACAAGGCATACTAAAAGGCAAAAAGCAATTTTGAAGAGACAGAACAAGCATCGGAAGCAACATGGTCAAGATATTGGAATTATCCGATGGGGAATTTAAAACGACTCTGATGAATATGTTGAGGGCTCCGTTGGCTGGAGCAGACGGTGCACAAGGGCGGATGGGCGGTATGATCAGAAGATGGAAACCCTCAGGGAGGACCTGAGCAGGTTCTAGAGATCACACGCCATGTGACGGAAATAAGGAAACTCTTCAATGGTCGTCTGGACCTGGCCAAGGAAGGAATCTCTCAGCTACAGGATGTACCAAAAGAATCCTTCAAAACCAAAAGCAGAGACCAAAACTGAAGGAGTGCAATGCTGTGTGCGGGAGTTGGGGGATGACAACCACAGGTGTCGTGGGCTTGTCTGGGAACACCAGATGGAGAAGAAGGAGAGAGAGGAAGTGGAGGAACATTTGGAACGATGGTTGAAAAGAACTAATGACTGGTGAATGGACAGACACGCAGATCGATAGAATAGAGCGGAGAGCCCAGAAGTGGACCCCATGAGTGTGCTCACCTGACCGGTGACCAAGGAGCAATGACAGCACAAAGGAGCATCATCCGTGGCCACTGCCTCATCTGTGGCCACTGCCAGAGCAGTTGGACATCCGCACGCGGAACGCATGAACCAGACGCAGACCTCACACACCTCACAAAACCTGACTCAGGAGGCAGCGCAGACCTCAGTGTAAAATGCAAAACTATAAAACTCCTAGAGATCTCATGGGAGAAAACCTAGCCTGGGCGCAATGATGACTCTTTAGGTATATCACCAAAGATACAGTCCATGAAGGAAAAACGAGTACACTGGAATTCGTTACAATTAAAAACTCTGCCCTGTGAAAGGCAAGGTCAGGGGAATGAGAAAACCAGCCACAGACTGGGAGAACACATCGGCAATGATAAAGATATGTTAAAGAAATCAGATAAAGGAATGCCATCCAAAATAAACTCTCAAGCTCAACAATAAGAAAGACCCCTCAGCAAAGAAGACACACAGTCGGTAAGTAAGCACAGGAACGGATGCTCCGTGTCCTATGTCAGCAGGGAAATACAAATCGAAACAAGACGCCACTGCACACCTATCAGAATGGCCTAAATCCAGGACGCTGTCCACACCAGATGCTGGCAAAGATGTGGCCCATCTAGTATTTGTGTATTTGTGTTTCCTGGTATTCATCCAGGGGAGTTGAAGACGAATGTCCATACAAAAACCTGTGTGCACTCGAAGTTTACAGCAGCTCTTTCATAATGTCAAAACTTGGAAGCCATGAGACATCCTTTGGGAGGTAACCAGATAAATGAATGGGGGTCCATCCAGACCATACACTATTATTCAGCACTAAAAAGAATGAGCTATCAAACCATGGGAAGACATGGAGGAGCCTTAGTGAAACTAAGTGAACACGTTAACTAAGTGAAAGAAGCCAATCTGAGAAAGCCTACATATTTTGCAATTCCAACAACATTACATTCTGGAAAAGGTCAAACTAAGGTAGAACTATGGAGACAGTAAAAAGATCAGGCTTCCAGAGTAGGATTCAGGAGTGGGGAGAAGAACAGACAGAGTACTAAGGCTTTTTAGAGCAGGGAAATACTTTGTAGGCTGTTATACTGAGTAGATGTCATCGTATAGTTGTCTAAACACACTGAATGTACACCAAGAATGAACTGGTAAGGCAAACTATGGACTTTTGGTGATTATGTTTCAATATAGGTTCATCCTTGGAAGACATGTCCCTCTCTGCTGGGGGCTATTGATAGTGTGGGGAGCTCTGCATGGGTAGGGGCAGGGGGTCTACAGGAAGTCTCTGTACCTTCTTAGTTTCCTTGTGAACCTAAAACTACCCTAAAATATTGTCTGAAAAAAAGAGAAGTGGGGGGGGGGGTGCCAGAAGGGCTCTGTCAGTTGAGCGTTTGATTCTTGATTTCAACTTCAGGTCATGACTCAGGAGCATGGGGTCTAGCCCTGTGTCAGGCTCCATGCTGAGTGGGGAGTCTGCTTGGCATTCCCTCCCTCTCCCCTCTTCCTCTGGATCTCTACCCACTCCCACTCTCCCACTAAGGGAAAAAAAGAAAAGCAAAAAGTCCTTAAAGTTTATCAAATTGGGGTGGAAGTTACTGTCTCATAAAAGCAGAACAGAACTCTCATTGTCAACTAAGTATTTTATTTAGGTTTAATTATAAAGTGAAACAAAAATATATGCTTATTTGAAGAAGAAGAGATGAGTGGCAGTAAACATCTACTAACTGTTGAAATCTGATTGGCATCTGACTGTCTTGTGTTATAGTACAATATTGTGATGGTATTTTTATGGATGCGACTAAAACACAGTTCAAAATAAAACGTAGAACTACATTAAGTCTATCCAAGTGCTCTTTTATTGGAAGTTATGAGCAGAATAAAGTGATTTTTAGTTCGATGCTCATAAAAGAAGAGGAATAGTTACCACCTACCAGTGCTTCTGCAGTCCTTACACGGCACGCATGGGTCCAAAGTATGAAATCCTCAGAAGAATCACATAAGCTTAGTGCTCTTCTTGCTCCCATTATACAGATGGTGGGAACAGAATAGATGTGACTCGCTCAAGCTTGCACAGCAAGGCAGTAATGGGGAAGGGATTTGAACTCAGGCTGTTTGATCCCATATCCTTCCTCTGACCACTTCATGACATTCAGCCAGAAACCATCTCAGCCGTGGCAGCATTGTCCATACAACTGTGCTAAGATGTACACACCAGCGGCCCTTATTTCAATTATTTCTGACTCCAGATTAGTCATTGGAGAATAGCTACTCCCATCTGGTAGTGGAAGGCAGATGAAGACTCTCTCTTTGACAAAGCAATCAATAATAGACTCTACCTCACAAAACTAGTTGGTGAATTATATAAGGAAGTAGCTTCAAAATCAGCCATTATTCACATATATCTAAAACAATCAGGGCTCTATATCCTGTTTTTCCTTTTTATTACATATAAGTTTGTTTTTTGTTTTTTATTTTTTCAAATTTATAATTTTATTTATTTATTTTTAATTTTCTTTTCTTTTATTATTAATTTATTTATTTTCAGCATAACAGTATTCATTATTTTTTCACCACACCCGGTGCTCCATGCAATCTGTGCCCTCTACAATACCCACCACCTGGTACCCCAACCTCCCACCCCCCTGCCACTTGTTAGTGAAGGAAACAACATGTGTTGGAGAGGATGTGGAGAAAGGGGAATCCTCTTACACTGTTGGTGGGAATGCAAGTTGGTGCAGCCACTTTGGAGAACGGTGTGGAGACTCTTCAAGAAATTAAAAACAGAGCTTCCCTATGACCCTGCCATTGCACTCCTGGGTATTTACCCCAAAGATACAGATGTAGTGAAAAGAAGGGCCATCTGTACCCCAATGTTTATAGCAGCAATGCCCACGGTCGCCAAACTGTGGAAAGAACCAAGATGCCCTTCAATGGACGAATGGATAAGGAAGATGTGGTCCATATACACTATGGAGTATTATGCCTCCATCAGAAAGGATGAATACCCAACTTTTGTAGCAACATGGATGGAACTGGAAGAGATTATGCTGAGTGAAATAAGTCAAGCAGAGAGAGTCAATTATCATATGGTTTCACTTATTTGTGGAGCATAACATATAGCATGGAGGACAAGGGGAGATGGAGAGAAGAAGGGAGTTGAGGGAAATTGGAAGGGGAGGTGAACCATGAGAGACTATGGACTCTGAAAAACAATCTGAGGGTTTTGAAGGGGCGGGTGGGGGGGCAGGGAGGTTGAGGGAACCAGGTGGTGGGTATTAGAGAGGGCACGGATTGCATGGAGCACTGGATGTGGTGCAAAAACAATGAATACTGTTACGCTGAAAAAAATAAATTAATTTAAAAAAAAAACAGTTAGCCAAGTCAAATATGCAAGTTCTTCCCTAAATCAACCCCATAGGGCTCCAGATAACAAACACATTAATATGGGTCTTTGCCTGCACAAACATGGAATATTTGTTGACCATGAACACTGCATGCCAAGTGTCTGTACAGGTATTTTCTGTTTTGGTCTTCACATCATCTCTTCAGAGAAGATACTATTACTCCATATGACAGATTCATTCATTCTTCTGTTCAACAATTTTCTTCCCTTCTTAAGCCTTGGGGAGGCTGTGTGACTTGCCCAGGACCACACAGTTCAGTAGGTAACAGTGTTCTTTAAACACTATCTTGACTCTAAAAATGGCACCATTTATAGTCCATCTGTGTTTTCTAGATCTTGTATTATTATCAAGACAGAGACAACAGAACTCCTCCAGGAGAAGGTGTAGACCGGGGTCCATAGAATACATCACAGTAATTCAACAGGGCTCTTTGTGGACATTTATCCATCTGTGTGTCCCCTTCCAAGGAGCATTCCTTGATTGCCCTGGACCCACTAACCCATGGCTTAAGGAGGTGCCCTAACACAACACATTACACTCCCTGAGGATCCAACAGACCCGCTGTTAAGAATAGTGGTGCTAAGCATTTACTTAATCCTCTATGTAAGGGACAGCACTCCAAGTGCTATATTGGCCAGGACAGGCTATAGTCTGCAGTGATAAGCAAGCTCCTCCAAACCCTCAGAGGTTTAAAAAAAGTGAAGATTTGATTTTGCTTGTGTCACAATCCACCGTGAATCACACAGCGCTCCCTGACAGCTCACCTCCAACCCCCTGCATCTTCAGTGATGGCATCTGATGTTGCTGGGCCTGTTATCACTACCAAAAGGTGAATGGAGGAGGACAAAGGAGCAGATGTCTTCGTGGACAATCTGGAAGTGGCTTCTGTAACTTTTCCCATGCTCTACTGAATAAAAACAGTAACCTAGTCCCAACCTAACTCCAAATGCAGCAAGAAAATATGACCTTCCCATGTGCTCAGGAGAAGAATATATAACTGCTAAGTGTATAATTCATCTTCGTGATGAGTGTCTGTTTGACTACAGCATTACTGGGAATGTTATGCTCCCCACATTTAGTGCTTCTTATCTATGGGTAAGTCAAGCAGTGAAAAAGAAAGCTTTCTCATAAAATCTTTTATGAGAAAGGCGGTTGGTGTTTGGGGCAACTATGCCAGAGTCTGAGAGTTCAGGAGGGCTTCCTGCAAGAAGGGATATACCTGGAGTCCCAAAACATAAAGAGGGTTTAGTGAAATGAGTACGGAAGGAAAGCTGTTCTAAGGATAAGAAAGATCCTGGATGGCAGGTCCGAAATGAGTACTAAGGACTGAGAAAATGTTGGTGCACTGGAGCAGAAAGCAGCACCAAGGGAGGCTGACAAATTACTGCCAGAGCTATTACCATTGTTCAAGTCACAAGTGACAGCAACCAGTCATCATTTGAATAGACCTGCGAAGCTCTCTGTCCCAGAAGACTTGCTGAAGGCACTGCATATGTATAATTGGATCAAGACTCCCTTCCTTAATTAGATCTGAAGTTCTTCATCTGTTTTCCTTTGAGTAGAAGCCCATTTTCAGCTTCAAGTGCAATGGCAACCTTCTTTTATGAAATGTTGAAGTTCTTCATGGAATACTTTGGGAAAACTTGTGGCCAATTCCCTCCTCTGATGATATGCCTGCCTGGCCTCTGATTGCGTTCTGAAGTGGCTTGTGTGTGCATTCCCTGTGGGGATCAGGAGGTGAGCTAAGCTCACATCAAAGCATGTCCATAGCTTCTCCTTTCTGTGCTTTGTGCTCTGAAAGAAATTTGGGCCCCCCAAAATCTTTGGCCCAACTCTGCAAAACCACCAGCAAGTGTCGTTCTCTTACTTGAAAAATTTAAATATTAGAACACTTGCTTTACTAGTGGAAATGTACCTTCAAGAGACCCATGGTCACCCATTGCTCAGGCCACAGTGCAGCATCTCCTGGGCCACACAGTCAGTCAATGGCCTTGGATGTTTCTGCTAATGTGTCAAGATATGACCAGAGCCCTTGAATACATATCAGTTCAGGAAAGATAACATTTACTTAGAATCCTGAGTGAAACTGCATCCACGTGCGGCACAAGCATCTGAAATGAGTCTTGCTGACGGCTCTTTTCTTGTTAAAGGACCCACCCTGCCCAAGAAGAGTGGGCTGGCAGGTGAGCACACCTCCACGCTAGCACGCTGCATCTTCAGTGAAAGAGACATTCCTATATTTTCAATGTGCATTTGCACCAACTGGTTTAAATGGAGTTCGACAGGAAACGAGCAGGAGGAAGGCGCAGTTAGAGAAAACGCGGAGAGGAAACCGGCTGCTGGGTTTGGCCTGTTTCACTGGTGAAGGAGCTGCATTTTCTATTTCTTTTCTTAGATTTACACGGTGTTTCTCCTCAGGGAATGCTTGGTGGCTCATCAGTTAAGCTCCTCAGCTCAGGTCTTCATGGGGTCATGAGTTCAAGCCCCGCACTAGGCTCCACAACCCAAAAAGAAATCAGAAATAACTTTCATGTTCATCGATAAGAAAATGGACACATGGCGCTCCTCTTCAAAGAGCCCCTGTTCTAAGTGTCCACGGACTGATCGTCTTCTAAACAGAAGAGACGTGACTCGATGGCGGAGTGGCCCTGAGGGGAAGGATGATGGTCAGGCCTGTCAGGCAAGGGGGCCTGGGTTCTGTGTACCTGCTTTGAAAGAGCATCAGCAGATGCAAGAGAGGATCCTTCAAGGATGTTTATTGGATTTTCTTCATCCCGTTTATCTGCAGGGTGGAAAGAGAAGTCATTTTTGAGGTCAGAGGAAAATGGCAGCTTTGACCACGGGCACCAGAATGCTTGAGAGCTGGGTGCAATGTCAGCCCACCCCAGAAGGGCTGCAGATCCGAGTGACTGCCAGACGTACACCCACACTGCTCTCTGTCCTGTGACTTGGGTGACAAGCGCAGATACTGATTCGCCAAGTAAAAGATTATTGAGGATGAAACACAGCCCAGGCCAGGAGCAGGGATGGACAGAGGTACAAGACACTGTGTCTGCTTCAAGAAGCTCCTCACAGTCAAATGGGAGATCCTGCAAGCAAGATAATCAAGCAATTCAGAGACCCTCCCAAACTTTCAGGGAAATGAAGACCTAAGAGCAAAATACTATTTGAAAAAGGTAATATCAGGATATTAGATCGACGACGGTAAATCTTGAGTCTTACGTACTTGATGAACACTCATGAGCGGTCATGTCGAGGCATCGGGATAAGAGGACCCCCTTTCCCTGAAAAAACAAACAAAACAAACAGCGGAACAGCAGGGACAACAAACAGGTCCTGCCCCCATGCAGGGAAGCTCCAACCCCTGAGACAGACGGGGCGCCGCGGGACAGGCTGGAAAGCCCGTGACCCCTTCCTGCAGGGCCTGCCGCAGGAGCCCGCCCATCGCTGAGTCAGGACGTGGGGCAGGTGTGAGCTGCTTACCTGTTGGCACAATTTGTGCTGTTCTTGACCTCGGGAGGGAAGGCAAGGACAGTGGGAGCCCACGTGGGCGGACGGGCCTCACGGGACCGGCTGCCTGCAGGGGTGGTGGCTTCTTGCACCAGGCTGGGCGTGCATCTGGCGGAGCACTTGGAGACGCGGCACATGGAGCCCCTGAGGGTTGGGGAACCAGAAGCCTGGCTGCTCGCCCAACACCCTGGCGAGCCAGTGAGCTGCAGGTCCCGTCTGAGCACGTGGCCACCTCAATAGCACGAGAGCACCTGTTGTTGTCCCCATTCCCCAGAACTACAGGCTCAAGGGACCTGCAGGCAAAGCCATCCTAGCTTAGTGGAGAAGGTCTGGCACAAGCCGCCACGTCTGACGTGAGGCCCAAGTATGCAGAGCCCTCAGGAGCCCAGCGCCTCCTCCCGTGCCCCAGCACCTGCCCCGTTCCGGTTCCCAATATTACCCCAAAGCAGGGACAGGACGCGCCAGCAGATGGCCTCCCCAGGAGCACGGGGGAGGAAGAATGTTTAGACATGGTCCAGGAAGTTTTTCTGATCTGTGTACACATGTAGTATATACGAAAGTGACTTTAAAGTTCTCATGGATTTTGGTTTCATTTGTTCCTGCAAATTTTTTAATATCCATGTGCTCCCAGATCAGTTACATAACTTCCTTCAGATATCCACTGGGCTATTGATATAAACAGAAATAACTGTCATTTAAAAAATAACCGTTTCTGGGGGCGCCTGGGTGGCTCAGTGGATTAAGCCTCTGCCTTCAGCTCAGGTCCTGACCTCGGGGTCCTGGCATCGAGCCTCGCGTCGGGCTCTCTGCAAAAGCAGGGAGCCTGTTTCCCCCTCTCTCTCTGCCTGCTTCTCTGCCTACTTGTGATCTCTGTAAAATAAATAATTAAAATCTTCTTTAAAAATAAATAAGTAAATAAAATAACCATTTCTGTTTTTAAAAAAATTAAGGAGACTTTTCAAATAAAAGGAAATAAAATTAAGAGCTTCTTAAAGCCAAGACCCTGTTTTCTACCCCAGTGATTCTCAAATTCTGCCGCCTGGGAATCGTCAGAGGAGGCTAATTAAAGCAGCGTATCTGCATTTTTTTCAAGCCTTCCAAGTGAGCCTGGTATGCAGGCACATTGAGAACCAGCGTGCCCCGGTCCCTCATTTCGACTGGCTTGAACGGGGGCGTCAGAACGTCTTCGGTGAAGTGACAATGCCAGCTGTGGGCTTTGTTCACTTTGCTCTGGTTTGGCCGTTTTGTGGCAGCCGTGAGCCCACAGTTACAGACTCACGGACCCGCTGACTGAAAGTGCAAACCGCAGAGACTTCCCAGACAAGGAACGTTAAGAGGAAGGCAAATCGGATTAAGCCACATTTAAATCACATGAGTTCCATGTAGCAAAGTCATGGCAAGTATGCTGTCATTCCCTTTCCTCTGTGACATTCAACCTTGCCTTTCATTCCAGAATCTGGCTTCCCAAAAAGATTACTGAGGACTGCAACAGATTTGTAGGGAAAGTTCCACCCCCAAGTACCCCCCGCACCTGAAACCAGCCAAGTACCCTGCCTATGAGAAGACCAACTTCATTATGATTCAAGAACAAAAAAAAGAACAAAAGCTATGAATTTCAAACGTCCGCCTCTTCAATAACTTAACTCAGGCAATAAGCATCATGTAAAATTGATTCCTAATAAGGAAATGAATAAATACTACTTAATAGCTTTAGTAACTATGTAGATGTGGAGAAATTATGATCTAGTAAAATGATCGCCTCACCTCTCCCCTGCACATTTCCTGCTGTGGAGAACTTGGGGCCTCCAGTTGCTTGGGCTGCGTCAGGCAGAGCTCACGTGACCACCCCCTTCTGCCCTGTGCCACCGTGCGGGTCCCTCGCGTGCATGGGGACAGTGCCGCCGGTCGCCGGCGCTGTGATCTTCACCAGGGCTTTCTTCCCAGGCTCCACTTCTTCTCTGCCAAACGGGGCTGGATCCCGCATCCCAGAATCTCGAGGACTGCATGCGATCATGCGTGTCAGACCCTGAAGGTCGGCATCAAACAGCAGCTGAATACGCCGTCTGCCCTTTCCGGGCTGGACCAACGCGTTCTTTGGAAGGGGGACACGATTTCACACCTGGTTGGGTATTTTGTTATTGTTTCTTCGTGGGTGTTTTCATCACTTGTTTCCTCTGTGCCTCTGCCAAAGGGGGGGTCAACAGGTCTTCATGGCACTGGATCAGCCCTGAGGTTTTTCAAAAGCGTAGAGCTTATCGTGTTAAATGATACGCCATTTTTCTCCAAAAGACTCGAGCGCTCTCCTTCCAAATGCTTCATCAGGTCAGTTTTTGTACGCTTTGAAGTAAAAGTTATTAATGACGCAGCACGAAATGGATTAGCTCGCATCATCTCTGCCGATTGAGAATCAGAACATTCTGGTTTCATAACAGCAGGAGTCATCAAGAACGCCCCAAGCTCACGGAGACTGGTCCCTAAAGAGTCCCGAAGACGCAAGGGATGGCTTCTCAGCATTGAGACGCGGAACACAACGGACGAATCCTGGAAATCAAGATGTTGAGAAAAAGTCAATCAGGAAGAGTAAAGTGAATGGAGAAGCTGCAACCGCTTACGTAAACAACGCCTAGAAAATAAACTAAAGCTTGTCGTGGACGTTCCTTCTCCCCAGGGATGGGTGTGTGTACAGTAAAAGTCTCCAGAAGTGTCAGCCCATGGGCTTAGTAAACATGTTCTGACCAGGCTACTTTAAATTCTACGAGGAACGGACTAAAGTGATTTAAAGTTTTCATTCCTGTTGTAAACGGGCATTCTACTTTCTGTGTAAGGTCATATGATTTTCCTAGATTTATAGCTGCATCAAAAGACAACAGTTAAAATTTATTAGTAAGATTTCTGGGGTGACATTTAAAATGTTAAGAATGTTCAGAATGTGCAAGCGTCAGGCTTGTCCTCTGATGATGGCCTTTCGTCTTGCTACACGGACTTTCATCACGCAAATTGGGTACAATTGGTCTAATAACGAGAGGATACAACCTGAATTACTGCAGACCTCCATTGATCAGGAGGGACCCAACTCGAGCCCAGAGAGGACGAGGCGGCCGTCCTGCGTGGGGCTCTGTGTGAAGCCTGGAGAGGATCTGGACTTGTCGGAGTGAGAGGCGCGGCAGGCGTTGAGTGCGGAGTCGAGAAAGGGGAAGACATGTAAAAAGCAGTTGTCAGGAAGAATTAGGGAAAACAGGTGCTTTCGTTTTGTGCAGGGATTTTACTTAGAAACTACTTATTTGATATTTATGTTTCGTAGTTTCACACTTGGAACTATGAAAAAAGTATTCATATTGAAGTTCCTGCCAAAATAAACCATTTTGTTGTCCTGGGTCTGAAACACCAACCCCTTTTCCGAAGGAAATTTCACCATATGGAGATCTGTATAGGGTTTTCTAAGAAGGCAACTAATCAGCTATAAAAATAAAAATTAAAATGCAGCAGACTTTACTACTTCCCATCCCAGTGGACGTCCTCATCTGGTTCAACCGGGCAAGCATTTTGCCACACAACTCTACGTGTGCCCGCCTGCCTTCAGAGTACTTGGCCACAGTATCTTCCCTTGGCTTTGGGTCGATCAAAATTTTTAATCTGCAACGGTGCCTGCTCCCCCCAAAATAACGAGCTCATTTTAGCTAATGATGTCCGACCCACAGCGGGCCCTGCGTGAGTTTCAATATCAAGATGAATGAAACCAAAGAACCTCCCTTCAGGTACATGGGAAGCATTGGCTCTCGTCAGCAGCTCTGCGAAAAATTGATCCCAAGTCTCCAATCTGCGTGTCTGAAGAGAATGAATAATTTCGGGAAGGGTCTTGACAGAAGGTGGGAAATGGCCACTTTCCTTTTGCTTTCTTCACCACCTGGAGATCGCGGCAAATGTCGTCTGATTTGTCCTTTTGGAAATATCCTGCCTCCACTGGTTCATTTGCTCCTGGTGACCCAGCATCACTTCCACGAATCCTGTGGCCCCGGGACCCCTTTCTAGCATCGGGAGGGCTTGTCATAGCGGTCCTTACAGCGTGGGCAGCTACAGAGCTCATCCTCCTGTCCTATGTCTACGTGAGGCATGAATCCTAGAGAAACCTCAACCACGAAGAGAACAAAGCCTTCCTTACTTGGTCAGTGACCGGAACTTAACACCCAATATCTTACTGGAACATCTTCAACAGAGGTGAGCCAGGACAAGATTTTAGCAAACAGGAGAACTGAAAGCCATCTACAGAGGTTACAAAGTCTCTTTTTCTGTCCCTGTTGCCTGAATTTGGCTGCGTCCTGCAGTCGCGTGAGGTGCTGGCAACTACTTGAAACACAGTCAGCGTGCGGGACTTCTCTGTGCGTTTACGCGGGTTCCCTTGGAGGAGGCGTGTGGGCCTCTGTGTCTTCCCAGCACTTGTCATACACGACGGACCACAGTGACCCATGAACATCTCATGGACTCGGGCTGTTCTTTTCTTCCTCCGAAATGGTCACTGGATTCCGGGGGAACATCCCAGCCGTCCCAGTCCCGCTGCTTCTTCCCTCTTTGATTTGGCGAAAGCCATTTCACTTTTTTGGAGCATTGCCTTTCTCCGCTGTAAAATTGAGGAAATGATCTCATCCCCCAGGGCGCGGTAGGAAGGCGTCAGGTCACACGTGGAAGCCCCTGGCACGCAGCGGCTCTCCCTACACAGGGACTCTTGCTGTAGCTGGAACGAAGGAGCACTTCGTAAAGGAAGCGTGCTCTGCTCCCATGCTGGCCCGAGCGCGACTTCCTGGGAAGCGCTCTAAGTGCGTCGCCGCCGCTCACCCTCCTGAGCCCTGCATCCCCGTAGCTTTCAACACGACCCGCACCCGTCCAGACTGAGTTGACGGGCCTCCTTTCAAGTCAAGCCAAAGAAATGAGTGCCTAATTTCACAAAACTGTTCCTCTGTGGTCCTGGGTTTGGAACCAGAAACTCCTGCAAATGTATCTCGGGGTAGAACGAATGGACAAATGCAGGGCGTCTGCGGTGGCTGCGGCCACGAGTCCGGGTAGCTCTGCGTGCGAACAAGCAGGAGGTCCGTGCAAAACCCAGAGAAGAGAACAGGGTTTGATCCTACACATCAGGTTACCAGACTACAGGGAGATGCGGGAAATAGTCCAATATTCTCCGTCTTGTCTTGTCACGCGCACAGAAAGAAGCCCGAGAAGCGGACTCTGCTGGCTCGGGTGTTTCTGAAACCGCCGAGGTCAGGCCGGAGGTTTGTGGAGGCCGGGGCTGCCGTCCCTCGGTCCGTGGAAGGCGGGAGCAGGCGCTTGCCGTAACCGGCAGCCGATGACCAGCGCCGCGTGGACGCTGTGAACCGTTCGGTAGACCCACATGTGGGGAGTGAGGACGGGCCAGCGCAATGTGCCTCCGTTCCTCCCGACTCCCCGAGGCTGCCGGACCTCCTGGACAAGACAGGGACAGTTACTAAACATGGCTGGACGCCAGGATTGCTCTAAGCAGTTGTCACGGACGAATTCATTCATTCCCCCTCACACTCTCATAGGACAGCTGCTGGAGCCTCACTTCACGGGTGAGCCAACGGGGCTCCGCAGGGCCGAGCTGTGCCCTCACACGCACACTCGCACACCCAACCGCAGCGTCACACACGCTGACACACACACTCACACTCCGTGAAGTCAGCCACTGAGAGGCATGGAAGCCTGCAGAGAGATCCAAGGGGACCAGCCCTGAGCCGAGTGGACCCCACGGAGGGCCGCTCTCTACCCGGCGGGGACGGGCGTCCAGGAGGCCGACCCACGAGGGAGAAATCCCCGCGGCCGTCAGTTCAAGTCCCAGAAGGCGAGGGGTGCCTGAGCACGTAGCTTGTCGGGCGGAACATTCCAGAGGCACCTGGAATCCTCAGGGTCAATGAAGAGAGCAAGTTCGCACAGAAGGAAGACACGGGACAGGTCTCTAAGAGGAGGGGCCTGCCCAAGGCCGTTCAGCTGGGCAAGTTCTAGAAGATGAGCTGCCAGTCCACACAGGCACCTATGCGGCCCCCAGAACCAAGCAAACATCCAAATACGAAAATAAACACTCAAGATAAGCATGGAATCTCCTGGAGCCTCGACATGGCCCCACGGCCCTCACTGAGCACCTGGTCTCCCGTGACGTCCTTCGGGAAGAGTCGCCGGGGCCCGGGCGTCCAGGGAGCGGGGACCTGGTGAAGGCCCGGGGCAGGAACACGGTGAGCGAGGCCAGACACTCGGCCTGCGGGAAGAAAAAGTGTTCGAACTCCCACCTGAAGGTTTCCAAAGCCATTTTCTAGGCTGAAAAATGACGTGGACATTTTGCCAATCCACAGTTCCGAAAGCATTCATAAGGATGATTATTCGCCTATAACCGTTACTCCTGGTGTGGCCTCGCGCTCTGCACTGTGAGCAAAGGAGGCCAGGGCTGACAGCGACGTCCGGCAGGCCACCATGTCCCTCCTGCACGCCCGCTCCTCTGAAACGCTCCCCGTTGGCGACACCTGCACAGTCTGCAGAGCGGCTGCAGACCAGGCAGTGTTCCAACCTGCTTCACCTCACCGGCTTCTCGGCCACACCCGCGGCTCAGGAAGTGGGAAATCAGCGCCACCACATGTGCTCCCTGAATCCGGCGACTGCAGCCCACGAGGCACGGATCAAAGTAGAGGAACAGTAAGTGAACATTCGGGCTTATGCTGCCTCTGCTCTTCAGGCACTCCTCGGACTGCTGCAGGCCACACCAGGGTCCCACTCGCAGGCCCACTGTGCTGGGTTTCCTCCCTCTCACGTGTGCATGTGCATGTGTGCATGTGTGTTCTAGTGCATGAGTGGTCCATGCACAGCTGTGTGTGTGTGTGTATGCGTGCGCATGTGGGCATGTGTGTCTGTGCAGATGCACGTGTGTCTGTGTTGTATGTGCATGTGTGTGTTATGTGTGTAGGTGGATATGTGCATGTATACATGAATGTGCATGAGTCTATGTGCATCTCTGTATGTGTTGTTGTGTGTGGTGTGTGCACCTGCTCTGTTGTGTGTGCACACATGTGTGTATACATACAGGTACCCCAGCATCACTCCTGGGAGGTTGGTGTTTCCCCCCACAGTGTGCCTTGGAGAGCTCAGCTGCTATCCTGCTCTGAGCCTGTGATGAGGCCATTCAAGCCCACGCCTGTTTGAGGGCCCAGCCCATGCTCTAGTTCCACAAGGCAGTTGAGACCGAGGTGACTCGGAGTGGGGACAGGTGGAAAGTGCAGCCCAACGGCCCACAGGCAGGTGCCATCAGCTTGGGGAAGAGACAACGCCCCGCCTGGATGGGGACTCCTGACACCCAGGAGAGACAGACAAGCAGGTTCACCCGCCCCACGGTGAGGTTACACCTCCTAACGCTTACGAGTCTGCACGCACACGCGTGTGGTGTCTGATGAATCGTCCGTAGCCTACTCCCATCTACAGATGGAGCTCTTCCAAACCAAGGCTTGCATTCTTCACTACATCTGACAGCGAAATAACTTCTCTGGGAAACCAGGAGTGTGTTTGTATCTGCGTGTGCCCCCAGATACAACACCCAGGTGCGTGGGACATACCAGGAGAACATTCCTAATGCTTGAAGTTATTGTAGAACACCAAAAACATGAATACAAAATGCAGTAGAAAACTGCACACTAACCGACAATTCTCACACATCTATGCAAAATAAAGATCTAGTAAACTTATGAGAAAAAAATGATCCTCACTCATCATCAAGAAGGGAAAAAAAATGAAATAATGTGTTTCATTTATCAAGCTGGGGTGTGAGAGCTGTTCGGTTCTCTGTTGTATGTTGCTGTATATTGAAGGGTTCCTACGACAATAATATGATTACGGCTGTCATCAGAAGACAGTGCTGTCACCGCGGGCAGGTTCGAAGAAGTTGCTTCTCCGGTGGTACAAGGCAGACCCACATGACGTCCCTAAGTCCCCGTCCATGCCCACGTGAGAAAAGGCTGGTGAACCATGTTCCTCTAAGAGGCCTGTGGACACCAAGTGCCCCTTGGTGGGCCCGTCCCGACCCACTTCGTAAAACAGCTAGAACTAAAGTTACGGTCGCTTCTGCCTCTGTGCACAGGTAGTGTCACCTCTGCTCTCCGTGTAGACAACGCAACAGTCTTTCACCAGGCTTCCTCAAGGGCTTTAACATACCGTTTCCTAAAGCAACCAGGATGGGTACCACCCTTACAAAATCCAGGAAGTGTTCTGGCCTACACGCGATGCGCACCGTTTCTTCCTGGCTGGGCTCCACCAGCAGACACCAAAGTCAAGCACAGTTTCCTGCCTTCACCTAGAATTTCCGGGCTTTTTTGAGTTGAGTTCAAATGTTGCCACTCTTCACTTAAAAATATTTTGCCACAATTGAGTGGATTCAGCAGCCTTCTTTCAGGAAAACAAAACAAAAAAATGAGAGAGTGATTGAGAGACACCTCCCTACTTAAACCATGGACTCAGGCCAAACTCTTCACCCACCTGCCCAGCACCCAATAGCATAAACATGATGCTACCTTGTTCAGGCAGCGACTTCCGTGTGCTCACATCAAAGACCTGAGTGTCTCTGCAGAAGAACTCAGCCTTCCAGACCCTTTTGAGCTCACACACATCCCTGGCCAGTGTGCGGGATGCTTCTTCTGATCCAGCGAAAATGTCAACAGCTAGCGCACGTCCCTGGGTGTGTGACTCAGGAGACCTAGCGTACACTCACTTCCTGAAACACTCAGCATGCTGAGTGTAAGACACTTTCCATGTGAAGGCAGGGGCTTCCCGCTTTAGATGCTCCTAATTCAAATTCTGGTAAATGCAGAAATGTGCACCCTACTGGATTTAGAGTCCCTGAAGTAGGACCTAATTAATTAATGACCTCAAGGTCACCTCTGCATTCTTCGCAAAATCAAGAAGTATTGTTAAATTTTTACTGTGCCCAGGTTTGAAACCATTTAGGAAGAAAGAATAAAAAAGACCCCCCCCCAAAAAAAAATGAGTAGAAAACAAGACTACGGGGAAAAGAAACACAGGAAAAGAAAAGGAGGGAGAGTCGGCTGGAGGTGCCCCAAACTGAGGTCAGAGACCCGCCCCTCTACTGAGCACTTGATCTGGCACCATGTACACTGAAGACTCCCTCTGCTGTCCTCACATACACAGCAAGATTGTGATAGACACTCAAATATAAACGTGAGGAATGTGTCCTTTCTACTGAATTCAAGATTTCCACAAAAACTTACAGACAGAATTTCCAATTTATCCAATAACATATCAGTATTTTTCTCTGAAATAATCTCTAAATCTTGCCTTAGTATAAGCTTTTAAGGTATCATTATGGTACATGAAGACTTTTAAAGCTTATTTTGTATCAGGGATTTTTTTGTTTTGTTTTCTTGTTTTGTTTTGTTTTTTACTTTCTATTGCTGTATTCCCCTCCAGAAACATACCTACTTATAGTCCTATCATTGTGTTTCACCTTTGCCGATATGGATATTAACAGTGTTTCAACTGTGAGGCCTTAGGTTATTATATTTAAAGATAATTTTTTTTTTAGAAAGCCATTATTGTTCCTCAAGATCTGAATTTTGTGGGATTCATTTAATCCAAATGCACTTCCAGGAGAATGAATGTTATTATTCCCAATCTCATGATGGATATCTCAGTGAACATAGGATTTTCTAAAATTAAATATGGTCTAGAATGGATTGACTATAAACTCAATCCAAGGAAATCATGTTTTTAAAAGAGTTGAACAGCTTCTTGTACTACAGATTCATGGCTTACATGTAAAATTTTCATAAAGCTTATATGAAATATAATACATAATTTTGGCATTGATGAAAACAAAATCAACAAAATATTTAGTTGCATTTAATCCCGAAAAATCTGAATACTTTAAATTTTCCTCTATCCCAATGTTTTCACTCCCCTTAGTAAGCCAACCACATTGAATCAATCTTATTCATAATTGATCCAATGTTATTTTTAATTGGGTATGTCTCTTCAGCCATGACTTCCCTAGAACTTGACTGACTTGGGATTCACAATCTTGAATTCTCAACTTCTTCTCCCTGGGGCTATAGCTATGCTCACTCAATGACTTGTCCACACAAACCTGATGTAGCTACTTCAAATTCGTAGTTCCAAGATATTTAAGAAAAATATTCTAAAGATCTTTAAACTGAGGGCACTTGGGTGGCTCAGTCATTAAGGGTCCGACTTCAGCTTCAGGTCATGATCCCAGCATCCTGGGATCGAGCCCTGCATTGGGCTGCCAGCTCCTTGGGAAGTCTGCTTCTCCCTCCAGCTACCGCTGCTTGTCTTCCCTCTCTCTCACTGTCTCTCTCTCTCTCTCTGACAAATGAATAAATAATCTTTTTTTAAAAAAAAGATTCTTGGATTTAATTTGTCTAATAAGAGACTGACCACTTTATATTTGGCTGTGCCACCCTCTGCTATTTCTTCAGTGCTGACCATCTTTGTTGATGGAACACTGATGGTTCACCCAACTTCTTCTTTCTTTGTCTCGTGCTTCTTGTTCATCTATCCTGTTCCTGACCTACCTTCTCCACCATGACTAAGTTGCCTTTTTTTATTTCCCTATTTCATTATTTTAAGAATGGTCCTCTCATTCACTTCACTCACCCTCACTGTGACATGGAGCAGCATGAGGAAGGGGAATCCTACCATAACAAGTGGCCAGACATGGGAAGTCTCTTTATCCCCACAGGTCAGTGACTCTCCTCATCTCACTAGAAATCCTAGCTGGCTCAGCCTGGGGAATTGTCATCTGCCTCCTCAGGCAGCACCGGAACTCCAGCGACACAAAATAAATTTAGCAGACCAAAACAACACCACAGAGATGAAAATGTAATTGTCATTGGATCCACAGCCTACAAAGACAGGCCAGAAACTACATGCAAACCCTAAATAGGGTGACTCTCTTCTAATGTAAAATATTTTAAAAGACTCAAAGACTCCTAACATAATAGGGAAGATATCCAAGATTTAAAAAAAAAAAAATGCCCATCATACCAAAAATCAGAAAATTACAAGTTGAATGAGAAGTTAATCAACTGACACTAACACTAAGATGAATCAGATGTTAGAATTATCTGACAAGAATTTTAAAGTACCCCTCATAAAAATGCTCTGATAAGCAATCACAGCATATCTTGAAACAAATGAAAAAGGATAGGAATGGCAGCAGAGAAACAGAAGTCATACAAAAGAACCAAATGGAAATAATAGAACTTAAAGATACAATAACAGGATTTTTTTTTAAATAGTAGAGTGTTCAATAGTAGAATGGAGAAGACAGAGTATAGAATCAGTGAAGAGAAGGACAGATCAATGAAACATATCTAGTCTGAACAACAGAGAGCAGACACAATATGAGTAAGTGAATTGACACCACAAACGGGGCTGATAAAAGACCATTCACATCATGTCCTTTCAGAAGGTGGGCAGAAGAACTGCAAGGCTACAAGAATATTTGAGGAAATTATGTATGAAAACTTCTCAAATGTGGTAAATGCCCTAAACATACAGATTCAAGAAACTGTATAAAACCCAAATAGGGTAACAGCAAAGAAATTTACACTGAGTTACATCATAATTAAGCCACTGAAAAGTAAGGAGAAATGATACCTTACCTAGAGGGGAAGGAACATGAATTTAAGTGACAAGAGATTTTCTCAGTGGAAATTATGGAGATTTTCTCAGTAGAAATTTTCTCAGTAGATCTTCTCAGAGATTTTCTCAGTAGAAACTATGGAAGCCAGAAGAAAGTAGCACTATGTTTTTCAAGTGCTAAAAGAATTGTCAACCAGTAAAACTATTCTTCAAGATGGAGAAATAAAAACATTCTTAGATGAAAAGGGAAAAAAAGGAATTCCTCACTAGCAAATCAACTCTGAAAGCATGATAAAGTTAATCCTTAAAGCATATAGAAAATACAAGAAAAAGAGGAAGAAGGAGGAGGTGGACGAGGGGAAGAAGGAGAGGAAGAGGAGGAGGAGGAAGAAGAAGAAGAAATAATTTGGGAGCATCAAAAAAGATAAAAGAACAATGCAAAGAGTATAAGTATGAGAACATATCATAGACTATCCTTTTCCTTGTGATTTTTTTAAATAATATGTGATGATTGAAACAAGGATTATAAGATAATCAGACACTCCAGAAAGTTTCTCTTAAATGTGTAGAAGTAAAGAGATCGACATGGAAGTAAAGTGTCCACACTTCACTCAAAGTGGTAAAATGTTGATACCAATAGACTGTGATAAGTCATATAGGTACATTGTAACACTCAGAGTAAACCCCAAGAAAACTATACAAAGAGTTACATTCAAAAACACTATAAATAAATCAACATGGAGTCCTAAGGAACCCACAGGAAAGCAAGAAAATAGGAACAGAGAAACAAAAAAACAAAAGAAAGAAACAGAAAACAAATAATAAAATGGCAGACCTAACCCTTACTATATCAATAAATACTTTAAGTGTAAATGGTCTAAATACACAAAGTAAAAGGCAGAGATTGACACGGTGGAGAAAAAAAAAAATCAGGACCCAACCATATGCTGCTTTAAAGAAATTTATTCTAAATTCAAACCCATAGATTGATTGAAAGTAAAAGGATAGAAAAATGATATCGTGCAAACATTTTCCCCAAAGAGCAGGAGTAGCAATATTAGTATCAAAAAAAGTACACTTGAGAGCAAAGAAAATCATTAGATAAGAAAAAAGAAGGACATGACCTAATGATAAAAGGATCCATCTGTCAGGAAGATATATATGTGAATGCATCAAACACAGAGACTCAAGAAATAGGAAACCAAGCCTGACAGAGCTAAAAGGAGAAATAGACAAACCTACAATTACAGTGAAGGACTTCAGCTCCACGCTCTGTGTGCGTGACAGTATATACTAGACAGAAAGTCAGCGTGGATCTAGTTCTGAGCGAAAATTCAACAAACAGAACATACAGAACACTCCATTCAACAGCAGAATATTCATTTTTAGGATTTTTTTTTCCCTAAAGATCCATGGGAGAGTTACCAAGGGGGAAAAAAGAGCATATCCTGACATGCTGGACCATAAAACAAAAACCTTAAAAAATTGAAATAATGCATAGTACATGCTCTGACACATGGAATCCATTCATGATTTAAAAAACAAAATGAAACATACAAAAGAAACATCTCAGAAAACTAGGAATACAAGAATAACTCAATTTGATAAAGAACATCTCCAAAAAAATCAGCATCTAACATTATACTTGATGATGGAAAACTGGGTGATACTCCCTTAAAACTGGAGACAAGGCTGAGATGACCACACATCCTACTGGAAATCCTAGCAACTTCAGTAAGGCCAGAAAATAATCAATACAAAGCATATAGAATGGAAAGGGAGAAACAAAACTCTCCCTACTTGCAAATGGCATTATTTCCTTCATCATTTCTACAGATTCCCAAAGAATCCATAAGAAATGTTCAACAAGTTGAGTTCAGTAAGTTTGCAGGGAGAAGATCCACACGGAGAAGTTGACTACTTTTGGCTATATTCACAATGAGGGGAAAATCAAAATTAGAAACATAAGACCATTAGCAATCAATTAAAAAATGAACAACGTAGTGGGTAAACTTAACAAAACATATACGGGACCCATAAACTGAACAAATGAAAACACAGATGAAAGGATGAAAGAATTTGAGGAAACATTGAGAGGAAGGAGCCCCTGGAGGGACAGAAACAGAAGAGAAGCAAGGCGGACCGCTCATGAAGGAGCTCGGGGCGTGAGGGGAGCTGGTGCAGGGCACACGGAGAGCGGAGGCCTCCCGCGCAAGGAGGCCAGAGGCAAATGGGCACGGCTCAAATATTGGAAGGTGCACACTTTAGGGCACCCGACCCTCTGTGTTAGCAGTTGTTTATTTAAAGAGCAGCTGTAAGTGAGGCACAGTCTTCAGTGAGTTGACGGGGTTTGAAGGTGCAAGGAGTGTCACGAGAAGGCCGTTATCCAGCAGGGAAACGTGGTCATCTGGTGTCCCTGAGAGATGAGCTGACAGCCATCCGCAGTCTCCACAGCGCCAGGCACCCCGTCAGGCAAAGGTCAAGGATCCCGGCACGGTACGGGGGCTGGGGTGAGGGGGCTGAGTGCCTGGCAAAGTCTGTGGGATTGGCCCCACAAGCGTCCCCTGCCTCCTCCGACTCCCTCCTGTGTCTGTGCATGCTTCTGGGCTCTTGGACGCCAGCCCAAATCTCGCCGGCCTCCACTTTGCTGTATTTCTGATTCTACACAACCACTGTTTCCTACAATGTTTCTGTAGTCTACTAACAAAGCATATTCATTGTCCTAGCAGCAGAAAAGATTCCAAAATTCATCTTCTCCATAATTCAGACCCAAGTCAGCACCACGGCAGGCTTGGGTAATTTGGCCAACTCGCCGGCCACGATTCCTCACGTTGTAATCCATCATCATTATGAGCTGCATTCACAACATTTCTTCCTTTGGCATCAAGTCTGAAATGCAAAGGATTGTTAGGACAGAGAGAGATGAACCAATGAGATACTGAGACCCAGATATGTGCTTTGTTAGAAATGAAAATGGAAATATGATTCCAGGGGAAAAAGGACTTTGTCGCAACATGGTCACACACTCCTTTCAAAACATGAAAAATAAATTCACCCTCAAGAAAAAGAAGAAAAATGGATCTGACAGATTCATTCTCTCCTATCTTGAGGTTTCTCCTCTGAGCCTATGCATCAAGGATCCGCAGGAACAAGCAAGGCCATGCCGTCAGGAAGACAGCCTGCACACTCGTTGTTAGTGAGTGGGTCCTCTCCTCACTGGTCCATGGTTTTTAACCCAAATGTGATTAAGTGGCTTGTCCCAGAAATGAAAAAAGTCAGCTTCCAGCCGAAACGTAAATAGATTACATACCCAGTGAGTTTCACTCTCGCGTCCAACGTTCACTACAAATTTGAATGTCGGTACCTTTGATTGTATTTCTAATCCAGAAGGGACAAAATATCCTTCAGTAGCTCATTAATTACACATTCTTTCTTGTGGTCTTTTGATGTAGGGCAGAGCGGTGCACGTTGAGCAGAATGATGGAATGTGAGCAGAGACTCGGCAGATCTTCAGCCACTCCGTGATGTTGTGGATGAAGTGCCTGCAGATCAGAAAGGAAGGGGGCTTGCATGCCCAAGTTCTCTGGACTGGAGCCCCGTGTCCCACCACTCATTAGCTGTAATGCACAGACATACAAGGCCCTCAGTCTAGCTGGCACTTGCCCTTCTTTGCTTAGTGGGTAACTCTCCCGACAGCTAATCGTAGATGTCGATAAACTGTGCCTGAGACTCAGTAGATACCAACAGGTATGTTTTAAATATCCCCTGAAATCGAGGAAAACAAGAACCCCCTTTGATCTCATTGGAAGTCCCAACCACAAATGATTCTCAGATACCAGTAGACCCTTGACAATTTCCCTACCAAGAATAATACAGTTTGGCAATTTGTTATAGAATTAACGTGACCATTTCTGAACCAAATTGTGGAATACTAAGTCTAACAATGGTCTTTTTTTCTGATTTATGAACTGATTTATAATTATTCATCACTTCATTATACCGTTAATGAATCACTTCACTGGAAAATTTGTAAATTACTTGAATTCAGAATTGTCTCAGAAAATCCAAAATAACTACATGGCAAGATCTAAAGATCCAATCACACACAGACCCAAACAACTTGGACTCTTTGATGCTCATTTTGAGTAAGTCTCATCTCCAAAGGCATAGGAAAATTTTACTGTTTCCAAATTTGCTATGTAATGTATAACTCCCCATATAGGTCAGCTTAAAGGAAGATCAATGATCTAATAATCTTATGGTAAGCCTACCATAACCTGCCACGAACACGCCATCTTCCTCTTATGAATGGGGGGAAACAAGCTCATTCAGAATCATGGTAACATTGTTTCATCTGTTCCTGTTAATAGTTAGTAGCCTGTGGATCCATTCCGAGTGTTTATCTTGCAATCTGCCGGAGTGCACAAAGATGCTGTGGCTTTTCTGACAGACCTCTCTGCCACCTTCACACCTACTAAAATCAAGTGTCACGTTCTGCTGTTAATACTGAGCTGGAACACATAAAAACACCTTCACAATGTTAGATGGAGCCCCCAGTCAAAGATTCTATCGAGACCATATAAAAAGTCTCAGGATGTTTAATGAAATCATGAAATCATGACATTCTCCTTACTCCTAAAGTACCCAAATCAGCCAATTCTTATGGTGTTAAACCAGTGGCCCAACAGGGTATATATATAAAAAAATAAACAAATAAAAACCAGTCACTATTGTCAGGAAGTTAGAGAAACAACATCTCTAACTGGGGAGGAAGTGGAGAGACCCTTGCAAGCGCATCTTCCAGAGGAAATCAAGAGGAAGCATTTAGAAGGATCCCCCCACCCCAGCTTTGCTACAAACTTGGTACTAACTAGCCGCCTAAGGCAGACAACCTCACAGGGGTGGGATGTCAGACTCCCACGCAAAATGAAATTAGTGGGACGTTCCAGCACCAATATTTTATTTACATTTTGCTAAGTTTGGAATTTAATGTGCAGCTTGAAAATACTTTTTAAAGCAGATTTTCCAGAAGACAGAGTAATAACTGGCAAAGGAGGGGTTCTCAGTAAATAAACACTACTGAGTGCAGAAGAGTGTGGACGAGATAGGGCCGCTGGTGATGAGCGCACGCAGCTGCCACGAGCTGCCGTGTCCCCTTCCCTTCTGTATTCAGAGACGACATAGAGTGTCTCTTCATATGGGCTAAACTGGCATGACAGAAGTGAGCCTTCACGTATGTTTTCAATCTTTATTAGGAAGAGATTCGCCTAAAACACCGTGGGGACTTGCCACAGGATCCGTGTTTTTGCTGTCGAGCTCACACATTCTCTCTGTTTCCGATCTCGTCCCCAGTCCCCCTTCTCTTAATGTAACGAGAGAAAATGGCACGTTAATTCCAGCTCCACCTCTGCTGGGTCATTCTCAGGTCAGCAGATCAGAGACACCAGCAGAAGAAAGAAGACAGCGCGCTCCCACTGCAGGGCAGAACGAGCCGGCCATCCGTCAGGCCCGCGCACGCGGGAACAATGACAGTCATCTGTCAGAAAGCAGGAGGTGGCGTCTCATTAACACGCTGCTCACCTGCCCTGAGCTACACCTCGCTTATAATAATATCGATCATTCACCTCCGAGGGGCTGCTTTTTTCTGCTGGATGAAATAACAACCACTCTATTTCCCCTCTTCTCCCCGTGGAGTGCCCACGGCAGGCTTGCTGGGAGACGGAAGACATGGTCGGCCCTGGGCAGGACCGGGCAGGTCCGGCGATGCCGTCGGGAGCGCAAACAATGCGTCCCCCATGCGCTTCGGCACAGGGATCGGTCCCCGCTCCCTGCCGGGGGAGCCGTGCCCTCGCGAGCCGGGGCCGGGAGGTGCAAGCGGGCAGCTGGGGGACTTGGTCCTGCTGCCCGCCATCGACCCCACTGTCCTCAGGAAGGCTCCTGAAGATCTCACACTGGTTTTCCACTGTTTCCTGTGACTACAGATGTGACCATGAAGTCAGCAAACAGGGTTGGTTTTATGAGCACTGGGACCCACCACGCCTCTCTCCTCACTGCCTGCGATTTTCCCGATACCATCCGCCCCTGGTGAGCATTTAATTAACTCAGCCTAAGGAAACCCTGAAACTCTGGCCACAGAGGGAGTTCTTCTGGGGAAATTTTGTTGTGAAACCCTATTTAGTGATGTTCCCAAAAGGAGACTGTCGGGCTTTTGCTCTGCTGCAGGCTTCGTGGCCTGTGCAGTCCCAGGGTCTGGGTTTCTCTGATGGGCCATAAATAGATTCTTTTACAAAGTTCTAATGGAAAGCCCAGGATTGAAACTTACGCCCCCATCCGGAACCGTTCATAAATTATGAAAATGTGTTTCTCTTCCACCGTAAAGGGATTAAACACACACACACGCACACACACACTCGGCCTTTTTCAATTCTTAAAAAAAAGGAAAATATAACATACCTTTTTTTCCCTGGGTGGAAAAGTAGACAAAAGCCCCTGCAGCTCAGAGGGGTCCACGGACGAGAACACAGTGGCTCAGAGCAGCAGTGCGACCTTCAGGAAACCAGGCGAGCCAGGCAGCCGCAGACCATGCCCCGGGCAGGAGGGGACATAAAACAAGTCAATGCAAACTTGGGAGAGTGGTCCTCGTGGTGTCAGGGACTCGGGCGTGTCACTTACAAGCACAGGACTGACCCACCTAGGACACAGGGAGGAAAGAAGCATCTGAGCTCTCGAGTCCTGAATGCTCGGGGCCAGGGGACGGACGAGTGTAGGTGTCTCTCCTGGGAACGGCAGCCCAGGGATAAGTCAAAGCGACAATGGGTCGCCTCACCATGTCGCAGGGTCCCCTCACCATGCCACAAAGCAACGCCTCCTTCCCGCCTTGTCACTCGGATACAGTTCACCAGTTGCGTTGAACTGTGGAGAAAACGTCAGCTGGTGGAGAAAATGTCTCATGCAGAGCAACTCTGCCCTGCTGAGGTGCACTGTCCCCTGCGTGGGGAGCGGCCGCCTTCCTCGGGGTTCGCGGGTCTGCGTGAGGACGCATAGTTTTAGTGACGTTTTTCTATTAAGAGTACAGGTATATACTGTCTTCTTTCTCTTATGATTACAATTTGCACAATAAAAACTGAGTGCCTGTGGGAAAAGAAAAAGTACGGGTGTATCATCCCTTATGTGCAATTACAAAAACCGAAAATGTTTGAACACTGAGAAGACTTTCATAACTACTTCTGCGACAAAATCTGACCTAACCTTCACTGGCGTGAACCTATTCCTAGTGTCCATTTTTTCCCATTTAGACTGAAGATTCCTACCTTGGACTCATGCACTTGAGAGTACTGCCCCTTCCCCGAGAAGTTACTGAGTATAAAATATACGTGCACGGTGGCACCTTTCTCAAATCAAAAAGACTGAGCACTAAAGCACACCTGGCTGGCTGGTTTCCGATCAGATCCTAAGGAGCTTCCTTCCCCCACATGCCCCTCGGATTTGAAGGGGTCTGCAAATCTCTGTGCAGACGCCCTCCGGCGTCCCATCATGCCTCGGAGACGACAAAGGAACGACGAAGGGAACACGGGGTTTGTTATGTTTTTTCTGGGAACCTCCCCCCATGCTGAAGCCGTCCATCCATCCCTACTTCCCCTTCTTTTCCGAAGAGCAAGGAACGGTCTTGATTAGTAATAGTTCTGCCAGGAGCACTGAGCTCGCTCCCAACCACGCAGCCCTTTGATTTGAGGAAAGCCCTGGGGCCCTGCCTTGGGGCTACGTGGAGCCTGTGGGATCCAACAGGCAGTCTCCCCAGAGGAAAGGCCGGACACCTCACCCACCTCCGCTTTGCCAAACCTTCACCCCTCCTTCTCTGATTTGCAAAAGCCATTACCACAGTTGCTCTAAGGGGGAAAAATAAAATATAGGCCTACCCAGTTCTAATTCCCAAGAACTTAATCTATATCGCGCAGGATTAAAATATTGATTTTCCAGTAGGCTACTGGAAGACAGCAGGTGGATTTTGATGCAGGAGCCCTACGTGTGCCAGAAGCCAAATTTCACTTCTACGACGGTCGTGTTTACCGTCGCGGCACTTCTCCCCGACTCGCGGCACTTCTCCCCGACACTTGCCCTGTCCCCTTTTGTGCCACGCAAATTATTTTCAAAACTTCGTATTTTAAATCAACCACTGGATGTCTGCGTAGGATTTTTCCCAATCACTGGGGAATGACCCTTTCTAAAACCCAGTCCAGACTCATTATGCAGCTTTTTATGTGTTCTTTATTTATTCGGGACAGGGAAAACAAGCACATAATACAACATGTGATCTTTCACACAGATTCCTCTTCCTCCTCTCTCTCACTCCTTCTCCCCCATCCCTACCTCTCTCTCCCTCCCTCCCTCCCTCTCTCTCTCTCTCTCCTTAATTGCCCGGCCTTTACAAACCCAGGCCTGCGAAAGAAACACCCGTCTTTTCTCTGTCAGATGTGCCTGGCTGGGGAAGCTATTGGGTTTATAGAAGAGACAAACATTTCAGGCATGCCATTCTGGGGTAATGAAGCATGGCAACAAAATATACCTGTGCAACATTTGATAAAGATGAGCTGACACGCCAGTCCAAATAGGTTCTTTTGTGTGTCTGCACGTGTCTGCCATCACCGCTTCCATCTTAGAGCAGGAAGACGGCGGCGGCGGCGGCGGCGGCAGCGACCAGAAGGGAGAGCCGCTCACACAATTAAACGTCGTTTACCTCTGGCCTGATTTCACTCCCACTACCCTTAATTTATTACAGGTTTTCTCCCTTTCTATATATATATATAAAAAAAAAGTGGCTCAATTTTTCTTCTTTCTGTTGCTTCCACTTGCTTTTACAGGGGCTCCAGAGAAGACAATAGGGAAAGTCCCCGGGTGGGTCGCACTGGGTCCTCAGTTAAAATGCCTCTTCGTGGGGTTTGTATGGCCTTTATTGTTGTTTGATTAATGTAAAGCAAAATTAAACCCTACAGTTACACATGGGTACAGCAGCCAGAGAGCGGGCCGACTGTACTTCCTCCTTCGGTTTACAGAAAACATCTTTTGTTGCTTAAGAATGAGAGCAGGACAGAGCGAGCTGGAGGCCAGCTGCAAAGCAAGACTGGGAGACGCAGAAAACCCCGTGGCCCGAATACACGCCAGAGAACCGTCTCTGTCGCTCCTCCAATCCGGCTTGCTTTCCTCGTGCTCCTCTGCCGACTTCTCGGTCCAAGCTGCGTGGGTTTCCTTTCTTCGGGATGGCCAAGGTGGCCGTCCCCCGGTGTCCCCCGGCGGGGGCCTCGGCGGGGACGGCGCCGTGACCGAGGGAGGGGGTCTGCCTTGCATCCCGCACCGCCCTCGCTAAACCTGACTTCACAAAGGCCTATGCAGTGGATTGCCTTTATGCTCTTTCTAGGCAAGCGCGGCCTATTTATAAAAGCAGTGCCGAGAAGCTGAAAGGCGTATAATAGCCGCTCTGTATTATGAAGCTCTTCTGTTGAAAGAGCCGGACAAAGTGCCTTGGGTTATTTGATTTCCTCTTCTCCCCTCGATGGCAGTAGCCGTTTTGGCGGTGCGCGTGACGACAATGAGCGCTTTGTGGTCTGATGACCTCCCTGAGAGCCAGACACACACAGGTTTTGCTTTTGTTCACTCATCTAATTACCAACGCTCCACTGTATCTCTTCTCGCACATAGAAACTCCAGTTAACCTTTCAATTCAAATAGGCTGGGCCTTCCATTTGCTTACATCGGAGTAAGGCTACTCTAAATTGTCATTTCCACGTGAAATAATCTAGGATAAGGGTCATTTCTCCTTCCCCTCAGACCTCGTGCCCTAGGAGTCTTTATTCGGTAAAAACCTTGAGGACGAGGATGAGGGACAAGCACATGGGATTTTGGTCTGAAAGGGTCCGGGTTCAAGCAATTGCCCTGTTGCTCATTAACTGGGAAAAGTCTTAATATCTTTGTGCTTCTGCTTCCTCTTCTATAAAGTTAGTATAGGAAGATTCTGGACCTAGCACGGGAGGGACTGGAGAAAATCAAGTGGGTATGAGAGCACTCTGGAAACAGCAAGCACTACACCCAGGGTCACTTCTTTTTAAAAACATGTTAAAAGTCGTTTGTGCAGATAAAAGAAAACTTCAAAAATAATCACAGAATATAGTCATGTTAAATCTCAAAAACTTAGCGATGAAAAAGAAGGAAAAAAATCCAATAAACTCCCAGATTGTAATGCATCTGGCCTTACCGAGTCTATGTTCTATAAAATTCCCGGTTATTTAAGGCTGCGTCTTGTCAAAACCATTACATTGACTTCCTTCTTTTAATTTGCAAAGTAATGGTGAAAATATCCCTCGAGACTTACAGCAGCGAGCACTGTCTAATGGAAGTCATTCAGTAAGTTGGCTATTGTTTTATTGGTGGTAGGAAACACACTCCTGACTAGAAGAGATGTATTTCGGAAGAAACTCTATAAATTTATCATAAAATCAGCCATTTCTTAGCCACACAAAAATAGTGACATGAACAAAATTCCTAAAGTAAATGAAAAGGTTCCTTTATTTTCTTTTGTTTCAGATTTTAAGTCAAATTGATTGAGTTATCATTTGACAATTATCCATGTCAGCAAAGGCGTGCACCAGAATGAAGACATGAAACATTCCCGTCGCCCTCAGTCGCATCGGCAGCCAACCCCCCCACACCCGGTCTCTAGCAGCCACCGACCAGCTCGTGTCTCTGCAGGTCTCTCTTTTCCAAAGCTTCGAATACACAGAATCACAGAGTATGTCGCCTCTCGAACTTGGCCTCTTTCCCCAGCATAACGCACTTGCATGTCCTCCGTGACTGCACATGAGCGGAGCGCTCCTTTCCTCGCAGGGAGTCCGCACTTGCTTGTCTACACTCAGTTTGCTTCCAGAGTTTGGCAGTTATGAGGAAAACCACGTGCGCGTGCGTATAATCCCAGAGCATCCGTTGCTTGAAGGTGTCTTCCGTCCTCGCAAACTCAGCATACACAGATTTTTGTGTGGACATTTTATATTTTCATTTCTCTTTGATAAATATGTAGGCGTGGATGGGATCCTGGGTAAGAGGGTGGGTGTATGTCTCATTTTACAAGGCTCTATTAAATTGTTTTCCAGAGTAGTGGCGCCATTTTGCATTCCTAGTGGCGGTGGATGAGACTTCATGGTGGATGATGTCGTGGGGCTATTTTCTACCTGTGTGTCTGGTCTGAGGAGGCTCCTTCAGATCTTCTGCTCATGCTTTTTTATTGAGATGTTTTTCTTATTATCCTGAGAAACTTTAGTCTAGATGCCAACATTCTACCAGATGTGTGTGAGAAAGATACTCTCTCCACTGCGCCGGTCATCTTCTCTCAACAGTGTCTTCTGAAGAGCAAAAGCTTTTAATTTGGAAGATCAACCCGTCGATTGTTTTTGCTATGTATTTCAGTATTTCGGTACTCCTGAGTACTGAAATTTTTCTAGTGTGTAACTTAATTAGAAAGACTCATTGACCAGTTGTAGGGTCCTCCTCAAACAAACAAAACTGGTCAGGAGGACTCCTCAATACACCATTTTCCCTTCCTTCCCCTTCATGAACATGTGTGAAATTCCGAAGTCCATACAAGGAACATGGTGTGTTCTGGCTCCAATCAGATAACAGGTGGCTCAGGGCCTGAGATTAATGAGGCGGATGAGGGAGACCCTTGCCTAGTTATTAAGTCAAGCATTTGGCTTGGGTGAATTTAATGGTAAAATTACTATAGAGAATCTCAAAGTATGAGCTTGCTCTGCCTTTTCAGTTTTGGGGGGTTGTTTGTTTGTTTGTTTGTTTAGAGCTGAGAGGAGAGGCAGAGAGAGAATGAGAGGCAGAATCCTAAGCTGCACACACAGCTCAGAGCCCAACATGGGGCTCCATCTCACAACCCTGAGATCATGACCTGAGCCAAAGCCCGGAGTTGGCCAGTCAGCCAACGGAGCTGCCCAGGAGCCCCTCTGCTCTCCCCATTCTTGACTCACGTCTGTTCATGGACTTCAAAAAATGAATCAACTGATTAAGAAGAATTAAAAAGAAAGCCCTATGAATGGCCAATCCAGAGTTTAAAGAACCATTAACTCAGGCGCACATCAACTCCTAAATATGTACCTAAAAACCCTTTCTCTTTACTTGTTGAACCTCTCTTTTTGTGGTGGGGAAGGGAGGACTCTAGGGTTCTCCGGACAAGATGTGGGCGTCCTCTCTGAGACACACGCAGGCAGACGACCTCTTGATGGCCGTCTTGGGCCTCTTCCATTGCTCGGGTTCCCCTCTCCGATGCTGGAACTCTCTGGAACTTGCTGGTGGCTCCCCCATCCCGTCTCCGTTCCTGCAGTCCCCACGCTACAGCTCTTGGCATTTCCGTCTGCTTCTTTCTGCTTCTGTGACACCTGTACGCAGACCCTTTCCTCGGACTATTCAGAAAGCAGCTGGAGCCTTATTTTCATCCATCTGCGCGTCTGCACCTTCCGCACCTCCGCGAGTCCCAGACCCCCCACCGCGGTGACCCCTGTGCTCTGTGGCCCTGTGCTTCCTCCTGGTGGCTGGGTCCTTAGCTCCCTCTGGGCCAGCCTTCCAGGGCTTGTTCCCAGCAGGGACAGGCCTTCCTCTCATCCTGCAGGCTGACTCGGCCGCGTGCCTCCGCAGCTGCCCTCCCGGGCCCTGAGCATCACCGCATCTCTGGTTCGTCCTGGCTCGCACTCACCTGCTCTCCCAGTGCCACCGAACATCACAGCACGTCAAAAAGACCCCAGAAGCCCCTGGTGTCTCTGTCTGCTGTGGAAACCCACCATCTCCCCTTACCCCATCACTGAGAGCCACAGCTCCGATGTGCTCCGCTAGACTCCTGTGGCTCCAGAGAAAAGGCAGCCTGGCTTTCTGTTCCCCTGTGAGGTCAAGACTGTGGTCAAGCAAAGGGGGTTAAAGATGCGCTGGGTCTAGGTGGGGCCGGTCGGGAACAAAGCAGGCAATCCGATGTGGCCAGGAGGGCTTCAGCACACGGACCTGGTCATCGCCCGCTTGGCAAGACTCATCCCAGCTACTCCAGTGGGAGGGGGCGGAGGACAACTGGAAATGTTCGGAATGATTGACCAAAACGGTTTAGCAATCTCTAGACCAAGGGCCATTAATCTGAAAATGGCTCTGAGTCTATTTGATTTCAATAGAAAGAAAAGACTCCTTTTGAAATGGATAGTGACAGCCAAGTTCAGAGATAACAGACTGGCAGTGACAAGCGGTACTTCTTAAAGCAAACAGAAACCCTTGCTGGCTGTGTTTGGTCAGTTGGTTTTTCAGGTCGTCAGGAGGGAGGCTCACGTCCCGTTCCCCACCTGCCCTCCCGCCATCAGAGCTCACAGATGCGCAGACCTTGCTGGGGAGCCAAGAGCGGAGGGACGAGGAGGACGGAGCAGGGCAGGGGGAGCGCTGGGAGCCCCCAAGCCCTCCTTCCTCTACCCCTTCACGGGCCACAGACAGGAGACAGGAGAGAGGCAGCGGGACCCTGCGGACGGGCCGGTGCGCTGGCCTCGGAGAGAAGACTCCGCGGGGCGGGTTGTAGGCACACTCAGGCGCTCGTGTGGCCTCAGCACCAAGTCTTGGACCATCCCTGGAAGGACAGCAGGACAAGGTCATGGGAAAACACTCCTCTGAATCACTCTTAAGGAGGCAGAGGAATTAGGACTGATTTATGAATGTATTTCCACAATTTACTTGGAAATTTGTAATGTCTGTGCAGCCCAGCGAGAAAAAAAAGAAAAGGCGACGGTTGTGTGAAGGAGCGTTTCTGTCCCACTTTATTGTAAAATTATCCCATGCTACCTGCTCTAATCCCGTGAAAACAAATTAAATCCTCACTAAGCTGACTTTAAATCAATAGTTTCATTTAAGAATAGTGTGACTTAATAAAAATAAAAAACTAACTGGTCCAGCCAATTTAAGAGGGGAATAAATCATTGCCCGAGGAAAAATAGCAGATTTGACTTGTATATGGGCCCCAGGTCCGTTTAGGGGGGAGAGTCTGTGTCTAAATTAACTCCAGCCGAGAAGGAAGCCCACCGCCTCACTCCGGGATCTGCCGGGCTGTGCCAACCCCAAGAGCACGGGTGCTGGTCCCCCGAAAAGAGGGAGCAGCGTTTCAATGAGTATTTTGAAAAAAAAAATCACTAAAAAATACAGGATGACACTCCATGGGGGTCTCTCCTCAGCGACCCTGCGAACCACCCAGGGATTACCTGTGTGAACTGAGAAACACGCTGTTCACTGCAGCAGAGGCAGACAGGGCCTCGTGACGATGTGCCGGCCTCGGTAAGTGCTCCTCAGCCAGCCAGGACAAAGGCAAAATTAGGTGTGTGTGACTAACATCAGTAATTACAATAGATGCGTGATCTATCGGCAAACCTTTAAAAATCAAAGGGTTAGGCAGACTTTTTGTTGTATACTAGAGGTATGTTATCATTTTCTGAAAAATGAAAGTCATCTAGAAATAAAGACTACAATATCACTAAAGAGGTCCTCGCAAGGGGTTACAGAAGAAACCCTCCGACACCATCATTCTAAACTAGTACTTTGTCCCATTTAATGAAGTACTTGTTTATTAATCATATAAATTAGAAAAATCCTTAGAACCCCATGCTTGCCCGCTTACTTTATTATTATGTATTAGGGATACATAAACATTAAAGTGAGTGCCTCCAGACCGTGACGCATCAATATTATCAGTGTCACTCCTTACCACCAGGACATTTTTAAATTTTCTTAATTATAAAATGTCAATTCCAGTTACTCACCGATGTTCATGGCCAATCGGGTACTTTTATTCATCATGTTGACACTAACAAATAAGAAAGCATACCCTTTCTAATGTAAGATTTAACCTAAAAAAGCCGGACAAGACCACTTGTTCTTTCCCATTGGTCTCTCTCTTAGGGACTAAATTTAATTTCTTTAGTTGGCCAGAAAAACACTTGGCAAATACCTAGAGAATCAGTTATTAAGGCAGCGTAATTTTGTGGGGAACACTTTAGCTCCGATTCAGCCTCTAGTCATGCTCTTATATTGATAATTCCGTGTCACCTACTTAATTATTTGATATTCTGGCCTCGGTTTTCTCATCCATAAAAGGTCAGTGTTCTAACCTTGGCTGGTCACTGAGTTACTAAGAGGTCTCACGGGGAAGGAATGACTGGGCCTCCTGTCTCTCCGCAAATGAACATGGTAATTAATCCGAACACACACACACACACACACACACACACACACACTTGGCTTTTCTGTGGCATTCATATATATCTATCCAACATGGCAGAATGATCCTGGCCATCCTAAAGTGAGAGCTCTAGGAAGGACTATGGCAAAATATGGTCACTAAAGAGCCTATTCTCCTAGGGTTAGCCAAGGGCGTACACGCTGCACCCATTTTAGACCATGTCCGAGGTTCAGAATGTAGGGTGATGGCCTCAAGAGACCTGGACGGAGTGTTTCCAAACTTGCTCCAACGTGACCAGTTGGTGAGATGAATCCATGGTTACTTCACCATGCCAGTCTCCGCCTGCTGCAAACAAGTGACCTGACAGCTACAAACTAGCAATGTGTTTGTTTCTATTTGTATGTTTTCCTTTTCTGGAAGGTCAATCCTTTGTTTTCAATATCCACTCAAGCGAAAATCTTCACCGTTATGAAGCAATTCCCCAGCAGTCTCTCCTTGAAAAGTGCTCTAAAATCATTCTGTGAACAGCTCCTCTCGATTACCCGGGAGGTAGGTGGGCATTTTACAAATGGAGAAACCAAGAATGAGCAGGAAGCCTGGAAAGATCGTGGGCCCACGATCATGTCGCCAAGAGAAGGGTTCGTAATCCCCTTGCTGGGTTCTTACCATCCGACCTTGTCCTGAAGTCTCCGCAGTATGGACATTGCTCCCATCAGCCCAGAGATTGAAGCATCAGTACAAGAGCTGTTGTCGGAAAGGGGGTCACCTGGTCGACAAGGGACATCCTGTGAAGCTTAATCCTGCCCACGCAACTGCCGATCCCTCCAGCCCCTTGGCCCTTCAGAAGCTCTCCCCCAATTCTGACTGTTAGGCAGTGGTTCTAAGCCAAACCATTCAGAAGACACCCAGTGGGACAGGGAGTCCCCATCTTTGCCAGCCAGGCAGAGCCAACATCCGTAGTGATGCCAGGTCGACGACACCTACAGCCTCGGGTCACAAAGGACAGCTCAGGGAGTCCAGGCTCTTCCAGCCAGAACTCACGCACCCCAGCCCGGCGACTTCCAAGGCCATGAGAAGAGTGTCCTACTCTACCTGCGCAGCCCAGGAATCCAGGGACGTGGCTTGAAGAAGCTTGCTTGGGTCCCCTGAAAGCTTGCCCCAGGCTCCCCAAACTTCCCAGATGACAGGAGTTCCTGGGCAGCTCATCAGACCCCAGATCACCCGGCGCCCTCCCTGGAGTCCTGTCCTAGGACAGGCCGTGGGACTCTCTGTCACAGGCACCCAGGAGATTCTTCTCATCAGAAATTTTCAGAACTAGTAAACAATAAGCCTGACTCAAGGTCAGTGTTCTAACCTTGGCAGGAACTAAGCAAGTCACCTGTGCCTCTTACCAAACCGGTTCAATTGCTGCACAGCTTAGTGCAAATGCAGTGCAGCCCACACGAGGATGCGGCGTTTCCAGAGCTGTGTGCAGATCCCTGAACACAAACCGCAGTGTCCTGAGAGGCCAGCGTCCCACACCCACGGCCGCGGTCCCAGAGTGCTGTGGGGCAGACACCTGGAGGGGGCGAGACTGCGGGTTCTTTCACAGGCAGGAGCTTCTGGGAGGCCGAGCCCCGGAGGAGGAGCAGATGGCAAAGAACCGAGTCCTCCTTTCCAAACGCCCCAGCTGGCTGGCTCAGTAGTTTTAACACCTTAAGAAAACGTGTCTTCACTCACCTGAGTCCTGACCTTCCAAGACAGGAGATAGAACCAGGCAGAAGAATCAAGCCAGTCTCTGAGGGGGGGTTAGATGAGATGTTTCCAGCCAAGTCAGTGGGAACACAGACTCCCTTTCCCCAGTGAGCGCCGGCCCATACCTCGTGCTGTTCGTCTCCAGTGGGAGCTGCCACAGGTTTTTGCTTCTTTTCTTTAACTTCATCTGCTAAAAGAGTTGCTTTGCAACCAATAAAACATCCAGAGACGAGTGCCAGAAGCCTCAGGAACCGGGGAACAGGGGCCCCTGGGTTTCCAGGGCTTCCCGCCAGCTGCCGGGCAGGAGCCCCACCCGGTGCTGGTCGCCCCGCTGAAGGGAGACGGGAGCCCGCCGGGCCGAGGCGGTCAGCCCGCCTGTCCTGCATTTGTTTTGTGTTCGCGGCTACAGACATTCTCTGCAAAATAACTTTAAAAGCCTCAGGATTGCATCAATAAATAAGTAAATAAGGCTGATGACTGCGGTATTTTTACCAAGCAGAAGAGCCGCAGCCAAACGCAGAAGAGCGGCAGGTGGGCGTTCCCAGCTCCCTCACACGGCCCGGCGTGCGGGCCCTCGAGCTGCCCAAGCAGGGGCTGAGCCCAGCGGCCCTCCCCACGGGCATGTCCCAGGATGGGGGCCACAGGCCCCCATGTCGTAGACTCTGCCAGGCAGGGCAACCCGATCTTCACATCTAAGAGAAGTTGGTGGAGGAAAGCAGGCAGAAACACTCAGGCTCCAACGATGCGTCTCCCCCAGGAGTCCACGGCACCGAGAGCACCCCAGGATGGGGGGGGCGGGCTGTGAACATGGTGGGTCGCCTTCAAACAGGTTCCAGCCCCTTCTTCAAGGCGATCGATCTGGGCCTTGGCTTGGTCCCATCAACACACAGCCCGGCCCTGCACTGAATACAGGTTGGCTTTGTAGGTTCTGTTGAATGAATGATTTCCTTGCCCCCTACAGATTCATCTTTTGTGAGCGTGAAAATGCTGCTGCACCCCCAGCCTGGGAAGATTTCCTAGAATCCGGGCCCACAGGAGGAGCTGTGCTCCAGCCTGAGTCCCCCAGAGCCGTGGTGGCGCCAACTTCCCCTCATCTCTCTCATGTCTTCTGTCTAGAAACCACCTCTCAAAGCTCCTTCAGAAAGGAGCTCCTATCAGGACCAGGGAATGGAAGAAAATGGGCCACAGGTGGGTGACAGCTAGGCTGATGCCTTCCCCAGGGGATCGTGCAGGGCACCGCGCACACCCCACCCCGCATAGGACAGGACCCGGGGTGTCTCCCCCATTCTACACGGGCTCCCTGAGGGCCAAAGCGTGTGTTAGAACACACTGTTTCCTCAGGACCCGTCACAGCATCTGGTACCTGACAGGTGTTCCCTAAACATTGGTCACGTGATTGATGATGGAGTCATAGTGCGACACCTGTTTCCTCCAGCAGGGAAAGGTTTTGTACACAGGGATCCTACTGTAGCATGAGCATTTCTGTCATAATCCTGGCCCTATAACAGACACCAAAAAAGGGCGGACTTCAGTTTTGTATCCTGTTGGCTCGTGAACCCCCCGCTTTATGAAATCACTGTCCCTGTTTCTCATGCCCAGGTGCTGAGTGCTGGCTTTGCCCCACGAGGGGCCTCATACACACTCACTCCCAGCTCACCTGAAACCACGGGAGCTCTGCGGGGCTCTGAGAGTCTCTCAGGGAAACTCCTTCAAGACAACCAAAACACAGAAGCGCAGATCCCGGAAGACTTGCCTATGGAGAGACAAAGACCACGAGCTCGGTATGGTCCCTGGTAACTCGCACATCCCTGTAGGGTAAAGAGGAACGCCCCCCACAGGCGGGACAGAGGGTATCACAGGTTGGTGGGGACCTGCGTTTGCGGCTTCAACAAGCACTGTATCACATCCTGGAATCTCCTTGAGCCTCCAAAGGATCCCACAAAAACTATGTGGACACTTCCTTTTATTGATGAACAACATGGGTGGTAAAATTCTGAGAATGCACGGATAACTCTGAAATAATACTAAGGCACCGTCATTACACGTATTTTCTCTACTTGAAAAATGTTTTCATGGAGCTTACAATAGTAAAATATGTATATGCATGAATTTTTTTAAAAGATTGTATTTATTTATTAGAGAGAGTGCATGAGTTGCGGGCAGAGGCAGAGGGAAAAGCTGTCTCCCCACTGAGCAGGGATCCTAATGTGAGGCCTGATCCCAGGACCCTGAGATCATGACCTCAGCCAAAGGCAGACGCTTAAAAAACTGAGCCACCCAAGCGCCCCACACTTGAAGTTTTTGAAAAAGGTATTTAAGAAAAAGGTAACTGAAAAACGTAAAATAAATTAATTATACAAGCAGCCAGGGGCCAGATACTTAATGTAACTGAATTCTGAATTTGAGCTTCCTCGCAGTCACGTCAAAAAATGAAACCTACTGTTTTCTAAAGACAGTAGAGTTGTCAAAAGAGCAAACATTTGTCCTAATGTGATGTTCTACACTTAATTTAGGAAGCAAATACTTAAACATAAAAGATATTGCAAACATCACTAATAGTCTTTAAAAACACTTTAGAACATGAAGAAATGTGGATTACTTGAGCATCTCCTTTAAGCTAAAGTCAAAAGCCTAATTTCATTGTATTTGTAAATTCCAAAATTAACACGTTACTCTAAAAGATTCTTATGCTGAGAAAGTGAATAAAAAGCAGCTCTTTTCGAACACAGAATTGTGTCTTAGCTCATTAAAGATGAGCTCACGATGTTGCTTCTCAACGACCCCAGAAAATGAGAAGAACGGGCGTTGCCAAAGCCTTCAACCTGTCTCTCGAGTACCAGCCCTACGCTGGAAGTCGGAGGCCTCCACGTCGGCCCGGTGCGGCACCAGTCACAGAGCCCCTGTCGGCACCCGCCGGCACAGCCACTGCCAGCCACGTGTGGCCCCGGAGCCCTTGAGGTGGACCAGCACGACCGAGGAACTAGATGCCATTCAGTTGTTCACTGTAAAATGGCTAAAATGGTAAATTTTAGGCTGGGTCTATTTTACCAGCAATAAAAACTAAATGGAGCGGATAGAGTGAGCTGTCGGAAGTTTGCAGAAAGATCTGGAAAGGAAGACAAATGTGTGTTAGGATTCTGCCAAATCTGACTCTGTTCCGATAGGTTTGTGCATTAGATTTGCAGGAAAAAAAAAAAAAAGATAGAGAGAGAGAGAGAAAGAGAGAGAGAGTGCTTATGGTTTCTCTGGAGCCAATTATTATAGTGACGCTAGACTAGGGTGTACAGTCCTTTCTGTGAAAAGGACCATCTTAGGGAGAGTTTGTACAGCTTTTTAAGGGAAATCTGCCCAAACAGCAGAGGCCCCGCCTGACCAGAGTGACTTCAATGCTCTGCCCCCAACCCTGCCAGGCCCTTGATGATTCTTCATAAAATAAAAGAAACAACACATGTAAAATAGACGTATAAGACAAATAGATATGAAACCTAACTTACAATTCTAACCAAAGACTCAGCTCACCTTCCACATAGAAATGCATGCAAGTCAGTACAGACCCAGAGTTTCACGGATACATAAACCTAATAGATTTCCGGTACCCAAACATTTTGGTAAAAGTATAAAATAAAATGTGTCCCTCCTTGTTCGTATTGCTTTGAAACAAGTGTTCCAGGTACAGGACAATTTGCAGTTGGTACAACTTCTGAAGCTTTTTTTTTTTTGAATCGAGCTAACCAAGGCACTGCCTCAATTTCCTATAGTCTGAAAACCCAAAGAGCTTGACTTCACAATGCTGCCGAACCTTCATGCCTCTTTCACTCGCTCCTACATCATATGCCTGAATACCACATTTGGCATTGGCGGAACAGTATTTTTTTTTTTAAATAATGTCCTATTTCTTTTTTTTTTTAAAGATTTATTTATTTATTTATTTATCTGACGGACAGAGATCACAGGTAGGTAGAGGCAGGCAGAGAGAGAGAAGAGGAAGCAGGCCCCCTGCTGAGCAGAGAGCCCGATGCGGGGCTCGATCCCAGGACCCTGAGACCATGACCTGAGCCAAAGGCAGAGGCTTTAACCCACTGAGCCGCCCAGGCGCCCTCTCCTATTTCTTTTTCTGATAATACCTTCCTTCCTTTGTTCTTACCCCGTTCGAGCACCTGTGCTGCTCTGCGCTTGGTGCCGTCTCAGGGAAAGAACTTGCAAAGGAGGAAGGAAAGCACCTGTGAGTGTCTTCTCGCTCGTGTGTTCCGGAACTGTATTCCCTCGGAGGAACAAGCCATCAGCCAAGACATGTAGGAGGCTTTGAGGCTAGATGGGCTTCTCCCCGCAGCCGTCTGCCCTAACATGTCCTCAGACAACGTAACAACCTCCTGGCTTACAGGGAAAGAGAGGGAAGAAAGGCAGAGAAGAAAAGGGGAGGGCGCACAGTTTCCGGAAGGTTCCTGGGAGCCTCACAGCATTTGTGAGATGGGAGCCCCCAGGGTCTGAGACGGCGCGCCCGGCAAGACACGGAGGGGGCGTCCGTGGGTGTAGGTGGCCAGTCTGGGTCAGCAAGCCTGCGACGGTCCTCCGGAGAGTTCCATCCTCGTGTCTGCCGCAAAGGTGAGCCGCAGCGTGCTTCCACAGAGGAGAAGCAGAGCCAGCGGGGAGTGGGTGCTGAGAGAGAAACCTCTGCAAGCTCCCGCGCGGCCAGTGTGAGCAGCAGGAGGGGCAACAGCCAGAGCAGCTTCTCTGGGTCAGGCTCGCGGCCCGCAGCAGAGGCTGGGCCTTCCACAGGCTTTCCTCAGCACCCCTGCAGTGCTGGGGGGGCGGACTTGAGGGGCCAAAAACCTCAGAGAAAGGGTGACTTCATCAGGTCACGTAAAACACAAGATTTTTATACTTGTGCACAAGAGTTTGGGAACTGAAAGTTGTACCTCCTCTAAGTGACATTCAGCAGTCTTAAAGCAGGTGTCAACTCACTGTCACAAACGAGCCTCGCCTTTTCATCTCCGGACACAACAGTCCCCAAATTAAAGTACACCTGGGCTGGCAGCACCGGTGCTCACGGACCGCAACGTCCCGTTCCTCACGGTTTACGCCGCAGACGGAAGCCATTATTCGTTCCTTGTGTGTGTCCTGGGCAGCGTCGCCAGAACGGGGCGTGCAGACACGGAGGGCCGGGGTCACACCTGCGTCCGAGCGCTGCCTTCCCTCCGAAGCCTGCTTGACTCCTCTCTAGCGCTCCTTTCCCCTCACAAATGGTTTTATTAATCGTCACCTCTGGGACTTAACCGGAGAATCACACAATGTCCCCGAGAGACCTCTGGGGAAGGACAGCTTCCCAACGATCTCCTCTCCGAGCCAAGAATTCTTGGAGACAGAAAAGGCAGCTCTTTCTCTCCTCCAAATGCACATTCTGCCCCAGCGGGGAAGCAGAGCCTTCCTGGGGATCCGCTTCCCGGGTGATGGACGGTGAGGCCACACCCAGGTTGGGATTGGGAGCTCCAAGCCAGTGTGATCTCTTAATCCGCACGGAGAACCTCTCGCCCGCCCTTCTGAAAGCAGCACACGAGGTGTGCCCCAAGCACTGGGTTCAGGGTGGGGGTGGGGTGCGGGAAGCAAGGTCATGGGAACGTCCAGGGGAATCACTGCCAAAAACCAACTTGGAGCCGCCAGTCCTCACCAGTGCGTTCTTGAGAAAATGACTCAGACAAGCCAGGAAGCCAGAGCGTTTGGATTGATTTGGTTGTTGCTGTATTTTTGTTTTCATGTTCACGGCTATCCTTCAAGTTCATTTCCTGCTCATTTCCTCTTGCAGTGATAATTGTCTGCCTCGAATTGATCGGAAGGGAAGACCTGTTTCCGTCTGCCTGGCCCATCGGGGACTGGTGGATGGTCTCCCTGCAGCTCCCTCTGCCCTCCCGACCGAGTGCTGCCCCAGGAAGCGAGAAGGTCACGGTCTCAGGCCAGTGTTCCAGCCCCACCTCGGGACCACCGGCTCCTTGGTCAACTACCAGGTCCCTCTTCTCAAGCCGCTGCCTGTCCTCTGTCACTCGTGACCGCCCACTGCAGGTAGAGCCAGCTGTCTGTTCCATCATAAACTCTCTGCTCCGACCTGACAGGTCACCACACTCTCTGTCGCACACAGAGAAGGCCAGGGGCTGGCAAACACCTGTCCCATGGTTCTCTTGGGGTGCCAGGTGGCTTGAGGCAAGTGCATATCCCCGTCGAGACCAGAAGTTCTCTAGGACTTCTTTCCTTTCCAAAACTGTGGACCCGAGCCCTGTGCCCCTTCCTTTGCATAGTCCCCCCTGCAGTGTTCCCCTGCTAGGTGCTCTGCCTCAGCTTCCTGACCTATGGAGTGGGGGTCATCACAGCACCCATCCTGAAAAATGACAAAGCTCAAATAACACTATTCCTACTGAGCATTTAAAACAGTGCCTGGGTCATAGTAAGATCTCAGTAAATGAGATCTCTTTACTTCTATCAAACACCAGCCAACAGCCACCACCTCCAGGAAGCCTTCTAGGAGAGATGTCATCCATGGTCATCTCCCTCTTTCAGGAGCTTACAGCATCTCTTACACATTCCTCTTGCTTTAGACACCACACATATGCGCTCCAAATACCAACATGGCTTTCTCCTGGTGCCGCACATGTGATGTCATTGGTCTCACGGGATTACGGAGGGCACCCCGTGCTGCGTTTCTTTGTATGGTACCACGACGCACTGTCTACGGCTGAGCAGCTGGAGGGGCAGACACTGGGAATTCCCGGGGGGGATGCCGAGGCTCCCAGTGTGCCCAGAAGAGAGCATGTCAGGTAAGCTGGGAGCCCATCACCTCTGGGGACCCAGAAATTCCCTTCAGAAAAGGTCACGACGGCCTTGATACGTCCACTTCCCAGGGACTGCTCCTGGCGGAGTAAATCTGAGGGCATCCCCTTGGCTGCTTGGTCCACCTCCACACTAAGAAAGCTACGGAAACTTAGGGCTTAAGCTCTGCATGATATTCATGTTTACTGTCTCTAACCGGTGACTCCTGCGTCGTTTACCAATAACGGCCCATCTCAGCGCACCGCGTGCCTGAAAGTCCAAAGGAGGGAGAGGGACCAGAGAGCGAGGGGGCGAGGTTCGCGGAGTTCAGCCCCAGCAGGCCACGCTCCCGTGCCATAACGGAAACGTCAGTCTTGAAAGAGTCACATCAGCGTCCAAAGGCGCCGTAGCCAGGAAAGAGCACCGCACCGCAGAGGCACCCAGGGAGGCTGGTGCTACTACTCTCAGAAGATCAGACACTTGGAGCCCTGGAAGCTTCCGCAGAGCGCTTCTGCTGAGCCGAGGCTCGCGCGGAGACAGACGAGGCAGCGCCCGATGCTGCTCATCGATGACAGCTGAGCAAGAGCAGGCAGCGACTCGACCTCGGCTGGCAACCTCGGTTCTGCGCCGGCAGGAAAACACTGGCCGGGTGTATTCCAGAAGCAGCCGAGATCATCTGCAAAGCTGGGCACAGAATGGAAGGAGCCATTGGCGTCCTGGGCTGTCCACGGAGCGACACCACTGGGACAGTGAGGGGGGGTTGCGCCGGCGAGCCCCCCAGGGCTGCTGCAGGAGAAAGGCTGCTGTATGCATGTCGTCCTTTTGGCCGGATTTGGGGCAGCTCTTCCCAGAATAGGACATCATTACTTTATAAGGATCTTGGGAAGTTGGAAGCATTAATATTTTAAAACAGGAAGAAATTTTCATCCCAGCAATGATACAGCATCACGATAGGTGGTCAGTTGTAGCCGTGCCCCATTGTACATGGGGTAAAAAGATGCTTTTCAACTACCATGCTGGATTTTCTGAAGCCCTGTCAAGGAAAACAGTATCAACTTGTGATGTTGCTTTCTGGGGGAAAAGCCTTTGGCCACGGAGCAAAAGTAATTTTATGCTAAAACAACTCTTGGGAGTTCTCGTTAACCACCGGGGGTAAATAGGACCTTTCAAAGAGCCGACACAGATATTCTGAAGACAGAGTGTCCGCAGTGGTCCTGGCAGATTAAGTCCCTGACAGTGAGATCAATGACCTGCAAGGGAGCCCCTAAATCAGGACGCCTCAACCTTGGCAGTATTGACGTTTCACGGGGGATAATTGCTGGTTGTGGTGGCTGTCCTCTGCATGGTAGGAGGCTCATCAGCACCCCAGGCTTCCACCTGCTAGACAGGGGTAGCCCCGCTTGTGGGACAATCCAAAACGTCCATCAGGACTCCCCAGTGTCCCCGGGGTGGGGGTAGAGGGACAAAATGTGCCTCCCGTTGGGAACCCCTGCCCTAAGTTAACTAGAAGGTCTCCTTCATTTGTGACATCCCAGTGCAGTCTACACCTGTCCGCTGACTAAATGAACTAGCAGAGTCACCACTATCAAACCTCAGGGCTGGGGATGGGAAGGATAATCTCTTACACTCTTCCAAGAGATTCTCCAATAGGAGGACTTCCGGATGAACCAGGTGATCCCACGGGCCTGGGGTTTCTCATGTTTCATGCATAAGATGTGGCCCAATGGCGCCCACCTCCCACCTTATGACGAACTGTTTCATCCTCCCCAGGGAACAAATCCTCTGGCTTTCGAAGGACACCCGGACAGGTTGCTTAATGATCATTGGGACATTGTGGCACCGATTTTTAAAATGAAATGCACATAAATATCCTGAGCCTGGGGGTGATTTCTCTCTAATCTTGATGGCCTCTCTCATCTTAAAATAATTTACAGGAATCCTGTGATGATAGTGGGCCGAGGGTTACTTTTCCTTGCATCACTTCACGGAGATACTTATCAAATGCCCAAACAAGGCCCATAAATCGCTCACTTCCCTGGTCGGCTCATACCGTTCCCAGCCCCATGTGGTCTATCAAAGGGTCCCTTGGTGAGAGGCCAAGCCGCCAGACGTCTTCCGTCCGTGCTTTTTTAATTTCCTCTCTTCCTTCCTTTATTCTCCAAGATACTACATCTTTAAATAAAAGGCAATGCACAACTTAACAGGGAATTTCATTTTAAATAAAATGTTCTTGAATTCAAAAAAGAAGAAAAAGAAGCGCAGGGGGAGGGTGGAGAAGAAAGGAGAAGCTTTTCTTGATAAGTTGCCTGGAGCTCTTGGCTCGGGGCGCTGGCCGGCTTCCCACCCGCCATTCCACACAATCGGTTACTTTGAGACAACCAGTCAATGGCTGCAAAGCCAAACAAAAAGGGACCAGGCTCGTTGACTATTTTTCTGAGGTCTCGCTATTTACGGGAGATGGGTGGCATCTGCCTTTTCTCGCAGCTTTCTCCGCTCGCTGGCCGGCTCCTTTCATGGACGATGCGTTCTCCCTGAGCCAGCTCTGTGCTCAAGGCTTGCCTTGTGCATGCAGGTGGCCAGTGTCCCGCCTCCGTGATGTCCCCCCTTCCTCTTCAGAAGGGTCTCTGCCCAGCATGGGGCTGACCAAGACCCAGAACATTCACCATGAACACCCAAAGGCCCATCAGTAGGAACCACATTCTGCCTGATGGACGAGGTCTACCTTTTGTCCCCATTTTTGTGATTTAGGAAAAATCACGCATCTCTTGACTTACTATGAAAGCAACGTGGAAAAGCATCGTTTTCCTTGTGTTGACAAACGTTTCTGCAGCAGGGACTGTTGGTCCTCTCACTTCCATGTGGCTTGAGGTTGTGAACTAGAGAGATGAAGAATCCATGGATGGTCGCCTGAAAGAGAACCCTTCGTTCTAAAACTGACTCATCCCATGTGTGTGCTTCTGTTTGGTTTGCATTCAAGGACAAGCACTTGCACGAAGCTCTTTCCCCTGGGTCACAGTGTTAATGCAGCACTGTCCCTTACGTTGGGGTGCAGGTGACAAGGTGCTCCATTCAGAGTATGGGTCAGTTCATGATGTACAATAGTCCCTAAATACATGGCCTTCACTGTGTATGCAGGACAGGTCCCACACACAGGCAGAAGACAAGCTGTCCCCAGTCATGGCTGTGACATGACACCACTGGAATGAAGAAGGGTTTTATGTTCAAAAAGAACATGGGCATCTCTCCACCTGCTTGCTAAGACATCTCACATGGTGTACACACTTTAGGCAGAGAGGATGCATTGACATAAGCTTGGGAAAAAAACAAGAGGGGAGGTGAACCATGAGAGACTATGGACTCTGAAAAACAATCTGAGGGTTTTGAACGGGTGGGGGGGTGGGAGGTCGGGGTACCAGGTGGTGGGTATTAGAGAGAGCATGGATTTCATGGAGCACTGGGTGTGGTGCAAAAATAATGAATACTGTTATGCTGAAAATAAAAAATAAATTTAAAAAAAAAGAAAAAAAAAACAAGAAAGCAATGATAATGTGACCAGGCAATTGAAGGAATGAAAATCTGTAGATCAGAGAAAGAAAAGAAAGCCCATCTCTTGAAATTCTCCTTGCCTAGCCTTCCTTATAACCTGGGATAAGCCCAGTCCCAACATAACTTCCTTCTACATTCAGCTGACCTTATCCCAGGGACAAACAAGTATGAATTCTGTATCTAAAAGCAGCTTATTTCCTCATAAGAAGGGAAATGCGACATGGAGAGAGACTATGCTTTACCATGGGCCACATGGATGAGGAGATGATTGAGAAAATGTTAAGGGGGAAAAGTCACCAGGACTGTAACACAAAAATACAGGTCACCGACCATCATCAGAAACAATGAAAGTCCCCCTGAGCTAGAAGGTGATCATTTTGTCACACGTCTTCTCTCTCCTTTTATTTAGAGCTCTCCACCTCACATCAAGTAAGTATATTGTAGATCCAAATTTCTTCCAAAGCATGGGAAGTACCTGGGATGAGAACTTTCACTGGATTTAGAAAAATGCAAATGTTTTTAATTTCCAAAAAAAGTTTAACAGTTGTATTAGTATCTTCTGTTTTTACCCATTTTTAAATCTTTTTCAAGAAAAAACTCAAAGGCAACTGAGGGACAGTGGTGAAGTAATGAAGGGGAGGACAGAAGGGAGGGAGGAGGTTCTTTCTAGAGCTACAAGGACAGCATTGGGTTGACCTGGAAGCACTGGCAAGTCCAGCAGATACTGGAGGGAGGGGGTTCTTTCTAGAGCTACAAGGACAGCATTGAGTTGACCTGGAAGCACTGACAAGTCCAGCAGATAATATGATGCCATTTATCACTTTAAAAATTAGTCTAGAGACTTACACTTCCAGAAAGATGTAATAGACGTGCCTTTCCTGTTCCTCTCACTAAGGTCAGCTAGTCACCTATACAACAAACTGTACATTACCTATACAACAAGCACAAGGAGAGTAAAGGCTAGAGAGGAACAAGAAGACCAGCAGGACACTGGGACACAAGGAAACACAGGATGGGTTCCTCACCACCACCATCATCATCACCACCGTCATCTTTTGTCTCGTAGCTACTAGACTAGTATTAGACTCCAGAAGCCAGGAACCCAGCAACACAAAGTGACACACAGACAAAAAATTCGTGACAGAAAAAGCCTGTTCTCACTAAACAAAATTTAATAAGAATGAAAAGTTTTGACAGAACTCATTTTACTCAGCCAAACACTACAGAAAAACACTGTGGCCCACCTCATCCTTGTCAGTCAATGGAGAATTTAGATCTCCATCCTCACCGAGCTGTAACGAGGCATCCCAACCTCCTCATACAGTGTCATCAAAGGCGGCCATTTGGGGAGCCAAGACTTCCAGCCTACCTCAGGGTACTAGGCAACCCTCCTACACTAGGATGGTACCAGGAGTGAACAGGAAGAACAAGGCCACCCACCGCGATGTCACTGGCACCATGTGGGGAGCCCCTCTGAGCCAGGTGGTATTACCAAATTCTGAGTGGAAGTCCAGGCTCCCCCACACTATTCATCAGTGACAAGTGACCTGACCTCCCCATCTTCCCATGTCAATAGAGGCCAAGTGAGGAGCATGGACTTTCATCCCTACCCTTCCACTCCCTAACGGAGCAAGGTCAGACAAGGCTTGCTAAACAGAAGAGCTTAATATGATCCAGAGACTCATGACATAATATGAAAAATGTCCAGCTTTTGATCAATAATCATTCATCATAGCAAGAATCAGGAAAATCTCCATTTCAATGAGAAAATACAATAAAAGACACATTGAGATGATAGAGATGTTATATTTATTTAGTATGGATTTCAGAGCAATCATCGTAAAAATACTTCAATGAGAATTTATAAACAAGCATGAGAAAGATGAAAAGAATAGCAAGTTTCAAAAAGCAATAGAACATATAAAAAAAGAACCAAATAAAAATTTTAAAACTAAAAATCAATAACAACTGAAATAAAAAACTGAATGGATAGGCTCAACAGAAGAATGGAAAAGGAAGAAAGAATTTGTGAACTTGAAGGCAGGACGATAGAAATTATCCAGTGTGAAGAACAGAGAGAATGCAGATTAAAAAAGAAAAAGAAAAATCAGCAACAATACCCAGTAACTGTTGACTGTGACAAAATATCTAATGTGCATGATATCAGAGTTTTGAAAGGAGAGAAGAAGGTAAGATTTTAAAAGTACTCAAAGACTAATCATTGAAAACGTCCCATATTTGGAAAAAGGCATGCATCTACATACATATTCAAGAAGCTGAGAAAACCCCAAACAAGATAACCTTGAAGAAACCCATGACAAGATACATCATAGTCAAATTCAAAATACTAATTAAAAAAAAAAAATCTTGAAGCAGCAAAGAGTGAAATGACATCTTACCTAAAGGAGAAAAACAATTAGAATTCTAGCAGATTTATGATAAGAAACTCAGGAGGCCAGGAGGAATTGCTATCACAGTTTTCATACTCGGAAAGACCAGAACTGTCAACCTATGATTCTATAGTTGGGAATAAAGGAGAAACCAAGTATTTCAAGATGAAGAAGCACTATGAGAATTTGTTGCCAACAAACCTGCTTTAAAAAAAAAAAAAAATGCTGATAGAGCTCTCAGAAATAAAATACTAGAAGATGGATCCTGGAACATCGGAAGTAAGAAAAACAATTAAAGACACAAAAATATGGATAAATACAATAGACTTTGCTTCTCCTCTTGACTTAAATTATATGTTAGTGCTGAAACAAAAATAATAACATTGATAATGTGTATGTAGAGGAAATATTTAAGACAATTGTAGTCTAAATCAGGAACAACAGAAGACATAGGGGGATATAATATTTACACGTCACCCAAGCTGGTAAAGTGACAGAAGAACAAGAAAGACCCAGGACATTTGGAAACTAATCAAAACTTCTAAATAATCAAAGAGCAAGTCTCAAGAAAATTTTTAAGAATACATTGAATGAATGTAATGGAAATGTATCAAAATTGGTGAGATGTAGCGATAGCAATGCTATTAGGGAAGTGAATAGCACCAAATGCTTACCTTCAAAAAGAAGAAAGTTCTCAAATCCATAATCTTAATGTTTAAGTCAAGAAACTAGAAAATCAAAGAACAAGATAATCTAAATCAAGCAGAAGAAAAGAAACAATAAATACAAGGACAAAAATCAGTTAGTTTTTTAAAAATGGAAAAAAAAATAAAACAAAAAAGCAAAAAACAATGAGGTATTTCTTGAAAAGACCAAGAAAAATGACAAACTTTTAGTGAGATTGAAAAAGAAGAAAGAAATTACTTATATTAAATTACTAACATTAGGAATGGAACAGGAGATATTACAGACCCTGCAGACACCAAAAGAATAAGGGAATATCACAAACAACTTATAACATAAACTTGACAACTCAGATGAAATGACCAATTCTTCAGAAAGTACAAACAACCAGAGCTCATCCAATATGAAACAGCTTTGAGCAGCCCAATAACCAACTGAGTTTCTTATTTGAAAACCCTTGGAAAAGATACCTCCAGGCCCAGATAATTTCACTAGCAAAGTCAGCCAAACATTTGAAGAAGAATTAAAACAAATACCACAAAATTTCTTACAGAACACTAAAGAAGAGGAATACCTCCTCATTCATTTTATGATGTCAGTATTGCCTTGATAAAATCAAAGACAGTATGAAAAAAAATTACACCCTTATATCTCTCATGAATATAGACATAAACATCTTTAACAAAATGTTAATAGAACTCAACAATTTTATTATTTAGTAATATATTTTACTATTGTGTGTGTGTGTGTGTGTGTGTGTGTGTGTATGTGTATCTCTGATGAGCAAGTGAAGTTTATTTTAGGGATATGAGATAGTTTCAATATTTGAAAATCAACCAATATAACCCACCATATTAACAGATTCAAAGAGAAAAGTCATATGGCCATATGAATTAATGCAGGAAAGACATTTGACAAAACTCAACTTATGGGCGCCTGGGTGGCTCAGTGGGTTAAGCCGCTGCCTTCGGCTCAGGTCATGATCTCAGGGTCCTGGGATCGAGTCCCGCATCGGGCTCTCTGCTCAGCCGGGAGGCTGCTTCCCTCTATCTCCCTCTCTGCCTGCCTCTCTGTCTGCTTGTGATCTCTCTCTGTCAAATGGATAAATAAAATCTTAAAAAAAAAAAAACTCAACTTATATTCATGATAAAACTCTCATAAAACTAGGAATAAAGGGGGGGAACTTCCTCAACTTAATAAAAAAACATGTACAGAAAGGTGTTTAAGTATGAGCTAATCTCTTACTTAAGGGTGAGATGCTACTGAATGCTTTCTCACGTAAGACTAGAAACAGGGAAAAGATGGTTTGCTCACAGCATTGCTGTTCAATCAAGTACTGCAAGTTCTAACTGCACAGTAAGGCAGGAAAAAAATAAATAAGTAACAGACATGCCTACTGGAAAATAAGAAACAACACTACCCTATTTGCAGATTTTCTATGTAAAAATCTGGAATTAACAAAAAGAGCTGTTGAAACTAACAAGTAAGTTCAGGAAGTTCTCAAGTAGAAAAGCAGCATACAAAAATGAATTATATTTCTGTGATGTACCAGTCAGCAAGGAGAAGCAAATTAAAAATGAAGTTACATTTATATCTATCAAAAAATACTTAGACGTAAGTCTAACAAAACACACACAGAACTCGTATGCCAAAAACTAGGAAACACTGATGTAGGAATTCAAATAACATCTAAATAAAAGAGATACATACCATATTCATGGATTGGAAGGCTCAGCAGTAAAGATATCAGTTCTCTCCTCATTGATATACACGTTTAACATCGTTTCTATCAAAATCCTAACCAGATTTTTTGCAAATGCTTAAAGATTATGTTAAACTTTATTTTTTTATTTATTTTATTTCTTCTTTTAATTTGAATTCAATTTAAATATTTGAATTCAATTAACCAACGTATATACATCATCAGTTTCAGATGTAGTCTTCAATAATTTATCAGTTGTGTGTAACGCCCAGTGCTGTAGATGAAAAGTCTAAAAGCCACGGAATAGCTGAAGCAATCTTGAAAAATAAAATAGGATAAATCATACTACATGAGATCAAGACTACAGTCTAGCTACAGTGGTGCAGACTGGGTGGTATGGGCAGAGCGACAGACACACAGGTCAATAAAACAGAATTACCCATCACAGGTATGCAAACTGATTTCTAACAAAGGTGCAGATGCAGTTTAATGGAGGAATTGTCTTTATAACAAAAGGTGAGATTTGATGTCCACAAGCCAAAAAGGAAAAAGCAATTCAACCTAAACTTCAATTCTTCTACAAAAATTGAAATATAAGTGGAGGGGTGCCTGAGTGACAGATGAGCGGCTGCATTAGGCTCAGGCCGTGATCTCTGGGTCCTGGGACTGAGCCCGGTGCTGGAACAGATGAGCTGCGCCCTGCTCTCCTTCAGCTCCTGCTGGCTGGCTCCTGCGCTCTCTCTCAAATAAATAAATGAATAATCTTTAAAGAAAGAAATGTAAACATGAAGCTATAAAAATTTGGAAGAAAACAGAACAAAATCTTCAGGATTTAGGTTTTCACAACAACTTCCTAGACATGATACCCTCACCATAAAAGAAACGCTTCTATGAGTTAGACTTGATCAAGATTAAAAACTCTTTCTCTGAAAACAACCCTATTAAAAGGACGAAAAGACAAGCTACTGGCTGGGAGAAAATACTTGTGGACCACATATCTGAGGAGGAACACATATCTAGAATTATTTTTTTAAAAAAAACTCTGAAAACTCAGCACTAGAAAGAAAAATCAAATAGAAAATGGGCAGAAGACAGTGCGAGGGAAGACTCGAAGTAGGATCTACAGATGGCAACGAAGCAAATATGTTGCACATCAATAACTAGTAGAAAGTGCAAACTGAGACCACGATGACCTCGTACAACGCTACCGTGAACACTAGTGAGAACACTGAGTGCTGGAGGATTCGGAGAAACTGCACCTCTCCTACACTAGGTGGAATGAAACACGATGCCGTTACTCGGGAAAACAGTTTGACAGTTTCTTAAAAGCTAAGCATCTATCTACCTATAGTCCATTGTACTCCTGGGCACTTATCCCAGAGAAACGAAGACTTGCACACAACTGGTCCTGGCAGCTTTACTGGCACTCATCGGGAACTGGCAGCTTTACTGGCACTCATCGGGAACTGGAGACAAGCGGAATGTCTCAGCGGGTGAACCAGTCGTCCCCTAGCCATACCACGGCAGCCGACCCAGCAGTAACCAGAACAGACGGTAGACACATGCCACCACCTTGATGGCTCTCGGGGCATTTTGCTGCGTGAACAAAAACCAGTTTCAAAAGGTCACATGCTGGACGGTGCCACGTCTGTAACATTCCCAAAATGACAAAATTATAGAGACACAAAGAGATGAGTGCTTACCAGGGCTCAGGGCTGGTGAGGACAGATACCATGACACAGAGGAGGCATGAGGACTGTCTTTGAGGAGACAATAGTCCTGCTGCTTGGCTGGGGTGATGGTTGCGTGAATTTATGCCGTGATAAAATGGCATAACACCACACACACTCTACCAGAGTCCACTTGCTAATTTTGATCTTGTGCTACTGTTATGCCCCAGGCAACCGCTGGGGGAACCTGGGGGAAGTGTTCGTGGGACCTCTGCTCCATCGGCACAAATTCCCACGCACCTGTCACTATTAAATAGGATGGAGAGGCATAACATGAAAATCTCCTTTTCCACATCTCTCCGCACACCCACCCCAGGCATCGGTGCGGGAAACAGGCTCTTCCACTTTCTCCCGGAAAATCTCTATGCACGAGCGACACACACTTGCTCATGCAAGTGAGAGCGCGCTATGCGTGTGTTCACACCGTGCTGTGGTTTTCCTGCTGATCTCTCTCAAAGTCCCTCAGCCTCTTCAAATCTAATGTAATGGTGGGAGAGCAGAACTTACTCCTCCAGTCTCTTCCCCGTGGATGTCAGAGCTGCTCCAGCTTCCGGTGGAACTTTTCTTTGTTGGATTTTTCTATTATAAACAACACTACAGCGCATAAATGAGCGCCAGACACACGTGACTTCACCTGGTGGTGAGTGGTGTGAGACCCATTTCATGAGAGTCTCGCCAGCACGGGTTTTTATCAAACTTTTGAAACGGTTGATGTTAGGGTATTTGGAAAATACCTTTGTCTTTCTTGACTGTCGCATCTTCGGCTTCAGCCACAGCCCACTGCTTGATCCTGGCTCTCCTGCCCCCGTCTCTGCACCCCACACCCTGCCAGGTCCTGCTCCTTGACTCAGACGTGAACAGCTGAGATTCGCAGGGGCTGAGTCTTGGGTCCTCCCTCCTCTGCACGCTGCTCCCCGCGTGAGCCGTCGCCTCAAGAACGCAAATACCACTCAGAAACAGGCAAGTCCCAGTGTCCTTAAAAGCACCCAGCCCTGTCCATGCAGACCCTCTAAAAGTCCTCTGTCCCTCTGCTGGAACGCCCCGTCTCCACGTGGCTAGCTCCTTCCTTCCCTTCCCGTGTCAGCTCCAACACCGTCTCCTTGCCTGCGCTAAGCCAAGACACAACCCCCAAGTGTTCTGCCCCTGCCTCCTGTCAGCTTCTGACCCGGACCGGATTCTGCCGTGAGTTACAGATGTTGATTTTCTACTTAGCACGCATCTGTCTGGAGCAGCACTGACCAGGACACCCGTCTGTGAGGACCGACATGCCCTAGACCCCGACCCCTGCCCTCCAACCCCTGCCCATAGCCACATGTGACCACTGAGCTTTTTAAGATGTGGCCAGTGCCACTGAGGAACTCAATGTTTTGCTTTATTTAATTTATATTATCCTAAGTTTAAATTTAAATAGCCACCTATGGCTAATGGCTCTTGTGTTCTGGACAGGAGCGCTCGAGATTCTCAGCTTCGGACCAACAAATACGATGTCTGATTTATTAATGCTAGCACAGGGCAAGGGATGATGTTGTTGTACAATAAATAAGTGAATAAAAATAAAATGTCACTTTTTATTTGCATTTTTTGTTATAATGAGTTGGATCACCATTTCAGACATTTATGGATCACGGTTTTAATTTTTTCCCCCCACGGACTGACCATTTTTCTCTTGATACGTTGAACCATTTTTATATAAAATATATTTTATATATTGACCCTTCGACTGTCAAATATGTTGCAAATATTTTCTGCGGGCCGTAGTTGGTATTTTTATTGGTATCTGTTGCTTTGTGATGAGTAAGGGAAATACCTTTAAGGAATTCTGTACAGCACGACAGGTGCTCAGTGCTATGGTCAAGAGTGGAAGACAAGTGCTCACACTGGACGCCCAGCCACACGGGCAGCCTCTAGCACATGCACTGCAGACTGCAAGTGAAGGTCTAGCACACAACCTGCCTCGGTGGCAAGCAAGTCCCTTGATCTCATCTTCCCGGGTCTTTGAGGAGCAAAGGAGAGTCTCACCATGACGCATCCTGTAGGTCGTCAGCTCTACCTGACAGTGTGGTCATAAAGCCCAGGATCGGAAACCCCACGTCCAGCCCCAGGGGGGTGTGAGGATCACCGCTGCCTGGAGACCAGTGTCCAGACCCCTGTGCCTTGGACCACAGGGCGCTCCTGTGGGAGCGACGGAGTCTGCGGCAGAGGGCGTCCTTCATCAGCAAATGCCAGATGCCTTTCCCATCCTGCCCCCAGCCTCCCAAGGACTGCATTTCTCGGGACAGTTGAGCGTCTCCCTGCCACCGGACACCGCCTGTGTCGGGAGGTGACCCCCAGGGCAAGCACTTCCTGGTTGAGGCAACAAAAACCGACCGATCGTAGACGGACGATTTCCATTTATGCTGAATTTCAGGAAAAAGGGATAAAGCCCCTGTCCTAGGAAAGCATAAAAAGAAACAAGGAAATATTTGATATGCGCTTTTCAGGTTTGAATAAAGCCTGAAGCTCGAACTTTCATATACCCCCAAACAGAAGAACAAGTAAAACAGAAGCAACACGGTGTCAGGCCAGTGGTCCCTCAGGTCTTCCCCTGGGAGGGGTCGGACCTACAAGCACGTACTACATATGTATGCGTGAACGGAGACTGCATCACATCAGAATGAAAAGAAACTAGATCTCATTACCGATAAAGTGAATTAAGAAAGTGTTTCTGGCTCCAAAAGTCTCTCCTTCTTAAAAGGAGCAAAATTAGAAGGGCCATAAACGTTTTAATCACTTCCTTGAATGTGTGCGGCGTGTACCTGGCGAACCTCTTCCGTAGGAAACACAAGGCGTCTCCCTAATGCAACATTTTCTTAATGGCTTTGCTGTTCCTGACTTCATTTCATGGCACTGTTACTTGTTACCTCCGACGCGAGTTAATATTGCACTTAAAAATATTGAAAGGCATTTCTCCACCACATCAACTCTCTCCACCCCCAGAGGAAAGGAGACCGGGTCCGTCGGAAGGAAGCGCCCTGGCTCCAGGCCTCCTCGGGGCGCAGGTAGGAGTCAGACGGGAGGAAGAAGAGGAGGCTTCGGACGGCGCCAGAATATAGTCACCTCAGAACGCGGGTGACGAACCTCTCCCCCCCCCCCCGGGAACACGCTATGGGTAAGTGGAGAAACGAGATACCCACGTGCTGCACGGAGACACGCAGGCCACGATCCCGCAGGCGCGGCCTCCGGCGGCAGGCTGGGGGGCCCCTCGACAACCACCTCTCCCGGACGGAAGCCCAGCCCTGAGAAGCGCTTTGGATGCACAGCCCAACCATTGGGAACAAGCTCCACGAACACCCCTTTTTTCAGGAATAATCTCTCTCTCTCTCTCCTCTTTTTTTTTTTTTTTTTTTTTTGCATGAGTAATCCGACCATGTGCTTATCACACGCTCACTAAGGACACATCCACCCACTCACGTGTCAGCAACGGACGCCTGGTCTTGGAAAAGTTCTGTAAAACTGACAGGCCTTGTAGGAGACACCCTCAGGGGTCGTCTGCACCAACACCCAGGCTGCCGCAGATCTACAGATGACAAGCCAAGGTCCAGGGAAGGGACTTCCCACGTCAGCCTCCGTCAAAGCCAGCCCATCACCCAGGGTCCCCTAAACCAGCCAGGCCCTGTTCCAACTCTCGTTCGATGGAAAACAGAAATGTTTAGAAGGTCCTGCGAGGGCCTTATTTCTTGAATGGAGAGTGAGGACTTGACATTCGTTAAGAGTGCGGCCAGCTCCGCACAAGCCGCGCCAGATGACGACGCGGGGACCGGGCTGCGAGGAACCTCAGGGTGGAGGAAAGGGGCCTTTTGCTTTCTTTTTAAACAAACTGCTATAGATTTCAAAGCACTTAGAGTTATTTTCCTTTCATATCCTTGGCTGCTTCTTGAATTCTGGGCCCTGTGCAAATGTTAGTTTTACTGGAGTGCTTTATGGAGGCCAAATTAACATCCGAACGGGTGACGCTCACCTTTGTTCCGCAGATGCCACCGAGGTGCTGAACACATTTTAACACTCAAGAACGTTTCCCACCAGAAAAACACAGCAATTTGCCAAGAGGGGGGACCCCCCTCGAGCTCTTGAACCTGACCCGCAGAGGCTCCTGGACAAGGATTTCTCTCCCCCCGCCCCTCCCCCGCTTGGGTATTCCTCCTGCCTGCGTTCCGCCGTGTGTCGGGGACAGCTGGAGGCTGGACTCCTGCGTGCGGTTCTCTAATCCCTCCAACAGTGTGGCCTTCTTTGTGCTCGGCCCCAAGGCAGGAAGAGGGAGATAAATCCTGCTCCCTGTGGGTTGTCACATCACCCGGCGTGCTGGGCCTTCCACTCAAGGTCTCCGGGCACGGGAGTGCCAAGATTCAACATGGCTGAATACGGGTCTGGTTTCGTCTTGGCAGAGGCACGGACTTTCCGCAGACAAATTAACATTGTTGCATCTCATTTTGACACCCTAATGCCTTTTCCGTACACCTGCTCTGACATTTTCATGAAATCATTGCCTCCCGATCAACTGAGCAGGGAGTTAGCCTTGTTACACCAACATGCTAGAGACTGTGGGCTATTTTTCATATCTAAATATCTCATCCCATATGCCGCTTTGGAGAGATAAATTCGAAATCCAACACCCTGCAAATTTAAAAGTCTAAAATATGCATATTCGATTTTGCAGTCTCTCTATGTACAACGTGTAAAGGCATAGCTGCGTTCATGCTTGGGTAAATGGATAACTTTGATGAAGTATTAACCCCATCCAGAACTTTGATAAAAGAGGAAGTCTCCCATGTTTTGGCATGTTTAAATAAGAAATACTTCCGGATTGACGTTCCTGAAATTTCAGATAATAGTAATCATTATTGACGTGATAATGTTAATGATAATATTCTTCGGTTTTGAAAGCTTTCATATACATCCTACCGCGTAGGGCACAGAAAACTCCAGTATGATTCATTTATTATTGGCTTAAATTTACAGGTAGAAAACTAGTGCTTGGGAATGTTGCACGTGGTGGTTATGGCAAATCTAATTAATGGGGAGAAGGGGATGAAACTTTAGGTTTTTTCCCTCAAAACCGTTATACCACAAAGCACACCATGGAGAGCGCAGTTCTTAGTGACTTCGCACGCTGCTGTTTGTGACGGCTGCCGAAATGAGTTTCTAGATCCTTGAGGCTTTGCTTTAGCTTTTGGTCTAAGAAACGGCAAAACTACACCGTCGGTGTGTGGACCACGGGCAGTTAATCAGAGGGTTGGGAGAGCCGCACCGGAGAGCTCTGCTGTGCGGTAGGATGGGGTGGGAAGGCTTTTCAAAAGTCTCAGACTGTGGTGCCCGACGTGTGCATTGGCCAGGAAACCTCTCCGGTTTGCTGATAGAGAAAAATGTAGAGCAAACATAACAAAATTGTTCTCATCAGTACGAAATGGCAGGCACAGTTCCTCAGTCTGCCAGTGCAAAAACGCACATTTAACAAATTTGAAACAAGTGCTCTTCTGTCTAAAATGCCTAATTTCCACTTTTTCCTCCACCACCGCCAACACTTTGACTCTTCCTACAAGATGTTAGCCAAACGCCATTCGTTCTGTTTCCTCCTCCAGATAAAACTAATAATTATTAACTTCTTTACGCATCCATTTTCACCAAACACATTAAACTATGACACTTAATTCAATTAATTCATTCCTGTGTTCATGCCAATTTCCCGTCCGCTCCACTCCCCAAATCGAGCTCGTACGATCCTACTGGGCAGGGATGGCATGCTGTCATTTTCAAATCTCCAGTTATTAGCACATGAAAGCTTATTAAGCGAACAAATTTTATAGCAGCCTTCCAAAACAGAACATCGCCCGCCCACCCCCCGCCTTGCAAATGATCTCCCTAGCTATATACCATGCAGGTGGAAAAATTATTAAATCAATATATATTCAAATCAATTCAACAAATATTGATTTTCGCATCTAGTTTAGAGACGCAGAGTGATGCACAGACCCGCCGTTCACCCCCACCTTGTTCCCAATAATAGGATCCCTTTTATGCCATTTAGAGACAGTGTAGGATGTCTAACTCTTGAAAACTCGTCCACATGGGAGCATCGGTAATTTAGACACAAGAAATTCTGCAAAGAATCCGGAATTGAGAGGTAAATCCCTTCGTCAAAGATCACTTTCTTCCCTGGCCCGGCGAGTGGCATTTCCTGGGATTTCTGGCATCAGCACTCACAGGAGAACGCGCATGGGACATTTCTTCACTTTGCATGTAACCCCATAAGGGTCTCTTTGTTCCACCAAGCTGTTAATTCCTCACACCTCTGGTCATTTTAATGGGTGCAAACTTGATGGAATGAATTAGTGACATTTTTGTGGCGGCTGCATATGGCTCGACCTTCCCAAAGTTGCCATAAACAGCAAGGGGCTGACAATTGATGATTTTTTTTTTCTTCGAGCGCTAGGCTCCTGTGGGCAGTGGGTGTTAAACACAAAGTGTTTCCGTCACTGAGTATCAAGGGTCGGGCACCCCAATCCCAGTGACCTTATTTGTGTAGGCAGTGGATTTGGGGTTTCAGAAAGCACCTAGAAACCTTCAGCAAGACCTGAGTTTCCATGGCACAGGGTGGGAAGGTTGATCTCTCCCAGATGTCACGCTTGCCCTGGGGACATGGTGTATCATGGTGTCAACGGAAGTCCTAGTTCTGGCCCAGGTCACCCAAGGCCCGGGCATGGATGAGACCCTCCCCGTCTCGGGCTCGACCCGTCCCATACTCTGATGCCACAGAAGGAAAAATGGGTGAATGTGTTCCCAGCAACGCACAAGGACCCTGCCCCGTGGCCCCGTCGCCAGCAAAGCCTCTTTCCGAGTGTATCCCCTTCTGCTGGAACCTGGAACCCTGGAGGATGATTTTGCCAGAAGGAACCCAGCTACAAAGTGAAAGGTCCACCCTTGTCTCCAACCTAGAGCCCACGCGCATAGAGTGAGCTGGGCACACCTTGGCGTGGCCCCAGCCCCGGCACCTGGGAGAGAACGGAGCCAGGCTACAAGGAGGCAGCATAGCAGCAGACGGACGACAGGCCACGGGTGACAGGGAAAACCGCAGCCTGATTTCCAAGTCACCGAGCGAACGATGCGTCAGGCCTTCCCTGGACTCGGGATTCCACCGTCATGAAACTGAGCAATAATTCAGATTTTTAGAATTCCAACAGGTGGGCGGGGCGGAGTTTGGCTTTTCTGCGGCGTGAGTCCCTCTGCCCACATCTGTAAGACACTGAGTGAGAATCACGCGTGTGGAGACAGACCAACCCCGAAGCTGGGAAGGGCGCCCGTTCCCAGTGCTCTCTTGAACAGTGTTGCATTCAGGACTCTCGGTTCCCCGGCGCACGCCCCCGACCTCTTGCAAACCCACCCCGGCCCCACTGGAGAGGTTTCAGTGGTCGATACTGAGTGCAAGAAGTCGGCAGGGGTGGCAGGGCCGCGGGCGATCTCTGTCAGCGGGAGGGAGCCCCAGCAGGGCCGGAAGTGTGGCGCCCCAGCAACCATCGGGCTTTCCCGGGGACACGTGGGAGAAGACACGCGTCCTCTGCTGAGCCGGCCGTTCAGCCAGCATCTTCCCCGTCTGTTTTTCGGGACTCCAAAGCACCCACTCCAAGCACCCAAAGGCTCAATGAAAGTTGTACATTGGTTTGGTGTCGACTCATTTGGGCCCAGTTCCTTATAAATGGAGGCAACATTTACTACTCGGGCTCCCCCGACCCACCCCAGACCACCGCTTCCTCCCAGGCATCCGACGGCGCAGTGGACATCCCCCTTCCATTCCGGCTGATGCACGAGTTCACGGCCATGGAGATCGGGCCTCCTGAAGACTGGCCACTTAGAACAGTGCTGTCCACAGTCAGGGTCCTTCCGTCGTGAAAACTAGCAGCACGGGGTCTCTGCACTGGGATCGCTCTTCAAAAACCCGGCACTTGTCCACTATTTGTGTTTCTTATTGGTCGTTGCTCAGCCGAGAGCCTATTGGTTTGGGGATCAGAGAGAGACAGAGAGAGAGAGAAAGCCCAAGCCAGATCTGGGAGCCATCTGACTCCCTAAATGTGGACAGGTTTGCAGGAAGATATCTTAAAACTGTGCGAGGTAAACATGGTCTAAATCCCCTGCTTTGGGAAGATAATTGCTCGGGGTTCTGTAAGCTAAAGGCGCAGTGCTGAAATTTGATTGAAAACTTTGTGACATGAACACCGAAAATCACAAGAAGGAGGCAGGCAGCTTTTAATCTTCTGTTGGATGACAATTCAAGATAAACTGATAGCGGTACCTGCCTCCTGATAAACCAGTCAATACTGCAGATGGGAGATACTGGCAGGAAATAGACCCTGGGAAAAGACTGGGGGATGGGGACCAAGGCATCTCTACGTCAGCCTCTGCTCTCAGCTCCGTGCTAAGCGAGGTGAGGCCTACAACTTGCCACATTGTGTTCTCATACTAAGGACCCAGAAACATCCAGACCCTTCCAGGTAGACCATCCAATACGTGCACATATATCCTTGGGCCGTGTCATTTGTCCATAACGGATGACGTATTTTACGAGGTCTTTGAAAGAAATCTGTCTGCCTCAAGAAAAGCCCAATTTTCAGGCAGAGAATTTCTAGTGAGTCCGTGTTATAAATTCTTTTTTACTGTTTTCATGCACAGGCAGGAACACGCACAGCAACACAAAAGAACGAGAACCATCACTGTTTTAGCCAAAAGAATAGAAAATCCACACTGCTGGGGAATGAAACAAGGCAAGAGCAAGCCTAGAGTTTCTCATTGTGAGCGCGTGTGTGTGCCAGCATGCGTGCACAAGTGCGTGTGAGCTCTCCAGGTTGTACATGTACATGTGTGTGCCAGCATGTGGGCACATGTGTGTGTGCCCCATCTCCAGACTCTACGCCCCTGTGTGTGCACCGACTACCCGTGGCACACTTGACTCCTCCACTTATTTGGAGGAAATTTGAGAAGATATCTTTGAATGTGGTTGTCTTAAAGGATTTTGTTTATTAAATAATTCACTAGGCTTTTCTTCTGGAAAAATTTCCAACTGTAACAGAAAGAAAGCCAAGAGAGAGGAATGTTTATAGCAAGGAGGGGCTCTGAAATATCTTGGCTCCGGATTCTGTATTAGGTAAAACTATGTGACACCACCATTCCCGTTGGAAACTGTTCATTTAATTTCCCTCTTTTGCAGATACTTTGTTTTCCCCTAAATGTCAGTGCGTGCTGGGGAAAAACATTTTGGGTTGTTCTTTTCAGAGCTTCTTGCAGTAGATGCCTCCACCTGCTGGGAGGATTTGGGCATCTTCGTTGAGCACGGCTGACGCGGACCTCGGGGAGGTCTGTTTCCAGATCACCGAGGAGAACAGAAATCGTAAATACGTAGAATAGATGTTTACTGAGCCACGTGATGTGTCCATTAAATATGTGTCCGCCTACCACGAAATTGTGCAATCAGGATATTTTAAATACAGTTTGGATTGGAAATAACTTCATTGTAGGGAAAAGAGAGTATATGTTGATGCAAGTAATACAGATATTTATCTTAATAGAGGCAATTAAAGGTGAAATATAAATCGTGGCATAAACTTCTGAATGTTAACAAGTATTTCCACTTCCTGAGCAGCACTACATCATTTCTATCAGCGACTGGAAAAGAATCTGCATGTTGGTCTAGACAACCTGCCTGTTTTACACACTGGTACGTGGAGACAGGCATCCCGGTGCTATGACATGTATATAAATTCTGAGAATTCGTATCATTTACCTGATAGATCAGGAGCCATTACAGCCGGCTGCGTAAATTCATATTTTGGCACTCTTTAAAAAGTGGATTATTAGTGACCCAATAGACCATAACAGTTCCAAAGAAGCCATTACTGTCTGTTGTGTAAATCCTTCATGGTGTGTGTTTCACTGACCCTTTAGAGCCATCAGGGCCTGGCTTGTCAGTCTCGCTGCCATGTCGGGGTACCCAACGCAGGGGCTAAAAATTCTCCGAAATTGAAGCCGGAGTCAAAGGACGCTTGTTCCTTGCCCAAGAAGCCGCGGGGAAACCACACATCTCCACGGCAGGCGCTTCCTCCACCGGCAGAATCGCATTTCCTCGTACTTCTAAAGAGGTTGGAAATCTGCAATGTGGTTAAGCAACTCGTCACTTGATTTAAAAATTCAAAAAAAAAAAAAAAGAGAGAGAGAGAGAGAGAGAGAGAAAGCAGGGAGAGCGCGTCTCCGTGCACGAACAGACATCTCAAAGGCCGCGTGGATTTACCAGCTTCTGGGAGGCTGGCAACAACGTGGTGAGATTTCTCTAGTTTGGGCTTTTGGGAATCCCAATGAGATCTTTATTTGTCTACAGGCTTGTTTTGTATTTTCCACCTACCTGTCCTTTCCTCACATTAAAAAAAAAAAAAAAAAAAAAAAAGGCCACTGGAATATTTTGCCAGAAAAACCTCTAGTTATCTGCGCATTGGATAAAAATAAAATGGGACATCAGAGGCTGCCTGCTGTAGGGCTAGTGTGTCCCTTGTTCCGTGGGGCCGGTGAGGGCTCTGAGTCAGGCCATCCTCCCACGTGTCTGAGGCGACCGTGAGACTGTGTTCTTGTGCTTCCTGATACACCGAAACTATACAAATCAGCGTGGACTCCCCATCACCAGACATGGGATCTCTTCTAGAAATCACGCTGTGAACACACCTACCGGCCGACCCTACCCACAGGAGGAGGAGGCCCGGTGCCGTGAGGTAGAGGCTCTTACTCTCTGGCATGAAGCGAATGGTTAGAACATTCTCCAAGCTCGGGAGAAAACGCTCATGGAATGATAGTTTCAAAACATTTAGTCAGCAAACAGATTGTAGGAGAGGCCGACATTCTTCCAAGTTACAGAACAGAGCAAGGATAGGAGGAGTGAAATCGACACTACAGAACTTTATTCTCTGCCCTAAGAAATAGTAAAGACGTACCTTTTATAGTGTGTTATTTTGCTCTGTAATTGTGGTACTTGATAGTTTAAGAGCCTGACGTTCACGTGCCAAGTGGAGGACACAGCAAGTCAGAGAAACGGACAGAGAGGTAGAATCTGCAACTCCCTAAGGAAGCTTTGGGGGGATACTCTGGGGGAAATCTGTTTGTTTCCAGGCTGCAGGTCCCCGCTAACCGGCGCACAGCTTCCTTCCGGGCATAAGAGGAGGGCACAAAGCACGGCTTCCCGATGCTGAGGCATAAAGCACGAGGAAACCCTTCACGGAGCCCTGGCATGACGAACCTCAACAGGTCATCTGCCTTCCTCCGGGAAGAATCCATCTGAACTCGTCCCAGCGAGCTGGCTTTGTACCCTGAGGTCTCCGGCGGTGAGCGGGAGAGATGGCCATGTCACAGGAGCATTGATTCAAGTGGGCGGCCACCGCAGAGCTGCGTATCTGTGATTGTGCATCTCAGGAGGAAATCCCAGCCCTTGCTGGTGCCCACCGGGCCCATCCCCAGCTTGCAGCTTGGGCGGGAGGGGGTTAATGCTCAGCAGCTGCCTGGCAGGGGACAGATGAAGCGGATCAGCTGGGAACCCTCCAGGCCTCGCCTCTGCTGATCTTCCTTCGGAAAGGATCCAGAGACCCAGGACAGAGGACAGCCGGCCCTGCTGCATCCCTGATTCCTGGGTGCAGGACACACACGCGTGTGGACACACCCACAGGGCTCATTTGGCCTCACGGTCCCTTTGCCTCTCGCTCTGATTGGAATAGGAAGTTGTATTTGCACGCACAGCGCTTGCTACCAGGGCTGCTTTCCCGCATGAGTACGCCAAGCTGCTGCCTGTTTGAAAAGTATTTGCACACTCACACGTGTCCCCAGCCCATGGGGCACCCTTACGCGCTGGTCCTGCCTCCTGCCAGAGGAACCCCTGGGCAGACACTCTGTCCTGAACGTGCAAACTGCCCCAGACTGAGCGCGTGCCGTTGGCCGGGCGGGGTGCGGTCCCAGAGGGGCCAGAGCGAACCCCTCAGGCGGCTGCTGGGCACCCGGGGCCTGTGTGACCGGGTCACCCGCGCAGCCCGGGCCGGCGGCTCCCGGTGGGGACGGTAAAAGCGAACTCACTTAGTTACCAACAGAACACGAAATTCCGCTGCCTTTCTCTTCAAACGAGGAGGGTGGAGACTGGAACTTCATTATTTGAAGGACGTCCCGGAGAATTAATATTTTTTAAGATCCCCTTTCTTCCCTGTTTTTATTTGCATTCTGGTCTAGCCCGCATGAAGGACACTGGGAGCCTCTGTCACCAACAAATGTCTGAATATTTGGCAAAGGGCGAAGCAGGGTCTTCCTCCGGCAGCCGAATGAAAGAGTCACAGACCCGGAAGCGAGAGAGACCCTGACCACGTCCGAAGGGGACCCTGTGCCCGGCTGCTCTCTGCCACAGCCCAGCCCTTGGTGTGCGACCGGTGTGTCAGCGCCACCGGCAAACCCTGTTCCTAACACCCTGCTAATGACAAGAGTCCGCGCCGGCGGACTGTCTTCTGGGGTTTCTGCGGGGTTCGCCCCAATTTCTGGCAGGGAAGACATCGATCCCGAACACGCCATCAGCTGTGACGTCAGGCGTGGGCACGGCCCGCGGGGCTCAGAGCGGCGGCCTCCCTTCCATCCGTTCTGGCGGGATCCCACTCTTTTCTCTCAGTTTTATTTGTCACCGTATTTCAGCCCCAAAGTGCGAATTTGAGAACCAGAGAAACCGGACCTTGAAGGGAGGAATGCAGCCCCTGGGGCAGCCCCTCTTTCCTGCAGAGAGAAGCAGCAGCCTTGCAGAGATGTGTCTCACGAAGGAAGGCGTGGGTCCCGCCCCGGGTCTCACGGGCGGCTGTGCAAGCAGGTGACGTGGCCGTCACCGCCAACTCGGCAGCGCGAGGCCAGCGCCCCCCCACACACGCCCCACTTGGCACAGCACCGCTCGGACCCAGCGGGACGGCGACGGGCAGGGCGTCCCAGAGCCCCGCAGCCCGCGGGCCGGCCACGGGCAAAGGCTGGCACTGCCTTCTCAGACCTGCAACCCCGGCGTGTGGTAGCAGGTGCTTTGTGAAGGGGAGCTGTAGAGGCCTGGGACAGGACTCTTGTGTAAAAGGAATTTAAAAAGCCCCAAGACCCCAGAGATCTTAGATGAAAGGATCTTGATTTTTTTTTTTTTCTCTCGCTTTCACATCTATTGGTCTATTAAAGTCTGCCCAGACTGCTGGGGGGTTGGTCTTTGTGGGGAGCGGGGAAAGTTCTAAAGAAACAGAAGCAAAAACACGGTAGCCTGTGTGGGGCCTGTTTGGGAAGGAGCCCCCAGCAAACCAGTCTGCAGAGTGGCCGCGGGCCCGCCTGAGGGGAGCCACTCCGGGACGCGTTGCCTGTCTGCTCGTTGGGAAGGGCGGACACCTCGTGGGGCACCGTTGGGGGCATCCCTGGTCAGGAACACAGAACAGCAGCCCAGTTTCTGGAATTCTGGGCATTTTGTAGGGCTGTTGGAGCGGGGCGGGGACGGAGACAGAGCCAGCCAGGCGTCACAGGGAGGGAGCGCACACGCCCACACATCGCCCCGCACTTACCGTGGCTCAGATCCGAAATTTCTAGAAGTGCTCTGTGAGCCCACTCAGCACAACAATGGTGGGGGCCAGGGGGTCTCCTAGGGCTGGTTCCGTAGTTGGCAAGGGGGAGCGAGACAGGAATCTCCGTGCCCACACACAGGGAGCCGCCGGGGAGCGGACCCGTGGCCTCTACTTACCTCTGTGTCCGTTGTGTTAGATCCAAAACGTAAAGGATGGAGTCGCAGGCATCCGCATTTCAAGTTCCTTTACTGGCCTGCCAGAATCAGAAAGGGTCTGAGGAGAACTCTAAAAACAGCTCGGTCTGTGCGGGGCCGAGGGTCTCCACCCCAGCCCAGGCGATGCGGCTGTCAAGGACCCGGGGCGGCGGAGGTTCCTCCGAGGTGGGGGGGCTCGGGGAAGTTGCCCGCTCGCAGGCCCGAGCTGGCCGGCAACAGTCTGTGTCTCCGGGATGGACGACATCGTTTATGACCCATTCTGTAATGACACGGGCGCTACAAATGGAAAAAATGTCTACAAATGGAAAAAGGTGTCCATCAACATTTCTGGGGTACCAGCCCCAGCCCAGGAAACACCAGGAGAGGGACGGTTCTCCGGCTGGCTCTGAGCTCTGTCTTTGCAGGAGGCCCTCGCCCTGCGGCCTGATTCGGAGCAAGACGGGGGACAAGAACAGGCAGCAGGAGTGTGCCCTGGGCGGCAGCCCCCACCCCAACTCCTGCGCCAGGACAGGGTCGGCCGTAACAGACACAGGGGCAGATTCCAACGGTTCCCCCCACGGTTTTATCTCAAAGGTTCAAAACACTCTAATTACCCACTTGATCTCGTCCCCGGATGAAGATCCCAGACAGGCTCCCTCCTCGCGCCCGCTCTGGGCCCGTGAAGGCCGCCGTCAAACGGCACCATTTACAACGCGTCTGCCCCGATTCTGTGTGACTTCTCCCGCTTTTAACCTGAATCCCTAACCTATTTTAAACATGCCATTTCCCCCCATTAAGAGAAGGGGTCCTTTCTTCTCCCGGCGTCTTCTCCCTCAGCAGATGAACTTTCCGCGCAATCGGGCGCTCATCCCACAGACCCCCCGCCGGGCCCGATTGTCTCGGGGAGAATGGGAGCCGCTCCCAGCCTTTGTGGAGGGGGAGGGAGAAGACAGACATTATTATGATTTTGAATTCGAAGCTCTTCTCTTTTCTTCCCTTCCTTTTATTTTTTTTTTTTTCCGGGATCTAACAGCTGTTTCCCATCACAACTGGTGTTTGAAAGACATTGCAAAAATGAGTGTATCACGGCCACAATTAACTTACTTGCCGTCCGGGCTGATTCGTCAGGACGGACCCTGATTTATGATTCTTTGTCCCAGCGGCCAGGTGCGTGGGGAGGGCACCCCGCCGGCAGCACTCCCTTTGGGGTGCTGTGGTGGACCGGCCACCCTCCTCCCCGGGGTGGGAGCCCCATCCCCCGGCCCCGGTGTCCTCCTCCTCCTCCTCCGGCTCCCTCCTCACACCATAAGGTCAAAGATACTTCCAAGCTTCACATTAGTTCAGACAGGAGAGCACCGAGCTTTGGTGGGGAGGCCGCTGTCCATGGTGCCAAATTATGCGTGTCCAGTTTTTGTGATGTGATCTACTACTGTTCATTAGGGACTGAGCTGAGACCATCGACTCATTTTTCTTAGGACCGAGAGCTGGTCTGCAGGGAGTCCCAGTGCTGAGAGGCCGATCAGTCCTTTGCTCACTCAGCAACTTTGCTCTTTGGATTTTTTTTTTAATGAAAATTTTTCATGCAAAATAGCAGAACCAGGCCTTCAATGCAGAAACGAGTGGATCAGATCTTGCACAAATCAAGGGCCCAGATCGAGTGGAAAAGGGAACAACTTGGAGACATTTGGAAATCTGAGTGCAGGCCGGAAGCTGTCTGCTCCCGAGCGGGGAGGCCGGGCCGAAGGACAGCCGTCAGAATGAGGCGAGGGGGTGTGTCTCGCTTAGGGACCTAGGGATTCATGGGATGTGGGACTTAGCACCTCAAAAAGGTATGCAGAACACAGTGAAACCTCAGGGCGCCTCGCCAGTAAGCAGACTCTACAAGACACATGCACCTCAGTAAAATAGTCTCTTTCTAAGCCACGATTTTAGGGCAGGATAGAGTGAAAGAGACTCAAGAAAACCCTGGAAATACCCTGGTGGTGTGCAGGCAAAGGAGATGAGAGACCGCCACCCCTGTCCCTTTCCCCCAGGGGCTTCACCCTCTCTCGGCAACTTTTGATGGCAGAGACTCGCAACCCTCAGGGCAGAAAAGGGGCCCAGGACACCCTGGAGGAGGTGACGTGGGTGTGGGCCCATCCAATGGGGTTCTGAAAGCTCCCCTGTCCACTTCTTACCCCACTGGGAGCTCCCCCCACAAGTCTGCACTGCTGGGGAGCAAATGGCCTGGCCCAGGATCGACAGAGTCCAGTACACAAGACCGCCAGTCTTCAGACAAGGACCGGGACAAACGGGGCTGTGCAGGGGTCCTGGAGAGCTGGAAGCCGGTCCCCTTCCAGAAACGCTTCCCATCACACCGTGGCCACACCTGCCCCAGATGGGGCCCAATAGCAACAGAGGTGAGAACCCACGTCCACACCGAAGGCCCCATGTCCCCCACATGGCAGTTCCACCCCAGCCCCAGGAAGCTGCCAGCTAGTTCACAGATTTTAAAATAAAGAAAAGGAAGAAAACCTCCTGAAAACATCCCCTCGGATGGCAGCGGAGGCAGCCGGCGAACTTTGTGGCGAGGCCCCGTGCCGCCCAGTCCCCTCCCGCAGGAGCGCGGCCACCCAGGTGCCCAGGGGGACAATCCTTGGCTGCGAACAGTAACGGGAATCTGTTTGCGACCAGCGGGGGCGGAGGAGACCTGAAAGCCATCCTGCACGTGTGGCGCGGCTCTTCGGTTCCTGTCTGTGGGGCTGGTCGCCCGTGTTTCTGGAGAAACCGTAAGAAAACCAGCGGAGGCGTCCGTCCCCTGTTGTTCTGAGTTCTTGCTGCTGCAGGCTTTGCTTTGCCGAGAGAGTCCGGCGACTTGGGACCAGGTTCCCGGTCCCCTCGGGAGGGACACCAGGCAGAAGAGCCTCGCGCAGTCCTCACCTAACAAAAATCACCTACAGAGGAAGAAAGCCAGACCGCCTTCGGCCGCCCGAGGAGGTGGGCGTCTGCGGCGGCGTCACCTGGCTTCTTCCTGACTTGTCCGTGCGTGTCTCCCCTCCTGCAGGGCCCGGCCGGGCCGGCGGCGGGGGGCGCTGCCCCTGGAGGGCCGCACACTTCCTGAGTCCGAGAGGAGAAAGCGACAGAGCCCAGTGACAGTCCCTCCTTCTCACGCGGCATGTTTATACGTCCTATAACCAAAAAAATAAAAAAAAATCTGTTTACAAAGTGGAGTGTCAGGAACATTGTGTAACAGAACGCTCCTCTGGGCGGCTTTGATCTCTCGTGCTCCATTAGGGAGACTGCAGGGGCCGTAGCTGGATGGCGGGGCCGAGGGGAAGAAGGGAGTTTCCCAAGGAAAAAAACTGCTTGTACTTCCTCCTGGCTGCATTTAAAGCAAAAATCCTGTGAAATCCCTTGGAAGGAGCTGGCGCTGGGCCGCTGTCCCCCCCCCCCAGGCCCACGGCGTCGGGGACTTAGGAAGGCAGGGCCAGCAGCCAGCCCACTCCCCGGGCGAGCGGGCATATCCACCCCGGGCGGCAGGTCCAGGTACGCAGGACCACACCGCGCTCCAACCCTTTCCAGCCGGCCCGGAGGCACGGGACCCGTCCTGTCCTGAGGCTCCCGGGAGCTCGGAACTCCATCCAGGCCTCACAGAACAGGCACAAAAGGAGGACAGGCCGGCAGGGAGAGGAAGAAACATACCCGTATAATTAGGATTCCCCTACCCAGTTCTAGTCTATCTTTTTATCTATAAGGGACAAACAACGCTGTCCCTAAAGAGGGAATTCTACTTTGTACTGTGGGCCTTCAGGCCGGAAGGGTTCTAGGAAGAGCATCCAGAGCTAGAGAGACTCAGAATTCGCGGGAAGGGTCTGTGGCCAGTTCAGGCGGACTCATGGATACAGAGAGAACCTCCCAGCACCCCCACCACCACCCGGGTTCCTCTTCCTAAAACACATAACTGAAAAAGTAGAAGGAGCTACTCTAGGTCTCCATGGGCTAGCCACGTAAAAATAGGGGGCGTAGTCACCGTCCGTAAAACAAAGCAAAAGAACATTCTAAAGAGAAAGACCAAAAAATCGTCAGGGACCCTTAGTGGAAGAAATAATGCGATACAATAAATTGCCCTAAATGCAGGACAGACCATCAAGTGCGGGAGTCCGGGAACGTCAGCGGGAACGTTGAGCCTGCACAGGAGCTAGTGAGAGGAACCGTGGACCCTGGTGGGGACACTGGTGCCGGGACGGTGCGAATCCTACAGGCGTCCTGTCCCGGACTATGAGTGGGCATAGTCCACGCTCGTGCATCCAAAGGCCTGGGACATCATAAAGCAAGGAAAATTAGGGGCCCACTGGAGACATAAACTCAGAGAACCACTCGGCACCGTTCAAGGCAGACGCGCTTACCTGTCGGAGGGAGACTTCTGCTATCCGCCGCAACGGGCACGGGAGCCCCTTCCTGCTGGCCGCACGGGGTGCTTCGGAGAGCCGCGGTGTGAGCGTAAAGCAGTTGCTGTTCAGGTACAATCGCTCCGAGTTCTCCTGAGAGTCGGGCTCCCCCACACCCCTGGGCTATTCCGACGACGCAGCACGGTTGGCACTGAGGCCCCTGCTACGCAAGGGACCTCATGGCCGAAGTCGCCCAGCTCCGGTGAGCCAAGGGCTGGAAGTCGCCCTGCGTGTGCGGACTCCCCGTTCTCTTACACGCGATTTCAGACGAGGCTGGAGCACGTGCTCACGCCCTGCAACGCTCCCAGTGGCGACTTGGGAAACCTGTGGTCCCGGCCCCTGCTCATCAGTGCCCCCCGCAGGCCACGAACAGGTGCGCCCTCTTCCTCTTTCCCACCTGCCTGGGAGGTGCCCACGCCATCCTTTTAGAGAAGCCGAAATGACAGTAAATCGCCCAAACTGCACACCCACGAGAATTCATGAGCCGGAATCCAGAAGCCGGTCATCAGCCCCCAGATGGTCTCTTCCTCTGCTCTGACGCTGCCGTGACCCTGGAGGACGCCTGAGGCTTGTCCCTAGGCTAGGCAGCAGGAAATCACAGCTGTGCGGCCTTGGACAGGGGACAGCTGCCCCCAGATTCCTCATCTATGAAATGGGGGCATGAAACCTGCCTATCAGAAGCTGTGTGAGAATGAAAGTGAAATGCTGAAATTTAACTTTTTTAATATAAATAAAATTAAATTAAAGTTCAATCTGATTTAATTCAAATTAATTAAATTGGAATAAAATCAAATTAAGGTAAAATTAAAATACTACCTACCTAAAACTGTGTGTGAATTAAGGGGAATAATTTATGTAAAGCACTTAAAACACTGCCCGGCCCTTTTAAGTGCTTTTCAAACGCTCCTGGCTATGAGAACCGTGATCACTACCGGCATCACCATCATCATCATGATTCTTTCGCTCGTGGCCAGGGGAGGTCACTCAGATCCACACTTCTGGCCCAAAGAGTAATCCGTGTAGACTTTACACCACAATCAGCAAGAACACGATTTTGAAATCACGTCTTCCCACGTCCTGTGACCGATTCCTGCATGTTACGTGGGTGAATATTTAATATTTAGCAGAAGAATCGAAGTTATGGTCTGTGCTCAGTGCTGCCGACTGCTCAGCCACGTCCAACGCCAACCAGCGCCAATAAATATATAAGAAAATGGAAAATGTTGCTTCAGGGTAGAAGACACACCGGAGAACCCCCAAGCTTGTGCCCAGAGCACTCTCCCTTCCCCACGCCCCCGACGCCCCCTTATTTCTTCCTGGGCCGGGTGTCTTGGGTCTCAGCTGAGACTCAGCAGCCCTGGGAGCCTCCTGTGGTTCCACGGCGACAAGCCGGGTGCCTGGCTCTGTGCTCTGGGGACTCTGAGCACACAGTCACCGCCACACGCTCCACAGGCGACTAAACTGTCTGTCCCTCATCCCCTACTGGACCATAAAGTCCTCGAGGGTGGGAATGATAGTCATCTTAGCATGAGCACATCTCTACGGTCAGCAAACTCCACCCCACGCCAGCACCATGCCGGACGGTCTCCTCCTAGTGCTGCCCAGGAGGACCCAGTAGAAGGGAGCCCGGAACTAAACAGATGCTCAATGAATGTTGTGAGAATCTTCGGAACTGGCAATTTCCAAATAGCCTGTCGATCTAGAATTAAACCATTTATTTTTGATTTAATAATATTTTGATAGTTTCCTACACGTAAGCTAGGTTGTATGCTTTAAGGAATATCAAAAATGGAAAATATATATGCTCTGCCCTCAAAGAGCTTTAGATTTAGTAGAGAAAAGATAAAGGAAGAAAGAAAATACAGACACAAATGCTATCACAAAAGCTCAGTATCCTTCAAGAATTCCAGGAAGAGACATTCACCAGCCTGAGGTCAGTGGAGGTGGTCGCGGTGGACCGTGAACAGGGGGTAGGATTTCTACAGGAGTAGTGGGGCAGGCAGAAGGCGCCGGGTGGGAGGCTGGGAGCCCGGGCAGGACAGACATGGGTTTGGGAAGAGCCCATGTCTCCTTTGTTGGGCGTATCCATTCGCTGGAGCTGCGAAGCGCCCAGTACCAACCAGCAGCAGGCACCGCCAACGTCCACTCCCTCCAAAGGCCCAGGGAGGACCCCACCTTCAGTTCCTCACCAGCGTCGGTGGATTGGGGAAGTCCTCAGAGCTCCGTGGCCAGTAGCTGCACCGCTCCGGTCTCTGCCTCTGTCTTCACATGGTCCCCTCGGCCTCTGTCTAAAGTGCCTCTTCGTAGGACACCAGCCCCTGGATCAGGACCCACCCTACTTGAGTATGACGCCATCTTTACTGTTTTTCTAAGCAAAGATGTAAGGGCGCCTGGGGGCCCAGCCGGTAAAGCATTGGACTTTCTGGGTTTCTGCTCAGGTCATGATCTCAGGGTCCTGAAATCCAGCTCTGGGTTGGGCTCGGAGCTCAGCAGACTCTGCTTGAGATGTTCGCTCTCCCTCTCCCCTGCGCCTCCCCTGCTCATGTTCTCTTGCTTTCTCTCACTCGCTCTCTCTCAAATAATAAATAAATAACTAAGATCTATGATAATTAGGGATATAATATATTCATGACTTTTTGACTTTTACTGTTTTCACTGATGTGTAACTGAGGTATTTAACTGCAGAACTAACAAATTGTTTCACAACGTACCTATTCATCTCGAATCATTACGTTGTGTGCGTGACACTTGTGGAATGTTGTATGTCGATTATGTCATCTTAACTCGATGACATCTGCAAAGAACTTCTTTCCTAACAAGGTCACATCCATGGATACCGGGAGTCGGGGCTTCAACAAATCTCTCCTGGGCACGGCTCAACCCAGAGCGTGGACTCACAGGAACAGGGATGAAAAGGGCGCTTGGGCTCACACTGTGCAAAGGTGTGCAAACAGAGCACTGTGGGCAGGCTTGTGGGGACATCACTCTGCACACGAGCCAGACAATCAGGACATCCCACTCCAACATGAGAAGAGAAACTCCCAACCCACGTTAGCCCACCACCCTCACAGAGAGGGCGGCCTGAAGAAGGGGCAGCATCGCCAAGCATCACATTCTCCTGGTACATGGACCCCTCTCTGGTTGTACATTAGGGACTCTGGGGACAGCTTCGAGGCCACCAGCACATTGTCTTGTCTTGTGAAGTGTAAACTATAGCATGACCCCGCGGTGGCCACGGGGAGCATGGAGGTCCTGTCAAGACGGTGAAGGAGGCGGGATCCGTGCCCACCGCGCCCTCGTCAGATCCCCGCAGCACAGCTGACAGCCCAGCTCCAAAGACACCGCAGCGAGGCCCCGCACTATTATCTATTCCGTTTTTTATTCTACTCCTACTGCACAGTCACCAGGTGACAGTTCCTCCATCAAAGTGCATGTACATTACGACTAAAAATATCTATTAGGATTTTTTGTAACACTGTATAACTTCCAGGCGAAATGAATCCCCATCAGTCTCTCCATAGGGCGGGGCCTCTCATAACGGTTGATGCCCGGGGCTTAGGTCCCGCTGAGCCACCGCCACCTCCAGGTGCAGTAAAATCTTCAGGAAACACACACTACACACAAATGAATTTCTTACCCCAGTGAGGAATTTTAGTAAGAATACCCCACTCAGGGCGCCTGGCTGGCTCAGCCAGTTAAGCGTCCTACTCTTGATCTCAGCTCAGGTCTTGATCTCAGGGTCATGAGTTCAAGCCCCGTGCAGGGGTCTACACTGGGTGCGGTGCTTATTTAAAAAAAGAAAAGAAGAAGAAGAAAAAGAATACACCGCTGTAGACCGAACCCTCAAAATATACAACTTTTTGCCAGTTAACATCTTCAAGGTACAATATTGTCTGTGGCACCTTAGCCCCGGCCTCCCCGGCCCGCATCCAGAAGGACCCGAGGGCGCGGCTGCTGTCCTGCCCGCCCGCGCGGACCTATGTCAGCCCTACGCCCCCTTTCCTGAAGGGAGATGCGGAGAAGTGTGCGGCCGTGGTCCCGAGAGGGAATGCGTTCTGCCACGGTGAACCGCTCGAGAGCCGGGCTGCGAAGGACGGGCTGGCCGTCAGGGGGACGAGGCTGCGCCGCTGCAGGGGAGTGTGAGGCGCAGCGGCGGGGAGGGCGCCCCGAGGTGCAGCCTCGCCCGGTGCCTCCACCGCGCGGCGCGTCCCCTGCGCCCAGAGGCGCGGCCGTCGGGCCTGGCCCGCGCCTCCCGCCCGACCGCTCCTGGGCATGGCGGCCGGACGGCAGGGAATGCGCTGCTGCACTCGGCGGGAGGCCGGGCTGGGGGCGACCCTTGTCCTTCCTGCGTGAGACCGACGAAACTGTCCGCTCCTTCTGCCGCCGGGACCCGGCGGGAAACAGCTGGACGCGGCGGGAAGCGCCAGCGGCGCACGGGGGAGCGTCTCCCCGATCCGAGCCCTCGCGGGCGCGCGTGGCCCTGCTCTCACGGAGCTTGAGGGTCTGCGCCGAGACGGGGCCGCAGCTGTGACCCTCCGACGGGACGGGACGCTGAGCCTGGCGAATGCTCCCACCCCGGGGTCACCCCTAAGCCTGGAAACCCGGAGGGACGGCGGGCGGGCACCGGCCCAGCCCGGGGTCTGCGGCCGACGTCGGGCCGGGCTGGGACCGAGCGCCGAGACCCGCGCGTGGCGCGTCCGCCGGCCTCGGAGCGAGTCCCGTCGGCGCGTTCCCGGCCACACCGCGTCTCCACTGCCCGTTTCGGGGCGTCAGGGAACTCCGAAATGACTGTGATCTGCGCGGATCTGGACAAGAAGAGGACCCTTCGGCCGCCGGTGCCGTCCCCTTCAATAAAGACGCGCAGGGCAGTGGATGAGGACGGAGGCGAGCCGGGGCTCTGGGCACGGCGCTCCCGAGACCGCGGACACCGAGGGCGCCAGTGACACCTGGTGGCCGCAGCCGCGACAGCGCGCCGCTCACCTGCGCCGGGACGACTCGGGCTGTCCCGGCCTCCAGCCCTGACCCGCGTCACCACTCGGGCGTCGCAGAGACACCCTGGGGTGTGCACAGCCGCTGCGGGACCCACTCGTGCACCTGCCGGGACCTTCTTCCCCGACGATGGGCCCTTCCATGCCCGGACCTGCCGCTTCGTCCCCACCCAAAGCGCTGGAACTGGGGAATGATCGGTTGTGCTCTTTGTTCAATTCATACAAAGAGATTCTCTTTTTCATGTCGCCGAGGTCAGTACCTGTGGACTCTAAGCCCTCAGTGAGAGCATTGCAGAAGCAGCAGCAGGACCACTTAGAAGCAGCGTCCTCGGAGGGACACGGAGTCGGTGTGACCTGGGGTCCGATGTTTCCCCGGGGCGACTTCCCAGCATCCATATTTTATTCAAATGAATTAAGAGTTTTTGGGGGTTGTTGTTTTTTTTTTAAGCAATGAGTTCTGGGTTTGGGTACTTTTTGAGTCATTGATGCTCAGGAAAAGTAATGTTACTTAATCAAAGCAAATGATATAATGTATTTCTTTTAAAGAAACCACATTTCATGTTTAGAGCCCTCTGAGATACTGAATACAAATGAATTTGTTTTACTTTGAGTACATACTATCTTTTAAACGGAGTCTCTGAAACACACTGCCTTGGTGCTCCTTTGCTGAGCTAATTACTGTCGCCCACCACCCTGCCTGCGCCGGTCTGGCCATTCCGGGCATTTTCCTAACTATGGCACAATCTCCTTTCAGGACAGTGGTTCAAGGTATGATACGGAGGTACTGTCATACTCATTTTTTCCCCTCTAGAATAAATTGAAAACTAAAGGACTTTTCTCTAAAATTGCAGTATTAGTAATATATTAAGAAATAGCAGACTAGCACCACTTCCATAAACTCAAATTCTCTTTCAACAACCTAAGGGCCATCCTGTCCCCACTATTTGGCAGTAGCAGATCCTCTGGATCTAGAAACGCATGAGCCAGAGCTTCTCAAGAGAAGGAAATTCAGAGCTCCTACAGAAGGAGTCCATCTGACCTTGGGTTCCTCGTACAGTGGTTCAATTTGTGCACTGCGTAATGCAGGAGGCAGCGTTGCACCTGTCAACCAGGCAGAGAGGGCCTGTGATGTGGTGCAGTACACAAGTCCCACAGCCATCAACACTGGCTTCTGGGTATGTCTGACACTCTGAACTTCCGCCTGATGGCCTGGGAGAAGGGCATGGCAGGGCTGGGGTCAAGTCGAGCCTTCCTTCTATACTGGTACCTTCATGGCTGGTCAAAGACACCAGATCCCAAATGGAACAGTAAAGAAAATTTGCGAGCTGGTGCCTCAAGGGAATTGTCTTTCCTATTCAAGTTTCAGAAGACAGTGAGAAACAAATAGGCAGACATCTTCTCACTGAAAAGCATCCAATTAATGCCCTAGAATCTGAGAATTGCACAATATGAAATCTCTTAAGTGTTGAAGCCCTGCATGTTCCCCTGGGTGTTACACCAGCAAGCTCCAGCGTAATACCCAGACTCACCCCGAACAGCCTGTGTCCTCACAGTTGGGATTTGCTCTCCTACAGGCAACTGGGTGTTTAATTGACGGGTCTGCTTTTAGCCCATTATGGGGCCATCTTATTGTCCAGTAACCAAATCAATTCTAATCCACATCCACAAAAGAAATTACAAAAATATTAGATGTGTCTGTGATCTACCCATGAGTTCCGTTCCCACGGCCCACTGGCCCACGGTCTTGACCCCAAACAGCCCCAAATGGGGTTGCAGCCTTCTTGTTCCATAGCCTGGAGAGAGGCTGGCAGCCACACGTTCATTCTGCTGTCCTCAGACTGGCTTTTGGCTTTGACCTTAGTCGCTTCTACATTGACCACAGGCCCTGAAGTTAGTCGGTGGTTTCATTTCTTCTCTGGATATAAATGTACCAGCACCCGGAACTACCCTGCGGCCGAGAGGACTTCGGGAAGTGCCCGTCATCGTTGGCTCTCTCTCGATGCAGCACCCTCACTGGCCCCCCGATGCGGTAAGGGCTCCCCAGGCGCTCAACTCAGAAACCAGGACCACCGTGCAGAGGCGGAGCCCTCCTGCGAGGAGGCTGAATGTTCCCTGTTCTGAACCCTTTCAGGACTGCACTCGGATGTCAGCTGAGTCACGTGCTGACGACTTACCATCCAACTCGTCCAAAGAAAAAGTTTCCACTGAAATAACTTAAACTTCCTGTTCTACTATCTATTCTAGTAAATACGGTAACTCAAGAGAAAAGATGCTTCACTCTTATGCACCAGCTCCCTCTTCCCAGTGCTCCCTGCCATGGAGGAAGGAGCCACACTCCCTGCAGCACGCTGCCCTGGGACCTACGACGCTGGCCCACAGCCAGCCGACGCACTCGTTGCTCCTAAAAAGGGAAGGCAATAAATATTGAACATGGTCGCCAGACCGATGCGAAGCAACACAACACTTCACCGTGACCAAACAGGGAGCACGCGGCACGTCAGAGATCCGGGGAATGAGCGCGCCCCACCCTCACCCCGGTGCCAACCTCACCAGAGGACGCTGATGTTCTCCGAGGGTACGTGCGAGAAGCCGGTGAGAAGCTGGGGAGAAATGAAAAGGAACATACAAACACAACCAGGCTCCTTATTTGCACATTTTGATAAAGGACCAATGCATTTCCTTCCGGTAAATCAAGGCAAGTGTGGGAAGAAATGATTTCTAAGTCGGATGCTGACCTCCCCCATCTCTCTGTGGCTTCGTTTCATAAAGCACAGCTAACCGAATGATCGATGGTGAAGTCACTTGGGCAGTCGCCAGTAGCTATCTCCTTCTGTTCTGAGACCTGCATCCAAATTTGAGCCTGTGAAATGGCTTGGGTGATCTTAATTTGACAGTTGTCAACATTTCAAAATCATTGCCAAGTTCAACCAAATGGAAGTCTTTGATCAGGCCTGGCTCTCTGTGTATGTGTGTGCGTGAGTGTGCGCGCCTGTGTTGTGTGTATCAGCGAGTTGCCAATCTGAGCCCGCATAACACACCTGTGCGCCCTTCTTCCGTCATGTCTTGTTAGCATCTCTCGACGTGATGAGTTCTGTGGGAGGGGAGGGAAAAATGGCACTTCAACTCCAATAAGTTTGGTCCAAGAAGGAGCAAAATTTGCAGATGAAAATTTCTGGATAGTGGATTAAATTAATTAAACATTAAAATCTGAAAATATAAAAATCACTGCCCAGAATATAAACTTTTGCAAAAAAAGAAAGGACCTAATCGCCAACAAAGCAGCTCACGGTAAGCATTACTTAGCGCATATAGTTTTCGGCATGAACATCTCAGCCTCAGCTAAAATTAAAGACAATTTAACTGATCCAACATCCATAGAAAGGCAAGCATAAAAACAATGAAAATAACCAGGAAAACGACGAGACTTTTCTGAAATCTGCCATGTACAGGATAACTTATTTGAAAATGAGACTCCAGGCACCGGAAATACGGAATCACCATAGGGAGGTCATTGAGACAAAAAAGCAAAAATACCTCATTCCTCCATGCAGGGAACATGGCTCTGACTTCGGGAAATGTTTCCTTAATCTGTAGAACGTACAGGCCATTTCTCTTAGTGCCGAATATCATGAAAGCACAAACAGAAGACAGAGGACATGTTTTCGAGACGTGCTTTCCTTTTTTTTCCTTGTTTCAGTATGTTGGGGTGACTATTCCCCAAAAGTTAAATATCACATCAAGGTGTAGATGCGTACGTATAAGGCCTTGGGTCAGAAGAGCATGTTTTCAGTTCTAATAAATGTTTATGGGATAAGTAAATAAACAGACGGTTGATGGGCATAAACAAATATATATAGTTCCATGATGTGAGAAAATACTGTCTTTAAAAGCTGAGCTATGATTTATGGTTAATCTGTACTTTCAAAACTGTCAACAGCTAAATCACACAGAGTCCAAAAGTCATGCAGATATTGCCAAGTGACCTGATGTCTTATAATCAGCTCCTTGGAACAGTAATGGAGCAGAAGTCTCTGCAAGTTTCTTGACCTTATGAATAATCATACCCGAGCCCCGGGGGAGATCTGTCCTCTGCTCACACACTTTGTTGTGTGGATGTGTTGATGACACAGGTCCATCTGTCAAGACAACTTAGAATTTCCCCTGCTGCCTTTCATACATGGCCTCAGGGAGGTCAAGCCGGGGTGACCAGAAGCGTTTTCAAATCTCCCCGTGATGGCCCTGCTTCCCTACCTGGTGTTTCCCCTGAAAAGGCCAAATTTGGTTTTGTGAATGAAAAGAATTCCATGAGTGGATCGATGGATTAGAGAAACAGACGTCTCTTCACAGCCACTGTCTCCTATTTCTACTGACGACCCGCCGTGATGGCGGGCTTTCGAGATGTCCATTGGCAACAAGAAAGGACTGTCCCCAGGCAGCCTGAGGACTCCAGTGCACAGAGACTACTGTCCCTGTGCTGCAAGCTCTGTGTGTTAGGAGAAGGAGCCTCAGACCTCCCACAACAAACCTTGCAAATTCACATCTTTGTTGTTGTTTTTAATTGAACGTCTTATTTTGAGGTAAGTGTAGATTTGCATGCAGTTGTACGAGATCCCAGAGATCCCGTGGACCACTTACCCCGCTTCCCCAGTGGTAACATCTCATAGAACAATAGTGCAACAGCCCGAACAAGAGAGTGACCCTGATTCAGTCAAACATAGAGCACAGCCACCCGCCCGTGTTGGAATGGCCCGTCCCGCATCCTTCCGGCTCCATTCCCCATACGCGCCGATCTCTCTACATTTATAGCTTAGCATATCCATACTGTCATGTAAATGAAAGCAAACCATATACAACTTTTGGGACCGGCTCTTTTGACTCAACAGAATTCTCTGGAGACTCACCCAGGTTGCCCTACCACCAGCGTGTGTTCCTTGGGTGCATGGACCACACAGCTGGTTTAACCACCCACCCGTTGATGGACATCTGGGATGTCCCTGATCTGGGATTTCCATGAATAAAGCTATTTGGAACATCCATGTACAGTGTTCGTGTGAAAATAAGTTTCAGTTCTCTGAAAATAATTTTCAGTTCTCTGCACCCAAGGTGCAGTGGCTGTCATTACTGCTAGGTGGGTGAGGGGTAGGTCTGGGGCCCTGGCTCCATGAGTGATACTCCAAGGAGTATGATTTTTGGATTGTAGGGCAAGTGTATATCAGTTTTTTAAGAAACTGCCAAATTCTTTTCCAGCGCGGCTGCACCGTTTTACATCTAGTCAGCCACATGTGGAAGATCCAGTTCCGTCACGTCTTCACCACAATTTGATGTTGACACTATTCTTTTTTATTTTGATCATTATAATGAATGTGAATATTTCACTGTGGTGGTAGCTTGTGTTTCCCTAATGGCTCATGATGCTCAACATCTTTTCAGGCATTTTTCTGCCATCTGTATATTCTCTTGGGTGAACTGTCTGTTCATGACTTTTGCCCGTTTTCTAATTGGATTGTCTGTTTCCTTACTGTTGCGTTTATGTCCAGCTCACAGACCCTCCTCCTTCTCTTCACCCTGTTAACGCCCACCCGGCGAGTCGTTTCCTTCACGGATGGTAGTCCTCATCTGAAAACTTCCATCTGCTCCTTTATACCTTCGAGCATTTTGCTAAGACTTTCTACTTCTTGGCTGAGATGCTCTATTTTTTTTTTTACACTTCCTATTTTTTCCTTTGTTTCAAGTGTGTTCCTAATAGCTTACTGACACAATTTTGGGGAGGCTCCTTTTTAATCATTTTAGGTAATTCTAGCATCTCTGTCATGTGGTGTTGGCATCTACGTACTGTCTCTTTTCATTCTGTTTGAGATCTCCCTGATTCTTTTTTTATTCTTCATTTAAATCCAATTTATTTAACATACACTGAATTACTAGTTTTATGAGTAGAATTTAATAATTCATCATTTGCATATAACACTCAGTGCTCATTACATCAAGTGCTCTCCTTAATGCCCATCACCCAATTATCCCTTCCCTCACCCACCTCCCTAATTCTTGGTGTGACAAGTGATTTTCAAGTGAAGCCTGGACATTTTGGGTAACACCTTAGAAGGGTCAAGATCTTATCTAAACCTTGGGTTTTGGCTGATTTCCTTTGACGTTGCCCCACCACCTCATCACTACCAGAAGGGGGCAGAAGTGCAGGTCCCTCAACTGCACTCCATGGGCACCCAAGGGTGCAGTGGCTGTCATTACTGCTAGGTGGGTGAGGGGTAGGTCTGGGGCCCTGGCTCCATACCTTCCTGGCAAGGAGGGGCTGCATTACGTGATCACTGCTTCCTACATGGCCTCAGCTGACACCTTCGGAGGAGGTGGCCCTGTTACCACTGGGCAGTGATGAATGTCTTGTCTTCCCACTAGACAGCTCTGCCACCAAACCAGTTGAGATTGTTGGGGGACCCACCCATATCACGTGACAGGGGTTGTCTTGGCTCAGGTTGTCTTACCATGATATCACACTCTAGGTGATTTAAACACCAGACATGATTTTCTCAAGGTTCTGGAGACCAAAAGTCCAAGATCATGGGGTCATCACTCAATGAGAACTCTCTCCTGGTATTGCAAACTCTCCCAATGTGGCCTTTCCTTGGTGCACATACTTGCAGGAAGAGATGTGTCTCTTTTCCTCTTCTTGTTGGGCCACCAATCCTGTCAGATAAGTATCCATCCTATGACTTATTTAATCTTAATCATTTCCATGAAGGCCCTTAAAAGATTTCAACATATGAATTTGAGGGACACAATTCAGGCCACGGTGGGGCTGGATGTCCAGACTCTCATTGGTCTCCACTGACATGTCACCCGGCTCAGCAAAATGTGGGAGGCCTTCCTTACAGCCTCACCGACGCAGACAACTAGACACCCTGCTAGGCCTCTCCTGGTGGAAATAAAGGGGTGGGCAACACTGTTTGCTGCCATGTTTGGCTGGAGCCCAACAATTATTGTTTAAAGTTGTCTCTTTCGCCCAGCTGCCTCTTTCCTGCCCCTTCATCCAGGGATAGCACTTCTCTTGGGTCTGGGATTTTGTCTGCAACATGCGGTTCCAGGTCACAAGCTTCTTCACCTCCAAGTGTGGGGCACATGAGGCAAAAGGAAAATCAGAGAATGCACCGCCCTGTCCTTGCATGGGTCCACAGTCCCCAGCCAGTCTCCCTACTCTGTCTGCCTTTGGCTGTCTTTCTTAAGCGTGCTTTCCGTGTAATGTTTTTAGTTGTGTTTGACAGAGAAGAGTAGGTTTACCCAGAGATAGAAGTCTACTCTTTCTTTAAAAATTCCAAATAGGGGTAGCTGAGTGGATCAGTCGATTAAGTATCTGCCTTCAGCTGAGGTCATGATCTTGAAGTCCTGGGATCAAGCCCCAGTTGGGCTCCCTGCTCGGCGGGTTGTCTGCTTCTCCCTCTGATGTTCACCCCACTCATGCTTGTGCGTGCTCTCTCTCTCTCTCTCAAATAAATACATAAAATCTTTTAAAAAAAACTTTTAAATTTTAAAAAGAGCTCCAATTAGTTGTCAACATTAAAAAATTATCTATTAGTCTGTTCCTATATAATTTTTCTTTTTTTTTCAAATCAAAGCTCCATTCAAAGCTCCATTCCCTGGGAACAGCAGCTGGTAAAACCTACATTTGGCCCCGTGTCGTTACTAACATTTCCTTCAGTTGCCGAATGAAACATTCACCCATTTATATCACCTGCCTGGTCCTGAGGAAAGAGAATTAGCCAAGCTTTAGGGAGGGGTCTGAGTTGTTGTTCAGTATTAGTCAGAGTTCACGTAGAAAGGATAAATAGATAGACAGATAGATGGCAGATGGGTAGATGGCAGATAGAGGGGGAGAGAGGATAGACAGATGACTGATCAACAGAGAGATCGAGAGAGACAGGATGATATAGACAAATGACGGAGAGACGATTGATAGACTGATGATAGAGAACTACAGAGAGTTGATAGATTGCTAGAGAGATACGTAGATACGTAGATACATAGATAGATAGATACCTTTGAGAAATTTATGACAAGACTCGCCTTACATGATTGTGGAGCTGGACAAACAGGTCCCAAATCTGTAGGGCGGGCAGTCAGGAAGGGATGACCCGACAAAGGAATTGCACGTGTGAACTTAGCTGCTTTTTGGAGTTTGGCTCAAGGAATGCCCAGGCCTTATTTTACATGAATTCCACTAGTACTGGTTCAGCCAACCCCCCACCCCCAGGATAATCTTTACTTATTATTTTATTAACTGACGAGGGACCTCAAATGCATCTGCAAAGTCTCTTCACAGTAGACCTACCCTGTACCATCTAAGTGGGCAAGGGGCGCGTGAGGTACAAAATGGCCACTTGCGCTTCCCATCTGTCCACACTTAGCCAAGGTTACACGATGCATCCAAAACCTATTATGGTGGGTGGAGTGCTTTTCTTTTCATCACAGACATAAAAAGCATCAGGCCAACCTATTCTCACTCAAGGGATTGTTCAAAACACATCACTTGATCCACTCCTAGGTATCTATTCCAAAGAACTGAAAGCAGGTCCTCATATAAGTCTGTGCACGCACATAGCCTCACTATTCCCAACGGACAAAGGTGTGAGCAGCACAAACGTACACTGATGGATGGCTGGATAAACCACTGTAGTAGACCCATACGATGGGAGGCACCAGCTCAGAGAAGGATGAAGCACTCATTCATGCTAAGGTATGAATGACCCTTGAAAACATTACATGAAATTTAAAATGTCAGAGACAAAACACCACAAATTGTATGATTCCATTTATACAAAACATCCATAATAAGTAAATCCACAGAGAGAAAAACATAGATCAGTGGTTCCTGGTCAGAGGAAGGCAGGAAGAGAGAGACTGCTTAATGGGTTTGGGGAATCCTTCTGAAGTGATAAAATTGTTTTCCGACGAGGGAGAGGTGGCAGTTGTACAACACTGTGAGTGAGCCAAATGACTGAATTGCTCCCTTCAAAATAGTTAATTTTATATTATATGAGGTTGACCTCTATTTTAAAAAGGCCTCGCTGGACAAGGACGTGTTCAGAAGGGTAAGTTCTCCTCTATGCTCCCCTAGGTGCAAGTCTGAAATATACAGAAGGAAGGTCAGATCTTGGGCTCTGTGAGGACGGGACCACTGGCTTCAGGTCAAACAGACAGTTAGACAAAGGCAAGACAGGGATATCACCCTAACATATAGTACCTTTCAAAGATTGAAACTGCCTGTCTCTCAATCTCTCTCTCTCTCTCTCTCTGTTGGGTATGGTGAGTTTATTATGATGTTTATATGATTTCTGGGAATGGACAGGCTTTTAAAAGAAAATGAATGTCCCACAGATTTTGCCTTGTCATTTCACTCACTGCAACTTGATGCCTAGAAGTTAGGCAAATAAAGCTTCAAGTCAGAAAAACCCAGAGACACCACAGTACATAAAGTATGAGAGGAAGTCAAAGTGAACCCAGATGACACAGCAAGCTCATTTCTTATTTTTCTTACAGAGTCCTCTTTCCCTCAGGCTGACCCTCAGTCTCCTCTCTGCCGGGCAAGGTTGAGCAATGAGCGTCATGACATTGGGCAGCAAGCAGCAATGGCTGTCTCAAAAAGAAATCCTATCGGGGCCCAGAAGGTAGAGGAGGGAGCAGAGCTACTGCATGGCAAAGAGTGGAGACTTCCAACAGAGGCCAGCCTGCCCCATCTGCCCCACCAATGCCCAGAACCTTCCAGAAGCACAGAAGTCTCAGACATAGGCGAGCACAGACCACCACTGTCTTGTGCTGTGCCCATGACTGGTTTTACTCCCAGGCTGGTATAAAATGGGGGGCAAGGTTTCCATACAAAACTGGCTGCTTTTGTGCAAGAATTGGCCAGTGTGCCACCCTCCCTGTCCTTCCCCGACATGTGAGGATCATTGGAAGATGCCTAAAGGCTTGTTGAGCTTTTTACCAAAAACAAATGTTAGCACAGATCTTGGGGTTTCTCCCAAGGATGACAACCAGAGAATCAAAAGTGGGCAGAGGAAATGAAATGGCTGCAGGTAGCTGACATGGCTGACTTGGCACTCAGCATTTACCCTCAAAAGTTCTGGTTCTCCGGGGGCTGGCAGCACAAAGCCACATTGACCAGCCTGAGGTCACTGCTCACAGAATTGGTCGGGATGTGTATTCTGTGCCTCCTATCCCTGTTTCCAAATAGGACCATACTACAACTGGACCAATCTATCTCAGAGATATGGGAAGTTACTGTATTTTCAAAGGATCCTTGGAGAGGAGTGTTCTGTAATTTCCCTTGGTAGCTTGTTCCCAATCTTAATAACACTCAGTATTTCCACAATTGTTTTCCTGTGTCTCCTTTTTTAACTAATAGTGTTTGTTCGTTTGTTTATTTGTTCAATTTCTCAAGATTTTTGATTATTATGGGAAAACTTTGCAACTATTCCAGCCCGTTCACAAACTAAAGAGGTTACCTCAGGTTATTCTCAAAACTATTTCCCCTGTTGTCATCATAAACAGCTTTCATGCCAACAGCTTATGATCCTTTGTAGCTCATGATCCTTTCCTTAGAATGAAAATTATTTTCTTAATTCTGAGAAAAGAACTTCAGGAAATCTGTGCTGTATTAATAAAGGGTAGATCTCCTTTTTCTACAAATAACTGTTCGTGTACACAGCCTTCAAATAGCAGAAAAAGATGTGCAAATATTGCACCTGTGAGAGGTTATTTACAGAAAAACATTGGTGCTATGTGGGGTCAAGATACAGAAGGAAAGTTAATTCACTTCTTAGTGTTTATACAGAGCAAAAAACATCATTCCCCAAGCCTCTTACATTCTTATTCTATAGTTAATTCCATCATTAATTCTTAGTAATCTTACAAATTGGTCTGTTTTGATCCCCTTTTACAGAGAAACTAAGGTTGAGAACCAGGTCACAATTGGTAATCCTTTCTTTGCCTAGTCATGTACATAAGTGACTCTTTGATTGACAGGGAAATGTCCCAATTAGCTGTGTCCCAGGGAGAACCACACATTGATAATAGTGTCAATTACTGTATGTGAATCTGAAATTGTTAATATTATTTGTAATATGAGATGTCTCCTCTGCTCAAGACCAGAAATCCAAGGAGCCTAGAGCTAAGCTGTTATTAGTTTCAATTTTACATCTCTTTGTTTTGATCCCCAAACTAGCTGTATATTGGACTCACTTAAAGGTGCCCCTGAAAAACGCATCTCCTGGGCACCAACCCCAGAAATTTTAACTCCATATATGACAGTGTATAACTATATAGAGTAAAAAGGTGAAAGTTCTATTTAACCCCACACACACCATTGTCCAATAAAATCAGAACAAGGCAGAAATCATTGCTACCATTATTCAGTGTTGCTTTTCAGTCCATGTAGTGAAACAGAAAAAGAGAGAGATATAAAGAAAGGCAGATAAACTCATAGTTGCCTTCATAGTAAATCCAAATGATAAATCAAAATTGTCATTGACTTGATCCTGCTAAATGATGATACAAAAGTACACACACACACGCACACACACACACACACACACACACACACACTAGCAAAATAAAAAGAAAAATGTAACTAAAAGGAAGAAGATTGACTTTTTTTTTTAGGGGGGTGGGCAGAGACAGGGAGAGAGAGAGATTTTTAAGCAGACTCCACGACCAGCATGGAGCCTGACACAAGGCTCCATCTCATAACCCTGAGATCACAACCTGAGCCCAAATCAAGAGTCAGACCCTTAACCGACTGAACCACCTAGGTGCCCCAAAGGAAGAAGATTAATGTCTTAATGCAAAATAAACTACAAATTCCCAGGAATGGTAGTAACAGTAAATGTGCAACATCAACAAATACCGACATTAAAGAAAAATATAAATTTTAATGACAGACATAAAAGAGAATATAAATAAATGGAATATCATTTCTGATGAGATGACTCAAGTTTAAATATGTTATCTTTCTTTAAATAAATAATGAATCCCATAAAAATCCCAACTGATATCCTAAGATAATTTAATTAAATCTGGTTAGCTGACTCCAAAGTACATCTAACAGAGGGAAAGCACAAGACAACTATTGAATTTAAAGTGACCAATAAGAGACAACTTACGTCAGCAGACAATAAAAACATAACATACACAGTAATTGAAAAATATGTGGTGGGAAGAACTGACAATAGAAGAAACAGAAGCTTTTTCTGAAGCAATGGCATACATAATAAATATTGTTCAGAATCAGTGGGGAAAGATTAATTGTTCAACAAATGCACTAGAATAACTGTCTATCTTTGTGAGAAAAGGTTAAGTTATGACTCAATCTCACTTCCCACAGTAAATTCAGGATGGCTGTCTTATATTAATGTGAAATATGATGTTATTTTTATAATCCCAGCTGGAGGTATTTTCATTAACCAATCATTAACCAGAAGCTATGAAGGAAAATATTAAAAGTTATTCTCTATTTCTATAATTTCATTAGGGGACAGCATTATAAATAAAGATAAAGTGAAAAAATATTTAGTAGTTAAAACAGCCAAAAAAATCAATATTCATAAAATACAAGAAACTCTTTCAAATCTATGGGGAAAAAAATAAGCAATCTATGGATATAAATAAGCTTACAAAAGAGTTCAAGTGACACAAATTTCAGGAAAATATGCTTACTATTACCTATAATAAGGAAAATGAAGAACAAAATAAGATAATAAGTTCTACTCTGGTAATGAGAGAATAGCTTATATTAGACAAGCATCCTGCATACAAAAATGCCTAGTCTGAAAAAAACATAAAAGTTAACTAATTAGAGAGTGATCCAGAAAAGCATAAACTAGGTGAGAGTTGGTCCTCAATGGAGAGGAACTGCATAGAATGATATGTGTGATTAGGCGACTTTTTGTTGAGAACACACACCCAACTAAGTGAAATAAGGCAGCTGAGACTCGAACAGAAAGCCAAGCATTACTGTCATGAGGATTCAGAGTACAAAATCTGGGGTGACAGGATTGCTAGGAAGTGAAGGGGGAAAACACAGAAAGGAGGATATACAGATGGAGAGCCCAAAATCCAAATATGAAGTCTGCTCAAGTCCATAGCTTATCCCTGATTTACAGATGCAAATGGAAACTGCAGAAGAATCAATGGAAAAGAAGCTAAAGAAGAGAGATGTTAGCATCACAGAGAACAGGGTTTAGAATCTGATTCTCATCAGGTTAGTTGACTACCAGAATACTCTTCAAAGGACTAATGAAATACAGAGTCTCTGCAATGTCATATGTACACTCTCAGTACAAAGTCAAAAATTAGTAGACAAGCATAAAAATTAATAACAATAAAAATATGACCAAGGTCAAGAGAAAAAAGAGTCAATAGAAGGCATCTCCAAGATGACCATTGATTTTGAAATTCATGGGAAATAATTTCAAATAAAATACAAATGTGTTCAAACTATTGAAGAAAAAATATCGTCATAATCAATGAAAAAAAAAAGGGGGAACCATAGCAGAGAAAGGGAAACCATTAGAAAACCAAATAGAAATTACCAAACTGAAAGCTACAATAACTGAAATAAAAATTGTATTAAGTATGTTTAAAAAGCAAAAGACAAGTTTCAAAACCTGAAAATGAATTGATAAAATAACACAATCTGAATAACAGAGAGAGAAAGAAATAAAGAAAGGGAGGAAGAAGGAAGGAAGGAAGGAATAAAAAACCTGAGGAAGAATATCAAGTCTAACATACATATAATTGGAGTCCCAGTGGGAAAAGCAAAAAGGAAAAAAAAAATTAAGAAATAATGGGTAAAGTTTTCCCAATTTAGTGAAAAATATCAACTTAAAGATTCAAGACTTTCAGTGAACTCCTAGGAGTAAAATACAAAAGAAAAAGAAAATCATGAATGTAGCTTGAGAAAAATGACATGTTAGACATAAGAAAACACTATAATTGATATTTACCTTCTCATCAGAAAGAGTGGAGGCCAGAGGCAACAGAAAAACAACAGAATACTATTAGTGTCAAGGGGGAAAAAACTAGAAATTGAGAATACTTTATCAAGCAAAAATATTCTTCATAAGGGGTGCCTGGGTGGCTCAGTGGGTTAAATCCTCTGCCTTTGGCTCAGGTCATGATCCCAGGGTCCTGGGATCGAGCCCCGCATCAGGCTTTCTGCTCAGCGGGGAGCCTGCTTCCCCCTCTCTCTCTGCCTGCCTCTCTGCCTACTTGTGATCTCTATCAAATAAATAAATAAAATCTTTGAAAAAGATGAACTTAAAAGCATTTAATTCTTGTTCCATATACTTGCATAAGAAGAAATCCAATTTTTTTTAGGCTGAAGATAAATAACTCTACATGGATCTATAACAAAGAAAGAAGAGCACTAGAAATAGTAATCACAAGGGCTGTTATTAAAAGTAATAATTTTTTATTAATTCATTTAAGACATGACAGTTAAAAAAAAATATTTAAGAGAAGGAGAGAGATTGTCAAGCAGGGGGGCAGCAGAGGCAGAGGGAGAAGCAGGCTCCCCACTGAGCAGGAAGCCCCATGCGGGACTTGACCCCAGGACCCTAGGATCATCTGCTGAGCCTAAGGTAGACACCTCACCAACTGAACCACCCAGGCACTCCTAAGACATATGACTATTTAAAGCAAATATTATAGCAAATATGTAGGTAAATGTAGTTGTAATATATATAACAGTAGCACAAAGGATGAGGGGAAGAGAACTATACTGTCGTAACTTATCTATTACTAAAATAATACAATACTAACCCTAAGCAGAATGTTATTAAAGATGTTATGTGCTGGCTACTGAGATACCCATAGATTATATATATATATATTTATTTATTTATTTTATATATATATATATATATATAAATTTTATATATATATAATTATTTTATATATATATATATATCATCAACCTAGAAGTTGAAAGAAAAAGATGGAATACATATTTTATGTATTTATCAAAATAAGCTTCAGCGACTATATTAATGTCAGAAAAATAGACTTTGAAACAAAAACTCTTATCAGAGACAAAGAGGGAAATATTTCATCATGGTAGAAGAGTTAATTTATCAGGAAGACAACACAACCCTACATATGCATGCACTGAATAAAAGAGCATCAACACACCTGAAGAAAAACTGGCAGAACTAAAGGGAGATACAGACACCTGTATAATCAGAGTTGGAGATTTTGACACTACTTTCATGATAATTACACAACAACTATAATCTACACATACTTTCAAGTGCACCTGGATGGTTCATCAGGATGGATTAAATCTTTAAAAACTGTATTCTTTGTAGTAAGTGACCAATGAAGTCTCTGCTTGACTATTTAAAGCAAATATTATAGCAAATATGTAGGTAAATGATTTTTTACCTACAGCTAATGATTGGTGAGATATTTTTAAATGCCTTCATCCGGTAAGTCATTTGCCTTTTGACAAAGAGTTCTGTGTATGTTGGGGCATAACTTCAATACTTAGGGTGCGTATGAGCCTGCCTTATCCTGCACTCCCTACTTCCCTACGGACTCTAGGTCTTTCAGAGATAAAAGATGGGGTCCTTCTTAGGTCTTTCCTGGCTGGGCATACAGTCCTGCATGCATGTGGTCTTGGTCTTAACAAGAATAGAGCAGAGCTTTTCAAACCTTCAATGGGCATTTCATTCTCCAGATCTTCCTTTCAGATTTTTGGTCAGGCTCTTGTTTGCACTGAAAGAGATCAGTCCCAGGCAACCATGTCCTTAAACAGTTATAGCTGATTGTTTTCAACAAATGCCTTGGAGACAGAGGTTTTCTAGCAGAGTGACCTCTGAGTGAAGTCCAACTACAATACCCTGTTAATGCAGCTCTTCCACAGAGTTGGTCAGGTGGTGACAATACTCTGGGGATGGAGCTTTTTGAACTCCAAATGTGTTCCTCTTCATTTGGTAGCTGCAAGGCTGTTGGTTTCCACAGTAATCATGGTTGCAAGGTCATTGGTGTTCAAGGCTACTGCAGAGCTTGGGAGGCTTCTGAGAGTCGACGTGTAAAAACACCACAAACCTCACCACTGAGCATCTCTTCTTTAATAAATACTTCTTAGATTGTTGCAAGCTTTTGGCTAATTTCTGGAATTCTGAAAAAGTTGATTTTAACAAATTTGCCTATATTTTTTTCTCGTTTTTATAGAGCAGCAGTATATTACTTTCCATTGTTGCTATAACAACTTACCACAGATGTGGTGGCTTAAAACCAAGCATATATATTATCTTAGTTCTGGAAACCAAAAGTCTGAAATGAGTCTTACATGGCTAAAAGCAATATATTACAGAGCTCCATTTAACCTGGAGACTCTAGGGGAAAATCTGTTTTCTTGTCTCTTCCAACTCCTAGGGGCTACCCACACTCCTTGGCTGGTGGTTCCTTCCATCTTCACAGCCAGCAATCACACCCCTCTGACCTCTGCTTCCATTGTCATACATCCGTCTCTAACTCTGTTTCTCTTGCCTCTGTATTCCACATTTAAAGAACCCTTGTGATTACTCTGGGCCCACGCAGAGAAGCAGGATAATCTCCTCACCTCAAGAGCCTTGACTTAATCATACCTGCAAAGTCCCTTTCACCACTTTACCAGGTAAGGTAACATAGTCACAGTTTCTAGGGATTAGGACACAAACATCTTTGGGGAGCCATTGTCCTGCCCACCACAAACAAATTTAAGGAGTTCCTCGCTCTGTCTTTCCAGAAGTCCTGCCCCTGGCCTCCTCCATTCATAACCACTTAATTCTGTAGAGTTGACTCTGTCCTCTGGCACATGGAAAGAGCATGTCTCTTGGGCGTGTGCTGACTACTTACATCCATAAGCTCTTCTGGGTTATTCTTCATAACAAACAACCCAAAGATCTTGGGGGCTTACAACAACAGTGGTTTATTCTTTGCTTCTCTGTGTGTCACTGTGGATCTACTGCAGTTGTACTGATCTCTGCTCAACTCTCTTCTTTATCCTGGGGTTCCAGCTAAAAAGATTTGCCCACCTGGGATGGGTCATGTCAGAAATGTCTAAGGTCTAAAAGAATGGTTCTCAATCAGAAGTTGTTTGGTCACCGAAATCCAAATTCAACTAGAGGTGTGAAGGGAGGACACTTTGCATCTCTGAATAAAATTATAGTTTGCTTCTGCTTCTAGAGGATAGCTTTAGCAAACCTTAATGACCAAAATAAAGTTTCTTCCCAATTAACCAGTTAGCATTTTGTTCATATGACTGAGGACTCCCAGCATCACAACACAAGTAGATGTGCTTAGAGGGAAAAAGAGTTGAAGGGAGAATACAAATCTGAAACTTCTAGTGTCTCCCATTCCTTAGTTACTTATATGAAAATAAACTATATGAATGTTTGAATTGAGGAGGAACAAGGAACATAACAGAACAAATATGGGCACTGGAGAATTAATAGGTTATTTGCACAGGATATTCTAAATGTCCTATGAGAAAAGAATTTAGCAAGCCAGTATATTTGATTGGCTCGTGGCTTCTTCAAACAGTTAAAAAGATCCATGTGCATAATCCCAAACTATTTGTCCTGAGATTGTATTTTACTGATTTTGTAGCAGGTTCACCAACAACATGAAGCTTTATTCAAGCTAATGGTAAAGCTGGCTTGCGTCATTCTGGAACAAAGCAGGCAGGAATACAGAATGTGCTATGTCAGGCCCACAGAAAAATTATCCACGCACAGACATAGAATCTGATTGTTACTTACTTTCTCAAAACAGAGTCTCAAGTTGAAATTTCTAACAGTCCCAAACGTGGAAGTTCGGGATATTGTGTATCATCATGTTCCACGCATGAATTCCAGTAAGTTTAAACATAAAACTAATAAAATCAGAAATCACCCTGAAAGACTGAGGGAAAATCAGGATGTGAACATTTTTGTAGCGTCAGTTTGATGATGACTATTTTCCTCCACCCAAAACATCAAGAAACAGTGATCTGGCTTCACAGGGACAAGCAGTTCATTCCTCGGCCCCTGCAAGATGCCTGGTCCAATGGCAGCTCGGCTCGAGTCACGGGAACTTGCACAGGAGGCAAGAGGTTCGCTTCTCCCCGAGGACACAGGTTGGGAATGACTGAAGCCAACACGACCATTAAGTTGTCCTGCACGTGTCTAGCAGAGAAGTCTTGTCTGTGGAGTACAAAGCGACAACGCCAAGCTACCTCTGTTCCTCGCTCCGAATCCGACCAAAGGAAAGGTCTTCCCTCGCCTTCCTTGCCTATGCTTCAAGCTATTGGTCCAAAAAAGGGAAAAGTGAGATTTTTGGCTTATGGCTTTACAAGGAGCAAAGTTCAGTATTTAAGCTGCCGTATCTTACTCTGTGTAGGCTGAGATGACAGATGAGCCTGGGATCTTGTCTTTGTTTTGGTGTTGACTTTCTTTCCCACTCGACCAGTTTGTGCTGGGAAATTTTCCTGAGATCTGAGTCAAAAACTAAAATTTAAATAAATGGAAGGGGGGAATGGTTTATTTTTGTTTGCATTTTTCCGGGTCTGGTTGCTGAGAAAAATGGGCGGTAAGAAAACCTACCAAGATTTGCTTCGAGAGGTGGGAGTGTCACCAGACTTTGGCCGGCCACGAAAATGGAACCTAATGCCTGAGACACAAAGGAAGTGGGAAAAGCTGAAGGAGAAAGAAGAATTAGAGAGGCTGCAGAGACCTGAAACCAGGTGGCTCGTCCCGAGGAAATGAAACATGCTCTTCGATGTTACGGCTGTCCCACAGCTGTCTTATCTTCAGGGTGAACTCTGTGGCTCCAAATCTTGTGATTCTGAGTATCTTATTTCAGGACAGGGTTGGATGGCCCCGTTCGCGGCACAGCCAAATGCAAAGAGACGGGTTCTGGAGTAAGGCGTGCCCCCTTGGTTGAGGAAACAGCCGAAGGGCAGGGTTGAAGACCAACGCCATCCCAGTCCCCCACTGAACGAGAGGCCTCTCCGTAGGAAGCCTGCAGGGATGGAGCTCATGAGAGCAAGAAATTCTTAGCGACATGGCGTGGCCTGCCCAGCGCGTGGATTCTTAGCGACACGGCGTGGCCTGTCCAGTGCACGATGGCTTCCTCCTCCCCATGCCTAAAGCTACAGATGCTCACTTAAAATCCTACAGCAGCCCTCCTTGGCCAGAACTTCTTCCAGAACGGGCCCCCACTGTCCACCCGAGACCCCCCAGGCCGACACCACAGCTGCACCCCCTCTAGCTCGGGTCTATTCAAACTAAAGATCAAGGGGGGACTGAGTTCCAGTTCCTTCCAAGATGCTGCCTCAAGTCCTGTCTTTCAGTCCCCTGGAAAGATGTGCCCCTGCTTCCATTTCTTACCGAAACTCCTATGGCCCAGGGTCCTGCGTCCAGGCTCGGGTCCCCAGTGCACACTGCGGGAGCACAGGGCACAGCCCCCGGGTCGGGGTCGGTACCCAGAGCGGAGTCAGGGCAGGGCACCATGCGTCACGACAGGCCCCACAGGACGGCCAGCTCTGTGTCCTGCCGGCGTCTCCCCAGCATTCGGCAGGGGCTGGGTAGATGCTGCTGGAAGCGGCAGCTTCGGCAGGTCCGTCTGGCTCCACGGCCAACAGATCTGAGAGGTTTTCCGGTGTTTGGTGACAGGTAGGACACCGTGGCCTGGAGACGAAAGTCGTGGTGCTGACCTTCGCGGCTGCAGACTGTGGTGAAGCAGGTGCCAGGCCGAGGCTGCAGGAGGGCAGCGGCTTCCCGGCTGGACCAAAGGCTCCCTCGCTGAGCAGCTCAGCACCACTGTTGCCAAGACGGTCCCGGAGGACAGCATGGTCCGCTTCTCCAGCCTCCCAGCAACTCAGCAGGTGTCTGATGCCCTGTGGGGAGTGCCCGGTGCCCGGGGCCGAGAGCCCTGTTCGTTCTGTCCACTGAGCCTCCCGAGCTGGCGCTGCTGTCCGACGTGATTGCTGTGGGGCTGGCTGCTGGGGACGGACATGGAACTGAGCGGCACTGGAGGTGGGGCTTCTGGGGGTCTCCCTCTGCTTCAGGACCACCTGTGCGCACCTGGAATGGAGCTAGCGGACTGTCCATGAGCAGGTACAATTCTGGAAACTCTGGAAAGAGCTTGGCAAGAGTTCTCAGTCCACAGTCCTCGCGACTGGACCTGAAGAGAACTGGAGACTTGGAAGATGATATTCCAGACTCTTCCCAAGCTCCCATGGAAGGGGTGACATTGAGAACCCTTGGCAGCCCATCGTCCCAAGAGGTAGACTTTTCTTCCTTCCTCCCATGGGCACGGATGGGGTCCCGGCCTGTGCCAGTCATCAAAGACATAAATATGAATAAAACAGAAAACCCGATCCCCCAGATCGATAACGTGCAGAGAGAACTGGAGATATTTCCGTGATGCTGTGGGCAGTCAGGGCCACATCTTGGGGTTGGCATCGGAGCTGGCTTGGGGATCTGGAGATGGATCAGGTCACGGTGTCAGCGTGCTCCCTGCTGAGATGGTGACATCGGCCTGAGCCATTGAAGAGAAGCAAGAGTGTCCTGTCAGCGGATGGAACAATAGACCCTACAGGCCAGCAGATGAGTTCTGGGACAGGGCACCAGCCGGGGCACAGCCGGATCCCGGCTTTCACCGGGCAGAGCAGAGGGAGCGCCGTCTGGGAGCGTACGCAGGGGCCGTCAGTGCTGTTCTGCGTTATGAGGAGGGGCCTCCGCGTGCGGCAGGCCGGCGGTAGGGAAAACCTCTCTCGGGTAATCGGGTGGCTCTCGGTGGTCACAGGCAGGGGCGGGCAGGTGACCCACGCAGGACAGGGAACGAATGCAGGGCCTGAACGGTGCTGGCGGGCTCTAAGCCAGGAAGGGACTCCGCGGAGGCAAGAGCCCGAACCCCAGAGGTGTGACCCAGTGCGACCCTCTCTCCACTGATTTCCAGCCCGTCCGCCCCTCCCCTCCAGATCTTCTGTCCTGGTTGAAATCCACATGGAAAGGCCTTGTGCCACCACCGACGGCCAGTGCCCATCACTGCCAACCCCGATGCCTCCTCCCAAAGCCACAGAGCCTGTGCCTGGAGGGGGCGATTCAGGCAAGGAAAGCCCTACACCGTGCTTTTCTAAACACGCAAAAGAAGGCCATTCCATCGGCAGTGGTCCAAGGGCAGCTCAAAGCCAGCGTGCCGTGCGCAGGAGAGAGCGCGTGGATCAGGCTCGGCCTGAGGAAAGGGCCGAGCTGGGGACCGTCACGGATGTGCCACAGCGAAGGGAAGGGCTTGTGGGGGGACAGAAATGGGAGGTCCGGCCGTCGTCCCAAAACACCCAACTGGGACACGCGCCGGATCTGGAGAGAAATCGTGTGAAATAAAGTTCGAAGGCCTATTATAATTGGGAAGAGTCTCATTTTCATTTGGTCAAGAAACACTGGGCCAGACACCATGAGGTTATTTCCTCGGACACCTCGGCCCGAGCATAACCACCCGGCAGGGTCGCCGCCTTAAATCCAGCAAGAGGGAACAAAGCTCTGCTCCAAGGTTTTGAGCAACAGAAGGCAAATAGGATAGACCCTTTCCTATTCTGGCTCTCAACAACATAATGCGGAAAGACACTCTCACATTGTAGGAGCAGGAGCGGGGGGCAAGACACTCTCACATTGTAGGAGCAGGAGCGGGGGGCAAGACACTCTCACATTGTAGGAGCAGGACGGGGGCAAGACACTGTCACATTGTAGGAGCAGGACGGGGGCAAGACACTGTCACATTGTAGGAGCAGGAGCAGGGAGCAAGATACTCTCACATTGTAGGAGCAGGAGCGGGGAGCTCTCCGATATTTAAGGTGATAACGTTGCTTTTTTTGGTGTAGCTGGAATCTGGGAAAATTACAGAACTTTCTGTGCATGTGAAAGCAGCCCCAAAGAAAACACAGTCTCTTGGCAGGGCTTCTGAGCTGCTAAAACATCCCTATCCCGGGTGAGAGACACAGATCCGGCAGGCTGAAGGTCACGGGCTCTGAGCCAGAGGGTTTTATCGGCATTCCAGGAGATTCTGTACATGCCCTCCGACGGAATGGATTCTTTAGGAAATGAAACACTCCTTTTAACAACTTTGCACGTGTTTGCACGTCTCTCTTCCTTGGAGCCTATTGGGAAAAGCGCAAACGTGAAAAAGAAAAGGTGGTTCTCTGCGGTGAACCCTGTACGCCTGTGCGTCCTGGCGTGGAAGCCAACACTAAGGCCAGACTTTCCTCTGTTTGGTTGTAAATAACGCTGGACGCGGAGGAGACTCCCCTTCCCGGTCATTACTGTCATGGGTTTGAAGAGAAAAAAGCAGAGGTCATTTATGATAGGTTATTTTTCATGCAAAACACCCCATGTTAGCCGTCATTCAAAAGGATTCCAGCGACGCCCTCACTCGTATATTAACAGGGCTTCCGGTCATAACCTTTTATGGCATTTGGAATTCCAGAACCTCTGATTAGTGCAATATTTACATATCCTTCAGGAAAAGTGTTCCTCCATAGAAACGCATCAAGTGTTGTAAATTTGTTTGGCCTTTAGTCTAGACTATGCATGAACTCTGAATTCAAATCAGGGTGCATTAAACTCTATTACTTTGTCTCGTGATAGTGTTTCCATTAATGGGCCACCAGTTAACCCTTTAGAGAGGGGCTAGCCTTGCAAGCCAAGAACATCAATTGAGGGAGGTCTTTTCAATAAAATTAATAGTTGCCACTTACCCGAACTACCTTGACCATTTGATCCCATTTATATGTTTCTGGAGAAGAGAAATATTCATGTCCAAATCAGCCTTGATTTAATGGTCTCCATAGGATTTGAAATGGTGGAAATTTACTGGAAGTTTTAAGAACGTCACTGAATTACTACATCATCACCTTATAGAAAGAGACACCCATCTTGACTCTGTGACCTTCCATAAAAAGGGAGCACCTTCTGCTCCCTCTGCATGATCAATACATACCCCCTCTTTTTTTTTTTTTTTTTAATTTGCCAAATTCCATTGTTCCACTGGCTGAGACGGCTGTATCGAGCCTTCACCTGGCTTGCTGCTTTGGCCAACGGGCAGATTTGTTCTAGACTGCCACACTCCAGTATTAAAAGAGTGCCCCCCCCAAAGATCTATCGATTCAATGTTACTCAGCAGAGTGATTTCTTAAAAATAAAATTTAACCTAGAAAAGAGGTCCAGAGCTACAGCCGAGGTCCATCAAGAACCAGACATCCACTTTCTTACTAGCATTCCTCTACCCCCGAGAGCAAGGAATATACTGCATTTTTTCAGAAACGGAGTCCACAATTCTCCCTTGACCTGGTACTTAGACCTGCCCTGTGGTTTGGAAAAGACAGATGTGCTATTGTTACTTCCTTCCCAAAATGCCCCCCACGAGGAACTTGCGTGTGCGCACACCTCGTGTTGACTTCACATTTCAGAGACATTTTCTCTCACTTGTCCCAATTCCCCTCTGAAACCTCGAGCATCATTTAAAATATGTTGATGTTCAATAAAGAAAGAGCCATACTTTTTTAAAATTTTTTTTATTAATTTAACAGTATTCATTATTTTTTTCACCACACCCAGTGCTCCATGCAGTCCGTGTCCTCTATAATACCCACCACCTGGTACCCTAACCTCCCACCCCCGCCACTTCAAACCCTTCAGATTGTTTTTCAGAGTCCATAGTCATTTTACTTCTAGGGTTTTAGGCTGCCTGCCATGACCCGACACTATCTTCCCGAGGAAAAGGACAGGCTCACCGGTGCACAGCACGGGGAAGTGGGAAGGAGGCCGGGAGACCAAAAGTGGGTGTGGCCTGCGGACATTAATGCGCTCAACCCACTTCATACCCCTTTAAAAATGCAGGAGGGCCGACATGCCTCTCCCTCTCTCCGGTCATGCCCACACCTGCTTCCAGGCTTTCATCGGAGGCTCCTGCTTACATCCCATTTCCAACCCTGTTCTTCTCTTTTCCCAAAAATTCATTCCATCTTTCTGACTGGTGGTCCACCCCAAACCTTGTAAAATTGACAGGTATCTAACCGACACACATTTTCAAAACACCTGTGACAGCAAATACCAATACTACACTTCAACCTGTCGAAAGAGAAAGAATGTCGTCTCTGCAATTTATTAGACAAAAGAATATTTTAAAAAGTAGCCCATGCACCCCAGCCTCTAGGAAAATATGCTACTTGTTAGCTTGCTTAGAGAAATAAGTATGGCTAAAGTAATACAAATTTCCTTGGAAACGAATCTTCACTTTGGAATAAGCATTCAGACTTCTTCTTCCGAGGCCTGTGATGCGACTCTGCTGCAGTCAGGAAGCTGGTTTGCCTGGTTTGCCAAGTAATGTCAGCCGCTGTCACTGGCAAGCCTTTTCGCACTCCATGTCGGTATTGGGGCGAGGAACGTGCACCATATTATTACTGTTCCCTCCGATTACCTCCCCGGGGCTGGGATTTTGTTCTCACTTATGGACCTGAGCTTCTGAGAGAGAAATTAACTTGTCTAAAATCGCGGGGAGGTTGGAGGTAGCAAGACACGGATTCGAACATGGGTCTGACCTCACGCTCTTGACCACGAGCTTATTCCAGGCGTGTCCGTCCTCTCTCTCCATGTGTTGTCCTGCCCTGCACTCAGCTGCGATGGACGGGCGAGGAGGTGACGGCCTCGTGGTGGACGGCTTGTTCCGAGAAAGAGCTGGACCAAAGGAGTCTAAAGCTGCCCCAGGCTTGAAAGGGGCAGTAAATCGTGTCTGGATGAGCAAATAAAATGAAAAAGCTCTATTCACGGGGCTTTCAGGAAGAGCCCGGCCATCGTCAGCTTTGTGGCCCGGGTTCGGTCCTCGTCCTGAAAACGTGGTCCAGACGCGCATTCCCAAAGCAGCTGCAGTGCCTGGAGGGTGAGCCGGCGTCTGGGATTACCTGCCCCAAGGCACATTTTTATTACCGCGGGGGTCACAGCATCGGCCGAAGTCCAATTTTCCTACAAGGAGAAACAGTAACTATCCGACCCAACGAGAAACCAAGATCCCGCAGCATGGACGCTTCCCCGCCCCCGCCTGAGCATCTCCCGCGCACGTGCGCGCCGGGGAGCAGCTGCGACCCTTCCCTGAAGAACTCGGGCGTCGGGGAGAATCGTAGCTGAGCGCGCGTCATCGGGTCATCAGGTCGGGATGGGCGCGTCGTCGGGTCAGGAAGGCCGCGTCGCCGGGTCGGGAAGGGCGCGTCGCCCGGTCGGGATGGGCGCGTCGTCGGGTTGGGAAGGGCGCGTCGTCGGGTCAGGAAGGCCGCGTCGCCGGGTCGGGAAGGGCGCGTCGTCGGGTCGGGAAGGGCGCGTCGTCGGGTCGGGATGGGCGTGTCGCCTGGTCGGGAAGGGCGTGTCGCCGGGACGGAATGGGCGCGTCGCCGGGTCGGGATGGGCGCGTCGTCGGGACGGGAAGGGTGCGTCGTCGGGTCGGGAAGGGCGCGTCGTCGGGACGGGAAGGGCGCGTCGTCGGGACGGGATGGGCGCGTCGCCGGGTCGGGAAGGGTGCGTCGTCGGGTCGGGAAGGGCGCGTCGTCGGGACGGGAAGGGTGCGTCGCCGGGTCGGGAAGGGTGCGTCGTCGGGTCGGGATGGGCGCGTCGCCGGGTCGGGAAGGGCGCGTCATCGGGACGGGAAGCGCGCGCAGACACCCCGGGTCCCGCACCGCGCGAGCGGGTCGCTGCAGCCGGACCAGCGACCTGGAGGCCTGGAGGAGCCGCCCGCCCCGTGAAGGGTGTAAACAGGACTTCGGGAGGCGCGAACCCGACCTCGAGCGTGGACGGCAAGTCCCGCGCCGGCTCAGCGCACACGGACCTGTTACTTGGTTCCCGTGTTCGAGCGCACGCAGTGGAACTGTAAGTCACGGCGAGAAGGAAGCGGGCGTCCTGCCCCGCCTCCGCGGAAGGCGCTCGCTCCGGCTCGGCCGGTGACGTCCGTGTGACCCGAGAGGCTGCAGAGAGCCAGAGAGAAGCCGCGGTGCGCAGGGGCTGCGGGGCAGGGGCGCCCGGAGGAATCGGCGGCCGCGTGGCCCCGTCCCCCGCGAAGCCCGGCCTGGGCGCTCTCGGCCTGCGGGGCTCGGGCGCCGGGCCGCCCCTTGTGCTCGCGCGGCCCGCTCCCTTCTCCTCCAGCAGCAGAGACCACGGCAGAGCCGCCGCCCTCCCCGCCCTCCCGCATCCTCTCGCTGTCCGAGGAAGAGGGGCTCCTTCGGGGAGGCGTCTGCGCTCCGCTAAAGGCACCTGTGAGCCGAGGGAGCAAGGGGGGCACGTGGATCTCACCCACCCGCCAGAGCTCCGGGCCCGGACAACACTCGGATACAAATCCAGCCCCGCGGCTCCGGGACGAAACCCCGCTCGCCACAGGCAGGAATCAGTGCAGGCGAGGCTGAGGCCCGTGTTTTTCTCTTCGGCGGGAATATGTGCTTGACTGATCTCTGCCAGGTTCAGAACCAGATACAGATGCATCCGCTTAAGAAAACAAAAGCCCACACAAAGCCCACACTTGACTCATTAAGATGATTTAGCCTAGCTTTGGCGGAGGCGCTGGAAGAACTCTTGTATACAGACTTACATTTTATATCAATACTTTGTCTCCCATTCAAAATATTTCCCATCCAAGACCAGACTCCAAGTCCCTGGGGTGGCGGACAGGGTGCCAATGCAGAAATTACCCAGCCCTGGACACATGTGCCTCACTGATTTTAAAAAGTAAGTGCAAATCAACATTATTTTATGTATGTGGTGGCTATGAGCTAAACAAGCATGTGGAGGGGCAGCCCCCCACCCCTCACCCCTCCCACCCTCACCCCCCACCTCCATCTCCTCCTACATGCCCCCTGATGTCTGCTGAGCAAAGGTACCACAGAGCTAACAGTAACATGATTGTACCCAAGTGCACGCTTTTCCCCAGACGTCTGGCTTCTTCTCCTGCCTCTCAAAACCACACACACCCAGTAAGAGTCACCATGGTGTTGAAGTTCGAAAAGATTATATAAATACTGTCTATTCTCCGAATACTTTCTGTCCCTCTCTCATTGCCCTTTTGTGCATTGAAGACATAAAATGGACCTTTAAGAGTTCCACAAAATAACTCTACTTAATGCTCCCACAGCTCGTGAAATGCACGATGAGAGGCATGAAAATAACTTTTATGCCCAAAGTGAATGGCTAGCCTAGACGAGTAGCTGTGTCTTGACCTATTGATCTGGACCTGTAATCTTGACTTGACCATGAGGGGGCCCTGCCACGTTGACCAATGAACTTTGAATTCATTGTAGCCACCAGCAGCTCACCTTATACCAGACAGCTTTCTTATCGATGGGTGTTTGTTGTCAGTCACAGAGCATGTGGGCAAGAAATCGGGGAGGAACAGCACCATGAGAGGCCCAGGAGGTCAGCCTTGGAGGACCGCTCGGTCGCATCTTGGAGCGCACGGTGGACGTGCAGGTGAAGGGGCTCTTGGGCACACCAATGCATATATAAGCTTTGAGAGGAGTGGGGGCACGCGATTGTTAAGTTGCAATGAGAGATCGAATCCGAGACTGGTAAGAACAGGACCAGACCACCGTTAGGACACCAACAATCTGAACCAGGGACATAACTGCAAACCCTTCACTGAAGTCTGGGGGCTTTGTGATTAGATCGTGAACAGAAATGCTGCACCGATCTAGAAAATTAGAATTACGGGAGACTGTGAGCTGATCTTGACCCAATGCCCTCTTTCTACCTTCAAAAAAGCAAGACCTGGGGTGCCTGGGTGGCTCAGTGGGTTAATGCCTCTGCCTTCGACTCAAGTCATGATCCCAGGGTCCTGGGATCGAGCCCCACATCGGGCTCTATGCTCAGCAGGGAGCCTGCCTCCCCCTCTCCATCTCTGCCTGCCTCTCCGCCTACTTGTGATCTCTGTCTGTCAAATAAATAAATAAAATCTTTAAAAAAAAAAAAAAGCAAGACCAAAAGAGCCGTGGTTTGCCCAAAACGCTGAACAACAGGCACCAGCCCCTTATTCCCTCCCCACAACGTACCGAAGCTGTGTCCTAACAAAAAGCAGGAAGGCCTGTACAACATTTTACAAAAAGTGTCTTAAGTCAAAATTTTAAGGACAATAAAATCATAGCTAATCAACAGGAGTCGGTGTGTGTGTAAGAGGTACATTAATACACATGGTGATACACATGAATTAGGCTTACGTACGCTGTCGTCACGTAGACGTATCTGTATACCTTGTGGTAGACAGAATAGTGCACCCCCACAGGTGCCCACAACCTAATTCCCAGCACCTTCGACCATGTCACCTTCCGTCGCAAAATGGACTCTGCTGACATGATAACATCAAGGTCCTTAGCGTGGGAAGATGGCCCTGGACTGCCCCATGGGGCCGACAGCATCACAAGGGCCTGCTACGGGTGAGAAGCAGCAGGAGGGGCAAGACGTGGGGACAGGGTCGGACGTTGGAGGCCTGAACATAGCGGGCAGCCGGCCAAGAAGGTGCCACAGGGGCCCCTTGCCAGAGAGAGGAGGGGCCTGCGGGCTGGGCGCCGGGATGGCGGGGGGCCTGCGGGCTGCGCCGCGGGAAAGCGGGCTCCTTGCTCGAGCCGGAGCTCCGTGTCAGACTTCTGACCTCCGCAAGTACAGCGTGTTCATCTGCTGCAGCAGCAGCAGGGACGGGGGTACGTGTGCTAGAATTTTTAGGAAGAAGTACGATGCAGAGGGGGTTCCTGTTGCCTCTCGGACCATTGCTTCCCTACATGTTCCTCTTACGTAGGAGATAAACCCAGTTTAACAAATCCTTCGCCCAACTCAGTTGTATTAACACGTTGTATTAGCACAACACAGAAGAGGCCAGAAGTTATATTTTAAAATTGTGCTTTATGCATCATCTCAGCCCATCAGATCCCATTCTAGATTTCTCTTTGGGGCCAGGAGGACCCGGGTGGCGTCCCAGAGGCAGCCACACTCCTGATTCAGGCAGGAAGCTGGGGTTTCTTCCAAACAATGGGCGTCCCGGTCCCAACGTCATGCAGTTGGGGGTGCTTCTCACGAAACGTGACCAGTGCAGCAGGGAGGTCAGGGGTGAGATTAGGGGCGCCTGCTCCCTGACATCTTGACACTTTGACTGACAAGGTCACTGTTCCCACACCCAGCTTCATCCCATCCATGACCGTTTTGCCAACACCTACGTCTCCCCTATAAAGCCTTCCTCACTTCTCCCACCGCGAAAGGCAAAACTACCCCTCTGCAGCACGACCCCGTGGACGGAGAGAGCGTGCAGATTATGTGATGGTGGCAACTTCTTCGTCACCTCCATTGCTGCAGGTACGGCACGACTCATACCTACAAGGTGCTCCGTAAATACCAGCGAAGACCCCTTGCAACCTTTGGGCCCTAAGACGGATAACCAGGGGTCATCTTTTCTGGAAAGGCAGCAGAAGACTTTGTCTTGGCCCCCGGTCATTCGGATTAGTTAGCTGCCACATTCTTGGCAAATTTCACTACGTAGCTCTATGCAACCAATCCTCACTCTTCTGTGCACGGAGCGAGGCTTTCCCTGGGCGCCGATGAGCAGGACAAGGAGACACCAGCAGGCTCTCCCATAGTGCAGCCGTCAGCTCCTCTGCTCCTCGGTCGACACAACTCTCAGAAAGCTGCAAACTGGGGATAGAAATTTTAAAGACCCACTTCGGAGCATGCCATTCAGGTGACACACACACCTTCAGGATGGGTGCAGACGGCACGCGACAAAAATCACAGTCGGCGTGGAGTTCTTCTGTGTGGAGAGCGCACATCCGTGTGCCAAGAGAGCAAATCAGGTCAAGGAGTGGAAAAATATCCAGCCGGGCCCCCACAGCCAGACCGCAGAGCCGGGCCCCCACAGCTGGGCCCCGAGGCCTCCACACAAGGAACATTTCTTGAGCAGCTGGGGTTACCAGAGGCTGACACAGCAGATTCTGCAAACCGAGGTGCCGGCTTGGCGTGGAGAGTGGGCCACACAGTGGAACGTCCCCCACAGAGAACCGGCACCTGCGAGGGGCCAGCGGAGACTGGCTCCCTTACCTCATATGTTTCTTAAAACTTCAGTATCTCCCAGTCCTCCATTCAAGAAAAGCTGCAAAGATTCTAGTTTGTTTGTTTGTTTGTTTGTTTTAAAGCAATTTTTTACAGCTCCGTTTTCCAAAGAAACGTGAGGAGTGAGCCCACAGCGATGTGTGTAAACCCTCGCAGGAAAACACTTTTGTCCCTTAAACGTTCCCGCGGAAGGCACGCGAGGCGGCCGTCGTGGGACGTGTTGGCTGTGTCAGCATGCTTGTTCAACACATGATTCCGAGTCTGACAGGTTACTCAGCCTTTAAAGACTCAGGGAGTTCATAAAAACCCACGGAGAGAACCCCAAAACCTTCCACGAGGAATATCTCTGTTTCTTCCAAGTCAGGCGATCGAATTCAGGCCCTTTCCCAGCCGCCCACATGGACTCGCAGCGGCCGGTGCTCGGGCTCTGGGAGCACCGCCGCCCCCCGGAGCCGGTTCCGACTCCAGCCCCAGCCGCAAAGCGCGTTCGCCACCTGCAACAGTGCTCTGGGTCAGGGCCGAGCGACTCTGCTGTCCTCGTGCGCCTCGTGACTCTTCTGCCACACTCTGCCGCGAGATCGCGGACAAAAGCTGCCGCTTTGATCCCCATTTGTTACAAGGAAAACGGAGAATTAAAGAAAAATGAGGAAAGTTCAATATTACAGGGAAAGTGATTGATAACATTGTGTCACATTCTGAGTTTTAATATTATAAACTGAGTTTTATGTTAATCTCTTATAATCGTGACATATTTAACATTTAAGATGGGATATAATAACCTTATGGGGTAAAATGGATATTATTCAATGATTATACCATAGTGCTTTGTCAAATTCTTGTATGTTAAGTATAAAAAAAAATACAATAAACACAAGAGGAAATTCTGCCTTCCCCCGACGGAGCGAAGACACTCCACGCTGAACAGGCCTCAGCACTGTCTGGCCTGCCGCAGGGATGTGCGTCATGTCCTGTCTGTGGCATCGGAGAAAAGCCGAGAGTTGTATTTTATCCCCATAAATAATGTAAAGCCATTTGTTGCGGCTGCCGTGGCCCTGCCTGCTTCATTCTCCAGCGCAGGAATAAAAACCGAAAACGAAACAGGGTCCTGCGACCCCGCATCTCCCAGGAGCTTACGATGTGGCACAAGCTTCGGGCTTGGCAGGGACAGGCCCCAAGAAGTAAGCGGAGCTGTGTTATCACAGGGTGGCGGCCCTTGGTTCACTTGGATGAAGACACTGAGAAGTCCTGCTTGCCATCACCTCAGGAAGGAGCAGGGCTGGGCCACGGGACGGTGCAGACAGAGAATCGCAGAGGTCTTCCACACCCAGAATTCACAGAACATCCAGAGTTCACAGTTGTCAATCCTGAATCCAGTAAAAGGGAAATGCGACAATGTACCTTCCCTTTCGGATGCGTCCTAACCATCTTGTTACTTTTCTCCTCATTTTCTTCTATTGTCAAACGTACGTTCCATATCTGTGTCCCATGGATACAGAGTGACACAGGCTCAGGTCCAGACACAAGAACAAGTCCCCGTGCAGACAGAGATGCAGACGCAGGCTGTACGCAGGCGTGGGCCGATGCTCTGTTGGCTGCAAGCTTTAGGCATCTGCGGCCACAGTGGCAGCCTAGTAAGGAGATGATCCCGCAGAAATCTGTCCGACACTAAGCACACCCACCTTGGGGCTGTTACGTTTCCTGGGACCGTTTCAGAAGGAAAGTAGGCCCAGCGACGGACCAGGAACGGCCTGTTGGGCTGTTCGCCCCATAACGCACAGTGCAGACACGCAGCCACGGTCAAGTCTACACGACGAAATTCACATCAGCAGCTGGACACGTTGACCCTCATTTCAGGTGCAAATGATAGATTTTGAGTGTGATTTATTACTTTGATAATTCAAGTTCTCTCATTCACCTCACTAGAACTTAAAGGAAACCCAGGCAGCCTCACGGGACTCAAGCCCAGAGCCTCGTGAAAATCCAACACTGACATTAAAAGATGGTATGCGACCCCCTCGCCTTTTCTCTGTTGTATTTTGTTTCGATGAGGTCATGCTGGAGTGGTCCACATCACCCCTCAAGACGGGCGTCTTTCTCCTGTTGGGGTGATGGTAGGAAGTGTGAGCTCAGAGGCAGGCATTCGCCTCCACTGCACACTCAGGATCGAAGGGTAACCAGCGGGGATCGAACCTGACCCAGGGCAGCAAAACATCCGCACAGCAGCCTTACTTGAAAATTGTTCGGAAGGCTGTACGTCTGTGTTTTACACCCTAACGTTTTGCCAGTGGAGAACTCTTTTCTTACTATTATGGGAAAAGGGTAACCAGGATGGAGCCAGCTCAAGGATCCTATATTAATGCCAGAGTTTTGACCACAGCATCAAGAAAGACGTGGGCTTGACGAAGAGTGTATTCCCAGGGCTCCCTTGTTGAAGAGGAGCCTTCGGTCCACCAGACAAAGACAGACGTGGACTAAGAACTTTGCATACTGTCCCCCTAACTTGGGAGCAGCCAAATGCATAAATCGATTAATAACAAAATTGAAGCAACTCATTGATAATGGCACGAAAACAGCAGGGGACTTAAAGACCCTACCCCCTGCACCGGACAGATCATCCCAGCAGAAGATCAGCAAGCAAGCAAGGGCTCTGGGGGAACGCGTCGGGCCAGGGGACCGCACAGACACATGCAGAGCATTTCCTCTTAAAGCAACAGGGCACAGCTTTCTCGGGAGCTCACAGAACATTCTCCACAATAGATCCCATTCTGGGCCACAAATCAGGTCTCAACCTTTGTTCAAATACTTCTGTTGATATTTTCTAAAGATTCAAACCGTTGGACCTCTCAGTTATCCAGGCCTACTCGAAGTAGAATGATTTAAAGCTTATAAATGGCTACATTTAGTAATATGAGTAAATGATTTTGCATTTGTGCACTGGCTTAGGATTTTCAGAAAATGCCCTGTCAGATGCTCAGACCCTCCTTTTGGGAGGGGTAGGTTCTACAAGGCGACCCTCATTTTCTCTTCTTTCCTTTTTCTGTTTTTATGGTTTTCCGAAATCATGGAGCTAGTCGGAAAGAGCTGGAGAGCCCCAAACGGAACCCTTCCTCTGGTCCTGCTCCGCCCAACTTCGTCAGAAACCCTCGCACCCAGCTTTCTGGGACCACTTCTCAGGAAGCCCCGTTAGGCAAACTTCCCTCCCGTCCACCTTCCACCTTCCCAACCATTCCAGGGTCACGGCATGGACGAAGGACAGGTCCGCCTGTCCCTACTGGTCTGGGCTCTGGGTTCCTTGAGTCAGAAGCCACAGCTGTCTTGTCTCTGTGCCAGCATCTTACGGGATGGTGAGGCCACCTGTGCGTACCCGACGCCCTGTGTCCATGTGACGCTCCACATGTAGCAGGTGGCAGCTGCGCAGAGCCCACCAGTAAAACGAACGGTAAAGTGACAAGGCTAATGATGTTGCATTGATTAACAACGCCTTTGATTTCCAAAAAAGCAATACTCACATTGTTGGCAATGGTTCCCTGTGAGCAGCCAGGCACCCTACAACACTGGCAAGACCGAGGTCTCTAAGCTCTTGTCCAGCCTGGGCACCCGGAGTGTCACAGCTGCAAAGTGCTTCCGTGAAGACAATTCAGACAGACCCAAGTTCAAGTTCTGTTTCTGCCCCTTGTTAAATTGGGTAAATTTTGGCACATTTGCTAACCTCTCTAAACCTCAGAGTGGTGATGCTAGAATCTCTGAATCTCCTAAGTGTAAGTAATAAAATCATGCTCAAGAGGTAGATAAAAGCAAGATGGGTATACGAAGTGCACAACAACATGTTTAAGACCAAAATAGCTCATTAAAATGCCACAAGCAGCACGGGTGAGTGGGAAGAGGACAGAATGAAAAGCCAACTCCGAACTTGGTGAGAAAAAAAAATATCAGAAGACGTTTAGTGATCTAACTGCACTATTATTAATGTTATTATTTATAAAGCATGTTAAGTGAGTAAGACATTCTACCAAACAGACAATAATATGGTCTCTATTTTTACTTAACAATTTCAAAGACATAAAACAAGCCTCCCGATGGTTTGGCCGAGTCCGATGTTTTGATGGCGCTTTAAAGCCAATGAAGAGCCCCGTTCCTGCTGTTCTCGTGCCACGGGTGTGTGTCCGCGAAGTCGGTGAGTTTCCACAGCCCTCCGAAGACCCGGAGCCTGTGGAGGGGCGAAGAAGGTAGGGAGACTTGTGGTTAGCTGAACCTTCGTCCCCTGACTTCAAAAACAATACTGCAACCAAAGCTAGAAAGGAACCTGAAATGTCAGCAAATAGGAAAAAGAATTACTATTCTGGAAGAAATTGGTAGAAATGCGAGTAAGTGTATAGTGCGGATATAAAACCAAGTTGTGGCCAACGTATGGTGGGTGCAGAGCCTCAAAGCCTTGCTCCCCGCTGAGCCCATGGGAGGATGGGTCCCCCGACCCTCCTTGGCCAGGCGACCCCATGGGCCCTCACGGACCTTGGGTGCTGTCCTGTCGGACCCATTGTCCCCTCTGCGAGGCCGCCACCTCCACAGCCCGCTGCGGACGGACACCGGCGACTGATCTCGCCTCCTGCCTGTGCTGAAACCTGAAAATATCCATGTCATAAAGGAGGGTGTTTATAGGGAGCACTCGGGTTGAGTTCCGAATTCTCCGAGATGACAAGGTAGCCGTCACGACGTCGTAGTACCTCCGAGCTAATTGCAGGGACCGTTTTATATTGTGTCGCGTTCGTGCCACAGTGTGATGGTGGCACCCGGATCTGTCAAAACAAATAAACTTTCTTTTACTGAACTCTGTTGCAGAAAGCACTAAAACAAATCATGAGGTAGAGGCGGGTGTCTACCACACTGTCAGCATTTAATGCCTGGAGACAAACAGCGGAGACTTCTAGGAATTTGATTGAAAATGAATTGAATGCGAACGAAAGTCTTGATCATGGAGACGAGGTTTTGCGAGAGGGTAGCCCACGCCGCACGCTCCCGTACAGTTGGGACATCTGGAGTGGCACAGACCATCAGCACACAATTTGCAGCTCGGATGGCCAATGACTCTGGGCAGAGCCTCGGAAGAAATGCCCAGGCCCCGGGTGGCAAAGAGAAGGGAAGGGGGCTAACTGTCAGATTGCTGGGCTGGATTCACTCGTCACTAGAATGCAGACGTTGCTAGAACATTTGAGCTGGTGCCTTCTACGTTTCAACCAACGATGAGAGAACTGGCCCTAAACCAGGGCGGCAATTAGTACTTGTCGTGGTCAATAAAACCCCAATGTCAAAGGGCAGACACGAATGACGGTGTGTGGGGAGAGAGAAGGCGCAGGCATCCGGGTGGGCCCGAGACACCTGACCCGAGCAGACGGGGCACGGGAGAGCCTTGCTGATGGACCACCTGACAGGATGTTTCGGCAGCACTTTAAAAACAAGGTCGCTGTTTTGTACCCAGGGAACCTCCCAGAGAGAGGACAGAATGGTGCAGGGATAGGAGAGGGAAGGTTCTCCTCGGGGCTCTGCTGAGATTAATCATTTTAAGTCGGATTCAATCTCGAGGCCCTTCAAAACAGAAGTGGGGGGGGGCGCCTGGGTGGCTCAGTGGTTAGGCCGCTGCCTTCGGCTCAGGTCATGATCTCAGGGTCCTGGGATCGAGCCCCGCTTCGGGCTCTCTGCTCGGCGGGGAGCCTGCTTCCTCCTCTCTCTCTGCCTGCCTCTCTGCCTGCTTGTCATTTCTCTCTGTCAAATAAATAAATAAAATCTTTAAAAAAAAAAAAAAAACAGAAGTGGGTGCATGGATAATAGATCCACGACACAAACAGCTTTGCCATGACCAAAAACGATCCTGTAGAGAAAAATCTCTAAGCGTGGGAGACGTTGACATAATAGATGAAATAAACAGGTTGTAAACCCGTATGTAAAATGTCTCCTTTCGGAGAATACAGTATGTTATATCCCACTGCAGCAGTTACCACATCACACACAAACAGCACCTAGAGTCACGCGGCTGGAAATGCTATCGGCAGTCGTCTCTTCAGTAGGGGCTCTCGGGCTGTTACCTTTTCTCTGCCTTACCTGTCTTTTCTCGTTTTTTTAAAACAGTAACCGTTTAGCCTGATACGAAAGGGAAGCCATTTGGAATAAAAAGTAAACTGGAAAGGGAAACTGGACACTGAAAAAAAAATTAAATTAAGTTTTTTAAAAAAGAAAGAAAAAGACAACTGGTTGCTAGTAGTGAAAGCTGAAAAAATAAGCAGAAGCAGCAGCAGAGAAACCAAACCAGCCAACCCCCAGCACACAGCGGAGGAGGTAAGAGGCAGGCAGGCCGCGGGGGTGGCTGGAGCGGGCCGTCCTCAGCCTGGGATGGCCCCGGTCCACTCGTTTCCAGAGCCTGACGGTGAGCTCCATTCCTGAACCAAACAGAAAAAAGCCTGTCTGTCTGTCTGTCCATCAGCCGCTGGGGGACGGGAGAACGTGCCTGGCTTTGGGAAGCGCATTGCAAGGCTTTCAGAGTTCATCATTGGCCGGGGACAGAGCATACGTAATACTCCACCCACTGGTTATCTTGTCCCCATCAGCTCATCTAGGAGAATACTGCTACTCCGTCTACACTGGGAGGTGACACCACCTGGACTGGAGTTACTCACTGGTCCCGCGGGCACTGGCTGTGGTGACGTGTCCTGAAATAACCAGGGGGATGGAGGAGTGGCGTGAAGGCGGCCACACGTCTACAAGACGGCTGCTGGCCGACCCGGGGGATGTCCTGGTACCGGAGGCCAGACAGCTCAGTGTCAGAGGGAGACTGAGTCACTTCTGTGGCACGGGGTGACAGGGAGGCACTCGCAATGGTGGCCTCTCCAAAGACGCAGGGTGCCCATCTCCCGGGGACCTGGTGGCATCTTGGGAGGAACAGCAGAGGCTCAGAGCCCGCCGGCCCAGAGACAGCGGCCACCCCTGGGACACCTCGCCTGCCGGCCAAGCTTCCTCTGGTCACTGTTGGACCCCATCAGTGTGAGCGCCATTTCCAAGACATTTCTCCCCGCAAAAAGGATTTCTTTCATTGACCTCATTTCTCCATGGATCAAGTCCCCTGAGAGCAGGCGGGTGTGGCGGTGCTTTCGGCACCGGATTCCTGCAAATGTCCTTTTATTTTTTTTCCAAATCACTTGCATGGTTTTGGTGTTGCTGCCAAGACAAACCTATAAAAGGGTCATTTTTCAAGAGAGAAAGGACTTGAATGGATGTAGCAGGGACTCGGCTGTGTTCCTGGGTGAGGTCCCTGGAAGCAGGCACCCGCTCCAACCGCTGGGCTGGGGGTCGGCTCTCGCCTTACACACTGGTTGTGCAGATACACATCCCTGTGTCACTCCGTACAACCTGCCTGTGCTCTCATGCACGTTAGCCAGCACCCCCAGCACCCCTGGAAGAATTGGCCTGGCTTCCTCCCGACCCTCACGCCAGGCACTGCTCCTGCCACAAACATGGCACCAAACCTTTTTCATGCAGAGAAACAAACACCACACAACTTAGGACATCATGTAACGGGCCCGTACCCTCCAATACAGAGAGCAGAAGGGTTGTATCCATTGCTTTACCCCTGACTTTTTACTTATCTAGAGTGTGTATCGGTGAATGCCTCACAAGGAAGGACACACTATCTCAAAAGAATCGCAGACGTCATGCAACGGCTTCTGGACAGCATGGCTTTCTATGGCGTGCCATCTCCCTCCCTGCGGAGGCACAGGGACAGCATATCTGTGGGTAGAGGGCGACCTGAGCGCTAACCGCAGGTGGACACGTGTCCGCTTCCGGGTGGGGACTGCACCTGCAGACTCCTCCCTCCTCCCTGAGTCTCTCTGCCCCGGCGTCTGTAAGGCCCCAGATGCGGGCGGAGGCTCCCAGCCCGCCCTGGAATCCCAGGGGAATGGCAGATTGGCACGGTGACACTCGTGGGCTGGAACCTGCGGCAGGAATGAACCGGCTGCGCCAGGAGCAAGGTGCTTGTCCTCCGGGTGCTTGCCGTTGGGATCTTTTGCATTTCTTTGGACATTTGCTGCCTAAAAATCTGACTTCCGTGTCTTTACATAAGAACACAGAGCCCAGGAGAGCCCAGTGTCACTGTCCGCCCACCCCCTGCGCACCCCGGCTGAGGCGCACCCGGCAACTTCCTCCTTCGGGGACCCCCTGCTCAGAAAGTGGCCCTTTGAGGAGTCAGCCTCACACGTCCCTCAGCCAGGTCCCCATCTCGTCCCATCCGTTACAGACTCTTGCCGTATCTGCCTCCCAAACGCATGGCCACACTGGCCGCCTCCTGCTCCTTCACAGTCTCCTCTTACGCTAATGTGCCGTGCCCCTCCCCCATACTCAGGGCTCTGCTCCTTCCAAACCACCTCCCCCCAGCAAGCAGCATGATGAGCTTTTGAAAAATGTCATTCAGATTATGTCATAATCTGCTGTTAAAAAACAAAAACAAACAAACAAAAAAACAGCATCTGTGTCTCGTGTTTTCACTTAGCGTGAAGACCAGCAGTCCTGGCCTTGACGATCACCGTGTTTCTGGTGTCTCCATGTCTGGCTCGACCTCCCTGTTCTCTCCCGCACACGCAGCCTTTCCTTTCCTCCCTCTGGAGTGCTCTTCCTGGGCCCGATGTGCGCTTCCGGGCTCGGCCTGACACGCCTTCAGGGAAGGGTTCCTCCTCTGCTGAATCAGGGGCCCCGTTTCGAAAGTGTGTTTGCAGAGGTGTTTCTGAAATACCTTTTGGGGGTGCCTGGCTGGCTCAGTGAATAGAGCATGAGACTCTTGACTCTGGGGTGGTGGGTTCAAGCCCCACGTTGGGCACAGAGATTGCTTTAGAAGAATAAAATCATTAAAAAAACAAAAACATAGGGCGCCTGCGTGGCTCAGTGGATTAAGCCGCTGCCTTCGGCTCAGGTCATGATCCCAGGATCCTGGGATCGAGCCCCGCATCGGGCTCTCTGCTCAGTGGGGAGCCTGCTTCCTCCTCTCTCTCTGCCGGCTTGTGATCTCTCTGTGTGTCAAATAAATAAATAAAACCTTAAAAAAAAAAGCCTATTCTGTATGAACAAATATGTACCACACGAAGAGGCCTCAGTCCTCCTCACGTCCAGCTCAGAGGGGCCAGATACCTTCCTGCCGTCCCGATATAGAATTCCTCACCATTCTCCCTTGATTAATTTTTTAAGTTTTCAAAGGGGGAGAAGCAGTTAGACTCACGATGCTTGTTTCAACAGTTTTAGTTACTCATCAGCCATGTCCAGAATCCCGGTCATAGGGCAGCTCCGGCGGCGAGGTGGGGAAATGGAGGGGCTGTGACGTCGCTCCTCGCACACTGCCTCCTGTCTCGGGCTCGCGGGCCATTTCTTTAATTCCGTCTTCCAGAAGGCGACTCAAGTGTGTGCTCGGTGTGGATCTCCTTCCTCATTATTTTTGAAAACCTGGAGCAACATTGATCCCTTTCCTGGTTCCTCAATTTTCCCCACCCCGCTGAGATCACCGACAGTACGACAGTACTCTGGTCAGCAGGGTGTGCCCGCGTCTCCAGACGGAATCCATCTGGTGTAGGGCACGTGAGCACGTTTCAAACATCTTCGAGACACGACAATTTCATTTCCCTCCTTCCTCCCGCCCCCCCACTCCTCCATCCTTCCCCAGAGAGCCCGTCTGCTGGGACGTATCAGACACACACGGCCCTGCCCTCCAGAAGCTTTTCCCGCCATACTAGCTCATGGTCCTATAAGCTGTAATTTATCCACAAATAATAAACAAGCTTATCAATGCCGGCCATTTTATATTACAACCACTCACCTACTTGCCTTGCAATGATTTCAGTGACATCTTTCAGCGACAATATAAAATCACCGCAGCACAGCAGGGTACATTGTCCCTTGCTTTATTGCGCTGGACAGTGTGTTTTTCCACAAACTGAAGGTTTGTGGCAACCGTGCACTGAGCAAGTCTACTGGCGCCTCCGCTTCTAAGAGCGCTTGCTCACTTGGTGTCTCTGTGTCACAGTTTGGTAATTCTTGCAATATTTCAAATGTTTTCTTTTTTTTAAATTAATTAATTAATTATTTGACAGAAAGAGATCACAAGTAGGCAGAGAAGCAGGTAGAGAGAGAGGGGGAAGCAGGCTCCCCTCAGAGCAGAGAGCCAGACACAGGCTCGATCCCAGGACCCTAAGATCATGACCTGAGCCGAAGGCAGAGGCTCAGCCCACTGAGCCACCCAGGTACCCCATTCATACCATTATATGTGTAATGAATGGTATGACCCACAGAAAGCGAGGATGATGGTTAGCACTTTTTTAGTAATAAAGTATTTTTAATTAAGGTATACATACTATTTTTTAGACACGATGCTGTTGGACAGTATACTAGTAGACTAGTATACTGTAAAAGTAACTTTTATAAGTCCTGGGAGACCAGAAAGTTAATGGGACTCATTTTATTGCAATATTCACTTGACTGCAGCAGTCTGCGACAGTATCTCCCAGGTTCGCCTCTGGTTCTTGCAATGAGGTCATACGCCCCCTGCAATCTTACACTGTAACAGATGCTTCTGGGTCATTTCCTAAAGTAGTACGTACTCTGAGAAAAGAATCTGGAAATCTCCGATAGCAACACACTGCCAAGAGACCATTTACAAATCACAGAACTGATTTAAGTGGCTCTAAATGCATCCCTTTAACCACACAGGTTTACATTCTAAGTTTCCAGCAAACATTGCAGAAGGGGCTCCTTACTTCGGTTCATTACAAGCTCTCAGACGTCCTGCCGAGGGCCTGATGTCCAGGCACTGCACAGAGGCAGTTGTGTGGAGGACATTCTACCACATCTGGGCTGCAGTAGGTGCGCTCCACCTAAGGGCTCGGTCCCCACTGGCCCGCACGATCCCCACCCTCACATCGATGCAGATGGGTCTCCTTGAAAGCACCAGGGCGTCATGGGAGTGGATGTTTGCCCGGGTCTCAGTTTAGCAGGTAATGCTCCCCTCCCTGGCAGCTCTGTCAGAACCTGTTGCCGGCTGCCTTCCTTCACTCCTGTAGGAGAATCGACACCTACTGATTCTTTGACCACTTTTTTACTTTTGTCTTTTTCCTTAGGGATCTCCCACACTTTCCTGGCCTCAGCCGTGAGGACTCACACACAAAGCTTTAGTTTCAATCTTACCTCCTCCCTGAATCTGAGTTCTAATGTTCCAGCTATTTTATTTTATTTTAGGACACTCGCTTACATAGGAGGATGACGGCAGTGATGAGAATGATGGTAGTCATGGTGACGACGGTGAGATGGTGACGGTGTTGTTGGTGATGATGGCCATGGTGGTGATGGTGGTGATGGTGGTGGTGGTGGTAGTGGTGGTGATGGTGGTGATGGTGATGATGATAATGGTGGTGATAGTGGTGGTGATATGGTGATGGTGGTGATGGTGATGATGGTGGTGGTGATATGGTGATGGTGGTCATGGTGACAATGGTGATAAGGTGACGATGTTGTTGGTGATGATGGCCATGGTGGTGATGGTGATGATGATAATGGTGGTGGTGATGGTGGTGATATGGTGATGATGATAATGGTGGTGATGGTGGTGGTGATATGGTGACGATGGTGGTGATGGTGGTGGTGATATGGTGATGGTGGTAGACGTGATGATGATAATGGTGGTGGTGGTGATGATGGTGATAATGATGGTGATGATAACAGGGCAACGGGGATGACAGAAAGTGGTGACGGTAATAGAGATGACGATGGTGATGGTGGTGATGACGAACGTGATCGTGATGATGGTGGTGATGGCGGTGACAGCAATGACAATGGTGATGATCAGGACGGTGGTGAGGGCGGTAGTGGATACTGACGGCGGCAGGGGTGAGCGTGGTGATGACGATGGTGAAGATAACGAGGACGGTGGTGACGGTGATGGCGAGGGTGGGGGTACCACCAGGACCGCTCTCTCGTGGGAGTGCCTCTGAAGGGGACATCAGGCCAGGAGCTGACGGACGTGAGGACACATGCTGAGAAAGATCTAAGGAAAGAAGTTTCCAGAAGCACAAATGTTTCGTCAAGGATAATGTTTATCCACCACAAACAGGTAACATACTTCCCAGGGTATAGATGATGTTGCATGTTTACTGACGAGGATACGGAAAATAGAGGATTTGTGTTGGGTTACAGCAGGCTGCCCCGGCCAGGATCCTGGGTGTCGGCAGAGCCGAGGGCACAGAGCTGGCGGAGGGAGCGTCACGACCCTTGCCTGGCAAGAAGAGCCGACGACGTGAGGCCCCGAGCCCCCAGCCTGGTGCCTGCTCCTCTTTGCGATCACTTGTCCTCCATGGCTGGTTCTCACCTTCCACCTTGAAGACAACCCATGAAGACAGGCCCGGCCACTGCCACCTGTGTCAACTCTGCATTCGGTCAAAGGCGCCCTCACCTGGCCGCCGCAGGTCCTCACACCCCCCTTCGTAAGGCACCAAGAGCCTTTGGCAGAGCTGGTCCTCAGGAGGCCGACTCCAGGGAAGTGAGGGCCGCTGCTTCCGCCTCCCATTTCCCCTGCAACGCCCCTGGCCAGAAGGTCTCACCCCAACTGTGACTGGACTTGGGACCTTTGCCCGCCTCCCCCACCAGCGGGACTGAGTGGCCGAGCTCTCCCCAAGTGGCTGCCCCTCCAGCCCTTGGTCCTTCTCTCCCTCTGCCTTGACCCCCTTCGCGGGGCCCTTCTGATGTCTTCTCATGGACGCCATCCTCCCAGACTCGGGGAAACCGAGGCCCTGACAACGCTCCTCTGTTCTCCTCCTCCCGACTCCTGGCCTTTCTCTGCTCGTGGCTGTCCTCTCCTTCTGGGGTATGCACGCCTTTGGCGACCGTGTTTCCCCAGAAGAACGTAAAAGCCCGGAAGGGCGGGAGCTAAGCATCTGATGTGCCCCTGCAGCCCGGGAGCCTAGACCCAAGCGAGACACGCAGCGGGCGCTCATGGCAGACGAAGGCAGGAAGGAACGCCATCCCTGCTCACGGCCAAGGACCACACAGCCCGAGCCCTTTCCCTTGCCCTGACGTCGGAGCTGCCCAGCCAGCAGCCCGCCCGCGCTCCGGCACAGGGCACGCAGTACACGTTTGCTGCAAACCATGCTGAAGAAGGGATGGCTCTGAAATGGGATTATTTTACGTTCATGTCTGACCACCGTCCACCACCTAGTGGTGGGAGACGGCAACTTCAGGGCGACGTGCTTCTGCAGACGCACCAGGGAGAGGATGGAGGCAGGGCTGTGGCCGCTGGGGAAGGGCTGGGGGGTTTCCAGCACTTGCTCTGTGACCACATCAATTCAGACTCCAGGGTTCGACCCCAGAGCTGCACCCTGCCTGGGACTGAGGGAGAGCAAAGGCCAGCCGAGTGGGTCCGAAACCCCCGCGAGCCACGTGGATGAGAGCTTCCGGGGCCGTCCGCGTGTTCGCGGGACGTCGGATACGTCAGAGTGACAGTCCGGGGACTTGCATGTGGCTTCTGACGTCATCAGAGATCAGAGCCACACAGAAGCTTTAACTGGAGAACACAGGAATGCTGTGTTTCCAATGGCCTCAGGACACCCCGAGATCCCTCGAGGGAAGTTAAAATAAACCGAGAAGAGTGAGCAATGCAAATCTGAGGGAGAGGCAGGGTGAAAGGCAGTAGAAATGACAAAGACCCCCGAAGCACGAAGCCAGAAAGACCAACACAACACTTACTGCCTAAGATCACAAAACCCAATGAGACGGCAGACCCCCACGGCTGGCAGTCCGCAACCCCTCCAGACCGCTCTCCAGCAGGATAAACAAGAACTTTGGACAACACAGGAACTAAGAGGTTTTTCAACCTTCAAGTTCTTTAAGAGTCTTATTTTAAATTAACTTCAGGCAACTCCCCAACCCAAACCTGAATGTAGCCTCATTCGGCTTTTCACAGCGTCCTTGAATAAATGTTTGCTTTCTTGCTCTAGGGACCATCCCAAACCGGAGGGTAGTGACAGGGACGAGGTGGGACACAGTTCAGGAACGTGCCAGCCTGCACCGAGCTTCGTGAAAACCTAACAGAGCTTCCGCAAAGCTGGAAACACATGGGATCCGGGCGGTGGGTGTCCGCGAGCAGGGCTGGCAGGCGACGGGCGGCGAGCCTTCCCGCACAAAGGCGGGCCGGGCCGCGCAAGGTGGCCGCCACGTTGCATCAGACAGATGCGGAGAAGCACTTTCCACAATGACCCACCCGCCTGTGCGTTCGTAAATCCCAGGAATCTACCGGACTTCAGGCCACAAAGACCACCATGGGACACGCACCACTTTTATTCTTTGGGAACTTAGCAGGAGGCAGTGGGGATTCTGAGCTGCCTGCCCTTCCCCCGCATGCCCAGGCCCACGCTCTCAAAGCTGGGCGATTGCTCACCTATGTCCTGGTGCTGGAGCCACAGAGCAGGGCCAACTCCTACAGGATCCCTGGACGGCCGACACTCAAAGCCTCCGAGGGCATGAACACAGCCCCTAAGGTCGCTGGGGCACCCTCGCCCCCTCGGCCCCTCGGACGGCCCGCGTCAGCTTGTACAGCCCACCTCGCCCCACAGCCGCTGCTCCTTCTACAGCCCACCCCTAGCAGAAGCACATCCAGAAAACAGCCCCACCTGATGCTCCACAGCCATGTGCACAGAGCCCCCCGGGGGCTGCACCCAGTCTCCCCTGGGACGGCCCAGCCCTTCCTGTCCTTGACAACGAACAAAGAAGCCTTTTCCCAGCGTCTACCACTGTAGCTGAATGACCAAGAACCATCGGAAGTGGTTTGGTTAACGTACAAGCCCTCGTAAGAGCTAGCTCACTTCCGTGTGAAATGTGCAGAAATTAGTTAACCTTCTCCCTTGAGCAGCCCTGTGAAGGGCCTGATGACGGACTGCCCCACAGCAACGGACCGGACGGCGGCCCCACAGCAACGGACCGGACGGCGGCCCCACAGCAACGGACCGGACGGCGGCCCCGCGGCCCGGCGGCCCTAAAACACTGTTCACTGGGTGTTCGTGGAGTGGTTTCTGTCTACAGAGAGCACAATCAGCTCTTCCTTTATTATCATTTCCAAATGTTACTAATAGAATACATTGTTTCATGAAGAGTGTGATCAGCTCGCTTTCACTGGTGTTAACCTTTGTCGCTACAAGGAATCCAGCTATCTTTTCGCTACAAGGAATCCAGCTATCTTTCGCTGGTCAAAAAACTTTGTGAGCGCTGGAAAGTGACCCACTTTTAAGTGTGTCAAATAAGCAGTGGAAATTTCCTGATTCCCAAGGGCAATACCTGTTTTTTTTTGAAAAGCTGGTACATAAAACCCATGTTACTTAATGACGATCTTACAGAACTGGAAAAACACTGCTATGTAAATTGCTTGGAAGTAATTCTGGCGCGTGTTTATGAGTCACATGAGAGGCTAGAGCATGCAGCCATCACGCCATCTGACGCGGCAGGAGTAGGAGGGAGACGGGACTGAGACGGGTCACCCTGCACAGCTGTGGGAACTGAGGCACTCCCTGTTGGGTACGGGCTGAAGAACCGGCCACTGGGGCTCCACCAGGGGACCTGGCTTTAAGGCAGCCCAACTTCTCTGCCTGCCAGCAACTCGGCTCATGGGGAGAGGCGGAGGGGACCTACTGACTCCCAGACGTCAGGCTACCCGCGGTGAGCGGATCCCAGCATGCTGCAGGGGACCCGGAGGAGAAGCAGGTGCCCCGCCGGCGGAGGGGACGGGAGGCCCAGGACGCTAGGGTGGGCCCTGCACAGGCTTCCTCGGGGGTGGGAGGAGGAAAGCGCCAAGCATGCGCGCCAGAGCCGGCACCTTCAGGAAACGCTAGTCACTTGGTATTACAGGAGGCGTTGCATGACGGCACACAGAGGAATTCAGCCTCTTTCTCAAGGATATAGAAAATTACTGGTGAATTCAATCAGGAGAGTAGAAAGATCTAACGCGGATTCCAGAAGATTCCTAGGGTGGCCACAGAGGGAGAGTAAATCGGAGGGGAGGTGATCCAAGGCAGAAAGACCAAGGTCATCGTCCCCAGAGCTCAGAGAATAGTGTGGGGGAGACGGTCTGTGGATTCGACAGGTGTGTGACAGAGAGAGAGAAAAGTCAGGACAACCCCCTTACTTTGGGCACGGTGACCAGCCGGCAGGTGGCTATGCCATTTACTGAGACGGATTTGTAGGAGGAAGGGCTGAGGGGAGAGAGGGAGCCTGTGAAGTCCCGGCACCCCATTGCCGGTGGAGCCCAGGGTGGCTGCGGCTCCCAGGGCACGACGCTCACCTTCACTGCCCAGGCAGGAGGCCTGTGTCCCAACACTCGGTGGGTGCAGGAGCGGGAGGCTGGCCAGGAAGACCAGGGTCGCCAGGTCGGGAAACCAAGGGCGGGGCTGGAGGGGCTTGATGGAAGAGGAAATCCCGCGGCAGCATCACGCAGAGCAAGGAACACGACATTCCTGTTCCGTTTGTTGAAAACACATCACTCGGAGATCAAGTATTCACAGTGCAAGCATCGGGATGTCTGGGAATGTCCTGAAATATTCCAAGAGAAAACAGCCATAATAACAAAGTAAAGTGTAGCAACAAACTTGGCAAAACGTACGTTTTATGAAAAATGTACGTGTGTTTTTCAAAGGACATTTGAATAACACGTAGAATAAAAGGGGAAAAAAATCATGATTCTAACCAGAAAGGTCCTTCGTGATCTTAACAGGAGACAATGCAATGAAGTACGTGAAGTAGGTGATGCTCTTCAAAGCTAGACTGGGGACTGGCAGAGGGACCGTGAAGCACCTTGTTTGGAAGACCGGCCTTAAAAGGCAGGACAGGAGGTACGGGAGGGAAAGGAAGCAGAGGACCAGAGGACCAAAGGTGGTGGGGTTTTGGGGAGCGGTGGTGGGGAATAGGATGTCTCGATCATGAAGGAAAGAGCCAATAGAGAAGGAAAGACCAAATCTGGGAGAAACTGGCCAATGGATGCCTGTGTTCCACCTAGGACGTACCGCATGTCCTACCCAGGCTCTCAGAAATCCCAATCGGTGTTGTCCTCCCTCCGTGTTCGTAACTTCCGGGAAGTCCATCAAGAGACTCTTCGACCCGGAAAGAAGAGCTCAGGAGTCCGCAGCGTCTGGTTCTGACCCGGTGGTCGCCTGCCCGCCTGCTGGACACAGGGGCTACTGTCTGCACCCTTAGTTGCAGGATCGCCACCGTGGTCCGCGGGGTAATGGGGGTCTCCGTACTGTCTGCACCCTTAGTTGCAGGATCGCCACCGTGGTCCGCGGGGTAATGGGGGTCTCCGTACTGTCTGCACCCTTAGTTGCAGGATCGCCACCGTGGTCCGCGGGGTAATGGGGGTCTCCGAGCTCCGGAAAGCGGGAACAGGTCTCGCAGAGATCATCACTGTTACTCACCCAGCTTCCTTAGGGATGGGAGGCAGAACACGCCGAGGCAGAACACGCCGAGGCAAAACAACAGTAGGTGGTGAGCCCACGGGCCCGGACCCAAACGGTGTGTTCCCAAACTACTGCTTGTGTCACTTTAAGCACGGTGCCCTTCCAGAACCTTCTGTGCTTTTGCCCTTAAACTAGACTTAATGATGCCGCTTTGAAGGTGCAGGGAGACTTGCCATAAGGAATGGCCTTTCCCAACCCCAGAGCCTGTCCTCTCGAACGTCCGCTGCTCTTTGGTTCTGAATCTACCTCTCCAGACCAAACCAGATCCCACTGAGACCAGTCACAGTGCCAAAGTGCTGACCCAGGTCCTTCTCAACCCTGTTCTGCCTCGGGCTAAGGCCTCCCTCCGTCAACCGCTGGCTTCTCCGGTTCCTCAAACCCGCGCTGTGGCCTATCAGTGACTCAACATAGACGCGCACTGTTGCTGGCCTGTCCCAGCACCTTGCCCACGGAGACCCCTGCTCTCTCTGCCCGACGGCTCACTTGGAGTTACTGTCCCCAGCGACCCCGGCCGTGTCATCAGCCCCTGTCCTCGATGCAATCTGACAACTTGAAGTACGTTCTGAAGGTGCGGTGGTTATTTCCCAGAATACTCCTCTCTGGATTGTCGTCACTGAAATCCCCGGGTCACCCTTCTCTCCCGCATCGAAATCTGCTTGGAGGCTACCCAGGTCCACGAAGGTTTGAGATCAGATGCCCGTTTTAACTCTAAGTCATCACCCCCACCGTTTTATAAAATTGTTTCTGAAGTTTTAGGTCAGTGCCCCTGGGTCGTGGTAACACAGAAGCGTTTGGCTGGTTTAGAAGATCCTGGTCCCTCCTCCCCCGCCCAGCGGGCTCCTGCCTCCTCCACCCACGCCCCGCAACCCTGACACGCCCAGCATCAGGTCAGCTCCAGGATGTCCCCGTCCTCCTGTGGGACGCAGCCAAGGGCAGGCTCGCGTCGCCGGGCTCTCCCACCCAGCACCTGGGGCTGCGCTGTGCCGTGGCAGGGGCCCCGGACTTGGGGCACGGATTTATAAAGTCAGAAACGTCCTGTACCATTTCCACAATTGGGCCCGGGCCCGTGGGCTCGCCAGCTACTGTTGTTCTGCCTCGGCAGAGGCGTGTTCTGCCTCGGCGTGTTCTGCCTCCCACCCCTAAGGAAGCTGGGTGAGTAACAGTGATGATCTCTGCGAGACCTGTTCCCGCTTTCCAGAGCTCTGAGACCCCCATTACCCCCGGACAGTCTGAACTCTTGGGATGAGACGGGCACGCTCTTCTGGTTCCAATTTGCTTCGCTGTGCCTCCCGCCACTGAGAGCGGCTCCGAGGGGCGAAGTCCCCATAGGTCTTCACTTGCTCCTTCTCCTGTACATCTCCAAGACCTCACAACCACTCACCTGAGCTGCGTGAAGGTTTTCTTCGTAAAAGACGCTCCCTCTGTTTTCGATTCCTTGTCCCCTGTCCTGCACATGTTCGAGTTCACCACGCTTTAAAAGGCCATTTCCGGAACTGAAATGAGCCCATCAGGAGACAAAGTGAAGCCGCAGGTCAGGTGGGGACACTTCTCCTGCCCTGAACACGCATCCTCCACTGACAAATCCGGGTCCAGAGAAAGGTGAGCTTCCTTGTCCCCTCTGAAACTCAGAATGTGGGCCACGCGCTCGGGGGTCAGTCTGAGCCCCCCCTGCAGAGACCCGGCCTCCCGTCAGGAGGCCTCCTTGGGAAGAGACTCCCATACTAGCTTCTTCCGTTGGAAGAAGGGAAAAAAGATGGCATTCTCATTACGATCTTTATTTCACTCTTTCCTCTTCCCTCAGAGGAACCCAGAGGGTGTGCCACTTGATGTCCCCTGCTGTCAGGTCCCCGTGGCCCTTCCCCAGCCACAAAGCCCTGCCACAGCCTCATGTGTCCACGGGCAGGGACTCTCCAAGAACTCATCACATGGGCCGAGACCAGAGCACGTCCCATTCTCCTTCAATTATTCTGCTCATCTCTTGAACGAGAACTCACCTTTTCAAAGTTCAGGCGGGGAACACGAACAGCCCAGATGAGTCGCACGTCATTTTCAAACGGCAAGAAATCAGATGCAGGGCAAGAAAATGCCGTCACAAACAGCGGGATTTGTTTCTCAAGCGTGTGTGTTCTGTGTGGTGGGGGGGGTGTGCATGCACGCGTGTGTGTGAAGCATGGCCACGCCCAGTCCCTGCCTCCAAGGTGCTCCGTGGCCAACTAGAGCGCAGGAAACAGTCAGTGGCCATCTTACGCCATCTTCTCCCAGTGGCCAAGGAGCCCCCAGCCAGCGGCTGTCTGCTGTCTGGTGACCAGCAGGGAGACAGAAGGAACGCACCTTCCTGGAGAAAGGACTGTGGCCACCTGGAGAAAGCCCAGGGCCGGGGAAGGTGTCTGTCTGGGCATGAAGTTAGGAGCTCCCACGCCCATGTCCTGTGGAAGGAAGTCCCTGCATCGGGGCACAGGGAGGTCTGGGGCAGGGTTTCTGCCGGGCACCAGCAGGACTGTCCGTTCCCACCTCTCTTTACTGCCAGTGGAGACACAGTTATACCTTCTCACTTCAAAACACTTCTCAGCTTTTTAAGCTGAAGTCCCCTGAGGGCCTCGGACCCCCATGTTCTTGATCCCGTCACTTCACGGGACCCGGGCTCGCTCTGCGTCCGTCCTGCGCACGCCGCGTGGCTTGGGCGGCCAGAGTAGGGACGGTGTGTGCGTTTGGTGAGGGAACAGCGAGGGGTGCCGCGGGAGAAAACGAGCGCTGTACGGTCACCTTCCAAAAAAAGAAACAGTGTGCATGCCCTGGAGTTGGCAAAAAAATAAAAAAACAAACAAAAACAAAAAGAAAACACTCTGGCCATCCTGACATGGTGTTAGATGAGTTATCTTGTGAGTCACGCTAAAACCCTTCTGCTTCTAGAAAGAACTCTACACTTGGCTTTGTGTTCTGCCAATGAAAACAGGAAACCACAGATCGAGACGAAGTTTAGGCGCCTCCTGGGACCGGCGAAGAAGGTCTTAACGAGTCTCAGCAACTCCAAGATCTTTTTATTGATTTCAAAGTCCAATAGAATGAATATGTTTTATCTAAATATTTTTTCACATAACTGAAACACTGAATTATTTTTTCAGAAATAGAGTTAAATACATCCATCTAGTTACAAATCTAATATAAAGAGTACAAAATATAATGTTATAAACTGTATTTAAAAAAAAAAAGAAATACAAACTCTATGGTCTTTTGCATTTGACTGCTTCAGAGTGTGATCAGCGCAGTGGATGGAGAATGAAGCCCCCTCGGTCCCGTCCCACGGGTGTGCAGGAGCCCGGCCCGCACCGAAACCACCTCCGGGAGCCCTGGCCGTGGTTCCCTTTCACTCCGGGGACAGAAGGCTCCACACCCAGAACTCAGCGACGAGAGACAAACACGGCCCCACTCGCTCAGTGCCACTGACACCCTCAGGGCTTGGGAGTCAGCATGTTGGCTTTAAAGCAGAGGCTGGTAAAGGGAATCTGGGCACGAGAATCTTGGAGGCACAGTGTCTCTGGGGCACAGACCGACACGTGTCGTCCCTGCGGGATCGAGGGGACACCCGCCCCGCGGGCTCCGAGCGCTCTGGCTGTCGTGCTCTCAGCCGGCGGCTCCCCGTCCGCGCCGCACTCGAGACTGCGCCCATCCGAACGCGGGGCTCGCTTACCAACGGCTGTGTGCGGGCCCTTGTTCCGGATGTTTCCGGAATATTACGTGACCTGTGACAGAGTGGCCACGTCTGAACGTGGCTCCGGACGCAGAGGGCAAGAGCCACGTCCCTCACCCGGCGCAGCGGCCACGGGCCAGGACTACCGCGAGCAGCTTCCCGGGCGCGCTTCTTGGGAAACTGGTGTCTTTCTTGATTTCGAAAATAAATGAGTATCAGAGAAACCGCTCCGAGTATTTCATACTTTTCGAAACTAGAAAGGCAAAATCGCCGAGCCCTGCAGGTCTGTGCTGCGTTCGGACCGGCGGGAGACGGAGCCTTCGGAGCGGCCGAGGGACCCTCCCGGAGCAGGCGGCGGAGCGGCCGAGGCGGGCTGCGTCCTGGAAGGGGCCGGCGGCGGACGCTGCGGAGAACGGACGCGGCCTTCTTCGAGTTAAGGAGTGTGAGTGAGTGACCTGAAACGCTCCTCAGCTCATCGTCATTCTGTGTGACCGGACGGGGACAAGGAGGAAAGACGTGAGCGGGGAGGGGAGGGGTGAGGACAGCCGGACCGACAGCCGCCCCGGGGCAGCGAGGGCGCCGGCGGGGCGGGGAGACACACGGAGAAGCTGCGGTGTCGACAACCAAACCCTTTATTGTCTAAGTTACATCAGACGCCAACACTGTAAAAATCCTGTTAGGAAACAAGGAAACAGCAGGTCGGTAGAGGTAGTAGAAAGAGTCTGTAACAGTCAGAAGATGACTTACAGGAGGGATCACGTGGAAAATATCGTTCGAAAAAAAGCAAATCAAAACATTGGCTAAATAAATAAGAAAACACAAATCATATTAAATACTATGGTCAAACAGACAACAACGCATGAACAGACCCAACCATACTGCTGACCAGTGACAGAAGGAAGCCACAGTCCGGCCCCAGACAGCGTGGCTTGGAGGGCAGCCTCCTCCCCTGCTCCGTTCTGGGGACGCCACCTTCTGCGCTGGGCCAGGCACGCGCTCCCACAAGCGGACTTGGACTGCGTGCTTTGCCCGCGGGACCCGGGGTGCACCCCTCTCGCCATCAGGCCATTCCGGCTGCTGGCGGGGCTCCGGGGTCGGGGGGTGTGGGGGGAGCTTCCAAAACAGGAAGAATGGACAGGACAGCTCCGTGTCACTTTGGGAACAGAACCGCTTTTAATCGTTAGAACACAGAGAAAGACAGGACTGGGTCTGGAGCCCCTGTGCGCCCTGACCTGTCACTGTTCACTTTCAGCCGCGAAAATGAAAGCCGGAACTTATCACTGTGGGGAAACTATCGAAATGATCAAACAGAAGTCAAGAGAAAGGCATTCTGATTTCTAACAGAGGAATGTGTCTCTGCAACTTTGCTCAAAATACAGAAACAGTCGATCACAGCTGCTCGATACAATCGGCGTGAATGTTCCTAATTACGCCAACACAACAGATCGTTCCGGTACAAACCTGGTGTACGAGGATCAGGAAAAAGTGAGTGAAAACATCGCGCGCACAGGCCTACGCGTGTGTACATCCATACGTAAAGAGGAGCTACCCAGTTACATCCCACTGTTTCCAAGTGTTGCAAAGTAACCGGAACCTCAAGTAATTTAAATTCAGTAACAAGTAGAATCCAGAACCAAACATTAACTAATAACAACATCAACAATAATAATAATATAATAATTCAACAAATCATTAGAACAGGAAAACCACACTTCAGGGTTTGTGTCTGTGCGCGCGCAAGAGTTTAAACATATCTTTGTATCAGAAGCCCGTTTTCTACAAAAAACTGCGCTGACCCATGACTGTGTTAAGTAAACTGTTGCTCTCACCAGTATTAAAGGTTAGGATAATTTCTATACAGGTAAAATTATTGCTTTTTTGAAAAATATATTTAGCATGCTTGTTTTTAATCTGTTTCCTGCCTTTACAAAATGTCACGATTAAAAAAAACCTAGTAAAGCTTTTGCAAAAAATTTCACAGAACATTGTCATTCAAGGCAGCAATTTTTGATAATGCATAAAATCATATGTGCAAAAATCTGAAACTCTCAGAAATATTACCATCGCACACAGTGCCACGGTAACAGGAAAAGAAAATATTTCTATCTGTGGAATACAATTTTAGCTGCGTACACTGCACGGTTTAAGATCCTTTGTTTTGGGCCTTAACCCCCCACCACAAAAACTTGCATTTGCGGGACTGAGGAAGAGGTATATGAAGCTGTCCCCACCCAGGGGCCAGGGGACCTCCACGCTCTGGGAATGAAGGGACTCACCCCATGGAGGTCCCCGGGCCCGAGAAGACACGACACCTACTAGCTGGGCCGGGCGGGGGCAGCTGGGAGGGAGAGGAGCACAGGTTTCTGGAGCACCAGGGCCCCCGGATCTGCTCAGGGATGCTCCCGCCATCACTGAAATGGGTCTAGACCGGGGCAGGGAGTTTCAGTGGCTAGAGAATTTACGGGCAGTCTTCCTTGGGGAGCAGTCCGCAGAGTGTAGCCCTGTTACAAAAAGGTCCTGAGAATAAACAAAGAAGCCTGCTTGTCTTAGTGTTCAACTAGCTCTTTCCCGAAGCAAATACACGCACTCCCGTGGGTGTGTGTTCCCTGCAGGCTCGCCGAGCACAGAGGACGGGAAGGTCGGGCAGAGCAAACGGGAAACACCCGCGGCCCCCAAAGGCCACCAGTTAGGACCACACCGTGGCCCCAAGCCACCAGGCCTGCTTTCCGCAGTGACCAGTGCTCCCTCCTTCCTCTCTTGTGGACGACTTTAAACACCCGCTACGACACAGACGGGCTGTGGCACGAACGCTCCACCAGCCGCCCCACCACGTGTCCTGGCGTTACCCGACTGTCCTCTGAGCGTCAGCAGCTCCCGCCGGCGCCCGGCTCTTCCGTCTCTCTGACACGCACAAGAATCTCTCTCCAGTGTCTCAAACGTGTGTCCAGCAACACAGAGGCCTGTGCTCTGAGCGTACCTGCCAACAGCACTGTTTATGATAAGAAAATAGGGGGCGGCGGTCGATGAGCCCAGAGCTGCCCAGAGTATGTGCACGGGATCCCGGAGGAGACCATCTTCGTGTGCTCCGAGCCGTTTCCCAAGGCGCAGAAGCATCTCCCTTTGGCCTGCGCTCCAGCACGGCCGCGCCCGGGTCGGGCCAGGGTCGGGCCATCCGGTCGGGGCTCCTGCAGCTTCTCCTCCACGGGGGGTCGGGGTCACTGCCGGGGCATCCATGGGGGGCTGCGAACGGCTGCCACGGGGCACCAGGGTACGCCGGCCACGAGTCTCTGGGTTCCCTTTCTGAGAGGCACTGCTGGACGGGATTGGGGTTAGAACGGTCTCTCCCCTAGATGAGAAAAAGCAGACAACAGAGAAGCTCATTTCTGCCTTTTGGTATCTAAGTGCATTTTCCCTATTAATTTTCTTATCAACCCCCAAGAGCAGGGCGACCTTGAGGCAGCAACCCCGTCAGGTGGGTGGAGACCCCTGACTGCTGCAGGAAATCACTCTGCTCGAGCAGAAGAGATTTTAAATGGGCCTTCCTGCTCTGCGGGGGCAGCTTCAGACAGTCATTCGCAAGGCTGCAGAGAGGATGGCCGGCCGCCTCCGTTTCACATCCAAGAAGGCGAACAAGCGTCCAGACCAGCCCTGGAGGTGAAAGGTGACAAGATGGAATTGGGGGAGGATTCTCAAAAAAAGGAGAATTTTGTAGCACGACGCGGATTTACAGGTGAGTGACAGCTCCGCAAGGAGGCTGAATTTGGGGGCCAGACAGTCAAAAAAGGACAGCTCCCACATCGGTCCGTCGGAACCGAGAGTGCTTCCACCGATTCCCGTACATAATCACCATGTCGGGAAAACAGAAGGGGTTCTCTAAAGTCAAGTGCACGGCGAGATAAAAATGGGAAAACATGTGAGCCTGCGGCTTTCAAAGAAGGCTCTCCAGTGACATTCGAAGCATCGCTGTTGGAACAATGGAGTTTACCATCCGAGGACAAAAACAAGAGGGCGAGATTAATCTTACTGAACTGCATGAACCTCCAGCTGACGTCCTGACGGAGAGAGACCGATCACTTGACATTAACACGCACATGGACGCCACAGCACTCCCGCACCGTTCTCACTGGTTTCCAGCCGTGCCTCCGGGAACCCCAGAAATCCTGGGGGGAGGGGCTGGCTGACACCGTGCATTAAGCGCTTCTCTTTAGTCAAGTTTCTGAAAGCTCCTACTTAAAACCAGCCCCACGTGCATGACGTCCATCAGTCAACACTGAAGGAGGCCCAGGAAGACACTGGACCAAAGTTCTGGGGGGGCTGGGGCGGGCACAGTGGCACAGGCAGGAACTTATCCGACGCGTAAGAGTAACTCCACGTCCTCGGGTAGACGGCGCATTCCCCGTAGCGAGCGGAGCGCGAGGTTTTACATTTTTGCACAGCGACCTCACACCACGGAGATTCGTAACAGGGCACTTTCCAAACTGCTTCTAGATACATTCAAGAAAGGAAAATGGCCTTTGTGTTTGCCAAGAGAAAAATGAGTTGTTGTCAGTGCCGAGGTGAATGGCCTGGAAGTCTCCCCAGAATGACTATATGTAGCAAGTGAACTCGCCGGCGATTCTGAACAGTGTCCACTCTGCACACGCGACAGCGACGGCGCCCCTGACCGCCGCCTGCACCTTGTTTCCTTGGGGCCAGAATACACAAGCTTGCACAGGGCAGATTAGAGAGGGAACAGGAGGACGCGCCTCCCTCCATGAAGGACAGAAGTTTTGAATTGCGAAGCTCAGGAAGTTTTAAAAATGATCCGAAAGGACTGCAAAATCTGGTAACCCTAACCACCAGGTTGGTAAATTTAGTCCATAAATCTAGACACAGTAATGCCTATTTTTGCTTTGGAACTGAAGCAATATGTTCAGACAGCATCTCATTCTTTAAGGGAGTCATCAACATTTTATTCCTCAATACAGCGACCTACAGGCTTTTTAGGAAATGAAAGAGATTCATTTGAGAAATCGGCACATGGGGAATGCAGCCCGGGAAGAAAGGAGTCACAGAAATAGGCACGTGCGCACCTAGGGCTTTGAGTGCACACATGCTGCTTTCTCCCGCTATGAGACAGAATACTCAGAAGACGAGAAACATGTTTTTAGACAAATCTGTGGGTTTTCTGCTGCTCTGTGAATTATGGGCTTTTCAGTAACAGTAACACTAAAGAAAATAATTATCTTCCTTAATGCACTTCAATGTTCTAGGGATGGATACTGACTTCCGGAACTTCATGAGGTCTACTTTTTCTCCCTTTTGGCTTTATAAGGTAAGGGGATGTACGTGTACTCCTGTGGGGAGGGGGTGAGGACACAAACACCCTCCCAGGACACACGCGAACCTGTCGGCCTTCAGAGGGAAGGGGACGCGACCAGCGTCTGACACACGCGGTGTGGTGCTCTAGGCCGGATGAGGTCACACGCAGCACCTTCCTGATCGCGACCTTCACTCACCGCGCCGCAGGCGAGGGGCGGCTCTCAGGACCGCGTGTCACTTTAGACAAACCACGCATCCTGTTCACAACTTTTCATAGTACGTTCGACTCAAAAGAAAGGTGGAAAATGTGTTTTGAGGTGTCTGTTTGGTTTTACCAATACGGAAGCTGCTTGGAGACCTGACGGGACTTTGAAATCCGACGTGTGACACTGAGACCCCAACAGTGACCGGAAACCGGGACTGGGCGGCTCCACGAGTCTCCATCACCTGCGTCATAATATCCAGAGCTAAACCAGGCCCCCAGTTACTTTTTCATTTCCCCTTATTTTGATTAATGGAATTATTTCTCTGGCTTAACTACTTTAAAATAACATTTAGAATAATAAGAAATAAACTATTAATCATAGTCTTTAAATTTTGGCAAGGAATCCAAACACACTGGGAACACCAGATTTGCTATTTCAGCAAAAGTCAGTCTGGTCTTTTAAATCCAAAAGCCAGGATACAGCAGGGAGACAGGGTCCATTCTTCTTGGTTCTAAAACCATTTCAATTTCTAACGTTTAACCACATAACAGAAAAGACAATTTCTTCACAACACACAGACAAAGCCACCTAGAATTCTCCCCCCCAACACCACTAGGACAACAATACCCATACGTCAGCCTATTATTTTTTAAAAATCTTGCTGATGATGAATACTGGGGATTACTGGGAACTAAACATTTACTCAGTCCTGCTGAATCTATGACAAAGCATCTTGGAAGGATGCCCTCCTTTCATTCAGAATTTAGCTTCGAGCATCAGCTACCCTCACGACTGGACTTGGGTGCACTTACGAGAAGCACAAAAGTGGGGCCTTCATTCCTGAGGGTGGGGACAGTACACCCAGAGCCGTGGCCAGGCCTCACGCGGGATGACACTGCTCCCCTCCAGCACCCACGCCCTGCGAGAGCAGACACTGCAGAACAGACACCATGACCACGAGTCTCCTTCTAGAAGCTCGACCACTAAATCCACGCCTGTAACTTGTAAGGGTTCAGCGACCCTGTCCACTCCAGCTGTGGGAGGAATGCCTGCTGACCAGCGCACGTACGGAGAAGAGCACGCTGCCACAGCACACAACCGAAGAGAATCACTTCATTTCCCCAAGTTTCTTTCATTCTGACCTAACAGAAGCAGATTCATTTTGGCTCTGGGCCTGGACCCCGTGCCTCACTCGGAGACCGGGGACATCATGATCTGTCCGAATTAGCTAACACACAGACTCTGGATGCTAATTCGGCAAGTCAGGGGGCTGCTGCGTGGTCGCCGGTGTGACACGGCAGAGAACTGGGGCCCCAGGTCTCGGCGACAAAAGGCACAGTGCCGGGCTCTGGCAGCACCAGGATGTCCAGAAAAAAGAACCGCCATCGGGGCTGGTTGGCTCATTCAGTCTGGGAGCAGCGTCCTGCCTCCGCATGTGCCTGGATCCCAGCGGTCACGGCGGGCAGCGGCAGACCCATCCCAGAACACACCTTTATCCCAGCGGTCACGGCCGGCAGCGGCAGACCCATCCCAGAGCGCGTATGCGGCCCACGGTGTCTTCACGGCAAGGGTACAACGTGCTCCTGGGGTTACCACAGACACGGGCACCGGCACAAAGTCCCACACCTCAGCCAGGGCGGAGGGCAGGGCAGCTTCCTACTCAGGACCCCAGGGTCTCAACAGTTCAAAAGCGGACCTCGCTCGCTCTCTCAAATAAATAAAACTTAAAAAAAAAAAAAAGCCACTTTAAATGTGACAAAGGACAAGAGGCACAACCAGGGGCCGCGACCTCCCCCTAGGAATTAAGCAAACCAGCAGCTCCAGTGGGAGGGGCAGGTAATCCAGCACAAGGCCAGGGTCACAGGTCTGAGTGAACGTGTCCCACGGTTGGCCAGAGGACAGCTGACCCACAGAGGGCCTGGCTCCGAGAGGGAATGGCGGCTTCGAGCACGTAATGTGCATCCCTGCGGACAGGAAGCCCACAGGTCAGTCGGTTAAGCACAAAACTGCAGAACTTGTGTCCACAAGCCCAGAGAAACATAAACCATCTTTTCTCGGTCACAGTCCAGCACGGGTACCAACCGTTACGAAACCCCAACTAAGTACCGCAACAAAGACACAGCGTCAGACACAGCCTGTGACGAGGCTCGCTGACCCGCGTGTCGCTGCGACAGGGGCACCCGTGGCGGGCGGAAGGAGCGCGGCGCCCACACCGGACGCGCGACCCCGAAGAACCTCGCCAAGCTCCTGGTGGGCCCGCCGGGCCTCGGCCGCGACACCCAACACTCTCCGCGGAAAGCCACGCCCTAGGGAGATGCAAGGGGTCGCCTGCGGGCCACGGACACTCTGCCCCGACGCCGGCTGTGACCTCCAGCGCACTCTCCCGCCCGGTGCATCCGCGTGACCACGTCCCACAAACACGCCGCGCTGAGTCCCGCCGTGAGGGTGTCTGTCTACACCCGTGGGAAGCGGCGGCGCCCAGGCCACGTCTGGGTGGGGATCTGTTAACTCCGCATCCGGAGAGACGTTAGTTACGTCCGAAACGGTCCCAGCACCGCCAAGTACGTTCTTTCTATGCTGAAACAGCCCGTTTCATGGACAGACAGAAACCGCTGACTGGAAAACGCTACCACACAACAGGGTGTTCAGTCGGTGACGTGAAGAACTGGCTTTTTAGCAACCGGCAGACGTTCTAAAATCATAGTAAGACACAAGCACCAAGTGCAGGACAGGCCACTCCGGGCGAAGGTCCACCTGTGTGGCAGTGGACGCTCCCCTGACAGCTTTGCAGCGAAGCTTCCCTTCTTGAGACACACACCGGGAAGCCACCATCACCGTCCCCACCCTCGGCAGCCCAGAGTCCCGGGGACGGTTACACTGGTCAGACAGGACCCATGGGCGTGCGCTGACCCCGTGACGGGGCCCGGACACTTGCCCCGGCTGCCGAGACGCCGCTCCCTTTACAAAGGGGACAGCGAGCAGCTACAGAATCCCGTCAGAAAGCGAGAATGTCAGCGGAAAGTGCCCGTGGGAGGAGAGGGCACAGGGATGTTCTGTGCGGGGACAGGAGTGGGGAGAGCCCTTAGCCCAGGACGACCCACAAGGCCACTGAGGACGGTGCGCGCCCTGCGACCGGAGCTCACGCTGAACCCCTCCGACGGCGCGGCACGCCGTGGGGATGCGGAGCGGTGAACACACGGAGGCCATCCAAAGCGGCAGCAGGAAAACGCAGCACTTCCATTCAGCCGACCGCACGGCCTTGATCAAGTATGCGCCGGCGCGCACGCACGGACACACAGACACACGCTGTTCTCCTGCGCACTTTGCCGCATCGTTTTCTCTTTCCTCTCTGAGAAAGGACCGCTGCCCTTCATGGTCAATAATGTCGTGCCCGAGCTACCCCGGAATTCGGAGCCCAACATGAAGGTTATAGACTTCATTTGAGCCGAAGACTGGCTGGGGACAAGCGCTCTAACACTCTGGCCTGGACACTAGCGTCGCGCAGCAAGGAGGCCCGGTGAAGGGCAGGCGCCTCCCCGAGGCTGGCGCAGACGCTCCCCAGCCCCGCACGCTAACGTGACCCGATCAAACACACTTGCCTGTCCGCAAGGGGGAGGGGAGCCTGGACGCCTGCGGGGACCCCTCACGGAGCCCGGCGAAGGAGGCACACACCTCGCATCACCGTCACATCAAGTGTCTGTGTGGCGGCGGCAGCGCTGGGCGGGACACTCCCCGGCACGGCCCTGGACAAGTCTCAGGCTTGTCCTCGAACAAGGGACTCTGTTAAGTCCCAACAACAGAGACCTTACATCTCATTCTATCGAAAATCAGCTCGTCCTGTTACCCTTTTGTTTCATTCTAATGTCCCTATTCTCACCTAACATAGGCTGACCACGAAGCGTGAAAACCCAGATAATGTATTATTTTTCTATTCCATCAACACAACAGTCCTACTCTACGGATGGAAGTTTCCAGACTCGCCAGCCACAGAGCAGACCCTGGGTTTCAGGCTTCAAGGGTGGTGGTCGGAGTCCCCCAGGAAGCGACAGTCGTCACGCCACAGAACATCCTTCCTCCCCTGGCAGGGCCTCCCCACAAACATCATTCTGTCGCCACACGTGGGGAGACGGCCTCGGAGAACTCTCCGCCCCGATGTCTGGAAGGACCCGATGTCTCCGAGGCACCGCCCGATGGCAGGGCCTCTGTGTGAGCAGAACACAAGCCCTGACGAGTCACACTGGCCCCACAAACACTGCACGTGGCACAGACGGCCGCTCTTCTCAGAAGGTTCCCTTCAGCAGCCTCTGCCTCCCCCACAACAGCGGGAGGCCAGGAGGTGCGTTCCCGCGGCCCGCGTGGAGGAGTTGAGACCTTTACTCTACAGGGACACCCCCGAGAGGAGGCTCGCATCCGATCCGAGAGGAGGTGGATCTGACCACGGAATGGAAGCCGACCAGCACGGGCCGACCCATCAGTGGCGCAGGCCAGAAAGATGACTTGGAACCGGGACACCTGGGTGGCTCAGTTGGTTAGGCAGCTGCCTTCGGCTCAGGTCATGATCCCAGCGTCCTGGGATCGAGTCCCACATCGGGCTCCTTGCCCCGCAGGGACCCTGCCTCTCCCTCTGACTCTGCCTGCCACTCTGCCTGTGCTCGCTCTCTCTCTGACAAATAAATAAATAAAATATTAAAAAAAAAAAAAAAAAAAAGATGACTTGGAACCGAAAGAACTTAATTTTCTAGATTCATGATGTGAAATTCAACTGCGTAGCACACCAAAGCCACGGACGCCTGGCCAGCGGAAGACAAAAACCTCAGGAATCTGCGTCAGTGGCACCTTCAGAAATGCGTGGTGGTGATCTAGGGGCCACTCGCACCTGCCGGCGGCACAATGACAGAGGGCCTCCCTACAAGAACCGTCAGCCCCCCCACTCACCTCTCGGCCAGGCCACGCCTGCCATGTCTCCTTCCTATGCAACACCTCAAGGGCCATCCAGAAACATCCCAAGAAGGAGAAAGGAACCAGCAAAGGCCCCGGAGGGGCGGCCAAAGACGGGACACGTGGGCAGGGCGTGGACAAGCCGAGGAGTTCGAGGAGTCCACAGGCGTTCCCATGGGAGAGCCCAGACCCGGCCCCAAAGTCGAGCCCAGAGCCCAAGGGGGGCCACAGAGGGGAGGGCCATGCAGGGGGCGTCCCGTCCAAGTGCACGGCCATCACACAGACACCAGCCAAGTGACGGAGAGAAACCGATCTCTGCTCTTCCCTAAACCCAGGAAACCATGGTTCTAGAAACACACTTAGTATATTACAGCTGAAAAGTTTAGGATCTGCCCTTAAGGAACCCACGTCAGCGTGAATTTAAACGCCCTAAACACCCTTAATCCACGGAGCTGTTATGTCCATGTGTTCACGGGCAGAGGACCCAAGAGAAGCACGTGCATGTGAGGCACGAGTCAGCGTTTCTCACATGTAGAAGGTCAGTGTGGAACCTCTCTTAAACCACGCACACACACACGCGCGTGCGCACACACGCATACACGCACATTAAACCCCGAGAACCATTTACAATTCTTAAGGAAAAGGAGAACATTTCTGGCTACTGCATACTTCCAAGCTGCCACGTGAAATTCTCAAAACCCGAACTTGAAACTGACTTCTACTTTTTGGAGGGAAAAGCAACAACAGCACCGTCGGACGGGCAGCGCGACAGGCAGTGCGACGGGCCGGTACAGAGGAGGTTCGCACCATGACGCCCCAGGTCTGGGCGCTAAGCAGAAGTCACTGACACAGGGACAGGCTTCCCCAGTCTGGGCACCCGAGGCCACAGTCACCGGAAGGAGTGGACAGCGGGTCACGGCTGCTGGGCACACGGGTACCCACGGAAACTTGCCCACTGTCAGCAGCCTATGACTTCTCAGCTTTGAGACCCACGGAAACCAAACCTAGAGCAATGAGACTGCCCCCAGGTCTAAAGGGCGCCCACGCACTGTGACTCGTCTCCCAGCAAATAATCTGCATGCCTGGAAACGTCCCTGGGACGTGCAAAACTCACTGAATTAACTGAAACCTGAACATGTGAACACACCAGGCCACGGGCCGGCTGCCTTCTACCACCCGCCACAGCCTGGCGCCGCGCCCCTGACCCGAGGGGAGGCGTTGCGGACACAGGGCCTTCCAGCCTTGCCTCCCAGCACCTTGGTGATGGCGCGTCTCAGCGACCTCTGGGCTTCCGTGCCTTTAGCTTCATTTTAGAAAGTTCCCAGGAAGCGCAGGCTCTGAGCAAAAAGGAACAGACGCCAGCCTCGAATGAGGACCCCACTGGCAAAACCTCCGAGACCGTGGGACCCGGAGTGCTTCCCACCTTAGTGTTCCCGGGAGCCAAAGGCACCACGAGCCACGCCAGGACGGCTCCAGCGTGCCCAAGGAGCCGGCAGGTTCCGAAGTCCCTGCGAATGTCGGCCGAGACCCGCCTTCTCGGTGAGGCACCCGCAGCCACACCGTGGGTGTGGGACGCCTCGCCGTTCACCCCACTGCCACCAAACCATGAACCACGTTCCCCAAAAGTGCCTCCACGTTGCTGGAATTTGAGGGGCCCAATCGCAAAGGTCACTGTTGCCGGTGACCTGCTGTAAAGACAGGTGCGCGAACACTTGAGATCAGAGAAGGGCCACGGACAGAGAGAGAGCGCCGCGGGGCCTCCAGCTGCTTGATCTTTGGTTTTTAACAGCAAATCCTTCACTCTCCTCGTGCTCTGTTAAGGGAGAGCCCCCCACAATTCACGCCCAAGGAGGAGGGCGCCCTATCCGGCGTGTGCCTTCCCTCGCGGGTCCTCGCAACAAGGAGTCGGTACCCAGACACCGGCAGAAAAGGGCAAACGGCCACTAAGGTGTGTCTTTTCTCAAATCGCGGCACAAGCCAGTCCCCAGACGTCCTACGGTACATCCGTACTCCGCAGGGCTTGCTCACTACCACCACCGAACTACGCGCTTTTTGATCACGTACGTACAGAAACAAACTCTTGCTTCTTCAAATGGACGTTCCCACCTATTGAGAGAAAAGGGACCACGAACATCTCCTGATTCTGTGTTTAAAATGACAAAGGAAAGTGCACCCAGCTGGCTCCTTCAGGAGGGGCTGTGACTCCTGATCTTGGGGCATGGGTTTGACCCCTATGCTGGGCAAAGAACTTACCTAAAAAATTAAAAAAAAAATTAAAAAAGATAAAAAAACAAAGGACGTGAGGGGCGTCCAGGCTGCCCGCTCCCATGAAACGTCAGCATTCCCGAATTAACAGCCCCAGGAGGGAAGGCCTGCGGGGCCAGCAGGCTCCCGCCCGGGCCCCAACCCTGGGCACCCGAACCCAGGCAGACAAAGCTGGGGGGCAGGAGGGTGCACGGGCCCCGCGTTCTCCGCTTGGTGCTCAGAGGCACAGCCGGCCGCCGGCAGCTGCCCCACCCCGTGGGGAGAGGCTGCTCGTGGGGCCTGCAGAGGACCTTTGTGCCGGCGCTCGCAGGGCAGGGTGTGGGCTGCCCGTCTTACCTCTGTGCTCGAGTGCAGGGCCACTGGCACCCCAGCTCTGGTAGAGAGAAGCGAAGTCCTTTGGAATGTACGTCTTAAAGACACTGAGGATGTCCAGGCGTTTCTCGCGGCCATCCGCTGCGGGCTCCGGCTTGCTGGCCTGCACGGCCGCGCTCCCCCTGGGGCCCGCTCCGCAGCTGGTGGGCGGCCGCAGCTCCTGGCCGGCCTTGGAGTGGGGCTCGCGGGGAGGTAGAGGGGGGCCCCCATCGCCTTTCCCGTGCGGCGGACCCTGAGGCTGAGGGCTGAATTTGGCTTTCGGAGGGTCTGGGGCACTGTGCTGCTGTGGGGGGCCGAGGCTGGCCCCCGGGGGAGGGAGGACATACCTGTCCCCCGGCCTGCTACCTGTGGGGGGCTGGGCTCCTGCTCGGGCGACGACGGGGGGCGCGGGGGTGGCACATCGGCTGAAGCCACCGCCGCCTGCCGCGGGCCCCGCTCTCGGGCCAGCCTCCTGCCTGGGCTTCGGCAGGGACGGCGGTGCGGGGGCACCGTGTGGCTCGGGGCCGTGGCCGGCTTTGGCCTGGCGGGGCCCGTCAGGGCCGGCCACCCAAAGCGCACAAGGGCCCCCGGAGTGGCTGTCCTTGCTCTTCGGCAGGCTGGCGGCTTTCGTGGCCACGCCCAGGGGCGAGGGGCCGCCTTTGGGCCCCGGCACCCCACCTGGCACCTGAGTGCGTGTGAACCGGGCGATGGGCAGCGGCTGGCACTCTTTGCCCCCAAGGGCAGGCGGGGGGCCCGTGCGTCCGCTCCGGGCAAGGAAAACCAAGTTGTTCCTGATGCTCCTGTAGCCGTTGGGCTGGATCCACTGGGGGGCCACGGAGCTGCAGCTGACCCTGTGCCAGACTCGCTCGTGCATCCACAGGACCTCGGGGTAGTAGGTCTTGTGGTTGCAGTAAGGACACGGGTGAACGGCCAGCGCAGCCTGCAGGGACGAGGCCAGCTCCTTGTGGCTGGGGTCGTCCCGGCTCGACCTCTCGCTGAGGTCCAGGGGGGCCAGGTCTGGGGCCGGCCCCCTCCGGCCCCCTGCAGCGTGCTCCTTCATGTGCAAGTCAGACGGCTTCTCCTTCAGGGGCTGAGCCGGGCTCGTGGACAAGAGCGGCAGGTCGGCTCCTTCGGGGAAAGTCTGATCTGAATGGAAAGGGAAGTCGGCGGCGTCCCTGGAGACCGCAACCTCCTGCTTCGGGTGAAACGCCGGCATTTTGACGCCCACGGAAAACCGGGGCTGCTCTGCTCTCTTGGAAGCGTCTCGGCTCCTGCTTCCGAGTGCGGACGCAGAGGCTGCGCTCCCCGCTCCGGGCTCCCCGGTGTCGGTGTGTGACGCGGCAGTCCGGGGCGCGCGACCCTGGTCTCCGCTGGCGAGTGCGGTCGAGGCTGCCTCTTCAGAAAAGCGGAAGTGGAGAGGCTTTCCCCCTGGAGGGTCAGAACGTAAAACGTGAAGTTACCACTTCTCATCAGAACAGAAGAGGCACAGCAGCACACCCCAAGGCACTGTGGTCCTCGCGCGCAGAGGGTGCACAGGTCCTCGGGAAACAACGGGGTCTCGCCACAACACTCTCAAAAGTGGGCCAGCTTTAAGGGCAAAAGGATGGTATTTGGGGTGGGGTTTCTTTCTTCGGTTGATTAACTCAACAGACTGTCGGGAGAAATAAAATCTAGCTGCCTGCAACCCTGCAGTTACTCGTGAACAGAGGGTAACTAGTTGTATCAGACACCAAGAAACACCTGCTCCGTACTAGCACAAGCTTCCCATGCCTTTCTGAGAACTCTCTAAATGCAGTCACAGTTAGGGACCCCGGGGACGTAAGCCAAGAGGACCCCAGGACCGTGACACGCAGCCCGTGGTCACACAGAGGCTGAGCCTGAAAATGGCTCACTTTGCCCAAGGGATCCCGTAGCTGCCGCAGAAGTGTCTGGGCTACAGGTCAGCTTCAGACTGATCCAGAAAGGGTCCCGAGTGACACTCTGTCTCAAGGTCCACTCCTCTGGTCCAAAGCCTTGACACGGGAAGATTCCCCTCAGAGGCACGGGAGGTAAGTGAAGCCACGCATCCCTGCCCTTCCCCAGAGGGGGGTCCGGGACGGGGACCCTGAACGCTGCCCCTGCGGTTCCCACCCGCAGTGCTCCTGCAAGAGACACCCGGGTGCGCCCGGAGGCCCTGCCCCAGGGAGGCCGGCCTCTGCCCAGCCACGCTGCGTGGAGTGGTCAGTGGCCGGTGGGAGCGGGGCTCCCTGCCCTTCAGGCCCGACAGGTGACAGCCTCCGCAGCCAGGCCAGACCACACCCCAAGGGATGAGCACAACCTGAGAGAAAGTCCACGTCCCACTCGCACTGATGAGCTCGGTGCAGCGAGCCCAACAGCGGGAAGGTGTGCGGTCCTTTCTGGAGGTCTCAGAACTTTCCAACACAGGTTCTTCATCGCGAACACCCGCCGGACGCCCCTGCGACCGTTGCTGGGTGCCCACTGACGGCAAGGCCCAGTACTGCTGGTCTTTAAGGATATTCACACCCTTAAATATCTGCAGTGAAACGTAGGTATCTATTTATAAAAAAAAATGTTCTTTAAAATTATTCTAAGTATATTTTGGGGGGTTAAGTCTCAGAAATCCCATCAAATGGGTATTTTTTTTAATGTATTCCAAAGGGATCTCCATGTAGGCAGGAGAGCATCCTTCAGAGAACGGGTTTGACAGAGATCAGAAGGAGCACAGTAACAAATGTGCAGTTTCCATTAGTAGGTAGTGAGCCGCTCCCACGCAATTTTAAGGGCTTGTGACTCACATGATACGTGACCAGCATGTAGTGATGGGGAGGATGGGTGAGGAGATAAGAAGGAGCAGAAAGGATAACTATTCCTGTCTGCACCAAAATGCTAACATGTGAGCCACTCTGGGGTATGTGTCTGTCCTAAGTACCATGTCCTGTTCCCCGGAAGGCACACTGAGCAACCCTGGGAACCTCTGCTGACAAGAGGGTACCTGACCTGGGTCTAAACATGTGGAAACCTCGTGGCCTTTGTTCAATTCCCACTGATGCTTAGAATGTCATAGTCACTTTTAAATTATCCAGAGAGAGAAACACCGGGGGCTGGGGGCCTCGTCTTTCCTGTATTAAAGGAATATGGATTTATGAAAACACATGCCAGAGACTAGGAGTCGAATTCCAAAACTGAGAGAGAGAACTGCGTAACCTGACACTGCACATCTGTGGAGGTTTCAAAGCAATCTGTCCAAGGCACCACATCTTATGCTCCCAGAAAGGATTTTTAAAACATCACAGCGGGACTTCCAATACCCCTGACCACGACACTAAATCACAAGATGAGACGTGACACGGGGTCATCAGAGCCATCGATGGGGGCACGGCAGAGCTGGGGTCACAGGAAGCTGGTTGGGAGAAAAAGGAGGCACTCCTTCCCAGCGGCCGCCGGACTCCTGGAGGACAGCTCAGGAGAGGACGCCAACAATCCACCATCAGGCGGGACGGGGGAGCTGCTGAGGAACCAGGTGCTTCTTCAAACCCAGAGCCTACAGCTCTCATGCCCTGGAGCCCTTTCCTTGAGAGGTTCCCTACTACGGGTCTGAGGAACCCCAGTTCACCGCAGAGAAGCACCTCCAGCCCATCCCACGAAGCCAGGGGGCTCACTCGAGGCTGCCAAGCTTCAGGGCAAGCAGGCCAAAGCAGGTGCGGAGGGGCCGCCCGGGGGCCCCATGCTCCTGGGTTCTTGAGTGCCATTTCCAACTTTGCAAGTCACCCACGGGGTGGACTTCTGGGGCGCTTCCCCCAGCCACCTGCTCCATGAGCACATGGGAAGCTCATTCCCAGCAACTGATGAGGCTTCAACAAAGGGGTTGCTTAAACCCAACACTGAGTTTGGGGCCTGAGTTACTCTCCAGCAACAAGTGTGGGTGACCCTGGCCACAAGGCTAAGTGTCTGCAGATGAGACACGGGCTCCGAGAGGCACAGTAAGTCAGCGTCCCTGCGGGAAGCAGCAGCCATGCCGTCTAGCCACAGCCCCTATCCCGGAGCCCGTGCCTGGTGCAGAGCAGCCAGACCCACACGGCCCTGGGAACCACAGCTCAGTCACCACCCCATATCTGCACATCCAACAGGGTGATCACCACCACACACATGTGCGTGTGTGCACATGGGCATGCACACGGGAACACACATGTATGCACACGAAAACATGCACGTGTGTGTGCACTGGAACATACACGTGGACACATGCACACACATGAAACGTGCATACACGTGTGCATACACAGGTGTGAGTGCAAACACGTGTGTGCACTGGAATCATGTGTACACACATGGACACCTGTGTGCACTGGAACATGTGTGCACACATGGACATGTGTGTGCACAGTGTATGCGTGTGAAGAGGTGTGTGCATGTGAAAGCATACCTGCACGTGCGTGTGAGCACATGAACGTGTGTGCGCGTATGGAACCATGCACGTGAGTGCACACATATGTGGGCACACACGTTTTCCAGGGCCTGCTCTCCGTGGCCCGAAGGACAATGTGTGTGAAATCTGTTTCTCCCTCAACAGGACCGCCCTGGCAGCGCTGGGAGCCGTGCCGTGTTGACCGGTTTCTGCAGCTCTGACACGGGCCCCACATCTGCAACCGCCCGGGTCACTGTGCATGCACACATGCCGTCCGCACACACACGCATGCGCACACAGCGCCCTGCAGACCCCCAGCCGCCCCAGAAGGCCGGTGGAGGAGGGGACATCACCGTTGGAAATCTCCACAGCAACCCCGTTACACACACACGCACACACGCACACACACAACTACCCCGAAACAGGACACAGTGGAAGGGCACTCAGTAAGAAGAATCACTCCCCTTTGACTTTCTCTTTCTCGATGTTTTTACTGCGATAAGACCTCCGTCACAACAGATCCACCGTTTCACCATCCCGAGTGTCCGCTTTCACCCTGATGACGGATCTGGTTTTCACCGCACATCCCTGTTTTCATTTTTATACCCACTTTAAGGCACTTAATTCTCTGTGTCTATTACTGCCTCTTCCCCCCTCCCTGCTCCAACCCACAACTGAAAAGCAGGCCTGTGTGCTGTTACGTGTCAGAGACGAGCAGGCGTGGACACGCCCCATGGTGCCTCGGACTGGGGTGCCGTCCATGCCCCGACGCAGGGGTGCTTGCCTGGGCCGTGGCGCACCCCACCCCTGCACACGGGCTCTCCAGCTCACACCCCAATGCACAGCTGCTCGCGTTCTCTCCACGAGGTGCCTGCCTGACTGGGTGCCCGGCCCACGGGCTCAGGGCAGGATGCTTCCACCCCACCCCCAGCACTGGCTTCATCACGGTCATTACCGATCCTGGGAGTGACCGCAATAACGCGTGCACCTGCCCACGTCAGGGCTTCCCTTGCCACCCCGTCTCCCCAGGACTCAAGAGTCCCTGCAGGTCCAGCCTGGTGACCCGCAGGGCAGGGCTGCCGGGACCCAGCGACCGGCACGTGCGCAGGAGCCGTGGACCCATGTGCAGCCACGTTCGCCACCTCACGGGCTGGGCTCCCCCCACAGCAAGTGCACAACACAGACAACTACAAACCGGCATTCCGCGTCAGCCTGTGGTACCCGGGGCCGACGGGAGAACGAGGGGGCCTCTCTCAAACGTTAAGAAAGAGTAAAGCTTCCAAGCTGCGCAAATTACACGAGGAAGAAAATCTGAGGCCCACCGCTGGGATTCTCTAAAAAAAAAGTTGGTGGTGCAGCCCTAATTCCAGGGCATCTCGGAAACAGACCTGTCCTCTGCCCAGCCCGGGACGGCTTCACCGGAAGCACCACCAAGAGCTCACTCAGCAACTGTACTGCAGTCTCTTGCAAGGACTTTAGTTTTTTCCGACCCATTAGCGCTGTAGTTTCCTTCTTAACAGATGAATCTGAAGTTGAATCTCTTCCTGTTTCCCGCTGTCAGTGCCTGCAAACCATCACCCGCGCCCCGTGGGACGCTGTATTGACAGGAACACCTTCCACCTCTCCCATCCTTGAGCAGCTGGGGCTCGCAGCTGCCCTGCCCAGGCGCCAACGCCCTTCTGTCCCCACAGCGGAGGAGGACTGGGTGCCCAGGGCGGCGGGGCCGTGGGATTCTCATCCGGCTTCCCACCCAGGCTGTGCGCTGGAGGGGACCTGCCTTCTGCGGCTCACACAGCCCAGCTCCTGGGAGGGAAGGGGGTCTGCGGGGCGGCTCTGCTCTGGGTGGGGTGTCCGGGGCACCTGCAGGGCCAGAGGAGATGTGGCAGGACCCACACTGTGCAGTGCACTCAGCTTGGCCTCATCCGTAAAGAAACGTGTCCTCCTCCAGGCCTCCGTGATGACCAAAGACAGAGGCAGTAAATTCTATGTGCCTTGGTGTTTGGGTTTATAAAATAGGATGCATTTCAAAATATTTTATCCTAGGTTTGATGGGAAAAACAAAAAACAAAAAACACCCAGCACTGTAACAGCCCACAGATGGTCCAGCACAATTCCCTCTGCGACAAGGCTTTCAACACTGGTCACTCAGGGGACAGAGTGGCACATGGGCCTGACTCGCTGACAGTCCAGGGACTGGACGGAATGAGGCTGCCCGGAGGTCTCAGAGAGGCAGGGTGGGCTGAAACCGCGCCCATGCCCAGGACCAACAGGAAGGAAGGCCTCTGAAGCGTGTTCAGTGTCTGTGCTCCCACTGTCATTTCCACCAGGGCCCTCGATGAAGAAATGGGACTAGACAAGTTTATCAGATCCGAGACTGACACTCAGCTAGGAGAAACAGCCAAAACCTTCAGTAACAAAACAAAGACTCAAAAGTTTTCAACAAGATATAACAAAGGCTGAAAAATAACGGGAAATCCCACGAGGGAAAACAGAAAGTGAAAGGTCTGGCTTAAGAGCTGTGTTGGGAAAAAGACTCCAGGGTCCTAGGGGACCACAAGCCCAGTATGTTAGATCAAGAAAGCAACCTCAGGCAGACGTCGAGCTGGAAGAGCCCAGCCCCGGCTCTGAGCCACACACCAAGAGCAAAGAAGATGAATGGGAGCACGTCCAGAATAGGCCTCCTGGGGAGAAGCTTCTGGAAACCAAGCCATATGAAAAAGACTTGCAGGATCTTGGACTCCTCTACCTAGACAAGGGGACTGGAGGCTGTATACCTCGGACATTCCTTCACTCAGTGTGGGATGAACGAGGGGATGACTTCCTCATCAAGGGCAGGGTTCTGTCTACACCCTAGAATCACCCAGAAACATGCGAACCATCACGGGTGAGAAATTCCCAAGCCTGGACCAAGAGCCAGTCTTTCAGGGGAGGGGCCTACCCTCAGCCTTTTCTCCAAAAACCTTGGGGTGATTCAAACTGTGGCCAAGACCAGGGAGCAGAAGAGTCAACACAGGACGAACACCTGGGAGACACAGAGGACCTGGGACACTTGGAGTCACAGAGGACCTGGCGGCCAGGGAGGCCAAGGCGGACATACAGCCACTCCTCCTGGGGACAGCGGAAGCCCAAGTCAGCTCCCAGGAACCGAGTGACCGAGTGTCTGTGCGAGGCCAGGTGACCGGCACCCAGTGACCTGCACCCAACCCCGAGGCTCTATGGGACCCAGTGACAGGGGACCACAAGCTGCTGGTGTCCCGTGCTTCTCCGGCACCCCCGTTCCTCCGAATGAGCCCCTTTTCTGCACACTAAGTGTCAGCGAGGTTCAGGACAGAGCCCCACCTTTTAAAAATAGCTTTGTCACTGTGTGAGCTGCAACCTGAACCCCGGCGCGTGACGATTTCTCCCAGAGCAGCTCGGCAGTGTGCACTCGGGGACGGCCGAGTGACAGGGGGACACGGTGTCTGGGTGGGGCAGAGCCATGACAGCCCCGACTTCTAGCTCCCAAGTTCTCCTAGTGGCTGACTCGTGAGCTCAGGCCGCCGCACACTCCTCTGTCTGCTATGGGACTCTGGCTCTTTCCTTCCTTGCAAGTTCTTCATCATTTCTACCTACCTACCTATCTATTTCTTTCTTCCTTCCTTCCTTTCTTCTTTATTTATTTATTTTCAGCGTAACAGAATTGGTTTATGCATCACACCCAATGCTCCATGCGATCAGTGCCCTCCTTAATACCCACCACCTGGTACCCCGACCTCCCACCCCCGCCCCTTCAAAACCCTCAGATTGTTTTTCAGAGTCCATAGTCTCTCATGGTTCACCGCCCCTTCCAATTTCCCCCAACTCCCTTCTCCTCTCTAACACCCCTTGTCCTCCATGCTATTTGTTATGCTCCACAAGTAAGCGAAACCATATGATAATTGACTCTCTGCTTGACTTATTTCACTCAGCATAATCTCTTCCAGTCCTGTCCATGTTGCTACAAAAGTTGGGTATTCGTCCTTTCTGATGGAGGCATAATACTCCATAGTATATATGGACCACATCTTCCTTATCCATTCTTCCGTTGAAGGGCATCTTGGTTCTTTCCACAGTTTGGCGACCGTGGCCATTGCTGCTATAGAACATTGGGTACAGAAGACCCTTCTTTTCATGACATCTGTATCTTTGGGGTAAATACCCAGTAGTGCAATGGCAGGGTCATAGGGAAGCTCCATTTTTAATTTCTTGAGGAATCTCCACACTGTTCTCCAAAGAGGCTGCACCAACTTGCATTCCCACCAACAGTGTAAGAGGGTTCCCCTTTCTCCACATCCCCTCCACCACATGTTGTTTCCTGTCTTGCTAATTTTGGCCATTCTAACTGGTGTAAGGTGGTATCTCAGTGTGGTTTTAATTTGGATCTCCCTGATGGCTAGTGATGATAAACATTTTTTCATGTGTCTGATAGCCATTTGTATGTCTTCATTGGAGAAGTGTCTGTTCATGTCTTCTGCCCATTTTGTTATATGATTGTCTGTTCTGTGTGTGTTGAGTTTGAGAAGTTCTTTATAGAACCTGGATATCAACCTTTTGTCTGTACTATCATTTGCAAATATCTTCTCCCATTCCATGGGTTGCCTCTTTGTTTTGTTGACTGTTTCCTTTGCTGTGCAGAAGCTTTTGATTTTGATGAAGTCCCAAAAGTTCATTTTCGCTTTTGTTTCCTTTGCCTTTGGAGACATATCTTGAAAGAAGTTGCTGTGGCTGATATCGAAGAGGTTGCTGCCTATGTTCTCCTCTAGGATTCTGATGGATTCCTGTCTCAAGTTGAGATCTTTTATCCATTTCAAGTTTATCTTTGTGTATGGTATAAGCAAATGGTCAAGTTTCATTCTTCTACATATAGCTGTCCAGTTTTCCCAGCACCATTTATTAAAGAGACTGTCTTTTTTCCACTGTATATTTTTTCCTGCTTTGTCGAAGATTATTTGACCATAGAGTTGAGGGTCCATATCTGGGCTCTCTACTCTGTTCCATTGGTCTATGTGTCTGTTTTTATGCCAGTACCATGCTGTCTTGGAGATCACAGCTTTGTAGTAAAGTTTGAAATCAGGTAACGTGATGCCCCAGTTTTGTTTTCTTCATAATTTCTTACATTCCCACTCTTCTGGTTCAAACAAAATAGAAACTTTCACTAAGCACAAACCCAGGAAAACTCCCCCTGATGGTCGGCCTCCCTCTGCACAAAACAGCCCTGACGGACCCTTCCTGGTGATGCTCTGGGCCCCGCAAGCAGCTGTGTGCTGAGGGCCTTGGCAGATCTCCTGCACACTGACTGGCCCCCATGATCCACAGTCTCCCCTGTGCCTCACCCGAGGGAGCTTGGCCATGAACCCGGAGGACTGGCTCGGAGCCCAACACCAGTGGATCTCACTGGACATTACCAGCTACCACCATCCATAACAGAAGCCCACAAATGGCAGTGTGGCTCCTCTGTCCATGTACCACATCACTGTCCTGTATCAGCAGCCTTTCCACGAAGCCACGTCACCCGTGTCGGGGAACCACTGGCAGCCAGGTCAGCTCCTCATGGGCCCCCAGCCATTCTGCCCTTGGGAACAGGACTAATGGTGCAGGAAGTGGGCGGTGCCACAACAGGGACACGACAGGGACACTCTACCTCATGGCAGATTGTGTGTGATCCTTTGCTCTTTGTCCCCAGGAACGAGGAGCAGGACAGAAAAGCAGAGGGTGAGGAACTCCCAGGTCAAGAGGAGACAAAATTGCAGACCATGGGGAAAAGGTCTCGTATCTCTTGGTCAGCAAGACTCTGGGGGGACCCAGAGCTCTTCATGCAGAAGCCGACCTTCAACAGGTTCAAAGTGGGCTCTGGGGAAAGCAAGCTACCCTGGGGGCCGTGGAGCACAGGGAGAGCCTACAGCTCTGAGCAGAGAGCCGCTGGTGTCCGGAGGGAGCGCTGATCCACACCTTCCCACGGTCTGACCACCACGCTTTCCCCCAACAGAGCTACGGGCCATTTGGGGGAACTGAGACTCTATTCCACATTTTTGTGTCTGAAAGCCTCCCTCCCTCCCTTTAACACGTTTCTGCCCTAAAAAATATGTGAACAAGTGCCCGGTTACCTAAGGCATGGCAGGAATATTTTAGAAAGTACGTAACAAAGTCACTGAGACGGTCTGTAGAACACCTCCTTGGGCCATACTAGAACAAGCATTTGACCGTAGGAGTGAAGCTCTCATCCAGCACGTCCACCACCCGGCGGCGTGGGCTTCCCACACGCCACAGCCACTGTCCCCCCAGGCCAGGCTCCACCCCCTCCCCGAGGAGCACCTCCCTGACCACCCTCCATAAAATAACACCCCCTCACACATCTGTTCCCACCTCTTGCTCTGTCTGCTTCGGTGCTGTGTGTGGGGGCGCGTCCTCTCTGCCTCTCCCCAAAGCCTCTGAGCTCCAAAAACACACAGTAACCAGACACTGTTCTCGCCAGCGTCTGGCACATCTGGCACGGGGCAGACGTTCCACGGACACACACCAAATTAACAAACAAGTAAGACAAGTCATTCAACGTGCACGGGTCATGTGTACAAGACGGAGCACAGGAAAGCACCCCAAAAAGTGTGAGGTGAATCATGACCCGGTCAGTGCAGCAGATGCTTCTCATGGGCTTGAGGGACGGAAAGTGAAGGCTGTGCGGGCGGTCGCGAGGCCCTGCGGTCCCCGCGCCGTGCAGAGCCGTCAACCCAGTTACCCACCTCGGGAGCAACCAGTTACCCAGCGCGGGTCCTGGAACTGCGGCGACCGCCGTGAGTGCCCAGTCACGGGAGTGGGGGCAGGCACGGTGCTGACACGGCTCACGGCGACGGGGTCCCCGCGCTGCTCAGACCTGAAGAGCTCCGAGGGGACCCGCACTCTGGACTCCTCGGCCCACGAGTAAATCAGACGCCCGCTCGGACGCTGGCAGGACAGGCCCGGCTGGGGCAACGCCCTCCGTCTCACTCTCGCTAAAGCGTCAGAACGTCCCATTATTGCTGCCGCCTCCCACCGCCCGGTTCCCACAGCCCCGAGAACGGAACCCTCGCTTGTACCATGGGCCGCCACTCGCCTCGGGCCGGTCCCACCGCGAACTCCGTCAGCGTCGCCCTCGGGCGGCGAGAGGGCACGGGGCCGCCCCAGCCGCCCCCCAGCTCCGAGGGCCAACTGCTGAGCAAGCCACTGCCTGCGCCTCTGCTGGTCCCCAAGGCCGCCTCTTCGGAAAAATAAACACCATTTCTGCAGGGAACGTGAGCTGAACACGGAAGAGGCAGCAAGAATCGTCTGTTTCCTGCGTCCGACAGCGGCCGAGGGCAGGTGCACAGCCCGCAGAGCGGCGTGCGGGACCGGGCCGCGCTCAGACGACGTGGCAGGGCGTCCCCGGCTGCCTCCTCGCTGTGGCTGTGCACCTGCTGGAGGAGCAGCAGAGAGACGCCACGCGGGGGCAGCTCGGCGCGGCTTCTCCGGGGACCCATCCAGGCCGGGTGCACTGAGGGCGAAGCACGGGCCTCGCACGAGCAGCGAACCTCCACCGCTGTCTACACGGAACCCAGATGCTCTCCAGCCACGTGATTCTAGGAGAGGAACTTTGTCTCCAAGACAGGCAGCCTGAGCACAGGGCGGTCCAGGAGAACTAACAGTGATCACACGGAAACGCAGGTCAGCCGCGACAGCCCCAGCCTGGGCGACTACAGCAAACGGCGGGGACGGCCCAGCAGGCCTCCAAGGGTCAGCGAGCTGCAGGGACAAGGCCCCACGACAGCCAGCACCTCCCCAGCACCCCCGGGGTCTGCTCCAGGCGGCCCGGAAAGCAGGAAGAGGCAGCTTCTCCAGGACCCACGGGGAGCCCTGTGCCACCCGGGCATGGGATCCGATCAGCAGCCCCACGCCCTTCGTTAAAATCCAGACGTACCATCTGCAGGGAGGACCCACCGGCGGCCGCGCTCGAGCGGTCGGCAAGTGCACACGCAGGTGCCCAGCTGGCCCGTCCCAGCGGCTGTGACTTTGGGAGAGCTTCACATCTCTCCTATTTGCTCCTCTTTCCTGAAAAGATCCGCAAACTAATTCCACATATGGAGGAATTAGGGAGCACATGGGGGAAGGTCGGTCACTTGAGACAGAAATAGCTTCTATCCTAAACTGTACTGTGATGTGAGCTTTCTACGGCACACGGCCCTCCTCTGAGGACATCCCGAGCGCTGTGAGCCTGAAGCAGTCTACTGACAACTACTGGATGAGAAGTAAGTTTAGGGGCGCCTGGGGCTCAGTCAGTGAAGCGTCTGCCTTCAGCTCCCAAGGGATCGAGCCCCAAATCTGGCTCCCTGCTCAGGGGAAGCCTGCTTTTCCCTTGGCACGGCTCCCTCAACCCGTGGGATCCTGTGTGTGTGTGTGTGTGTAACAAAATCTTTTTTTAAAAAAGGAAAAAAAAAGAAAAATAAGTCTAGCATATCAGCAGTTCATTTTAGTATTCATGAGTTTCTAGTAACTTTTATAATAAACATCACCAGTTATAAAAACCTTGATGTGACAGCGAGAATGTTGCAGTTCGTAAACGTTTCTTGGCAGATTCTTCTCTTATCTTCTTTTTACGTGTTTTACAACAGGACAGCTGGTCCCCAAAACCAGGCCAGAGGAAAGGTAACAGGTCTGGGGAACAACCAGACATGGGAGTCTCGTCGAAGTCTGGGACTTCCTTGACAACTGACACGCAAACATTAACAAAGAGAAAACGGCATGGTGTCTGCAAAAATAAAAAAGTGCCCTGGAAAGATGTTTCCATGAGAAAAAGCTCCGACACAGACCACTGATTCTCGGTGAAACGTGATGACGTAATGACGATCTGGCACTGGGCCTGAGAGGAGATCTAAGAGCTAAAAGCTTTACGGCCGTCGAAGGTTTTAGGTCGGACCTACAGGATGCGCAAGATGGCTTTCAGCTCCATTCCCCATGGGGCTTTCCCGTTAAAACACACAACTCCGGCATCCTGTGCCAGCGAAGCCGAGGGAAGGCAGGAAAACACTGCCACGGGCTGGTTTACCCCAGAAGCTCACCTTCCAGAAAGCGGGAAAATAACCAGGAGCCGGAGACAGAGCTGGAATGTGCGGTCAGCAGAGGGACGCAGGAGGGAGGGGCGGCGGGGCTGCCGGAGACGGGGCAGGACCGAACACGGACGCTGCGGAGACGGGGCAGGACCGATCACGGACGCTGCGGAGACGGGGCAGGACCGAACACGGACGCTGCGGAGACGGGGCAGGACCGATCACGGACGCTGCGGAGACGGGGCAGGACCGAACACGGACGCTGCAGAGATGGGGCAGGACCGATCACGGACGCTGCGGAGACGGGGCAGGACCGATCACGGACGCTGCGGAGACGGGGCAGGACCGAACACGGACGCTGCGGAGACGGGGCAGGACCGATCACGGACGCTGCGGAGACGGGGCAGGACCGAACACGGACGCTGCGGAGACGGGGCAGGACCGATCACGGACGCTGCGGAGACGGGGCAGGACGGAACACGGACGCTGCGGAGACGGGGCAGGACGGAACACGGACGCTGCGGAGACGGGGCAGGACGGAACACGGACGCTGCGGAGACGGGGCAGGACCGATCACGGACGCTGCGGAGACGGGGCAGGACCGATCACGGACGCTGCGGAGACGGGGCAGGACCGATCACGGACGCTGCGGAGACGGGGCAGGACCGATCACGGACGCTGCGGAGACGGGGCAGGACCGAACACGGACGCTGTGAGGCCATCCAGGACCCTGGGCCCGGGACTGAGCACAGAGCACCAGCGGGGTCCCTCCACTCACCCTGAGACCTCAGTATGCCATCTAGCAGGTTCGGTCCAGGGGCCGGAAAACTTCTCCTAAGCGTTCTAAACTCTCTCACAAAGGTCATTACACCCACAACATAAACTACAAAAAGAAGAAGAAAGCCTAAAAGATAAGGAAAGTGCCAGTAGCTAAAATAATGGGTAACAGCTAATCATATTTTCCAATTCTTACAAAGAACACGTCAAGTTGCTCGGCTACTTTTTCTGTGTGAGTACAATATACGTTTTCATTTTATTTTTTTAAAAGATTTTATCTGAGTGAGTGAGAAAGATTGCACAGCCGAGGGGATGGGCAGAGGCAGAGGGAGAAGCAGACTCCCCGCTGAGCAGGAAGCCCGATGGGGGGCTTGATCCCAGGACCCTGGGATCATGAGCAGAGCCAAAGGCAGATGCTTAATCAACTGAGCCACCCAGGTGCCCCCAAGTTTTCATTTTAAACAACTGATCTATTAACATAAACAAACTGCAAAACTAACTAATTTGCATTAATAGAAAAACAGTTAAGAACCTTCGTACTTTGGAAGCCGTACTTTGATTTCTGAAGAAAAAGGGTTACAAGTTAAATACTGGCTTTCTGACTGATCAAATTAACCAGCTCATACGAGAAAACCTAAAGCTTAATATCCGGAAAAGAACTTTTTCAAAAGTTCTCCTACTGCTCAACTACAAAACCCGGTTTCCGAGGCTAGTCAGACACCTTGAGTCTCCACAGAGCTTCAGCCACTCACCCGCAGTCTGTCCCGCCGTGAACACGACTGCGTTCTCGAAATCTCGAACTCAGGAACTGCTTCCTGACTCAACCATGAAACACAACTCCCCGGTGGCGGCTGTGTATTTAACAAAAACCCCACTGCTGCTGGAGTGAACAGAATCCGGGTCTGTTTTCATAGTGGCGATCCATTTAACACACCCCCCTTCACTCCCAAAACCTAACTGCAAAGGACAACTCACCCATTTGAAAAAACACAAACAAATGCAAAAAGAAATCACGAAACAAAGATTTGCAAACCGTGCTCTGAGCAGCAAGGAACATTCCCACCCGGCACAACCAGCGGGAAAGTAAATCAAATCTTCCACAAACGGTCAAAGGAACTGCCGGAAAGAAGGCCCTTCTACCATGTCTGGGTGTGGGAATGTCACCACGGGAGGAGAGAGGACAGAAAGGCACAGGACAGCTCAGCACCAGGCGCCCTTCCCGTCCCCCTCGGGTGGTCCCGACCTTGCTCACGGGACAGCAGCCTAGAGTCGCGGTCGGGGGCGACCGAGAACATGCTCCTGAGCTCCCCTGCTCCGTCTCACACCAAGTGTTTCCGGACTCGGGAAGCGGGGAGCCCTGAGAAGGCGGGGCGCTGCACAGCTCCCGCACGAGAAGCGGGACGACACGCACAAGCTTGCAGGCACGCGGTTTAGAAGCTTCCCTCTGCTTCCTTACCCCAAAAATATAAAACCCAAATGCTGGGTATTTCCAAAGAAATTATAATGATCTTGTTTTTAAAAAGTCAGATTATCTCCTGGCATCGCCTTCAGACCTACACACAGACGGGGGAGGCAGGCGCTATGCGGGCCGCCCGCCACTAGATGGCGGCTGCTCACAACCGATAGGCCCAGGCTCCTGCCGGCTCCCTGGGTGGTCCCCGGAGCCCAGAAATGGGACCTAGAGATAGAGACCTCTGAACAACGCGTTTATTAGCAACAGATGCACACCAGGAGCGCGCTTTCACGTCTGGTCAACATAATCGTGCCTGTTTCTTCTGAAAGGGCCTCATCAGCATTTGGAAGTAGTTCATCAAAAGGTCTTCAAGCATCTTCCATTTGTGGGTGTGTTTGCTCATCAGGACGGGCGGCAGTCAGAATGCGGAGGGCTTTCACCTGCTGATGCACTCCAACGATCTGGCAAACACGAAGTCAGACCAAGTAACGTTTTTCTCTGCCTTGGACTCGGGGGGACTGGACCTGTCAATGTCCAACTTGCTGGAACTTAATCTAGTGGCTGATTTGAACGACTTGGGTCCTTAAGAAAATGACTTGAAAATATTCATCCGCAGATATTTTCACCCTGACTTTGAAGCAGTTCCTTTCCAAGTTAAAACAGAAGCAGTTTCTAGGGGTGCAAGTGCCAGATCGTCCAAGAAGGGGGGAGGGGCTGAGTCACGACCCTCTAGACTCAAGTCTGAAGGCCGAGCTCTAGTTGCAAGATCACGGCGTCTCCGAAAGAGTGTTTCCTCATGCAGTGGGAGCCCACTCGGGCCACCGACCTCGTTCAGCAGGTAAGGTCTGCACACCTGTCCGTGTCCCACAGTCTGCTCCATGCTGGACACAAGCTACCGGGGCTGTGAGCCGGAGAAGCGGGAATCATCATTTAACACTGTGTGTAGAAGGGAGGTGGTGAACTGGAAGCATTTCTACAGCTGCTTCGTCCTAGTCGGGTCCCCCGATGGGGCTTTCCTGCACCTGCTCAGGTGACCACCACGGAGCACCCGGGAGAACCGTGACCGCACCCCGTGCCATGTGGGACCGGAGCCACGCTGCCACCTTTCTGGCCTTTCCCCACCCACACTCACTTTCCAGCAGCAGGAGGGCCGTGTGGGCAGCGCATGCAAGGCCGGGTTCCGGGGACTGGCCTGGGGCGGGGGTGCGGGAGCACCTGGTAAGACGGAAACACTTCAAAGGACAGCATGGTCCCGGGATGCGTGGCGTGGCGGGATCTCCTGTGTCCTTCCACAAACAGAATCTCTTGTCTAAATTAAAATCACTCCCTTCTTTGAGTGACGTCCTATGTATCTTCTGACAAGATGCGCCAATGAGACCTGGGCACGGCTTCTTCTGAGCACTTGGCAGGATTCGCCCTCAAAATGCCCACCAAGTTCAAATGTCACTACTCGTGAAGGTAAATATATAAACTAAGTATGAAGCATTCCTTCTCTCACGGCTTGAGTGGATTCCCGACACGGACAGCCGCTGCCGAGGACGAAGCAAGACCCACAAGCCAGGAGCTACGAGGCGGCCGCCAGGAAAGTTAACAAACCGGCCAGAGCCTGTGTGGCCGGCGGTCTCGTCCACATGGGGACGCTCAGCCTGTGACCCAAAGCCGTTCATGGTTACAAATGCATACCGGACAGCGAAACACATACAGTGGTTCCAGCTCACCCCGAGAGCTCCAACCGTTACGTAAATACTGCATCTCAACAGTCACTTCACCAAAGATATGTCGTGGCCAGAACTGTTTCGTGTTTCACTTCATGATTGAAGCAACTCTTCCCCAAGTCCGTCACTGAAGTTTTCTGGGGTCTCAGGCAGGCCGCCGAAGCCCCGTGATGAGTCGTGACCATGGGGTCGTCAGGAGAATGTTCTTCGTTAAAATGCAAAAAGGAACAAAAGAGCTCATGCACATTCCTCCTCCGTGAACTTCTGCATCCCCGACTTTCCGTGTTTTCTCGTTTCCGGTGCCAGGCGGGAACTGCGCCCCCTCCTATGGCTCTTCAGTTTGACTCCTGAATGACGGCTCTCGCCAACCTGCTCAGTTTTTGAGTCAAGACGGAGTCCCAACCTCGAGGGAGCAACGCCGCTCAGAGGATCTCGGAAAAGCCCCGATTACTCCATGTATTTTCCTCTACCATTTCAGTCCTACTGCTATTTTGAGAAGAAGTTGCAAAATAGGATTTCTGAGATTGTTTACTAGGAGCTTGGGTGACTAAGCCAGCGGCCCGAATCCATGAATTAAAACTTTCTTAAAGCTAAGGAAAGCTTTGCCATCAAATTCTGCTGGCTGACCCCAAAAAGACAGGCCCTGAGCTCTGCCTGTCCCCCACTCTGCCTGGCGTCCCCCCGCAGAGAAGGCCCCGCAGCGGCAGGCTCACACGGGGGCCAGCCCGGACCGTGGCCCAGCGCGGACGCCTGCTACTGGGGCCAAGGGGAGGGGCAAGCAGGCCAAGACACAGAACAGGCTCCGGCTTCTCACCCAGTCAACAGCACACCGCCACCGAGCTGCTCCCACATTCAGGAACGCGGCCAGCTCTGCACGGGCGCCCAGAAAAGCAGTATTTTGGAGCCCTGCCTCTGTGCAGGCAATTTCCAGACATCGACCACGGCACGCGTGCAGGTGCATGTGCATGTGTGTGTTGTGTGCCCGCGTGGGAGCAGAAGGACAACCGGGGGCTTCTCCGAGGATATCCATTGTGGGCACGGGTCACCCCTCAGCCGCGTGCTCCCATTTGCTAGAGACACCGTGGAAGTCAATACTAAGTAACTAATTTATCTGCTCTTTAAATATGCAGCTCAGGACTCGCCAGAGATCTGACTCAGGAGTGAGCCAAGCACACACCACTGTCCCTACACAGGCGATGGGAGCTGATCGGAACAAACGGGAACTAGCAGCGTAGACGCTGCCTTGATCGGCCGTGATCTCTCTGAGTGGCGCTCCAGAGCATGGAAGGTTCTACTAGCTCCCTGCACTTCACCTGTCCCACGATGTCTATGACCCATGGTCAGGGTCCCAAGTGACCCCCGATGCCCCCACAGGGCCACAGATGCAGCAGAACCAGACCCTCCCCAGGGCACGGCGAGCTGCCAACTGCAAACGCGAACGGACACGAGCATCCCCATCCCGCTGTAGGTCCCCCGAGAGCAGCGAGCTCCCACCCCGTCGGCCGCTGGGTCTCCCTGGCCTGGAAAACACCTTTCTCTGGCTACCATGCCCCCACCCCATTTATAAGCTCCTTCTCTTTCAAAATGCTGGCAGCTCACTGTTCCATGCAGGCCCGAAAAAGATCCACTGGTCGTGGTGGCAGAGTTGAAGCCATAGGGTTGAGAGCCATAAGCCACATCTAAAAATAGAGTGTGCTCACGGACGTTAATTACCCGCAGGCCTGCTGAGTCATCCCTTCGCCACCCTGGAGATCTCCAGGCTCTATAGGCCCAGCCGGAGCCGACCTCCCCACGGTGTCTGCGTCTGCCTGTCTGTCCTCACTCACCCTGAGCTCCCCACACACATGGTCACAGGGCGACTCACACACCGCGTGCGCGCGCACACACACACACACACGACTTCCCACGGCAGAACCACAGCGTGCCCGGGTCAGGAGGACCACAGGGGTCAGCAACTACCCAACCTGATGATTACACCTGCGACCCTGAGTCCTGCGAACGTGGCCATGTCCCCACAATTACAAAGTCCAAAACTGAAAACCCCACCATTCTTTAAAAGGAAAAAAACGTGTGTTGAAGCCATTTTTTAAAAAACTGAGAGCATCAATCCAGCCCCTTAAGGCCATCAGGAGACTGACTGACCTTCTGCGCCACCAGGACCTAAGGGCCCCAAATACAAGGTCGCCTCTTCCCACCTTCGTTCACAGACTTCTGTCCACTTAATGTTTTACAGAACACACCACACCACAACGAAAACACGCAACTGCAAAAAATGAAATGCTTATTTTTAGCATCTGGCTAAAACTCTACGAGTCACATGCAATTGTCCTGTTGCTTTAAAACCACAGCTCCAACCGGCCGGCATGCAGATGGCTCCCGAGCGGCCCTCTGCGCCCTCCCTGGATGGCTTCCACTCCGCGGGGCTGACTGGCCACCGGCTCGCAAGTTCCCACACAGGAGCTCACCAGCCCTGGGACAGAAATCACAATGTTTCCACTCTGTGGTCACATTAACGAGGGCCTTGGCCTTCCACGCCACCAACCCCCAGGGGCTTCTGCAAAGCACCCAGGGGCCAGATACAAATTTTTGGCGCTGAAGGTAAGTTACTGAAAAGCAGCTGAGCAGATGCAGGGAGCGAGGTAAGGGCCACTGAGGCAAGCCGCCCTCCTCCGTCACCACAGAGCCAAGAGCGAGGAAGACAGTTTGGGGGGGGCCGGGCCCCCCGTCCTGACTCACCTCCCTCCAAACACCAAACACGTGCCCGTGTCTTTGATCATTGCAGTGTGAGTGTGCGTGCATGCGTGCGTGTGCGTGTGTGTGTGTGTGTGTGCATGGCGGGGGGTGTCCGCGCACAGACATGATGGCGTCCAGCAGAGCACAGTCTGGTGAGCCACAGGGAACGCTGCACCCACCCTCCCAGTGCCCGGGTGGCAATTCCCGGGTCTCTGTGCAGCAAGGAAACACACCGGGCCCTGCAAAGGTTCCACACTCAGGTTGGAAGGTTCCTGGACGCTTGGGCATCCGGGGCAGGAAACAGGATCAACAATCCTAACTTTCCTTGAAAGTACCTCGTGAAGTGGCTTCCCTGCACCACGGCACGACACAAGCCAGCAGCTCCCAGGGGACACGGGTCCCACAGAACAAGGTCTGCAGAGACACGACAGGCCAAAGGACACCTCAAGGCCTGACCCCCACTTGCCGGACAGCCTTTCAGCACGTTCCAACGGGGTCTCGGCGCTGCTGAAACGTGAGCAGGGACCAAAAGGCTCACTCCATCTGTTGAAGGAGTGTGTGCGCACGGGCGCTGCCTAATCACAGGACACTCTTGGGTTTGGGTAAAACTACAAGGTGCTCAAACAGTCTACAAAGCGGCAAATGAGATACCTTCCAAGGGAAGAAAGAGCACAGCACAGTGTCCCTTTACTCCACCTCCTGCCGCACGGTCTGTCTTAAGCTACTATACCCACATGGTGGGTCTCAAAGAGCCATCCGGCAACATCTGGAGACAGTCTGGGTTGTCTCTGGGGTTGAGGGCTGCTGGTCTCTAGGGCTGGAGACCAAAGACACTGCAGAACACTCCTCAGAGCCCAGGACAGCCACCATCTCAGAAGTCAACAGCATGAGGCTGAGAAGCACTCGGCTGGAGCCCAGATCCCCCGGCCAGTGCCTGGGCAGCCCCAACACTCCCTGCGGAACAGGAGCCCCAGAAAAGGCTCAAGCGGTCCCAGGCAGGATGGCCTGCTGATGGGGGACAGGGGGCCCACGAGGCCTCCAAGAGTGGTGAGACACTCTCCAAGCATCCAAGAGGGTGGGCCAACAGCAGACCAGAAGGGGACAGTCCCCAGAGGCGTGGAGACCAGGAGGGGAGGCGTGGCCGGCAGCCGCACTGAGAGCAGGGCAGGCGAGGTGTCCCGACGCGTGGGGCGGGGTCAGCTAGAGGAGCCGGGACAGCCTGACGTCCACGGGCTCTCGGTCCCCTTTTCTCTTCCAGACACTCAAGCATGTTATGATAATCCAACAGCAGGTCTGGGTCTGCACAAAGTGGATGTAAAAACCACGGGGAAGGGGCGCCTGGGTGGCTCAGTGGGTTAAAGCCTCTGCCTTCGGCTCAGGTCATGATCCCAGGGTCCTGGGATCGAGTCCCACATCGGGCTCTCTGCTCAGCGGGAAGCCTGTTTTCTCCTCTCTCTCTGCCTGCCTCTCTGCCTACTTGTGATCTCTGTCTGTCAAATAAATAAATAAAATCTTAAAAAAAAAAAAAAAAAAACCACGGGGAAGGCTTCCTCTGTAACACAGACAAGCCCAGGCATAAAACCCTTGTGTTTTCACAGAAATCCCGTGTTGGTGTGTGACTCACGCATGTCTTACTTCAGTGCCTCGTCCTCACCCGGGCAGGGGATGATGGTGGACCCTCTCCCTGCTCAGCTAGGCTCACAGGACAACGGCCTGTGGTTTGGATGCCCAGCTGTAATCCCAGCGGGGGACGGGCAGCGGAGGGCCGTGTCCGTCTGATGGGCTTGGGGTCCATCCAGATGAGTGGCGTCCACTCGAGCTGGACAGCATCACGCACTGGAATCTGCTTAGCAGCCCAGTCCTGGGAGAAGCAGCCAGTGGGAGGTCACCTCTAGCGTAAGCCTACCCGATGCAGGACACTCCTGTCCCTCTGTGCTGGCCCCTCTGTCGGGGCGGGCATCACCTGCACACGTGCAGGAATGGTGACAGCGTCTGTGCCCACGGATGCCGTCGCCGCTGCCACCTAACTCGAAGCTGTTGCATCCTCCGAAGCCTCCAAGGCACGCCAGAAGCCTGTGCAGACGGCTCTCCCGGCTTGGCTGGCCTTTCCCTTCCGACAGGACCCTTCTCGGCTTTGCCAACCCGCCTGCATCCGCCAGGGCTCAGGGTCGGCCAGCAGCTTTCTATACACCCACGAGACGGGCTAATTCCCAGGAGACAGTCACATTCCGCTTCACGCGAGTCCCAACAGTTTCACTGATGATCCAGGAACAAACGGGGTCTCCGTCTTAGAGACGGAGGCACAGCGCACACCTGAGAGCGTGCAGATGGCTGTCGGCACCTCCCCCGCCCGGGTCTCGCACCTGCCCGGCGCAGGCTCGGGTGCAGAAGCCGGCGGTGGGGGTCTCCCGGCTGCAGACACACCCACCAGAGCCCTGGTGCTCTCGGGGCAAGCGAGGAGGGCGGGTTAGTGAACTCTGAGCCCCTCCAGACAGGTTACAGCCCGCTCTGCCGTGTCAAGAGTAAAACGCAACAGAGCGCCGGACCACCAGCCCCGCACACAGCCCGGCCCCGTGAATGCCGCCGTCGGGCAGGAAAGGGCACCCCAGGTCGGCGGCTGTGCCCCCTTCACACTTGCGGCCTCTGGACGGTGAAACAAAGCATGGGTGGGCGCAGAAAATGAAACCAAAGCAGAGTCAAAGTCCTCTGAGGGAGCACTCCTGAGACCCCGCTCGGGTCGGGCAGGCGCCAGGGGCAAAGCAGCGCGTCCCCCCGACCCTGGTCCGCACCAACGCACATCCTGGGACCCATCATTGTGCGTGCCACCCGCCGCCAGGGACAACCGAGAGTCCGAGCTCAGCCTTGCTCCGCGCGGCCACGCAGCCCCGGCAGCAAGGAGCCGACCTGCAGGACACCCCACGGCGGGAAGCGCGCCCGTTCCTGGGCACAAGCAGGAAGCGGCGGCATGCTGCCCCCCAGGGTGGGCCCAGCGGTGCCCCCGTGACTGCGGGAGAGCGAGACAGCGGGGTCAGGACACACGGGACGTGGAAGCGGGGCCTTTCGAGACTGGCAAATGCACGGGAGTCCCTGGGGACGGTTCTCTGTTCTCTCTCGCTCCCAGGAAGCCACCGCACGCCGCACCGGGATTTCCCGTGAGGCACCAGCGGTGCAAACGTTCCTGACAGGTGTAGGGCCGACATCTACAACGCTTTGAAGCGACGTCAGCCTAAGTAAGCTCTGGGCCTCCAGGGGCGCCGGGCCAGCTCAGTCCGTGGCACGTGCGACCCTCCATCTCGGGGTCATGAGTTCAAGCCCCAGGCCAGATGCGGAGCTGCTCACAAACCCCAACAAAACTGCGGGCCCGGAGACACCGGACAGAGCCCTGCTCAGAGAGGGCTCACCTCCCGGCCACCGGCCAAAGCCAAACCCACGAGCTCAACACACCGGGCCCACCTCGCTTCAGACGGGAGAGAGAGCTGCGTGACGTGAAGCTGACAGAAGGTATCATCTGCGGGACACACACAGCCAGTGGACGTGTGTACACGTACACGCTCCCAACACACACACGTGCACACACACACGCACACATATGCACACGCACACACACACACACACACACACGGCCAGGAGACGGCAGCCCAGAAAAACGAGTCCACGAAAATAACGCCGTTCTTACGGTGATTGTTCCCTGCAGGAGTATGTACTGTAAATCCATGAAAACCCTATTTTTGTAAGGTCAGAAATCCCAGAATAAAACCCTTGGAAGACCAACATTCCACTGTCAAATTTAATTAATGATGAATATTTCATTATCAAAATTAATAAAATCCTACGACCTTCAACTTGTGCCCAAAAGACCACAGGAAATCGTATTGCCCACACAACACTTCTACCAAGTGAAATGTAAAAGGAAAAAGTAAAGAAGACTATTTTGAAGCAGTCAAAGCTAATTCTAAGAAACAAAACACGAGGCGCTTGAATTTCACCTTAGGAAAGATGACTGCGCCAGTAGGAACGCTGCCATTCATGCCCCAGAATTCATGACAGGGACAGGAGGACACAGCTGCTCCCAGCGGGGCAGAGACACCTGCTGCTTGCTGTACGGGGAGCAGCGGTCAGCCTCCGTCCACTCCGGGAACACCCAGGCAGCCCAGCAGTGTGGCCGGTGTGAGCCCCCCGTCCTCCAGTCAGGGGCCCCGTCTGGGTCTGGAGAGACAGCATGTGGCCGGCTCCGTGGGCAGGCCAGCCGGCGAGGACGTGGCACGTGGGCCCCCACAGCCGGCCCCTTGGCTGTCTCCGGAGTGGCCACAGGGGCAGAGTCCCCCGCTCTCAGATCCAGGCACCCATTCTCCTGCGTCCAGAATTTCAAAAGCAGTTTTAGGACTGGGGATGCTGGCTTCTTTCTGCAGGGAGACAATTCTGGAATGTTCCGAGGGCCACCCCAGGAAGCCCGGCCGGGCCACCCAAGATTCCATAAGCCCAGCTCTATGTGTGTCCTGCCTGAGACAGGGACGGCAGCTCCTAGGGCCTGAAGCCTGGCAGGTCAAACTGCCTCGTCCGCAGGGGAGGAAAAGGCCGAGGCCTCGGAAAGCTCCAGCTTGCTTGGAGAGACGGGAAGCTCTCCCGCTCCCGGCCACGGCCGTCACTCACCTGGGTGCCCTGTGAGTCAGGACGGGCCGCGAGGAGGGGTTCTCCCCCCGGGGCTCCCGGACAGGCTCGCTCAGCGCCCGGAGCCCGCCGACAGCGACGGTGCGGGGCTCACACCCACGCAGCCGGCCGGCGCCCAGACACCCCGCGCCAGCTCCCGCCCGCCTGGCCGCGCTCAGGCCACTGTCCAGCCGCACTCCCGGCCCTCCCAGCGGATCCGCCAGCGGAGCGCACGGCTTCTGGCGAACACGAGCTTTCAGGAGCCAAAGCCAGAAGAGCAGCTAGAACCCTAGAAGAGCACCAAGGCCGGCAAGGGGTCGCTGCAATCAATCCGTCCACGGACTGAGAGGCACATCCTAGGACCAGAGTTAAGAGAAAAGTCCCTTTTCCACACAACCACACGGGCACCGGTGAGCTAAGCTCACTTTTCAGGGTTGCGTGAACAAGACACAGGGCAAGTTTCTAAAAACCCGAACTCTAGGATGACGCAAATTTCTTTTTTCTTTTTTTTCTTTTCTTTTTTCTTTTCTTTCTTTTTTTTTTTTTTTGTATTTATGACGGTAATTTCTAACTGCCTTGACCTTGAGATTTCCTGTATTTCCTACCATTCTGGAGGCATTCCCAGGTTATTTATCCTTCCATGTGACGCGGGTGTGATTTACCCACTCAAATACTCCACCCACCCACCCACGTCCCCCGTCCCCACCCTGCCACCCCCAGACCGGTTTTATGCCCAGAGAGAAAACGCTTCCTCAACCTGACCCACTTCTGGCACGAGGTCCATGTGACCGGATAAAGCCAGAACCAAAACGGTCTTTAAAGAAGGACCCAAGCACACGGTATCGGTGCGCAAGCACGAGGCGTCCGGGAACCCCGGGAACAGAAATGTTCCGACACAATCTTTATGGACTGGGAACCACGGGAGTCGGGCTGTTCACAAGGCTTCATTACCCGGTTTCTCAGACTGATAAAATATTGAAGTTTACAGAACTACCAAATCGCTTAAAGAAGTTCACATCAACTTTTATTTCTGAAAACATGAACCACTGAAACCGAAGGTTTTTTTGAGAAACTCCCGATGCCGTCAAAACCATATTACCCTTGCCTTTTCTCCGAACAAATTCGCTTTAAAATTATTTCTCCCAGGGTTGTAAAGACTCACGTGCACGTCAACACATATTGCTAAATATTTAAATTAAAGAAGGTAAATCATTCATTCCCTGCTGTCCGGCTGCCAGCACTACCGATCAGTGGCTTCCAACCTGCTGTGAAAATCCTACTTGTTCTGAAACCAGCTGTCGTGCCTCTTTCTGGGATCGCGCACTAGCACGTACTTAAGTGAGACTTCACTGAAAAATCACCTGATTTGAATACTAGCACACTACAGTGATTTTCCTCACTTGGGGAATTTTTTTTAAAGTTTAAGAAAGGTTTTAAAAGTTGGCTGATCCCAGAGCCCACCCTCTCCCACCCTGTCTACCTGCGGACGGCAGAGGCCCGGGGGAAGCGCACCATCCGCCTTCGTGATCTGGTGACCTCGAGAGGGCACAGGGCTTGAGCCGCGCCCGACAGCCCAGACTGACCGAGTCCCGATGGCCCAGACTGAACGAGTCTCACCAACAAAGCTGTCCCTGGGGCTTCTCCGACTTGTCTCACCTGAGAAGGGTCACCTACTTCACAGCACCGAAGCTTCTGAAGGACTTTCCTCTTGCCGAACTGGCTTACTCAGAGTACTTACGTAAAAGGTCAGAGGAGGGAGTGAAGTCTACGTCTGCTTTTAAATCACAACATTAATTTTTCACCAACGTGTGATGAACAGGACGCTGGGAACACGGGACTCTTGGTGTTCCCAGCAAATATTCTGTGCTGAACCACACCACGCGTCAGGCCCTCAATTCAGTCTTCAAGTGAAATGACACGTACGCACACACACATGTACGAACCTGCGTACACACGTATATGGACAGATACACGTACACTTATATGGACAGATAATCACAATCATCCTCACCTGCTGCACATGCACATACACAGGCTCTCACACACACACACAGGTTCACACACACAGGCTCACGCATACACACAAGCACACACACACAGGCTCTCACACACACAGGCTCACACACACACAGGCTCTCTCACACACACACACAGGCTGACACACACACACAGGCTAACACACACAGGCTCTAACACACACACACGCACACACACACACACACACACACAGGCTCTGAAACGCTTCACCACCATGGACCACGTTGGTGACCGAGGACAACACGCACTTGAGCTTAGCTACGTGGGACTTGGACACAGCAAAACTGGCCCCGGGTGGTGAAGGCAGGAGTCTGAGCTGGGAGGGCGGGGCCGGCGCACCCCATGCTCACTGCCTCTCTGATGACAGCAAACCTGTCTGCGGAGGGTCCCCTGGGTCCTGCGCCGCGGCTCCTGAGGTCTCGGACTCGGAGGAAGGTTTCCGTGGCAGGAGTCAGGCTGGTCAGGAAAAGTCGCTGTGAAAGCAAGAGTCTTCTGGACCCTTGGAGCCAGGGCCCACCACCCGCCCGGGAAGGAACGCCTCAGGGGGGCGTATCGGGAGCGTACTTCTCTCGTTTCAACTGCACAGAGAACCTGGCCGAAAGGGCCATGGGAACATCCGTTCTCTGTCCCAAAGACCAAGTTCACTTCAGAGTCGCTGACTCGGCCTAGACTCTCCTGACTCGGCCTCCACACCTGAAGTGGAACCTGGATCCTTGAGCAAAAGCGCTTCTGGGAAAGCCAGCATCCTTCCGCCCGAGAAGGTATGCTTTTAGCAGCCGTTTGGGGACCAACCACCAACCGGGTCAGCTTGCAAACGAGTCAGTAACACACCGGCAGCAACCCTCTTCCAGAACCGTGAATTAAATTCACCGATTTATACTAACAGAACAGACTCCTTTCCACGCGACAGCCTTCCCCAGTCAATGTGGGATTATTCTGAATAAAGGTCACCTTCTAGCGTTGCACACTGAACCGCTACTCCTTCCCGAAAGGGAAGGACACACTCTGGAAAAAGACAAACGTCAATGCAGGAGAGTGACAGGCAGCCCTGCAGGACGACCTTCCACGGAAGCAGCAAAAATGTCACAGTAGGAAGCCGCACCCGAGTCACGCAGAGGCGGCCGGTTTCCCAGGAATAACATGTTCTCGCGGATCACACCTTAGAAAAGAACCACGCCACTGCTTCTCTGTTTGGGCAAAGCTATGTGCTGACCCAGATCCATGGTCACGGGTCAGTGCATCCATCCCAGGGCACGGCCATCGCGGGGTTCCCTGGGCACGGCTGTCACGGGGTTCCCTGGGCACAGCCATCGCGGGGTTCCCTGGGCACAGCCGTTGCGGAGGGCTGTGCTTTACGTGACGTCAGGAGCCATAAACTTCCCTCTCGAAGACCACAGACCAGAACTGCCCATTATCCAAACTTCCTGCTTGCAGGCTTTGGGGTTTTAGTCCAATATTCAACCCTGTTTCAAATCCTCCAACATAACCAAACCCCAATGCCAGGTGAGAACACGGCACATTAGTTCTCCTGTAGACCTCCAGAAAGAGAAACCGAGCGTTCTCACAGATGTCACCTGAAACATCCCAACTCCTGAGCGGTAAACAGGAAGCTGTCTTTAATAAGCCATAACCACACACCTGAACCTCTACTGTAACCGAGAAGGAGGTTTAAAGTCTCATATGAACTAGAACTTTATCGCTGGGGGAGTGGGGACCTTTGCAAACACGCGTTTGCCCCCTTTTCTCAAATCCTGCCTCCTTCCTGGGTGGCCTGCAAACACACGTACTGGGACCCCATGCGTCACCCTTCGTTCCTCCACGCTCCCTCCTCCAGAGTAAGGCGGGGTGGGCGGCCATCTCAGTTACGGCTGCCAGGAAACCTCCAGCCCTTTTCATGTTTAGCCAACAGCCCGAAGGACCCCATAAATAACTCAGAGAATACAGGCTCGGCACGGTCTGTGATACAGAGAAACACACAGATTCTCCCAGCACCGCTCAGCGGAAACCATTTGGCGGGACTTGGGACGTGCTCTCTGCAAGGCGCCTTGGATCTCGGGATGCGTCCCCGTGGAACAAGGCCCGTGTGGGTCGTCTGGTCCCCGTCCCCAATGTCAAAGAGCAGGCTCTCCTTGTCCCCGAAGGGCACCAGTCTGGGGTCACAAATTTAGCCCTAAACCTTTCACGTGACACTTCCAGCCCTTTCAACGTCTCATTAACCCATGAAAACACGAAGACCAGAGCCATAGGGTAACTCCAGGCACCTCAGAAAACTTTCAAACTCTGAAAACTGTCTTCACAAAAGTCTGAAAACAGTCATGACTTTTTGTTGTCGCCAAGCAGATCTGCCAGCAAAATGTATCAATTTCTCCACCACGTTCTTTGTCCAAATAGTTTAAATACGTGCGTAAGAGGATGATGGTTTCATTATCTTCAGCAATCATCTGAGGTTAGCTGCATTCTGTTACCTCAAGGTTTATCACTGGATTTTTTTGATGCTTTCAGCCAAGAAGTAATAAAACTGGAAATGACTGGTTTTTTTTGATGTAACTAATTATATTAACTTGATAACCTTCAATTAGAGAGACTACTGCATTAAACAATTTATTAGCCCTAAAAAAAGTTCACAGTTCCTTTTATGGAATTACTGATGTCACTGATTTTCTGCAGAAGTATCAAAAACTCCTTGGTCAGAATGTGTACCAGCTCAACCTCTGAGAAGCAGTGACATATAAATACACAAAAGACAAAAGCATGGTCACCTATTAAATGTGAAATCCTACAGTTTTGCTAGCTATCAAGATGCAAATCAGCCTAACAGTCGAATATGACTGTGAATTCTTAAAATCAAATTATAGACAGTTTCTTGGTAAAATACATGAATCAGTAAAATACAGTATTTTAAAATTTCTCTTAGTGCTTTTGGGAGAGGGTTGTCCCCAGTATTTCAGCACAGGGCATGTGGTCTTTCACTAACAATAACTCACCCTGATCACGGATTAAAATAAACTAAATTCAGATACAAAAAGAAAAGTAGAAACAAGATTATGTTTCCCGGATGCACCTTGTATGTGGAACAAAACCAAGATGGAAACACAAATCTTGGAGCAACAGCATCATCTGAAATGTAATCTGTCTCGGCTTTCCCCTTGGAAACCTACAGCACGGGCTGAGCAAGACAAAGACGCCAGCTGGGGAGCCCAAAGTGACCAAGAAATGGCAGACCGTTTGCTGGTGAGCAAGGACAGAAGTGCCTTCCTCCCGGCGAGGAACACTGTAAGCACGTGAGCGCGGCAGAGGATGGTGGGGACCCGGACACCCGCTTCCCCAGCTCCCAACCAAGCGCCTCTCTCAAGGCCTCATGATGAAAGCCCAGGAATCCTCTGGGAGAAGTGGCCGCTCGGTCGCCGCCATCCTGCCCCGCAAACTCGGCCGCCACTCTGTCACTCCGACAAGTGACGTCTCGGCTTCCCGAGACCGTGGGGGGGCCAGCGTCCCGCGCTGCACTCTGGGCTGTGCACAGAAGCTCGTGACACAGCGAGTTTGAGAAAGGTCTGTAAAACCGTCCTCCTCCAGATGCACACAGGTTTGAGTGCAGACACAAGCCGCACGACAGGCGGACGAGACAGACCACGGAAAGGCCTAGGAAGGAACAGCCGGACCCGAACAGCGAGCCCGATCATCTCTGAGCTGCGGGAGCCTTTCTCCTTCCTCATCCGCATCTCCCACATGACTACGGGTCACGGGACGTCCATGGGGCAAGCACGGTAAAACCGCCCATCCTCGCATACACCCTGACCCATCCGCTGTCATTCCTGACCCCAATGCCGGGGCGTCACTGCTGGGCGCCAGGCCCGGTGCACAATGGAGCTGTCAGGGAAGGTCTGCCTGACTGGGGACCGGGGACGCGACCCGGCTCCAGGGGCTGCGACGGTCTCGTCCATCCTCTGTTCGACCCCTGAATGTGTGCAGCCCCTGCTTCTCCGTGGTCATTCTTCCTGCTCCCACGTCCTGACATGTGCATGGGTGGGCTAGAGCTGCCACACACGTGCTGGGGACGCAGGTCAGCAGCGGCACCCCTTAGCGGCCACGGAGCTCCTGCTGGAACCCCCGCACCATGGCCCGCCTGCTGCTGCACGGACGCAGGCCACACGCTGGAGCTCCAGAAAGGTAGCCTGCTGAGCCTTCAGGGGCGGGAAAGTGCTAGACCCCTGCGGAAGGAACCCGCCCCCTCACGGCCACGCGTGGTTCTCAGTTTCCGTGCAGACGCACCCCTGCGGGGACTGGATGGGGGGCGGGGCACGAGCGTTCCATCACATCCTGGAAATCCGCGGACACTGCGGCAGTGTCCTGCCCCTGACAGAGGATGGTGAGAACCCGGCCCCGAAGTCAGCTCCTGTGCCTTCAAAGTCTCTGCTTCCGCTGCCTTTACAGCATCTCAGAAGGTGCGTGTAGTCGCGTCTCCCGAACGCGTTACGTTCTTTTCTCAAGAAAGCGTTTACAAGCTAGTTATGCAAAATAAAAATGTGGTTTTTTATCGGAAAATTTTATACCCTGCCGTTAAGTTCCCAGACAAGTCCACAGACGGATACGTGACCACCCAAAAGTAAACCGACAGACGGCTCCACAGCTCCACAGCGGCAACCTTGTGAAAACCCCAGTCACGGTCACGACACGGTTCATTTTACAAGTTGTGCAGGCCGGTGACCCAAAATGCCCTACGCAGACGAGAACGAAGAGGCAAGACCACACGAGCGGTCCGTCGCTGGCCGGAGCAGCAGGAAACAGAGGGCGTCTGACCGCCCCCAGGGCCCCTTCCCCGGACCCGCACGCATCGGCCCCGCTCTTCTCAGGGGCCGCACCCACATTCAGGGCCGACCTCGGATGCGAAACGCTCCAGAAGGGAGGAGAGTCAGAAGCAGCTCAGGAGGGGGCGCCCGGGGGACTCGGTCAGGGGAGCGTCCAGCGCTCGCTTTTGGCTCCGGTCGGGGTCTCGGGGCGGTGGGATCAGCCAGCACCGGGCTCCGCACTCGGGGAGGCGCCTGCTTGAGATTCTCTCCCCTCCCTTCCCCCCCACTCCGAACCTGCTCTCACTTTAAGATAAATAAATAACATCTTTAAAAGAACAAAGCTCAGGAAAAGGAGCTGCAGTTATAGTCTGAGGTGACATTCAGGTCACCCCCACATGACAGAGGGGGGCCACAGACATGCCAACAAGACAGCTCTGGCCAGTCGCGGCCCTCCCAGCCAACCCCTACAGATGACCTGTCCCTGCGCCCAAGCAGAAAGTCGGGGGCCCCTGCGGGCAGTGGAGACAAAGCTGGTCCGTCCTGGGTCAGAGCTTTGGGGGGTGGTAAGAAGCAGGTCACGTGTCCCTGGGCTCTGTCCTGGGCTGGTACGCTGCAGCCTGAGCCCCAGCTAAGGTCTCCCTCGGCAAACCTCTGCCCCAAGAAGAACCTGCCGGACGGCCCAAGAGTTGGCCAAACGGGTGTGCTGGGCACACGGGCCCGCCCTCCATGCCGCCGACGTGTCCACAGCGCCGGCCGGCCAGCGCGGGACGGGGGCGATCGACACCCTCCCTGCAGCTGCTGGGACCCCCAAGCGCACTTTCTCACGGGCAGAGGAGCGACAAGAAGCTGCATGAAACACTGTTCATGTTGGGGCAACACTTCCCGTTTCTCTTATTTCACTCCCCGTCAGAACGCACACAGACTGCCACACTTTCAGAGCAAGAAGGAGTTTCCGAGAACAAGACATGCCCATGGATCTCAGTTACACGAGAGTTCCACGGCTTTTCTGTGTCCTGCACGGGTCAAACTGTAGCACTCGGGCCCTTTGAAGGCCTTTGGAATCGTGACAATTCATTAATACACCAGACCATTAGCGATTATCGGTGTCATTTTAAGTAAAGCTAAGACTATGTGAGCAATTTAAAGTAAATCCCAACAAAATTCAGCCGAAATACTAAAATGCAAGCAAAACACAGCCGTACTGTATGTGCTGATAAAGCCAAGTGGGTCTTCAGTGGCACAAACGCGGTGACTTACTGGAGACGCACAGAGCGTGCCCGAGAGGAGGCTCAGAGGGGGCTGCTCCTGGGGGTCCACGAGAACAGAGCGCCGGACACAGCTTCGGCCCAGCTGCACTAAGAGCGCTCTTCTGCCTGCAGGGCTGTGTCCTAGCTCTTCCCCTGGAGGCAGGGGTGAAGCCACGTGCTCCCTGGCCGGCCCAGCTCGTGGGGCCCCGACCTTCCGCCCACGCCCTCAGACAATGAGGAGCACACAGAAGCAGGGCCCGACCCGATAATGCATGGCCAGGGAGCCGCTTCTCTTGGAGACCTAGGATCCAGACGTGTAGGACACTGCAAGGTTAAAACACACACGATCTCGAATTAAAGTAATGACTGGGGGACAGGCCAAGGCTGCAGGAGCTCCAGGCGTCCGGGGCGCACGGGCCGGGGATACGCAGTGGACAAGCCAGACACGCGGAGGGCGCGAGGCTGGGGGCCGAGAAGGACGAGCGGGCCGACCTCGCGGGGCGCAGAGAGGAGACATGGTCCCAGCTCCGCCGAGGAAGGGACAAGCCACGACGGTTTCGGCCGCAGGCAGGGCAGAGGAACAAGCAAGCTCGCCGTGTGATACACGCCAAGTGAGGAACTGAGAGACGTCAGAAAACCAGCTAAAGCGACTCTCCTCTGTGCGGATCCTTTTAACAAAGCAAAGATAATTCATTCCTGTGATTGGTTCACGAAGTCTTACTACTGACAGAGGACAAGACGTCCTCTCACGATCCTACTGACTCCTACCACTAAATGCCGCACCACCCAGCCGCCTGGAGCCTGCTTTCCGCCGCGAGCATGGGGGCTCGCGGGGAATCCTGGGGGTGGCCGGTGCCCGCCAGCACGCAGCACCAATGGGACTGGGATCGGTCACAACACGACGCCTGCGACCGCATTTCCACATGGTCATTCCAAGGGAGGAGATGCCTACGAGTCCCCAGAAGGAAAACAGCTGTGGGATTTTTTTTTTACAAGGTCCAAAGGGAAAAGTCGCCCAGAGCAAACGCCGGGACGGCACGCACGTCCCCACTAGTCCCTACGGGTGCGAAGCGCAAGGACCTGGCCTCAGAACCCCGTGTGTGACACGGTGGGACAGGACACAGGGCAGCAGGCAAGACGGCTCGCCTGGAAGGGCCTTCAGATGACGCAGGGAACAGCCGCCGGCCCACACAGGCCTTATCTCAAAGGAACACCAGCTTCCAGCACCTTCTATTTCAATGGCAGACCAACCTTATAAAACCAACTCCAGATCTCTCTGCATATCCTGAGAGGCTGGAGGTGTACGAGGAGCCCCTGGTTTTCGCCAAGTTGCCTCTGTGCCCTGGAACCCACGGCTCGTGTCAGTCACTCGTCACAGTTCAACCAGGGACAAGGAATTCCCACGGGAACGGTGATTCGCCATAGATTTTTTTTCCACACATATTTACTTAGTGTTTGATTAAACCAAAACTAAGGAAGGACAGATCATACACAGATAAAACCAACCGAGAACCAGAAGAAATACGTACCCTAAAAATGCCACAGCACGCGGATGTCCTCCGACAACACCAGGGGGACAGTGAGTTGATCCTGGACTGTCACTCCCTACTGTGAAGACCACAGCCCAGAGCGCAGGGACCGCTGTGTCCACAGAGCAGCCCTCCGTGGGTCAAGCACGATCTAAGGAAGGGATTCTCAGGTCTCTTTTTATTTTGAATTAATGTGAGAAGCCCGTCCACGTGACCTCAGGCTCAGCGTTTAGGGCTCGGGTCTTCCAGGAACAATGCACCCCGCAGAGGGTTCGCCGACACCCTGAGTCAGGACAGGTTACAGCGCGTACGCCACCCCAAGGACCCTGACATTCCCTACAACAGTGCCGACACGAGGTATGCCCGTGGGGCCCCAGCTCCGAAATGTCACCTACAAAGTCCCCGACAGGTCAGAACCTCCCAGCTGAGGACGGACGTCCATGCGGGAGGGGGAGGTGGCGGCACCAGGTCCTGCAGGGCAGCCCCACATCCCAGCATACCACACGCCATACTTGGAAGCGGGGGCCTGTCCCGATTCGAGAAACTTGATACAATCGTGCTTGGCAGAGACCGTGCGGTTCATCGAGCGACAGACGAAGGTAGTTTTATTTGCTCCCAAATCCCGTTCTCAGCAAGCACTGCTGTGACCCTCAAGAGTGTGAACACACGAGAAGTCACCGGCGAGCGGGAACTGTCGAGAGCGCACACACCGCCGAGGGGGCCTCCCCTGTCTTCCGCAGCATGTGAGTCCTGGGTGCGCATGGAGGGGGTGAGCAGCGGCCGGGCCTCAAGGGCAGCAGCCGAGGCGCAACAGAACGGCCTGACCCGCTGGCCGGGAGCCGGGACTTCTCCCGTGTGCTGAGGGCAACATCCGCCCCAGGAGACTTAGCCCAGAGCCGCTCTCCAGGAGAAACACGGCGCATCAGGTAACCCTGACTTCAGATACACGGCAAGTCATTGTTAGCACAAGGGAGTCTCCAGCACTACACGGGACACATGGAGACCGAAAATGTACCATTCACGGCTTCTCGCAAATGCACGACGAACAGGTGACCCCTATTTTTACTCACTGAGTCTGGCGACTCGACTTGTTCTCTTATGCGAAACACATGATCTGAATAAATTACCTCAAAAGCAGCACAGAGTGAGTGAGACCCCCGGCCTGGAACAGGTAAGTGATGCAAGAACACGTGAACTTCACACATGGAGAGAAAAATTATTTTTCATTTATATGCAGCGCCATTAATTCACTGCCAAGGGGAGACTCTCCACAGCCAATGCAGAAGCCCGTAATGGCAGGCGGTAACGGGACGGGGCCTCTGGGACCCTGTGCCACTGAAGGCCCCATGCACGCGAGCAACCGTCCACCTGCGGGACCCGGCCGGGCTCCCGTCATCCTCCCGGGCAGGCTGCAGAGAGGTCCTCCCTGAGCCCTGCTCGCAGCCCTCCTGAGGCGGGTGAGGGGTGGGGAGTAGCTGGAGCACAGCGTGGTGTGAAGGGGAAGGTCAGGAATTCTCAGGACTGCCCGGGCGCCAGAGAGCCCAGCCGCCGCTCGAGGGTGCACAGCGCACGCCCCATTCTCTCCTCCTCTCCTCTCCCGGCTTCCTGCCCCGCCTGAACACTGCAACGGAACCAGCACTGACCTGCCTGAACACTGCAACGGAACCAGCACTGACCTGCCTGAACACTGCAACGGAACCAGCACTGCCCCTCCTGAACACTGCAACGGAACCAGCACTGACCTGCCCGAACACTGCAACGGAACCAGCACTGACCTGCCTGAACACTGCAACGGAACCAGCACTGACCTGCCTGAACACTGCAACGGAACCAGCACTGCCCCGCCCAAACACTGCAACGGAACCAGCACTGCCCCTCCTGAACACTGCAACGGAACCAGCACTGACCTGCCTGAACACTGCAACGGAACCAGCACTGACCCAGGACTCACAGGTTGGCTTTGACACAATTGTCAGCACAAAAGTCTCCTGAACCTCGGAACTTTGGAACCTCGTCTGGATGTGAAGAGGAACATCTGCAGGCTTCTGGCGCCCGGGGGAAGACACCGGCCCACGGCCTGTATGTGGAGAGGCTGCGGTTTCAAATCAGCAGAAATAAGACGCTGAAATAAAATGATGCTGGGAAAACGGGATAGCAATAGCGGAAAAAATTAAAAACACCTCACAGGATCTGCCAAAAGTGCCACGTGGATTCATGCAACATCGACTAAGCACACGGAATAAAGCAAACTCACTTCATTCGGTGAGAACATCCGAACAGTAGGGCCGGGAATGCCTAAGTCCTGGGTAAAAACCATGACGGAAAAATGAACAGTTCTGACTTTTTAGAGCTTCACACAGCACAACACAAAGTGAGAAGAAAGTAAACCGAACAACAAGATTCATTCCCACGATGTACCGAGTTCCTGTTAATAAATAAGAAAAGGACAAACACCACATTATAAAAATGGACCAAGGGCATGAACAGGTGAATCCCTCGAGAAATGCCAACGGCCAGCGATCCTGCAAACACACTCACTCTCACAGGAGCTGGGAAGAGGTGAAGTCCGGCAGAACACATGAAGAACATTCTCTTCCTTCCGCTGGGCGAGTGCAGGAGATTTATGATCCCTGGCACTCTTGAAGGCGTGGGCCCACGGCCATACTCGCGAGCTGCTGGTGGACATGGGGACAGTCACGGCCCGCCTGGTGGTACCCACAGAAACAGAACACATGCAAACCCCCAAACCAGCCATCTGGTACCGAAACAGGTCTCGGCAAACTCCCAAGCATCCTCAACGGTCCCTGTTACCGGCAGCTACAAGCAATGCTCTTTGTAACGAAGCAACTTCAAGGTCCATCAACAGGCAAATGAATTACGATTGTACTTCACTTTCGGACGGCTCGAAAGGGAAGCAGATTCCTTTATCGACATGGACGATTTCCGAGACATTATATAGAAAAAGCAACTTTCAGAACAGAACAAACAGGATAATCTCATCAGGTGTCCAAACAAGAAAGATGCACAGACGTGGATCTACTGACACATGTAAACACACCTGAAGGGTCTGAAGCGGACAAGAACCCAAGTGTCTCCAGCCCACGAGGGAGGACGGTCGAGGAGGACGGTTTCTCACGCGCACGTTCAGACACCGCGGATCAGCTGCACTTGGCGAGTGTTCGTGAGACCTGCCGACTTTCAGGAGGAGGGGGAGCAGAAGTTTAAACTCAGCAGCATGGGCCTGGCACGGTCTGTCCCAGGCCGTGTGCTTGCTCCTCCTCCACCACCTCCCAATGCTGGGCCCGTGAGGGACACAGGGTCAGGGAGGCAGCCTCGGGAGGAGGGAGAGCCTGGGGAGTGTGGGGTGAGCGGTTCTAAGGCAAGAAAACCAGGTCCAGGGTCCCTGACCTTGCCCCAAAGATCTTCCTCCCCACCAAGGGCACAGGAGGAGCAGAGACGTGAGGAGTTCATCTTGCATCCAGGGCAGAGGGACGGGCTCTCCCAGGAGGAGGCTCAAAGGGCGCTCCATTCCTGGAGTTTCTATGGCCAGTGGCCGCAACCTGGGATCCTGTCTCAGCCCCGGGACAGAAGAAAGAAGGCAAGCACAGGTGTCCTCCGCGATCAGACCCACAGCCCCAGGGTGCGCTGCTCCCCAGCACCATGACCTAGCGGGTGGGGTATGTATTTGATGTTATGTGATGCCCTGTTTCCACACGGCCCTTCAGCCGCCTGACTGGAAGGGGAGGGAAGAAAGGAGCGCAGAGCTCCAAGGGAAGGAGACGAGCAGCGGCGGGCTGGCGCCGCGACAGGAAAGTCCCCCCCAGTGCCCCAGCCCCACCCAGATGTGCTCTGCCCCTCACAGGTGTGCCACACGTCTGAAAACTGCTGCAAGCAGCCACAGCAAACACCCCCCCTTAAAACTGGATCTCAAAATTCGAAGGAAAAAATCTTAAACTCAAGATTGGGGGAGAAGGAAGGAAGCAAGGCCGGCAGGCAGGTCGGCTATTCTGTCCTGACCTGGAATGGAAAAGAAATGTTCAGAGCACAGGCTATTGAGAAGGTACGAGACTCTAAGGTCTGCCAAGGGTGGCGGGCTCGCCAGGCAGTTCTGCAAAAGCAATTTTATCTATTCGTAACTAACTCGCAAGCATGATGCCCTTTTATAACTGGGTTTCGAAACAGTATCAAGAATTTGTTTCTAAGCTGTGTGTGTGTAGGTTTATCACCATGGAAACTGCAGACACTCTGCAGAGAACCTAACCAGAACCTTCCTGTTCAGAGTTCCCAAAATCTGCTGTCAGAACTTCACAATTCCTTTAACACCTAAACTTCAGGAACCCTGCGAGTCGTCTCTTGGTGACACACAGAACTGCTCCCTGAGGCTCTCACCGATAACTTCACCACCCGGGAAGGAGATTCACGATAAAAACGACTCCTAAGTGTTTACGCCTTGTTTCCAAGTGCCGACCCTTCTACCACACTGCATCATTTTTGAAAACACGGTACCTGACGTCTCCTTGAAGTGGAAATGTTCAAGCCACCCCACTATCAATTTCTAATCTGAGGCCAAACCCCTCTGCAGAAGTCCTATGCCATGAACTGTGTTGTTATCAATGTTTCAAAAACCAGCAATATCCTAAGCGAGTCTTATATCAAAGGAGCTACGGTAACTAGAAGGGACGACTGGAGATGATCATCCTTTCCGTATCACAACGTTCTCCAGGTGTCCAATCCAATTAACAAGCTATGCCCACGCCGCTCAGCGCCGAAGGCCTCATCTTGTGACCCAGGAGGAATCTGACAGCCCCTGGGCCTGTGTCACAGGCACGCACGCACCAGATCCTGGGGGGAGGGCCGACCCCCCAGAGGGGACCATTCAGTGACCCCTTTACATCGGGGATCTGAAGAACCGGTGAGGTCACAGACGGTGCTGGAAGTAAGTATTCTGAGTCAGAAGAAAGAACACGATTAAGACTCGGATGGGGCACACTTTTACAAGACTGAACCCCAAATGCCTTACTAATCTCTGAAAATACTCATCTCAAACCAACGCCTGCCTTTGTAAATACAACAGGAGCCCGAGACATCCTGCAAATGGGAAGGACTGCCCTCGCCTCCCGCGGAATCAGGAAGGAAACTGTGACCTTCTGACCTTCATCCGGAGAAGACCATGCCTCACTTTTTAATTCTAGTAAAATACAGATCTTAAAAAAAAAAAAAATCTAAAACCGCAGTCTGCCTGAAGACCCAAAGGCTTATGCAAATCGGTTATGCAAATCCTGATGCTATCAGCAGCCCACAAAGGTTTCACTCAGAAATGGCCTCAGATTAGGTCCAGCACACAGGATATTAAGGAACATCAAAAAGAAAGAAAAAAACTAAACTTATAAATGAAATATTATGATTCTGTGCCAGAGAGGGGCACACAAAACAATCACCAAATGAAGGCTAAGTGCTTGGAGAAGGAGAGGCTAACTCACTGAGGAATTCAGCTTGCCCGCTGCGCTCAGACTGCCAAGGAGAAGGCTGAACGGGAGAACCCAGAGCCCCCGCGCAGGCTCCCCGCCACGGGCTCTGGGCCGTCCTCTTCCCGGGCCTTCCAGACAACCGTGGCTCCCTGGTGGAACCGTGGGGGAATGGGAGGGCCCTGCCTGTCCCGGGCCACACGGGTGAGCAGTGTTTTGACGAGTCACCACTTGCACTCACAGGATGGCCCCGGGAATGGCCGGGCCAAGGGCGCTGTGCCCACCAACTGTGCTGACTGGCAACTGCTGGGGACATAAGCAGGGAGGTGGGAACCACATGGTGACCTCAGTCCCTGCTTCCTGCGATGCCGGGTCTGGGGGAGCATGGGCTGTGTCCTCCGGCACTGGGGATGGGACAGGCCCAGCCCACTTCTGCTCCCCTGCACACAAGCGACTCCCGGGAGTCCTGAGAGACACAAAGTCCCAAGCTGATCCCAAGTCTGGCACTGGCTGGGAAGTAGCCCCAGAAGCAGCCAACTCCTGCCGTGCCAAGAGGCCAGTGTGCTGGGCCATGTGCACAGGACGCCAAAGCTCAGGCACAGGATGGTATGAGTATCCGCTCTCATCGGAACCCCCACTGTCCGTCCACACCGCCATCATGGGCCACGGGCCTCTTGAAGCCGGCAAGCACACGCTCCCCCACGGGGGACAGATCTCAGCGACGCTCACTGCAAACCCGAGGTGCTCCTGCTCTGTCCAGGGCGGCTGGCAGCCACGGCTGGAGTCGTGCAGGCCATGGCGCAGCCGGGCTGAACGAGGCAAACCCTTACCCTCAGTGAGATCACAACAGCGGCAGGCGCGGGAGGTAAAGAGGACACGGGGTACGGGAGGGTCCTGGTACGGAGCGGGAGTGACGCACGCGGGCTCCGGGAGGACTGGCCACGGGGGCCGAGAGGGGCTTCCCAAGTCCAGGGCACACTCAGGCCACACAGAGGGCACATGGGGGTTCTGGACGAGGCATGCGGGGTGCGGCGAAGGAGCAACAGCGGACCGTGGTCCCAGAAGGCCTGCACAAGAACAGCGTGCCTCCACTAGCTACCTGACGGGCGCCCGGCCTCCAACAAATACCTGGAAACCGTGTGAAGAAGGGGACGCGGTGACAGGTGCCACATCACCGCCTCAGAGGATAAGGAACTGGCAGGTGTGCAGACGCAGCAGGAATGCCCGGCCCACATCTAGGACGGCCCTGCGACAGGCAACATCTTCAGGGCAATGCCACGCCAGCAGAAGCCGCCCCCACTGACTGCGTGACCCCCTCCTACAGAGCTGACCTGGAACTACCTTACCCCAATGAGCAAATGCGGATTGTCCAGAAGCAAAACCAGGTCAGCCTGCTCGGCAGACACTCCCACATCGGGCACGATCCAGGCGCCTGGCCTCCACCCCACCCCACCCTCAGAGCCAGCCTCCAGGCAGAACTGGGGATCCAAAACCCCGCATGGGGTCCAGGCCACCTTGTGCCTCGAGCGACAGGGCAGCACAGGGACCCTCTCCAAGGCTGGAAACCGGACGCTGAGGCCCCAGCTCGGATCAAGAGCCGACAAGAGCCGTGCCCACAGGACGCCGACCACAGGCCAGGCACCCGAGGAGCACGGCAAGGACAGCCCGAGCGGGGACATCGCGGTCCCCCACGGCCACTGGGGGACTGGACACTTGTGGAGCTCCAGAGTGAACAGCACGCTGCCCCTCAGTGCAAAGGTGACTCGCGACCTGGCATCTGCCGACCGGGCTGCCCTCCGCAACACACGCTGCCCGCTTCTGGAAAACCAGAATAATTCCTATAACCCAGTCCCTGCCCTGATGAAACCGAGACAGACTCCCTTCCAACTCTAAAATCCTGCGATCCTGTCTCCTACGACGAAGTAAAAGGAAAGAGATGAAACCGAGCGCGTGAATGATGCCAGCAAACCCAAACGTTCGCCGGGGCCGGTGCACAGTTCTGGGTACCAGAGCCCATACGTGTGTCTCGGTGAAAGGAAGAAAACCCCAGCATCTCGTCTCCAGAGTCTGATGCTGTTCACGCCGCAGTAAATTCGCTCTGGAGGTCAGGGGACGTGTCATTCTGCTCAAGCGGACATCAGCCTGCAGGCCATGCAGACACCCACATCGGAAAAATCAAAATACCAACAACCGTACTCTCGTCGTAACTCAACATCCTCCAGTAATTCAGAGCGCGTAGCGGGGTGCTGGCTGCGCGGGGGCAGGCCCCCTCGTGGGTGGACGTGTCACCAGCACTGATGCACGCAGGCCCCAGCCGCTAAGACGCGGACTGAGACCACAGGGCGTTCTGCTTCTGACGGCCAAGTACACCTGAGCCGCTTTTCCGAAGACCTGCCCGGCGTGTTCCCACCAGACAGGACATGGCGAGGAGGGTTTCCAGCTCCAGCTCGGTTCTCTGACGCCAACGACGAGAGCTGCCTCTGCTCCACGGAGCTGGAACGGCCGGGCGTTCCAGGAGGCTCTTCCGGAACCCGCAACAGCCCGGCTCTGCCATCGTCTCCAGCTCCAGGGAGAAGGGAACGACCCGGCACCTCTGGGAACGACCCAGCACTGCTGGGAACGCGGTAGAGCGCGTCCCAGGTTTCCGGCCCGCCACGCGGCAGAGCACGTCCCAGGTTTCCCGCCTGGCACCTGACACCCCCGCGGGGCGTGCCCCTGGGCCCTCCCGACCGGGCATCGGCCTGTGTGGACATTTACTTGGTGCTGCTGATGACGACCCCCAGGTCGCCGGAGCAGCAGAGAACCTGGACAAGGCAAGCCGGAGCGACCTGCCCGCAGCTCAGGAGCCGGACCGGAGGAGTCCTGTCACCAGTTCCGCAGGCTCACCCAGGACAGAGGGCGCTGACCAGCCAGGCCCCCGCTCAGAAGGACCACCTGCTGTAGCCCCGTCCAGCAAGGCTGTGATGCTAAGATGGAAGCATCCCCTGGCTTCCCTCCCCGCAGAGGCAGACAATAACCTGTCGCCGGTCTGCACCTGGGGCTCCCGTCCACCCTCCTTTCTCCCTTTTCCCATCCACACCCCCACCACGGACACGCCGGCTCACGCTCAGCCCCTGGGTGGGGCCGATGCCACGGTCCCTCCCGCTCACTCCGTCCGTGTGGTGGCCAGAAAACGCGGGGTCTGCAACGCGGGTCCCAGCTTCGCCGCTCAGGACACGCATCTCGAGTGGATCTGGCCAGAAGCGCAGTGAGTTCCTTCTGCTCTGCACTGAAGCAAACCCTGAGATAAGCGATCGTCAGAGCTCCCCGTCTCGGCAGGCCCAGCTGCCCCGGACCAGCACCGGTTAGCTAGGTTCTCCCGCAACCCCGGGACAACGGGTGGACGGCCGAGAACGTGCTCTCCCCAAGCCGTCCTGAGGACCGGCTGCGCTCTGAGAAGCGGAAAGAACGCCTGCTGCACCTCCGCGGCCCTGCCCCCGCACGGCAGGCCCTCCTCCCCCACCTCTGCCCCAGCACAGGGGGCCTCCTCCCCCGCCCCGGCAGCACCACGGCCGCCCGTCGCACAGTCTCGGGGCGTGCGTGCAGGAGAGACGGGGCATCCTCCTGCCGTAAGACGGAAAGGACAGAGCCGCGATGCACGAGGCTGTTGGCCTGCGGGGGGCGGGAGGACCAGCAGAGAGAGCCAGGCAACCGGGGCTTCCGGAAGGAAACCCTGTTCTTCTTTCAACTGTCTGTCCATTCCCTGATCCCGCTCAGTGCTGGGAACGCTCTCCTCCATTCTCCGAGCTGCGCATCACACTGTGGCCCTTGTTCTAAGACCCCGTTCCTCTCTCCGTGCAGCAGGTCTGACCCTTCAGTGGGCCGGAAGCCAGGATGTGCGATCTCACAGGACTTCATCTAGAACGCGTGGTTTTGCCATCCGTCCAGCTGCACCGAGTGTGCGAAGACGTACCAAGAGGCAGGCTCACCAGAAGGTGGGCTGGGTGTGACAGCCGTGTGGAGAACACCAAGTGGGCCACACCGAGGTAGTCACGTAAGTCTTCGCAGAAACTATACGCAAATGGTGGGAATGGGGGTCCTTGGCATTTTGCCCGAAGGCAGGAAGACACACCGTGATGGCCCCAGATAAGGGAGGCCACCCAAAGGTGCTCCTCACGATGGCTCGGGCTGTGAACCAGCCTGTCCAAGACACGCTCAACAGTGGTCCCTCATTCTGGAGCTGTCCACAAGCTCTTTGGGCAGAACCCACTTGGGTGTATTGTTCAGCACTCCTTCATCCCCAGAGTGACCTCACAGTGCCGGGACTCTGCTTTGTGTTGGAAACGCTCATTTTATAAACCTGAACTGCATCCCCTCTGAACACTTCTCTCTTCCCTAACTCAAAGGTTTCCTCTTTTCATGAGCTCCAAAAGTGCCCCTTCTCTGCCAGGGCTACGCCACTGTCTCAGTGGAGGGCTGAGATCCAGCTCAGGAACACATTTGATACTTGATTTTTATTCACAGGTTGCTCTTCTACCATTTTTGGTCAGTAAGGAGGGCTGCCAGGACCCAGTGTTCCATAGAAATAAAGGGAATGTGACAGAGCTTTTCAAACAAGCACATGGCTTTCATGGGAAGCACAGTTCTTTTAATTAATCTGATAATGCAAAGTTTCTCCAGGGCCAAAAGCAGCATTCAAATCCATTCCTGACTGTCAAAAAAATCTCTGGGTAAAATTACGGCACAATGGGGGCTTCCTGCGAAGGGTCACGAAGACAGAATTGTAATGTCGACTTTGCTTCCACCAGAAGGCACATTCATCTTGTGGGACCTACTGTGTGCGGCTCTGATCTCACGCTCCACGTATTTCCTCTAACAATTTTGGCCAGCCACCCCACCGAAGTTCTTAAGAATGGTACGGTGCCTGTATGTGTAAGACGTAATTCCCCTGTTAGGAGTAGCAAAGGCACACTGCAGATCGAGAAACGGGATTCAAAATACTCGTTTGCTTTTCCGAAGTCTTTAGCCAAACCCCGAGAATGGGAGTGTCTGTGGGGTTCACGTGGACTGTAACGCACATTTCACTCCTCAAAGAACACCCATGAAGCTGTGGTTTACTACCCACACTGGACCACTGAGGGCCTGCTGGGCTTGCCAAGTCTGTAGTCTTTGGAGGAAAGAGTCTGCTCCTCAGAGCCACAAAAGGTACCCATGCAGACCCACAATGTTCTTCAACACTTTATGCCACTGTCATGACCTAAATCTCCATTTCTGGTCTCTCAAGGAGCTAGAACATTCTGTTGATTCTACTGTCAACTTGTTGAACTAGGACATGAACACATGAACTTGTTACAGAAACATCTGATATATCAGGTTTCTCAAAAAAAAAAAAAAAGATCACATATAGAAAATACATATAATGTCATTAGGAGGGAAACAATGATCTCAAAGTTAATGAATCTAAGATGAAAACAGTGAACTCCAATGTCGAGTGAAAATCACTCCATCTTTCCAACATTTTCAAAGGACGACTGAATTAGATTATTAATCATGTGACCAACATCACCACAGATGAGGGAAAGGCTCAAGAGCTTTTTTAAATATTAAAAATACCAACCTCCAGAAAAAGACTTAGTTCTAACCTAGTATCATCCAACGCACTCCAAAAACAGTTATAGTGCTATTGGAATATCATCAGTAAAATCCGTAATTTTCAAAACTTTTAAAAGAGAAAAACCAAGAATTAATCTTCAAAAACACCAACCAAAGGTCGCAGCTGGGTGGCCCAGGTTTTAGGACGACTCGGAGAAGGAGCGGTGGTTTGTTTTCAGAGAGGAGCATGTTCTGCTCTTCCCCACAGGTTGGTCAGAAATGAAACGGGACACAAGGGTCCGCGTGCAGCATGCCACTGCTCGTCTCGGACGGATCCTTACGAGGTATATGCAGGGGTCAGCACGGGCTTCTCTACAGGACTCGAGAAACAACTCTCTTCCACACTGTTACTGACTCAGTACATCTGAGCAGCACACTCTCATATGACACACAGATAAACCTGTAATGAATCCTGTGCCAGAAAACAGGCTAGGCCCCTCAGAAGGAAAAAGAGGACGCAGATTTTGCTTTGGAGGAACGCAGGCGTATTTTTCTTCACTACCAATCGTAAAGAGCCCTCGGAAGCTCCCGGGTTTCTACACCACAGGACTTTCAGGTAAAAGCAACATCCAGGAGCCAGTCTCCAGGGAGAAGAGAAAAACACTCCCAGTGACGCAGGGAAAGTTACAAGTTCTGTCAGGGAACAACCCTTTCTACTAAAAAGAATTACCCAAAACAAAAAATAATAATTAAAATATCAAAACGCTTAAGATGTCTAAAAAGTAGGAAAATGACGAAAACAAAGTCAGCAAAGCATCTTTAAATATTTACATAGCTGCTGTTTGGAAAGCCATCTGTTCCAATGAGCCGTCCCTAAACCCACAGGGTTACTTGAACCCGAGGAGATTAATTAGAAGAGCACACCGATTGGAAGTTACTCCTTTCCTCGGCTGCCTGGTGCAAAGGAGAAGAGCAGAGGCAGGGGTGTGTGTGTGTGTGTGTGTGTGTGTGTGCATGCACACATGCGCACGCCGCCTGGGGAGGGCACAGGCTCTGGGACTGCAGAGAAAGAGGAGGGCACGCCTTGGACATGTCCCATCACCTGTTCTTTGCTCAGAAATGACTGATGTCCCAGAGAAACCATGAATTCAGCAGACCAAAGTTGTTAATTAATGCAAACACATCTGAGCAAATTAGCGAGAAAGGAGCGTGAAGTGGCGTGGACAGGCACCTGTGCCTGCACCCACCAGCCTGAGCTCAAAGTATGTACCGGCTGCCTGACACCTCGGGGGGGCCACCCGGGCTGCAGGGTCTACCTGGGCCTGGGAAACCAGACCTCCAGGGTGCAGGGCTGAGCCTGGGCCTGGGTTATGTGGGTACTACCCGGACCCAAGGCCACCCCCCTGCCAGTCTGCTGGGCCTGGGCTGCCTGGGCTGAGGGCTACCGGTCAGAGGGCCACCAGGGCCCCTATGTAGGCACGGGTTCCCTGGGCACTGTTCAGGGATAGTTTGGGTAGGGCTAAGGGCGCACAGAGCTACATGGACCTGTGTTCCCTGGTTGTGGGGCTCCCGGGGCTGGGATCCCTGGGCTCTGGGACATCCAGACATGGACCACTTGGGCACAGGGCTCCCGAGCCGAGGCTACCTGGGCGCCGGTCACCCAGGTACGGAGCTCCCCCGGCCCTCACTCTCTGAGCCCAGTGCACGTGCTCACCTGCCGCAGGGTCCGCCGCCCCGTCCTCTCCACTCTCGTCCGCAGCCTCGTCGGCCAGGCCCGAGCCCGGGGAGTCAGCGGCGGCCCCGCAGGCCGAGCCCGGGCTGCTGGGCTGCGAGGCCGAGTCGCCCTCGCTGAGCGAGCCGCAGCGCGCACGGGGCGCGGGCTCCCCAGGGCCGTGGCGGTCTCGGCGCGCGCGGCGGTGCACCCGCGAGTGCAGGACCATCTGGTGATACGTGCGGAAGATCTTGCCGCACTCGAAGCACTCGGACGACTTGCCGTGGCCCGCGGGGGCGGGGGCGCGGCGGCTGGGGCGGGCAGCCGGCCTGGGGTCCAGGGGCCCGGGCAGGGGGTCCCCGGGCACGCCCGCCCGCTTGCGCGGGGGCCCCTGCGCGCCCGGCTCCGGCTCGCGCTTGCGCTTCTCCTGGCTCACCAGGATGTACTCGCGCCGCTCCTTGTCGAAGGCCACATCCCCGGCCAGCGCCTCGTCCCACGCCCCGTACTTGAGGTACTCAGCGGGCTCGGCCACCTTGCCCCGCGTGGCCAGCTGCCAGGCCTGGTAGCTGTTGACCGGGTCCAGCTCGGCCACCCGCCGCCCCGCCTGCCCGCGGGCGGGCGCGCCGGCCACCGCAGGCCGCAGGTTGAGGCACCGAAGGAAGAGCTGCTGCGGATCCGGGGCGCCGCCGTGCACCGCGCCCTCCCCTGCCGGGGCCCGCGAGCGGCCGGCTTCCACCCTGCGGTGGATGGCGTTGTGCGCGTTCAAGCTGTCCAGGTTTGTAAACAGGTTCCCGCACTTGGTGCAGACTTCGTAGAGGGACAGGCCAGCCACGATCATCTCCTCCTGCACCACGTTGTTGATGGTGGCGATGGGGTCCGGCTCGCTCCTGGGTTTGTTCTTGCTCCCGGTCTTGGGCCCGTGCGCCTTCATGTGGTTCTTGAGGAACCACGGCTCCTTGAATCTCCGGCCACAGATGTGGCAGCCGTGGTCAAAGGAGCCCCTGTGCTTCTTCATGTGAGCCTTCAGGAACCAGGTCTGGCTGAAGGCCTGGCCGCACACCTCGCAGGGGAACTCCCCGGGGGTCAGCTCGGGCTTGCCGTTCTCCACGTAGGCCTCGGCCCCGCTGGGCACCTGCGCGGTGATGTGGTCCTTCTCGATGTGGCTCAGCAGGGACTCCTCCCGCAACGTCATGTAGCTGCACAGCCGGCACCGGAGGGGCTTGTGGGCCTGGTGCACATGCTGCTCCAGGTCCTTCTTGCGCTCAAACTTGCACTTGCAGAAGGAGCACCGGGCGGCCGCCTTGCCCTCGTCCGGGGCGCTGGCGGCCCCCTCAGCCTCCTTCTTGCTGCTGCGCAGCAGGATCTTGCTGTCGTCCACCGGGGCGGCCCCGTTGAGGACCTTGTTGCAGGCGGAGGTGCTCTTGGTGGGGCTGGTGCAGCCGTCCAGGCCCTCGGACGCACGCAGCTCCCCGGCCTCAGGCTCGCGGCCCTGGGTCAGGGAGCCCGTGCGGTGGCTGCGGACGTGGATCTTGAGGTTGCCCTTCTGGGAAGCCCTGTGGTCACAGTAGGGACACTTGTAGGGCTTCTCCCCCGTGTGCTTGCGCATGTGCTGTGACAGAGAGCTCTGGAAGGGGAAGGTCTTGCCACAGATGCAGCAGCTGTGGCTCAGGGCCTTGTCTCCGTCCACCTCGGGGCTCCTGCTGGCCCCGGTGGGGCTCGGGCCCCTTCTCAGCTCCACCTCGGCCGCACGGGTGCGATCCATCTCCAGGACCAGGGCTCCCCAGCCAGGGCAGGCGCGGCGTTCTGTCACACGGGCCGGACCTCGTCTTATCTCTCCATTTTCAGATGAGGCTTCTGCTTCCCAGCTGCAGAGATGCACCTGCCAGGGCAACCTGCATGTCCTACCTGGAAGCCATGGCAGGCAGCGGAGAGCACCTAGAACAGAAAAGACACGAGAGATCTTAGGAACGAGGTTGCCTGTGCCCACGGGGAGCCGGCAACATCCACGGAGAGTGACGGGCCCGCTCCTGAAAAAGAGCCAGCCAGTCCCAAAGGAGACACCGACACAAATCCAAGTACGCATACCAGCAGCTGCTTTCCTCTGAAAGAGAGATAATTAAACAATTACTGATAACTGTATGCTAAATCGTTACAATAAATAACCTTATGCGATCGTATGCTAGAGTCATTCTTCTCAGAAAGGTCCCACATCTGTAGGGAGACCCTGAGGTGAAGAGGTTGTGGCAGCGTGAGCAGCACAGACCACGGAGGGGCGGGTGCGAATGAGGAGCACGGGGAAGGGACCAGGGAGAGGGTGGCAAGGGACACAGAGACACAGCCCGTGCCCAGGACACGTGAGCCCCATAGGCAGTTGGCAAACATACTCCCGTGTGTAGCTGTTGGGGAAACAAGGCTTCGGGACAGAGGCAGACGCACCCCGAGCTCGTGCAAGGTCTGTGGCTGGAACCCGCTGCTCAGGACCGGCTGCCCAGCATGGAGGCCCCCGCGGACACCGCCTGCCGGCGCCCAGGGCCACAGAACCACCACCTCTTAGAAGAGCCCCGACCCTCCCGCCACCACCCGTCCCGTCCCACGCTTTTGCTCCTGCAACACCACCGCAGCCCAACCCCCAAAGGGCACCGAGACTCCGGCTGGAGGGTCCCAGGGCAGAACAGCCTCTAGACCCCAGGTGTCATGCAGTCACCCCCAACCCCTCTGCACAGGTCACACACCCATGGTGCCTTCCCAGGGAGGCTGACTACACCTCTCCCTGGCAACAGCAGGCGTCACAGTGCACGTCACTGTCAGGTTCATGCCCATCCCACCTCCAGAGACGAGGGGCGGGCCCTGTCGGAGCCACTCCTCCAGGTGGCTGGCTGCTTCCGGCACCCTGTGCATAGGCAGAGACAAACCAGACAAGGGAGGTGCCCAGCGCCGAGCCCGGCACAGGCAGGCCATCACCCACGCGTCGGGAAAGCTAACCGCGATGCCTGGAAGCCGCCAGAGAGGCCCAAGACGATACACACCAGAAAGCAATTATCGGCAGTAAAAACAAGAATCTCCATCTGACTTGTGATAAGCAGAATAAGCAAAACAGCGAGCCCACGAGAAAGGATAGGAGAGAGAGCATCTCCCAGAACAGCCTTCCGACGGGTCAGAAAGGGAGCAACGGGGCACCACAGCTTCCCTGGGACATGGTCTACTGAGCCTTCTTACCGCTGAGCATTAGAAACGGAGCCGGGATTGTGAAGGTCTTCCTGCGGGGGTGGGAGGACTTGCACGGAGAGGCACCCAGATAGGCAGACTTTCTTTAAATATAGCCCTGACATATATAAAGGAAGCCCTCTTTTTACAAACTCACAACCTCACACACATTAAGAACCTGTACTATAGAATTTATAAAACATGAAGAAGCTATAGGTTTCTGGTTTTGAAGCAGTGTACTAATACACATTTTCTGCTCCCAAATGAAAGGTTCTCTCCCAAAAGACCCTGGGCGGCAACTCTTTGTCTGCTCTGGGTTCTGCAGCCTGACATGCCTTCTGGAGGAGACACAGAGAAGGGTGCTGACAACGGGACAGGGGAGTGAACAACGCAGGAGAACCCGCCCTCCAGGAGGGGTTCAGAGGCAGGGGTGCAGAAGCCCTCTGTGACAGATGCCCTCTGGAAAGACGACACACCTGCTTCCTCCAAACGCCTCCTCCCGCAGAAGAAGAAATCTTGCTTAGTAGAAAGAAATCTTGTTTAGTAGAAATCTTATTTAAAATTATAAATTTTGGAACACCTTTTGATAAAGCCCCGTGGTCGTGGGGTTACGGGGCACCGGAGGAAACCAATACGATCAGAGCAGCCAAGTCTGGAAAGGGGCCGAAAGCAGAGCCACGCGCAGGTAACCCTTCTTCTAGAGGCTAACGGGGGCACAGGGTATCCCCTGCCGAGAGAGCCCCCAAAACCAACGCCTCCAATAAAGTGCCTAAATAAAAACTGCCTGTGAAATTGCACAAATGAGATTAACAAGAACACCTCCTGGCGACTGAAGCTAATTTAAATCATCTTTTCAAGGTGTTTTGGTCGTGGCACAACCTCTGGAAGGCTCTGTGTGTTGCTATATACGGGTTACACGGCAAGTGATCCGCGTGCATCCCCTCTACCCCGCGTTGATGTCATCCCCTCAAGACGCTGAATGTGAAACACTGTAGAGAAGTCGGAACAAAACCTAGTATTCCTATTTCGCTCAAGGATCTAATCTGGGTATAAATATCTTAGAGTTCAAAGAATCATAAGTAATTTTACGAAGAAAAAAACACTGGAAATTGGAGGCTCTGGAGTAACCACAGCATCCACTGGCCTTCCCGGCGGTCGGCGAAGCCCGCCGGAGTCGGCCGCTCTGCAGCCCGAGGGCTGAGACAGCCGCGAAGCCGCCACACAGCCGCGAAGCCGCCACACAGGCAAGGGCCCATGGAGCGCCGGTGCTCCACCAGGTAGGGGCGGCAGGTGGCAGCTCACAGTCACCTGCAAACGAAGGCAGCCCCTCCAGGGGAGACTCGTTCAGACCCCCTCAGTGCCCACTCCGCGGCCGCTGCACTCCTCGTGCTCCGCTACCGTGAGCTCAGCACCCCGGGGCACCGAGGGCGGGGAGTGGCAGGTCAGGGGTCTGCGCCCCAGCACGAGCCCGGGGTGACACCCCATTAGGAGCCCTGGTCCCCCGTCAGCCAGCCAGGTGGCTCTCGGGGGGCGACCCTCCCAGCCCCGGCTCCTCTCCTCATACCCAGGAGGCCAGGGTCAGGGAAGCGGCCCGAGACCCGTGCGGCCGTCCGCACACCGCAAACTGCTGCCCGGTCCAGGCCTCGCATGTGACACCAGCCGGTGCCGCCCCTGTGGCCCGTGGGCCCCGGCGAGCTGCCGGGAGAGGAGCAGGCGTGTGCGCCGCCGGGGCCGCCAGCGCGGGCGGGAGGAAGGGGTTCGGCAGGTCCCGGGTGCGCAGAGCGCCAGGCCGCGAGGCTGCCGGTCCACGGGGAGGGGCCCGCGCTCCCCTTTCTCTCCGGGGGCTGCTCCGGCCTCTGCACACCGAGCAGGGCAGCCCTCCGGGCCGGCTGAGCAGGCCACGCGCCTGCTCCCAACCCGGACTCCTGGGGGCCCCGGTTCCCGCACTCCCCCTGCCCGGGCGCAGGCCTGGGCGCCGTCCCCTCAAGAACCCAAAAACCAGACCATACAGGTCTCCGTCTCAGGCTCCCTCCAAAACCAGCAGAAAGCCTTCACCCAAGCCGACAGGGCCCCGCCGTGCCCGGGCAGTTCGCAAGCCAGGACGCGAACAGGCGCAGCCGTCAGCAGAACAGGCTCCGCTTTCTCTTTTGTTTTCCACTTCTCGGCCCAGCCCCATCGTTCAAAACTCAGCGCTGCTCCAGGTCCCGGGGAGAGCCGCACAGCCATCACCAAGGAGAAAACACATCAACACAGAAACGGGGGAAATGCCCTAATAGTTAATGCTTAACTATTTAAGCCCTGAACGCCGCTATCTTAAGGAAATCCTAACGTCAACGAAACGGTCTCCACTCGAGAAAGTTCCACGAAGCGGCCCCTTCTGGGCGCCCACAGTCCACTAACGGGGTTTCCTGAGAACCTCTAAAGCCACGGTCCCAGAGCGAGTCCCAGCCACCGGCCCTCCTCCATCTGCAGCCCCATCACGGAGCTCTGTGATCTTCTTAGCTGCAGGCAGAAACTGCTATTTAAGACAGGGTCGTTGCTTCTCTTCCAAAAAAGAACAAGAATGCAGTCATTGGAGCTCTGAACTTAAAAATGCACCCCACGCGGCCGCCCCAGTTGGAGGCTGGCGGAGCCGCAGGCGGCCCCCCGGCACCCCGGCTTGGCAATCGCCTTGAAAAACCTCCGCCCACCCACGTCCCTGAGACCAGAGGGTCTCAGCTGGTCTCTCCACGCTCCTCTCGGTCCCCAGTGGGGAGCGGGTCACGTGCGGACACCACCGTGGGACAAGGCGACAGACTGTTCTGCTCTAGGCAGATGCACTTTTGTCCAGAACTGCCTTTGACTCTCCCAGACAGACAAGCACATACCACATGGGATTCGCTGCTCCAGCTTTCCCTACAATAACACGTCCACCTAAAGATAACTAGTGTTGTAAAATGTGTGAATAAATGTCAGCTCTTTGTGCTGACCAGAGCATGTCGGGTCCCAGCAGCAGGACCACGAAGCGGGCAGCGCGTGGAGGGGAAAGCAAACACACGTCTGTGCTTTTGCTGACCCAGCACAACACGCCACCCCCACGGACATCCGTACACGATGGCCCCATCTGAACGCGGTTTTCCCATGATGAACCCGTTTTGTTGTCACCGTATCCCAAACTTTGTCCAAGGCTGTAACTGGGAACTTGCCAGACAAGATTATAATTTAATTGTTTATCCATAAAAATGGCTTGCTGATGAGGGTTTTAAAATAGATTTCCAACGGAACACTCACTCTGTGTGTGTGTTTCTCTAGAGAGAACAGTCTGAAGCTACTCTTTAAAAATGCCTTCTACATTTTTTGAGATGTGATTTTGTAAAAGGTAATTTGATCATATCGATAAAAAAGTGGTGAAGGTAAAATGTTTTTAAGAAAATAAAATCGCATATTCGTAATGTACAAAATGCATTATAGGGATATGGGGAAGGGTTTAAGAGGCGATATAAAAGCTGCGAAAATATAGTATGAAGCTAAACTTTACAAAGCAATCGTGAGAACACAGAAATAAATGACCCACGAGCTGTAAACACAGAGGTGCGGGGTTGCCGCCACACCTCTCAGACACTCCCTGTGCCTGCATGCCACAACTTACCGGATCTGTGACAAATTTACTCTGTGGGTCAAGGCTCCAACTCACAAATCCCTTCTCTAAGTGAGGATCCTGGGGTCTGCATCTGTGACCGCATACAAAGCAGGACAGTCACTTCCGGAAGCGTGCCCTGCTGCAGCAGCTCCCTGTGAGGACCTAGGGGGGTGCAAGTCTCCTGCCCTAAGTGAGTCCCGTAGGGGCAAGACCTGGACACCTAACACCCGGGATGGAGAACCAGACTGCCGGACAGCCAGAAAGCCGGACAGCTGGATAGCCAGATAGCTGGACAGTCGGACAGCTAGACAGCCGGACAGCCGGACAGTCGGACAGCTAGACAGCCGGACAGCCGGACAGTCGGACAGCTAGACAGCCGGACAGCCGGACAGTCGGACACCTAGACAGCCGGACAGCCGGACAGTCGGACAGCTAGACAGCCGGACAGCCAGGTAGCCGGAAGGGAGAGCACAGCCAAGGGATCTAGAAGAACCCACGTGCACCCCTGCATCTCTGCCGGGGAGAGCACCACACAGACAGCCTCACAGGCCAGCAGAGTCCCACTGAATACAGGTTTCATCCCAGTTCCTGAGAGCTTGTGGGGCACCAGGCCACTTACTGGATCCTAACAACTCAAAGAAACGAAGCAGGCTTGGGCTAGAGAAACCCAGAAGTCACAACGGGAAACACGTCCACACACAGAAAACAATGTCCTGGCAGTGGACCAGCAGAGCAGGAGGATGCTTCCAGAAGCACAAGGAGGCACGTGGTGACCTTCATGGACGAGAGTGGCCGCGGTGTTCTAGGGAGCTCGAGGCTCTGTCCGGAACACGGGGATGTGGCAGAACCCTCGGTCAGCGCGATTCCCCCCAGGGCGGAGACCCAGCCACAAATCCCACTGGTCTCACCCTCGACTCTCCCCTCCTCCTCCTCAACACCCAGCCCCTTCCCCCACACCCTCAATACACTCCTGAATCCACGCACCCCCTATCCCGAGCCGAAGTAGGCATTCCAGACAGAGACCTGGGCCAGCCTGAGACTTCCACCCTTCACAGCCTCTATGCCCTGCAGATGAGGCCCAAACTCCCCCACAAGCACCTGAGCCCCCACACTGCTGCAGGCGAGTCTCCTGGGCCCCTTCTAGGACCGTGAGCTCTGCTCCATGCCCAGGCAGACACACACTCACTTTATCTCGAGCCTCACACATGCAGTTCCCACCCCACCCACACACAGGAGGTCTCACCTGACATCTCACCAGACCCCTAGGAGCTGTGCCAGCTCTCCGCATGGCCCTGGCCCTACTCTAGCCCACATCTGCACGGCTGCTTCACCTGCCCCTCCTGTGTTGGAGGACAAGCCTTCTCCCCACTGCGTCTCCACACTAGCACAGAGCGAGCACATGTTGAGCATCACGGTGCTGTGGGAGGTGGTCTGGCCCATAAGCTTCCAGGTCAGACTCCCCAAGATCAAACCCAAGTTCTGCCACATGGCTCAGATCAGCTGTGTGACCCGTCTTCCCCTCTCTGGTCCCCAGCCCACTGCACTTTTTAAATGTAAGTGACGGGTATGATAATTACAGTAGAGTAATTCTGTGAGGCTTAAAGTAACGCATTCTAGGTTCAATGTTTAACACACAGGAAATGTTGAAGACGTTATACATTATTATTATTAACTGCTGAATAAGTAAATGAAAGGTCAGTGTAGGACCCAAAGATACCTTACTCACTGAGAGGGACAGTAATTTGGTTAAATAAATTCAAAAGGACAAAATAATACAAGTTTAGGAAACTAAATGAGAAATCACTAGGGACCCTTGTGCGCTCCGTGGGCCCTCACAGGTCCACTACAAAAGGGCATTTAATCCAACTAGTAAGACTTCAGCAGCTACAAGCCTCCACAGCACACGTGCTCAAACACATTCTAGCTCCCAAACTCTTCACAAAAACTAAACTTTAACACAGGCTAAATATTAACTAATATTTGAGAACTGCTTATTTTGTTAGGTTGGCAGTACAGGAGAATGGTCTTAGTTTTTGAAAACGTGAATGAAGTAATTTGGAGGTGGTTTAAAAAAAAAGAAAGGCAAAGTTATCAAAATGTCCGCGACCGCTAGATGTAGACAGAAGATGCAGGTGTGTTTACTTGTCTGATACCGAAACCAGACAAGGACGCCACGAAAAAAAGACAATTACAAGCCAATATCCTGGATGACCAGCGACCCAAAACTCTTCATCAAAATATTAGCAAACTGAATTCAACGATACATTGAAAGGTTCCTGCACCATGATCGGGTGGGATTTATCCCAGGAATGCCAGGATGGTTCAACGTCCACAAGGCAGTCAGGGTGGTACACTACGTAGACCAAATGAAGGATAAAAATCACATGATCATCTCAACAGATGCAAAAAGAAGGTTTGACAAAATTCAACATCCATTTATGATAAGACAACAGCAGCCCTAGAGAGACCGTATTTCAACTTATTAAAGGTCACATATGACAAACCCACAACCAACATCACACTCAATGGGAAAAAAGCTAAGAGCTTTTCTCCTAAGATCAAGAACAAGACAAAGATATCCAGCCTCAACACCTTTATTCAACCAACTACTGGAAGGCCTCACTAGAGCAGTTACAGAAAAAAACAGAAAATAAACCACTATTTGTAGATGACATGATATCATATACAGAAAACCCTAAACACTCATCGAGAAACTGTTAGAGTAAAAAAATTCAGGAGTCGTCAAAGGATACAAAATCAACATACAGAGATCTGTGGCATCTCTACACATTAGTCTCTACACATTAGTAACAAACTACCAGAATTTAAACTGAGAAAGCAATCGCAGGGGCTCCCGGGTGGCCAACTCTTGGTTTTGGCTCAGGTCACGCTCTCATGGGTCATGAGATCGAGCCCCATGTCGGGCCCCACACTCACCACAGAGTCTACTTGAGATTCTCTCCCTCTGCCCCCGATCTGTGCATGCGCACGCATGCGCTCCATAAATAAATGAATCTTTAAAAAAAGAAAAATAACCAACGCCATTTGTAATTGCATCAAAAAGAATAAAATACCTAGGAATACACTGAACCAAGAAGATGAAAGACCTGTACACTGAAAATTACAAATGTTTAGACACAAATAAATTAAAAGATATCCTGTGCTCACGCATTACAAGAATTAGTATTGCTACATCATCCATATTACCGAAAGCAACCTACAGATTCAACGCAATCCCTACCCAACATCCAGTGGCACTCTCCACAGAACTAGAACAAACAACTCTAAAATCTCTACGGCATCCGGAAGACCCCAAGGAGCCAAAGCAAGAAGAACTAGGCCGGAGTCATCAGGCTCTCTGATTTCAGGCTGTACCACAAAGCTACAGTCATCAAAACAGTATGCTGTTGGCATAAAAACAGACACATTGATCAAAGGAACAGAACTGAGAGTCTAATAATAAACCCACATGTATACAGACCATTAATTTACAACAAAGGGGCCAAGAACACACAATGGTGAAAGCAGTGTCTTCAATAAATGATGTGGGGAAAACTAGGCAGCCACATGCAAGGGAATGGAACAAGCTTCTTATCTTACCATACACAAAACTAACTCAAAATGGATGAAAGACTTGAGTGTGAGACATGAAACCATAAAACTCTTAGAAGAAAAAGTAGGTAGAAAGCCTGTGAGTCCTCGGTTTTAGCAGTATGTTTGAGCCCAACTCAAAAGGCAAGGGAAACAATAGCAACAATAAACCAATGGGACTACATCAAACTAAGAAGCTTCTGCACAGTCAAGGAAACCACCATCAAAACAAAAAAGGTAACCTAGTAGGAGAAGATATTTGCAAATCCTATGTCCAATAAGGGGTTATTAATATCCAAAATACATAGAAGCTCCTACAGCTTGACAATTAAAAAAACAAGCCACCCGACTAAAGAAATGGGAGAAGGATCTGAAGCAGCATTTTTCCAAAGACATCCATGTGGACAACAAGCGCGGGAAGCAGTGCCCAACATCACAAATTACTAATAATTATAAATCAAAGCACAATAAGAGATCATCTCACACCAGTCAGAACAGCAATGATCAAAAAGACAAGAAATTACAAGCATTGATGGAATGTAAAACAGTACAGTGATTCCTCAAAAAACTAAGAACAGAATCACGATACGATGCCCCTGGTTCCACTTCTGGTATCTACCTGAAGAAAACAAAAACACTGTAACACTATTTCCAAATGAGACCTGCACGCGCCCACCCCGTTCACGCAGCGTTCCTGACAGTCATCAAGATACGGAAGCAACCTAAGTGTCCACCAGAGGATGATCGGGCCAAGAGGACCAGGTGTGCAGACACAGACACACGCGGTGGAGTACTACACAGCCACGAAGAAGAACGGAATCTTGCCATATGCGATGACACAGAGGGACCCTACCAGCATCAGGCCAAGTGAAGTCAGTCAGAGAGACGAAGGCAGATACTGTATGATTCCACTCATCTGTGGAATCTGGAAAAAAAAAAAAAAATAGCAGTATTAAAACAAAGTCATAGATACAGATCAGTGGTTGCTCCAGGGGGAGAGGGTGAGCGAAATGGGGGTCCCTGTGCGCGGACAGGCGGTGTCTGGTCTTTGGTGGCCATCATGCAGTAGCGCATACAGATGGCATATAAAACTGTTGCACACCTGACGCCTGCAGAATGTTCTGTACCAAGTGCACCTCATTAAAAACAAAGCAGAATGTTGGTATGTTATTCAGTCAAAAGGAAGTGAATAAAAATAAATTAATATAAATAAAACACCTCAACATTTTTTAATCTCCGTTGCTGAATCTAGACGGTGAGTGTATGTATGTCTATCATTCTTCCAATTTTTATGGATCTTGGAAGTCTTTTTACAAAACAAACAACAACAACAAAAAAACTCCCATCTGCAGCCTCAGGAAGGAACACAATTCAAAGCAGGGCTCTGGGGAGGCCTGGGGGACCCCTCCCCCCACCTCCCCCTTCCCAACCCCTCCCCCTCCCAGGCCTGGAGGAAGCTCCGAAGGCTCCAAGGAATGTGGTTCAAGAACATCATCTTTTGTTAATTCCAGTCTTCAAAATTCAGAAAAGAAAAGAAAAAAGAAAAATCATCTAAATAATAAACCGTTTACATGAGAAGCAGTATTTACGAGACTGCTCAATGCAGAAAAACCCCGGGATCCACTCAGAGCTTGGTCACAGCCGTGCCGCGGGCAGCAGTGGCCTTCTCCGGCCAGAGGAGCCCGCCCGGGCTAGCTCCTGGGGCTCAGGGGGACCCCACCCGCGGCTTTCCAAGGGAAAAAAACGCGGTCATGCAGTTGAGGTCTCTTTCCCACACTGCAAACAATCATTTACTAATCAGTTAAATGCGGCCTCGCCAAGGGGAAAAGGGAAAACGTCCTGCGTTTTTGAGCAGTCAGCCTCTCTCTGCATCTACGGGCAACCTCGCCTCTCTCTGCATCTACGGGCAACCTCGCCTCTCTCTGCATCTACGGGCAACCTCGCCTCTCTCTGCAACCTCGGGCAACCCCGCCGTCTTCTGCATCTACGGGCAACCTCGCCTCTCTCTGCATCTACGGGCAACCTCGCCTCTCTCTGCATCTACGGGCAACCTCGCCTCTCTCTGCATCTACGGGCAACCTCGCCTCTCTCTGCATCTACGGGCAACCTCGCCTCTCTCTGCAACCTCGGGCAACCTCGCCGTCTTCTGCTCTGTGAAGGAAACCGACACGGAGCAGAAGCCGGCCAACTCTGCTCCTTTCCCCAAAATGGTCCAAGATCACTCTATCGACATCTGCTCCTGAGCAAGGAATCCAGAGTAACTCTAATATTTTGAGCAATTTGCCTAACCAAACAAGTCTGCAAGTTTCTTCCAACAGACCCGAACCAGAGTGGGAGAGGCCAGGCCTCTCAGGCTCCCGGGGCTGCGGGAGCACGGGCGGGGGCCCTTCCTGCTCCGAGCCCAGTTTTCGGGTTTAGGGAAGCAGAAGCTAAAGCCTGCCCTGTCTGTCAAACAACTCTCCCTGGGGTACTTTTGCAGTTCTGGCTCATTCATTAACCATCTCCCACCACCAAGAAGTAGGTCTGCTTTCCTCAGCAGCTGGGGTGCCTCTTCCTGTGTCCCCTGGCCACCTCCTAGGGAGCCCCGGGCTTCCTGCCGCAGGGGCTCCCCCCGCCTATTGTGCAAGGCTCTGGCAATGGGAGATCTGCGGAATCTGGAGTCTGGCAAGCCGGGAGGATCCCGTAGGAGACCGCAGCTCTCCACGGACGGAGGCTCGGGCATTACGGGAGGGGTAGAGCTCCAACCCGCAAGTCACAGAACAAAAACACTGAGTCTCCAGCAGGGCCTGGTGGGACACTTCCGAAAGCTTGTCCCCAGAGCAGAGGGGGCTGCCCCCCCCCCACGACAGGGCATGCCCAGGATCACAGGCCCCGTGGGTGCTGGGCCCGGGGGTGCAGTCACTGTCCGGCTGTCCGCCTGCAGACAATGAAATGAGCTTTGCTTGTTACACTGTAGTATTATGGGCCTGAATTAAAATACATCATTAAGATCCTGCACAGGCTTATCTACTGCGGAGACAAAAAGCCTATTCTTTTAACAAACGGGGAGAAATTCCATAACAACAATGAGGAGTTCCTCTCTGCACACAGCAATCTGCCCCAGATTAACAATCCCAGGCTTATAGTCCGCGGCCACCGAGTCACTCCGTGAACTGATGCTTTCACTGCTGGGCGGTTGCGGACCGAAGCTGACAAGGCCTCGAGGCTGCCTGGCTCGGGCCAATCAATAATCCATTATGAGCAAACTACATTTCCACTCTAATAAGAAGACATGAATAAAAGGCCACCAGAATCAGCAGCATTCACAAGAAACCCCACCCCACCGCCCCACTGTGCGGAGAAAGCACAGAAACCCACTATCCCAGGGAGGGAGGCGCGCACAACCGCCCACGGGCGAGGCAGGCCCTATTTCCAAGCGGGAACACTGTGCTCAGACCATGGTGCGAGGGCACCCGCTTTAAAGGTAAGTCCAAAAATGCTTTGTTCAGAGCACGAAGTAGAAGAAAAAAACAGCAACGCAACAGCGACAAAATCCCACTTTCTCCAGCAAAGGTTTCCCTTAAGTTCTTCAGCACCCCACACCCAAAACGTCAAGTGAGGGCCACCGCTTTCATGGACCCCAAATGTAACCAACTGTCCCTAATACGGTTTCACTGCGCGACCGGCACGGTCTCCGGGCAGGGCTGGCGCAGACCCGCCGCCGTCTGGCCTCCACCCACGGCCGGGGCCCACGGGAGCAGGCGCCGCTGCGGGAGCTGCGGACCAGGCTCTGCCACACGCGCGCCTGAGCTCCTGGTCCCCGAACGGACAGCCTCCATTTTCACCTCCAGAGAGACGGCGGAAATAGACCAACAGCAACAACTGTCCGCGCTGTATTTCCAAGAGAAAATATGAATTAACATCAGTATCAAAGCCGCCTGCACGTCCTTGGACGGAAATAGAACGACCGGGAAGTCAAACCTGCCCCTGCGGGGGGTGAGCAGAGCAGACGAAGGCGCCGTCTCCTTATCGATCACATCCGGGAGCGACCGGGAGTGACGAGGGAAGACGCGGGACTTTTCCCTCCCCGGTCACTAATAACAGACCCAGAAAAATCCTAAGTAGGCCTGGAGACGTTCACCCAGAAGCCTCCACGTGCAAACAAACAGGGCCGGGTGTTTTCCATCCACAGGAAAGCAGCGTCCTGCCACTAGTTTTTCTTTCTTTGCTCTCCAAAATCAGTGCCTCACTCCTGCTGGCCCTTTACCGTTTCCAAGCCTTATACTGCAAAGTGACGTTATCAATCTCTTTGTTCCTAAAAAAGTGAACTTCTCTCAGCTGGGGGGGGGAAAAGAAGAAGAAGAATTAGACGGTAAGAGGGCAAAGAAGAAAAGTGAACAGAAGTCAGAGGCTGCTCTGGAATGTTCTGCGGCTAGATTTCCTGCCGGGGCCCCCGGCCGGCCACAAAGAGCGGGGGCCTGGGGGTCCACCCAGCGTCCCTGGAACCGCCAGCACAGTTCATGACCTAGTCAACATCTCCATTAAGAGCCCACGTCCCCCCAGCTGGGCCGCTGGGTGACGTCTGCAGCCCCCAGAGGCTGCCCAGCGTTTTACAAAGAGAGAGAGCAAGTCACTCGCTTCATTCCACGAGCCACAAAAGCGTCCGGTTTCACTCTGACAGTCTTGCCATGCTGCATCCAGACGGGGAAAGCCTAAGTTTCGAATAATCCAGAAATACTGACAACCCGGAGAACCCCAAAGAAAATCAAGACTCATAAATTTCTAGTTTTAAAACAGACACGGGAGATCCGAAGGCTCTAGATAAAGTGCAGGTAAAATCCCATTTACAAGTGGCTGGTAAGTTTTTATCCAGCTTGACCTCCAGAGTGTGCAAATTATCACCAATTCAGTGCCTAATATCAGTGTTTTTAAAGAAACTGTCAACAGTGAAAACAAAATAACCCTGTGTAGAAACTCGCCACATTTTCTCGCTGCGTCAGACTCCCTGGTCTACTGGACGTACCTTGTTGAGATTTTATTAGTTGATCATAAAACATATTTCAACAGAAATTCGTTTCTACAAATAAGCTCTTTTGCTCCAAGTAAACCAAGAACAAAGGATAGTATTTGCCCCCCAAACCACTAACAGTGACCTCTTTTCCAGACTTTTACCTGAAACCGATCTATTTCTCCCCGTGTAAGAACACAGACGGCCGTGAGTACCTAGACCTGACATGATCACTCTCCTCTGTGCTTTTCATGGACAGCCTGGAAGTCCCCCCTCAAATAAAGAACCGTGCCCAAGAATACAAAGAGAGATGATTCCGTGCGGCAAGCCATGAAACATTCTGTGAAACGTCACCTTCCGAGGTAGGACTGTTGAGCACAGAAGTCCGCCCCCCAAAAATCCCTTCACTAAGAGCACACGGGACAAATAAACTTTGGTGATCAATTTTACTGAATTCTAAGTAACTGCACACAAAACATTTTCTGTAAAGACACCCTGAATGGAGTTTATTTTGGCAGGACAGTTGAAAAGCCTATCATGTAAGAAATCATCGAAGACTTTCTTGGCCCCTGTACAAACACCAATCAATACTTTGAGAGAATCAAAATCAGAAAAGGACAGATCTTCCCCAAATGCTTTCGTATCTAAGCACATTCAGGATAACCAGTTCAAATGCTCCAGACCCATTACGGCCAGTAACTGCTGCAACGTGACCTAGTTTACCACTCGCACACACAACACCTCCGAGGCCAGCTGGGTGCTGCAGCCTCGTACGGAGGGCGACCTATCAGAGAATGTTTACAAAGAGCAATTCTTGACAAGAACATGATGTCACATCGCCCCAGGATTTATCCCGCATTGCTTGTCTAAAAATATATTTTCAACCACACTTAATGACACATCCCTGCAAGTCCTAACTTCTGCAGATAAAAGACCACGTCTACCTTCCTTGCAAAGAACAAAAACGGATAAACATGCGAAACTCCACTCTCATTCCCCGGAAGAACGCTATTGTGTATCCGGCTGCGAAAGTCAGGGAAACTCTGCATGTGAAGCGATCGTAAGTGATCTCGCAGAAATGAGGGCGGGATGTTTCCTAAGCCAAAACGTCTCACCCGGCAACAGCTCTGAGGGAAAGTGACCACAAAATACAACACAGCAGCTTTTGGGGTTTCAGAGCTCGCAGGCCCGGCGCCCGCCCCCCAGGCCCGGGGAGGGATGGGAGATTGTGCTTGCAGAAGTGCCCTCCTGCTTTGCTGAAGGAGCGCAGCGTTGCCCGGGCTCCCAGAGACACAGCAGTCACACCGGCTGCTGCAAACGGCGTCCGAGAACCAGGAGACCCAGACGCGGAATCGGGGCCCACCTCCAGAGCCTCCTGCAAAGACACAGCGAAACCCAGAGTCAAACTGGCAGCGGGCTGGTGCGATCAGGTGTGTGTTAATTCTGTCAACGCTGTCCCTCCCACCATCCAGCATACGGCAGCAGAAAGCTCTAGAAGCCTCCTCCATGCGCTCAGCACAAGGCCCGCGAGCGGTCAGGCCGGCATGGCCAGGCGACAGACCAGGGTTCCCAGGGGCCGCATGGGCCTAGGTGGGAGCCCAGGGCATGCTCGGAGCAGGCAGAGCTCGGGCACCGAGGGCCTGGGGGGCTGCTCTGAAGTTCTGGGGACCGTGACATCCCAGCTGGGGCCGCTGGTTCCCGAACATCACTCGGGAGTCGGAGTTTACAGAGACAAACTCCAGAAACGCCTCTTCGGTGAAAGGAACAGTTACTCGTAACCATACTGTCCAACAGCCACGCGACACCCATGGTTACAGGAGTCTGTCGCCAAGACGCCGGATGACGGTGCACAGGCCGGGTCTCTCGTGAGCACAGACCTCCATGGGAGAGAGAAAACAGCGGAACCCCCCCAATCAACCACGCCCTGCAAAAACAAAACACAACTGGTCTGAAGTATGTTCCAAGTCAGCTACTGGAAGGAGCTCCTGCCCGTCGCGGGACGGTCCCTGTTAGCGGCTAGAAGCCTCCTTTACCTCCGCATCCTCCTGACTTCCCCCCGGAGGGCCCCACCCTGTCTGCGCCCACCCTTCCCTGCCGGAGGCAGGGCAGGGCCCGTCCAGCTGCGATGCCGTGACACGCACCTACTCGGAAAAGCCCACGCTCTGTCCCCACAGATAGGGACAGCGGGCTCTCCTCTCCCCTCACGGGAAACAGCAGATGCTCACTCTAGCTCTGCTGCCTACCACACTCCCTGGGCCGCTGACGCTGAGCAGGCACAACCCTCTGTGCCTTTCTGAACCCAGGGGGTACACGCCCGCACCGCTGGGGGGAACCTGGATGACCGCTGGAGAAACGCAGGACAAGGAGTGAGCACAGCTGAGCCTTTCCTCGTCTCAAGCCCCCCAAAGCGCGCCTCTCTGGACCCACAGGTAACTAAGAACATTCTGGTCATGCACAAAATCAAACAAGCTTCCCAGTGCAGAATCCCATCACCTGGTGCCTCCGGAGACAGCACCGCCCCCAGCAGGGGGGAACCGACCGGAAGCTTCTCGACGCTCACCACGTAGTCAGCAGACGTCATAATTCCAGGGGACGGCCCACGGCCCAGGAAAGTGCACACAGCACATTGTCACCGGACGCGCGACCAAACCCTAACGCGCAGGTTTGCCCGTGTGCTGCAACGAAAAGGCACCATCCACTGATGCCCCGCGGGGGGTTCGCGACCCCAATCCTCAGTACAAATGCGGTTTCTCCGCTCTGCGCTTAAAGTCAGACCGAGCCACTCACACACACACTCGCTGCAAACTACTTTTGATTTCCTTATATTTACACCGAGTTTTGTTTTTGACATTTTTTCCAAACTCGGTCTGTTGCCCGGAAGGTGCCCGGTCACAGCGCGGGGAGGCCGGGCGGGTCGCGCCCGTGGTGCTGGCTGCGGACTACCGCGACGCGAGCCACAGGAAGGGAAAACAGCCGCCCGGGGCTTCACCTCTGCCACAGCACCAAGTGAAGCTGGCAGAGGCCCTGCCAGGAAGACCGCACACACGGAAACAAAATGATGCTTCCGTGGAAGCCCGTGTAGGTAAGCGTGCGTCCCAGCACGTGCGTGTGGCAGAGAACAAAGACCAGCCTGAGTTGCTTGAGTGTTAACCTCCCACCCAGGAAGTCCTCAGACAGGAGACTGGTCTGCGGCCTTAGTCCTTTCCTCCTTCACCTGAACCTGCCTGCATTTCAGAGCAGCACACGGGGACCGGCTTTCTCAGGGAGCGACAGCTTCCTCCAGCCAGTTCTAAAATCTCCTAAGGGAGACCCTTCGGAACTAGGACCAAGAGCCAGTGTTGCTTTCCGGAGAGACGCACACACAGGCTTTGACTCGGGGCCTGCAGTAGAGGCCCTGTGGATCGGTCTCGCCATCTAACAGGGTAATTCCCACCCGCGTCATACTCTGAAAACACAGCTCCATGAGGAAACACGTGGAAAACACGCCTGTCCTCCCGGGACGGTAAGCTCCTCACCCACTCGGGGGGCTGGCCTGGGCCCGGCGCACACCGCGGCCTCCCGCGGGCACGGGACCGTCGCACGTTCAGCTCCGCTTGCGGTCCCAGCCGTGCCGTGACGGAGCTCTTCCAGAAAAGCCCTCTCGGGAGGAAAAACTGGCAGGAAGAGCCCCTGAGTCACGTTCTTCTAGAAGTTCATGGTTTTCCCAGCAGCGCACAGACGGGAGACACGCTCCAGCTTCCAGGCGCAGAGGCTCGGCCCGCACAGGCCAGCGCCCTGAGGAGCCTCTTCTCACAGAGGGGCTCCCCGCGGAGACCCCAGCCCCAAGGACCCTCTGGAGGCGGAGGTGGCCACGACCCGTGCATGGGTCACCGGACACCCGGGCTGGAGGCCGGGGCTTCGTGCACAGCAGGACAGCAAGCGGAACCAGACACCTGCTCCTGAGGCTGGTTCTCTGTCTTTATTTTTCTGGAAGGGACAGGAACCGATTTTTATAGCCCACTGAACCATCAGTGATGGCTCACCACAAGCACAGAGCCAGGGAGACGCAGCTTTCCCGGCAGGACAGTAGCCCCCACCACCAGCAGGCCCCATCTCTGTATGCAACCGGCAAACCCTGACAGCATCCTCGGGGTCTGCCTTCGCGTCCCAGCTCTCCGCGCCCCAGCAAACCACCAGCAGGACATCCGCGGGGGCGAGCGGACAAGACCACAGGCAGCCTCCTCACCACCAAGGGGGCCAAGGGCACCTGGTGACCACACTGTTTGAGGGGCCCTGGATCACCCCATGTTCTTGCGGCCATGGGAGATTTAGGGGGAGTCACTGACCACACACAGTCTCTACAGTTGTCAGAGAATGCTTCCCCTTCTTGCATTCCAAACGTGGAGTGAGAAAATGTACATAAAGTCCTCAGGCCTGTGCTGGTCTCCGGTGGGCACTCAGCGAGGGAGGGTCCCTTCCCCGTGTGGCCCCAATTCCAAGATTCAGTAGTCATGTCAGGGACCACGGGGAACCCCGCCGCGGAAGTCCCAGGCCCACATCCGAGGTCCGGTCCCGCACACGGTCAGCAGATGACCGCCAAGCGCACCCCTCAGGCCGGGCGGCCCACATGCTGCTCACGGCTGGGCAGGTCTCTCGCTGACCTGGGCACCGGTGGCTGCGCAGGGAGGGCCTGGCCTCACCCGCTGAGTGGAGGTGCTGAGGAAAATCCCTCCTCTGACGCTCCGGCCAAAGGATTTTCCCCAGATCCAGAGATAAAAACCTACGAAGCCCTTTTTCTTCGCTGCGTAGCATCAAAATACGTTAAAATCACATTTCCTATTTTTCTTCGGGCTTTTAAAGTGATTTTCAAAGTGTTTTTGCCCCAGAAGAGCTTTTGGCGTTTCCGTGGTGGGCCTGGGGTCCCCACAGGGGTGGACCTCACAGGCTTCAGTTTTCCAAACCTGGAGGCACTTTCCAGCAAATTTAAATCAAACCATTTCACAACGTGAACCAAAGGACGACCCACATGATCACCGGAGGAAAGGAAAGAAGAGTCTGTGCTGCACACGTCTCCTTATAAGGAAGGCGAGCCCAACACTCTCCCGCCTCCAGAACGTCCCGTAGGTAAAACACAGACACCGCGGGGCCGGAGTCCACGCACGTCCCACCCACGGCAGGCAGACAAGGACAGGGACGGGGACGGCGCGGGGCAGACATGCCCGGGAAAAGGAAACATCGCCCCCCACGGACACCGACGGCTGCTTCCTCCGCAAGAGCTGGAGGAAAGGGAGGACCGAGCGCAGAGTCCTCGACGCCCACAGCGGCGCCTCCCGGAAGGGCCCGCAGCCGCCCGCCGGCCCCAGCACGCAGCCCCGACCACCCGCAGCGGACGCAGTGCAGGCGCGGGCAGCGCTCCGTCCCGCTCCGGTCACCGGTCACGCGGCGTCCTCCGAGCATCACGGGCCCGGAGGGCGCGGCAGAGTGTCCTCCCCACAAGCCCCGCGCAGCGCGGGCGCCGGGAAAAGTCTTGCGAGCTCGCGCTCTGCCTCGCCCTGACCCCGTCTCCTGACCAACAGGGGCTCTTGTTCACTTACTTCCGATTTGCCCTCAAAGGCCTGTGACCATCTCCCTGCTGTGCAGGAAGAGCGACCCAACGCCGAGGTCAGAGGGAAACTACTGTTTTCTTAAGCACTTTCAACCCCAGGTCTGCAAAACACAAGTCCCGAGCATGGAACAGGAAGGTACCCGCGTCGACCCAAATCTGGCTTCGCTGAGACGGAGTCAGAGAGCAACCAGACCCGCCCGACGCACCCCGTTCACCACAGCCCCCCAGGAAAGGAGCCCGAACCCCCCGCAGCCCCTCCCAGAGCCGGAACCCCTCCCCAAGCCCGTTTCAATGGATCACACGTTTCCCTTGGAGATGTTATTTTTTATTCTTCCCCAGTTTACTTACTGTTGGTTTTTCACTAAGTTTTTTTTTCAAGTGACACTTTTTTAAAAGTTTGCTATTGCTTTTTAGAAAAACATTAACTGCTGCAAATGCACAGACACAGATGTTTTCATGAGACCCAATGGCACCCCGGGGCAGCTCGCGGGAGATGCCGGCGCGCAGACGGGAGGCTTCTCACAGCAGCCGTCGAACCGCAGGCCTGGCCACCCTGGGCACTGGTCAGCTACATCGCCGAAGACCAGCCGCGGGGCTCTCCTGCCGGTGCTCTGCTCTGTCACGGCTCACGCTGCTGGCCACCGAGCGCCGGGCCCCATGGGCGGCTCTGTCTTCTGCCTGGACCATAGATCTAAGGGGCAGGACCTCCACCTCCGCCTGAATTCACGAAACAGACCCTCGGGTCAGGGCTGACTGGGACCAGCAGACCGACCGGTCCCCCGTCCCGGGAGCAGCCGTGCCCAGCGCTGGAAGCCCATCATCTAAATCTCAGCTTCCTCGGTCTCGAGCACTCAGCACGGGTGCCGCTGTGATCATCCAAGCGGAAAAGTACCCGTATGCTGGTGACAGTGAGACTTAAAATGACACTTAAAACATCTCTCCAAGCCAAAAATACAATGCATCTGCTGCACGAGCTACACACAGTGCATGGAAGTCCTTCCTCTCCACCCCAGTGACATACACTTTTCTAAGAACGGGAAGACCCGGGCAGGGCTTCCCCCGAGTCAGAGCTCAGGCTGGATTTCTCCACAGGGTCACACGACGTGTCCCCGAGTCAGAGCTCAGGCTGGATTTCTCCACAGGGTCACACGACGTGTCTTCACGTCCAGGCTCGGGACCTAGAGCTCCTGCCGGCGTTACGGCACATTCGTGGAGCCCCTGGCCATGTCTCACGCTGGTAGCTGGGGGCTCTCGAGGAAGGCTAGGAGGTACCAGGTCACTGGGACCAGGAGTGCAGAGCCCCAGCAGGGACCCGGGGCCAGGGCTGGGGCACGCAAGGCCTCTTCTGCACTCCACGCCCAGTCACTTCACTTACAGAAAGGTTCACAGATTTCCTTTTCTCTTTCCAATTTTTAAAAAACTATTCAGCAATGTGTCGTTTAAGGCCTGAGCTGCATCGGATCCCTCAGGACCCTGGGGCAGGGCCGGGGGTGGACGGGTGGCCGGGCGTCAGGGGACCCCAGCACAGGCCCGGCCCCGGAGCGCTCCAGGCACGAGGCTCCCGGCAGACGCCACAGCCCCACGCACAACCTGGGCAACCTCGTGCAAACTGCTGCCGACCGCGGGTCTCCCGCGTTAGGGTTTGTTCACTGAAGCACTAATTTCTTTCTGACTTAGTTTTTCCTTGCCTGAAATGACATTTCACCGTGAGGGCGCTGAGAGGCCATTTCCTGCCTCTGGACACCTCGGGCAGAACGAGGAAGAAGAAACAGAAAAGATTTTATTCTTTGGCACCAGTTCCTCAGTGCAGGAAACTCAGAGGAGAAAGAAGCCTTTGAAAAACCCTATGTACCATCCCCTGTGGGCCAAGGAGCGGAGAAACGCTCTGATGGGGCCCCTTTCCAGACGGCGCACAGGAGAAAAGTTCCAGAACAAACCGTGAGATGCAAGAGGAGACGGACCCCAAGGGCAGCGCCTCGGAGAGAGCCGCCCCCACCTCCTCATCATGACATCACTGCAGTCACGAAAGACGGAGGAAGTGGCCCTGGAATGACCAACGCGCAGGTCAGCCAGCCCGAGAACTGCAGGGCGGAGCCGGCGAGCAGAGCCGCTCGCGTCCGTGCCTCCGTCCCACGGACACACGCACCACGGCACACCCGACCGGGGCTCCGCCGCGCATCCAGGGCGAGGGCAACAAGGGACGTCTGCGGGGACCACCCGGCCAGAGGGGGTCTGGGTCCCGGGACAGCAAGAAGCGCGGAGGGACACAGGCAAGGCTTGGGGCGCAGAGACGCTGCCGCACTCATGTCCACCTTTCCAGACCGGACAAACGCGCAGCTCGCGCAGGGGACGCTGCGCCGAGGGGCTGTGGGAACTCCATCCACGCAGACTGACTGCAAAACTGCAGTGAAAGGACACAGCCCCGCATCACCCAAACAATACGACGCCAGGGATCTGCTCCTCTAAGAGCTCTTTGCCTTCTTTAAATAAAACAGTGTCGGCCTGTGAAGAACAAGTCAACGAAGGGCGCCTGGGTGGCTCAGTCGGTTGAGCATCTGCCTTCGGCTCAGGTCGTGATCTCAGGGTCCTGGGATCGAGCCCCACATCCAGCTCCCTGCTCATCGGGGAGTCTGCTTCTCCCTCTCCCTTTGCCCCCAACTTGTGCTTGCCTTCTCTCAAAAATAGATAGATAGATAGATAGATAGATAAATAATATCTCTAAAAAAAAAAAAAAAAGTAAATGAAATAAAACTACAGAGACAGGCCAACATGTGAGAGGCAGAGAGCAGTCCCCAAACCAAGGTATGTGATGCCGTGGAGCCGTCCAGACAAAGAGATGGAGGTGTCCCTGGCCTGGGGACATGCAGGCCCTGGTGGCCTCCCTCCAAAATTCCCTGCTGTCCCTGGCCCCCCTCCAGGCAGCTGTGGCTCAGACGCACAGGGAAGGGTGCTCCCCCGCGTGCCAGGTGCCAAACATATCTGTGAGCCACACGTTCAACGTGCCCCAGTCCCTGGTGCAGGAACCACACCCACCCTCTCCTCCTAACAAGGAAACGGGCACAGAGAGGGCAGACGCACTGCTGAATGTCACACAGCACACTGGTGGCCGGGCAGCGGGGTTTAGGGCTCAGCCCCTCTAACCGATGATGTGGAGTCTGGGTGGGCTTTTGCATGGCTCCCTTGTCCAGGGAGGACGCAGGGTGGCGCACCACATGTGGGCGCTTCAACGCCACCCTGCAGAGGGGATGGAGCAGAGTGGGGAAACCCGGCGGCAGGCACAGGCCCGTGGGCGATGAGCCGTACCAGAAACGCAGGGTCCTCAAGGAGGAGGAAGAGATGCAAAGCCCCCTCCCTCGGCTCACGCTCTCCTCTGCTCGCCGCGCCCCCAAACTCCCACCCGAGAAGGGCACAGGCAGGAACTCTGAGGGCCCACGCCCTGCGCCCCAGCCCGTGTCCCCAGCCCTGCGCCCCAGCCCGTGTCCCCAGCCCGTGTCCCCAGCCCGTGTCCCCAGGGGACCGACTCCCCTTCTGGCTCTCCACAGTCCCGCTGACCAAGCCCTGCCGGAAACTCCCAAAGTCCCGCGGGAACGAACATTAACTCCAGCTCCTGAAATCCGTCTTCCCGAGGACGACAATCCTTTAGTCCTCATTGAGCTATCAGGGCCCTGCGGACACGCCGGCTCAGTCCCAAGGGCTCTGAAGAGGTCACAGGTGTCACCGCCCTCCCCCGCCCGGATGCTGCTGGGTCACTTCAGGCGGCCATGAAAGCACACGTTAGCGCAGGCCCTTCCTCCCCTCGGGGTTCGGTGACCTGCTCCCAGGGAGGTCGCCCGTCGTGCAGCCCGGCTGCCCCATGGGACCGCGTCCGCTGTGGAGGCCTCTCTCCTGCCCGGGATTGTCCCAGCGTGGGAGGGCGGGCACCGGACACGAACACGGTTCAGGACGCCAATTGCAGCCACACGGCAGCACCCAAAGAGGACCGCTCGGGATCACATGCACCCACGCGGGGTTCCAGGGAAAGGCAGAGGACAATCTACTTGGAGCGGGTTCCAGGACATCCAGGGACAGGCAGAGCACAGGGAAGGCAGAGGGGACTCTGAATCGGGGGACAGGGCTGGCGTCCCTTGTCTCCCTGCAGGGACACACACCACCCCCTCCAAGCACGCAGGGAGGACGGAGTCACGACCGGTCGGGAGACAGGCTAGGGGACAGTCCAACCAGGTGAGCGTGAGGAAGGCCATCACTGCCGAGACCACCTGCCATCAGACTCAAAATGACACGGGAAGCCCCCAAAGTCTAGGCATGAGGAGGTGACAAAGAACCAGAAAGCCTGTCCCAGAGCCCCAGAGCAAAGACAGGGACAGGGAGACGTGAGGCGGGGCCGTGGACCTCAGGCCCTTCCAAGGGAAGCATTACGGACAGAGACTAAGTTCAGGGCCCATGGGACACCTGACACTAGGGGCGTTGGGCAGAGGCCTGGAGCCGGGGCCCCTGGAGGTGTGGTCAGCCAGCAGCAGCTCTGGGTCTGGGGATGACCATCTCCTCGAAGCTCAGAGCCGGGATGAACGGAAGGACAGCTGACCCCACTCCTCCCACCTCCGAGCACCAGCAAGGTGGCAAAAAGAGAGAGGCCACGGCCCAGTCAGGTGACTGCCTCCCTGGCCCCACCGAGACGGTCAGCACCGGAGGGGCAGGAACAGCAGGGTCCTCCCCGGCGGCCGCAGGTGACCCCATGGCTCACAACACACAGGCTGGGAACTGGAGCCCAGGGTGCTGGCTCAAGGCTCGAGCACCCCTCACCATGATCTGGAGAAAGACACAGCTCATCGCATCAATTTAGAGTCTGAGCCCCAAAGCCCTTCTGCACCGTGCCCGGGCAGCCTCGGTTTTGCAGCAGAAGTTTGGCAACTTCCTGCATTTGCAGACCCGCTCCAACTGTAAGTACATTCAATTCCTGATTCTTCTGTTACCAGATAAATGCATTTCCAAGCAGGAAGGAACCACGTGCCTCCCGGCCTCCCAGGGCGGCCTCGGGGAGGAAAGGCAGGCAGCAGGGGCAGATCTCGAACTCGCCCCACGGCGCCGGACAGCCATCCCAAGAGGACGGCAGGCGGCGCACCCCAAACTCCGGCCCGGAGGCAGCAGCAGCAGCGGGCCCGACGCACACCGCCGGGGGGCCCATGCGGACACACCTGTGTCCCCCACAGGGCAGCCATCACATCCTCGGACCACTGGGACGCTGCAGCCACGAGACCGGCTGGAGAACGCTCTGGCGGGCCGAACGCAGAAAGGTCCAGACACTTGCACAGAAACAAAGTTTGTCTGAAGTAAGAGACGGCAGGATGAAGACTGGCAGTGGCCTTCGGCGTCTGGGACGTGGGGCAGGCCCGCGGTCCCTGAACAAGAAATGCCATCCTGGGAGCCCCCGCTGCAGTGAGACCCTCACTCGAGGGGAGGAAGGAACGCGTGGACCCCCCGCCCCGGCCAGTTCTCTGGGGTGGTCCTCCATGAGCCGCCCTGGCTGAACCGATCGGGTCACCCCCCTCCCCCGTCACGCATCCCGGTGTCTCCCCGGCCAGGGGGGTCCTGCAGCCACAGGGAAACGCCGACCGGAGGCGCAGAGGGAGAACATCGCCTCCCACCTCCCACAACGCACACCGAGGCACTGAAGCTCCCTCTGGAACATGGTTCTCGCTGGTTCTCGCTGAGGTCCGTGCGCTCCCACAGGTGCAGCCCTAGATACCCGAGTATAAATCCTGGACGTGGTCCGCGTCGGCTGTGCGGTGCTTCCAGGCTGTGCTGCAGAACGTCTCCACCTTCTCCGAGCAAAACGTAAAATTAGGAAACCGTGCAGAGCGGTGAAGTCACTCGCCCAGAGCTACACCCCCACTTCCTATTATTACGGATCTGCCGTCCTGCTTTTCGTATGACCGAGAGCGCAACACTGTTCTATTTAGAGGGTTCTTTATAAATAAATTTCAGGAAAGATCTATGAATGTGTGTATTGTACCCGGTGGACAGTTACAAGAGAGTACTCATGACTTTTGGTTACATATTTTCCCTTCTACACTGAAATAACCAAAAACCTAGTAATAGTTTCCACGACTGCATTTAGGGTAAAAGTGCGTTCTTTCAGTGTAGTAAGAAATTAAATAAAAATTGCCGGGTTGGGCCAAGGGAGGACATTCACTGTTCAGATAAACGGAATGGTGGTGATGGGAGTCCTCTGACCAGAAACCGTAATATTTTTAAACACATAATTTAATGTTGGGATGACACAGAGACTTCACGGCCTATTTTTATCTTCTTCCACTTGAAAGCTCTGGAGTCTGACAGGTTAAGTCACGCTGTCCTCAGAAAACCAGACGTGGTCAACTTAGGTTTCTCTCAACTGATATTAATTATTAAAAACAAAACAAAACAAAACAAAAAACAATGTAGGCACTGAAGTGTACACTCAGTCATCACTCAAATGCCAATTTTTACATCGTATCTACTTGGCCACAATCAAAAGTGACAACTAAAAACACAGAGATCATATAAGCCTGAAGTCAGCGACGATGCCTTCATGTTCTATTCCCAGAAAATAAACCACAACGCAGAACAGAAGACTATTTACAGGCACCTAATCTACAGTTATACGTGCGTGAATTATATTAATCTTGAAAGACCATTATTCCAAATGATTAGCTCTGTAGACATCTGAGGTCATCACCAGAATCCTGAAAAGAGATTTTTTTCCCGCACGAGGTCAGTTCTCGTGCGCCAGATGTGGAGTGGGCGGTCTGGGGGGCGCCGCGTCACCCTCCATGTGCTCTGTCGGCTCTCTGCGCCAGCGAGCTCACAGAAACCCACGGCTTTCTTTTGTTTGTTTCTCAACTTGCAGCTGAGCTCTAGAACACGCCGGGAGTCTCATGACACGGTTCTAGGGCACGTACAGAACATCAAGGAGAGCTTCAGAGAGGACTCGTCTCCACCCGTCCACGTGTGTCCCCAGTGCCACACCCGCTGTCACCGCTTGGAAATTCCAAGTTAGTTCAGACGCAGAGTCTAAGCGGCTCCACGGCGCCCGGACCGAGGAGCGCTGTTCTCGAGCGGCTTCGGAACGTCCCGCTTCTTCCTGCGAGAAACTCCATGTGGATCCTGTCCTGGGCTTTCCGGCCGATTTGGGGAATTTTAATCCATTTCATTTTCTGCTACAAATATTTCACAGCCCACCGTGGCCAGACGCGCTCCCGCTCTGACTGAGGTCACATGAAGAAAGTCTCAGCGATGATTTCCGATCAGCCCTGCGTCCTGCCAGGCCGGCTCTGCCCAGAAAGTGTTTCCGCAAAGCTCAAGAAGCCTGATTTCAGAAGTTCCCTCTACTTCCCTTACTTTTCCGAGCAGTGTCCTTCTTTAAAAGTATTTTTGTAAGCTGGTGAATGAAAAGACAGCTTTCCAAAGCTGTGTCCACCCATGACAAAGATAACGATTTACATGATTCCTAATCAATCTATCGGCCAGAAGAAATAAGAAAGAGGAAAAAGAACACTATTAAAAACTCTCACTAAAGAAAAAGTTAGCAGAACACAGGACATATTGTCCGTGCAGACACTGTCACATTCACCAAATCCTCAACCCTCGGGACCGGGAAGGACGGAGCCCCGGCCGCCAGCCCGGGCCGCGACGAGCTGAGCTGCGTCTCTCCCGTCACGGCTGGCGGGAGCTCTCCCCGGCCCTTACTCCCACGCCCCGGGACTGGACATATGGCCTCGGACGTGTCCTCTGAATCCAAGGCCTGTACTGCTCCCGCGGGGACGTGAGCGCCTGGCAACAAAAGGCCTGCAAGGGCTTCCCTGGCTGGACAGCCCGTTCCGTGGGGGCACACGCCAGGCCTCTTCCTGGAACGGCTCCGTGGCCTCAATTCTGTCATTGGACAGATGTTCAAAGCAGAGCCCCAAGTCCACCAGGGCTTCCCCGAGTCCTGGTCCAGCAGCCGGCACCCCTGCCAGGTGTTGGAGCCTGGACCGTAACCCCCGTCCAGGCACGGCCTCCACTGGGGCCAACCCAGAATGCCAGGTCCGCGTCTCCCAGCCCCACACTCGCCACACCTACAGAGCCCACAACTCGGCCCGTGGCCTCCTTCAACAGGGCCACCGACCTGGTGAGGAGATCACTGTCCCCACAGACACACACGGGGATCCGAGGTCCACCCGGCCTCCGCCAGCCTCACAGTATCTAGCACATGGCCAGCTCCCCAGAACCTCACCTTCCAATGGGAACCACTCGCTTTCACCCCTCTTCCCCCCACCTCTCAGCCTCTGGACTAGCCCCAAGCACCAGCCTCCTTGGATCGGTCCTGAACATGCCCCTCCTCCAGTCTCCGCACTGGGGAACCCCTGCCGCAGCCACTGAGGGTCATGCAGAGCACGTCCCACTCACCAGCGACAGCGCCTCTAACTTCCACTGCCTTTCGCGCTGAGCCCAAAGTCTTCCAGACGATCCAGTCATGACTAACTGCCCACAATGACCTCGGAAACGGCTACCTGCCGCCATCACACATGCTTGCACACGCATGCACCCATGCTTACACACACACATGCACCCATGCTTACACACCTGTGTGCACCCAAGCTTGCACATGCATACACGCGCGTGCACCCATGCTTACACACACGCATGCACACAGGTGCACACACAAGCACACCTCCAGGCTCCAGCAATACCAAACTTCTCCCAGGCGTGGTTCCTGTCCAGCGCCCTTCCCTGCGCCGGGATGGAGCACCCTCACCAGCAGGTCCTTTACCATCTCCTCGAAGGGCAACTAGGCCAAGTGAAAGATGACTCAAAGAACTCAGAAAAAAAAAAAGAATGAAAGAAGTCTGACAATTATCACTACACCCAGAAAGCACGGAATTATGAATATAATCACCCGCGATCTACACAGAAAATAAACATGCAATGCTTGTGTTTCCTGCGGTAAAATATAACGTAAAAATCATAAATGTAGGCTAGACGAAAACAACCTCCCACAAAGGAATTGCAGGAGCGCCACGGGGAGAGGGAGGAGCTGGAGAAAGAGAAGAAGGTAACAGAAGTAACTCATTTCTTCACCGTCCCCAAGAGGAAGTCGAATTATATGGTTACTGAACCCGATAAATTGAGAAACATGGGTTTAAGAAAAAGCTATAAATATAACCACCAGCATAACTAAAACACTGGACTTTCCGCAGGCTATCTTCTGACTTCAAAACTTAAAGGAAGCATAATCCATAGATCAATAAACAGAAAATAAAGGGAAAAAGAAAGAAAGCGTAAAGAAAATAAAACGTATTTTTAATTAGGAAAGAGGACATCTGTTTCAGCAAAATTACAAAAGGAACAAATTTACCCAGGAAGACTCCATGATGGGGAAAAACAGACGTCTAGCTGTGGGCTCCCTATAAGAGACCCCGAAAGCTAAGGGACGCACAAAGTCGGGCACGGAGACAAGCTACACCAGGAAAATGCAAACAAAAGCAACAGGGAAAAGGAAAAGATCATTAAAAGTTTAATTCACAGTTTAAAAAGCACTACATGGCACAAAAGTCATATTTATTAAGGGTAAAAAAAAAAAAATCACAAAGAAAACAGTGGTTCTCAAAGCTGTATGTCCAACCACACAGAACAAAACATGTAGAACACCCATCCCAGTGAGTGGACGGGAAGACCCGCGGGAGAAAACAGATGCAGGAGAGATGGCGAAACACTCTAAAACCCGGACCAAAAAGCAAAAATAACAGAGGGCTGGAAGGAGCCCCGCGCCCAGGAGCGCCATGATGACACAGTGCGACGGCAACGCTAGCAAGAAAGAACAAAACCGAAACTCACAGAAGTTCAGCCACTTGGAAAATGTTAAATTCTCCGTAGCAACGCCTGTGGCAGGCGCAATCAAAGCTCAAACCCAAAACCTCTCCTGCAACTGATCTGTGTCAAAATCTATAGGACACAAAGAGAGCTGGCAGGTTAGCTCCAACAATCAAAAATAAAGAAAACATAAATGAAACACTCAATTCAAAAAGTAACAAAGAAACCTCTTAAATCCGTTTTAAAAAGTGGCAATAAATAAGAAGAAAAAAAAAACAGTAAAACTGATAAATAAAATCGCTAACTATCCCTTTGAAAGCCCCAATGAAGGAGTTAAAAGACTAGCCAGCCTAATTTAAACATTTTTTAAAAGGCAGGATTTGGGGGAATTAGGTGCAATGACCAACAAAAGAATGAAAACTAAAATACTGCAATGTTTTTCCAAACTCTGGTTGAATACACTTGATAAGAAATGATGAAAGAAATGATGGATTTTCTAATAAAATATAAATGGTTCAACATTTACTCCAGAATTGACAGAAAAAGTAACCAGACTAATAATCCCGTAAGAAATCAGAAGATCTGCTGTATTCCTCCAGCGACTGAGACCAATGCGAAAAAGCCACCCAACTCACACATCTTCTGAGAAACGACTCAGATGCAGCCATTTCAACGCTGCCGGAACCAAAGGAATTCACAGAAATTTTAAGCTGTAAACGAGATAAACAAAAAGATACTTGCAGCACCAAACACAAGGCCACTGTCCTAAGAAAGCAACAAAGTACGGATAACTGGGTGGAAAACGGACCAAGAAAATAAGCAGGCAAGTCACAGGAGAAATGAAATGATCAGCAAACATGAAGAAATGCTTAAATTTTTTAACACAAAGTATTTCCCTGATTCGCTGGCCAAGACTTAAAGGACCAATGAGAGCAAGCGCCGACGGAGAGAGCCGTCACTCCCGCCGACAGAAAACGGCATTCCAATACTGCTGTTGAGAAATCTGGCCGTATCCATCCGTTCAAACGCCCCTTCCTGGGGTGCCTGGCTGGTTCATTCAGTACAACACGCGACTCTTGGTCTTGGGGTCGTGAGTTCAAGCCCCAAGGTGGTCAGAGAACTTACTTTAAAAAAAAAATGTAATATCCCTTCTTGACCAAAATTCCATCCCAGGGAACTTTTCCCAAAGAAATATTCCCCCAAGTACACAGAACTGTGTGTCAGAGAGGTTTGCCGCACCCGAGGAAGGAGTGGGAGGGACAGAAACGTCTAGCAAGAAGGGAGAGGTTAAAGGGGGGCACCTTGCTGGGGCAGACGTCCGGCAGGTGGGTGCTGGCCGCCCCTACTGGCTGCTCAGGCCACAGCCCACTCAGACAGGTCAGAGCTGGGCCACACAGCGTGCTGGGCTTTGGGAAATCATTATAGCGTGTGCAAAGAACTGCACTTTACACATCCCTTGGAAAGAAGAAGGTGTGATGTTTTACACACACACACACACACACACACACACACACAAAATGAGCTGAAGGGGCGCCTGGGTGACTCAGTCGGGTCATGTTGGAATCATGATTTCAGCTCAGGTCATCATCTCAGGGCCATGGGACAGAGCCCCACATCGGGCCCTGGGCTGAGCAGGGCGTCTGCGCGCAGACTCCCTCTCTGTCTGCTTCTGCCCCTCCCCCAGCTTGGGCACACAAGGGCTCTCACTCTCTCTCTCAATTAAGTAAATACATCTCGAAAATAATGAGTTGCAGAAAAACTCACATATGGCCCCATTTTAATGTTTTGAATTAAAGTTTACATATTAAAAATCTTAATACATTTATTAAGCTCATGTATTTCAATGCCTAAGACCGCGACGGGCACAGAGAAGGCGCTCTACAAACAGCAACCAGCGTACGCGATAAAATTAACGTGTGTTGTGAAACGTCTAACATATTCTTTTTTCTCAAAATGCAATTTCCTCTTTAAGTTGTAAATATCCTGAAGGCAAAAATGAGGAAAAATCTGTAGTCTCCAAACTATGCATTTTGGGTAATTATCTTCAAAGACATAGTTTAATTTGGGCAAGAACACTACCCTACGTTTTTGGCTCTAACGAAATTGCTCAAACACGTTGTGAGAAATCAAGTAATGTGTTACCTGCTGTGAATTCCACACCGCCCACCCCACGCCCCCTTCACAGCACTAAAGAGAAAGTATGTATTTTCATGCCATTTTGTGGACTTCTCTGTAACTTATTTATTTAAATCTCTGTGCATCTCTTGAAAGCAAAGCACTTTCGTCTCTCTTCACCCCTTAATGCAAGAGACATCGGCAGTGTAAGGTACTGGGTACCAGCTGTCAACATTTCTGTGTGATTAAATAATTAACCTGTGTAGCTTTGTATTGATTCCCTGGAACAGTGACAGATCAGGGCACGGCCAGCAAAGGGACTTCTGCAGTAGAAACTTATCACCATCCCAGGGTTCGAGAAAGGAACCGCACCTGTTCCCAGCCGCTACGGTGCCCAGTGACTGGAAGGACGCAGTCCCGTATCCTTAGCTCTAACCTCAGACTTCTTAAAGTGAATTAAACAAAGTGACTTTCAAATAAATATGAAAGAAACGCTGCCCTCAGTGACTCCATGTGAGCCTACAGTCCTGGCCTCCAAAAGCAGTCCCGGCTCACCCGTGAAAGGGTGTTTCAATCTGAAGGCTTTACCGCGACACTGAGGTTCCATCCAACCAGCAGATCCTAAGGCAAGTGAAGCCCCGAAATTCCACGTGGCTGGGCAGAAAGTGTCTAAGCTCCTGAGACCCCCAACCCCGGATGCGTGGCCAAGAGGGGGCGACCAGCGATGGAGGCTTTAATCCTTTCCAGATAAGGCCCACTTGTACAGTGGAACTCACTGAGACGCACGTGGGTTTGCGAACGCTGCGGAGGGTCTCTGGCACACACGAGCACGCGGTGACCCCGACGGTGACTGCCCACACTTCCCCGGCCGGCGGAGACGCCCCCTGGCCTGCACCTGCGCCCGCCCGCAGGGCCCTGCTGCGGGCCCTCGGGACGCGGACCCAGGGCACAGGCAGAGTGCGCCGCTACTGCAGCGCAACGGCACGGCCTCGGACTGTCACCCCGCTGACCGCAGGCGTCCTCTGCCCTGAAGTGCTGAGTTTTCTTAACTCAGACGCTGCTACTCACGTGCAGGACGGCGAACAGAATCCCAGTGTGTCAGCAACACTCAGCCGTCGAAGAGGCATTTCTGTGACTGATGGGACAAGAAATGGAACTTGACCCTCGGTCCAAGTAATGAACCTGCTGACCTGCACGTCTGGATTTCCAGGCAGGACCGCAGGGAAGCCACACAGAACAGCACCGGCCCCCGAAGGACAGAGCCGTCTAACCAGGCGTCCCCTTGAAAATGCGCCAACACTGAAGACGCAGATCGAACAGCCATCTTGGGACACCTGGGGGTGAAGACCGCCTTGGCTCTGTCTCCTCAACACAAGGCCGGCTTCTCCTCAACACAGGTGGCCGATGACGAGCAGGCCCACCGCCCCCCGCAACTATATGCTGGTCAGCACGCCCTTCTGCCCTCCGCTGAAAACAGCCCTGCCAGGCCCACACAACGCCCCCGAGGTGCAGTCCCTGAGGGCTGGGCCGTGACAGGCCTCTCGGCACTCGCCCGCACACCCACCGGCGCAGGCACAGCCCAGCAACCAGACTCCAGGGCCCTGGGGGGAGGCCGGGCCAGAAACTCCCCACGCCGCGTCTCACCCGCATCCTCTGAGACGAGGCTCCTTTGCTTCCAGAGGACGACACCGAGCTTCCTTCTGAGGAACAGCTCTGTGGAGCCGCCACTGTCACCCATCTCAGGGGGAAACATGCATCTTCATTATTATTCATTCATTCATCACATTACTATATTTAAATGACCCGTTTAAAAAGGACTAATCAGACATACTTGTCCCGCCTCTCCATGAGGCGCCCGACCTCAGTTTCCTAAGCTCCAGTGCAAGGCCCCCACCCCTCGGACCCCTCCCCCGTCAGGGCCTGGGAGAAGGAAAGGGACATCAGGCCATCAAGGACAACACGACACACACGGGCTCCACCTGGGGTCTCGCTCCCGACGCCCTGGAGGCCCAAGGGGCGAGTCCAGGCCACACGCTGTCCATCGGCCTTTTAAACTGCGAGGCCAGCAAGACTAACATGGGGCAGAGTGCGGTAAAACAGGCCTAACTCCTGAAAGGCAATACAAATAATATCTACCTAATTGGAAAAAAACAATTCTCTCTTTCCTAGGAAAAAAAAAAGAAAGCAAGGAAAAACAATGGATGATGTTTTTAATGCACAAAAAGTAGGAGAAACCAAGTCGCTCACACAGCTTCTATGTCGGATGTCAAATTATCACTCGATGAGACCGAAACGGAACTCAAACTGCCACGATCCTCCTCCGGTCACCGGAAGTCTCCGGGTCAGCGGGACTCACCCCCTAGTCAGTCCCTCTGTGACCGGCCAGCAGCCGCGGGAGCGGAGCCTGCGCCCCGCTGGCCCTCAGAAAGGCCGGCATCTTGTCCACTTCCCAGACAACACAGTGAAGGCTCGCCAAGGCTCCGTCCCCGGCCCCAAGTCACTGCTGGATCCTGGACTCGAGGCCTCACTGCCTCACACTCAAACTCCTTTCGCCACAACGGTGATGCCAGACTGGCCGGCATGAGGGCCGGGTCCCGGGGGCGGGGGCGGGGGGGGGTCCTAACTGCAGGAACACGGGACGACCCCACACACGGCACACCGTCCCCCCAGAGCACGCTCAATGACACACTGGGAATGACGGAGGCCCACGCAGCGGGGCCAGGCTCCCGCCTCCTGGCCTTCCTCGCTGCCTCCCCTGGGACGCACCGCTCAGCCCCGGCACCCCCACGCCGCCCGCACCGGTCCTGGGCCCAGGTCTCGCAAGTGCTGACGAACCACCCCTCCTCCTCCCGTTCAACTGCTAACGTCCCACAGAGACGTTCCCAGAGCAGCGTCCCGCAGCGTCCTCGCGGGCAAACAGCTGAGATCTCCCAGGGACGATCTCTGACTCACCTCGGTGACGGCCTTGGTTTAGGGCGTGTCACCTCAAGCCCCTACAGCTGCCCCAGCCCAGGTGGTGGCCTAACAGGGACCGGATGTAAGGGTGAGATCCACACCCGATTTCCAAGACCTGGTACAGAAGCAGAACAAAAACAAAAGCTCAGTAATAATGTTTATGTCATTCCCATGTCTGAGTAACCATCTGGGCAGACTGGGTTACATAAGAAATTCACACGACTTGAACCATTTCTCTAGCCCTTCTCTCATGGTCACTGGGAACACTCAAGCGACAGATGCGCTCACACTCCGTAGGGCAGTGCTGGCCGAGCCGTGGCGGCCTGGGGGCCGAACCCTGCCCACCACCTGTCTCTGGACGGCTTGGGAGCTAGGAATGTGTTTTACATTCCTAAGTGGTTGGAAAAAAAATTACAGAAAAAGAATAACATTTTGCGACACATAAAATTCTATGAATTTCAAGTTTCGGTGTCCATAAATATAGCTGCTTTATTTGCTGACTTGCTGTCTCGGGCGGCTTCCGTGGATCAGGCAGAGCAGCTGCAACAGAAAGGGCTGGCCCGCGGAGGCCGAAATAGTTAGTATCTGGCCCTTCACAGAAGAAGCCCGCTGACCCTTCAGACCCCTCATTTCCAAAGTTCGGGAGGGTGGGCTCCATCCCCCTCGGGCTCCAGGGGCGCCTCCCTTTCCAAAACCTTCCTGGGGAAGGCCAGGAGCCCAGGGTGGGGCGAGCCCCCCCCAGCTGGCTAGGACCACTGGGGGCCGACGTAGGGCCCCCCTGCTTGGATCCTTGGACCACCCTCTACATTTCCCCTTCCTGATGGATGACTCGAAATCCTTGTCCTCAGAGAAGATAAGACTACTGACTATCTGCCACATTCCAGCCCCCAAAGGCTCGGGCAACGGGTTCCCTCTCGGGGGACTGTGCACTGGCTCCCAGCTTCTCTGCGGTGGCTCCTGGGTGACCCCAGCCATCGCGAAGGCAGAGGAGCTTGGAGAGTGGGAAGACGGGTCCTCCACAGTACGATCTCTGCACGGTGACTCAACTCTAGGTGCCCCGACCAGCCCTCCCATTAACTTCACTTTCTAACAACCGTGAGGAAGGTCATAAACTCAAGGTGAGTGCCCAGAGGAGGTCTATCGAGAGCCCAGCTACAGGGCTTTGACCAAGTCCCCTGCATGGGTCTCAGCACGCTCCCGGGGGCACGGGGGCTAGAAAGGCCTCCCGAGCTCCTAACGGTTAGAAGTAGCAAATGGTACCCATACGGAACGCGGGCACTGCCGTGCTCACCGCGGGCGTGGGACCCAGGTCTGTGGCAAGGAGACAAGGGGTGACAGAGCACTTACGAGCTACTTATCGGGGCTCATCCTGGCCTTCGCCAGTGGGGATTCGGGTCTATAACAGGACATTAGTAACAAAAGTTAAACGTCTAATACAATGGGAAACTGTACTGCAGTGACTTGGTTCACATTTGTAGGGTGATTCAAAAAACCAGGTCTCGGTGCTTTGGGCTCTGCTATCATTCACCTCGCTGGTTCTCTGAAACCCTCCCCACGAGAACCACCTTTAAGAGTCACTGTCACCGGCCGTAAGACTACAACCGAAGACACTGTTCACGTTAAAAAACAGTCGTGACACCCTGTACAGTATCAGAACCAATGTAAAAACGTCCCTCTAGCGTGTGCTGGAGGCTTTCCTTCCACAGGAGCCCTGAGGACTTCTGCCCTCGCCAACTCAACGCATGAACGGCAGGTTTCACTCCGTGTTTCAGTCACCAGAAAGCTCAGACTAAATTCTGGTTCGAGTTCGGCCCCCGGGAGGAGTGCTGATATAGTGTGATCGATCACCCTGTTTCCCCCTCGTCACGGTCTATTACTTCACTTCCTCGTCCTTGGTTTTTCTTAATGTTTCGCCCTAACGCGTGACCCCGGCACTCGGCGCCTTGCAGACGGCACGAGATGCGCACAAACCAGCAAACTCGCACTGCCGACACACAGATACCAAGATCTCAATCACCAGGTACTCCAGCCTGCAAACACGCACTCAGGATGATGTCTGTAAGAGAGACACCGACCGAACAGATCTACGCAATCCCGAGTTCATGCTGGACGTAGTAGGTCATGAAAACTTCTAGAATGGCAGCAAACCACCTAGGACAGAGTCATTGGTAAATCGTGAAAACGCATTCGGTACCATCTTCTCCAGAGAAGGAAAAAGAGATTCTAAATCGGGGTCTCGACGTACTGATTTTTCCTCTGACGTGGAAACCTAGACCGTGGGCCTGTCTGCGCGCCCGGAGCAGCGAGCGGGCTCGGCTTTCTAAGCGGCTCTTGTGCAATGAAGCAAAACGCACGGCGTCCTGGCCCAGCTCCCAAGGGAGCCCAGGCGGGCGGAGCAGGCAGAGACCTCCCCACAGACCGGTAACGAGCTGCAGGCGTCCACACGGCAACCCGCAGCCCAGCAACAGCAGCCAGCCAGGGCCAAGGGCTGCCGCGTGTGGCGCCCGACTGCACGCCCACGGACACGCAGGGAAACGCGGGTCTCCCCGTGTCTGGCTCGCTCCCCGGCCCACCTTCCTTTCTCTCAGTGGCCTTGTGGCCCACGTGCACCAAGGACGTGTGACGGAGAGGAGCGCCACTCCCTGGCCTGTCCCAGCCAGCAGCTGCCCTCCGGGAAGTCTGTGGTCCCCCGCCCCCTGTCTCGGAGCACAACCACACAGAAGCCCTCTCCACCGACGCCCGCACCCCATCACCCGCTGCGGCTGAGCACGAACGCCCCGGAGAAACCGCTGCCCTACCGACGACGCTCGCCTGTCTTCTCGACCCCACTCCCTGAAACTTTCCGTGGTGTCTTGTTTTTTCTCTTAGGGCTTTCTATCCCATGCTGGTCAGTTACTTCCTATGGTTACCGTCTCATAAGAAGGGTGATGATCGGTGCTACCACTGGGTTTCTCAAGAAAATCGATTTCCCGGGCCACGCTGAGCTGGGAATCTGTGCAAACAGCTGCTAGGCCTTCGGTGATCTGGGCTTCCCTCGTGTCTCGGGCCGGCAGAACCGCAGGAACCGTGGAGGGGACGGCTCGTCTGGTTCTCACACTGACACGATGCCCCACTGAGAGGGACAAACACAGAACCCACATTTTTTCTTCTCTCTGGGACTAGAGCTGAGCACCAGAGGGTCAAACTGACGTGGGGCAGTATACTATCCACGTCTTCAATACCCCATCACTTGCAGGGTCTACACTCTGCAGCACACAACGAGCTCTCAGTCAAGGTCACCTTGAAAGTGGGCTTTCTCCCACCTCCCCTTGCTGTGGCATCCAGCATGCGCTGGGAACTGGGAACCCAGAAACCTGTCTGAGCTCTGCTCTGTGGCCGTGGCCTTCACCAAACCACGGTATCCATCTGCCTTTCAACTCCTGAAACAAGTCAGGATTCTCCCCAAACCACCTCCAAGACTTCCACCAGTTATAATACAAATGTAAGCCTCAATCTAAAAGCCCAGACAGAAATAACATAAATTTACAAAGGAAAGTAAATATAGTCAAAGAATACACGTTTTCCTTCACGGTCATTGTAGGGTGTGACTGAACGCTCCTTGGAAACCCAGAGCGAGGACCCACGTTAACTCTGCTCTTGCCAAAAAAGGTGCGGCTTCAGCGGCCACCAGCCCACAAGCTTCTACAAGGCGCCTCCGTGGCCCACAGCTCTACCACTCCTTCCAAGACGGCCTACTCCGTCCGCAGACAGTCGGCAGACCTCACACGAGGACAGCGGGAAGCCCCCGCGGGCGACGGCCGCTCTGCAGCCGAACAGCGAACGCAGACTGTACCTCTTCTCCAATCACAGCCCAAATGCGAGCTGCAGGAACCTCCTTTTTTAACCGATTCCTCCAGATGCTGAAAACTGGGTAGCTGTTAGAAAAATTAACCATCCTTTGGCAATTCCAGAGTCTACGCAGCCTGTGCTCTGTCGTCAATCTAGAACCAGTGGAGGAGCCGATCTTCCCATAAAACCATTAACAGATTCTGCTTTTCTGTCACCAGGGTAATTTACTGAGGCCAATTTTAATCCTGCCGCTAAACCACTAATCCCACGACTCTACAGAATTGTCCCCAAGTTTACGTTGCTATGGCAAGGACTTTTATGTGAGGAATTCACGTATTTACTCCCAGTCATGTTTTTTAAGTTGGCTTTAAGAATAAGATCCTCTTCCTTGCCCCTTCCGTGAAGAAGTAAAAAGCCATTTTTTGGACTCAGGTCGGCCCCTGAACACCTGGGCTGGGCCGTACTCAGCACAATAACGCTAATGTAAATTGCGCAGGGTGTTACTCAAAGGCACAAATTATCGTCATTATGCTAATGGTCACGCTAAAGACATGAAAAGCTTTGGTATGATGAATCTAATCCAGTGGGAATATGATTATCAACGTGAATGATGGTATTTTCTCAAAGTGGCATAAAAACGTTCTCTCCGTGTCACTGATAATGTCAATATAAATTATGCATCACCAAAAGCGGCATTCGAGCACATCGCTGCGATGCCATGAGACACCCAGGCCCGCCTTCCGCACACACGCGCGTGCACGCACACGCAGAGTATAAATGTGTTTACTTCTTCCGTTAAAACAGGAGAACCGGTAGGATGAAGCCACAGAGGCAGATCAACGCGAGGGGTATGGGGAGACGCCCTGGCTCCCGCCGCGAACAATGGGAGTGCCATCTCCGTGCTGGTCCCTGCTTGTAAATTCCCGGGATGTCGCCTAAGAAGCCACTCTGGTGAATTACACACAAGACCATCCAAAAATTCGAAAGCAGTATGTGTAAACAAGTCACTGAGTGAGGGCATCTCTGTTCCGCCTCTGCGTAATTCCAGAACAGCACCACAGAAGCTCAAACTGGGAGGTGGGGTCATGCGTTTGCTCAGGGATCCGACTGCTCACTTAAAAAAAATAACAGCCAAGTCTTTAAGGGGGGGGAAAAAAACACATTTTTCAGGTCTAGCTTAAAATCTCTAAAATAATCGGGAGCTAAACAGGGCCTCTCAGCCTATCCGCAACCCACAGAAGTTTTAACTACTCGCACTGGGCTCTGTAGTTCCCTGAATTAACACGATCAGTCAACCTTGAGTATCAAACTATTTCCCACCAAAATTCCTGCAGGAAAGAGACAAGTGATGCTTGCTCACGACGCTGAAGCGTCAGGGGAACAGGAAGCAGCTCGGGCCGCGAGCAGCCCCGCCCCCACTCTGGAGGCATTCTTCCCTGTACTAAATTTCAAAGAACATTCTCGAACGCTGAAATCAATCAATGCCTAACACCATGCCAAGTCAGCTCGAGCAAGATAGGTTAAATAGTGCCATATGGCAAAGGCAGACACATGTTGCCCTTTTCTGAAACAAAGGGGAAAATTCCTAAACAAATATCCTTCACTTCAACACGAGAAGAGCTGAAGACAGGGGTTTCCAAGTGTTACTAAATAATGCTGCAAATGCTATTTTAATCCTTAACCATCTGGGGAAAACTACAGAGTTTAACAGAGAACCTCGATTTTTGAGTCTCTCTTTAACGATGTCCTGAAAGCTAACACCACATGTTAGCCTAAGCTCACCATCCCCTAAATGAGCAAGAAAATAACAGGACAGCTGTATCCAAAGGCCGAGGGGCCCTCGGCAACTCCTTGGGGGGACCAGATCCTCGGGAGACCAGTCTACCTGCTTCTGAAGGAATAACACGCCAGATTAATTTGGCCTTGAAATAAAATATATTAAAAATCTCTGCCTGCATTCCGCACTCCACTGAGGAAGTGTCTGAACTTTACAATCACATATAATACCCATCCCTGAAATTTTGATTAAACAACTTGATTAAATTCTTGACCAAATACACATACACAGCCAGAAAGAAAAAAGTCTACCAGAACGAACTCACATTTGAAATAAACAGCAAAATGTATCTAAGCCCAATATAGTCTCTAAATGATTTATCTTTTCTATTCCCCTGTGCAGTGTCTTATTTATTACTTTACATATATTTACATGTTTACGTTCTCGAAGTAGTTGCATCTCTAATTACTCCTGCTCTGTGAGCTCCACACCAGTGGAATTGAAGAATAAAGGCCAGAGCTTTTTTAAGGAATGTTGAGAGCCACAAAATCACACTCCTTCACACTGTGCATGTCTGCCGCCGGGACACGTCTCATTCTGGACGTAAATAATGACAGCCAGCTCCAGCTTTGCAAAGAAAGGCTTCAGCTGTTCAAATCACGTGTAGCCAGAAGCAAGGGAGGAGGGATACACAAAACGGACAGTTGCAACTGCTCATTTTTGCCAGTCCGTCGAAAATATACTTGACATACCCCAGTGCGGGGCACAGATCCCAAATCTAAGTGACGCATTTATAGGGCCTGGAGATGTATCCTCCCACAGGTGTTACAGTCACACCCCAAAAATAGTCCTCTGTCGAAGAAAATTAATTTCAAAATAAACATGCACTTTCAAGAACTGGATGAGACATTTTTAATTCGTAGTGAATGTTTTTCTTTATTCTTCTTCGAAAGTTAAAGTTACTTTTACTAGTAAATTCTTCCTAAACATTTGATGTGATTCTTGCCTTGAAGTGGGTTTGTGACAAGCCACCGATATTCCCAAGAACTCGGAGACAGGCCCAGCTAAAGCCCGGTGACGAAGAGGATGTCACGCACCCACACCCACCCCAACCCACCCTAAAAGGTGGGGAGGGGAGGTCTCAACCCACTTCAGGCAGAGGTCACCCCTCTATCAAAGAGAAATGTCCCACGTGTCCCACCCCAAACTCGCCTGTGTCTGGGACCAGTGAGAACTAAGGGCAAGGCTTGAATCTGAAAAAGGCTGTAACTCACGTGGCCCCAAGACCCATTCAGACCCATAACAGGCTGCTGCCAACACACTGCTGGCCGCTGGCCATGGGTGGAAAGGTTGGTGGTGACAGCCACAGAGGAGGACAGGACAGGACAGGAGGGAGAAGAGGGTCTCTGTCATACTGAGTGGCCCAGGCCACCAGTTAGCCCTAAGTCAAACACAGAGCGGGGGTCAAAAAATTGCTGGTACCCCAAGTCCTGGGCAAACTGAATGGCTCGCAGCCCACAAAGACCCACCTGCAGCCCACCTCCCCCCGCCCCGCCTTCTAGACGCCCCAGCCTGCCACCGGAGCCCGAAACATTCATGGAGAGGCAGGCCGTCTGCTCAGGCCTCAGAACCACCTGCACCCCAACTCTGCACTTCACCTAAAAAATGCAGACCCAGAAGGCACGTCCTTCCCAACCCACAGACTCACGGTCTGGGAGCCGAAGCCGGCGACACAATCACTGTGCATGTTTACACATCACTAGTTCTAGAAGCACAGGTCGAAGCAGCCAAGCGGTAAGCAACCCACGGAAGGTCCAAGTACTGGCTGCTGGTTCGGCCGTCAGTTCAAGTACAGAGCAGGAGTCCGCCAAGGGTCAGGGCAAGGCATGGACGCTGGGCTCGGCGAGGGCGGGGCACGGCCCTGGCTTTCTCTGGACTTGGGTCAGGAAGAGGAGAGCTAATTCAACTTTTGTCACAGACTCTAGAACTTTTGAGGGGTTGGGCTGAGGGCAGCGAAGAGACGCACTTTGGAGAGAAGAGCTCACGGGAGCACTGAGATGCAAAAACACTGCCAGCACCGAAGACCGCTTTCGAGGAAGGAACGTGACTTCTATATTCAAAAATCTACAACGTGGATATGTAATCAAACCAATGGAACTTTCTTTTGCTTTCTTCCATTATGTCCCTGACTTCTGCTTCAATCCATGCCCTTGAAAAAGTCTCGATGTCTCCGGCTAAATTTGGCTTCCAGACACCAGCGAAAAAGCTCTGTTTCCTGCACCTTTAATACAGATGCTTTATTCAGTTAGAAATCGAGTTGCAAACAAAAATACCACTTTTAATTATATAATTAACACCTGCCCTGTTCTTCAAGGTTGAAAATGGAATAAAACCCAAAATAGCACCCTGTCTTGAACACTGAACACAAGCACATTATAAAAGGCAAGCGCAGGCCTTCGGACAAGGTCTTCCATTCTGAGTGTAACCCGCCTCCACTCCGGGGTCCGGTTCCTGGGACAGTAAGGTATAATGCACTTGAAACTCTACACACACTGCCCTGCCAGACTTACAGCCACTCCCACAAAATGCCTGTTTAAAAGATTCCTTCTGGTACAGTAGAAACAAGACCAATAGCTATCCTGGAAAATGAATACATAAAAATCCACAACCACCCCTTTAACTGAGCGCTGGTTTTTCAAGAACAGTGTCCGTGATGAAACTCTACTCCACGTCCCCGGTCACATTACCACTTTTCCCTATTTGGTCAGACTGAAAACACCGTCTGGGAGACAGAGCATACCTCATTGTCCAATATTCTCTAAAGAAGTCTCTCTTCTTTTCCATGTGAGTGTTGGGACACAACATCCACATCAAATTCATCAACCTATAAAACTCAAACAGCTCCATGTAGGAGAAACCAAGGTCCATGAAAGTAAAGTTCAGTTCATGGTTTCCCCACTGACCAGCTTTCAAAATCCTCTCTCTTTCCTCCTTGAAAGTCTCTGGGTCGCCATCCTCCAGAGTCAGACACACAGGACCTCAAAGGCCCAGGAACCCCTGAATCCCGCACCTGTCCAGCCCCCTTCAAAGGCCATTTACCAGTCACAACGGGACCCGGCGACGCACTCAGCTCTTCTCACCCAGGATGAACAGCCGCACACAGGGCAAGTTCCCGCTCTAGTTTGTTTCAGGTCCCGGGCCATTTGGAAAGAGGACTCCGGTGAAGACTTCCAGAAATAAAAACAAGCAAACCCGCCCCCCTCTCTGCACTGCTGGGCACTGTGCCTTCTGAAGCATTGCTCTGTTTCCTCCCAGGCAGGCATTCCCACTCTTCCTGGTCATTTTCTACACATCCCTGGGGACCGCGACTATTTTTTAGGATGTTAATGTGCTCTGAATGTTTCAGTATATTCGAATAAGCTAACCGAAGGAAACAAAGTCCTCCTAAGGAGCTAAGAGAAACACTAGACTGGACCCACCGGCTTGGGCCTCAGCCCGGCACCATTCTAATTGGCGGACTCGAGTCTCTGAGGCTTGGCTGCTTCTGGCGGGGCCCACGAGAGGCCGCGGAGCCCAGGGAAACTGAAGATGGCCTCCTGGGTCAGCAGCGCCCAGACCCAGGCCCCGGGCCAGCTCGCGCCACTCGCTGCCCGATCTCACCGAGAGGGCAAGCTCCGAGCCGAGCGCCGCAGAGGCCTGCGGCGGGTTTCGTTCCAGCGGGTCGCGCGGCGGTTCTGAGGCCACAATCGGAGAATGTAGGGAAGAGGAGGAGGAAACGCACCGCGAAGAAGCGATGGGGCGGCCTCTCCACGCGGCAGCACCAGGAGCCTATCGAATAGCACACATGCCTCGGTCCCTAAAGTAGCCCTTACATTCCTCCACCAAAATACTCCGTCATATTAATAGGGCGGCTTAGAGCATCCTCTGGACAGGATCCCGCTGGGGGGTCGCCAGCCCTGCTCCCACTCGGGCCCCTGCTTCAGTGCATTTGGCCCCAGGGCCACAGGACGGGAGCCCCCGTTTCTGGATCATCTGGAATCAGGATCACAGACTTAACGGCAGGTTCCGGGGAGGGGGGGGGGCCTTCGGGGCACGTTTAAGGTTTCATGAAGACCACCACCCTCTAAAGTTCCTTTGGGGACTTGCTGTTGGGTCCCCCAGCCCCTGCCCTTTGTTACGCAGTGGACCCCGCCGGCGGGCCCCACGCCCTCGGGCACATCTGGGCTTCCAGGAACTGCCCCCCGCGTCCACGCGGGCCGGCGCCGGCGGGACGGACAGAGGCCACGCAGGCAGGACGCCACACCCACGCGCCGCAGCCCCTCGCGGGGCCCGCGGCTCCCCCGCGCCGCCCACCCGCGCGCCGGCCGGCCGGGATCAGGTGTGAAGACTTATGTAATCGTCCTGGGGCCACGCCTTTGCCCGCGCCCCACCTCCGCCAGAACAAAGTGAAGTTTAAAATAGAAACCAATTACCTGGCCGCGGCCGCGCCTCGGCCCCCGGAGCGCGGCCCGCGCCGCCGCGCAGACCCCCGCCCCCGGCTGCGCGGAGACACGCGCCCCACCGCCCCCCGCCCGGGCCAGGCCCCTCATCCCCGCCCCCGGCCCGCGCAGCCCACCCCCCCGCGCCGGCCAGGCCCCCCACGCCCCGCGGAGACCCCCCACCCTCCCACACACACACACACACACACACACCCCGGCCAGACCCCCCTCTCCCCGCCCCCACCCGCCAAGACCCCGGCCGTCGGGCCCAGCGGAGACCCCCGCCCCGGGCCAGGCCCCCCACTCCCCGCCCCCGCCCCCTGCAGACCTCCGCCCCGGCCAGGCCCCCCCACACCCCGGCCCATTCCCTCCAGCCCGCTCCCGCCCCAGCTAGGCCCCCTCCTGCCCGCACGGACCCCCGCCTTTGTTACGGTGCGAAGTTGGGCCGTGGGTCCCCGTCTCTTTCACTTCTTGGGTTACAGTGCAGGCGAGTGACGTCCGCTCCACATGACGGGGGCGGGGGGCGGGCGCCGGGGGGCGGGGGCGCGGGCCGGGCCCTCCCCCACCTCGCTGCTCTGCCCGCCCCGCCCACAGCCCGCCCCCTGGCAGCCCAGCAACAAGCGGCCGCCGCCCCCGCCCCCGGGGCGGGCAGGTAAATCCCCCCGCCCCCACCCCGCCCCCGCCCCGCCCCCCCAGCGGCGCCCCGGGCCCGGCGCCGCTCGCTGGGAGATACATAAATAGGAATGATTTAATCCCGCCACACCTCCCCCCTGCTGCCCATTCCTCACTCGGCGAGCTCACCGGGGTGGGGGCGGGGGTGGGGAGCAGAGTCGGGTCGAACTCGAGCCCGAAAATGGCCGGAGCGGGAGGATGGGGTCGGACACCACCTCGTAACTGAGTTGGGTTCTCGCAGGGGGGCACGACGGAGGTCGCCTGGGGCCGCCAGTGGGCCCCCGGGGTAACCCCAGTGCGGCCGGGCAGACGGGCACCCCGCGCGTGGACGAGGGCGGGGCGCGGGATTCCCCCCTCGGGGCCTCCCTCGCGGGGTCTCGGGGGCAGGAGGGGCCCCACGTGGGTCCGTGACCGGCGCGCGGCGGCAGCGGCATCCAGCCCCGCACGACGCCGCGCGGCCCCGGGCGCCTCGCGACAGAGATGCTGCGTGACCGGGTCCGGCCCGCACGCGTCCACACACCGCGACCGACGTCCCCGGGGGAGCTGGCGCCGGGTCAGGCCGGCACGAAGCGTGGGGCGGCCCGTGACGCGCTCCGCCCGTGAATGTGCCCATTGTGCGGGGGGGACCCGGCGGGCGCGCGGCGCTCCCGACTCGGGTGGGCAGCACAGCGCCCCCCGACCGCGCGCGGGCCGCGCTCCGGAACCCGCCGTGGGCTCGGGGTGAACTTTCAGCGCCACCGCGTCACGAGAAGTTGCGAGGTGCCCGCGTCCGCACTTCGCCACGGATTCGCACCCCTTTGCCCGGCGCCCGTTCCGTGCGCTCTGCGCCTGGCGGGCGGGCTCCGTCCCGGACCCCGAGCGCGCGAGGCCGCGCCCGCCGCGTGGGAACGGGACGGAGGGGGCCGCACGGCGCGGTCCCCGCCGCTGGACGCGGGGTCCCATCCGTCCCGTCTCCGCCCGCCCTGCGGGTTCCGACTGGAATCCGAAAGCGGCTCTCGAACGCCCATCTCCGCAGGAGCACCTCGGCGGCGGCGAGGCCCCCCTGCGACGGCCGCGTGCCCATCTAGTGCCCGGACTCATGTAGCAGCGTGTCCACGTCTACAGCACGGGGCTGAGCACATCAGGCGCTGCGGGCGCGCGGGGCCGGCGGCGCGGCTCGGGGGCGTCCACATGGGCGCGGGCACGCGCGCGCGCGCACGCACACTCCAAATTACCTCCGGGATGGAGAAAGCCGCTGCGGATTGGCCGACAGAGCCGTCACTCACGCCCAGGGGGCGGGGAGACTTCGCAAGGCTGTTTCCTTCTCTTTTTTTTTTTTTTTTTTTTCTTTTTTTTTTTTTTTCCCCCTTCCCTCCCTACCGTTTCATTTAATGGTAAAACAACAGCAGAGCCCTGAAAGTTAGCCATCTGCGCGGAGAGTTTGCTTTCTTTAACGACGGGGGCGTCAGACAATATCCATTTAAATATATTTTGTTCTTCCACAATGGCTGAAAAGGGAAATTAGCGATCCGGGGTGGGGGCGGAGAAGGAGCTGGGAGTGAGGAGGAGGGGGTCATCCGGAGGGGTGGACGCGGAGTGAAGAGTTGTTCTCAACGCCCAAAAAAGACTTTGACCTTTATTGATCTCGAAATTAAAAAATGTTTTTCACAGATCAGATTGTAACAAACGCCGGTCCTAATTTATGCACTCATTATTTTAATTTTATTATTTAAGCTTGCGCCAGCAATCGTGTTTCCTTAAGAAAGAACTGACCTATTTTTGGCTGGAGATAAACGATCATGTTAACAGATGTTAATCTTGTAATCTGTTTTTCCTGTAAGCACTTTACATACCCGGGTTTCAGACCTTAAAAATAACATCTTTTCCAAAAAGACCTGACGTCACAATTCACTCCCTGAAAAATCACCCCCCCTCCAGTTTTTTTCCTCTGCAATGATTTCAAAGACATTAAATCTTTTTCACTTTATAAATGCTGATTTGTTCTGCCTCAACTCCCACAGGCTTCTATTTGCATTTCAAATTCCACAGGTTACACCAGTCGCCTTTTCAAAAAATGTAAACCAACAATGAAGCAGCAAATGGCTTTTTGTGCATCTGGATTAAATAAGGCGCAGAATGAATATATTTAAAAAGAGGGCTGAGCAAGTTGATCTTTGCACACCCGGAGACCAAGTAATTCTTTATCAGTAAGCCAGCAGAATGAGTAAGATGCAGACACACAAACCCCAGAAGGTCCTGGTCTGATCCCGGTCTGCTGCGGGGAGCTTATTAACGCGGATAATAAATGGGGCTGACTTACAGACCCACATTTTCGGGTAAAAGGCTGGGTCTCTCTGGTCCCTAATTGCAAGGCTCCCGCGGCTTCCCTGCCCACTACCACTGATTGTCAGCCCACACCAACCTCCTCCATAAACCGCTGTTTTCGATATCCAACTCGACTGGCTTTTAACAAACTTATTCATACAAAGTTTCTTTAAAACTTGACGAGGCGGTTTATTCTAAACACTGATCGCAACTATTCGGTGTGTTAGTTCTCCCTGGAAATGGCAGACGAGGCGCTTTTCCAAACACCCCCCCCCCCCCCGCCAGCAGTCTCCTTTGCTCCTATATCCCCGGGTACATGTCGCGATCGGTGGCTCCCCAACCCCCACTCCGACCCCCGCCAGGCTCGGTGCCTCTGCGAGGAGCCCCTGCCACCCTGGGCCCTGTCCCCACCCCTCACGGTCACTGAGAGAACCTTCGCCCCCACCCCCACCCGGCCCTAACTTCCCTTCCAGGCGCACTCACTTCTTTAATGTTAGGGTCACTTATATGCCCCCAGCTAATGGGCATGCAGCCAGGGGAGGGGGAGGCAACCCCCCCCACACACACACACACGCCAACACGTACCCGAGGCAGCAGCGCTCCGTGCCCACAGGCATCGATCCCATCAGCCAAACCCTTAATAATTGAAGCGGCTCCTCGGGCTCCGCAGCCCCATCACCCACCTTCACTAGCCGGAGCGTTTTACTTTAAAGTAAGGCAATTTGCTCTTTGTCTCCTAATGGATGGAGAGCGCATCCGAGCTCCCCTCCTCCCGCGTCGCCTTTGACGAAGTGTACAAAGCCAGAGCCTCTTCCGCGCTCCCACCCGGCCCCCACCCCGCCCCTCCACTGCGGTAAAAACCACCTCCCAGCGCTCGCCTCGCCGCCCGAAGTTGCATCTTCCCTCTCCTGGAATCGCCGAGCGGAGCAACTACCCACAGGGAAGCCAAGCCGCCCTCCCCGCGCCCCGGAGCCCCTCCCCGCCCCCCACCCCCGCGGCGCACACCGGGGTCCCGGGCACCGCCAGGCCCCGGGCCCCGCGCCCCCGCCCCTTGCGGGCCCCGCGGCGCCCCCCACCCCGCCTCGGCCCCTACCTTGGCGGGAGGCGGCGGGCCGGGGGGAGAGGACGCGCACGCCCCGCGCCTCTGAAGGTGAAGCCGAGCGCCCGAGGCGCGGAGCCGAGCGCTGCACTAGATCGACCGCGCCAGCTGCGCCCGGGCGCGGGGGACGCGCGAGGGCGCGCGGGGCCCGCCACGCGCCCGGCCCCCTCCCCGCGCCGCCCTCGCGCGCCCCGGACGCGCCCGCCCCGCGGAGACCCCGGCGCCGGCCGGGCTCGGGGGGCTGCGCGGCGGGGGGAGGGGGCCGGGACCCCGCGGCCGGGCGCAGGCCCGAGGCTTCCCCCAGCCACGGAATGGTCTGCCCTGTAGGAAACGCACACGCTCCACTATTGTCTCATCAGCACAAAGTTCTACCACACTGCGGGCAAAGTCTGGAGGCTCGCGATGACTCAGACGCAGATAATCCTTCCCCTAATAGCACTGAATCACGATCCCAGCGGCTAGTTGTCGCCCCTTCTCCTCGAGGACCGACGCTGCCGCAGACCCAGTTACGGGAAGCTGTTTACGCGCGCACACACGGACACACACGCACGCGTCCATACGTGCAGACGTGTCGGGACGCGTTGTCAGCCGCCTGGGCACCTGAGCGCCCAGCCCGGAGTCCAGACCTCTACGGGGTGTCCCTGCGGTGGTCCCAGATGCGTGTGCATTCCACACGGCTCCGGGGGTGCGCTTCACTGAACTTCCTGGTCAGGGTGTTGGGGATCCTCGATAGATCAAGTGCCGGGTCCAGACCCAAGTCGGCGGAGACTTCAGAACGAGGACTGTGCTGTATGGCAATCTAGAAACGACCGTGGGCTTTTATTTTTATTTTTATCCTTGGAAAGTTCAACTCTAATTTTTTTTTTTTCTGTTTTTCAACCCATTTCTTCACCCCAGCTGCTCTCCGCGGGCCGTAGTTAATGGCAGCAAGTTAAGTCTGGGAATAGAAATGCCAATTTGACTCCAAGAAGCAATCAGGGTACACGGGGCGGGGGGAGGGGGAGGCGCAGACGGGGAAGGGGCGGAGGAACGCGGAGAGGGGGAGAGGAGGAAGAGAAGGGGCGCGCCCCCGAATCAGCGTGACGCAGAGCGAGGGAGTTGGCCTGCGGAGGGGAGCACTGTCTTCTCCCACCAGGCTCCTGGCCATATTGTTCTGCTCTCCTCGTGATAACTCCGCAGTGGAGATGGATTCCGTCCAAGACACCGACGTAGCTGGGCTTCGCCATCAGCGCCGCAGTCCGGCGTCACCGTCCGCCCTGGCAATTTCTCTCTCTCGGCGCCCAGCACTCGCTCACACTCGGCTGCTGATGCAGCTCGGGCCCTCTCCAACTTAGGGCATTTACAACAGAAACTACTAAGGACGAGCTCCAAAGGGAGGAGCTTGTGCCTGCAAAGCTGGACTCTCAGACACAGGGGCCATTCTGAACATGTGTGTGTGTGTGTGTCCGTGGAGGAAGAGGGCAGCAAGAGGGGGTGGACCTTGGCGAGAAGGATCTTTGAATCCTAAAATGTAAGCTCCTTGTGATTAATGGTCTGCATTAATTAGGATAGCAGGCACAGAGGTAAAGGTCTTTGGCAATTGTTGCAGGTTTGGGGGAAGTGCTTAAATGGCCTGTATTCTTAATCAAATTTAAGTCGGGTTCACAGAAAAGTATTGAAGGAGCACAACTCATTACAGTACCATGTGACAATGCACAAATGAAAGTACCCCCCAGTTGAACTAATTCCACGGATATAAATGGCGTATACAGATGTAGAGAAATCCTCATGTGTTATACGTGTGCACACACAAAGATTATAATATGCACACTTGGAATTTTAATAATTGTTTGTCATATCTGGGAACGGATTTGAGTCAATGGTAAAAACCCGCTTCGTTAATCTGCATTCTTGGGTCTATTTAAGACTACAGTGTTGCACTAATAACTTCCATGTGTTCAAAATTGACGAGTTAGATCAAGGGACGGTTGATCAGCAAAACTTCCAAACTCCTGCACGTATAATTGTGATTTTCATGACTCGCCTCCTTTCTGTAGCCTGCTTATCACCCACATGTGATTTCACTCAGGGCAGAGCCAGTTCTACAATAATACCGTGCTTTTAAAAGATTTCCTTTCTCCCTTTCTCTACAATGCATGCAGAATCTGAGAATGTAATTCGAGAGACAAGCCAGGGTTACATTCTGGAAAAACAGCAGCTTGCCAGCCAGCAGGTCTTGATGCTGCTGAGGGTGCCACAGTGCCCGGGGAGATAGTGTTCACATTATTTGTGCATCAAGCCACTGGCGGAGGTCCCTTTGTCAGTGCACTCTTAGCTTGTTCGGGGGTGGGGGGAGCACGGGGAGGTATAAAAATAAAATATTTAGCAAGGCTTCCCATACCACACCTACAACATGTTTAGCATTGTTAAAACTTCAAGTATTAATATCCGCAAAGACTTCAAGTAGCTATGAAAGATTAAGGACCCTGTTTCCGCACAAAATACAAAGCCCTGAAATCCCTGAAAAGAGGCTCACCTCGTTTGAAATGTTTAATTACAATATTTGGGTGGAGAACCATGATATTACTGGATTACTGGTTGCATACATATTTGGCTATTTACAACTTTATCACAGGCAGTAATTCTGCTGAATGAAATAGATGGAGAAGAAAACACATTTTCTCTTGTGATTGTCTAATGAATTATTTGTTCAGCTTTTGGGACTCTGCTCCTTCAAGCTAAGGAAAATGGCATTTTAATGCAACAGCGCTCAGTGGCTTGTCTGCAGAGCTTAGGCGGGAACATGACTGGTGAACATTTGGATCAGAAAGGTTCTGGAAGGGTTCCATTAAAGAAGAACTAAGAGTAAGAGACAAACAAACAAAAAGAAGCCCAGGAAAGGCCTTGTCTGTCTGAAAGCTGGAACTGAAACTCTTTAAAGTATGAAATCCAAGACAAACTAAAAAATATTTATTAAATATGCATGCTTAAAAATTTAAGTGCACTGCCTATTGGTAAATATTTAATGTTAATTCTATCTCTGTGCAAATTTGTATCCTATATTCCAAATTACATCTGAGGAAGGAGAATGACAGTGGCACCTAAGTCTAAGGGTAATTAGCTCTTCGAACTAACTTAAATTTACAGATTTAAGAGTGGACAAGGGAGAAATTTTAGTTAAATTGTCAACAACTACTCCAAGGTACAGACTGTTTTAGGAACAGACTACTTGTTGACCACCTTCATATCGTGTGAAGTAGGTAACAATTTCATGTGTAAATGGAAATTGGCTATTTCTTTAATAACTGATGGTTTCATAAATATTGCCCCAATCCTAACCTGATGGGGTTTTTTACCTAAAATCTTAATTTTTTTCACAGAACTTAGAAACTAAGAGAATACACCGCATTTAGAATATGGAGGAAGAGGAATTTAATAGAGGGTGATCCCCTGCGGAGAAGGAGGGAAAAGTTGTAATGATATTTTAGTCTTCTACAGAGTGGTTTTAGAGGGTTGAATTTGGAGGTAACCAGCAGAAAGAAGGTCTTTAATCTTGGTGTAGGAAACTATCTTAGTTCTGTTTTTTTAAGCTTTATTCCCTTGAAGGTGATGAACTGTAGCAAAAAAATAGATAATATCCTTTTCTTACATACACACACACACACACACACACACACACGCACACACACCCCCTAAGTGATCTACGCCCAAATCCTCCGATGTTTACTGTAACTTCTAAGTTGTGTCTCTTGTTTGGTCCTTTTTGTTCAGGACAATTTGGAGTCAAAGTGGCAGTTTTCTTGTTTTGTTTTGTTTTTTAAGACTTATTTATCTGGGGTCGCCGTCACGTGCAGGGGGTGGTAACTAGATCAGGACTTCCCAGCAGGTAAAGGGCCCTCAGATCTGTTCTTAATTTCAAGTGAAGCAGAAGACTTTGGGCAACAGCTGGCTGCCGGATAGCTGATCCACAGTTCCACAGATGTGGTTCTTAATGGGTTGAAGAAGAAAAGGAAGGAGACCACGGAGCAGAATTCATTTAAGGAAAGACAAATTCAAGACGCAATCCTCTTGTGAAAGATTTCTGTGTCAGCAGAGGGACTGTTTTTCCTGTTACATTTTCTTGTAATCCCTACAGTCTGCTCATTACTTAACAGGTAAGCTGTGACCTCTTAACACCACCCTGTCTTAGGATAGCAAAACCATGACTTGGTCTGCCCCACAGTCTCATTGTGTTTCGTGGTGTGTAACTGATTACACATGCGTGTTTATGCAAAGTTTGCTGAGAGAACCAGAATAAAGTAAGGCCAACCGCGAGGCCGCCTACACTGGGCCGCAGAGGCTTTGCCCGAGATCGCAAGGGCCTTGCCCCAGTGGCAGTTTGAAGGAAAGGATTTGGCATTTGGGGGTTCGGTGGAGTTGGAAACAGAACAAGAACGGAACAGAACGGAAACAGAACAATACGGAAAGAGGATGTGGCTCAGTCGTCATAAGGAGTTGGGACATTTCGTTGGTGAGGGAGGCTAGGTACATTTTAGGGGGTGACCATTGCAGTACAATCTACGTAACGTAAAACTGACCGTTTTAACCACTCTAAGTGTCCAATTCAGCACATTCCGGTCCTGTGCAACTGTAATCACCAGCTCTCGTGTCCAGAACTCATTCTACCTTGCAGACCTGGAACGCACGCCCATGAGACAACTCCCTGCTCCCCCGCGGCAGGAGACCCCCGTACTTTGTGTGTCTGAATGCTGCTCCCCCAGGGGCCTCCGACAAGCGAGCTTGTCCATTGTGGTGGGCTTATCCCCCCAGAGGGATGCCCTCACAGCCCAGGGCGCTGTGGCTAGGTAGTATTTAGTCTTCTTCAAAAAAGACGCTGAGCTTGTATGTGAGAGGAGGCAGGACCTTCACCAAAGAAACGGATGAACCAAGCGAGCCTAGTCGCGACAGAAACGACTCTCCCTTCTCTCCCGTAAAGCCATCTCCTCCCTGCCTGTCTGTGCCTGTATTTGCCCCCAAACGGATCCTGAACCAACGGCATTACAGTAAACTCGGGGGGCCCAAATCAATTTTGGAGAGCGGCAAACAGTTCGATCTCCTGTCGAGTTGCTGAGTTGTCCTGAGTCACCGAGAAGCACACGTCCACGTTCTCTCGCGTGGCGCAGCTCCTGATGCCGGCGGCGTGAAGGGGAGCAATGTCAGGCTGCTGACGCATCTGACACATGGAAACATTTTTAAAATACTGTAAATGTTAAAAATAGGTAGGGAGACATGATTGCAAGGACGACAGGGGCACCCGTGGCTCCGCTGGCGGAGCACGCGTCTGGTGCCCTGCTCAGTCGCCCGCTCACCCACCTTGCAGGCTCTGATGCAGGACGGAGAGTGAGGCCGAACTTTCACAGGAATGTTTCCTATATTCTTCTTGTGTAGGAAACCCTCATGGGGCTTCCATTGTATCTCGCTTCACAGGTGCGGGTGCCACTGTTGTGTCATTGCACAGGTGACAAGGGACCAGACAGGCATGTACCACCACCCCCAGGCCTGATGGGCTGGTACAGGCCAGGGGTATGGTAGGAAGCCAGCGGCCCTGACAGGGGAGCCCTGAGGGCCACCCAGGCCCGCACCACCAACCCTCATGTCAACGGGCCCTCCAGCCAAACATCACGGCCTTGGCCTTGGCTGTTTTCAAAGTACTTCTACAGAGAGACAAAACCAAACCTGTCTTTTCTGTTAGTCCTTCTCGGAAGGTGTCACGACCTCTCCATCCAGCTCTCATTCTGTTCATCAGCAGTGTGCCCCTGTGCATGTCACATCACACCCCCGAGGGCGTCTGCGTCACTCAAGGGGCACTTGTCCCTCAGCAACGGACATTGTCGGTCTTCCGTCCACATGATGTGTGTTCCCTATGCGTGCAGGATTACTTCGCACTGGTGGATGCGGGATCTGTACGGGATCTGTCTTGGTTTCCCAAAGGGTGTGAACCGTTGTTGTTGTTAGTACATAAAATATAGGAAGATAGCATAAGCAGTTGAGGAATTACGTTGGTGGGGGGGGTGGGGAGATGCAATCAGGGTCCAGAGGAGCTCACCGAGGTTTAAGACAGGTGCACACTGATCCTATGGGTGCTTGGGGGTTGGGGGAGAATCTTCCCCTGAGCTTCCTGGCACCCAGAACAAAGAGGGAAGCACTCAGCTTTGACAAGATCGGCACAACCTATAAAACAAGAAGCACACATTTCCACAGAAAAACAGTACGTCCTAAACCTGGTGCCTCAGTGAGATTTCTCCTGAACGTTCGTGAAGGAAGGGAGGGCAGAACGGATGGCGTTCCCAACATTATTTTTACCAAGAAAATACTCAGACTGTGTTCTTCACGGTAGTTTGGAGGAAAAACCATGACCCTACGATACAGTGAGAATTCGCAGGAATGACCTGGTCTGCTAACCAGGAAGAACGTTGTCGAGGACGAGGAGGAGAACGTGAGACCATCCACAGATGCTGCCCGCACGTCCGCCGGGACACACGTCCCTTCTTCTCAGAGACAGGGTCTCCCTCACCATGGACTTGCTGACGGCATCAATGTGACCAATCACATTTTACCTGAACACACAGTTTTCAAGTGTCCGCAGGCATCCAAACTCTTGTTCCAAGTTGTACTCGTTCTCTTGAAATGCGGGCGCATCCAGAACCGTTCGATTTTTCTTCGCTGGTTCTTACAATTCTGTTTGTCTGCTTAGGATGTCATTGGCATGGTCGAGCCTTGCCAAATCCTGGAGGCACACCCCAAATCAAAGACGTTTAAAAGCTATGTCCATTTAGGATCTGATGTAGATGTTCCCAAGCGCGATGTGAGATGTGTGTTGGGATTCTGCTCCCTCTCTCCCCACCAAGCCCCTGCCTGGGTCAGGTTCCCGGGGGCGCCCCTGGTCTTCCCTGAGCCACTGGCCCTCCCGGCAGTTCTGGGTCTGTGGAAACTTCTGGGGTGTGGACATGAAGCGTTCGCAGGGTCTGGACGCACACTTTACTTCTTTATTTCCGACGGCTTAAGCCCTTTGGCTTCTAGAAAGCCTTTATTTAAAATAAATACAGGAAAGATGTGTTACACTGTGAGTTACAATACAATACAATCCTCCACTAAGTACCAAACTCTGTTCAAACAAAGTTCATGGCTGGACTGACAAATTTACAAAAGCCAGGAAATTCAAAGAGGAGGGCCGCCGCCTGGCCGCTCTCCGTCGTGCGGGCGGCCCTGCAAAGCGGCCCGGCAGAAGGAGGGGCGGGTTTCTTCCGTTTCATCTGCTTTGCTTCTGAGTTAGGATACCTCGGTAAATTGAGGGTATAGGTGAAAATAAAGAAATCCTTAAAATGAAGTCATTTTCTGTATGCTCCTTTTCTTCCAGAAAATAAATTACCCCAGATTTCCGGACGTTCCCTGCCTGGCCCACAGCTCCCGTTTTCTTAGCGGCAACTGAGCTTATCAATTGTTTACGCTGGGATTTTACCCAGATGGGGCAGGAAAGGGACTTTTAGGCAAACTGATAATAAACTTCAGTTGTAGATCTTGAATTCTTTAGGAAGTAATAAACCACGATTTCGCTACTATTTCTAATAGCAGAAAACATTCCTTTGGAACAACACAAAGGCCACATTTTAAAAAGACGTGTCTGTGAAGTATTACAGAGATGGTGTTGCACTCCTCTTACCTGTTCAGGAAATACCGTCTTATTTTTAAACACAATGATGTGCTCACATGAACCCCCCTAAGAACATTTTTTATGAAACCTTCTTTCAATTACCTACAAGGCAAAAAGGATTACAAAATCTAAACTCTGCTCCAGAAGAACCTCTAACACTATTATTTCTGTTGACTCCTGTCTTTTTGACACCCCCCGCCCCCCCGGAACTCACCGTTGTGCGATATCATTCCACCCCTCCTCGCTGTGCAGAATCACAGGGAGGTTCATGGTGCCAATCTCCTGTTCGTTTCAGGGCCACTCTCGCCTGATTAACTCGACGGGGAGGAAAAACAGAGCACATATGTAAGGGGAATGCAAAGGAATTGCTTATCTAATTCTCTGAGAAAAAAAGACAGAAACCAAGCAAAAAACCTGTTGTTTGGTGACGTCACAGATCAATCATTTCCAAACTGTGGTGGGAGCTTCGTCTGGAAGGGTTCTCTGCACATTAGGTCGGAGCATAAAAGCCATGAAGACACAACTATTGTCTCTGTGTGTAGAGATGCTGCTATGTCCCAAGTCAGCAGTACTGTGTGGGGAACGTTGTGGAGATGAACAAGGTTCTATGAGGTCCAGGTGATTATTTCGAAGTCACAGACTAAACAATCAAAGGAATGCATTAGCTGTGAAACATCTAACTTCCCAGGGGCTGAAGCCCTGTCGTGTGTGTGGGTCTGAGCATTCCTGGGCCAGCTGTGGTCAGAGAAGGTGACCACCAGGCTGCTCCTGAAATACAAGGAGAGGTCTGTGCTGCATAACCTAATATACATGCTGTGCCTTGAGGCACTTTCTCCTTCATTTGTTTTAATTCTACTCACAAAGGCAAAGTGAAATTGCTCAGAACTGACTCCATTTAAAAGTTTAAAATTCAGGGCGTGTCTGGCTGGCTCCGTCAGAAGAACGTGCTAATCTTGATGTTGGGGTCGTGAGTTCGAGCCCCACGTTGGGTGCAGAGATTAGCAGATAAATAAATAAATAACCTTAAAAATAAAATTAAAAGGTAGTTTAAAATTCATAGCAAAGTTGTTATGTTTCCTCCAGGGGACAGTCGGTTAGAAACAGAAGCACTTGGAGCTCGTGGCGTGTGTTTAAGAACCACGTGTCCAAGAGGCCGGTTCTTACAATCCATTTGCCCCCCACATTATGGGAAGGCGTCTCCCCTGTGGTCGTATGGGTCGCACATGGCTCCATCCCAAGATCTGAAGGTAGAACAGTGTCCTCGCTCTACTCCTACAGCTCCTACCTTCCCCGGTACGGGGACACTAAGAAATCTTAGGAAGGATGATGATTCTTTCTGTAGCCAAGATTGTCTTACAAAATGTAGCAGTCAACGATGAACTGCAAATTTGGGTTAGTTCCTGGATAGACTCAACTCTATCAACTAATGTCCATTGTTTGTATGATTGTAACCTAACTGTCTTCCAAAATATGAGTGATGAGAAGCTATATTTAAGAGGATAAAGGAACACAGGGCACATCTGGCTTTAAGTGCATCTCGTCTCAGTAAAACCAGATGTAAGTCGTAAAGCCCAGCATGTTAACTTTTGACTTATGTCATCTGGCATCTGACGCTATCACAGGAGTAAGGATATATCAAACGTGCGAGATGAGCAGAGATAGAACCCTTCGCTCATTCGCCAGATGTGTACTGAGCTCATCACTGGCGTGAGGCCTCGGGCGAGGCCCCGGGTCTTCACCGTGAGGCCAGCCCCCAGGTCGCAAGGTGTTTCCCCGGCTTCAGCCCACCTGCGACTTCTCACAAAGGGTCCCCGTGCGGAGAGAGGGACTCTGGGTGGAGACATGCCTGTCCTCCTTGTCCTGGAGGCCACCACCGAGGGCACCGGCAACACGGGGGCAGGGAGGCCAGCCGCCGTCTTCCTCCCCGAGGAGCGGGACCTCGCGGCTCGCAGCAGTCGCCCTACCCGAGCAACCTGCCCTCTGTGCTGTCGCCCTTCACGGCGGGGATTTCCGTCACTTTGAGTGGAAAGCAGCCTCCACCTGCTTTGGCGGCAGCTCTGGGCTCTGACGCTTCCCTCCCACCCTGGGGGCCCCGCCAGCGGCCGCGCGCAGGCCCGGGCCAGAGCACCACAGGGGCTGTGAGTGGAAGTGGACGGCCGTCAGGGGTCACCACGAGCATCTTCCACAGGAGAAGGACAGGACCAGACTCATTGTTAGAGACTGCTTGGCCTCGGGAAGGAGAATTAAGAGGACAGACGCCACTGAACCTGATGATCAAAATTCTGAGTATCTCCCGTCCCGGCAGAGGCAGGGAGGTCGCTGTGGGAGGCTGAGACGGAGCACAGAGAGGCGAGGGAGGAGTGCTGTCCCGGAGGAGAGACACCCACCCAAAGGAGGATGAAGTGGCCGAGGGATGAGATCCCGCAGCACGTCGAGGGATCCAGCAACCGGCCGTGCAGGGAGCTCAGGTGAGAAGGTTCCGCGGGACACCTGGGACAGCGGCCAGATGCGGGGGCCTGGACGGTCCGAGGTGAGATGAGCCTGCGGTCAGCGCCTGCTGGACGGGCCTTGGGGTTGAGGCAGGGGACTCTCTGCCTCACTCCCATGTGCAGGCGGGAGAGCTATGAGGATGCTGAGCGTGGACGCTGAGGCTCTGAGGACATGCAGAGCGGTCTGGGGAATGAAGACACGCCACGGCGGCGGCGGCCTCTCGCCGCTCACGGGCTCTGTCTGCTCCCGGCCGTGGAGACGCCGGATGGGCCCGGCCCACACCGGTGTCCATGCTCAGGTGGGTGACCGCTCAGGGACACACCGATGTCCACGCTCAGGTGGGTGACCGCTCAGGGAGTACGAGCCCGTGCACGTGCAAGCCGGCTGCCCGGCTCTGAGCAGGGGTGTTCACGGCACCTTTTGCTGAAAGGCCTCTGTGGAGCGCTGAGGAGGTCAGCAATCACCGGCCTTCGCTCTGTTGTTGGGACCGTCCTGTCCCCCAGGCCTGGGGCCCATCTTGAAGCCCTTTCTCCACATCAGCTGTCACTTCACATCTACTCACTGATGAAAACCCCCTCCAGACGTAGAATCGGAAATGTACGCTGTCCTCTCTCCACGTTCTGACAGCCTCGGGCCTGGAACTCTTCTGAAACCCAGACTAAAGAAAAGTGGGAGCAAAAAATAAATAAAATTTTTTAAAGACCAGGGGTAGAAGCACCACGAGTGAGTAAAGAAGCCAAGAGAACTTATTGTTCCACTTAATAAACGTTGGTTAAAAGACATGTAGCGGAAACTGTCTGTAACAGGAACCCTCCCAAATCCCAAGACCAGAGCAGGTAGAAAAAAGCCTGGTGAGGTTTTATCTGGGTTGGGTGGGGGGAAAAGAAGTTTATTAATACTGGATATTGACAGAAAGAAAGATTCATTAACTGTGTTCAAAATTTATGAGTAGAAACTAGAAAAAAAAATCAGAGAGAAAGGGGCTAAAACCTAAATGGTAATAAAAACCCGGAGAAAGAACGGGAAATAGAAAACACATAATATGCAGGACAAGTCAGCACACGGTCGGAGTAAAACAGGTGCGAAAAGAAGATACAAGGCTGCGCTTCACGTCCAGTCACGGGCTCTTCCCCGGAGACAGCCGGATGCAAACAGCAAGATTACGTAGAAAGAACGGACATCAGGCAAATATTAATAAAAACGATAAGATGTAATGATAGAAGCAACAGACAAAAATAGAAGTCATGACAAAAAGAAAAACAAAGGATATTTTGAACTGATACACGTTACAAGAAGATTCTTCGTGGACATTTATGTACCCAATAACGTAGCTTCAAAACACAGAAAGCAAGTGCTAGCAAGTGTCCAGAAAATAGACAAATCATCGGTTCTAACGAGGGTTTAACATACATCTAACACGAGCCATGGGCTACGTAAATAAAAATAGTTGTGCTTCACGCATTCAATAAAGTCGAGTGACAGAATACAGGATACTATAGAGGACAGAATAGAACCTCGCTGGCAACAGTCATTGTAAAAATGAAAGGAGAAAACAAATGAACAAAAACCACAAGGAACTACTGGTAAGTTCCAAAGTAAAGAAATCACCAAGGTGTTATTCTGAGCCACAAGGCAAACACCTACAAATTAATAATACGGAGATAGTCAACCACCACTGGAAAAAATAATAAAAAATTGAGTAAACATTGAAAATATCCTAAATTTTAAAATATCTTATATGAATATCTTATATAATTTTAAAATATCTTATATATATAATATCATATATATATAATATCTTATATATTTATATAAAATATCTTATATATAAGATATATATCATATCCTTATATCTTATATAAAATGTCTTATACAATTGCAAATTACTATTTAGATTGGAAAGAAATGAGGGATCTACATAGTAAATACGTAAGGTCTTGTCAAAGTGTGATTAAGCTGACAGGGAGGGAAACACGTAGGAACACATTTATCATAAGACGCGCAAGCCCAAGTTCCAACTCGGAAAGCTATCAAAAAGAAAAATGAAATCAATCCAAATAAAAGGGAAGAAAATAGTGAAAGTCAAACACAATACATGAATCAGATAAAAAATAATAATCAGGGGGCGCCTGGGTGTCTCAGTGGGTTAAGCCGCTGCCTTCAGCTCAGGTCGTGATCTCAGGGTCCTGGGATCGAGCCCCGCATCGGGCTCTCTGCTCAGCAGGGAGCCTGCTTCCCTCTCTCTCTCTCTGCCTGCTGCTCTGCCTACTTGTGATCTCTCTCTGTCAAATAAATAAATAAAATCTTTAAAAAATAATAATAATAATAATCAGTAATTGAGTTGATTACTAAAAGTAAAAAAATCGATTATCAGATAAACTTTGCCAGTTCTAATCAAGAGACAGAAAGAGGACACACAAAATCAATAATTAGGAGTAAATTACATGAAAATGTATTTCATTATAAAGGAATAATGTGCTTATGTCAGTAAATTTAATAATCCAAATCAATATTTTTAAGGGATGTAAAGCACCAAAATTGGCTTAAAGAATAAGCAGTTACCTTGAATAGACAAATAATGGCAGAAAAGTTTAAAAAGAAGTCTGGAGCTTTGATTTAAAGTGATACCACATCAGACAGTTTTATGAAGTCATTTAAGGGGCCCCTGGGTGGCTCAGTGGGCTAAAGCCTCTGACTTTGGATCAGGTCATGATCTCAGGGTCCTGGGATCGAGCCCCACATTGAGCTCTCTGCTCAGCGGGGAGCCTGCTTCTCCCCCTCTCTCTCTGCCTGCTTGTGATCTCTGTCTGTCAAATAAAGAAATAAAATCTTTTAAAAAATAAATAAATAAAAACATTTATTTTTTTAATTATAGAAGCAAAACATGCTTATTTGAAATAAAGCAGTCAAAGGTGTAAGAGTATACCATAAAACTCCTCTCCTCAACTGCATCTTTTATCCAAATTTCAATGCCCAGGGGTAACCTGTTAGCTGCAGACCTCTTACCACAAAGAGGCAAACCTACACATTCTCGTTAAGTTTACAACAAGGAGAGCGTGAAGGCACACATCAGTGTGAAACTTATCCATCTGGTGTCCTGACATCAAACCATATAAAAATATAACAGATGCACAGTATTCAATTGTGCCATAATATTATTGCAGAACATTTCGGGTCAGCTTCCCTCGCTTCAGAGAAAGAAGCACCTGTAGACCTATTCCAGCAACCTGGGAGAGCGCCTTCCACCAGAACGTGGGGTGGGGAGGAGGTCTCCAGATGAAACAGGAGAGCGCGGTACTTGGGCTAGTGTCCCACCAGCACTGAGGAGATCGTCAGATCCAGCATGACGGAACAATGTTGAGAACTGAGGTTTGAAGTGTAAACTTTCCAGGTCAAGACTAACCTGACCATATAAAAAATAGATGAACATTTAAAAAAAAACACCACTATATTTTCTGTACAAGGACTTCCAATGGTGTTGGACAAGACAGACCCACACTTCCTGTCAAGGGGGGTTCACCAGGTTCTGAACCTCAGAACCACGTTCTGAGCACACCATGAACCTCACGTTCTGCCGAGGGCCGTGTTCACTGAATCCCCCCGGGTGTTCCCAGTTCCCCCACGCCGCTGCCTGAAGTGACCGTACTTAGTGGCTGTCAGTCTAGATCTTGCTCAGCCGGGGGTGCTTTATGAGGCTGTGGGCAAGCCTACGGACAAGAAGGAGGCACTTTCTGGGAAGGACGCTGTGCAGAAAGAAAGATACCGTACGTGGAAAGGCAGACTGAGTCCAAGATCTCCCTCCTTAAACTGCGAGGATCCGTAACTACCACAGTCACAGGGTCTAGAAACGCAAAGGTTAAGACCAGTGAAGAGACTGGTTAATTCATGTGAAGTTTCTTACCCCACTCCTTGTGCAGGAAAAGACAACAAATGACAGCAAGTAACCTGCTTTCCTCTGCCGGTCTACGTTTCTTCCTTTAACCTTTCATTAGGATCATCTGAAAGTTATGCTTCTTTGCTTCATATTTAAAATGATGGGTCGGGGCACCTGGGTATCTCAGGGGTTAAGCCTCTGCCTTCGGCTCAGGTCATGATCTCAGGGTCCTGGGATCGAGTCCCGCATCGGGCTCTCTGCTCAGCAAGGAGCCTGCTTCCTCCTCTCTCTGCCTGCCTCTCTGCCTACTTGTGATCTCTGTCAAATAAATAAATAAAATCTTTTAAAAATAAAAATAAAATAAAATGATAGAGACTTTCCAAGACGTGATCATGGGACAACAGGATATGCACATTCAAAAGAATGACGTTGGACCTCTTCTTCATAATAAACCCCCAAATTAACTCAAAATGGATCACAGACCTAAATGTAAGTCCTACAACTATAAAACTCTTAGAAGGAAATAAGTAGTAACTCATCATGAACTTGGGGCAGGCAAAGCCTTCTTAGATACGACACCAAAAGCACAAAATAAAGCCGATAAATTAGACTCCTTCATAGGGAAAAGTTTTTGTGTCTTCAAAGGACATTCTCAAGAAAATGAAAGGAGCTTCCAGAATGGGAGACAATATTAGGAAACCGTGTATCATATCTGATCAGGGACCTGTAATCTGGTATGTACATAAAACTCTGAAGACTCAGCAATTTAAAGATAAATAACCCAAGTGAAAAATGGGCCAAGGGGGCATCTGGGTGGCTCAGTGGGTTCAGCCTCTGCCTTCGGCTCAGGTCATGATCTCAGGGTCCTGGGATCGAGTCCCTCATCGGGCTCTCTGCTCAGCAGGGAGCCTGCTTCCTCCTCTCTCTGCCTGCCTCTCTGTCTACTTTTGATCTCTCTCTGTCAAATAAATAAATAAAATCTTAAAAAAAAAAATGGGCCAAGGATCTGACTAGATCGTTCTCCGAAGAAGATATGCAAATGACCAACAAGCACACAGAAAGATAGTCAGCACCATTAGACATTAAGGAAATGCAAATCAAAACCCTAACGAGATTCCGTGTCCTGCCCACGAGGACCGCCAGCACCCGAAGACAATACGAGCCAGCGTTGGCAAGGGCGAGCTGAAATCCCCGCACCCGGCGGTCGGGGGGACGGTGCCGGCGCTCTGGGGGAAAGAAGGCTGTCCCTCGGGAGCCGGGCACAGAGTCATCCCGCGCCACGTCCCCGAGCCGGGCACAGAGTCATCCCGCGCCACGTCCCCACTCCGGCCCACGACGCTGACACGCGAAGGTGCACGGCCACGTTATTCTTAAGAACCGAAAAGTGGGGACAACGGAAGTCCCCGCACCGACAAGCGGAGGAGCAGCCCGTGGTCTGCGCACACTGGAACGCTACCCAGCCGCCCGTCGTGTGCCTTCCTCTCTCACGCTACGGCCCCGAAGGGCCTCAGAGAACGGGGAAGGCAGCCACGCAGAAACGGCTGAACATGTATGACGGCTTCGACAGGGAATGTCCCAAACAGAGAGGCTGCCGGGGCCGGGGAGCTGGGGGGGACATGGGGGTGACCGCTGGTGGCATATGTGTGACGGAGATGCTTTGGTCCCAGATAGAAGGAGGCCGATAGTTGCACAATACCGCGTGTGTGCTAAGCGCCGTGGAGTCGTATGGTTTGTGTGCAGGAATTGTACGGTGTGCGAATCGTCTCTCAGTACAGCTGTTACTTATAAAAATGACAGGGTCATTAGGACTGTCCTCTCTGTTATAAACAAGGAAGAGATTTATTTATTTATTTATTAAATATTTTATTAATTTATTTGTGTGAGAGCAAGAGAGAGAGCAGGAGCAGGGGGAGGCAGAGGGAGAAGGAGACTCCCCACTGAGCAGGGAGCCCACTGCGGGGCTCGATCCCAGGACCCTGGGATCATGACCTGAGCCGGAGGCAGACGCTCAACTGACCCAGCCACCCAGACGCCCCAAGAGGGGATATAGTGACCTGAAAGACAACACACCTTCCTAGATCTCCTGCCGGGTACGAGTTACTTTTTCTCAGGTGTTCCCGATTTCCCTGGTCGTCTGCTCAGGTCACGGTCGTGGAGAGTGACGGTTTGGCTCCTGGAGGGGACATGGACAGGGCAGCTTCTTGCCCTGGTTTTGCTATGACTAGTCGTGTGACCTTCGTCAAGTGACGTAACTCCTCGGGGCTTTAGAAAGCTCGTCTGAAAAATGAGAGGCCAGAACTAAACAGATCCTCCTGCCTTAGAATTTTATGATTCAGGTTTGAAAGGGCATATGTAAAGATAAACATAATTATGGAAGCAAAACATATTGTACTTACTTGTTTTTTAAAATATGTAACAAAACGGGGTGCCTGGCTGCCTTCGTTGGTTAAATGTCCGACTCTTGAGGCGTGCCCGGGAGGCTCAGTGGGTCCAGTGTCTGCCTTCTGATCGGGTCACGATCCTTTAGCCCTGGGGTCAGCCCTGGTCGAGCTCCATGCTGGCAGATGTGGAACCAGCTTAAGACTCTCTGCTTCCCTCTCCCTCTGCCCTATCCCCGCTCTCTAAACGGGATTCATTTTAATTATAAAAATAAGAAGATAATAAAAAATAAAATAAAATATGTAACAAAATGTGAGTCACGGCTGACTTGTACGATGGGTGATCGGTTTTCGGCTTTCACTCGTGCGGGCTTCTCCGCTCTACCGTATATCAGCACATTTGCTATTATGCTGGAAGAAAACATTTTTTTCAAGAAGCTTTGTATCGCACACATTAAAGTGTGATGACTTGACTGAAACACAAGTCTGTTACGTCTGTAAATACAGACGCAAGACGTGTGTGATCTTCCAGTGGCGAGTGCAGATCATTGAAACCCCTTGGTGGTTTAGAAACACCCTAACCCTTGGTGTTTTTCAGTTGGAATCCTTTCATACAGAATTACGATCTCTTTGTTTAAAAGCGTTCTTAGTTTTCAAACTCAGTACAGTCCTTGGCACATACCTCTGGTTCTCATAATGTATGTGCTGGTAGACACCAGGGAGAGGGGGCCTCTAACTCGTCTTTCCCAATGAAAGGGAAGAGTCAGAAAAACACTTAATCCGATAGTTTCTTATGCAAAACTTGGTTCCTTACAACAGGTGTGCACCAGCGACGAGACGAAAGCTGAGTAAAATAATTTATAGCATACATGCAGAAACGCTTCGATGAAGGAAGTAGTCGAATGGTGAAGACCCTTTCGTTCAGGTTTCCAGACCAGGAAACTGTGCTCTACATTAGGCCAAGAGCCCTTTAATTCCATGGAAAAGGTTTTCTTTGACTGAAGTATTTTTAGTGTGGACATTGGAAATGACATACGTCTTTGAGCTTGAGACAAACGTCGTGGACTTTAAGAAGTGAAGGAAGCGGCAGTTACAGATCTAAATACTGTTCAGCAGAGCCAGTGTCGCGGCAGATTCGGGAGGACATCAAACATCTGCCCACAGGTGCCTCCCCGTGTTGCCTTATTATGACTGGAGAGCTGATGCAGAGGTCCGAGTGGACCTCAGCACGCCCGAAGCAAGGGGACCACACGTGGTGTTTCCTGTGGGAGACAGAGCCCGAGGCTCAGGGAGAGGCCTGGCACGAACATTCTCGTTGCTGCCAAGGTGTGCGGCTACAGACGGTCACTGCTGGGCACAGGCCTCTGTGCTGGCTGGTTGCCGACGCCGGTGGGAATCACAGAGGCGGGATCAGGAAATGACGCACGCACACGGGGTGTCAGTGTGCCCGCTTCACCACTGTCGCTCCCATTCAAATACCCTGTTGTGTGAGTGTAAAGACAGGACGTGAGTCCCACAGAAGCGGCCGCATCGAGCTGCAGGTCAGCGCATGTGCTCCTGGTTGGGGAACTGATCCGTGTTTAGTTTATGAAAATGCCGAAAAAGTACTACCTTTTCTCTGGGAAAAGTGTTTTCAGTATTTCACAAGAAGCTTCGAGGGACAACGTACCTATCCTCCGGCTAATAATTGCGCTTGCTCGCTCAGGCCTCTAACAGCAGGCTCAAGCATTTAGCTTAGTGCTTTATGCGCGTTTCTTTCAAAACACTGAAATGCATCTTCAGAGGCGAGAGGGAGAGGAGGAAGAGGTGAGCGACGCGGAGAGCGCTGTGCTGTGCTCGGGGTTTCCTGCCAGTCACCGGCCCTGGGCACGCAGGGACAGAGACCCCTTATGCCCCGCACCAGCCACGCGGCTGCCCGGCACAGCGGCCCTGGCGCTCTTGCCCTCCGCTCAGGGACGCGTTGAGAAGGGCTCCTTCCCTTGCAGGCCGAGAGGCAGAGCGCCCTGGTCTTGAGTCTTCCTTACGACTCCTGCTTCCCACTTCATTGTGCCTGCTCGTACTGGGTTGTAAGACTTTGGAGATCGACGCATTTTCCCAAACTGAAAAGCATACAAGACTTTTGGGTTTGAGTCCCAGAGCAGTGAGGAACTCGTTTGGAATCCAGGTTCTCAAGTCTGGGGTGTGGATGGGATCAGCTACACGAAATGCGGTGAAATGGGGTTGGGGGTGGCTTACGGCCTTCTTCAGGGCCTCGACACACAGTATTTTAGTAGCACTCTCAATTCCCAAGAGAGTGAAGCAGCTCTCCTAACTGTCCCACGCGAAACATTGAACTGAGAATAGGAAGTGGGGGCCTGAGGTTTTCCAGTCGTGTCTGAGCTCCGACTCCAGGATGCAGAATGAGCTCCCTGCTCGCCGCCACCCGCTGGGCGCCCTGGGCTGAGAAGACAGGTTCCCTTTTCTGCTTCTGGAAGCAGCCGCAGTCTTGGTCCCCCACGATGCTTCATCCCTGCAAGCAGCTGGGGGTGGGGGTCAGATAACTGTGTCTCGTCCTTGAGCACAGGGTGTTGCTTCAGCACATGGCGAACACCCATCTGTAAAGTCCCTCCTGGAAAGGTCGCCACATTCTGATGAAAATTCAAAAGAATGTAAAATCCAATGTTTGCGGAGGAAATTCACCACAGTTTGCTATCCTGTTTTCAGGCTGACGATTTGCGTTTAGCCTGTAATTAGTTTGTTCGCAAACTGTATTCAAGACCTACGACATGTTAGAAGTTGTTTGAAGATTTGGCAAAGGGATCCAAATGTACTATTTCAAAAGAAAATTGGGAACAACTAAGCTCATGCTACTGGTTCGGCTTTATTTTCACTCCACTTTTTTTTGGTCCCGGCAGGTGAAGATTGTTATTTTAAAAGCCATGTGAACATTTATGAACAAACCATTTTAAATAGCTACTGGTACCAAACATGACCTTCATAAGCTCAGGGAGAGCGTGGACCTGTCCTCAGGTGGCACGGTGCCCATCCCTTCCAAGTGGGAAGGACTTTAAAAGCTTAATGATCAGATCCATAATACTCAGTAGGCAGCCCTGTTAGAAACTACAATTTGGTCAAAGACATCTTTTTTTTATTTACTTGATTTGCAATTTCTCAGAATTAGGGAAACTGTTTGCTGGTCGTATTGATTTATCTTAGAATCGCCTGACAACACCCTTTGGCTAGCTGTTTCTAGGTTTCCTCAAACATTGGAAAAAAAAAACAAACATAGGGTCTTTCGGCTGCTTGAAGCCTTATTTTTCTTTTAGTTCCATAACATGAACACATTGTAACATTGTGTAGATATTATATTTACAATTATAATTAAAGTGTCATAGCCATTGTCGTCTAGCTGTGATTCTCCTTTGGTGACAGTGGGTTCGAAGAGCCCTACTCTTCATGGGATAAGAAATTGATTCTTTAATTATTATTTAATGGTCTGTAGGTATGAGACAGAAACTGTCTGTAGGTTCATTCACGGGCTCTGCAGTTCACGGGCAGTCTGTCCATACTACCGTCAGACCCCCCTGGAAATAACAGCTTCTGACATTCCTAGTATTAAACTATAGGATTAATGACCAGCTTTGAATGTGTAAATCAAGTATCCAGTATAAGGGTACCTGCCCCTCCTTTTACCTGTTTTATTTGACCCAAACCCTCTGTTGATACAAGAAGTACAGGTCGAGTCTCCACGTAAACCCGCTCGGGTCAATGAGCTTCTAACTAGATTTGGGGGGCGAAGTGGGAAATCACAAGAAAGACTCCTTGGGAAAATGGCATATTTGTAGTTGCACTGAAACGCCAGCAAGACCTCAGGGAAGTTGATGATTAACTTTAAAAACTGCAAGGCCCAAACCTCAGTCCCCAAAGTACAAAAAGTTAACAGCCAGCCCAGCGGGGGGGCTCCTCTCTCCCGCCGGCCCCCAGCCGCCTAAAGTGGGAGCAGAGGGCAAAGCAACGGCTTCCACGTTCTGTAAGAAAAGATTATCTTCCCTTGTTCTGAATTAAACTAGAAAAGATGCTTTTCCCTGAAAATCTCAGTGTAGCCGCCTGCTTCCCTTAAGCCCTTAAGGACAGACATTCTTTGTCAGTGGATCTTAACAATTACGTAATAGTCTTCACTCATGGCAACCTATTAAGAGGCTAGTTATATCCACCAAATTATATGGTTAAAAATGATCATATACTTTTTTTAAGTGGAAAAAGCATTTTAAACCACAGGGCCCAAGAGAGCTGTGTATCTATTGTCTCTGCCACAAGAGGGGACATTTATTTCGTGAGGGTATTTGCATTGCAATGACGAGCTTCAGGGCTGACATTTTCTCTAGGAAATAAAGTCCCTTTCTTTCTTCGAGGAAAAAAAAAAAGATTATTTGCTATTTTCAAACCACCTCCTTCCTGCCATTTTGGCGGGTTCTAGGCTTTTTCGGCTGATCTGTTTGTTGTGCAATGATGGACTGGCGAGGATTTCTTTCTCATCACTACATGGCTCGAAAGTCTTTCTCTGGTCTCGGCACGTGGGTTTACCCCCCCTCCCCACCCCACGCATGTCCCAAGCCAGGAGCAGGGGCGCCCAGGAGCCCTCACCGGCCGTACCCAGCTTTCCTACTCGCAGGGCAGACAGCAGCCTGGAACTGCGTGTGGCAGCCAGCGAAGTTGGGGTCACTCTGTATGTCAAGGTCTCTAGGCTAACGGAACTACAATTAAACTACTGGGAACCGTGGCCATCCCCAAGTGCTTCTGAATGGTTTCCAGGCCATTCTTTTTGTTTCAATAACGTCAATTTAAATGGATGTAACCCAGATTTCAGAGAATTTGAAGTGATACGTTGCCCATAACCTTTAAGCGACGTAAGCACATCTAAATGAACCCTACAGATTGTCTTTTCAGGACACTGAGATACAGGGCCATGGGAGGCAGAGGTTTTAAAATTCACGTGGCATTCCCTGAGTGACATGAGATTATTAACACTTATACACATGTGAACTTTAAACAGCAGCCTTGATTTTTAACCAGCGAGAACCCGAGGGAGTTCCTGAGCAAAGACGACACTGCTGGTAATGAACAGCCAGCCGAGTTCCATGGGAGCCGCTTAATGGGGCAAGGGGAATTTGGGGGGAAGTGAGAGAAAGCAGACCCGTGCAGCAAAGGGCTTGGTTGGTGAAACCCGTGGCGTATAAAAGGCCGCCTTTCTTTTCAGTGCTGGGGGCCTACGGCCTTTCATGTCGAATCAAGACGCCTTCCACTCCCAGAAGTGCTTCTGACCTAAGTAGAAACTGAATTCAGCAGCAGCAGCAGGTAAGAGCTCCTGGGCCGATGCATGGGGAGGCTTGTAAGCGGCTTTGTCCATTTGTTTTGAAAGCTGGCAGAGCGCGCCATTCCTGGAACACAACGCCAGTGAACACTGATACGACAGACCGAACCCAGGAGGCCACATCCCAGACACACGCTCGCCAGAAATCCTTCTTAATGTTATCGAATCCCTGAAACATTATAGCACTGACAGTAATGCAAATAATTATTGCAGAAGGGCCGTAAGGACAGAACCCGACGAAGATAATCTGTATGTTTATGTTCTGTAATACATCAGAAAACTGAAACTAGGGATGGGCTTTCCTGGTTGCTAGGAAACAGGTGTTCAAATTGTGAAGATGACTATTAGTCAAAAGCCAGAAATTTCAACTACCCCGTCTGCATCTCCCCCTTCCAAGCCCCCCCCTGGTGATGCTCACTAGTCCTAGTATTGTGATTTGTCATCAAGGCCATGCAGAGAAGTTTCTAGAGATCTCCTTTCTCTTATAAAGAGCTCTCCAGGCCTGACAACGTTGCTCAAACAAAAGCCCTGAAAGGATTTGGGGAAGGCAATATTTTAAGAAAGCATTTCTTAGAAAAGAAAACTTAAGTAGCCTTTAGCATTTTTTAAACTGTTTTCTGCTACCTGGAAACAACTTCTAAGGGAAGTTAAGAACACTTCAGTTCTTTACAAGGTAAGTGGAAAACGGGGGTGAAATCATCTCCGGCATGAGAAGAATTGCTGTCTTCACAAAGTCTCTAACACCTATAGTTCCACTGAATAAATCCCCAAAAGCACTCAAGATTGTCAGGATTAACCGGCAAATTATTTTTTAAAAGTCCTGGAAATGCGTGATGTCAGGACTGACCCTTCCCTACCGGTACGTCGCTGCCGCCAGGTTGCCGGGGTAGCCTTGGGGTTTTCGGCCCTGGAATCAGATAGAACTGGGAGTCGACGAGAGCCCAGCAATGGGACCCGACCCACAGCGGGACCCACAGCGGGACGGGGAAGCAGCGGTCCACGCGGAATTTACTGAGCCTCTGCAGGAAGAGTGACTGACTTACGTCCCCAACACAGACAGGCGCCACTTCCCAACCCGCCTTGGGTGTCAACCGTGACCAGCTTCTACTTCCCCAAGTAACAAAATAAATTAATACTTAGCTCTCACCTGACAATGTTTGCATTTAGAAATCTTTGTAGCTTGCCAATGAAATGAAATGAAAATGTCCATTTTCCTTCTTACCCAGTATCTACTTCTTTCCATTTTTTAATGTCCCTTAGAACAGATCAGCGGCCCTTTAACCAAAATCAAATAGATCATCACAAAGAAATAAAAATAAAAGGACCCACGCGATCCCAGAGGAGCGGAGGAAGCGGCCCCGCGGGCGGCAGTCCCCGCCCCACACAGAACCACGGGCCCCGCGGTCCGAGCTGCTCTCAGCCCTTCGCCGGCGCAGGCTTCCCCAGGAGCGCGCGGGGCGGCCGGGGCAGCCGCTCTGCACCGCGGGGCCGCGAACCCCTGCGCGCGCCGCCCCGAGGGCTCCCCGCGGGTCTGCAGAGCGCGCAGAGCTGGGACCCGCGGGTCTGCACTGAGCGCCGAGCTGCGAGCGCGTCCGCGGGGTCTCGGGGCCCCGGCGGGCGCGCACCTGCAGCCCGTCCCGCGGGGAGCGCAGGGGGGCCTCGGGGCCTCGCGCAGCCGCGCACCCGGACCGCGCGCCCTCGCCACGCCGAGCCGGGCTCCCGGGCCCCTGCCCTGCTGCGTCTCCATGGCGATGGGAACGCACGGTGCGGGCGCAGAGTCGGGGTGCAGGGCCGGGCGGCCGGAGAGCCCGCGGTCCTCCGCCCCCGCGCCCCGCCGGACGGGCTGCGCTCCCGTCCGGGGGGCCTTCAGGGACGCTGGGATTCAGAGCCCCAAGAAGGTCAAGGGGCTGCCGGAGCGGGAGCCGGTCGCCGTGTTTACTGTCAATACAGGCGCGTCCGCGGGGAGGAGCGGCGGGGGCCCGGGCAGGGCTGGGGTCCGTGCTGGGCGCAGACACACCGGGACGGCGCCCACCCCGCGCGCTGTCCTGGGGCAGCTGGGGTAGACGCAGACAGCACCCATCGCTCTGAAACTGGCCGCGCAAACGAGCAGGGAAGACGACGATTTCGGGGGAGACTCGATGCTCCAACCCGGGGCCGCCCCGAGCGCACCTCGGACACGCCTGCTGCCCTCCACGGTCCTCCTGGGCTCCCCGGGTTTGCCGGAGGAGCGTCCGTTTCCTACTCCAGCTCCGCGGTGAGCCGGAGCCCCTTGGGCAGCGCGGATGCGGCAGAGCGTGGGGTGGGGGTGGGGGTGCGGGTGGGGGTTGGGGGGGGCGGGCCGGCCAGAGAAAGGGGCTTTGTGTGCGGGGGGCTCCATTAGCGAAACAATAAATACGCCCCTAGTAAAACTGATATGATGGGAAATGACTTCTATTCAGTTAACTCAATTATTAGTGCTAATTGGGGCCAGGTGAAGCATGGATAATTGAAATTCACAGATAATCCAAAAACCTCTATTTAACCAATAACTTCAAACTTCTTCCCCATCAAACCAATTACCAGAGGAGCTAACAAATAGAAAAAAAAAAATGGATTAAATTGAATTTTGCCTCCCCGAAGATTGCCACTATGATGTATTTTTATTGATTAATTCAGAGCAAGAGCCGAGCATTGACTATCTTCAAGGGACGAACTTATAAATCGTCCCCAGCAATGGCAAAGGCAAAGGCTCTCTCCATGAAGTTTGTTTATGACTCGGCTCTTTGAGACTCAGAATGCTTTTTCTCAGAGAACAATGTTCTTCACTGTGCTTGGGCTCCAAGCCAGCCCCCAGAGGCCGCCTGGTGACCTAGTGACACTGGAAATATATTTAGAATCCTAAGTCCCTTAATCAATCCCCTTTGAATCCTGAAGCCTTATCCTCCAACCCCTAAATCTCTCTGAGCCCTAAACCTCAGGTTTGTTTAAATTGAGGTAAATTCATGTAAGAGTAACCATGTTATGTAGAGCGTACATTGTCCCTGGAAGAAACCGCTTCCGGACCTCCGGCTACCACTGTGCATTCCCCATGCCCGCAGCCCCCAGCAAGCACAGATCAACCCTCCGGCTCTGGGTTCGGCTGCTTTGGACGCTGCGTATCTGTGGACTCAGAGCCCGTGGTCTTTGGTGACTGCCTTCTTCGCAAACAGATAATATATCTAAGGCTTGCCCGTGTTGTAGTGCGTGTTGGGATTCCATTCCTTTTTATGGTCAAACAGCATTTCACGGTACGGACCGACCAGAGATTATCTACCGGGTCATTAGCTCACAGACCCTTGTGTAGTTTCCGTGGTGCAGCTGTGTTCGACTGTCACCCCTAAGGATTCAGCCTGACATTCTCTGACCTCTGAGGACCCCAGAAGTGGCCTGGGGGAGGGGTGCACGGATGCCCAGGAAGCAAGAGCTACTGTGCTGTCATGTGGGGAGGCTTGTCCCCACGAGCTGGGCGGTGCCACACCTAAGTGCTGGCACCTGGGGCAGGTTGGGTCCCTCCCACAGGGGCTGCCGTCGGCAGGGATGTTCCTCAAGAAGCGTCCACAGGGAGGGTCATCCTCGGCGCACAAAGGGGCAGGAGGACGTGGAGAGACTCAGACCATTTTAGAGCGAGGAGCGAGGAAGGCTGGAGGAGGCCCTCTGGGGGCCCCAGGGGAGCGGGTGCCTCCCTCAGGTTCTGGCTTCGCTGGGTCCCCAGACTGAGAGCAGAACTGGACTGACCAGCAGCAAATCTGGCAAATAATCTTGGCCTGTTTTCCCACTTTTCTGAAAACACAGTTGCCAGGAGAGGTTTCCATGGCAGCCGCCAAATTAGATACCAACCTTCACTCAGCACGTCATTCTGTTCCCCGGTGTGTGACATGGGTGTCCCCATGCCCATGAAGCCCACGGCTCAAGCAGAGACCTCCTGCCGGAAAGCTCCATCCCTCGGTGTTGGGCCCGTGCTCTGCCTTCCTCTGTACCCTGCCTCCTCGCCGGGTGGGGAGAGGCTGGCCGGCAGCCACAGAACATTCCAGAATGCCAAATGCGAGGTCTTCCTTGCTTCCATGGTGCACACTTGGCACTTCCCAATAACTTCTGTTGGTCCGTGTTCTGTAGAGTAGAACAGGGTGAGCTATATAATTTCTGGCTGTGCAACTCGATACATGTCTGTGAATGTGTGTTGTGTATATGGGTGTGTATAGAGAGCCACGTCTCTATTTGCACATGTGTATGGGCATACACACAAATATTTTCTGAAACAACATTTATATTTAGTCCTGTTTGCTTTATTTATTCCATAAACTCCATTATAAATTCGATAAATAAAATTCTCCCCAAATCCAATCACAACAGCGCGTCAGCAGTGAGTATTTTCATTGTTGTCGTCGAGCTGTGATAGTGTTTTCTATTTTGCCTCTTCGCTGTGGGTCACTTTCCTGGGGTTCTGTGCTCTGGAAAAAGTGCAGGTGATAGCAGTTGTGCTCCCGGTGAGGACAGCCCCTGCCCTGGCCGGGTGATCAGACCCAGCGGGGCCGCAGGGCGAGTCTGAGACCAACAGAGTCAGAGCCCCCGAGGGGCACCTCCCTTCCGAGATAGCTGGGCCGACAGTTTGCAGAGGCAGGGGCCCCAGACTCCTGACCACGGTGGCCAGGCTGTGGGGGAGTCCAAGGCACTCTTGGGAGGGAAAGGCTCCTCCCTGCCGTCGCCTCTGCTAGGTTCTTAGTGACCCCATGGACAGGGTCTTGTCCCTGACTCGCTGCAGGGACGTCTGTGTTTCTGAAGTGGGCAGAGCAGGATTCTGACTCACCGCCCCCCGGAGCCTCCGGGCTTCTGGACACTGCTCGGGTCTAACTTGCAGACGGTCCCTGGTTCGATTTATTTCAGGACGGGAGCAGGACGGAGCCCCTGCACACGCAGGGCCAACAGCAAGCGGGCAGAGTGTGGAAGGAGCGCCTGTCTCCCGTCCCTCCTCGGTTACCGGCCTTGCCATTGGTCCCTGCCATGCAGACCCTGAGCCAGCACGGCTTAGGGCTCCCTCCTTTCTCAAGCTCCAGACCAGGTCCTGAGTGTTGTGGACAAGTCCGACCCCCTGATGTACTGTGGCCCAAGCCCCCAGCTTCTTTGGGCCCCAAATGGCTTTAGCATTCTTTGACTTTGTTTCGTCACCTCTGGCTGAATCTCCTTCCATCTCCAGAGAAGGTTCTGTGCCTTCCCTCTTTCTGCGCAGAGGGTGTTTGGGGAGGAAGGGTTTCTTGTGTGCTGGGAGACCTGACTGTCTTGGGGTGAGGTCCCAGGCAGATGCGGCCAAGGGTAGGGCCTGTAGGAGGCCAGCGTGGGGGGACCGGGTTCAGGCAGAGGCCGACAACGGCCACCCAAGTTTCCGCGTGTTCTGGTTTGAGGGACTCTGCCGCTCATAGTCGGATGCGAATGGAACCCTTTCCTCAAAAGACGCAAGAACAGAGCGGGGGTCTCGTTTTGCGTGAACATGGCTTCTCGTGCTTACTTGACTAGAGGCAGCAGGAGGTGGGGGTTGGAATCATGTTTTGGGCCGGACTCTTTCCGTGCTGGCCAGCCACCCTCCAGCTGCGGGGCCAGTGGGTAAGCCTGCCGCGTCCCGCGTCTCCATCTGAAGACGGGATAACCGAGTACACCTGGGGCAAAGACAATGACAAAGGCCGTGAGAAGAATCCGGAAAGTCTGCACCAACGGAGAAAACCATTTCAGTTTATTTACTTGTAAACCGAGGCTAAAAATGCAGTTCCTGGGAGCATGTGTGTGCGCGCACACGTGCGTGCGTGTGTGAGCCTGGGGAGGGGGCATTTCTCGAAGTGTTGTAATCCTCGGAGAGCGGGCACCTGCGGGTCATTTGCTCCCTAGAAAGTTAGCGAAGGAGGTAAGCAGACCACAGGAAGATACGATCTCAAGGAAAAGTGTGTTTGATGGCGCGGGCAGATGTCAGCAGCTTTTGTTTATTTATTTTAGAGAGAGAGTGGGGAGTGTGAGTGGGGGAGGGGCGGAGGTCCAGGGACAAGCAGACCCCCTGCTGAGCACAGAGCCCAACCCGGGGCTTGATCTCAAGACCCTGAGATCACGACCTGAGCCGAAATCAAGAGACGGAGGCTCAACCCGCCGAGCCAGCCGGGCGTCCACATGTTTCTACGAGGCAGGACCCTTCGTGGAGCTAGCAGGCAACACCCGAGTGGAAAAGGATGTTTGTCTCCACAACACAGACTCCGTGACGAGGGCGAACACGAGGTAAACTCAGATCACTCACCCCCTACCTGGGAAGGAGGTCGCCCGCACACCAGGACGGGCCCCTCGCAGGGCCCTGCCTTCTCTCCGTGGTGGTATCCAAGTGCCCGTTTGCGGACAGAGCAGGACGTGTCCGTGTGACGCTGGCCAGGGCACAGAGCCTGGATGCCTGCTGCAGCCACGGGGAATTTTCATCAGAATGAAGAATGCTACCCAGTCTTAGTTAATTCAAGGAGCAGTATTTGATTGAATTTGCTTACAACATTCAAGATTCATAGCATCTCCCAGGAAAATACAAATATCTAAACGAACATTTTTGACCTTTGCAAATCCACACAAAAGAAACATTAAAATTTCACAGAAAGCACCCCAAATGGAGGTGTTTAGAGCAATATCTGTGTCATCACACGGGCCTCAGATATTAGGTGTGATTACTGCTTCACCTTAGTAAGGCTTCCCGTTATGAGGCAATCAGTGTGGGGACTGTAATTGGCAATGCGGATGGGACAGTCTAGAACGGATCCTCTGTAAGTTCCCAGAAAACGCCCACGGCCAGGAAGACCCAAGGGTGCACCAGGGCTCCCGCAGGACCCGGCCAGCTCAGCAAACCCCCCGGGGGCGTGAGGCTGGTGACAGGAAGAACATCCCTCTCTCCCAGCACGGGCCGCGCAGGGGGCGAGGCAGGCAGCTGTCACGCACTTGGGGTCACGGGAATATGGAAAGCGATGCTGGGAGGAGGCGAAGGGGTCGTGCCCTCTGCGAGAGCCAGGGAGGCTCCCGGGGAGAGTGGCCGTCGGGCGTCCTGCAGATTACAACGTAGGTGCCGAGGGGGGAGTGTCCCTGTGCTGACTCCATGACACCGGGCTGGCCCGTGGGGGAGGGATGGCAGAAGGGACTTGCTTCCCTGGCTGGACCGAGCCGGGGGTGGGGGGTGGGGGGGAGGTGACAGGGGAGCAGAGGCTGTTGGATGGCAGGGCCCTGCCGGGGGAGGGACCGCCTCCCACAGTTGGGTTTTGTGTGGTTCCCGGGGCGCCCCCTCTAGCCAGTGCACAACCGAGTTAACAGCCGGCTATCTACACTTCACAGAAAACCTCGATGGCCAAGGGCTAGCTAGGGTTCCTCTGAAATTGCAGTAAACTAGCCACAGATCCACGGGTTATCTGTAACCCCCGACCTGCCAATAATGACATACAGTCATGCTCCCCTTAGCCCTGCTTTGCTTTTCTTTCTTTCTTTCTTTCTTTTTTTTTTTTTAAGCTTCTCTTCATCTATTTTAGAGAGATCACAAGTGGGGAAGGGGCAGAGACAGAAGAGTAGAGACTCTGAAGCTGACCCCACACTGAACATGGAGCCCGACTCGGGGCTCGATCTCACGACCCTGAGATCACGACCTGAGCGGAAACCAAGTCAGAAGCTCAATGGGCCCAGCCCCCCAGGTGTCCGGCCCCCAGCCCTGCTTCTGCGTGAAGTTCCCTGTGATTTCGAGGTCAGCGTCAGTCTGGGCCAAATATTGGAAAAGTCAGGGCGAGCATCGCAGTGAGCGGCCTCACCCAGGAGCCCCGTGCATCAGAGCCACGGGACACAGATGAAAGACGCTACTTTTATGTGAGGCAAAAGTTGGCCCCTGTCCCCTGCTGGATCTCACCCACTTCCTAGGAACTGGAACACTGCAGAGCGTATAATTTAATTGTTGAAAAGAAATAATAGTGAGTGAGGAAAATAGGTCCCAAAATAGATAGATCTGACATGTTCACTGTATTTACAAAAAATAGAGAGTTTGACTTTTTACCATTTTGTTATCTTTGTGCTCTGAACACTGGAAGCGCAAAATCAGATTCTGTGTTGGAAGAGAAAAGCATTTTCCTTGAAAAGCCCATAAAATGACGAAGTCCTCTACTCGACACCGACTTCGTAGTTTCTGCGAGCCTCTTGGAGATGGGCGTTCCTGGGTCACCCTGTAGGCGGTGTAGACAGGAGCCAGCGAGCCCGCTCCAGCTCCGGGAGGGGAGTGCCGTCTGCAGCTTAAATTCCTCCGTTTGCGCGCGAATCTTTGTTTTCTCTGAGTTGGGAGCAAGTTTGAAACACTCTGGAGAGAGCCAGACGGGAAGAAGCACCCAGCAGCGCAGAATGTGAGACGGAGCTCAGGCTCACTAGTCGTCAAGCTGTCGAGCTGCTATTTTTACCTTTTTTTTTGATCGAAGACTGCCAGGTCTGCAGAACGAACGGAGCCAGAAGCCCATCCAAGGGTGCGTTCGGCTCCCCAGAGACGGCTGGGACATCGCGGGGTCCTGTCTCCATCCTGCCTGGGCCCTCCTGCCTATAGGGGTCTGTCACCCCGGACCCCAGCCTTCACCCCATGCCAGGAGGGGCAAACCCCGCTCCAGAGTCCACAAAGGCCACTTTCTGTCTCTCTGAGTCATCCGGAATGGTCTCAGCTGACTCCTCGGGAGGCGAGGGCCGGAAGCCCGGCTTCTCTCCTGAGCCCTGGAGAAGCACTGTGCTGGGCTTCAGGTGGGACGGGGCAGCGGCAGACGGGGAAAGGCAGCTGGGCTGTCGTGCTCTTTCCAACAGTGGGGAGTACAAACCCCGGAGACTTTTTATTTTATTTTTTTAAAAGATTTTATTTATTTATTTGACAGACAGAGATCAGAAGTAGGCAGAGAAGCAGGCAGAGAGAGAGGGGAAGCAGGCTCCCTGCTGAGCAGAGAGCTCGATGTGGGGCTCGATCCCAGGACCCTGGGATCATGACCTGAGCCAAAGGCAGAGACTTAACCCACTGAGCCACACAGGCGCCCCCCGGAGCCTTTTAAATTTATTTTTTATTTATTTTCAGCATAACAATATTCATTATTTTTGCACCACACCCAGTGCTCCATGCAATCTGTGCCCTCTATTATACCCACCACCTGGTACCCCGACCTCTTACCCCCCCAACTCCCTTCTCCTCTCTAACTCCCCATGTCCTCCGTGCTATTTGTTATGCTCCACAAGTAAGTAAAACCATATAATTGACTCTCTCTGCTTGACTTATTTCACTCAGCAGAATCTCTTCCAGTCCCGTCCATGTTGCTACAAAAGTTGGGTATTCGTCCTTTCTGATGGAGGCATCATACTCCATAGTGTATATGGACCACATCTTCCTTATCCATTCTTCCATTGAAGGGCATCTTGGTTCTTTCCACAGTTTGGTGACCGTGGCCATTGCTGCTATGAACATTGGGTTCCAGATGGCCCTTCTTTTCACGACATCTGTATCTTTGGGGTAAATACCCAGTAGTGCAATTGCAGGGTCATAGGGAATCTCTATTTTTAATTTCTTGAGGAATCTCCACACTGTTCTCCAAAGTGGCTGCACCAACTTGCATTCCCACCAACCGTGGAAGAGGGTTCCCCTTTCTCCACATCCTCTCCAACACATGTTGTTTCCTGTCTTGCTCATTTTGGCCATTCTAACTGGTGTAAGGTGATATCTCAGTGTGGTTTTAATTTGAATCTCCCTGAGGGCTAGTGATGATGAGCATTTGTTCATGTGTCTGATAGCCATGTGTATGTCTTCATTGGAGAAGTGTCTGTTCATATCTTCTGCCCATTTTTTGATACGATTGTCTGTTTTGTGTGTGTTGACTTTGGAGCCTTTTTAATTCTTTATATCCATGCACCTGTTGGCACCCATATTCTCCGGTGGGTGGGACGCGTCCCAGGACCGCGGCGTAATGCAGGCAGTTCCTATCCGCTCGCTGCGTCAGATGGTATGCTTTTTGTCCCACACTCTGTGGAGTTCTTCACTGGACAGAGCTGGATCATCTCTTCTCCTCCTTAAAACTTGAGTCCAAGATCAAGTTAGGGGCGGCAACAGAGGCTGCAGGACGGCCACTTAGGGACAGTCCCATCACTCTCCAGTGTGCGTATGGGCTTGCAGGCATAACTCAGTCAAAGTCCCTGCAGGTCTGACAAAAACACAGGTCACTGGGCCTGCACCCGGGACACCCGACTCAGCAGATTCGGGGCTGCCATAGAGTCTGCTTTTCTAGCAAGTTCCCAGGCGAGGCCAATACTGCTGGTCTGCGGACAGCATGTGGAGACTCGCGGACACGGAGGGAGCTGAGGGCCACAGCGGGTCATCGAGAGCACAGGCGGTCCCTGAGGCTCACGGTGGGCATGGCAGGAGCAGGTCGGGAGGCTCCAACCTGTGACCTAACAGACTTAGGCATCTGATTTTTTTTTACAAGACTTAACACACTTAGGGGTTAATAGATTTCTTCTGTGTTTTTTTCAATGAGAATTTATGGCTCAGCATATGGTGTTTTTAATTATAGTAAAAAAAAAAAAAAAAAAAAGCAAAAAACAAACCCAAATGATAGTCTTACCTTCAAGGAGACTAGAGGCGCTATCTGGGTTCTGAGCTCTGATCCTCTCTGTTTTGTAGGTCTAACCAGACGACTTAGCTACATATTTCAGAAGCTATACACGATGACCACATGCGAACTTGGGTTAGCCTTTGATAATCTTATGAAAATTACCCCCAACATTAGAATGATTTTTAAAGTAACATCCCAACCAGACACGTGTTTAATGACATGCGAATCGCTTTTGGTTTTGCTTATCATCAGACAATAAGGATAAGTGAAATAACTAAGTAATGGAGTGTTTTATTTTTTTCCTTGGAACCCACACAATTTATTTTCATGGTTTTACTTTTCCTCAGTTCTCCATGGCTTCTTGCAATCAGCACCGTTGCTCGGCATCCTTCGTGACGTGGCGTTCCGTCCTCACTGCTCACAGAGCCTGGAGATTCACATGGGCCGACACGGAGTGGCCACGCCACCCCGTTCTTCCGAAGCTCGGCCCCAGACTGAGGCCCCGTCTGCTCTCTGGGCAGAGCGTCATCACGCAGATACGAGCAAGGAGGATGGGGCAGGGGTGAAGAGGGTCACGAGGGACGTTGTACGGGGACTTCAGCACGGGGCCCTGTCCTGCGTCCGGTGACGGCTCTCTACTTCAGTCTTCTTGAGAACCGGGATCTAAGCCATGACTTTCCTCACTTGGGACATGAAGAAATAGTCACTCGTCCAACAAACGCGGAATGGGAAGGAGTGGATGTGAAGCCAAGCATCTCGTTCTCCATCACAAGAGTCCTTTTCTCCCTGAGGTGACCACCACCCGCTAGGCTGTGCCCAGCTCCGGGGTGGCCCATGCCTGAACAGTCTGGTTCAAAGGACGGGTGGCCCCCCGCACCGCGCTCATCTCCATAGTCCCAGTCCCGTCCGACTCTGGCGGATCATTCCAGGTCCGGTGCAGATGGCCTTGACTTCTTCAACCCTTTCCAAAGAAAAGGTCTTTCTGCTGGCCACTTCCACACACATTCACACCCAGGAAACGACAAAACAGTTACAAAAGTTGTGGCAAAGGTTTAACATTCACTTAAACCAACGTTTTTCATGCAAACAAACTTGTACATACAATTCTGGGAAAGGACAATATTTTAAGTCCAAATTTGAGGGCCTTTCATTAACTCGTGCCCAGGGTCAACTTCTCACTTGCAAATGTCCACAATGCTTTATATGTACCACTCTTAAGATAGTTACGACTCTGTGCCTTGTGTTGGAGAGACACCTTGTCTCCTGGGAAGTCTTTAAACTCAAGGATCCATGGGCATGTCCGCTTGATATTTTCCACTGAGCGTTGGACCGAAGGAATACAAAAATGAGATTTGCTGAATAGACATTGAATTAACCATGCCTCTCCGCATTGTGTAAACTTTTAGTGAGTTTTCCATTCCAACCAAATAAAGTCCCTACTTCTGCATGCATCTTTTTTTTTTTTTTTTTACAATTTTTTTTAAAATTTATTTGACAGACAGAGATCACAAGCAGGCAGAGAGGCAGGCAGAGAGAAAGGAGGAAGCAGGCTCCCGGCTGAGCAGAGAGCCCGATGCAGGGCTCCATCCCAGGACCCTGGGATCATGACCTGAGCCGAAGGCAGAGGCTTTAACCCACTGAGCCACCCAGGAGCCTCTTGGAACCTCATCTTCTTAACATTTCTTGTTTCTGGGCTTCAGGACACAGGCAGTGGGTTGGTTCTTGGATGCATCAGAGTCCTACCTCCCCGTGCCTGCATCCCCGGATTCTCTCTACCTGGATGGTAACTTCGATGCCTTTTTTCTGCTTATTACAAATTTCCTATCTTTCAAAACAAGCTTCAGCCTCACCTGCACTCTGAAAGTTTCCATAACCATAACCCGAGTCGTATTGAATTCTCTACCCTGTTTGCCCCCACAGCACGGGGCTTCAAGCGTTGATAAAATGATTATTTAATTCTCCTGTTATCGCTGGTTCCTCACATGACGTTTGGAGGCATGTTTGTGTCTCCTTCTGTCTGCCCAGTGTGGCTGAGGACATTTCACAGGGGAAACAAGGTCAGCGGGAGAACCCGATTTCTCCTTCACGTTTGTTGCTGCCACTTCGCCGGCGGCCTCCCTGCTGCCCTACGGGGCCGCGCCCCGTGTGTTTCTCCCGTGAGTCTGTGCGTGTTCTGTTTCCCACATTTATCAGAGACTTTGAAGGCCAGTCTTCCATTTTCTATAAATCTGTTTACATGAAGACACTCAAAAATTCTTTCTTGGCTGTTACTCTCGGTAGATCTTCACAGTGAAGTTTTAAATTTTGCTCATTTTGTTTCAAAATAATCACCACTCAACATCTTTCTAATTAAAAGGGAGTTTTCACAAGAGACTCCAATATTTTCAAAGCCAGCCGCATTTCCAGAATCTACTGTCCGTATTCTGTGACCTTCTGTATCTTTATCTCAGGGGGAGTCTACTGCCGTTAAGGCAGTTCACTCTCAAATTCCTGAAACTAGAAGCCGGAATAAGGTCTGCTTGGAAGCTCCCCCGCCCGTCTACTTCTTGCCACTCTCAGAGCGAATCCCAAAGATCGACCCGTACATGCCTGTGTCAAGTCAGGCACGGATCGCCCACGGAAATCCCATGCTTGGCTTTTCTTGAGGAAGGCAGAGAGGAGGCAGTACCCGGGCAGGCCTGACCGCCCCCAGGGCTGCAGTGGGTCCTGGCTTCCGGCCGTGGTCCCCTGGGTGGCCTCTCTCAGGGATGGTGCCCCAGCTACCCGGGAGCTGTGTTTGCTGAGCTCAGCGGCCTCCCAGCCCAGGGCACGGCATGCCCAGGGCATGGCCTAGAGGGGAGGTCAGCAGCCGTTCTCGGGGATCAGAGACCCCCATTAAATTCTTTCGTGTAGCTGGACTTACGGCTTACTGGGGATATCCCTTTTCTGTTTCCTTGTCCCTCCCCACACTCTGCCCATCGCCCCCACACCCCCTTTTAGCAAACACCCCTTTGTTCTGGATTAATGGGTCTGGTTTTGCTCCTCGTTTGTGATTTATTTATTTGTTTTATTTTTTATTTATTTTATTATTTACTTTTAACTCAAGGATAATCAACACCCAGCATTGTCGCGGCTTCAGGTGTACGATATAGTGATTCAACCGTTCAGTGCCTTTCCCACTGCTCATCCCAGTGAGAGCGCTCGGAATCCGCATGACCGATTTCAACCCATTCCTCCATCCAGCTCCCTTCAGACAACGGCCAGTTTTCCTCTGTATTTAAGAGTCTTTTTGTATTTGTCCTTTTATTTCTTTGCTTGTTTGTTTTGCTTCTTAGATGCCACACATGCGTGAAATTCTATATATTTGTCTTTCTTACTTCGACTTACTTCACGTAGCGTCACACGTCCTGCTCCATCCGTGTTGTCGCAAATGGCAAGATCTCGTCTTTTCTCTGGCTGCGTAATATTCCTGCGTACTCAGGCGTGCGTGCGTGTGTGTCTGTGTGTGCATATATGCCACATCTGCCTTACCCATCCGTCTGTTGCCGGCACTGATGCTGCTTCCATGTCTTGACTCGTACACACGGTGCTGCAAATAATTATAAGGTGCATATGTGTGTTTGAATTAGTGCTTTTGTCTTCTAGGAGCAAGTACCCAGGATAGAATTATTGGATCACATGGTATTTCCATGTTTAATTCTTCGAGGAAACTCTACACTGCTTTTCACAGTGGCTGCACCAAGTTTCTTTTTCACCAACAGGGCACCAGGGTTCCCTTTTCTCTACCTCCTCACCAACACTTATTACTTTTGGTCTTTTTAATTGTAGCCATTCTGGCAGCTCGAAGGCAACATCTCCTTGTGGTTTCATTTGCATTTCCTGAGGATGAAGGACGCTGAGCATCTTCTCAGGTGTCTGTTGGCCGTCTGGACGTCTTCTTTGGAAAAGTATCGATTCAGGTCCTTTGATCAGTTTTTAACAAGATTTTTCACTTTTTTTTGTTTTTGTTTTGGTGTTGAGTATCCATTCTTTATACAGTTTGGATACTAACCCTTTGTCAAGTATGTCGTTTGCAAATCTCTTCTCTCATTCAGCACACAGTCTTCTAGTTTTGTTGTTGATCCTTTGCCACGCAGAAGCTTTTTGTCTTGATGTAGTCCTGGTAGTTTCCTCTTGCTTTGTCTCCCTTGTGTCAGGAGGCGTATGTAGAAAAACTCTGCCGCAGCGGACATCAGAGACATTCTGTGTTCTCTTCCAGGACATGTACGGTTCAGGTTTCACATCTACAACTTTGTTCCACTTTGAGCTTATTTTCTGGATGGGGTTTGGAAGTGATTGAGTCTCATTATTCCGTGTGTGGCTTCCGCTTTTCCCAGCACCATTTATCGAAGAGTCTGCCGTTTTCCTGCTCTGTGTTACTGTCTCCTTTGTCAGGATGGACTGACTGTATAAGTGTGGGTTTCTTTGGGGGCTCTCTGTTCTGTTCCCCCGATCTAGGTATTGTTTTTGTTCCAGTGCCATACTGTTTGGGTTCCTACAGCTTCGCCGTCTAGCTTGACCAGGAATCGGGAAGCCTCCATTTTTGTTCTTCTTTCTCAGGGAAGCATCCGCTCTTTGGGGTCTTTTGTTGTCCCATTAAATATTTGTATTATTTGTTCTAGTTCTGTGAACAATTATGTCGGCCCATGAAATTTTTTAAAAATCACATTATATGGAGAAATCCTATCTTAAAGTAAACCCTTTTAAGAGAGGCGATTAACTGAACCACATGAAGTTGCTATTTGTGCAAGTCAAAAATGATCAAATATCAGCAATTTCACATGACACCGTTACATATTTTTCTCAGATGAGCAATGTTTCAGTTGGAGGTTATATTCCTTTAAAAAAAAAATCGGTGTCAAATAAATAGTGTCCGTGATTAATATGATGCCCTAAATGCAAAGCAGCAATAATCATTGATGCCTACACTAATTCTAAATGGTCAAATTACGCTCCGTGTCATCGCATTTTAGAGCTGAAAGGGTCCTAAGAGATCATTAGCCTAACATCATTTTTAAGATACGGAAATTGAGTCTCGGAGAGGCTAATCACCCGCCCAGGACTCGGTCTCCCGTTTCCTGATTTCCAAGCCTGTACTTTGCCGGCCCACAGGCCCCTCCCTCCCACAACAGGCATACTGAGGGGCTCCTGTGAACAAGGGCCCTACTGTTCCGTCAGATTTGCATATAAAAAGATAAGAAACCACAGTTCTGCTATAGCATAACTAAGACCTAAATGAAAATATGAGCTGTTAAAATATTAAACAAGTACTGATACACTGCGCTCCTCTTTACACGTTAGGACCGACCCATTTCACACCGGGTTTACATGACACCCTCCGTCTGACCTCTGAAGGGGGTAGCTGCTGGCCCTCCCTGGGTCTGCCGTCCATGGCCCTGAAGTCGCCCGGCTCCACCCACCGCGTCACCAAATCAAGGAGGGAAAGCCCCTCTTGGACCCTCATCTCCTTCCAGAGTGAGCACGCCGCGTCCCGGGTGCAGGTGTGAGGAGAGCGTGGGACCGAGGTGGGGGGGCGGGGGGAGTGACCCTCCCCCTTCGGGAAATGTTACGTTTGTTGAATCGAAATCCGGGCACCACAGTCTCATTCTTCCATCTGCGGGGCGATACCCCATACGAGGAGGGCCCCACTCCCAGCCCACGGGCTTGTCCCCTTGGCTGTTGAGGGACAGACCTCTTCCCAAGAGGGGCACGGAAGTCTTTAAGCCAGGCTCTCTGGAATTGTCTGGTTCTTCGTGTGATGACGTAGCCTGTCACCTCGGTGAGCACACGGCAGCCCGGAGCTGGAGAAACCCTTCAGGACACGTCACAGGACGGGGTCAGGCGCCCCAAACCTGAGGCTGAGATCCTGGAAGTCAGGATGGCATCAGGCTCAGGGGGCTCGGCTTTCCAGGCACAGAGCTGTCAGAGGTCTGTGTCCGGCCAGAGACCACGCAGGGAGAACCCCTCCGGGCTTTGCGGCCTCCCCGAGGCCCACACCGCTCTGCGTTTCCCCTGATCACAGCACTCGGCTCTTTTTCTTGTCATCCTTGTGACCGGGAGGGTCTTCTGGACGGTGAGATGTGTTTGGTATTGCCGTGTCCCCGTCACACGAAGGCCTCCGGTGAGCGTGTGGAATGAGTGGATGAATGCGCGCGCGTGCGTTCTCGTCGGGGCTACATCTGGCGAATGGGCAGCCGACCCCAGGAACGTGGGCTGAGCGCGCCGTCTGCCACCGATTTGTGGAATTCTGTCATTAAACGCCGAGTGGGCGGGATGAGAGAGTAATTTGATGCCGGCATGTGCTCAGAGCTGTGGGTTCCGCGGGGGGTGGGGTGGGGGGGCAGACCCCTGAAGTCATCACCCGCCGTGAGCAGCCTCCCTACCAGTGCACCCTCTCCTCTGGGACCCGGGCTCTGGAGGAGCAGGGAGGAGGCATTCAGGGCTGGAATCAGTGGAAGGAAGGGCTGCCTGAGTGCAGAAGCGGAGGAACCTGGAGGGGACGGGTCTCCACCAAACCTCTCTGTCTTCCCAGGAGGGGTCTCCGGGGCCCCCGAAGGACAGGGCTCATGATGGGCCTTGCCTGCATCTGCCTGTCCTCTTCTTCTCGAAGAAATTCCCCACAAACTGTGCCAAGGTGCCTGGGGTACAGAACTCTCGAGACATGGTGAGAAGCCCAGAATGTGGCAGGCACGGCTTTGCCGACCCCAGCTCCTTGGCTGGCCGGTCCCGCCACCGGTTTCCTCTCCCGCCTCTCGGCTTCCTCGTGGCTCACACGAGGGAACAGTAATATGTACTCCGTGGTCTCCAGCGCGTCCTGAAGCTGCTCCAAGCTCACACGACAGAAACCCCCTTCCGGCACTAGAGGTGCATGTGGGCACGTGTGTAGACCGCATCCCCGCGCATCGGGCTATTTAAACATGAGGGGAATCATCCGCATAGGGACAGAGCTTCTGAACAAACGTGACCCGTGAAAATTATTCTAAGAAAGAAAGAAACAACGTTGGGACAACTCCTAAGTCGAAGGGAGTCCCACGTCTGGAGATGAAGGGACAGTGCACCCGGGTTTCCTCCAGGGAAAGATATAGAAGCATCAGACTCGGAGGGAGACACCTGAGCACACTGGAGAGCCCACCCCGGGGCGGAACCTGTGTGACCCCAGTCTCGTGTCAACACCGGAGCCCCTCGAGGCCAGACGGGGCTGGGGCTGTGATGTCCCTCGAGCCACCTGTACAGCCTCCGGGTGGCCCGGTATGTCTTTGCCAGCACGGTTGGACCGGACTCAGAGACCCCCACGTCTGCCCTTGACAGGACCTGCGGCTGCCTCGCCAGCCCAGGGAGGACGCAGGGTCTGTCGTCGGCCACCGGGGCAGAAGATGCACGACTCACACTCACGTTTGCTCCGCAGCCTGGTGTCTGTCAGTCTCCCTCAGCTCGGTCTGACGAGGGCCCTCACGTGCAGCACAGACCGGCGGGGGTCGTGCAGGGGTTTCCCGTGGCCTGGAGCGGAGGCCCACGTGTGTTCTGCTCCGTCCTCCACTCCCGCCTCAGAGGGGACAAACCAGCCACATGGGACCCCGTGTGTCCGTGTGTCCGTGTGTCCGTCTGCAGCTCAGGGATCCTCGGGCTGGGCTCCGGCCGCAGGTGCTGACAGCTTTTCTCCACGTTCCTCGGGCCGTGCTGCTGGATGGGTGACGCCGGCCTGCTGCTCTGGGTGACTGTTCGGTGTCTCTGTAGAGGGGGTCCCGGACCCCAAAGGAGGCTCTGGGCCAGCCCGATCCCCAGCCCCCCACAGCGGTGGGTGGAGCGAGCGTCCATCACCCACGTGACTCGCTTGTCTGACCTTGTCTTATCACCGACTCCGACGTGAGGGCTTCAGAGACACAGGGATGCACACACCGGCCGGCAGGCGTGTTCTCTTCATCTGAAGAACGTCTAGAACAGGGTTGGGAAGGACTGCGCTGCCCCCACTTCTGGGTTCACACCCGTCTCTTGTGTGTGCTGCTCCTCGGCGACATGAACCAGCGAGCTGGGAGCCAAGGCACCGCCCTTGCTGTCCGCTTGCCGAGGTTAGGGGGGCGGAAACAAGCAGCGGGAGAGCCCGTGACCGCAGCGGGGGGACGGGGACCGACGGGGACATGCGGGGACGGGCGGGGACGGACGGGGACGCTTCGGACGGCTCCGCCTCGGTTTGCGCGTCTGCCCGAGGCTTCCTCCGCCGTCCGATCCCTTCTCTTTTCCCCTTCTTGCGCCAACCTCGTCGCTGGGCGAGGCTTCCCCGGGGGCTGGCACCACCGCGCACCTCCCATGCGGCGACCCCGGAGACCTCATCCTCCCAGGGTGGGCTGGGAACTTCTTAGGCACGAAATAGCACCTTTTCTTAATCTTTGACTTCTCTGGACGATTGGGCCTTGCGTGGGAGAGAGCTGGGCGTGAGAGCAGACCGAGCCCCGTGTGAAACGTGCACAAGCTCCTTAGATGCATGTGGTACGGTCAAGGGTGTGATCACCTTATACCCAGACCCTCCTCCCGCTGCCCCCGCGGTTCCCTCCCTGCCCGTCCCGCAGAGCCCACCCGGTGTCCAGTCCCCGCTCGCTATTACAGGGGTGAGATGGACCCCCCAAATCTTCATTCTTTATTGCACAACTCGCCGTGGAAGGAGTGTGTGTGTGTGTGTGTGTGTGCGGTGTTCGTCGTGGGTGGGCACTGGGCTGGCTCTGTTTCCTCCTCAGCTCGTGGCATGATGTCGCCATAGGCTCTCCCTCATCTGTGTAATGAACTAGCCAGTGCCCATAGCCCCTGGCTCCAGCTTCTCATCATCCCACCCCCGACCACACCCCACAGTCGGCAAGCACGTTCACGGGTTACACCTGTGGCCTTTCTGTTCATAGGTTTTCTTGGAAACTGTATCGTTTTCTGTTGGAGTGTTTTTTAATAAACATAAATCGTATCATATCACACATTTTATTCTGCTTCTCCTGTTCATAGGTTTTTTTGGAAACTGTATCGCTTTCTGTTGGAGTGTTTTTTAATAAACATAAATCGTATCATATCACACATTTTATTCTGCTTCTCCTGGTACCTGCTTAGGAGTCTGTCTTTGGCGTTCATTCTGATAATGTCCACAAACCCCCATCGCTTCTGGCCGTGGGGATGGCCCCGTGGCAAGAGTTCCTTCCAGAACTGCCTTGCTGTTCTTCTAGGGTGGACGGCCAGATCGCTTCCAACCTCCCTACCAAAAGGACACTCAGGGAGATATCCTTGGGCACAGTTAACCTCCTCGTGGTGTAGCCCTGGTGGAATGTGAGGGCATTTTTGGAAGCAGGTTTTGGGTCGCGGAGTAGCATGTGCTCGCACGAGTCAGGAGGACTAGGTGTTCCCGCGGGGCGGCTTCAGCGTCCACGCCGCCGGAGCAGACCCAGGTGTCCACAAGGTCACTTGGTGAACTTGGAAGCTGGCCCCCCAGGTCAGCGGGGAAAGCACCAATTCCACTGAGCTCTCGGATCTGTTCCCCTTCATTTGTGGGTGTCTGCACCCATACCAGTTACCATCCGGGATGGATTCGGGGTTTGCTTACTGTCAGGCAGAGAGAACACCCTCTTCACGCTTCTTTCAGGCGGATTTACGATGTTGTGGACCTGTATTCTTTCTTAGGAAGTTTAGAGTTTCTTTGAAGGGTCCAACTTGAATTTTGAGTGATACTGCATTGGGTTCTTGGAATAGTTTGAGGCTAATTTGAAACATTTAAAATGTTGTCCTGTGCAAGCCGAGACTTATTCAAATCATTTATATCTTTACTCTTAGAAGTTTTCATTCTGAAATTGTTTCCAACTTACAAACCCATTGCGAAGGGGTACAAAAAAGTTTTCTCTCTGCTCACCACTCAGCTTCCCCAGATGTGAACTTGAGTTACTCAACCCCTTTTTCTCGTGAGCTGTTCCTTTTTCTGGCCTAAGGCCCAGCCCGGGACTTCTCGTGGCATTTCACCGTCATGCCTCCTTGGTCTCCTCCATTCTAGGACACTTTCTTGGTATTTCTTGTAAATTTAACACTGCTGAAAGATACACTGACTGAAGGAGGCATTACGGAACTGCTGGCTCGCAGAATGTCTCTCTATTTGGGTTTTTGTGATGTTTCTTCCTGATTAAATTCGGGAGTCCTCATGATCAAATGCAAGAATACCGTGTAACTGTGGTTGAGATGTACAAAACAGACCACCCAAAGATTGCATGGGACAAGCTTATACTAAAAAATGTTTCATTGTTTACCTGAAATTCAAGTGTTACTGGGTGTTCTGTATTTCTATTTGTCAAACCTGGAAAGCGTGCACAAAAGTGATTCCGTGCTCTACTCAGGGCATCAGAACAAAGGGTACATAATTTTCATAACTCTCTTCAGCTTTGGTAACATGGTTAAGGTGGTTCCTGTCAGATTTCTCTGCAGCAAAGTTATTATTTTTCTCTTTTTAATTAATGAGCTTACGATGGAGAGATGCTTTGAGGCTGTGCAAATATCCTATTTTTCACCACACTTTCACCCACTAATTTTAGCATCTACTGATGATTTTTTTTGCCTGCAAGAATTATGACTGGGGTGTTTGCAAAATGGGATTTCTCATGTCCATCACTCCCTCTATGCGAGTTGGGATTCTACTGTAAGGAAAAGCTGTACATTCTTCCCCCGTTGATTTATTTATTCAATTTTTTTATATCAGCATGAACTTACAGACATTCATTTTGTTGTACAGATAATAATCTATTACTACCATTATTGATTGTGTTGCTCAGCTCACCCCAGATCTGACCATACAAGCGGACTCCCGTGTCCTCTGGATTTGCCTCATTATTTCTCGAGCATCTCCTTCCCTCTTCACACCACACAACAGGTTCCAGCTCCTCTGGTACTCTCCAGGCCCCAGCCCTGGCGTTAGCCTTTTCCTTCAAGGAACTCCTGTTCTTTTCATTAGAGAATGCTGTTTAGAAGCCAAATCTTGGTGCTAGGTGTAAAGCGTCTGTATATATTTCTAAATTTGTGTTCTTATAATAAATCTTATTTTCTAGTTGGACGTTACAGGTATAGAGAAATGCTTCTTTGTTTTGTAAGATGGTCTTATATTTAACAACCTAATTAAAGCTTCTAATTTATTTTAATATCGACTATTTATTCACTTTTATTGAATCATATCAAATGCAAATAATGAGGTCTTATCTCTTTCCTTTCAATTTAACTTGTTTTAATTTTCTTTCCTTACACCATTGGCTAAGGCTGCTATGACTATGTTAAAATATAGCTGTGATAGTGAATGTTCTTGTTTGTACCCCCAAAACTTAAAGAGAATGCATTTAAAGTTGTTTCTTTATGTATATTTGCTTTAGATTTTTGACATGTAAACTTTGCCTTAAGGAAATCTTCTATGATCTTGTATGCTGAGAGATTTTGTATTAAGTCATCAAATACTCTTATGTCATTGACTTGGTGAGATAATCATGTAACTTTCCCCTTTTAAACAATTAGTGGAAAAGAGGCATTAATTACTTTTCTGATATTCAATTCTCCTTGAACTTCCGAAATGAACCCTTTTTGGTCATGATTTATGATGTTTAAATATAATGTTGGAATCTTTTGACTAAAATTTTATTTAGGATTTTTTAAACTTTATTTTCTTTCCTTATATTCCCTTTATTTGATTTTAGAATCAAAATGATATAAGCTTCATAAAAATGTGCTGGGCAACTTTTTATTCATTCTAGTATTTTATTTTAAAGAATTGTATAGGAAGACTTAACTATTTCTTAAAAGTTTGTCATACCACTAAAAATGTATTAGAATTAATAAACAAGTTCAGCAAGTTTATAGGATACAAAATCAATACAAAAATCATTGTATTTCTATAATATATAAGCAATAAGCAATCTGAAAGTGAAATTAAAATTTCCACTTAGAAAACCATCAACAAGGATGAAATACTTAAGAATAAATTTAACAGTGGAAGTGTCATTTCATTTATACTGAAAACTACAAAACGCTGTTGAAAAAAAGATCAAAGAAGACCAAAATAAATGGAAGGCTATTCTGTGTCCATGGATAGGAACCTGTGATGTTAAAATGAAAATATTCCCTACATTTATGTACAATCCAATGCAATCACTATGAAATTCTACATGACTTTTTAAAGGAACTGATAAGCTGAACTTAAAATTCATAGGGAAATGAAAGGGACTTTGAATCACAGAAAAAATCTTGGTAAAGAACAAATTCAGAGGGTTCAAATTCCCTTGTAATCAAAACAGCATGATACCTAAGTCAATGGAACAGAACTGAATTAAAAAAAAATCCCTTTTTTATGGCCCACTGATGAAAGTGTAAGGCAATTCAGTGGGGAAAGAATCACTTTTTCAACAAATGGTGTTGGCTTCTTTGGATACCCACATGCGAAAGAATAAAATTAGACCCCTACCTCACACCATACAGAAAAATCAATTCAAGGTGGACCATAGAACTAAATGTAAGAGCTAAAACTATAAAACTCTTCAGAGAAAATATGGCAATAAATCTTTGTGCTGTTGGGTTAAGCAATGATTTCTTAGCTATAATATCAAAATCATAAGTGATCAAAGAGAGACTGAAAAGTTGGATGTCATCAATAGTATAAGCTTTTGTGCTTCAAAGGAGATTGTCAATAAAATGAAAGACAACACATGGGCTGAGAGAAAATATTGATAAATCATATAACTGATAAGAAGGTTGTGTCCAAAATATATAACAACACTGACAACTCAAAAATTAAAAGACAACCCAATATAAAAATGAGCAAAGGGCTTGAATAGTCATTTCTGTGAAAAAGACATATAAGTGACCACTACACACAACAAAATAAGCTGAACATTATTAGTCACCAGAGAAATGCAAATAAAAACCACAATGAAATAGTACTTGACATCCACAAAAATGGGTGTCATCAAAAAGACAGACAATTCCCTGATATGAGTAAGTGGAGATGCACCAGGGCGGTTAAGGGGGTAGGAGAAGAATAAATGAAACAAGATGGGATCTGGAGGGAGACAAACCATAAGTGACTCTTAATCTCACAAAACAAACTGAGGGTTGCTGGGGGAGCGGGGTTGGGAGAGGGGGGTGGGATTATGGACATTGGGGAGGGTGTGTGCTATGGTGAGTGCTGTGAAGTGTGTAAACCTGGGATTCACAGACCTGTACCCCTGGGGATAAAAATATATTATATGTTTATAAAAAAAAAATTTTAAGTAGTCAAAAAAAAAAAAAAAGACAGACAATAGCAGGTGTTGATGTGGAGAAACTGGAACACACATACATTGTTGGTGGGAATACAAAATGGTGTAACCACTTCAAGAAACAGTTTGTTAGTTTCTAATAATGTAAAATATAGGGTTTTCATATGACCCAGCAATTGTACTCCTAAGTACATATCCAAGAGAAATGAACCACACATCCACACAAAAACTTGTATGCAAACATTCATAGCAGCATCATTCGTAATAGCCCCAAAGTGAAAACAACCCAATTTCCGTCAATTAATGAATGGATAAACAAAATGTGGTCTAGCCATAAGATGCAACATTATTTGGCAGCAATAAAAAAATGAATTGCTGATGTATGTTACAATGTAGACAAATCTTGAACACATTACTCAGAGTAAAAGAAGTGGTCACAAAAGGCCAGGTATCGTAGACTATTTCAATGTCCAGAAATGTCCAGAAAAAGCGAATCAATGGAGACATAAAGTAGATTATTGTTTGTTCAGGGCTCAGGGTGGGTAGGTAAGGTTGGGGAGGAAAGTGTGAAGTGACTGCTGATGGCTTCTTCTAGGGAGCTGGAGCTGAAAATGTTCTACAAGTAGAATATGTTACATAACTCTGTTAAGACACTAATGCGATTGAATTGTGCACTTTATTTATTTATTTATTTATTTATTTATGTATTTTTTAGGGAGACAGAGAAAGAGCAGGGGAGGGGCTGAGGAAGAGGGAGAGAGGATCTAAGTCAACTCCACACCCACAGGGCGCCCCATGTAGGGCTTGATCTCATGACCCTAAGATCATGACCTGAACTGAAACAAAGAGTCAGATGCTTAACTGACTGAGCCACCCAGGCGCTCCAGTAATTTCTAAGTTTTATCCCAATATTATAGTGGAACAAAACCTGAATGACATTGATCCATTATGGCCTATTTTTGTAAATGTTATGTGATGGCTCAAGCTGATTGAAGACCTCATTTGGGTCTTGGACAGCTTTGCTTAGATTTAACTTTTTGTTCTGTCCCTTTTGGGGAAAGATGTGCTAAAATCTCGTCGAGGATTGTTGACTTAGCCACTACTCTCTGAGGTCCTGGCTCTTGCCGCTTGCATGGGCTGAGGTCGTACTTACATTTACTATGGATTTAGCTTCTGGTTCTCTCTGGGCTTTTACCAGCAGGTAATACTACCCTTCAGATCCTGACAGTATTTTTGGCCTTATACATTCCATTTTGTCAGAAATTCCGATTACTACACAACTTCCCTTCAGTTCATATTTGCTTAGTATAAGATTTTAACCCTTCTATTTTCATTTCTCTGTCTTTTTGTTCTCAGTGTTTTTCTCTTATGTTCTTTTTAATCCCAGATCTGTCTCTCAGTTGGTGGATTTAACCTATTTTCATTTATAGTAATTACTCATAGGAAAAAACTCACTTCTCGTATCTTATATTTTTAATTTGCTGAATTCCTCCTTTTAGTTTTTGTTTCTGCTTTCTACCGTATGGGCCCGATTTTCTTCTGCCGGCTTGAGCCTTGGTGTTTTTGCTTTGACAATTGTCTTCACCTCAAGACAAGTTCTCATGTGCATTGATCTTTACTGGCTTTTTTTTTTTTTTTTAAGATTTTATTCATTTATTTGAGAGAGAGAGAAAAAGCGACCAGTGGGGAGGGTCAGAGGGAGAGAGAGAGAGAGAAGAGCCGACTCTCCACTGAGCAGGGAGCCCAAGGCAGGACTCCATCCGAGGACCCTGAGATCATGACCTGAGCCAAAGGCAGACCCTTACACAACTGAGCCCCCGAGGTGTTCCCATGGATCCTCACCGACTTCTTAAGCTTACACTGTCTGTTTTTCTCCTCACAAGGAAGGAAGTTACCACACTTCCATATCCCGTGGTGTTCTTGCCCCACACCTTCGATGTTGATTCTGCCCACGGGTTAGATTCTGGGTTCTCCCCAGGAACAAACGTCACCAACATATTTGGCTCCTTTGAATTCCCTGTCTTTTACAGCAATGTCTAGGGGTCTAGCTCTCTTAGGTTTAGGATTTTCCGCCAAGTGTTTTCTCACAAAAAGTGGGTCTTTGTATGGAAACCCTCGGAGAGTACTTGGGTATTGCCCGACAGGTCTTACGTGTGAATGGTAGCTTTTCTAGAAATAATATTCTAGGTTCAAACCTGTTTTTCTTTAATTATTTAAAAATATTGCTCCACTGTTCTCTTGCAGTCGGGGCTGCTGTTGGGAAGTCCAGTGACAACCGGGGTCCTGTTCTCAGGAGGTGAACTGCTCATTATGTACGGAAGCTTTCGGAGTGTTCCCTGTGTGTTTGGTGGTCTTAAATTTCACTGCAATATGTCCATATGTGCCATTTTCCCTCATTTTTCCCATCTTTTTAAAAACTTCTTTTGAGTTTCTTTTTTCTTTCTTTCTCTCCAGGAAATATACTTGCACTATTTTTCCAAACATTCGTTCTGCTCTGGGTTTATGGGTCCCTCCTGGGATTTCTATTGCGCAGATATTGGTGTTTTTAACTGTCATTCCTCTATGCTTTTCTTTGATATTTCCTATTTCTCCAGCCCTTCCTGTAGGTTTCTGAGAAAATGTCTTAATCTTGTATTTTCACTCCCTAATTCACCCCTCAGCTCTATCTTGCGATTTTCCTTCGTTATTATGCCCGTGTGCTTTTATCGTTTGTGGTTTTCAAATTCTTCACTACAGCTCTCAGTCACAATAATAGTATAAATGTAAGAAAAGAATAAACTCTGTACGTAGTTTCCCAGTTAAATGGAAACTTGGTATTTTAAACGTTTTGAAGTCAGAAATTAAGACAAAGGAAAAGCCATGAAATCTGGGTTATATGGGCTTTGGGAAAAGTTGTATAACATCACAACCCTGCGTTTGTTGGGACTTGCTTCACCAGAAACCCGGTCGGTGAGCACCTGGATCTCGGACTTCAGCCCCCGGAACTGTGAGACGTCAAGTCTGTTTCTCAGACCGCCCCTTCCATGGTCTCTGTTACGGCCATCAGAGCCCGTCAGAGCCCATCGGAGCCCGTCCTGTGTGCTGGTCACCTTCCTGCCGGACATCAGCTCCCACCTGCCACATGGACCCCTGTGCCCTGAGCCAAGCTCTGTGAAGCATCCGGTTCAGATCCTGCCCTGCGGGGAGCCGTGAGCAGTGCCAACCCGAGACAGGAGAGGTGTGCTCTGGAGTCAGGCAGGTACGCGGACTTGGCAGCTGCCCCCAGAAGCAGTGACGCCTCCTCCGCACTCGGGCCGGCCAGACACGCCTCTCAGAGCGAGTCCTCTGGTGTCCGTGATACAGCTCAATGGTTGCCCCTGAACCCGCTTCGTTTGCAGGAAAAGCCCAGTTATCCTCGTGTGTAAGCGAGAAGCCCACTCGGGGCTGACAGTGTCAGAGCACCCCGGGGCGTGCCGCCTGCTCTCAGAAGTCTTCGTGTCGCCGGGCGCACCTGAGCCCAGCACTCGGATGCATGCTTCCCTCGTAAATGACAGACAAAATCCCAAAAATCTTTAGGAAATGGGAATGTACGAGTAGCCTTTCAGGACGGACATAACCGAGGCGACGCGTCCCGGAGCTGAGTTCTCTGCTGCGATCGTGGGATTTCGTGTCTGGATCCTGAGTTTCGCCTGATCTCAGGTGAATCCTTTAACCTGCCTGAACCTTAGTGGCTTCCTCTGCAAAATGAGAAAATGACTGTCACCTGCTGTCTAAAATGTGACTCTTGGGACAGCCGGTGTGAAAATGCAGGCGCCGCGCTCGGCGAAGCAAGCTCTGGGGAAGCCCCAGGCCGCCCTGGCCCGACCCTCCTCCGGCACTTCCAGCTGCTCGCTGGCCGTCCCACACCCGGGGGGGCGGCCGAGCCGCTCTTGGTGTCTGTTGTCCTTCACTCTCTCTTCAAGGTGGAAACATTTCTGGCCGTTGATTTCTCGGATAATGAGAAAACAGTTCATCGTGAGTATGCAGTTACCGAGCAGTTTGGAGAAGACCGTTCCGGGAGTAGCTGCATCTGGCGAGACCTGGGTCAGCATTTTATCTGTGCCGCTTCTTTCTCTGTTATTTTGGGAAACACCGGCTTCCATGAGCCTCCATGTCTGCGTCCACGAAGCCGAGACTGTCGTACCTGTGTGGCGCTTCCTGTGGAGAGCGTGGGAGATCACTTGGGGGCGACCTCGGAGCAGGATCTGCAGGGTGTCTGGCTTCCAGCCAGGGCGGGGGCTGTGGTCTTGGTATTTTCTGCTCCTCGGAGCAGCATGTGTGCCTGGGCGTCTCCTCTTCCCTCCTGGACGTTGGCCATCGGGGAGGCCTTGGCCTTCCAAGGGCTGGGACATTGCCTTCTGCATTTTCTCAAGCTTTTGCAACGGCAGGAAGCCGGGGACAGGTGGGCTGGAAGACGGGTCAATTTTGCTCAACTGGAAGGTTGGAAAAAAACAATTTGCTGATTCGCTGTGTTTGCTGAATAGACAGACTTTTGGGGTTCTGGGCTAAAGATTTATTTAGTCTCTTATCACGTAACTAAAGAAGGCATGTGTGCCGTCAGTTCATGTCTGTTCCACATTGTCCCTCTGTCTTTCCATTCCTTCTGGGAGAGTCCCTTTCTTGGGGGACAACTGTGCACAGGCAACATTTTGGAGCTGTTTTAGGCTTCGAGTTTGACTTGGGGACATTTGCGGCCAGGACCGGTTTCAGAGAGCGCGGGGAGGCGGCGGCCAGTCCCCAGGCGAGTCCTGCTCAGGACATTTGCTTCTTGCTGTCCACTTTGCAGCCCCAGCCGCCAATGGTCAGGACGGTCCCCACTCTGGTTGAGATATCCTTGTGCCCTTTAGCGGCTGGAACTGTTTTCTGGATACACGTCTTAGGGGCATGTGGAGCTCCCACGCGTGGGCTGTCAGAAACCTGCACACCCCTGCCCGGCGCGCGGCAGCACCTGCAGAGGACCAGCATGACAAGGACCCCTCCCACCGCGGACTTGCTTTGCTCCTTAATACGTTGACGTACGGCTTGTTTTTCTGCGGCTCAGTGTGACGTTCGTACCTACAAAAAGGCAAGTGCGTGAGAATGCTTTCGGAGCAAAATCCATTCTTGCAAAGGTAATGATGTTCTAAAATGGGAAAAAGTGCAACTCAAGCAAAAAGAAATGAAATAAACCCTAAAAGGACTGAATTCTTCTTCTTTCTAGATCTTCTGAGCAGTAAAGTTTTTTCAAACATGCTATCAGATTGCTTCCATTATTTAAAAATATTTTTAACACAGGAAAAAGTTAATAAGTATCATATTTTATATTTCGTAACGTTACCCGGCCGTCTTCCGCTGTTCCAGATGTCGGCTCCGCTGTGCAACTAGGCTTATGGCTTAAAATGGGTCCTACGTAAGGATTCATTCCAAAGCCCGGAGAAAACGCACAGGCCCAGAGAGGGCCTTGTATGTTGCCACAGGAACACTACGCAAACATGCACCGGTTTGAACACCACAGAATTCACAGGGAATAATTCACAGATTCTAACTGCGAATAAGAGGGAGACAGACACTTTTAAATGTCATGTTGATATTTGTATAAATGCAGAATTGGGGGGTAAAGCAACTACAAGAAAACACTCCAGGGCGGTTCTCCCTTGTGCCAGGCCCACCTAAGCAGACAGGAGGAAAAGTCCAGAAGGACTGGCTGGGCTCCTCGCTCTGGGTGCCTTGCAGAAGGTGCGTCTATGAGAAAACGCCAGGAAGAGAAATCTGCTGTTCTCTCCAGGTGCAAACGGATTTCTCTCTCTCTCTCTCTCTTTTTTTTAAGATTCCATTTATTCATTTGACAGAGATCACAAGTAGGCAGAGATGCAGGCAAAGAGAGAGAGGAGGAAGCAGGCTCCCTGCCAAGCAGAGAGCCCGATGCAGAGCTCGATCCCAGGATCCCGGGATCATGACCCGAGCTGAAGGCAGAGGCCCCGACCCACTGAGCCACCCAGGCGCCCCTGCAAACGGATTTCTGAACGAGCGCCCTCCTGTGTGCTCTCGCATTCCTTCACTCCCTGCCTCTCGGGGAGGTCGGAGAGGGGTTTTTTGACATCAGTCCTTTCTAAATACCAGCAAGGAAGGCAGGAGAATGTTCTCCTTGGGGGACTATAGGGGTCGCTGAAAGGGCTGGGGCCCAAGAACGTTCGAGTTCGGGCCTGCCTGTAATTGGTCAGCTGGTGTGGCCCAGAAGCCCACCTCTGCCCCGTCCACAGGGAGAACCTGAACGGGGGCAAATTCGCAGCAGGGCAACGTGGTGCCTGCAGACCCGGGCCAGGCTGTAACGAGATGTCTCTTGGGAGAGAGGGACTTGGTCCTTTCCCCTGTGCCCCTGGGGAGCCCCGCTTAGGAGTCTTCTCTGCCCCCCTCTGGCTTTCTGGTTGACCCTGATCTCCAGGGGCCTCTCTCTCTCCATTCTCTGAACCGATATAAAACTGTCGCTTGTGACAAATCACGCACACATTTAAAATAACCGCAGAGTAGTTTCCGAAGAGGCCGAGACTCTAAAAGGAAAACTGAAGGCGTGCAGCTAGTTTGTGTGAGGTAATGGCCCAACGTGGAGGACATCACAGGGATCTGATGGCCCTTGGATGGGGACATCTTACCTTCCCCAGGTCGTTAACGTTGGGTACCCATGTCTCTCTAAATAGCGGCTCGTGCCCTCCTAAGCAGGGGCGCAGAGTGAGTCGGAAAGTGTGAAGAGAGCAAGGAGCCTTGACTGCGCGCAGCAGCAGAGGGAACCAGCAGGGCCTGTGGGAGGAGGCTCCGCGTCTCAGCGGCTGATGCCCGTGGGGGCTATGATGAGCTTGTTCAAACCGTTCTCCAAGCTTTCAGAGAAGTGAAGCCTACTCCAGGGGAACAAACAGGCACTGGGTTTGGTGCCGGTATGAGGAGGTTTTGGGAGGAGACCACATCCATGGGAGCAGGGTGCGGAGGGGAACGTGCCCTGACACCATCTGAGGCCCTCCGAGTATTGCCAGACGTTAAGGCACACAGATTCTTGGGCTTTAGTTTTAGGTCTTATGTCATGGCTAAGAGCAGGGAGTGTGTCATTTCTGGTCACACAGGAGTCCGAGGTCAGCACCGGGATGAGCTGGATAGAAAGGAGGGAGCCGTGTGCGTTTGTGGTGCTCTTGGGCAGCTTGTGTCTCTGATGACTGTACAACAAGGGGATGGGCTTGACGAGGTACGTGGGAGAGGCTGAGCAAAACGAGGGTCAAGCTGTACCTCTTGTTGGTCGGCTGGATTAGCCCTGAGCTTCTAGTTAGAGGCCTTCAGTGAATATGCTGGGAAAAACTGGGGTTCAGGGAGGCAAGAAAAAGTCCCATGGAGGAATGCTTATATTTCTGATGGATTAGGAGTTAGAACATTCAACTTCATTTCACCCCAAGGAAGGCACACATCCCCAAATCACTGTTTGCTGAACTGCAAAGGGAAATCATAGCAATACCAGCCCACTCATGAGAGTAAAATGAAACAGTAGATGGGGAAACTATGAAATACCCCCCATACATTGCCGTTGATAAGGCATTATCATTCACACTGAGCTTCAATTGGTTTTACTATGAACGTGATTACGTACTTTAAGCAACTAGTACTGGATAATAAGCTAAAAGGGATTTTAAAATGTCCTTTTGTTGTTTAAAATAACGTGCTCTTAAAAAATAAGTAGAAATCATACACATTTTTATTTGGACTTTTTAAAGGAGGCCATTATGTCACTTAAAAATGAAGAGATGAACATCAAAATCAGACAAAGACATTAAGGAAAAAAAAACCACAGACTGATAATTTTTATAAACATGGTGCAAAAATCCTCAAAAGAGTTTTAGTAAATCAAATGCATACACAATGCATACAATTATACACCACAACCAAGTGCGATTTATCCCAGGTGTTCAGTCTCAACATTTGAAAATCAATCAATGCAATCTATCATATCAATAGGCTAGAGAAGAAAAATCACATGATCATATCAATAGATGCAGAGAAGGCATCTGATGGAATCTAATACTCATTCATGATAAAAATTTTCAACAAACCAGGAATAGAGGAACATTTCCTCGAATTAATCAAGGAAAACTACCAAAAAAAAAAAAAACCCCTAGAGTTAATATCACTTAATTGTAAGAAACTCAAATCTTTCTTGCTAAGGTCAATGAAAATATTGAAAGCAAATGGAATTTGAAATTAAAAACATATTCTCATTTACATTAGCATTCCTCAAAAATGAATATTTAGATATAAACCTAACAAAATATGTATAAGAGGAAAACTATAAAACACCGATGGAAGGTATCAAAGAAAAACTAAATCGATGGAGAGAAAGCCCATGTTCATGGATAAGGAGACTCAATCTTATCCTAATTTGATATATAGATTCAATATGATCTCAGTTAAAATCCCAGCAGGTTATTTTGTGGCTATTGACAAGCTGATTCTAAAGTTCATGTGGAAAAGCAAAAGACCCAAAATAGCCAACACAGCATTGAAAGAGAAGAACCAAATCAGAGAAATGACACTACCCAACTTCAAGAAATTACTAAAAGCGATTGGAATCAAGACAGGGTGGTGCTGACAATGGAGAAAATACACAGATCAACGGAACAGAATAGAGAGTCCAGCCAGAGATCTTCATAATATAATCATGTGATCTTTGAGAAAAGAGCAAAGGCAATACACTGGAGCAAAGATAATCTTTCCAACAAATGAGGCAAGACATTCACATGCAAAAAATGAATCTAGATAGACACAGACCTTACGCACCCCCACAAAAGTTAACTCAAAATGGACTATAATCTAACTGCAAAATGCATAAAATTCCTAGAAGATACGAGGAGAATATCTTCATGACCTTGGGTTTGGAGGGGAATTTTTAGGTTCAACACCAAAGACACAATCCATTAAAAAATTGATAAGTTGGAGCTCATTAAAAAGAAAAACTTCTGTTCTGTGAAAGGCAATGTCAGGAGAATTAGAAGGCAAGCCTGGGAGAAAATATTTTCAAAGGACACATCTGTTAAAAGACTGTTATCCAGAAGTATACAGAATTTTAAATCTCACCAATATTAAAATGGACAACAACCTAATTGGAATATAATAAGCAAAAGATCTGAACAGACAAGTCACCAAAGAAGATATACAGATGGCAAGTAAGCACAGGAAAAAAAGTTTAACATCACAAGTCCTTGGAAACGCAAATTAAAGGCATAACGAGATACCACCACACACCTTATTAGAATGGCCCAAATCCAGAACACTGACAATGCTGGCCGGGGTGGGAGGCAGCAGAAGGTCTCATTCCTTGCTGGTGGGATTGCACAATGGTATAGCCATTTTGGAAGACAGCTGGTGGTTTCTTATGAAACCAAACATATTCTTACCACGAGATCCAGTGATTACCATCCTTGGTATTTACCCACAGGATCTGAAAACTTACGTCTACACAAAAACCTTCACATAGATATTTATAGCGACTTAATTCGTAATTGCCCAAACTTGGAAGCAACCAAGATGTCCTTCCTTCAGCAAGTCAATGGATAAACTGTGGTCCATCCAGAGCTTAAAAGAAATGAGCTCTCCAGCCATGGGAAGACATGAAGGAAACTTAAGTGCCTGTCACTCAGGGAAAGAAACCAATCTGAAAAGCCCACATACTGTAGGACATTCTGGAAAAGGCAACACTATGGAGACAGTAAAATGATGGGTTGTTACCAGGGATTGGGTCATGGGGAGGGATGAACAGACAGAGCAAAGGGGATTTTTAAGGCAATGAAACTACTCTGTGTGTTGTCATCATGGTGGACACATGACGTTACACACTCGGGCAACTCATCAAATGCACAAGACCAAGAGTGACCCTCATGTAAACTGTGGGTGACTATGACGTCTCAGTGTGGGTTCATCAGCTGTAACCAACGCAGGGCTCTGGTGGGGATGCTGGTAACAGGCAGGTCATCACGTGGCGGAGGAGGGGGGTCTATGGGAAATCTCTGTACCTTATATTTAATTCTGCTATGAATCCAAAAATAAAATTCTTAAAAATAAAGTACTTAAAAAAGTAACAATGTAAAAAAAATCATGTTGCAAAATTACATTTGTACTGTGATAACCCACCCATGTACACACACACACACACACAATGTAACAGGACACATCAAAACGTGTGTAGAAATATAAACACAACTAAAGATAGCTAGAGGGATTACCTTTGGGGAGCAGGAGAAAGTAGAGCAGCCAAAGGAACTTTATCTGAAGTATTCTATTTTTTTTAAAAAAAAAAGAGAATGGATTTATATCTTCCGTAATTTACCAGTGATTAGGAATGTAAGAACAAGAGAGCTATTGCTTACCAGAACCCCTGGAAAAACACAAAGCCCTGTACCGGAGTGCCCCATCGGTGTCTGGCTACAGGGTTGACACAGCGCACATTTCTCATAAGCGATGAGCAAGCAAGAATGGGGGTGCGGATGGAGGTGGCCAAGCGCCACATCTCGGCCGCAGACGCTGGTTCCGCCGCAGCAGCAACCCTAGCACTCCGAGCTAGAAGGCAGGAGCCTTGGTGGGTGTGGGTCAAGGTCGTTTACAGCACCAAGGACAAACATGTCGGGCATCTGAGCTTCCCAGAGTAGAGAATAGGAACAATCGTTTGCCTTCTGCTCTGTTCGGGGGTTGCTGGAAAGAAGGGCTGCCCCCTCATGTCATGTCCTTGTCCTAAAATCAGAAAGCTGGCGCTCAAGAGAGTGACCCGAGACACGGCGCCCTTTCTCTTTCTGGACACTTACTGTTCACAGACAGCTTCCATGTCTGTTTTGTGAGGTTAGGGTTTTTTGTTTTTTTTTTTTTTTTTAAGATTTTATTTATTTATTTATTTGACAGAGAGAAATCACAAGCAGACAGAGAGGCAGGCGGGTGGGGGAGCAGACTCCCCACTGAGCAGAGAGCCGGATGCAGGTCTCGATCCCAGGACCCTGAGACCATGACCTGAGCTGAAGGCAGCGGCTTAACCCACTGAGCCACCCAGGCGCCCCCAGGAGGGTTTCTAAAGAGTGGGGGCAGGGCATCTGACTGGAAGGCTCTCCCGTTTAGATTGAGGGCCAAGATTTTCTTTCCAGAAACTTCATACATAACTGAAGTGTCTCAGGCACCGAATTGCTGGCGTGTCCTCAGTTTCCCGGCTTTGAGCTGCGCAGGTTCGTGCTCTTGGCACAGAGCTCTCCGTGAATCCGAGGAGGCTCCCAGGCCTTGACTCGAAGCAGCGCATCCCCCATCTGCCCATGCCTGTCGCTGCCGTGTTTGCAGTGCCACGTGGGCCGCCCTCTCCCACGCGGCCGGCCTCTGACTTGCTTCTGGAACAACTTGCTACCTTGGAACACGGAACTCCCTGCAGCCTCGTGGTTCCACTCTACGGAGCTCCACGGCGCTAAAGCCCTGGGGTCCGAGCGGAACCCCGCCCGGGGCCCCCGCTGACCCACCTGTGCTCAAATGGGCACCTGCAGCCGTTCCTCCCAGGAGGGTTTCGGCCCAAGTCCTGTTCTAACATCCCCTCGGGCCTGAAGACTTGAGCCAAAGTCCTGGAGGGCGTGTGGGCTCCCGCGGACCCCACCGCTTGCACAGGAAGCCCCCGGAGCAGGTGCAGGGCAGGTCCTGCCCGGGGAGGGAAGGGTGAGGGGCCGGGCGGAGTGCACCGCGGCCGGGTCTCCAGGGTCGGAGCTAAAGCTTAAACGGGCACCGCATTCCTAGGAGAGGCCGGAGTTCGACTTAAGGCAACTAAGATGCCCGTGACTGATACCAGGTTCCGTACTCATCCCTGCGCACCCGGTGTAGAGCTTTCCCCGTTCCTTGCGGAGGGAGGTCAGACCACTGCTAGGGACGGGTCTTCCCCGGGGAGCTGGGTTAATCCGGGAGGAGCTGAAGGTGGGAGCTGCGGTGGGGACAGCCTCCTGGCAGCAGCAGCGACCTCCCCGGTCCTGTGGTGCCCGCCGTGCGGAGCCCGCCGTCTGTCTGTCCTGCCGGCTGCAGGGGGAGGAGCGGCTCAAGCTCCCCACCACGGTAGAGGCGTCTGCACCCTTCAGAGGGATGGGGTTGTTTGTGGGGTAGGCCCGCCGGCTGGCCCCAAGGGACTGGAGTGTGGGTTTTGGACTCAGGAGTTTCTTGCTGGATCTGTGGCTGAGTGGCTGCTTGGCGTCTTGCTGCACTAAGGGACAGACACCATTGGTCCCGCCACCCCCCTTCCAGGGCCTGTGGCAGAGCCCGCACACGTGTGACTGCTGACCCTGTGACGGTGTGCACACACTCGTGAGTTGGAAGCCTCCCACCCGGCACGGGGGGCAACCACGTGTGTGCAGAGCAGCTGGGTGGCCCGAGCGGCCCTGGGGCCCGCGAAGGCAGGACAGGGCAGTGAATTCCGCCCGGCAGGTCCCATCCTCCCTCGTCTTCTGGAGCTTTGTGACCACAGGGCGGGGGGGGGGGTGCGGATCCCTGTGCCCATGAGCTCCAGGAGCTCGAACTGCCTTCGTGGGGTCACGACCAGGACCCGGGCGACCAGTGGGCAGACGCCGAGGAAGGGCCCCCAACCTCTGCTCTGGGAGACCCCGGCTAACCCAATGCCCAGCCCCTCTCTCCCCCTGGGAAGAAAACTCCCTGTGCGGGAGTTTGTCTCCAGGTCCTCTGAGCAGCACAAAGGGTGCCCCAGGTCAAGGCAGACACAGAGCAGACTCCTTTTGTTTTCCAATTAACACTGAGTGCCTCTTCCACACAAATGAGAAAACATTTTCTCCCTGTGTCCGTCTAACGAGCTGCCCAGCGTGGGACTTTTCCCTCCGGAAAGGGACATGGCCCCCCGGGAAACCCAGGGCTGTGGACGACGGGGTGCCCTGAGGGACGAGGGTGCATACGGCTCAGTGAAACACAGGACCCCCTGAATGCCTGTCCTGCGCCCAGGCCCTCCATGGAGTCTCAGAAATCTAGCTCAGCTGCCCTTGGGGGGACAGTGGCCAGGACGTCACCTGGACGGGCCAGGAGCTCAAGCAGGTGGGCCTCGTCCCACGGCCGCACCCGCCCCTCGGGCCAGACGTCCTGCTTCGCTCAGTTCCCCCTCCTCAGCCGGCGCCTCCCGCGGTTCCTCCCGCTGTTCTAGCTCTTGCTCCTTCCAGGTCCTTCCTCTCGTAGCGCGCGGCGGACGGGACGGAGCCAGCAGAGCAGGGATGCCTGCCGGGGGCAGCCCTCACCCCGCTGGGCTTCCTCCTGGCTCCACGAAGAACACACAAGCAGGTCAGAGACGGCACTGACGGCGGCGCTGAGGACCCGTCCCCGCCTGCGGGACTTCTGAGAGGAGGGCCGCCTCAGGATGCCTGTGCTCCATCATCCGTCGTCTTGCTTGGGCGGGGCTCGATTTCTGCATTTGGCACTTACTGGGTTATCTGTGGAAATCGGAGTTCACAAAAATTTCCCACACCTTTCTAAGATGAGGAGCTCTTCATGGGAGGACCCAAGTGCATAAACATCCAGGACCTTCCCTTCCCATTCAAGGATGCCCGGGAAAGAAGAGTCTCCTTGGAAGTCAGTTTCGAGGCATTTCATGTACGACCATCCCGGGCGGCATCTTCCTTCCCAACGGAGCCAAGCCCCCCGAGGGCAGAAACTGTCCCTGCAGTTCCGGTGCCCCCCGTGTGGCTGGTGTGACGTATGTTACCAAGAACATAAATTCACTCTAAGGAGACAGAGCTCTGGCAATGGGCGGTGTCCCCAGTTTTACTCACCCCGACAACCGGAATGCTATGGTAATTCTGTGTGGGTGAACGCAGCCGGGTATTTTCTGTTAGTAGTCTTTGGGGGTGTTCTTGGGATCCTTATGGAGACAGAAGGAATTGTTAAGGCTGTCTGAAAACAACTCATGAGTCTCAAGTCTAACCTTTTTGCTCTACGCACGTATGTGTACGCATTAAACGAACCAGAAAATGCAGACGGGCTCACTGGGAAAACAGTGCTAAGTGAACTGGAACTTGTTACCTGTGTCCTGTCCTTGTCTCTGATCGTAACTAGCTCAGTCGATTGGGAAAGTAACTTTGGGGCCTTCAATTTTCTCATCTTTGAGAGAAGAGAGAATGCGTAGAAACGTTTCCAGGTAATGACATGAACCTACTTTGAGAATGACGGCCGCTGCCCAGTGAGCACTTGCGGGACAGGTGATGAGTTTAGCTCGGAGCCTTGCCGCTCTGCGTCTCTTACCGGGACTGAGAAGCAAAGCACTGACTTCCTCCCGAGCCCCACGCTCTCCCCTGCCCGACGGAAACAGGAATAGCTCCTTAATGAGATGCTCTCAGGGCATGATCAGGAAGAGGAAATAAGACAGCACATGATAATCATCATTATATGGCACATAGTGGGCATTTGATCAATACAGCAGTTGGATCGATGTATGCAGATCGAAATTCTGAAGGCCCAAAAGTTTATTTTCACTTTTGTTTCCTTTGCCTTTGGAGACATATCTTGAAAGAAGTTTCTGTGGCTGATGTCAAAGAGATTACCGCCTATGTTCTCTAGGATTCTGATGGATTCCTGTCTCACGTTGAGGTCTCTTATCCATTTTGAGTTTATCTTTGTGTATGGTGTAAGAGAATGGTCGAGTTTCATTCTTCTACATATAGCTGTCCAGTTTTCCCAGCACCATTTATTGAAGAGACTGTCTTTTTTCCACTGGATATTTTTTCCCGTTTTGTCGAAGATTAATTGACCACAGAGTTGAGGGTCCATATCTGGGCTCTCTACTCGGTTCCACTGGTCTGTGCTGTGCATCTGTCTTTATGCCAGTACCATGCTGTCTTGGTGATCACAGCTTTGTAGTAAAGCTTGAAATCAGGTAACGTGATGCCCCCAGTTTTGTTTTTCAACATTTCCTTAGTGATTCGGGGTCTCTTCTGAATCCATACAAATTTTTGGATTATTTGCTCCAGCTCTTTGAAGAATACCGGTGGAATTTTGATCAGAATGGCATTAAAAGTATAGATTGCTCTAGGCAGTATAGACATTTTAACAATGTTTATTCTTCCGATCCAACAGCATGGAATGGTCTTCCCTCTTTTTGTGTCTTCTTCAATTTCTTTCATGAGTGTTCTGTAGTTCCTCAAGTACAGATCCTTTATCTCTTTCGTTAGGTTTATTCCCAGGTATCTTATGATCTATGGGTGGATTATGGACGCCAGCTCCTGGCGGACTCTCACAGGATGGCTGTTGAGGCCCAGCGGATATTGGAGACGGTGTAAGACAGTCTCCAGGAAGCCAGGAGGCTCATGGGGGCCCCGGAAATTCCAGACTTTACTCTGGGGGCAGTCAAGCATATTCTTAGACATCTGAAGTGCCATCATCTTTCCTGGGTACCTTCGGGTCCTTGTGGGTGAAGTTGAGCCATCCCAGAGTAGAAGCAGCCGTTGAGAGCATCTCTTATTTGCTGAGTTTCCAAAATGGTGGCTCTGAGGATTTAGGGTCCGACTTCCCACGCGGGAGACCCTCTCGCTGACTCAGGCCTTGATGTCCCCACGCCCTGGAGGGGCCTCCGCCCGTGTCCCATGAGGCAGCTTGGGCTTGTCCGTCTCGGCGTCTGTCTCCAGTCTGGCCTGACGACAACCAAGCTAAAGGGCAGAAGACACAGCGCTGTTTCTGAAGTCAAAGGGCAAATTCGGAGAGAGGATGGAGACACGCCTGGACGCCAAAATCGGAGACTCCCCTGTAGGTACGCCTCGCGTGCGATTCTGGTTCACGCAGGTTGAACGTGTGGGTCTCCGGAAAACTCGAATGTGGGACTCCCAAGGTAGAGATGGGGTTGATTTCACAGGGAAAGACAAGCACAGTCGTGTTAAGAGGTGTGTTTATGGCTATTTGAAAGCAGTTTTTAATTAATGAATTTATTTACTAGTTTCAGAGTTTTATTGAGTTTCCTGGTTCAGTGACTCACCAGCTGCATGTAACACCCAGTGCTCATTCTACCACGTCCCTCCTGAACGCCCGACCCCCCGCTACCCCGTCCCCCCTCCCCCTCCCCTTCAGGAACCCTCAGTCTGTTTCCTATAGTTAAGAGTCCCTTATGGTTTGTCTTTCTCTCAATTTTCATCTTATTTTATTGTTCCCTCCCCTTCCCTGATGAGCTTCTGTTTTGTTTCTTAAATTCCACATGAGTGAGATCTTATGAGGACTGTCTTTCTCTGACTGACTTGTTTCGTGCTCAGCATAATACCCTGCAGTTCCATCCACGTCGTTGCCAATGGCAAGATGTTAACCTTTTCTGATGGCTGAGTAATAGTCCATTGTATATCTAGGCCACGTCTTCTTTATCCGTTCATCTCTCAGTGGACACCTGGGTTCTTTCCATGGTTTGGCTATGGTGGACGTTGCTGCCAGTTTAATGGCAATACAAGACTCGTTCTCCTTCCTTCCTTCCTGTGTGGTGTGACTCTGAGGTTTTACACATTCTAAAGCTATCAAATGTCTTTATCAAATCTGTTTGCTTGCTAATCACGATCTGTCGTTTAAGAAAAGCAAAGCCAGGGGACCCAGAACATCTTTGCTGAAGGTCCCAGCGGCTCCTCTGGGATGACTGGATGGCGAACCAGTGCCTCCCCCTCCCAGGGCCACGCTGTGTGTCTTTAAAAACTCTGGTCAGCTTCCCCTTCTCTCTTCCATTCTTTGGGCGTACATTGTGCTCCTCACATTTCATTTGTATTTGGAAAATTTAGCTAAAGAATTTGTTTCACGGTTTTTAGTAGTGCACAGCTCCTCAGTCACCTCCCATGGGGCCACCTTCATCTGAGGAAGGTTCTCGGAGGCCTGACAGAACAAGGCTGCTGTGCACCTGACCACCACAGCATGGAGAAACACCGGCACACCCGCCAGTGCTGGCCACCACTCAGCACGGGGACACCTTGCAGGGCGGCATGGTCATCTGGGGGTCGAGACAACAGGGCTGCCGTCGTGGACTTGGAATGTTGCACACAGTGGGTGCAGTAGCCAAGTTTACTCACTAGGTGGTCACTACCCCTCCGTCTATGAAATTGGGTGAACGTTCGCAACCCTCCTCATCCACCGGCCTGACCTCGGAGGCCACCTTCTACTTAGTGCAATGAAGCTGTCGAGCTCCACGGTGCCAGTGTGACCTGACGGTGAGCTGGGGTTGGGGCCTGGGGTCGGATCAGGCAGCCTGGGCTCCCCCAGCTCTGTAGAGAAGGTCTGCCCCTTGGCCTGTGTCTAGAACATTCTCTGAGCCTCACTGTCCTGCCTTCACAGGAGAGAAAAGTGCCTGATGCTCCTACCCCTGGAGGTCATTGTCAGGGTCCAAACCGGTCGAAACAGTGACGAGGGGGATGTGCTTTGTAAACTGCACGGACGTGTAAATATCAGGTGTGATCTCGTCTTTCTCATACCAGCGAATGTAGAACTTCCTACTTCCAGAGTCCGCCCTGAGAAATCGGAGAATCGGATTTAATTTTACTTCTGTGGGTAATGCAGATTCATGTGATGAAATCAGAGGGAGGTCTTCCTTTTACAGTAGGGACACGCGTGACTGCTCCGGTGGAAGGTGTCGGGAACTGGGGGTTGGTTGGGCTGGAACCTGGGCCAGACGGTTTTCTGGCCCTGCCGGATAAATGCCCTCCTGGGGAGGGTTCATATCGACGTGAAGGCTACGGGCTCCCAGCATGCCCGTCTGCTTCGCGGTGCCCTTAGAGGGACCCGCTCTGGCTTATCCCTCTGAGCACAGGATCTGACCGCCCTGCTTGGGGTCCGTAGCAGCCTTCTCTTCCGGCCGGACAGGGATCAAGTCATTACGGGGGGACAAAGACCAATCAAAAAATGCCCCTTGTTCACAAGACAGAATTTTTTCAGCGAAGCTGCGAGGTTTCTGTTCATCTAGCAAAAAAGGCAGCTCTTCTTTCTTCACTGAACATACCGTTTCATGGGTTTGGGGGCGCATCTGTTCATGCGCGTTAACTAGTAATACTTGACCCCTTTCACTGGACTCTCACATGGGTTTGAGTCAATGTTTTTGAAACTGTTTAAAGTAACATTTAATTATCTCTGTTTTCCCTAAATATTTTATTTTGCCAACTGTTTTTCTTAAAATTGTATATGAAAAAAATTGCACATGTACCTATTTTACAGTATCAAACATGAACCTTCTTTTCTAGCTACTAGGATATATTTTATGTTGGGGCGCCTGAGAGGCTCAGTCAGTTAAGCCTCTGCCTTCGGCTCAGGTCATGATCCCGGGGTCCTGGGATGGAGCCCCACATCGGGCTCTCTGCTCAGCGGGGAGCCTGCTTCTCCCTCTCCCTCGGCCCCACCCCCACTCATGCTCGCTCCCTTACTCACTCTTTCTCTGTCAACTAAATAAACAAAATCTTGAAAATAAGAGATATAATTTATTTTAACTAATTTCAGCTCACGTGGGAAGGGGGATTGTTTGCCTGTTTTAAGCTCAATGCTGAGTTAAGAGCCTCAGGCCATATGACATTTGTATCGGTCAGGGTTCTCCAGAGACACAGAAAAGAGAGAGATAGAGAAGGAGCAATTTCAGCAACTGGCTCACGAGATGGTGGGGGCGGGAGATTCTGAAATGTGCGGACAGGCGGACAGGAGACCTGTGGATTCTGCAGTCCCAGTTCTGAACTCCACAGGGCAGCCGGCAGGACACAAGCAAGTTCTCTGTGTTGCGGTCTTGAGAATGCCTTCTTTGGGAAACTGCTGGTTGCTTTCAACTGATTAGACTAGGCCCACCCACACTGTAGAGGGTGCTTTTGCTGAGAGCCTACTACTAATCTGGATGTTAATCACATCTTAAATAAACCTTCATGGTAACATCTAGCCCGGTGTGGACCAAATAACTGGACACTGCAACCTAGCCACATTGACACATAAAATTAACCATCACAAATTTGAAAGCAGGGTTTGAAAAACCCGGCCACATAACTAAAATCTCAACAAGGATAGGTCTACACGGTATCTTCGCTACAAGCCAGCTGCCGGTGCCCATTTTCTTCCAGAAGGAAAAAAAAAATGATCACACTATTTTTTTTATGTGCCAGCAGCAATTTAAACTAGCTCATCATAATCTCATTTAGGGGGACACGCTAAAGCCGTGTACAAGGTTACATCTTAGACTCTGAAATAGTGCTTTTATTGTGTGTTTTTATTTTAATTATGAGCAGCACATGTCTTGTGCACCTAGAAACCTAATAAATAATGCATAGTACTAACACTAATGCATTTCCTTGTCCAAGAACAGACTCTCAAGAAAATCCAGAACTGGTTCATGGCCCCCAAAAGGTCAGGTTGCTTTTAGGGAATTATTAAAAACAACAGAAAAACCAGGTCTTAAAATCCCAAAACCAAAAAACCTTCCAAATCTAACCAAAATGCTTTACCTGGATTGTGCCAAATATGACAGCAGTCCGTCCTAAAAACCAGCTGAACTCTGACGCCAATTCTGGGAGGCTTGTAAGTTTGGGGAGCATGTCGTGTCTCGTGGGGGTGTCGGTGCCTGGACGGGCTGGGCGCTGATGGAAGCTGTGCCCGTAAAGCTCGCCCAGCAAGCTGGGGTCACACTGATTAGGATCCCAACAGCCCCAGCTGGGGACACTGTGGATTTTCTCAGAGAGCCCCCACTACTCGTCACAATATATCTTCCCCCATCAAGGTAAGGAGCTGCCCCTAGGAACTTGTTGGTGGGGACCCCCGGGGTAGAGAGGGCGCAACTCAGGAGGGATCCTTGGGCTTGGCATGGGCGGTATGGCAGGAGCAGAGGCAGCTCGGTCAGGGACCCGCTCCAGGGGAGTGTGCTGTCTCCATGACTGACCATCGGGTTGGCCTGGCAGAAGAGCGAGGGGCAGCAGGTGCACAGCATGGGCAGTGGGAGGCTCCCAGCCTGGGTCCCACCTCGGGGATGCCTGTGAGGTTCAGTGTCCCCACCTCCTCCTGGTTCCCAGGCTGCCACCGACGTACCAGGACAGGGACAGGGACAGGGACAGGGACAGGAAGGCGTGTCCCTGAGGGCATTTGAAACGATTTTCCTGTCCTTCTCAAAAGCTGGCCCCATCTCCAAGTTCACATGCGGTTCCGTCTTTTAAAGGATCCAGAGCGTGTGGCGAAGGGGTTCCGCGGACTCTGCAGAAGTCGGGACGATGCCGGAAACCACAGCTGAGAGCGGGGTCTTTCTAAAATGGCCCGTCGAGTCGAGCGGAGTTGATTCTACTCTCTCTCTGGACCTCTCCGCTCCCCCTGAGCACAGGAAACCAAGGGTCTTCTGTGATTTGGTCCTGAACGTCATCACCCTATTGTCAAATCCTGAAATTAGATTGGCTCCCAATTACTTAATTATCAAAATGCATTTCTTACCCCGTGGCGGTCGCCGGGTTAGGGTTCGTTATGGGCAGAGAATAGGAAATGGGGAGTGAGACTGGTTTAATCGCTCACAGTCCATGATATTAGAGCTCCGGTTGGGGTGCAGGGAGAACCACAGGCACGCACACTCGCAGACACACACTCGCCGTGCACGCACACGCACACACACGCACACACACACACACGCGTGCACGAAACAACTGGGAACAAAGTTGGAGGACGGGGATGATGGACTGCACGTCACACACTATTCATGCTTTAAGGAGTCCGGAGGAGGAAAGAGCTCAGCGTGGCCTCAAGCCACCAGGAGTGGTTTCATCGTGGCCTCACAGAGCCATTTTTAAAGGCCGTCAGTAAGAAACGTGGGTGGAAGGGTCCAGCCCGGGAAGGTGCTGTCTCAGAGAGGAACAGGAAAGCAGCAGTGAGGGGCACGGCCCCGGCCAGCTGGAGTCACGAGCCAGGAGCGGAGGAAACTGCTTGCAGCGCCCTGGACGTTTGCGCCCGGGCCGTGGGCCTGGGGGTCCCTTCTGGTCTGCGCTCCCCATCCTAAATTTCTTACCTTCGCTGTGCAAGTATATTAATTCCTTTCTAAAGTTGTTAAAAGAAATCTGTTGAGCTTCTTCAGAAGACTCACAACAACCAGTCTTGGAAACAGCTGCCCTCCTGGCAAGCTTCGGACGCGCCCGCCTCCACCCGGCACCACGGCTCGGCACAGCCCGGAGCCCAGAGCTTCCCTTGCTTCGGGGCTGCAGTCGCCGGGGCTGCCCTTAAGGAGAGACACGCCAGGCCAAGTTGAGCACAGCGAGCAGTGCCCACCCCCAGCCCTGGCCCTCGGTGCAGAGTCCCCAGCGGCCTGCCAGGCTGTGGGGGGCCGGCCCAGACCCCATCCAGGGCGCCATCGGCAGAGCCCCAGTGTCCCCCCACAGTGCACATGTCTCTGTGCTGACCCCCCACACACTTACTGTTACAGTGGCACATCCCTGAGGTTTTCTCCCTTATTTTTTTTAAACGTGTCTTTAAATCTGGTTTCAAGCCTGTTGAAGCCTGTTGAAGCCACAGCCTCTGAGACACTCAGGGGTCCCCACCCGTGTCACAAGCTCCCTCCCAAGGCCCCGCAGCTCAGGGACCAGCCCCCCAGATAGCAGGTCTCCTCTTAGGGTCAGGACACGCTTGGGGGGCCTTAGCATGATCGTGGCCAGAGTCCCAGCGAGGTCCCGACCAGCAAAAAGTGCCAGGGAAGAAAGCTTCTATGCCCTGAGGCTTGGGGCGACTTCCTACTCTGCAGCTTGGGGCTCATCACGTCCAACAGATGGCTGGTGGCGGCTCAGGACACAGGCCCCGGAGTCTGACTCGCATTCCAGGCTCGCGCAGCCGTGTACCTGTGCGCGGCTCAGGCCACCTCCCCACCCGGGCAGGAGAGGGCCTGCTGGGAACTTCTGGAAACAGCACAGGGTGCATGGGAAACCCCAGCAGGTCGTACTCGCACAACAGCGCAAGGCAGGAGCCCCCCAGCGTCCCGCCCCGGCCCCTGCCTGAACCCAATGCCCCCACCCCCCGCACATGAAGGGGACGGGAGCTCGGACGCAGCCCTCAGCCCGGACGAGCCTTGCAGACAAACCCGCAGAGACAGAGAGCGAGTGGGGGGCCACAGTGACTCATCCGTGGGGATGGCGCTCCAGGCGGGGTCACCTGAATGTCCAGAAGCAGGTCGTGGCCACGGTGGCAGAGCACCAGGAATGCACGCAGTGCCACTCAGCCGTGCACTTTACAGTGGCTTGTTTTCTGCCATGGGAATCTCACCTCAACCGAAAACCACGCGGCGCTCGCGGCCCGGGTCCCTCCGAGCGCTCCGGCCAGGTCCCCTCCACGGGCTCCTGATCGGCACGGCCCAGGCCTTCCGGGGGCTGCAGCTCTGCTCCACCTCCCCCAGAACCACGGAGCCGAGCCACGGGGGGGAGCCACGGCCACACCTAGGTTTAAACCACGTCTCCATCAGACTCTCTGGCCGCCCCCACTCCGTGCGTCGTCCCAGACCCAGACGTGCAAGGTGCCCAGACTCCGTCCTGAGAAAGGCACCAGAGCAGCCCCCCTGGCGGCATCGAGCCTTCTCCGTCGGGCTCCCTGTGCCGGGGTCTTGGTTCTTCCCCTTCATCCCTCCCGACCACCGAGCGGCACGACGCCTGCCTCGGTTTCTCCTCCAGCACCCCACGCTGCTGCAGGATTCTCTGTCTGTGTTCGTGCCCGGGTTTTCGCTGCCCTGCCCCGCCACTGTCGTCCCGCGGTCGTGGCTTTGCACTGGGCCCCAAAGCTGTCAAGCAGGACCCGCCTCCCCGAGCGCCCGACGCACAGGCACTCGGGGTGGCTTTTCCCCGGTGACTCAGTGTGACGACAGTGAGGAATTTGTAGAGAAATGAGCTCCGACTCCTCGTCTCACTGCGGTGGGAATTGTGTCCCGGGCCCAGACGCCCCGTACCGCTGCTCACCGCTGCTGGGGTCCGGGCTGGGGGTCGCCCCGGGGGTCAGACCAGCTCCCGAAGGCCCCTCAGCAGGCGCACCTGGTCCTGCCCCTGCTCCCGCCTGGGGCCCCTGGTTCCCCGAACCTGCTCACTCTTGAGCTGGTTTGCCGCCGACCTCAGGACTCCGTCCCGGATGATCTCCGGGCTTCCCGCTCAGCCCCTCCCGCCCGAACGCCCATCCTCTCTGTCAACCTCGTCTCCGAAACAATCACAAACTCCACCAGAGAGACGAGCCCACGGAGCGTCTTCCTCAGGCACAGAACCCTGCCCCACGCACCGCTGGAAACACCAGGACCCACGCCCTCCTGTCACCTTAGGGACCACACCCTCCGAAGGGTCCCAAGTCCCCGCATGACCCCGACCGCCACTGTGGGAATCCTTCGCCCCAAACTCCACGGGCTGCCTTGAAGCAATTCCTGATGGTGGCTTGACTCCGCGACGGTGCTGCAAGGTGACCGGATTGGAAGCTTGTAGACGTTCAAGACCCTGCCTTAATCCTGCTACGCTGCCCCTTACCAGGGACTTGCAGAAACACATGTACTGACGGAGGGACTTCACTTTGCCCTCTCCCACGTGTGTAACGTGGACATGGCCTATTTGTTCTCTGGCGTGTTTCGAGGATTGACTTCATGTAGGCTGCAAGGAGCACGTCCAGGCAATGGGCAAGTTGGGTATTAGGATCTTCCCAAGGAGCTTGCCTTGTCCCCTGCAAAAGCCAATAGGTAAACAGGAAATGTGTTGCAAGACAGAGCAATCCTGTGCATCACAGAGGCAGCCCTGGGGGCCCAGAGGGCTGCCGTCTGGGCCCTGGTTGGTGTTAAATCCCCATCGAGGGGCAGCTGGGGCCTTTGAAGTCCGGGTGAGACCTTGACATCCGAGAGACAGAGTTTCCCGCCGCATGAGCAGGGAACGGAGTTAATCACAGCCGTCCCGGCAGTCTGACCACACGGACCAGCACCCTGTGCTCGAGGTCAGGACGCCCGCCCAGCAACGACCCACACAGGTAGAAGACTGAGCCTACCTTTCGATGGACTTGGTGGCCTCTAGAACGTTCTGGGCAGTGGCCAACGTAAGACGCTCGGGAGCTCTGTCCCCTGATTTAACAGCCGAAGCGGCAATGAAACTGCACTCGTCGAAGTACTTGCGCTCTGCTCCAGGAACGCAGTATTGGTTTCCAGCAAGACGGTGGAATCAGCAAAAAGATGCAGCGTGCTTGGGAACAAAACGCAGGGATGGTGAAGCCTCAGCTGCGGTGACGGGGGGACTGAACCATCGATGGACCCCGCTCAGGCCGTGCACTTCTATTTGCTGTTAAGGGAGACAGCTCGTTCTGCATTCCCTCTTCTCCGTCGCCAAAGATCATCCTCTCCCGTCCACGTCTTGTAGGCGTCCGGCTCTCACGTGAGCATGTTCTGCTGCGGAGAAGCTCTTTTGTTGAAAAAGAGGTGGTCCTGCTTCTGAGACAAAATCTTGTCTCCAGCTCGGTCATTACCTGCAAAAACGTTCTTTTTCCGTCGGTCGAAGGACAGCAAGATGCAGTTACTGAAGTAGGGTTGGGAACCACTGGACATTGTCTTGTCTCCGTATTTCCAGCAAACCTTGCAAATGTTTGACAGAGAGTTTGCTGTGTGCCAGGAGGTGAAGGTTTTGTGTGTTTATGTAAGTATATTTGGTATTTCTCACAGCAGACAAACAGGAAACTGAGGCACACAGTGGTTGTGGCACTTGCCCACGGTCTCAATGCCTGTGGGTGCTGGAGCAGGAGTAAGAAACGGGCGGCCGGCTCCCGAGGGCTTGCTGGGGGCCCCGACTGCGTGTTCTGGAAAGCTTGGCAAGAAAACGCGGGGAGAAAGCCGTCAGTCGTCCCAGAAGATGGCCTCCTCGCTGTCCTGTCCTGCGGCCACGTGTGTCCAGATCGGAATGGCGACCCACGTTCACTCTCACATCCTGAGCTCTGTGGTTTGCTCTGCAGTTTTCCCGATGCTGGTCACCTGGCTCGCGGGGAGCCGTTTGCCCCCAACCCCACTGTGGGGCATCGAGGCTGCTTCTAATTCTTCACCGAGAGGAAGGATGCTTCGGTGAACATCTGCGCATGGTGTATTTTCCCATCATTTCTTTAGGATAAACAGGACAAATTGCTAATAGCAAAATTAAAAAAGATTCCAAGATCTAGCTGCAGTGTGAAGGAAAGTCCTACAAACCCAAGGACCAGGCCACTCCTGGGTTATTTAAATAATCTCAGAGCACGACAACTCATCTTTACACACACATACTGCATGGGGACATTTGGGAAAAAAAAAAAAAAAGGATTAAAATGAACAAGGAAAAGAGAGAACATTTCAGGCCAACACCCCTTACGAAAATTAATGCAAAATTTTTCATTGAAAATGTGAGTCCAGTAAATCTGTGGTAATTAAAAAACAAACAAACGAACAAAAAGGACAATGTCCCACAACCACCACAACCAAGTAGGTTTTGTTCTTGAAAAGCAAGGGTCACTCACTACAGATATAGACGGAACGGCATCAGTGTTACATCCCTTCAGGTAGACATCAAAGTAACCCTTAAAAACTTTGCAGCAAGATCTTTATTAATCAAAATTATGAATAAGTTTCTAGGAAATGAGCAAAGATTTGAGAGAGAAACAGACAACATGGGCCGTATTATCTTCAACTGTTTTGGAGTTTCAGTTAAAACAAGAAAAAAACAGGAAGATACTGGAAATGGAAAGATAATATTGTCTCTCTGAGCAGATTACATGGTCGTAGACTTAGAAAAGCCCCAAACTTTTGCCAAAATATAATACGAGGTATGTAGGAAAGTGGCTGAAGTATTTAAAAAGTGGTCTCTTTTCCGTGGACACAGCGCGTCGTTGCGTTCTATTTTCTGCATATAATTCACAGCAGCAGTAAGGATTGAATCTCACCTAACATCTAAGATAACAAGAAATGCACATGAGTTCAAGGACATGAGTCTACTGGAACATGACAGAGCCTGGGGGCCACAGCGTGTGCTTGTGGAGGAGCTCCCATAATCCAGAGAAGTCCGTTTCCCCCAGATTAACCTCAGAGTTGAATCCAAATGTCACTTTTGTATTAGAAAATACAGCAGTTAATCTGGAGGTGAAAATGTCCAGGGGTCGCTAAGAAGCATTTGCAAAAGAAGCATGAGTGTCTTAGAGCCACTCCAGTCAGCTAGCTATCATGCATCGTTCTAGGGGTAGAGAGAACAGTGGGTTTTGGGACAAAATAAAGATTTGGAAGAAGATCCACAAGCATTTAGGGATTTTATAACCGCATGATAGAGAGTCTTTCACAAATCTAAGGAGTATATGATACAGACTTGATTATATGGTAAACAATATAGTTACTGGCTATCTCTAGGGAAAAAGAAAAAAGTTGGCTGCCTAACTTATCCACTCATAAAATGCGGTATCACTAGATTAAAATATGTATGTGTATTAGAAACTAAAACATAAACGAGGGGAGAATATCTTAATTTTGAGGTGGAGAAGGTTTTATTGTTTGAGCGTAAGACCAAGACCAAAAAGGTAATAAGGAAAATACAATTGATTTGGCCAGAGACATCACACAAAATAAATGACGAATGGGAAAAATGTGTGATTTATCCAACAGATAAATTATTAATCTTCCTGGGGCGCCTGAGTGGCTCAGTGGGTTAAAGCCTCTGCCTTCGGCTCAGGTCATGATCTCAGGGTCCTGGGATTGAGTCCCGCATCAGGCTCTCTGCTCAGCAGGGAGCCTGCTTCCCTCTCTCTCCCTCTGCCTGCCTCTCTGCCTACTTGTGATCTCTGTCAAATAAATGAATAAAATCTTAAATAAATAAATAAATAAATAAATAAATATATTTGAATCTTCCTAATACATGAAGGTCACAAAGCTGAGGAAGAGGAGGAGACTGAAGATAGAAACGTGCAGAACAGGGGCGCCTGGGGGGCTGAGTCCTTGAGTGTCTGCCTTGAGCCCCGGTCGTGATTCCGGAGTCCCAGGATCGAGCCCTGCATCGGGCCCCCTGCTCAGCCGCAGGCCTGTTTCTCTCTCTCCCACTCCCCCTGCTTAGGTTCCCTCTCTTGCTTTTCTCTGTCAAATACATAAATAAATGAACTCTTTAAAAAGAAAAGAAAAAAGAAAGGTGCAGAAGACACCCACAATTCGCCCCTGGAAACAGGAACACTCAGGCCGCATGAGAGGGGCTGAGCTTTGACGGGCGCACGCGGAGAGAGCGGAGTACGGATTTTCACCCACCAGCCTGGCCACGACTGAAATGTTCTACTCCCTTTTCGGTGCACATGTGAATAACAGGCTCATCCTGCGGAGTGACACCCCGTTTTGGGGAGGAAACTAACTGTATCTATCAAACTGTAAAATACACTCACTTTTGACTTGGCAGTTCCGCGCAGGACTCCCGGTTCGGAGCGCTTGGCCTGGGCCCGGAGCCCGGCCTCCGGCGCGTGTGGGCCCCACGGTGTCTCTGACAGCATGTGTCAACGTGAGAGTTTTGAAACAGCCGAGTGCCCGTCGGAAAGGGGCCAGGTGAGGAAGTGACAGGGTGGCCAGACGCTGGAGCTCGATGCTGTCGTTCATGACAAGGATGCGAGTCCCTCACGCACACACGCGAGTCCCTCACGCCCCTTGTGAGCGCACAGACGCGGCAGGTATTCGGCACGCGCCTCTACTTCCACCCGGATGGCAAAAAGGCAGGAGTCGTACCAAACCCGGCGCCCGCGAGTCCGGGGACCATGGAAGCGTCTCCTCGTCACTCTGGCGTCGCTGGAGTTACTTACCGGCGGATTTCCTCTTACGGCGTTGTAAATGCAGGGCGGGTGTTTAAAAGTGAAGATTAAAAGGCCCAAGGCTCTGAGCTCTTCTTCCCAGAGCGGGGTACGTACAGCCAAAGTGCTTCCAAACGGGTTGGGCCAGTTCGCTCGTCCAAAGCTCCGACACCGGGCCTCGTGGTTCCCAGAGGATCGCGGTGCGCCGTGCCCGCCTTCTAAGGAAAGTGCGCGGCTGCTCGGCGAGGCAGAGCGGCCCCTCGATCTGGGACTTCCTGCCGCCCTTTCCCTGCACCCACCGTCCGCGGGAGCTCGTCTGTACACCTGACCCAGGACACACGCGTGGGAAGAAAACGCCGCAGAACAGCCACCGCGAGCTGAGTTCCAGTCCCTGCATTCGGCTCCGCGCCGGGCCTCCTCGTAACAAGGTCAGCGTTGACACGCGGGGCTAGCGTCCAGCGGGGCCCGTGGAAGTAGTCCGGGCTCCGCGAGGGGACCCGGGGATTGCTCACCCTCTCTGCGAACACGCCTGACTTGCACGCCGTCCCCCACAGGGACCCCCGCAACACGCGGGCAGGCTCCATGCGTTTCAAATGCCACGCGGTGCGCTGCTCTCGACCTCGGTGCCGCCCGCGCCCCCCTGCTGGGAGGTGAGCCCGTCCCGCACAGGGCGTCCGTCTGTTCCCGCCATTATCAGAATCCAGGTCACCAGAGCAAGGCGTCGCACACAGCAGGAGCTGGCCACCGTCCGCTGGGTGAACGAGCCGTCGCTTTCCTCCCGCGGAGAGACGACCAGCGTTTCCAAATGGCCGCCCCGGTCTGAATGAGTTAATGGACAATGTCTTCTGCTCAAGACGTCCAGTCGACAAGATTAGCATCTTTCTTTGCTCCTGGTTTAGAGCCCTCGGACCTCAAGACTGAGAGTCAGCGTAACCTAAACACAGATCAAAGGCTCGACTGCGCCCCGCGACGCCCGCTAAGTACTTCCTCGGCCTGGACATAATCAAGTCAGAACGCTCCCGGCCACGAAACAGAAGCGTCAACTTAGAAGTCTTTCTTTTTAAAATCTGAACTTAAATTAGTCCAAAATCTGCCTCATTGTGACTTCCAGGTGTATCCTACTTCTCCATGCCCCCTGCCCACCGGGAGTGAGTCATCCTTCCCTCCGGCGTGGAGGGCCCACCGGCACTGGTGCGCGCTCCCCCCTGCCCCCGCCAGGCCGGTCGCAGTCCCGCTTCAGCCCCCAGGCTGCGCGGAGCATTGCCAGCCTTCCTGTTCCCGCACTCACTTCACGGAGAGTCCGGTGGGCCTGGGACCGTGTCTCGCCCGGCAGCGAGCTCACCAGGGACGGACCCACGTCCATAAGCGCAGCACAGTCCAGGCTCGCTTCTTAGACGTCGCCTGTGGCTTCTTGTCGGCGACCTCATGAGGCTCGCCTCACTGTACATGTGAAGATGAGCGTCTCACGAGAGCACACAGGGCCAGCTTGTAACGGCTTCTCGCGCTCGCCACGTGGCGCCAGACAGGGGCTAGATGTGCGGGAGGCTGAGCTGACGCTCGAAGAGGAAAACGACTCACGAATGCTCCGTGAAATGGTTGAGACTTGGAAGTCGGGCCCACGGCAGGACACAGCGGTACGAGCGTGAGTGATGTGACGACAGAGGCGTCCACACGGCCCCGAGATGGGGACACCCGGGTCCCTTGCCTCATCTCTAGAGTCGAGTGACTTGGACGTGATAAAATCATCTGAGGACTTAATTTAGAAGCCCTCCGAGGTACTGACCGTGTTTTATTCAGTAAATAATGGTCATAAAGATTTCTTGCGGCTTGAACAGTTGTATGAGAGAGGCTGGGGTGACACGCCAACCTTCAGTGTCCCCTCGGGCTGTCAACGAAGCAGGAGAGGCAACGGCGGTGGCACAGCAGCCGGGAGCGGGCGGCGATGAGTCAGCCTGGGATTTCCGCTCTTTCTCAGAGAAACAGACCCAGAGTCAGCTGTGCCCAACGGACGTTATTTGACAATGAGGTTGGCTGCAGTGTTGGGAGAGATGGAATTTCTCTTACGGTCTGTGCAGGGGATGTTTGGGAGGACGTAGCATGGGGAACCTTCCCCACGGTCAACACACCCATCTTTGAATCCTTGGAAAGATTCAGCGTGAAGCCGGTCTCTTAACAGGCTTTGAGAAGTGGCATCACATTTGCAAAATGTGTCTGTGCCTTACGATCTCCGACAGCACCATGTAAGGAGGCAACGTCTGACGGTCTGTGCTGTCCCTGCTGACATGACCTGCCCTGCCCGCCGTTCAGCCGGGGCGGGAGGCGGAATGAAGACGGTGCAGACGGCAGGGCTCCGAGTCGCACGCCGGACCCTGCCCTTGGCTCAGGGAGAATGACCCAGCGTAAATGCTGAAAATGTCTCGTGCATGTGTGAGTGCTCCGAGGACAAATGCTTCACCCATCGCTTCAGTCCCGCCCGCTGACGTTAAATTAAAGTCTTCAGCTTCGGGGGAAGCTGCCTCGGAAACGCGCAGCACCCATCAGCGACACTGACATCCTAGCGATTCACGGTGAACACACACCTACGTCTTTTTTCTAATTTAAATGTACAGAATGAGCCAAGGCCCCGGGCATTCGTACGGCAATGCATTTCCGATCTCATGACACGTGTGCCCCGCTCCGTAAGAATTAGCCGCCCTCAATATTACAGGTGGGAACAGACTGTGATTTTTCTACGCAATTTCCGTTCATATTGTATTAAAACGTCCACGATGCATTTTCTGTCAAAGAAAGTATTTCATAAAATTAATCACTATTACCCCATGTGGAGATGTCAGGCATTGCTGATATAACCCTCAGATGATTGCACGGAGTGGCTTTAGGCTAAGAGACGTATTTCCTATGCTGTCGCACGAAGTGGTTTGTCCCGCCCATTCCTGGGGAAACAGAGAGAATTCTGTTTTTCACTCCACGCTTCTGTGGTGTCCTCCCTAGTGAGAGACTGCTTTTTTCTCTTTTCATCATCTCTTGGTTATCTCGTAAGTGCAGAAGTTGACAAACACAATAGTAAAAGAAAAAAGAAGTTGTCTTATTTCCTTGACTTTGTAACACTGCTGAGTGGCTTTCAGCTTCGGTCTGCAGCAAGAACTCGTAGAAATGTATATTCCTGGGTCCAGCTTTAGCAATTCTAACTTCGAAGGTCTAAAGGTGAATCCGGTAGTCTGGTTTTTTGACAAGAATCTCAATTTTTTGGATAAATGTGGTGTGTAGGTCATGTTTTGAGAAATATTGCTAAGTACCTTACTGCTCCTTAACGCGACTCTATATTCAATGTAAATGTCCTTTCCATTTCTACGATCCCATTGAACCACTCAAGCTCTACAGGTTTTCCCCTTCTTGCTACCTTCCACCCCACCATCCATCCTACTTCCTATCCGTCCGCTCACCCGACGCCTGTCTACCCGTCCTTCCTGCCTTCCATCCATTCATCCGTCTATACTGTAACCAGTTGTAAAGGCTTATTATGTGTCTTGGGATCTGGGGGTAAAAGAAAGATACAATCCTTGTCTTGAAGGAGCTCAAAGACACAAGACAAATTCTTGATGACCAATCTCGTCTCTGTTGTCTGTTACTGAGACTGTAAACCATGCTCTGATTTCAACAACCAAATAATAACAAAAAGAGTAAAACAAAACTGTTTTCAGGATTATTTGAATCTTCTACTATTTCTTACGCCCGTGATGATATCATTGATCAAACTTCGGGAATTACATTGAACCCTACGGATCTAAGGTCTACTGAAGGAGCCAGGACTGTCCTCTCTCACACATGGTGGTGTGGCATGGACTCGCCGGCCCTAGTGAGAATCACACTCTTGGATTAGATCCATTTAGAATCAGCAGCTTGCATTTTGAGAGATCTTACGGACCGAATCCTTCCTTTGACTGACTGGAAGAGTCATGCGTCCTGTGAAGGCCCCGAAGCAGCCTGGTGTTTGTAATATACCATAGTATCTTATTGCCTATCACCTCTTTGTTTTTGTTTTTTTTAGGGGGGGGTGGATAAATTTATTTTGGCAAAAAAGTGTGCAAAATAGATTATATAGAGTGCCAATTTTAATGTTAAAGTCAGGTATCACACTTCTTTTGCATGTGATAATACAAAAATGAACATTCTAATTATGAAAGTCAAAGCCTAAAAAACTATTCTTTTTACAAAAATAATAAGCTTGAATCCATTAATACCTTGAAAAAATTATACTACCTGGGAATTCATTTGTGTCTAGTAGAATTTTACTTAGATCATTTGCATAACTTCTTTTTCCTGCAAGGTAATGTTTTCATATATTAAATTGCCATACGCACATCTGAAGAGTTACGATATATCCAGTGGTATATATAATTTTTAAGGAGGTCTAAAAATCTACATTTTCTCTTTAAATCAGGAATTTCAATGAGGGTGACAGCAAAAGTAGATTTTAATTGCAATTTGGGGAAAGATTTCTACTTTCTTAGAACTTTGCTTTCAGCACGCCCTCCCGAAGGTCAAGGGAATCGGGGTGCCCTGTCAGAACGTCTCCCCGCCATCTCTGTATACTCTCCCAAGATCATGTCCGCGTCCCCCCGTTGTTTCCCAGATATCTAGCACTGACTGAATTCTTGTAAATTTTTAAAAGGATAAAAGGGTGGAGAAGATGGTTTATTTCGAAAATTACAAATAAAATTAATTATGTGCCTTAAAAAGCTCAACATCTACCAAGCTGTCCCTGTCCGTCCGTCCGCCCATCCGTCCGTCCATCTGTCCGTCCATCCGTCCATCCATCCGTCCCTCCGTCCATCCGTCCATCCGTCCCTCCGTCCATCCGTCCGTCCGTCCCTCCGTCCATCCGTCCGTCCGTCCGTCCGTCCCTCCGTCCATCCGTCCATTCATCCTTTCTTCTCTTTAGCCATCTCTCTTTCCATCCATCCATATTTTTAACCACTTTTAACAACTCTTCATACCAAGACAAAAGGTTATTAACCATGAAACACCCTTTACTGATCTTGGTTAGTGTTGCTGTGGAAAAGTCGATTAAAACCCAAAGGCTGATTTCCCTTTTCACCACCAGGGACTGCCAGGACACAAAGTGGGTGGTGTAGAGCACAGCAAGGTGCTCCGCAGTGGGCGGGGTTTGTTCTCCCAACAGATCCCGAGTTTTCTGGAATCCTCATGCATTCACTGGATGGGAAGAATGATTGGTCACATTTTAGTCTTTTCAGTAACATCCACACATACCCCAATAGCGATCACATTCATAAGGGGCATCTTTAATATAAACACATAGAAAGCGTCTCTGTCACAGCCGTAGGGCTGGGAAGGGGAGTGTTAGGATCAGTACAATCTCTCTGTTCAGACGGTCATCGGGACTTCCCTCACTCTACCAGTATCTGTGCAGAATATTGTGATATCAAGTAGAATATTTAAACTTAAAACTTTTAACCACATTTAACAACTTTTTCTTTTCTTTCTTTCTTTTTTTTTTTTTGGAACAGAGAGGGTGGAAACAGTGAAAACAGATCTCTGATGCTCCACTCAGGTCTCAGATGGACACAGGTCTGGGGTGTACAAATCATCGATCAGATTTCCCTAGACCCTTCGTTGGTGTCAAAGGCTCCCCCGCTGCCTGGCCCCCTACCCCTGGCCTTTTAGGATCTTTCTAAGTAATATACCAGGTTCAGATAAAATCGGTCTTTATAAGGGCAGGGGTGGGTGGCGTGATTGCCGTCCTTCAGGGAGCACCGCGCCAGCTGCCCGAGGATGGAGCGAATGACTTGCAGGGACGAGGCCCAAACTCAGGAAGCCGTACCTGTCACCACCCCAGAGCCACCCGCTGACAGCCTCACGACCGTGGACCACAGCGGAAACGGAGATGGCATTCACCAGGCAAATTATGCCTTCGGCTGTTTGTTCCCAATCATGGCCCTCAAAAAGCAACTTTTGTTTTGCTTCTTGAAGTAAAGCAATTCATTTTATTCTCAAATTGTTCTGAACAACAAAGTGACCTCTGTTATATTTATTGAACAAAACACATGATAACTCACAATACGATTTGGGTTTATGTCCCTGTTTCTACTTTCAGTTAAACTAAAAATATATGTATTTTCTTAGATTTCTGGTGGCTACTTAAATAATATTTTTCTATTGTAGTAAAACACATAGACATAAACGTGCTGTCCCACCATTTCTAGGGGTACAGCTTAGGGACAGTAGCAAGACTCACAGTGCTGGGCAACCACCAGCTCTGTCCACTTCCAGAACTTTTCCATCACTTCAAAGGGCAAATTTAAGCCCCATAAATGTTTCTAGACTTCATTACGCAGATAAAAGAATAAGCAGCAGCTATAATGCGTGATCGAGGTGATTCATTTATTCTGAAAGTGAGACTCGGGTTTTGAACTCTGTGATGGCATGCACAGCTCAAAGCAAGACCCAGAACTAAGAGTCCAAGTTCGCCACTTCGGCTCTGACCGGGCTGCCTTCTGGGTTTGCCCATTTGTAACGGAGGCTTTTCCCTCCCTCGGTCTTATCATTCGGAGGCTTTGGCCTTCCTCTTGTACTTAATTCTAGCGGCCTTTAATTTATCCAGTGTTTTCTGTCCTGTTTTGTCCTGAAATTACTGTTTTCTCAGAGAAAACGCTCCGTCGAAGAGAGCACAAGACTCCGTATGTGACAGCCAGTGTGCTGTGTTACCTCAACTCTCAGAAACTATCACAGATTTTCCCTGGGGCTGGAGCACACTTCTTTTGACCCGTGAGTAGGGACCACTCCTTGCCAGGGAGCAGAATGCAGCTGGCAGGCCTGGCTCCTCTGCCGGGGAGTTGGGGGGGGCAGTGGACCAACAGGTTTGAGTTCCAAGTTCCACCAGTTCCTCAGAGCCCGTATCTCATTTGCCAACCTCGCTCCAGCCCACAAGTCCAGTCCCCTGGTGCCCCACTGGGACCCGCGGGAAACAGAACCTGGCAGGATTGGCTGACCGTGGCTCCTGGCCCCCCTCCCACGGGCCCGTCCGTTACCAGCATGATCCAGGACAGACGGAATTTCTCCAAGAAGGACTACGCTGTTGTCAGTATCTGTATCTGTGGTAACGTAAGACTTTTCTGTGAATAACTGAAAAAAATAAGGTGTTCAGATCTCTCTTTGTAAACCGTCAATGCCTAAGTTATTTCTGGCTTTAAACATTATTTTTAATGAATACATATTTTTACTCTCTCAGAGTTATGAGCTCTCAGGGCGTGTAATAGGAGGTGTTTGGTTTCAGTTACGCACGCAGGAAAAATGCTGTGAGTCACGGGAAAGAGTAAATACTCAAGAAACACATGTGTGAGTGTGAGTGTGTGTGAGTGTGTGTGAGTGAATGTGAGTGTGTGTGAGTGTGTGTGAGTGTGTGAGACTGTCCTGGAGTTCTTGTTATTGGTGTTCTTGCTATTACAGCGGGAAAATGGCAGAGCCAGAGGACCTGTGGTCTCCTGCAGACCAGACTAGAGCCCCAGAAGGCAGCAGGTGCAGCATGGGGTGGGTGGGCTCTGGTCTGACCATCGGAGGCAGGGAAGGGTGACCCCAGCACCCTCGCCGGCAGCGGGCCAATCTCTGCTCGTGGAGATTTTCCCCAACCAGGACAAGGATCCGAACTGGAAACTTGCCCTTAACCCAGGAGGAGAGGGATTTTGATCTCGGTGTGTGTGGACCAGCACGTACAGCACCGCCCCAGTGTGGGAGCGGTGATGGGGGAAGAAGGGAGCGGGTGGACAGGAAGACAACACGACCAGGTCGGGCACCTTGGGCGTGCAGGAAAAGCCCCTCCTCTCCCCTGCGACGTCCACACCAACCCCAGCTCCGCTCCCTGCCCCGCCCTGCCCACCCAGCTCCAGAACTAGCGACCAAGGGAGACCAACCTGCTTTTCAAACGACGCAGGGTCTAAACACAGGCTCTTCCATCCTTGGAAGGTTGGGCATCGGGTCAACGCGCGCCTGCAGCAAGAGGAAGAGCCTCTTCCCGCCGAAGACTCGAGCTTGAGTCAGCCCAGCCCCCGATGCCCGTGCCACCTGTTCCCGTGGATGCCCCCAGAGCACACGGCGACGGCGGTGCGGCAGCGGAAGGAAGAGTGGCCCGGGTCACCCTGCGGTCGCAGAAGGGAGGCCCTGGTTCCAGAGGCCCGGGCAGAGGGGGTGGTGGGGATCGCACAGTCTGGAAGAGAACAGAAACGGCGTCCGGGGAACCGGACGGGGCCTGTGGCCACCACGGCTCAGAGCCCTTCTTGTTCAACCCACTGCCCGCCGCCAGCCGGCCCCAGCCGAGCCGGGAGAAGGACCCGGGTGAGGAGACGGAAGCATCCACAGACACCAGGACGCTGGCCCTAGAGTCAGCCACGACAGGGGCCGACATCGTCCAGACGTCTTCCCAGCACCAAGAACAAGCTGGGGGAACCGCGCCGCATCTCCACGAGGCCGCTTCAGCCCGCACGTCCTCTTCTGCCGCTGAAGAGATCGGGCCGAGGACGCGGTTAGGCGACGGAGCCCGGGCCAGACCTACCTCCTTCCACTATGGCTGGCGACCCCGCTTGCCAGGTGGAGCCGTGAGACAGAGCCTGGGCCGCTGGGCACCGGTCCTGCCTCTCCCTCTCCCCGCGGGGTCGCCAGGGCCGAGGACACCCGAACCGCCTTATCGTCCATAAAACGGAGATGAAGGGGACAGTCCCACGGACTGGCTCTGAGGACGGCGCCTGCTGCTCAGGGACTGCCCGCTAAATTGTCCCCGCCGCTATTCCAGAACAGGCAGAGCCCAACAGGTGGAGGGCGTGCCCCTGATGTCCCATTGGATTTCAAGCCCTGGTCGGGGCCCAGCGGGCGCAGGGAAACTCAAGGTCCCGTCTGTGGGGGGCACAGGGCGGCAGGTGCTCCGCTGCCCCTCCCGAGGGGACCGGCAGGAGTCCCCCCAGGGCAGGTGCCTGCGGCCACTGTGATGCGTTTAAGAACATGGAAGGGCGCGGAGGGCCTGGGACAGGAAAGCAATAGGTGCGGGGTCAGGGGGAACCAGGGGAGCGCAGGAGACGGAGCAGGGACGCAGGGGAGGGAGAAGCTGTCCGAGAAACGCTCGCGGTTTTGTTTCCGGGTCGCAGCTCGGGAGCACATTTCAGTGAAACGCTGAGCTGAGTTTCGCACGCAGGGAAGGCGCCCGAAGGACGCTGCTCCCTGCGAAGTGCAAGGGAGCGGGTTGAGAAGAGCGGGGGCAGGGCGCTGCGACGAGGGCACGCGGGGCTTCAGGGAGCTCCGCTCGCCGGGACCACCGGGCCAAGGAGGGCCCGTGCCTCTCCCTGGGGGCCAACCTCCATCTCGACGCATTCCCTCCTTGTGGGTCTGGACTCCTGTCTTCTCCATTTGTTTTTTATGTAGGAAAACACATCAAGTCACTGAAAGGGTCGCCGTGGCCTAGCCAGCTCACACACCAGGGAGAGCCTGTACCATTTTAGGTGAAAAGAGAAGGTATCCTTCCGGACTGCGGTGACGGGCCAGAGAGACCTCAAAACAGAGAGCCCGGAACAAGCACCCTCCGTGGTCCCCAGGGCCCAGAGAGTCACACCCAAGGGCCAAGACAAAGAAAGAAACGAACCAAACAAGTCAAGACAAATCTGGTATTATTTAAACATTAGTTACATGGGCTGGTTTCTCTTCTGACTGCGTTAAAATAAAAGGGAAAATTCTCTGCCTCCCAAAACTGAATTTGTCCAAAGAGATCTCTGCCCTTGAATTTGTACAACAAATGTGAGAAGTCAGTCGGTCCCTCCGGTCTCTGGTTGGGAGAGGAGTCCTGACATATCATCTCCCTGACATTTTATTTTGTTCTAAGTCCTCTTCTCTGTTCCTCAAGTACACCTTCTGCTCGGATTCTGCAAACAGACATCGGGATGAGTCAGAGCCCATCTAAATGTACTGAGCCTCCCGGGTTTGGCGATTTGATTGCGTGTCCCTGGGGGTTATAAATAGCGTACAGTCTCTCTGTGCATCAGGTACTTACCAGGCAAGGGTGGGGGGCCGTGTCTCTGGGTTTGCGCGGTGACCCCTCAGGCCAGACTCAGCGTGCGGCGGGGCGAAGAGCCCGAGTTCGTCGACATGCCTGCTGCAGGGGTGCGCCAAGATGGGGTGCGGCTCTTCCCGGGAGAGGCTGCAACCTCCAAACAGCTCCCAAACGAGGGCCCTGGATGGTGTGAGAGTATGGGGGAGGGCACGACGCATCCGTCGCAGGTCTGGAGCCGGGGTTGGGTGCCCTCTGGAGCCGGACCCGGCAGAGGGACCCGCAGAGGTCAAGGCTTTCGGGGACCCCAGGATGCTGTCTGGTACAAGGGCCAGAGCTGACTCGGACGGATCCAGCAGGAGCGTTTGGCGCTCCGCACTAGGAGCCCCTCCCCAGGGAGAACCCCGACGGCAAGTGCCGCTCCCTCCTGACGGAGAAGGCCCCTCGCTGCAGGGTCGGAGAGACAGTTCACGGCTGGCTCTGAGTGAGGAACTCGGGTCTCTGATCTCTCCTTCCTAAAACAGGACTGTCGCTCGCGGTAGCAGGACGGAACTCGCACAGGAAGGTTATACAGACCTGCAGAGAGGGGCCCACGGAAGGAGAGGGTTGCTTCCCTCTGCTCTGGGCAGGAGAACACAGAAAGGGCAGGTGCCCGCTCCCGCGTGGGAGGTCCCCGCCTTCATCCTGTGGATCTCTGGAGCCTCCCCTGCGTGGAGGCGCTCAGCGCTTCGGAGGCCGTGGGGCCGTGCCTAGGAGGGTCCAAACCACCCAGCAACGAGCCCCGTCTGAGGCTGGCCTGTCGGGGGGGCTGTCAAAATCACCGACTGTGGCCACCCAGAACGGAGTGACGGGTGAGAATGGCCGAGTGATGGGATCAGAAGCCTCCAGAGTCCCGGCGCTGGGAGGAGCTGGTTGCACGGCGCATGCGATGACCGCGGCCCTCCTGGGGTCCCTGTTCCTCAAACGGCGCTCCAGCACCACCCAACAGTGGCCTGAGTCAGCTTTCCTCCTGCACTTCTGGAATATCTATCCTCACAGCAGTCCATCGGATTCGGGACTCAGCTGGCACTGACGGCTGTGCGCCCTGGTCACTGTGCCAGGCCACGACGGCAAGATGGCAAGCGTCACAGCACATGAAGTGTCTCGGTAAACATGGGATTCATCCCAAACTGGCTGGAAGCAATTTTGTAAATATTCAATGGTGTAAATTTAAAAACGGAAAAATCTCAATCCCCTCCTGGACCGACGCACTCCTCGTTCCCACTTCGCCGAGGAAAACCAAGTCCTTCCCGAAATTCTCCAGGACGATGAAAGCATGTATGTGCAGATATTTTTCACAGAAATAGGATCGAACCCTAAGGACGTGGCGGCTGTTCTTCATGTAACAGTAAATCGTCCACATCAACATGAATAAACATGTCCACCGCATGGGGCTCTGTCGTTGGTCTAAGCTGTCCCTTGTCCTTTGGGGGCCCTTCGACGTTTCCCAGAGTTTGCCGTTAGGCCCTTTACTGTACGTGCTTGTGTCGCCATCTCTGCACGCTCGCATACACACACGTGTGGGACAGGCTCCTGGAAGGAAAGCTGGTAGGACGAAGCCCACGCCTGCTTCCGTTTTGACAGCTGGCGCTGACTGCTTTCCATCAACTGTTCCTCAGACCCAGTGCACCCAGCAGGGTGGGACGGGGCCCATTTATAGCACATTCCCTGGACTTACGTCTTGTCTTTTGGAGAAAATAAAAGCTCACTTTGCCTGGGGGATCAGGACCATCCCTGAGGCAGACCCCCAGCTAAACCTCCCCCCAGCTCTGGACCCCAGGAAGCCGTGTGCCATCCTGTTTCTTATTGTTTGGAGCCTCTACATCCAGGGTGCGGATGAAACAGATGGGACTATGACACCTGGAATCCTGCTGTTTGATGGCCTAGACTCGACATTTCTGGTTTCTGGTTTCATCCCTGGACCCAAACCCCACCTTTGATTCTGCCCCCTTGGAGGCCTGTGGGACACCTGAGCCCCTCAACAACATGAGTGCAGCTGAGTCCACATCCTGGAAGGGGACCAGAGCTGGCGAGGCAGGACACCAAGCCCACAGAGAAGCCAGACACTGGTGGCTGTCGGTGTGGTCTTTGAGAGAGCGATTTCATACAGCGACGGAAGGATTCAGAAGCCAGATTCCGCGGATCAGGGAGTCAATGGAGGCGAAGCAGGATGGACACTCTCAAGTTGCTGGCGGCGAAGGGAAGGGGAAGGGTCGTTGGTTCTTTGTGTGTTTGCTTACGGAGACACGCAGGCGCCCGTCGAACTGCAGGCAGAGGAGGAATGAGTGTTTGGAGCGAAACACACGGTGAGAGCTCTAAGGAGAGCGACTGGGGGGGCCTTCCCTGCACCTGCTCACTTGTCCAGGACTGGGGTCCCAGGAGCCTCGAGAGAACGGGGAAGACCTGGTGTCGGAGGGGAGAGCCCACAGGTGAGGGACGGAGGGCTCAGTGGGCCACAGCGAGAATCTCATCCCAGATGAAGAGCGTCGCCATAGAGGGGCCCCGATCCACACAGCTTTATGACGTGAGCTCGAGGACAGACAGACGTGGAAGCCCCAGACCAGACCCAACTCCCCGCACTTAGGACGGCACCAGGCATCCGGAAGGCACTAAGTTGATACGAGTTGAACAAATGAGCGTGTGAAAGTACGTGAGAACATCAAGGCTGTGGCTTTACACTTTTCAGTGTCTCAGTGTGCCCCTCAGTGTCTCAGTGAGGCGCCACCAAGTCCTGCCCCTCAGGGATGACAGGGTGGGGGAGGGGCGGGCTCAGGTCCTGGGCTGAGTTCCGGAGTCACAGGGCCTGAGAGAGAAGGATTCTCTGTGGAGACGGTGAGCCCAGGCCCTGGGGTGCCACAGGGCCGGAGTGCCGGAGCAGCCGCGGCCTGGCCCTGGACTTCTCTTAATCAGGAGCTAATGCCTTTTTGTTTCCCTCTGGACAGTCCTTGAGCCCTGGAGAAGCCCTGGTCTGTTCAAGACAGTGGTGGCTTTGTGCTTCTCTCTGAAATAAAACTTTTATCCTAAAAGAAAAAGAAAATGTATCCAATGCAGATGTCATCATCGCAGAGCTCAGACGGCCCCAGCCCCGGCTGGGAGGAGGAGGAGGAGGAGGAGGAGGAGGAGGAGGAGGAGGAGGAGGCGGCGGCGGCCTGGGTGCGGGAGGAGGGGCGCGCCGAGGCCTGCGCGGCTCCTCTTCCCCTTCTGGATTCCTGCGGAGCCGCAGCGCCAGACACAGGAAATCTAACTCCCAAACTGGCCTTTTCTTCCTTCCCTCCCCCAGCCTTCCGGTTGGGAGGGCCTGAGCGCGCCCCGGGACGGGCAGATCTGGAGGAAACGGGCAGAGGCTGCGGGCCCTTGACAGAGGCTGGCCAAGGGCCGGAGCGGCCTCCGGTGCGCGCAGGTGCGGCCCCGCGGGAGCCTGGGCTGCGGGTGACCCGGGCTCGCTGGGGGGCCGCGGGCGTCGGAGCGCGACCCGGCGGGGACAGGCCGGGACTCCTGGCCCCGCGCCGCGCCCCTTAACGGGCCTCTCGGGCCTCACTCGGCTCCCACCTCCGGGCAGCGTCGGGACCTGCGGGTGACGGGCCTCGGCGGCGCGTGCGGGGACGGAGGGAGCGGGGCCCCGCGCGGGGAGGTCGCAGGGCCGTGGTCTCGGGCCCCGAACGGCAGCGTGACCCGGAGGCCCGCGCCGTCGCGCCAACAGCGGGCGAGGCTCGGAGCGGCGGGCAGGGCTGCGGCGGGCGCACCTCGGGGCGCGGAATGAGGTCACCGCCCGGGAGTCGCCGCGACGGGGGCCCGCGGGGGCGGACGGCGTCGCAGCGAAGCGCCGCGCTCAGGACTTTGCGGTTTGTCCTCCCGCAGGGGCCGCGGAGAAGACGCGGGCGCCGGGCAGGGCTGCCGAGCGGGGGGCCGGGGGCGCGGGGGCCACGGAGGACGGCGGCGCGCGGGCGCGGGGCCGCGTCCCCGGGACAATGCGGAGCTTGGGAGCCGCGCTCGGCTCCTCCTCCCCGGGGAAGGGGCGGCGCCGGCAGGCGGTCGGCCCTCGGCGGCCTCTGGGCTCGCGGGGCGGGGCGGGGCGGGGCGGGGCCCCCGAGGCCCCAGCGCCGCGCCCCACCCCCTCGCGAGCGGCCCCTCTCCCCCGCGGCCTCCACGCCCCACGGCGCCGCGGCCTTTGTCTCGGCGGGGGGTCGCGGCGCCCCCTGCCGGCGGGGTCAGCGGCGCGGCGGGGGGTGCGGTCGGCCGAGTGCGGCGCCCGCCGGGGCTCTGGGACGCCTCGCGACCCGGAAACCTTTCGCGGCGACAGGCCGAGGAGCGGCGGGCGCGACGACACGCGACGCGCCCGGTTTTCCCTTTTCCAACACGGCGTCTGCGCGCGACCTAAGCCCTTGGGTGCCAGGATGCGGCACAGGCGCTGGTGGGCGCCCGGCAGGCCCGCGCCCCGTCCCCGGTGCGGCGCCCTCCGCCCGCCGCCCCGCGCGCACAGCCTGCAGACCCTCCCTGGAGGGCGGCGTGGAGGCGGGGGCTCGCCCAGGGACTGTGCGTCCCAGAGAAAGCGGCGCCCTCCCAGCTCGAGGTGGCCCGGGAAAGGTGGGCCTGGGTGCCCCCGCCGGGACCGTCCTCTCTGCAGCCCCTTCTGGAGGGCCCCGCGCCGGCCAGCACCCAGCACCCCGCACCCCGCACCCAGCACCCCGGGGCGCTCAGCGAGCAGGCAGGTGCAGTCACAGCATGAGCCGCCCTGCCCAGGGCATCCTCGGCCGCGCACCTGTAACGGAAAACTGTCCTATGAGAAAAGCCGCTGAGTGAGGTCACGATGGAGGACCCCGCAGAGTCCCCGCACTCAGGACAACGTGCGCAGCGCGATTTGCTCCTGAAGCTGCCGGCGTGAGCTGCGCTAGTCCTTCCCGGCGGCCCTGCAGGAGCCGGAGGATCAGGGCTCCCACCGGAGGAAAAGGGCCCCTCGAACGGCAGCGTGTTCGGTTCTAGCCAAATACACGGGAGGCGCCGCGTTCGTGTTTCCCGGCTGAAAACCGTGTGCCTTTCCGTGAGGGCGCTCGGATGGTCAACACGCGGTCCCTGGTGAGCGGAATGAGGGCCACAGCCCCGTCGCTGGGTCAGGGGACAATCGAGTAACCTCCGGCTGACAAGTCGCGCCTTCACTGGATACTCTGATTATCTGTTCAGTTAAAAACAAGGCCCCTGGGGGCACCTGGGTGGCTCAGTGGGTTAAGCCTCTGCCTTTGGCTCAGGTCATGGTCTCAGGGTCCTGGGATCGAGCCCCACATCGGGCTCTCTGCTCAGCAGGGAGCCTACTTCCTCCTCTCTCTCTGCCTGCCTTTCTGCCTGCCTGTGATCTCTGTCTGTCAAATAAATAAATAAAATAAAAAACAAAAAAAACAAAAAAAACAAGGCCCCTGCGTCCTGTTTGATCTGCAGGCGCCACTCTCCCCTCCCACTTCTGAGTTTGTTCCCCGGAGATTAGAAACACACTGTTGACTCCTGTCTCCTGTGCTCTGAATTTGAAACAAACCCAGGATGGGGTTTAACGTCAAATTAGTGGGTAGCAGGCGAGTACCTATCACAGGAGATCACGGTCCCTTATCACACCCACGGCTCATCTCTTTAAAAACAGAAATATTCTAAGGCTAGGAGCGTCGGGCTAACCTGGGTTTCCTGCTCTGACTGCAGAGGTTTCCAGCGAGTTCTGAAGCGCTGGAAACCTTTCTGCTCTGAGATTTCCAAAGAACCGTTTCAGCAAAACTTCAAGTCCCTGAAAGGAGAGTGAATTCCGCGGGTACAGAGGAGTCATGTTCAGTTCGAGTGAAATTCATTCAGCCTTTGTCCCGCAAATGTTTCCTGCAGGCCTGTGCCGTGTCAGGCACGGCAGGCTCCCAAAAGGCCAGGATTCCCTGGGGGACTCTGGACCCACGTGGCCGATGGGCACCTCGGGCCTGTGTGCTGCGTGTGGACGTCTCCGCTCTGCACAACATGGTGGGGTGACTGCGAACCCGCCAGTGTGGACTTCTAGGAAGGTTTGTTGTTGTTTTTGTTTTTGTTTTAAAAATCAGACTCCAACTGCTTGTTTAATCTAAATTTTAACACTAACCTAGAGCTGTCTAAAACACGTTATTGGCGGTTAACAGATGATAAGTATAGTGTCTTGTTGCTGGGGAAGAATAAGAAAATCCAGTGCCCCCTTTCCATGCACGGCTTGTCTGTCTGCGGTAATCCCAGTCCCTGCCTCTCTAATGAAGAAGGCTCCCCCTCCTCCCTCGGTGCCCTCATGCCTGTCCGGTAAACAGCTACTCGCAGCTCCCATCCCTCTTTGTTCAAACAAACAATAGCCTTTATAACTAAGAAGAAAATTAGTATCAGGTGAAAGCCTCATTTTAGGGTGCTTAAAGCTTTTCCTTTTTTCCAGGAGAACGAAGTACAACAGTCATCTCAAGAAGAAGAATCCACATTCAAAGTCCAGAAAGCAACAGGACAAAGGTCTGCCTTTAATGACGCACGGGCACACTTGTGATTGAATTTTAAATATTGTGCTTTTCTTCTCTTTAACTTCCTGGCTGAAAAGCTGCAGCCCAGGGGAGAGAGGGTGGTCAAAGGTCTGGGGAGTCAGAACCCCCCCCCCGGTTGCGGTCTGACCTGCCGGCTTTGTTGCACTGAAGGCAGAGCCTTAGAAATGGGGGGCTGGGTTTCCTCACCAAATTAGGGGATTACATTTATAAATGTCACAGTAGTGCTTGGAAATGAAAGAGGAACGACAATGTGCCCAGAGTCCAGGATTCCTTTCCAGGGGAAAAGGAATCTCCTCCTGCTTGACCTCGAGTGCAGAGGAGAAGCTTCATCTGATCCGAAACTGAAATCCCCGGGGCCGGAGGGAGAGACTTAGATACATTCTTCTGTGACATGAATGCAGTTCGGGTCTGAACGGGAAGAGTAACCGTGGACGGGCACGTCCGTCGGTGAGCCTGAAGGGCGGTGGTGCTGCGCTTTAATAATTTTGTTCTTTATGTCTTTAACAGTTACCATCTGGAAAGTCATCCAAACAGACCAATGAGGCGAACCTGTGCTCCCTGGCGTTGCCGGACTCCGGGCAGCACCTGACCTGGACCCATCAGGTTTCCTTCTGGCTCGCGGTACGATCCGGTGTACTCGTGTTGTGCTCTAATATAGCAATTTAAAACGAGAGATTAAGAAAGAGGGGGGTGCCTGGGTGGCTCAGTGGGTTAAAGCCTCTGCCTTCGGCTCGGGTCATGATCCCAGGGTCCTGGGATCAAGCCCCGCATCGGGCTCTCTGCTCAGCGGGGAGCCTGCTTCCTCCTCTCTCTCTGCCTGCCTCTACCTACCTGTGATCTCTGCCTGTCAAATAAATAAATAAAATCTTAAAAAAAAAAAAAAAAGAAAGAGGGAAGATTTTTTTGTGTCTCAAAATAACATTTAAGATTTAGAGTTAGTGGAATCCAGCAAGTCCAAGAAGCAAACATTGCTCCTTTCTTTAAGGCACAGTGATGGACACCAGGTGACGCAACTGCATTTTTTTGAAGTAGGAAATACAGGCTAAGTGAGGAATGAACTCTTGTACCTTATAAATGCTCTTAGACACTTGGCATGAAGAGCAGCCTCAGATCAGACATGAGACGAATAAAAAGAGCAAGGAGGAGGAAATCTATGTGTCGTGACTGTTAGGATGACCCCTTAACCAGAACCACGGTGCTGCAGGGCTGATGACAGAGGCCGGTGCAGGCTGTCCGGATCTTGTCCCTTTGGGGGCTCTCGTCATACGTCTAGATGTGTGAGCCCGAAATAGCACACATGGGGCTCTGGCATCCGGAAGTTTCAGGCGTCACCAAGCCGGGCTTACAGGTGGAACCCTTCTGGATCTTTGCTTTGGTTGGGGACGGAGAGACAGATAGCGGGACGGGGGACTCTCACGGGATTTCCCCTCCCAGCAGTGGCGGGAGCATCTGGGAGGGGCCCGTGGCTCCTTCCCATTCATCATGGGAGCCAAGCTGGGCGGGAGGGGCAGCCATGGGTGGCAGCCTCAGGGACTTGGGAACCGGGATGAAAAAGAGAACATCAGGGAGGAGTTGGGAGAAAAAGAGAACTTTCCTTTTATGCTGTGTGTTGGGTCTCTGCCTTGGATAGTTCTAATGCCTTCCAGAGACTTTCCCCTGTTTCGGGAACAGGGCTCTTGCTCTCTGCTGTTCCTTGTAGTATGGGAGGAGGTGGGGGGGCTGCTGGGGGGCTGCAGGGGGACCGTGGTGGATAGCATGGTGCTCTGTGGACAGGCAGATGCTCTCCCGAGTGACCTTCCTTCGGAGGCGCAGATCGCAAAGCCTGCACCTCAGCACTTGTCAGAAATGCATATTCTCCCATCGTAACCTGGACTTACTGAATCGGAGATTCTGGGGCTGGAGCCTCCCCCCACCGTGCCCACACCCCGAGCAATCTCTGCTTCAACAATCCTGCCAGTGATTCTGGTGCAAGCTACCTCTAGAAATTGCTGAGTCCCGTCCCTAGAGATCACGATTAAATCGGCCTGGGGACAGCCTGGGCACTGGGGTTTTGGAGTCTCTCCAGGGGACTCCTGTGGGCAGCCAGGGCTGGCAAACTGGCCTCCAGAGCCTTGCTGCATCAGAAGAACTTTCTGCAGGGACGCAAAGTCCTGGGCGGAGCCGAGACGCGGCTAGTGCAACCCAGGAACTGCATGTTAAGTTGTATTTAACTTTCATTCATTTAAATCTAAATAACCACTCAGGGCCAGTGGCCACCGCACTGGACAGTGAGTCCTGAAGCTGCAGGGAAATGTCAGACCTTCCCTGTAACAGATACGGAAATGCAAACCCCGCCGGACTTACGGATTTAAGGAGCTAGGAGAGAAGACACACCAGAGACCTGCGATTATTTTAAGTCTACGTGTGGTGATAAATAGAAAAAACCTTGTGGGGCCCTGGACCTCCCTGCTGTCTCCTCCTGTCAGGCCCGGCGGCCTGTCTGAGTTTGGGGAATGCGCAAGGATCGCAAGGGATGGTATTTAAAAAGAAGATTCCGGAGCTCTGTGCCAGAGCTGCTGTCCCACAGGTGTGGTTTGGGGGCCCTGGACACTGCACTTTTGGCAGACCGGCGGCTGGTTCTGATACGCCGCATTCCGGGATCACTGGGAACCAGCGGGCGAGTGCAATAGAGTCGCCGGACAAAGGGCAAGGGAAGTTAAGGTTTAGAGTCCGTCTGTCGCTCTCAGAAAGCTGGAGTTACCACTCCTGTGTGTAATGAGCCTTGAGCAATGTCTAGCTAAGTCTCATGAATTCAGCGAACTTTAGAGGTCACTCTGTCTGCGAGATGGTGCCCGGCCGGGGGAGAGATTGGTGCAGGGATTCACCGCTGTTGCCAACGCACCTGGTGTCACCCCAGAGTCAGCCTCGCTGTGAGGACGGGCTCCTCTGGGGGTCCCTACCAGGGCTTTGACTCACCCTCCGTCCCGCACCCCGCACGCTCGCACACACGCGCGCACGAAGGGCCTTATTTGGTTGTAACCGCGGCTGCGAGCTATTTGCGGGTTCGGCCTTCCCCTCCCGGGTTATAGGAAGCCTTGGTCCCAAACGTGCGGCCCCGTCGCTGGCTGCTGCTGCCTCGAATGATAGAAGTTAGGGCTCCTTGTGCACGTATGTCAGGTGTGGCGAGACGGTGTGCTGTGTTGTTCATGCTTCCGCTCTTGAGCCCGGACGGGGACAGTATCGGAGTTACAGCGGGCAGCTGGGAGCGTCTGCGCAAACCGAGACACACCGTCACACTGTTGCCGGGGGTGGGGACGAGGAGGTCGCAGAGCTGGGCGGGGCCGACACCCCGGCGCAGGCCTGCGTGACTCTGCACGGGGTTCGGGGTTCAGTAGGATCCCCACACATTCCCGTCCTCCCAGAACCTCAGAATGTAATCTCGTTTAAAAGAGGGTCTTTGAAGATGTGATTAGTCAAAATAAGGTCATACTGGATTTTGGGACAGGGGCCCAGCGAGAACTGACAGCGAGAATGTCAAGCAGACCCCCGCTGAGCAGGGAGCCCGATGTGGGCCTTCATCCCGCAACCCTGAGATCAGGACTCGAGCTGAAACCAAGAGTCAGACGTTTCACCAACCGAGACACCCAGGAGCCCCCGGTGACCGGTGCTCGAATAAGAAGAGGAGGAGAGAGCCGGGGACCCGGGAGACGGCCAGGTGGTGACGGCGCCGGCCAGGAGACGCATCTACCCGTCAACAGACACCAGGGATGGCCAGAGCCCCTGGAAGCCTGGAGGGAGACAGGAGAACAGACTCCGCTTCGGGGTCATGGAAGGAACCAATGAAGGCGACACCCTGATTTTGGACTTCCGGCCTCCAGAGCTTCTCAAGGGTAAATTTCTTCTGTATTAAGCCCGCAGCTGTGGGTGATGGGGGGCATGTGGCGGGATCAGCCACGGGACGCGGATACAGATGGAAGAGCCCGCGCGTCCTCGCTTCCGTCCGGCAGGACAGGTGCGCACAGTTGACCCCCAAGCCTCGGATTCCTCAAGAGCCAACATTTGGGAGCCGTCCTGCACGATGACGTCCCGGCCGTTTGAGACGCCGGCGGAAGGCAACAGCAGCGCGGTGCGGCTCGCGGGTGTGGGAGCAGCAGGGACGCTCGCGAGTGGAACCTGAGCATCCCTGCGTCCACGGCCACGCGCTCGGCCACCGTTGAGGCTTTGGGCCTTCACCGTTGGTGACAGAGCGAGCGCCTTCTTCGCCCGAGATAAGGAGAGGGACACGTGTTCCAGTCGCTGCTCTTGGAAACGAACGTCGGGGCAAAGAGCGTGTGTGTGTGTGTGTGTGTGTGTGTGCGCGTGTGTGAATCTCGTGAGGCCGATGGGACAGACGCAGCGGGCTGCCGCCAGTCCCTGTTGACTGGGCAGAATCCCCAAGGTGGGCCGTGTCAGTGGGTCCAGGGACATGCGGTGACGCTCCGTTCCTCTGCCCTTGTGGTCTGAACTTGGGCATCAGACCTGCGAGGCACCTTCTAGAGGCTCCCCTGCAGGTCCTTGACCCACGGGCAGGAAGTGACGCTGGGCGTCTGCTGACAGTTGCGGCATCGGAGTCCAGTTCTAGAATCGCGGCCGGACTTCTCCTACAAAGAGAGGGCCATGCTGTTTCCTGCGCTTTGACCTCACAGAATTCTGGAGTTCCTGGTAGACTTCTGTGTCCTCCGTCAGGTTTGCGACCCTCCCCGCACTCGACATCATGCCCGTGAGTCTCTTGGACTGAAGGCAGCCCGAGGCAGCTGCTCGGGTCACAGCCCGAATCCTGATGGGCCCTGAGGTTCAGCGATGGCAGCTGTGGGCGCCCCAAGGCGGGAAGCACCCACGCTCCAGAGCACGGTGGTCGGAAGCTGAGGGCAGGCTGCCTGGGGAAGCTGTGTGCCTACTTCCTGAGATGGTCGAGCTCTTCCATTTCCCAAGACCCAATCAAAAGGAGTTTAGTGGGGCTTATTTTACAGGGAAGCAAAGAGGGTTCCCTCGTTGTAAAGATTGGGGTTTGCCCTTAGCCCCCGCCATCGGGTTTCCTCCTGCACAAAGAGTGTGCCCGGTGGTGCTGCCGCCCCCACTGCTTAGTCAGAACCTGCTCACCTGCACAGTCAAACGCCAGAAGGCGTTGCTAGAAGGACGGGCCCTTAATAGGCCCTGCTGGGAGGACCGCAGGAGGGCGTGGTGGAAGGAGCGGCTCTGGAGGAAACAAGCGTCGCTAGAGCGAGGTCAGAGTCCGCTCTGCGCCCAGATCTTTATATTTGTTACTGAATCCAGTTAGGGTCCTACCCCTCGCGGGGGAGTCACAACACACCGTTCCACCAGTGGAGAGGTTCTTACACAGAAGGAGGCTCACACTGCAGATTGCAACGGCAGAGTGAAAGCCTCTCTTCATCCCAAATCTGTGTTCTTTGTGTTAGAACTGATGCCGGAGAGAGCTCGTTCATCCGCTCAACGGGGACCCAGCGGAGCGAGTGGGAAGGCAGGGCAGGTGTGGGCCGGCCTCTCGGGCTGGGGGCTGGGTGAGGCCCTGGGGCAATGAGTGTTTGTGAGTTTAAATATCTGACTCCCTGTGAGTTGGAGGGGGAGGGAGGCTGTAGGATAGTCTCTAGTAGGATCTTGTGCTCTAGGAAAATCAAACAAAGGAAGAAAGTGAAAATAGATCATTTATTTTGTATGTTTGTTTCGCCAACATGTTCTGTTGAAAAATTTTTAGAAAAATCCTTATCACCACCACTGCCTCATAGTGGTTTTATCGTAGATAGAAACACACATATGTGATAATTTGGTAATTTAGCCCTGGTCTTGGCTCTGCTCGTTATCATTGGTCATGATCATTAGGGTTCGAGATAATTTATAATCCTATTACACGAAACAGCAGAGAGCGTGCCCCCTGACACGAGCAAGTTGTCTTCTGTGGAGCTGGAAGTGTACACCCTTGCTTGGCAGGAGCAGGGACCAGGTCGGCCTTTCTGGGCAAGGGAAAAACCAAGGTTTGCAGCGAGAGGGGAAACCCAAGCTAAAGGCTAAAACTACGGCTCATGAACATGAAAGAAGAGAGTTAAAAGAACACACGAGAGACAAGGAATCATGTTACAGATACTCTCAGCCCAGCTGCTTGGCTTAAGCATTAGAACCGAACCGGGACTGCTGAGTCCTTCTCCAGTGTCGACCGGTGTCCCCCTCCCTCTCCGGGAGGTCACCGCGCCCTAACTGTGTGTTCGTCATTCCCTTAGTAACGCCCTTCACAGTTTTCCCACTTGGGGATGTCTACTTCAACCGTGTATTGCTTGCTCGTGCACACGGTCAAGTCTCCACAAGTGGCGCGGGGCTGTGGGCGCTCTACCCTTTATTCAAGTTTGCTTGTCAAGTGACCCACATGTGTTGCCGTTCATCACTCCAGGTCATTCATTTTCACGGTGATAGACAATCGCTTTGCACGAGTCCACCACGATTTCTTTACCCAGAGGCGGACAGGACGGAGAACTGGCCCAGAGGAGGGTTGCTCGCACTACTGTAATGTCTCCCTATTACCGATGCCTACGGGACGTTGCTAGACACGATTACTCACGGAGTCTGAAAGGCTCTGAATGGAGGATCCGGTACCTGAAAGACTGGCCTGAGACTTGGTTCATTTCCGACAGACTTCCTTTGGAAACTGAAGATTTGAGAACCAGAATTGCTGCCAGTCGTGGTCCTCCACAGCCACCTTGTTCTTCACACATGATTTCCTCCCCACCGTGACCCCCAGAGATGTCAAAGCCTCAGTGATATCACATGATAGCCTTTGACCTTGATGTCACACACAGTTCGGCCTGAAGCCACGTTCCCTTTGTTAGAACTACATGTCACCCCACGCGTCTTTTCTGTCCCCGCCCCTGACTTTAGTTATCAGGCCCACAGCCCACGCCCTGTGCTCCTTTGTGAAGCGGCAGCGCCCTTCCCGTGGCGGGCCTGCTCGCAGGAGCCGGTGAGGGTCCTTTCAGAGCGCTTGGTGATGCACGGCGCGTTCTATAAAAGGGCCTTGAAAATTATCAAGACCTTCATGGATCCGAATGGGCGGCAGAAACTCCATAGCAACAAATGAACGATAATTGCTTCTTACCGGCTGCTTCCTCAGCCACACTCTCCCGCAATCAAAGCTCAGGCGTGTCCTCAGGGGAGCCCAGGTCAGGTCTGGCCCCCAGCAGCCCCGAGGACGGCATGGAGAGCCACGCGAGGGGGTCCCCGAGGAAACGTGGGCGTGCGCGCCCCTTCCCGCCCTCCGGCTTCCTGCCCACTCGTTCCCACATCTCCTCAGCCCAGGCAGACTTGGTGGACCCGGGGGCACCCTGAACCCCAGGCCAGTTTGTCACATGATCAAGAAGACTATCTGAAGAAACGACCTGGTGCCCCACGTTCTCATCTGGACCGACTCACAGCTAAAGCCAGAGCAGCCCGTGAGGCTGAGCATAGCAGAGACACTGTCCATCTCTCTCCAAGGCCAAAGTCAGGGGTACAGAGGAGGGCCGTGGCTCCCTCGGCCTTGGGGACACTGTAAAAGCCAATGGAACGTGTGACCTTTCCCAAGTTACTCTTGGAAATGGACACAGAGTAGATGCGGCCCCAACCCTGTCCCCTTGTGGCACAGAGGCCGGAAAGAACTCTCAGCCTCTGTTGGGCTGGACCACGACTGGAAGCCCAACTCTCAGAAACAAGCACCGGAGCAGCTGGGGTGACGCAATGCGAGCAGGAAAGATGTTCTCTAGGGGAGCCCCTTGGCCTTACCCATCTCAACGATGCCACCACCGGCTGAGATTCCCAGGTTAGGGGATCATCGTCTCCGACGGTGGGAAGACAGCCAGGGTGCAGCGGCTGGGGGCAGAGCCTTCCCTACGGACTGTCCCGTGGGGCGTCCTTCTGGAAAGAGACACAGAGTGGACGCAAGAGCCCTGGCGGGGGTTGGGAGGGAACCCTTCCCTGATGTTCCAGCTCCCTGAGGGGGAGTTGGCTGACTCCTGGACATTTCTGTGGGTAACAGCTCTCCTGAGTCAGCCAGAATCTTTAGTTTCATTAAGGTCTAGATAACTGAGGACTGACTCCCACGCACTGAGTGATTTCAGAGCTTGCTGTTTTCCCTTTGCCATCTTTGAGAGGTAATCTGGATGCGGGGGCTTCTCTAACTCGGTTTGTCTCCATGGTTACAAAACCACGGGGCCTCAGGAGGGGCGCCCTGGCGGCAGGGTAATGGCCATATCGTCTCCCAAATTCGCAGACCTCCTTAGCACTATCCAGACCTTGGACAGGTGGGTGCCGTCCTGTGTGTGCTAGCTGGCGGTTCCGATCTGATTTAAGTGTTTGCGGGGAGCAAGGTAAAGGGTACTGGTGCTATCAGTTACAAATATTGAAACGTTACCCCCCAATAAATGGAAATATTGAGGGAAAAGGTTGGGAGGCAAGAGAGTGTCAGCGGTCACCACGACCCCCGCGGGAGTCTTCTCTTGCTCTGTCCTCGGAGAGGAGGGGCGACCCTGCCGGGGAGGTCCTGTGCTCTGAGGGGCAAGGGCCAGACAGCAGCCCCGAAAGATGTGGGCGTCCGTCTTTTTCTCACAAGCCACAGATCATTTCTTCTGCCCCGACGGCAGGTGTCGCACCTGTGAAAGTCGTGACTCTCGCGGGTTTGCCCAGAGGGTAAGAGGACAGCGGCAAGGACCCGGCACAGCCCGCGCCACGCTCTCCGTAAGCGGCCACGGCCACTCTCCGGGCTCGTCATTTCTGGGATACGAGCAGGGCAAAGTGTGCCGGTGTCCGGGTCGGGTTGGCTGGGGGTTTGGAACTGATGGCGGTGTTGACGAGCGAGGTCTCACAAATACGGAGCCTTTGCAGTAATTTCGGTTGTATTTGCTTCGGCTGATGAGAGAAGCAGGGCGGCCTGCTGGTCACGGGGTGGCCCTGGGTTCAGATCTTCCCGTAGCGTCACGACGGCCTCATCACACACTTGGGTGACGTACTCGACCGCTGCGCGTCTGGATTTCCTTCTCAGGCAGGTGGCGTGGAGAATAGCACACGTCTCGGTGGGCTCCAAGAACACTGTGTGCGCGAGTGGTTGTCACGGGCAGAGCCCAGTGCCTCGTGGCGTGGCGAGGGGGACGCGGAGCCACGCACGGCGGAGCGGGGAGCGGCCACGCGCTCTGCCCGCGACACCCGCCCGTCTCTTCTGGGAGCTACTTCCCGCCTGCCCCGTGGGTGAGTTCTCCGCGGGTCCTGTGCATCTTCCAGCCACTCTTGGGTTATATAAAATCTTTGGTTACTTCTCGAAGCGATGGCAGCCCGATTTCAGATCCTAGAATGCCCAGGCCCACACGATGAGGTACCAAACCTCTCTTAAAACTAAAAGGCCTCTCTTGGCCCAGTTTGCGCTGGCTTCAGAGTGGATTTGTACCTTCTGCTGAGAAGGTGGGTGAGGAGCAAGGACCATAAACCCGACGAGCTGCGCGTCCCTCCGAGCGCCCACCGGCCGGGCTGCTCGCGGCACGCGGCTGCGGCCGAGCCCGTCGGCCCGCGGCACCGCCCGAAGCTGGGAAGGAAGAACCCCTTCGTTACCGCTGTCCTACCTGTGGCAAGTGTGGCATTAGGACGAGGAAAATGCTTTTCCCTTAAAGGACAAATCGTGAATTTCACCTCCTCCGTTGGGAGTTGCACGAGGCGCGTGGACATTCTGACCTCCCGTCACCGTGCACTCCGTCCCTATTCTGGTGCGGGGAGCCAGGGTTAGCAAATAAAACTACAGGACACCCAGTAAAATTTGAATTTCAAACAAACAACAAATAATTTTGAGTGTAAGTCTCCCCCGTGCCGTGTTGGAGGCGCACTGATATAAAGTACTATTCATTGTTTGTCTGAAATGAAAGTGTAACTGCGCGTCCTCCATTTTGTCTGGGAAACCTGTTCCAGTAACTCTTTCATCTGAGGTAGTTTGGATGTGCCAGACCGCGTCAGTCAGGGCATTCGGGTCACCAATGCAGAGTACGCGGGGGTAAGCGCCTTTCGCAAGGAGAAACTGTTATTGTCCCGCAGAAGAACTGCAGAAGACACGTGCCTCGTGAGGCCGGGCTCTGGGTCACCCTTCTACAGCTCTCTTGGCTTCCCTTCCCCGGGCACAAGCAGCTCCAATCTTGCGTCTTCCCACACAACATCCCAGGGCAAGAACAGGTGTGACTCGACCCTGGGCAGCCCCCTTCCCAATTAAACTTCTTGTGTTAAGATCGGTGGAAGCCCCAGGCCGTTCTGGGAACTCACACAGAAAGGGTGTGGGCACTTTTCCCTCTTTTTTCCCGCAATGTAACATCTTGCAAAGCTACGGTACAATATCCCAACCAGGATCTCGGCGTGGACGCGATCCCCCAATATCCCGATTTCCCCAGGTCTGCCTGGACTGACACATAGCAGAGACTTCACTCGTGCTCTTGGCGTGAGTGAATGAACGTTCGGTGTGACCCACGGCTCGCTGTAACCATCGGTTCTCCCGTATGCAGGACTCTGGGTTCCTGAGTGGACGTGGTGTCTCCAGGGCCTCGCTCATAAATGATACTCAAGACATGCTTTTTTATGGGTAGTAAAGAAACGAGTAGAATACCCTCCATGTCCCAACGCTTCCATTTTTGTAGACGGAAGGACTTGGACCCTGGGGGCAAGGCGTTTCTTTAAAGTGTGTTCTTCCTGGTGGGATCCCTCCCACATTCCGCTCATCTTAGCAATGTCTGTCTGTGATTTAACGTTCCCAGAAGGCAGTGACCTTGTCTGTCAAGTTCAAGTTTACTTTTCCGCAGATTTAGTAGGAGTGCTTGGGAAGTTCCAGACGGGGCGGGGCGGGGGCGAGGAGCACCAAGGAAGGGAGGAGCCGCCTCGGAGTGCCCAGGGGAAGGAGAGCAGGACCTGGGAGAGGGTGCACCCCGGACTCCCAGGGTCCAACTTGCTGGGTGGCAACAGGCAAGTCACCTCTCGGGGCCTCATAGCCCTGATCTGTGAAATGGAGGGCGGTGACCTATTATAGCTGCGACATCTCCTGAGTGCCTCCGAAGAAGCCTCTGCTTTTCCTCTCGGTCCATGTGCACCCGTGAACCAGGCTGCGCAGCCCCGTCATTTTCTGGAGTGTGGCAGCCACAGGTTGTCGGGATGAAGCAGCCAGAGGAACGCGGGAGGTTCCGAGTCCACTGGACAGACTTTCCGAAGGCTCTTCCCCGGGGAGGACGTGTACCCCTGGTCCTGTACCTGCCAGAACCCGTTTCCTGCCTCCATCTTCCGTCACGCTGTTGTCTGCGGGGACACGTGGATCTCCGCTATTTGAAACCACCCAATTAACGGAGAATGTTGGAGTCTACGCAGCACTAAATCTACTTTATAGCTTCTTAACGTCTTTCATCTGGTGTCTCAGACTTCTTTAAAAGGAAAAGAATCTCAGCCCTGGCCGGTGGCATCAGTAGCTAAGAAGGACTTTCTCTGAGAAGACAGTCACCTCCCGTATGTAAATTAGCTTTTTGAAACCCCTTGCCCAGGATACCTGAGTAAACTCTGGGGATAAATGCTGTCACTCACATCAGATAACAAAGCCATGTTCCAAATTATGGGATATTTTCTTTACATTTGGAAGCAGAAAGGAGTTTTAGCTGCTTAGTCTCTGATAGGAAAGACCCAACCATCTGGGCAAATCAGTAAGAACAACGGCCGCCACTGCTCTCAGCGATTTCCCCCGTGTTCATTACTCCATCCGCACAACAGCTCAAGTGGGGAGGGGCTCCGTCTCCACCCCGCACTAAACTGCGACCGACGGCCTGCCCCACACGGCTCCCACCACAGTCGGGAGACGAGGGTGAGGGTTTGAAGGGCACATCCTGCTGGAGGTCTGCCTCGTGCTCTGCCTCGTGCTCTGCCTCGTCCTCTGGGGAGGCTCTGGTCCATCCTGGGGGCCGGGAAAACCCCGGTGTGCAGGCACGGGGACCACCCGCGGTGAAAGTAGGAATAAGTGTAACATCACTACTCGTTTACCAATAGGACAGAAACACACGTAGCTTCAACAACCACAGAAGGTGGATATTGACAAGGCATTGCTTTTGTTTAATTAATAATCTACACCCAGATGTGCGGGCAGAGATCCCTGATTAAGCCAGCGGTCTGCACGGCGCCAAGAAAGGCAGGACGCTCACAAGAACACATTTTCAGAAGCAAGTGCTTAGACGCGGGCCACGAAAGTGAACTGTTTACTGAAAATGTGACACGGCTGCTTCTGAAGCTTCCTGCGCAGGGCACGTGCTGGTGGCTGAATCAGTCCTAGGACCGCCGTTTTGGGGAGTGGGGGAGGGGCCGCGGGAGGGGGAAACTCAAGCAGACTCCTCGCTCAGCCCCAAGCCCCGTGCGGGGCTCCGTGTCAGCCCCGGGATGGAGACCTGAGCCGGAACCAGGAGGCTGCCGCTTCGCCGACCCAGCCGCCGGCGAGCCCCGAAGCCCGCTCTTCTGCAGCCTTCCCGCCCAGCAGCTCCCCGGCCCCGCGCGCAGGCTTCTCCGCGGCCCCTGTGGGCGCACAAAGCCGGAGGCCGGTCCCTCCTGGCTGGGAGGGAGGAGTCCAGTCAGGGAAAGGCCTTCGCCAGAGAGCCCGGCGCCAGCTCGGGGATTGATAGTAACCCCAGCCGGGCCTTCTGAGAGTCCAAAGTCCTTCTGGAACTGGACTTGAGGGCTCCAGACTAACCCCCGAGGGCAAGGACAGCGGCAGGGGCCCTGGTGCCGGAGGAGCCGGAGCAGCGGGCTCTGGGCAGCCTGGGGTCCTCCTTGTTCCTTGAAAAAAATAAATATTTAAAAACCTGCACAGAAACACCATTAATTCAGCCAAGCTGTCATTTTTCCGCTCCCTCTTCCCTGCAGTCAGTTTCTGCGAAGACCAGACCTGAACAACTCCATGATCATAAAAATGTCCTCCAGTTAATGAGAAGCTCAGCTCTGTGGCCCTGGGTGCTTGCAGGGCGCTGTCACGGGAGGACGGCTCTGCCTCCGCGAGCACAGACCCCGCCATCCACCGCGGAGAAGCTCTCAGGAAGCCCAAGGCCATTCACCAGTCGGTGCTGTGGCAGGAGGGATCACGGCCGAGGGCGGCGTCTCGGTGCCGTGTGTTTACAGGCCCCACACGAAGATGAGGTTGAGGAAACCTTTTTCGGTCAACCTGCCGAACCTTCCAGTGAGATCTGGCTGCCGTGGGGCGTTTGGCTACCTTACGCTCTGGAAAAACAATTCAGCGGACCACAGACCACCAAACAGCTCTCTGGACTCCAGCGGACACTGTCCTCTTTCAGAGCATTGGGGGATCCAATCAGACGGCAGCGGTACCTAATCTGATCCTCAGCAGGAAGGAAGCGGGGCAGATGTAAAGATGAGTCGCTCCCGGGGAGTCGGGTGTCCGTGCTCGCACACCCAGACCCGACAGGCGCAGGGCCGTCGAAAGTGAAAAGAAAAGCGAAGGAAAAGGACTTTGGAAAACCAAGTTGGTGCTCTGCTGAGCTTGGGTGGTCGACGAGATGCGTGTATCTTTCTTTGACACAAGTCTCAGCAGAAGAATTTTAAGTTGTTTTCATAACCATAAGGAGAAAGGGAGAGAAGCAGCAGCGGTGATAATCTTGGACGAGTGTGTGCAAGGCAGGGGACCGATGGGGACGTGCTGGAGGAACGTCTCCGTAGACGGTCCCGCCGGTCACACTGATGGGCAGAGAGCCAGCTCATCTCACGGAGCCCCAGGAGGGGTCCCCTCCGGCGTGCTGGGCAGTAGGTGAGGGTCTTGCTTCCCAGTCTTGCGGAAGACTGAGGCTTATGCGATGGAGAAAATGAACGGGACGTGCTCTGGACCTGGCAAGCGAAGGCTGGCCGGGGGGTGTGGGCTCTGGGCAGGAGACACTGGCAAAGACCTTTCGCCACGGGAACCTCTCCCTCACCTGCTCCCAGCCCGTCAGGAACCTGGCGTGAGGGACCCGTCCCCGTCCCTGGGCACAGGGAGAGACCGAAGCTCACAAGACAACAACAGGAGAGAACTTAGGAACTAAGAGTCGTTACGACTCTACCAACATGTCGTCACCAGTCAACGCCAAAGAAACAGCGACAAGTGGAAGGTCCTTGCGGGAAACCAGAATTTAGACGCCCTGTGTTACAGGAACAGCAGCCCCCACGAAATATGAAAATCACTTCCTCATAAAGTTGTGATCAAACGAGATCCTAAAGACAGGGTCTCAGTTACACAGCGACAAGCTTAAGAAGGGGCCATAACACAGGAAAAATAAGACATATTAGCATTTTAAAATACATTAAAAGAAGGCAAAAATAAAGGAAAATCCTATCTCCTAAAGAGGAAAGCTAAAGAACAGAGTAATTTTTTTAATGTTTGAGTTTATTATTATTATTTAAAGATTATTTTTTAGAGATTTTATTTATTAATTGGAGAAAGAGAAAGACGCAGCACAAGCAGGGGGAGGGGCAGAGGGAGCGGGAGAAGCTGATTCCCTACGCAGAGCCTGATGCGGGCTCTGTCCCAGGACCCCGAGATCATGCCCTGAGCCAAAGGCAGATGCTTCGCCAGTGCCCGAGTTTGTTATTTTTGCAGAAGGAAACTTCTGTGAACAATTACCCGGTGAGATGCCCGGACGAAAGTGAAGGATCGTGCATCACCTTGGAAAGACACTCTTCCTCGAGGGGGCTGGGCGCTACACTCTGGGCCACCCGAGGCATCAGCCAGCAGCTCAAGAGGACTCAGGCCACGGGCACCTCACCGTGGCCTCATGCCTGTAGCTCCCCGGCTGTCGCCTGTGATCCCGCACGTGGGGACATGCTCTGAGGATGGGAACCAGAGGGGTCGGTGAGCCACCCCAGCAGGGCCTCAAGGACACAACAGTGCTTCCAACATTCTTTCAGGGGGTGCCCTGGGGGGTGTCCTCGGGCTGGGAAGGGGAGTGGGCCGTCTTCTGGGGCCTGTGGCAGGGGACCACACCTGGTCAAGGCTTTGCTCCTCTGTGTTTGTTGCGTTTTGAAACTGGGTGTGAAACAAACACTGCCCTCACTTTGCTCAATGCTGTGCCTGCACGAGGCTCCAGTCCCCGCGGGAAGCTTCTGGAACGTGCAGACCAGCAAGAGCTACGAGTCAGAGGCCTGCCCGGATCCACTGTTAAATCTCTGCCACGGTGGTGCTGCACACGGCCAGCCACTATGCCCGGGACGGGGAGGCAGCGGGGTGAGTGGGCCCGTGGGCACGGCACGGCTGTGTGTGACATGCGTACCACGGATGTCAAATCAGCAGGGATTGTCCTTTGAATAGAAGGATTTTTTTCAGACGTGCTATTAAACTGAAATTTAACAACATAAGGAAAAGTGCTACCAATTCTCAAGCATCTCAAGTTCCAGGCACTGGGCATGGTTGCAAGTACTTCTAACCACATAGGACAAGGAGTGTTGAAATCACTTCACAGAGGAAACGCCTGGACCAGGTCAGCCGGCTGCCCAGATGGCTCAGCATGTAGGTCACGGAGCCGGAGCGAAACGTGAAACCCTCTCATTCTAACACCCGCACTCGTCCGACGTGCCCTACTGCAGAAGCTCGCGACCAGGATTTGCTAAGCTCTGAAAAATGGGAATACAGAGAAGGAACAACTTTTGACAAAGTCCAAGAAAATGACGTGAGACAGCACAGGAGATTTCTAATGTAGGACTCGACACAGGTGTCCTTATGATTCCCCGTAAGTACAGCAACATCTCCGGACGTTATAGGGGAGACAAGCACTAAAAGAGTCTGAAAGGCAAGGGGAAAGCCGGCCCCGCGAGATGAGTACACGTATCTTGAACTGAATCCTGGAGAAGCCGCCAACCCAGGAATGCCAACGGGCACAATGAAAGGGCCCAAGAAAAGCCCCCCTCTCTGACCAAAGGGGCAGCCTAGCAGGACAGAGGACTCTGACACCGTAACTGCCCCAGGCCATCCAAACTCCATGAGGGAATCCGTGGCCTCCCTCCCACCGCCACCAGCAAGGCTGGGACCAGAAAGTTCACCACCATCTCGTAGGAAAAAGGCCTGATGACATCACCACAGCAAGGTAGTCAGACGAGGTCCAGCCGGAGATGGGGTCCCCCTCGCACCCCTCCTTGAGGAAGCTGGTCCTTCACCTGCACCTGACAGTGACCAGGTTCCTTCTCCTAACTCGGTTTGTGAAACAGTAAATGGCCAATAGAGAGAACATAAGTCTAGTGTGGCATCAAGACAGGCGACTAGAGCACAAATCGCAAAGGGGACCCAGAGTCCCATGCCATGAGAGTTGAAATATCCAGGTTATAGTAAAAAACAAACAAACAAACAAAAAAACAAAAAGCCACTCATCATACCAAGAACCAGGAAAATCTCCACTTGAATGAGAAAACACAGCCAGCAGATGTCAACACCAAGATGCCAGAGATGACAGAATCATCTGGCAAGGACTTTAAAGCAGCCATTAAAAAAAATAAGAACAAAAACTCTGTTTCAGTGAATAACCACAAACACACTTGAGACAAATGGGAAGAAAGAAACTGTCAGCAGAGAACGAGAGATACAAGGAGCCACATCCGAATTGTGGGACTGAAATACATGAAAATTTGAGATGAAAGAGCCGGTGGGGGCCTCAACTTCAGAATGGAGAGAACAGAGAAAGAACCGGGGAGTTTGAAGGCGAGGCAACCACGTTACCCCATTTGAGCTACCGGGAAAAAGCCAACCGGTGAGAAAAGTCAGACCAGAACCCCAGGGCCCGGGGGCCAGAGTGAAGCCATCACCGTCCGGTCATCAAGGTCCCAGAGGGAGAGGGGAAAGGAAGCTGAAAAATTACTCAAAGAAATACAGAAGAAAACTTCCCAAATTTAGCAAAAGATATAAATCTACAAACTCCAGAAGCAGAGTGAACCCCAAACAGTGGCGCTAAAGACCACACGCCAAGAACCACCACCAGCCCGTGAAGGGGTTCATACAGCTCTGCAGTGAAACGTGTCCCTGTCTGTAGCGAAGAATGAAATCGTGATATAGGTACTTCCCGTGTAAGACGCAACGATTTTCTACGACTTCTGAAAACATTTTAACTAAACGTGGCACCTGGTAACCACATACACATACAAATATCATAAAAACGAATCCGTTCGTTTTTAAGGAGCAACATGTAAGATCTCCAGACGGGCCGTCACTGTGCTTTTGGTCTGTTTCGGCCAGTGTGACGCGATGCTAATTGCGCATCTGTATTTTAGCGTCTGATGAGCCAAAACCAAGCAGGATACGGCATCTCATTAAAAAACGTGTTTGTCAACAAAACATGCTTTTATCAAATAATCATTTTACAGATTAAACGGGGGATATCACGGTTTCAGTGAGAGATATATGATAGACATTATAAAAATGATCGTTTGTGTTAAAAATGAAGGCTAAAATGTAATCTTTAAAGATATAGTAATCAAATACCACTTTTTTACACTTTAAATTGCTTCTGCGTCACGCATCGCACAGCCGCGACTGTATGCTGAAAGCAATCCTCCCAGGGTGCCGGAGAGTAGACGCTGCTGAGCAGGCTTGCCGGCTGACCGAGGCTGCGGGGCTGCCCGCGTCCTGCTTCAGGACAGGCTCCTTCATTTGTCCCCGAGCAGAAGCGACCCTTCACGCCTCCCTTTCGCTCCAAGCAGGAGCTCGCTAAGCATACTCGGATGCTCACTTGGGGCTTCAAGTCACTTCCTTTCCACCCTAGTGTTCATACCAAGGCGCAGTGTCCACAAGGGCAAACCCTGGGTGTCCTCGGGCAGTGATAGGGCTTGCTCTAGGCGCGGGCGGCTGTGAGGGATTGGGTCGGGGGCCCGCCCCGGCCCGTCCGCGTGGTGGTGGCGTGCACGCGCGCGGGCTGGGGGTGAGTTCACGCCCAGGCAGGCGAGGGGTTTTCTCACCTTTACTCACATCGATGTCACCCCGCTTCACGTCCACACAGCAAGCTGCAGAGCAGGGTAGATTTGCTAGGCCTTTCCTTGCTTCTGGGTGGCTGCCTGTCGGGTTTGCGCCCATTTCTTCATCCTCAAGTAGGCTTCGCGGCAGCACTTGCCTTTATGCTAAGAGCGGACAATAGGTCAGTGTCTCTGAGGTCCGCAGCGGATGCGGCAGCCACGTGCTGAGGTGGGGAGGTGGGCACCACAGCCCAGACACGGCCATCTCTGGGAGCTTTGTCGGGGGGACATCTACCTTCAGCCCTGGGGGTGTCTGCCCTGGGGTCCCCCGTCAGTCTCATTCTCCCGGACTCGGATCTCGGGCTTCCTGGTTCCCTCTCCCACCCATCGCCTCCTGTTTCCTGCGGAGTGAATGTCCCGGACACCCCAGGGCGTCTCTGGAGGAGGAGAAGCCCCGAAGCAGGAGGAGACGGCTCGCTGGGCCAGCAGTGCTGGCCACAGGCTGCCGTGACACACACATGTGGTCCCACGTCCCCGGCAGAAGCCTGCAGGGACACACTGTCCTGGGAGCCCACAGTGCCCCATGGTGAGGACTGCCCCCGCTGCTCCCCAGGGGTCCACTGGAAGGGCCAGCAGGGAACCCCAGGCCCCTGCCCCTGCAGCCAGCCGGGGCGCACCACAGAATGAGAGACAGCTGCCGCCCGCCTCCAACTCTGCATGTTCTAGAAAGTTCCTTTAGCCTCTTGTCCAGACAAAACAAGACTTCTTGCTGTTTTCCAGCTGCCTTCCCAGCTAAACCTCAGTGAAAACCCAGGGAACATGACGAGCCGTTCTTATCTGACCGCTCTCGGCTTTGTCTGGTTTTTCAACTCCTCTAGCCTTTGAATGTCCTCATAAATTTTGTTCACGATCAAGGTTTCCAATTACGAAAGGTCAATGCTAAAAGCAGGGTCGGGTGGGGACAGGGCGGGGACCACCCTTTCCAGAAATGCTGTGTTCCAAGGCAAGTTTCCCACTGGTTCTGCCAAAGGTCCCTCCAATGCCGTGGCCTCTCCCCATTCCTTGGAGTGGTTCTGGAACCGAAATGGGGTTTCCACGGTTTCCTTCCCACTCCTGACCCCGGGGGAAGGGGCAGGGGCATCTCCACGAGCTTCCAGGGAGCTCTGAACTGCTTGTCTGCATTGCTAAACTCTCCACAGAAATGCAAAGTCTTCTTATTAACTTTGAAAACATCCTCTACTTAAATTCTAGAAAAATAGCCAAGTAATCCGAGGTGAGAGAAAAACCCTCATCCCGACAGTGGCTAAAATTGAGCTACGTCTCCTCCAGGCAGGACAGTCCAGACCCGAGCCCCGCTCTCCCACGCTGGGGTCTCCGCCTCTCTTGACATTTATAATTGAATGGTGTCACAGACCCAGGCCTGGAGAGCCTGCAGGTTTGAAACTCAGCCGAGCCCTTTGAGAAGCCTTGAAAACGGTGAAGACACATTTATTTGCTCGCTCGGGGGAAACGAATTCTAAAGTGCTCTTTTGTTTGTTTTTACTATTTTAACTTTTGTTTGTTGTTACTGTTTTAAGCTATGGTGCGCTGGGGCTCCCCTCCGCGTCAACACCGTAAGTGACTCGTGGTCTTTGGGATGTCTTTCCCATCCGCAAAAAGCATTTCCTCATGGTGGCAAGGCCGGGAGGTGGGTGAGGAGCTGACAAGAGTCACACGGACAAGCAACCCGAAGCTGGGAGAACCAGACTCACCCCAGACCCACGCAGGAGAGCCCAGGCGTGCAGGGCCAGCTCTCCGGGTGTCCCGGCCCATGGGCCGTCCAGGGTGCGGGCTCATTTCCGTGCTGTGCACACTCCCCACTTCTCTTTTTCAATATTATTCATCACGAATCAGGAACATTTCCTTCCTTAACGAAAAAGTTAAAAAACATTCATGATCCTACAGATACAAGAGAATTTTTTGCTGTTTTGTCTTTTATCATGCAATCTTTTCACAGATGCCTGTGTGGTGTTCTTACCATGAGACGGGGAGACACCTGTCAAAGGCGCCGCCTCCGTCTCCCAGGACTACCACGATAAAGCGCCAGACACCGGGGGCTTACAGCAGAAACCTGGCCCCTCGCTGGTTGCTAGGACAGGAGGCTGAGTCAAAGGTGTCGGCAGGGCGGGCTCCGCAGGGACCTGTTCTGGCCTCTGCCAGCTCCTGGGAACCGTCGCCGCCTTCAGTGCTCCCTTGCTGTAGAGGCCTTGCTCCGGTCTCTCCCTGTCTCCCTGTGTGTGTGTGTGCACGTGCGTGTGCGCATGTGTGCATGTGCGCATGTGCACGCGTGTGTGTGTGTGTGCAATTTTCTCCCTTCTCCCGAGGCCACCTGCCACGACCTCATCTCACCTTGATTGCATCTGTAGGGACCCCATCTCCGATCAGCCACACACAGGCACTGGGGGAGGACATGGACGTCGCTTGCTGGGGGCTCAACTGGCTGTCGGTCCTGTCCACGGGGCTCCGTCCTCATAGGGATGGTGAGGTTGGAGCAAGGACTAGCCCCCGGGGGAGAGCCCCACGCCATCACTTGACCCTCCCAAAGTAAAGAGCTCTGGGTCCTCCCTCCTTCATTAGATAAACAAGACACACAAGGCAAAGCGAATTTGCCAAGGATCTGAGGGCATACTCAGAGCCTAAGAACAGCAGAGAAAAAAATTCGTTGATTGAAATATAATTAGGTGGCAGACTTACAATGGTGTTTCCCCTAAGGGCTGTCTTCTGGGAAAGGCGGGAGCACTCTCGAAGCCCCCCCCTTCCAAATGAGCCCCATTATCCACCACCTGGCTGAGTCTGGGGCCTCCAGTTCTTCCCCGCAGCCTGCCAAGGACTTTGTCCGTAAGATCCGAGACCGCTGGAGGGGTGCAGACACCGTGGGGAGGCAGAGCACTTCCTCAGGAGGTAGAGATAGAGCAAGGCTGAGCGAGCCCATCCGGACCCCATTCCTGCTGTGGGCACTGAGCTGGGGAAGAAGCCGGTCCTGGCCGGAAGGCCCACATCAGCCTCTCCAGGGCCTAGAAGGGTGCCCGATGCAAGGACTGGGTGCACAAAGGCAACCTTGGCATGGGGCTCGCAATGGCTCTGACCCACATCTGCTCTCTGGCAGCTCAGTTCTGGTAATTCTTCAGTAAGATACAGCTACCAGCACACACCAGCTCAGGCCCGGTGTCCCCAAGTAACAGGTATCCCTGGCTCTCCACCCCACCCCAGACCAGCTCTTCCCACTGGAGGCATTCCTTTGAATGGAACGTGCACCGGACATGTGTTGATTGGGGTCACCCAACATCGTCCTGCTGTTGGCTCCTGCCCCGGACTCCGTTTGGGGGTTCCATCCTTGCCGCCCTGCTCTGATGGGACGGGTGCTCCCCACGCTCTGGGGAGACCCAGGACCTGCACCCAGGCGACTCGTCCCCAACCAGGGACGGGCCCACGGGGACGGCAGACACAAAACTCAGACAAGCCAGGGATGGTCAGGGACCTCTCCGTTCCCGGACTCCCAGTGAGCACATAAATAACGGCTATGGTGATGACAATAATAAAGACAGCTGACGTTTTGGGTGCTTTTGTGTTCCAGACCCTGTCCCCAAGAAGGTGTGCACCCTCACTCGTTAATTCTGAAGCCAGCCCCATGATGTCAGTGACTGTCCTTCTGGGTACAGTGGTGGGGACAGTGACAGATTGGACAGCATTGCTCTGAAACAAGCATTCTCTGTCCTGTGCCCTGCGGTTTTGTGGTTGGAACTGGAGATCCTAGAGTTTGTCTTCTTGGGCAGCTCATCTCGGAGTTGTAAATGATAAAATGTTCTTTTTACCATAAATAGTTTAAAAAACTGATTTGTGGTAATGTGACTTTTATGCAATAGAATTTTCCTCCCTCAGTTTTTATAATTAGTGTCCAAATTGCTAAAAGTTACACAGATTTCACATTCATGAAATTTAAAAACAAGGGATCTATGCTATCTAACATCTAAAATGTTCATAATTATAGTACCCACCTACCCATTTGTATCCACTTAACAATGTCAGTATCACGGTCCCACGGTGCCACAAAGAAAGTTTCCTAATTTAGGATAATTTAAAAAGGGTTGTCAGGGTAGTAGCATAATTTCACAACTGTGGGTGTGGATAAGAAGTCAGCAGAGAAAAGTGGAAGAAATAAAGGAAGCTGTCATTTAAGGGACATAATTCAGGAAGACTGTTCACTCCTCAGAATGACTATTCACACTTGAAGAAGACTGGTCACACCTCCGATGGTCAAACCCCAGGATGACTGTTCACACCTCAGGATGGATGTTTACACATCAGAATGATTATTCATACTTCAGGATGACTTCAAGCAAGATTATTTTGGAAACTAGAAATACTTTCTCATTCTAACAATAGATTGCCAGAGTCCCAGACCCAATTATTTTGATAATTATCAGACAAATAATGTGAAAATATCTTGAATGCGGTTATTCTGAGTTCTTTGTGGATAGAAATTGTGTATGTTTAACAGCTTCATTGATCTATAATTCACATTCCATTGAATTTTCCCACTGAAAGTATACAATTCAGTGGTTTTTAAATATATTTACAGGATTGTGCAAACATCACCACTATTAATTTTAAGACATTCTTGTCCCTTCTAGAAGAAACCATGTTCCCATTCGCACCAGGCTCCATTGCCTTACCCAACCCAGCCCCCACTCACCCACTTTCTCTCTGTGGACTTGTCCATTCTGGACCTCTCATGTAGACATAATCCTATGACATGTGGCCACTGGGCACAGGTTTGCATACGTGGTGCTGTGGGCATCACGTCTCATTCCTTATCACTGTGTAATAGTCCATCGGGCAGATATAACATCTTTGGCTTATCCATTCATCCATTGACAGACATTCAGGCTGTTACCACTTTTTGGCTATTTTGACTAATGCTACTATGAGCATTTGTGTACAAGTCCTTGCGGGAACATAGGTTTTCATTTCTCTTGGATATACACCTAGGAATAAAGAATTATAATTACCGAGAAAAACTTCATCTAGCCAGTAATGCAAACTTGTATGTTAGTAATAAGCAACCTTCCACTCTTCATATAATGCTTATTTCTTTATTGGAGAAATGGCAAGAAAAATAAATAGATATTTAAGTATTGAGTAAAGATCTCAGGGAACATATGTTCTCTATTTGAAACAGCACAAAAGGATTCCGCTCTGCTTTCCAACAAATGCATACATTTACAGAGGTGCTATTAAGTGATTTTTAATTTATGTGACATTGTCAAGAAATTTTCTAAGAATGCATTTTTCAGATCATTGAAGTCTCTACCTTTTACAATTTTATGATTTTTTTTCATAAAAATAAACAGATGCATTCCCACCAACAGTGGAAGAGGTTCCCCTTTCTCCAATCCTCTCCAACACATGTTGTTTCCTCTCTTGTTAATTGTGGCCATTCTAACTGGTGTAAGGTGATATCTCAATGTGGTTTTAATTTGAATCTCCCTGATGGCTAGCGATGATGAACATTTTTTCATGTGTCTGATAGCCATTTGTATGTCTTCATTGGAGAAGTGTCTGTTCATATCTTCTGCCCATTTTTTGATATGATTATCTGTTTTGTGTGTGTTGAGTTTGAGAAGTTCTTCATATATCCTGGATATCAACCTTTTGTCTGTACTGTCATTTGAAAATATCTTCTCCCATTCCATGGGTTGCCTCTTTGTTTTGTTGACTGTTTCCTTTGCTGTGCAGAAGCTTTTGATTTTGATGAAGTCCCAAAAGTTCATTTTCGCTTTTGTTTCCTTTGCCTTTGGAGACATATCTTGAAAGAAGTTGCTGTGGCTGATATCGAAGAGATTACTGCCTATGTTCTCCTCAAGGATTCTGATGGATTCCTGTCTCACGTTGAGGTATTTTATCTATTTTGAGTTTATCTTTGTGTACGGTGTAAGAGAATGGTCGAGTTTCATTCTTCTACATATAGCTGTCCAGTTTTCCCAGCACCATTTATTGAAAAGACTGTCTTTTCCACTGTATATTTTTTCCTGTTTTGTTGAAGATTATTTGACCATAGAGTTGAGGGTCCATATCTGGGCTCTCTACTCTGTTCCATTGGTCTATGTATCTGTTTTTATGCCAGTACCATGCTGTCTTGGTGATCACAGCTTTGTAGTAAAGCTTGAAATCAGGTAACGTGATGCCACCAGCTTTATTTTTGTTTTTCAACATTTCCTTAGTGATTTGGGGTCTCTTCTGATTCCATACAAATTTTTGGATTATTTGCTCTAGCTCTTTGAAAAATACCAGTGGAATTTTGATCAGAATGGCATTAAAAGTATAGATTGCTCTAGGCAGTATAGACATTTTAACAATGTTTATTCTTCTGATCCAAGAGCATGGAATGGTCTTCCATCTTTTTGTGTCTTCTTCAATTTCTTTCATTAGTGTTCTGTAGTTCCTCAAGTACAGATCCTTTACCTCTTTGGTTAGGTTTATTCCCAGGCATCTTATGACTCTTGGTGCTATAGTAAATGGAATCGATTCTCCAATTTCCCTTTCTGTATTTTCATTGTTAGTGTATAAGAAAGCCACTGATTTCTGTACATTGACTTTGTATCCTGCCACGTTGCTGAATTGTTGTATGAGTTCTAGTAGTTTGGAGGTGGAGTCTTTTGGGGTTTCCATATAAAGAATCATGTCATCTGTGAAGAGAGAGAGTTTGACTTCTTCTTTGCCAATTTGGATAGCTTTTTTTGGTGGGAATGCAAGTTGGTGCAGCCTCTTTGGAGAACAGTGTGGAGATTCCTCAAGAAATTAAAAATAGAGCTTCCCTATGATCCTGCAATTGCACTCCTGGGTATTTACCCCAAAGATACAGATGTCGTGAGAAGAAGGGCCATCTGTACCCCAATATTTATAGCAGCAATGGCCACGGTCGCCAAACTGTGGAAAGAACCAAGATGCCCTTCAACGGACGAATGGATAAGGAAGATGTGGTCCATATACACTATGGAGTATGATGCCTCCATCAGAAAGGACGAATACCCAACTTTTGTAGCAACATGGACGGGACTGGAAGAGATTCTGCTGAGTGAAATAAGTCAAGCAGAGAGAGTTAATTATCATATGGTTTCACTTATTTGTGGAGCATAACAAATATCATGGAGGACATGGGGAGTTAGAGAGGAGAAGGGAGTTGGGGGAAATTGGAAGGGGAGACTATGGACTCTGAAAATCAGTCTGAAGGGTTTGAAGCAGCGGGGGGTGGGAGGTCGGGGTACCAGGTGATGGGTATTGGAGAGGGCACGGATTGCATGGAGCACTGGGTGTGGTACAAAAATAATGAATACTGTTATGCTGAAAATAAATTTAAACAATTATTTAAAAATGCTTATATTCTAGAGGCACATTGCCTCTAATGATTTCTAGTGATTTACTGTGAGGCCCCCCATGCCCGTTATCACATTATGTCCGCACATTTGTGTCCCTGGAACTGCTGTCGACGATTGGAGGGTCTGCTCGATTTAGGGGCCTCCTCTCTCTAGCTCAGACCTTATTTGGATTATTTTCACTTTCTTGACTCTTTCAGGACTTTCAGGGACTGGGGCTTGTCAAGGGGTCTCACGCGTCCTGTACTGCCAGCCAAACTCCTTCCTGACCGGAACTGCCGCCAGCCTTCTGCACCGAGGTGGGACTCCTCAACTGTCCCAAAGGCCCAGGGCCCCGCGCTTCCGGGTGATGGACAGATGACAGATGGACTGGCCATGTAACCGAGTGCCTTTTTAACCTCTTCCCAAAGCAGAAAAGGTTTTGCTTTGTTTGTGTGTCTGCATGATTTGGAGGGCAGGTGGGTCAGCTTGCCCTCAATAGGCCCGTGGGGGCATCCGGAGGCCCTTTGGGCCGTAAGAGGAACCTGAATGCAGTCAGTGAAACGGCAAAGGGGCCGACTGGCCACCTCTGCTGCAGCTAATGTGGGCACCGGCTCCACTGTGACAGCTCTGATGGGGTGTCTGCGACTCCCGCGGGGGCTCCGGCCTGCACAACGCCCACCCGTCTGCAGGGTGGCTTGCGCCGGGGTTTCCTTGTCTTCGCCTGAGGATGACGTGCTGTGTCCGCCCAAAGCCGCTGGGCTCTGGTCGGCTGAGCCATCTCAGAAGCAGGAGACCGAGGAGACGCGTGGGTGTCCGAGGAGCGGGAAGCAGCAGGAGGGAAAAGGGCGGGGCACTGGTCACATGTGGGCCCCGAGTCCACTGCACCCAGAACCTCGGCCAACAGGATCTTTGCCGATGTCATTAGTTACAACGAAGTCACCCTGAGGAGGGTGGCCCTGACTCCAACGTCTGTGTCCCCGGCAGGAGGGAACCCGGACAGAGACGAGAACGCGGTGTTAAGCGGGAGGCAGAGACTGGGGTGAAGCCTCTGCGGGCCCAGGAAAGCCGCAGGTGTGCCAGGAGCCGCCAGGGACTGAGGCTGGAGCAGGGGCCCCCATGCCGAGGCTTCAGAGGGAAGCAGGCCCCGCACACACCTTGATTTGGGTCTTCTAGCTCCAGAGCTGGGGGGGCTAACCCCCCCCCCCCAGCTATTCAGCTCCGCCATTGCTGGCACTTGCCACAGCGGCCCCTGGGAAACTCCTATGAGGGGAAACAGCGACTTGCAGCCCCCGACCCCGGGGGCGACAGACCCGGACGGACATCAGCTCTCGTCAGCCCCTCAGCCTGTGTTCCAGGAATAGGCCCAGAGAAGCGGGACCACCTTCCAGAGGAGCAAATGTCCTCGACCTTCGTCGTAGGAGTTCCGGCCAGAAGGAAATCTCATCCCTGATGGGGCCAGACGCCGCGGGCAGCATTTTGGATTTTCTCTTGCTGCCCAGCGAACAGGAGCGTGACGCGGTTTGCCCTCGGAGAAGGGCTCGGTCGCAGGGTGGTTGACTTATTTTATTCCCGCGGTGCCTCCTGCCCTGCTTTGCGGCCGGCCTCGGCGCGCTCTCCGCCTGCCTGGGGCGGCTCCTGCCCTCTTCCGAGTTTTCCGTTTCTTTTTTTTTTTTTAAAGATTATTTATTTATTTATTTGACAGACAGAGATCACAGGTAGGCAGAGAGGCAGGCAGAGAGAGGAGGAAGCAGGCTCCCCGCTAAGCAGAGAGCCCAACGTGGGTCTCGATCCCAGGACCCTGAGATCATGACCTGAGCCGATGGCAGAGGTTTAACCCACTGAGCCACCCAGGCGCCCTGAGTTTCCTGTTTCTGATACACCGTGAACTGCAGAATCCCGGAGCCAGGCTTGTACGAATTGTCTGCAAGTGAGTCACTTGGAAGGGACGGCCTAAGGGCTCTATTATCAGCAAAAGGCACCATATTTAGTGCATGAACTTGGTAATATTGAATCTGACTGCTCACAGACCTCTAACACACTGCTTCGTGCTTCAGGGTCGGGGTCCTGTGGAATGCGGGTGCCCGGCGCCGTCCGCCTGCTTCCCAGAGCTGTCTCCCACCTTGGGCCCTTAGGGGCAGCTCTGGCTTCCACTCCTGTGGCCCTGCGTGCTTGCAACCCCAGGGCCCGCCTTCCTGGGCTTCTCCATGCTGCCTGCGGCACCCGCCCACTTGATGCCCCTTGGAACTGATGGTCCTTTTCTGCCGTGGGGGGACCCACCTCCAAACCTCTCACTGTGTTTGCCTGAAATCCCGCCGTCCCCTATGAGCCGGTGGTTCCAATGGGCATCCATTTCTGGAACCTAGAACTGAAGGGTAACCAGGGTGCTGCGTAGATAGCATCGAATTTTCCCCAGACCCGGGTCGGGAGGCTCTAGTATGGGACACAAACCAATGCAACCCAAGAAGGCCACCGGTGCTGGCGACATGGGGAGGCCTAGGTTTTCGTGCACGGCCTCGGACGTGGTGTGTGCTGCTGTCCCGGGATCCGCTCTCTCTTTCAGACCCTGGGTCTCAGCCCTCATCCTCCCCCGCCCCCAGAGGGTGGGAGTCCCGCATGCCACCTGCTGTGACAAATCAGTGAGGAGGCTACCCTTCCAGCCCTTAAGGGGAGCGTGCGTGGCCCGGCGCCGTGGAGAGCAGCTCTGCGGCTTGTTTTCTTATCACAGTAAAACACGTAACATAAAAGCCACCACAAAGCGGCTTCTCAGCGTCTCGCTCAGGGACAGTAAGCACACTGCGTTGTCCTGCAGCCGTCCCCTGACTGGTCTCCACAATCTTTCACCTTATAAACCTGAAACTCTGTCCCCATTAGCGCGAACTCCCCGTGGCCCTCTCCCAGCCCCACGTTCTGTCTCTGTGCATCCGGCCACTCCAGGACCTCCAGTGAATGGAATCATGCACGCGTGTCCCCCAAATGGAGCACGTGGCCAGGGTCTGTCTGCGTGTTCTGCCGGGAGGTGAGACCCCGGGAGTGGACCCGGCTGTTTGTCCCCCACAGCTTTGCACGCCAGGTGCCTTCCGACGTTGGACTTTTAGAACTAATCTGCACACGAGCCAAGTGGGCCGATCCTCAGGCTCTTTGCTTCCTACGGAGCCTGCGGGGCTTCCCCAGGACTGTTGGGTTCCGAGGGAATGTGTATTGCCCACGTCACCCCGTACCTGCCTGTCTGGTCCCACCCCTCGGTCCCCCGCAGCTCCCCCAGGCCCTGTACCCATAAAACACCGGCTGTGACCACCAGACAAATGGGATGGGCGCCTCCTGCTGCTGTTGGTCCCACCCTTGACCTGACCAGAGGGGGTGCTCCCAGGAGGGCCGTGACCACGGGCCTCCCCTCTGGGTTTTCAGGGTCACACTAGGCTTTGGTTCTCGAACCCCCGTCCAACGGTAGATGCGGCTGCTCAGCACTGGACTGTCTTCATCGCTGGGAATGAAACTTGGGACAGTGAATGTCCAACCCCAGCGACTGTGCTCGTTTCCCAGGTTTGTGTTGGGAAAGCAAGAGGCAGAATGGAGAGCCTGACCCCTCTAGGTGAGCGCGCCACCGTGCCTCTGAGGTCGGCCTCGGGACACACTGGCAGAGCCACCTGCAGCTGGCTGGGACCTGGACGGGGGAAACCAGGGGCAGGAGCCAGGCTGGAGGCTTGTGCGGACTCAGGACCAACCACACAGCGCCTGTGGGTTCTGCGACACTCGCTGGCTGATGGCCCTCTTGTGACTTCATCTTTGAACTTTTGTGCCTACACCTTGCACGCACAGTCTTTTCCAAACCATCGTCTGACCCGCAGACGGGATGGGGTAAAGTGCCTGTGCCCTTTGCGAGCAAAGGTCAGTTGCGTGTCCACTCTTGGTGTCCGTCAGGTCATGGTCTCAGGGCTGTGAGGTCGAGCCCCACGTCTGGCTCCACAGCGGGACTGGAGTCTGAGATTCTCCCTCTCCCTCTGCTCCTCCCTGCGGACACTCTCTCTCGCTCTCACTAAAACATAAATTTAGTTACATTCATTGGGGCACCTGGGTGGCTCCATTGGTTGGGTCTGAGTCTTGGTTCCGGCTCAGGTCATGATCTCGGGGTCGTGGGATCGAGCCCCACATCTGGTTCCACGCTCAGCAGGGAGCCTGCTTCTCCCTCTCCAGTTGCCCCTTCCCCCTGCTCTATAAATAAACAAATAAATAAATGAAATGAAAATAAAAGGACTGTGACGTGCCCCGCACATGCATGCCTTTAGTCTCGACTTCTCGCGGGCCACACTTGGTGACCCTGCCCCAGCCTGGTCGCGCGCTGGGCTCCGACAAGTGTCCTCCTCGCCCCTCCGGGGGCTCACCGAGCAGGGCTCTGCTCTCAAGACCAAGCGCCGCTGAGCACTGCCTACTTCCTTCTCCTCACAAGCGCCTCTCAGGGTGCTGAGCCGCTGGAGCCGTGGGCCTCCAGAAAGGGAAACGGGGTGCTTGGAGATCTTTTTGCACAAAGTGGGTGCCATCTCCTGGGAGCCCGTGAAAGTGCACAGCTCGGGTGCCCGGCCAACCTTCAGAGCTGTTCCTTCTGTTCCCTCCTCCCCGGTGTGGGATCCCAGAGCCACCGCTTGGTGTGAAGGACGCACTGACCCCGATCCCCAGCCCCTGGAACGCGAGCGCAGAGCTCTGCCCCTCCTTCTGCCGAGGAAGGAGTCATAAAAGGAACTGACACCAGCAGATGTTTGCTGGGACAGGTTATTGGGTTACAGGGATGCAAATTTTACGGCTCTGATGGTGTCAAAGCTGCCCACAAGCCCTAGCGCCCGCTGCTGCTTAACCGTGATTTCCTTGTCCTCCAAGAAGGAGGAAACAAGGAGAAGCCCAGGAAAAGATCGTCTTAAAAACCTGATTGAGGTCAAGTCCATTAAAACAAGGCTTTCTGTGCGGGCCCCGTGCACGTGGGGCTCCAGACCAGACGCCAGCCGCTCGGCTCTCATGTTACCTGCCTCCTCTTCCCTCGGCCAGACACCGCCCGGGACGGACTGCGCGCAGGTACGGATCACTCATTTCTCATCCGAATACACAGACCCTTTCTAGAATCTGAGTCGTTTTTCTGAGAACAAGCCCTTGAACTGAAATTGCATAATCCGTTGCCTTCCTAAATGCCTCTTGCCGAAAGCCTGCAGGAGGACTTTGGAAGGAGGGTCGGAGCCGGGGAGCAGGAAGACGGGCGGCGGGAAGCGGGGAGGCCGCGCTGCTCTTCCGGGGCCGGAGAAGGGCTCGCCGAGAGCGAGCGCGGGAAGCATCTCTCCGAGGAGGCCGAGACGGAGCTCAGCGGTCGGCAGCGCAATGTCTCCCACGTCATTTTTGAGTAGCTTTCCTCTGATACGGCGCTCCGGGGTGTGATCCGTCCAGCTCTGCGGGGCTCTCCACGAGAGGCCCTACTTTATCGGCCACGGGTACCATGTCTGCGTAGAGCTGTTATCAGAAAATATGTTTCGCACACGCGTGTGGGCACACACGTGCGTGGGCGGGCGGCACTGAGGCCTTGTGAGAGCAGCCCTGTGAGAGCAGCCCAGCGGGGCCGGGAGGGTGGCCGTGGCCTGTCGCAGCCTTTGTGACCCACCGGGAACAGGGTCCGGGCATTTCCCAGGGCGTGGAGTACCTGTGGGCAGTTTGGGTCCTAACTTTCTGATGGTGAGGAAGATACCAGAAGAGAATTCTGCACGGCCATATGTGTGAAGTGGGATTGGCAGGCCTGGGCGGAGTCGGAAGGGGCTGGTGAGGCCGGCAGGACCGCGCGGGCCCTGGATTCTCCAGGGTCTTTCTGGATAAAGATGCTGGGGACACACAGAGCGCCGCGGTCTTGTCATAGACCAGGAGCATCACGGGGCCCCGAAGGGCAGCCTAGTGAGGTCCTTGTGACGTCTGGCCCTGTGGAGGCCCGTTCCACCTTCCGACATGCCTAGTGCACGGGAATGGATGCCATAGGAAGTGTCTGCAGTCTTCACAGACAGTGTGATGCGGAACATGTCTGTCTGCCACGAGCCTTCTCCGTGGCCCAGAGCTGAAACACGACCTGTTTGCCCCTTCCAACCACGGTGTTACCAGAGGCCTGGTGCTCTGGCCCTTCCTCCCCGACCCACACGCTGCAGGACCGTGGTGTCCTCTCCTGGGTCCCCCTCAACGAGGGTGTGCAGGGCCGGGTGTGGAAGGGGCGTGTGACCCACAGGCCGGGTTGCCAGGAGAACCTTTCTCACAGAGTCCGCGTTCTCTGCGGGCACCTGCAGAAGGACGTCTTCGGGGAGAGCGTGGTGGGACCGTGTCGGGACTCGGAGGGTGACGTTGCCGGGACATTGGGAGGGTTTCAAGCTGTGGGCGAGCGAGGGAGGAAGGAAAACATCTGTGGAGAGCAGGCTCGCTCTGGGAGTCACTGCCTACCTCAGAGCCCCCCCCTCCCCTCTTCCTGCTGCAGCCCCACGCCCGCGTGCCCAGAGCCTGGCGAGTCTGCCCTGGGGCGGGCGTTCTGGAATGGTGCCTCGCCGTCCCTTCTCTGGCTGCACGTACCTGCGTGGGTCAGCACACGCACACGTAGCTCCTGGCCCCCAGCTTCCCCCGCTGGAGCTCAGCCCCAGGCAGGTGGAAAGGGCCTCACCACGGCCCTCCTTGGGAAGCCCTGTCCCCACACCCCCCGCTGAAGAGACCTTCTTTGAGACTCTTCCCGGGTGCTCGTCCGCCTTTTCGCTCACACCTTCAGAAGGACCTGCTGGAGGAAGCGAGTGCGCTGTGTGTTACACTAATGAGATGCGTTGAATTCCAAACACCCCTCGCCAAGGACACACTTCACCGAAGCGAAGGTTAAACAAAGAAACGTGTCTGTTCTGGGAATTACATTGTTATTTCCTTGGCATTGGTGCTGGAGGGCTTCTAGCAATGGGCTGACGCCCACTTTAAAGAAATTTCTGGATTAAACCTGGGCCCCTGTGGAGAAGGGGCCGGAGACTGTGGGGCCAACACACGAGGCAGGGGGGACGTGTTGGGTTATAAAAAGCTAAACTTAAATGTCAAATGTTTGTGTTTCTTGAGGTCAGAATCCGTCTTAGGATGCTGCAAAAGTGCTGATTCATTTTTAGTGCAAAAAAAAAAAAAAGGTCCACTTTTAAAGTGGAGCATTTGAAGGGGCGTGTGATGATGATTAGTCCCGGGTCTTTCTCAAGCACTGGCTGGCAAACCTGACCTCTCACGGTAGATGCGGGAGCGACCCAAGTACCACATTGATGGACGTGAGCTCGTGGCTCCTGATGGGCCGACGGCGGCCTCCCATGCCCCAGCCCCACTCCAGACCCAAACATCAGATAAATCGCAGCTCACCCAATGTACTGCCACTACCGAGAACACACCTGCTACTTAGCTGCTCGGTGGAAACAGGCCAGAGAAAATAAAACAGTGAATTGGTCGGTGCGCCCTGAATTCCATTTCCTTGAAGGACAGCATGAGCTTCTTGAGCACAGCCGACCTCACCTCGGTGCAGGGAGCAGGACTCGCCCGTGATGGTCTCCTCCACGTCCGCTGGCCTGGGTGCCACGTGTCCCCCATGCCAGCAACCCGTCGACAAGGCCTGGTGAGATGTGGAAACAGAAGTGGGTCTCCTGACCACTCACTCCCGTCTCGAACCATGGGCTGCCACACTGGAATCACACCCAAGAGAGGGTCCCAGCCCACAGGTGACTCCACGCAAAACTGTGTTTTATGGAAAGTGTGTGTCCAATGGGCCAGTGTGACCTCCAGCAGGAAAGGATGCACAGGGAGCACGTACCGGTGTAGCCAAAGGGGTGCCCCGCTCGCTGGCCGGGCCCTTCCTGGTCCCCTATCCCGTGGGACTGAGCCCAGGTGCCATCCTGGTCCCCAGCCTCCTTCACAGCACATGGTTCCCGTCCCCACACGCGGACGGCGCGGGTGTCCATGCGGGCGCCCCACGGCCTCCCCGGGGAGCCGCCGGACTCCAGAGCTGGGGAGTTCTCTGCTCGCTCTTCCCTACCACACACCCAGCGCGCGAGCCCGCGGACACCCTCCAGACAGCGCTCCTGGCAGAAGGGCCCAGGCAGGCGTGGGACAAACCGCGGAGCCGGACACGCGGTGTCTCGCCAGTCCAACTCACGAGCCCTAAACGATGGGCTTCCGTGCTTCGGACTGGCACCTGGTCCGCAAGTGCCTCTCAGCAGTCCAGCCCCGAGACAGACATTGCGCCATTTGCTTCTGAGCTGACCGCGGGCGTCGTGCATCTGGTCCACCCGCGGTCGACCCCGACCCCATCGGTGGCAGCTTTCCATCGGCCTTGTCACAGGCCCTGGGCAGCGAGCTGCCCCAGAAGGACGCGGGCGTCATCTTCTCATTTGTGCGAAGGCTCTGACTTCTTAGCAAGTGTGCTTGTCCTTGCCCTGCTCGTATCGGGATGGGACAGAGCACGTGTGTCCCGTACGGGTCACTCTTCTCGTCTGAGAACCACTGTATGGAGACTCCCGCCGCCGGCTTCGTGGACTGCCAGTTCTCCGACTCACCCGCCCGCGGGGAGCTGCTGCTTCAGTAACAAACGGCTTCTCCCGAGGACGCCGGCACTGATTTTTCCACTGACCCAGATATTTTACACCCAGAGAAAGGCAACATTTACAGCTGCGGAATGATGAGTACTGGCAGTTAAATAAAGGTCACACTCCCCAACTTTGGGATGGTTTCATTGTTTTTGGAATGTCATTTCTGGAGGGACGTTTTTTGACCCTGTCCACGGACTACCCCCCAAACACCGACTGCTTTTACAGAGAGCAGGTTGTGAGGCATCAGTCTTGTGGCAGGAATTCATTCCTACGGGCCAGAGTCGTGGTGGCCTGGTGTTCGCACGGACCAGAATAGACGTTGACAGCGTTCACGCCAGAGAGCCAGCGTCGGGGCGATGGGGAAGCACGTTACAGCGTGAGGGACAAGGCAGCAGCTTCATGTGTCCCCTTTGTCTTCCAAGGAAATCATGCACTGACGACCTTTGAGGAAGGCATGTGTGTGACTCGGGGGCCCATGGAGAAGCCCCACACAGGGTAGTGAGGAAGGAAACAAGGTGCCACATGTCAGATCCAATGGCTTCATGTCCTGAGGTGACACATTTGTGGTTGGAACGGTCTTGACGGTGCTAAGCCTGTGATGGGTCTGTGCAGAGGAAGTAACGGCTTTTCTTGTCCCAGAGCAAAATCCACAGAGAAAGCAGTGCCCGGAGTCGCACGGTGGGACACGTCAGTCTCCCCCAAGCCCTTTCGGTGCCTTCCTAGGGCTGTGGGCAAGACGCCGTCCACAGAGAAAGGCAAGTTCACCAGGGGCCAACCCCTCTAGGGATGCCCCTTTTCACGTGACTTGCCCAGCGGCTGACTTGGGCAAAACAGCAGTGAGTTTCCCATCGTGAGGCAACTGTTCTGTGTGTGAATTCCCGGCTTGGGGGAGAATTGCCTCATGGTTGGCCGTAGCCATGAGAGTCGAAGAGAGGAGAAGCCACATCATCAGAGCAGCCGCTTCCAGCCTGCTCAGTGCACCCCTGCCCTAGATTGCTTTCCATCTACACTAAATCGCTCATCTTAGTTATAAGTTCCTACTGTGCCCAGGTCTTTTATTTATTTATTTATTTATTTATTTATTTATTTATTTATTTGACAGAGAGAGAGAGAGAGAGAGAGAGAGAGAGATTGACAACAGCAGGCAGAGTAGCAGAGGCAGAGGGAGAAGCAGGCTCTGCACTGAACAGGGACCCCAACTCGGGGCTCGATCCCAGGACCCAGGGACCATGTCCTGAGCCAAAGGCAGACGCCTAACTGACTGAGCCACCCAGGTGCCCCTGTCCAGGTCTTTTAAATTTGGTAGAAAAAGAGTTTATTCCAGGCTGGTATTTTGATGCTCAACAACTATCCAAGTACAAACACTGTGTCAGGAGGCAGAAAGCCTCTTGTTCAGATCTATATAATTCACAGTAAAGAAGAACGTGACGTCTTTCTCCAATCAAGGTTTTCCCGTGAGCACACAGACTGGGACATAAGCAGGTGATCTTTCAAGGGGGAATCAGAAAGAGGTTGCTGGTTGCTCGGGACCCATCTGAAGAAAGACACAAGAACTGAGTTGAGAAGGACAGTATTATCTTATACAGAAGCTTTTTCTTCAGGATATTAAAGCACTTTATAAATATTAATTATCTCATCCATTCTTATCACATTGTGTGAACCAAAGACATTATAGATGGCCGGTCGCCCAGCTCACTAGGCTAAATATCTCAAGCTGTCTTTCACAGACTCGATTTCCAATTCAAAATACACTCCTTTCCCTGTTATTTGGAGATGTGATGGTGCTTATGAAGGACCCAGTCCCCTTTGGTTCTTTCTCAGTACGTTGAGCTGTTAAATATTTCTGCCTGTGCCTCACCCCTTCCCCCTTTTATGCATGTTACTTTAGCATAATTAGAAAATGCAGGTACATGAAAGTAAGGGTAAGCCACTCACAAGCTCATAATCATTAAAAATTACCATGGGTATTTGGCATATATTTACCCTGAAGGTTTTCTAAATGCTCGGATCATGCACTTTTATTTGCTTTAACACTGTTTCTTGCTCACTGATACCGTTATTTTAGATATATTCTATATAATTGTTTTCATGTATTATATATCGTTATTTTTAACAGCTGAATGCCATTTCACCGTATGGAAGTGCTGTATTTAAATTAACTAAATCCTTCCACCTAAACAAGGCTGTTCCAACATTTTTGCTGTTACAAACTTCTGCCTCTAGCCCAGGGAATTGCCATGATCTGCCTCCTTCTGAGTCGTCTCAGTGGCCAAATAACTATATGAAACCACATACTCAAATAAGGGTTTGGTTTGGTTTATGAAAATGGTAATATACCCCAAACCTCACTTCTTCCACATAAAAAAGTATCTTGAAGGTTCTTTCAGAGAGCTCTTTAAATAGTTGCATAATAATTTACAGGATGAATATACCACTATCTGTCCAGCCCCTCTCCTCGATAGCTCTTCAGGCTACTTCCTGACGCCGGCATATGGAGAATCCTGCACTAGACGTCCCTGAGCGTAACTGCTCGTATATTCAGTGTACTTCCATAGCACAATGACAAAGAAGTGGGGTTGCTGAGTCAGATGACACTTTTGTAATGTGATCAGATTTGTCACGCACACCTCTCAAAGGCATTCATACCGACGTGTGGAAAAATCCAGGCTGCACAGTTTCCTTCACAGAGCTGCTCTCGCTAGAAATATCTTTTTTTTTTTTCTAGAAATATCTTGAATGTAAACAACCAGACAAAGAAACGGATGCTCAGAAAGGTATGGGACATGTTTGAGGTCATAAGCTAAATACTTTCAGAGTCAGGTCTAGCACCAGCTTCTCCTGATTCTCTGACAAGGACTTCTGCATACCAATAAGCCGTCATGGGGGCTGGTGGGGGTTTGGTAAAAGGGAGAAAGAAAAGATGGATCAGTTAGTTATTGCTGTGTAACAAACTTCCCTAAAACCTAGTCGTTTAAAACGTGTATTTACTTAGGATTTCATGGGCAGCAATGCGGGCTGGGCTTTGCTGGAGGGTCCTCTGTCTGAGCCAGCCCCCTCCTGTCTGCGTGGTCAGCTGTGGGTCAGTAGGAATGCCTCGGTTCTTCTGTGCTCCCTCATCCTGCAGCTTTCCGGGCTTGTTTTGGGGGCAGTGGCCAAAAAGTGTGTGTGTGTGTTTGCAACCTCCTAAGACTGAGGCTCAGAGTGAGCCCATTCTCACTTCTGCCACATTCAATGGTCAGCGAGCCATGGGGCCACCCCAGATTTGAAGGCTCATGAGACAGACTCTGCCTCTGATGGGAGGACACGGCTAAGGCACGGGCAAAGGCAGCTGTGGGTTCAGACGCCGCACTTACAAGAGGGACACCAGAGTCTCAGGTTGGTTTTTCCCCACCACTTTGTTATTTTCCCCAATTGCTTTGTTATCATCTGGACAGGGCTGTTTGGAGAAAATCACGGCTTTCTAAGAGCATAAAGGTGGTAATATTTGTCACAAAATCTCAAACAGTTCTCCCAAGACACCTGCAGCACATTGGGGGCACTGCCTTAGTAGGTCAGATCTTTTTCCATTTTTAAAAACAGGTTTGTCAGATAAGAAGCACACACCATGGCCATGTTACTGTGTCCAGAACAGGTTACTTAGAGCGTTACTGATGTATCTTCTCTTTATTCCTCGACTGAAGGGCACTCCAACTGTATAGAGCACAGTTTGGGGTTTGTGTCTTTTGTGTCCTTTTGTGTGTGTGTGACTTTAAAAAAAATACACCTCTGTAATTTTCCGTCTCACACAGTAAACAAATGAAGAGGAGGACTTTGCAGGTCATAAAAACAGCAGGCAATAAATAAAGTCAAACACGGTGTGCTTCCTTTTGGTTTTACAGCAGGAGGGTGTCCTTGCCAAAGAGGACCAGGCCGAGAGGCCACACTGCTGGTTTGATGGGGCTCGGGTGATCACAGCCTGCGGACGCAGAGACAGCCCTGCAGGGTGACTCGTGAGTGCTGGGGAGGGAACAACCTCTATATTTAGAACTTCTGGCTTCAGCCAGATATAAAATGCATTTAGGATGTGGGTTGAGAACAGGAAGGGAGCACACACATGCTAATATTTCGTTTGCTCTTTCTTGAATCAGCAGCTTAGCGTGCAAAGTGCTTTTCGGCAATATTCCTAGTTTGTCTGTTACAGATCGGCGTGGAACAAAAAGAAAGTAAAGCAGAACTCTGCGGACTTTCTCCACTGGGCACCTCATGACGTGTCTGAGGGTCCACTGGCCCCATGTCTGCATCCAGCAGCAATGGGGTTCTCCACTTCTGAGCAAAGGGGGGTGAGAAGCTGCCAAAAGTGCCCGGTTTTCTGACGGATGGAGCTGAGCACTCTGTGTGCCTTTCACAGTAGAATTCCACAATGAGGCTGGGATTGTTTAATACAACTAAAATACACATGTAGGGAAGAACGCTAGGTTTCGATAAAGAGGGCTCTGGAGACATTCTATACTAGAGGGCACTATCCCAGAGGAAACCGGACACACAGAAAAGTGGAAACTTTATTGTTTACTTGGAGGTATGAAAAGAAATAGGTCAGTGATTCGTTTCCATAGTGACTATTATTGAAACAACACAGACTGACACCAATACTGATTTATTCTCCCATTCAAGCCCTTTAAAAAGATCACTTTAATCTGAGCTGGTTCTTGAATATAAACAAGAAGAAGTTATCGTTCACAATAATGATCTTTTGCTGCTTGCGAATGAGACTTTTAAAAAGATTAAATTAAAATAACCCAAGTTTGTGCCGTACCAGTTTGTGGCTATAAATATAATGTGTTTTAATTGCAGGAGTTGTGTTCCGGCCATTTGCAATTTAACTCTAGTTCTTAAAGTATTTATCTGTTCTTGCTTTACCCCGAAATACAGGATATTTACTGGCTCTTGGTGACCTCTGCAGCCATATAACAAGAGTTCAGGTAATAAACATGGGCACTTAAGCTGTACTCCTGGATGACCAGTTTTAATTTGACCTTTAAATCCAAGAGCCAGCTCAGGTACGGAGTGTGGAATGCAGCTGTGAGCTGGGGAGTCCAATCATTTTGGCCATTTTAACCATCACAATCAATCGTTGCCTGCGGACGTCTCCTGAAGTGATCAATACCAATTTTCAAGACAGCTGAAGCGTCCGCACCAACCACGTGGCTCCTGTGCAGTGGGCGCGTGTGGGTCCAGGTTCCCGGTCAATGTGAGATGAAAGGAACAAGTGCTCGGCCTGCTCCGGCCAGGGCCGCCCTGTCGGGAGTCTGGGTCAGAAGGACCTTGTTCCACGGCAGGTCCTCTGTCTGGACCACATCCGTAGCTCGTCTCTTCACCTTTGTCGACACACTGAAAGTGGGTCAGCTCTCAGCCCTGGGGTGTGGACATGGAGTCTTACAAAGCTGGGGCTGGGCATGCAAGCGTGATTGTGTGCTTCGGTGTGCATGTTTGTGTGTGTGTGTACACGAGGGTGTGTGTGGAGTGTGAGTGACAGGGACGTGGCCTGTGGCAGAATCTGTGGTGTGAGGGTGATTTCCTCAGCAGATGTTAACCCTTGGTTGTCGGGGTCTTGATTTCCTCAGTTGGCAAGATGACCCAGGATCATTCTTCTGCTCTATCTGCCTTCCCTCGGTTTTGTCTCTATCTGATATCTTCACAGGTAGGTCAACAGTACAGGGAAAGCAAGCACTGATTTTTTGAGTAAGATGGGAGTGGGTGGAAGCTGAAGCTGTGGGCTAGAATTAGGTAAGATGATCAGTGGATCAGCATAGAAGTAAGGAGCCTAAGGGCCCGACTGCGGAGCTGCCCCGGGGCAGGGGTCCCGTCTTTCCCATTTATGTCACATGAATGTTTGTCAAATGTGTTTTTTCTGTATTTAAGCAATTATTACTTTCTCCTGGCATAACAAACATTAATCCCAGGGCTCGTGGGAGATGAGAAGATTGTAATGGAATAGCACTTTGCCAAATAAGAACTCTGACCTATTGCACTGCTGAGCTAATCATCTCTTTTCAAGAATGGAGACCGTTCAGTCACCTGCAGAGCAGCTCTGCCTCTTCTCTCCTTTATGTTTTGGCACCAGAGGGAAGGCGTTGCACTCTATTCTCTTTGGAGTGCTTCCAGACTGCTTGGTCATGCTCTGAGGACAGCCTCCACCCCCTTCATACAGTTAGGAATCTGGTAGACACAGTTCGAGTTATTAGAAAGTTGTAAGCCGGTGCAGTTCATATCTTATCTCAAATAGCTTGCTGATCCTAAAAAATGAGATCAATCAAAACCCAACAGAGCTCGAGAAGCTCTTTTCCTTTTCTTGTTTGCTTTCTGGAAGTGCCTGCCAAGTTAGAAATCTACATAAATGAAATATAAATTACTAGTAACTTAAAGCACTAGACCAGTCCTAAAAGTCTTTATAATCCCACAAGGATGAACTATAATGCCAGTGACCGAATAATAGCTATCCGTTGATTTTCTTGGTATTTCTAAGATTCTTAACGAAGACGTCTCTGTTAAAAAGAGTAAACTACGTTAAAAGTGAGCTAGAGAAAAAAGAGCGAGCGAGGGAGAGGCTGGAAAGGAAGAAGGGAGAGTGAAAGGGAGGCTCTCGGAGAACCTGAATTTATCAACTGGTGAGAACGAGCCTCTCCTACTGAAGAAAGCGTCTTTGTTCCCGGAAGAATTAACAGCAGGATTCCTTTCACTTTTGCTTTTGTTTCATTTCAAAACTGGTTATGAAATTTCAGGATTTTCTTATAAATATTACAGACCCACAAAAAGACACTAAGAATTATGTAACAACACCATTATTTTCATGACTTGGTTAAAAAATTCACTGCCTTTCCCTCTCTCTTCAATCACCCCCCCCCCAAGAAGGTGGTGATCATTCTTATGAATTTAGTGTCACTACTTCTGTGTATTTCCTCACACCTTTACAACGTACGCATGGATCCCAGCAACGAATCGTGCTTTTGCGTATGGTAAGCGTCCGTAGGACCCACGGTATCCCCCATATCATTTTATCTACCACATCATGCATCTCCTTGAAGGTTTCATCTGTTTGTGAATGTGTTGCCGCACTTTGTGCATTTTGCTGTCGAATGGTGGTCCTTCGGGCAGGTAGGACAGCTCATTTACTGACCATTCTCCAGATCGGGCTTCTCTGCAAGCAGAGCATTTAAAATATTATTTTATTGAAATCTCTGTTTTTAGACCTAGTTTTGCTTGCAACTTCCCTAAGCCTCGGAGGTACTTTTTCCAGTAACTTGGGCTTAAATACTTTAAATCATCTTAAAAACAAAGCAAAAACTATTTTTGTGTGGCTATTAAACGCCCATTTTAAGTAAAAACACACAAAAGTATAGTTCTCCACTTTAGCAATAACCACCGTGAACATTTTGGTGTATTTCTTTCCAGCAATTTTCATGTTTTGGTTTTGGTTTGCACAAACCTAATACTATCACAAGGGGCAATTTCCCTTGGTATTACAAAATCTATGAAAACAAAAATGCAAAAGACTGAAAAGCCTTCCTGCCTGTGCTCCTGCTTTTCGGCATTTAGGTGGTTCTAAATTCTCACTTTATTTTCACTCAATGTTCAGTGGATGCCTGCTGCATGTGCTCATATTAAGTGTACAACGTTCAACAGTAAAAGAGACAAGACTGTATTTTTTCCCAAGATACTAAATAAAAAGCAAAACCTCCACAAATAATTATCTGATCACCATTTGACACACCAGAGAGAATAAGCAGGCGATAAAACACTGATATACCAGGGAGGCAGGGAACAGTCACAGGGGGTAGGGAAGACCACCAGAGAAGAGGTACTCGGGCTGGGTTCAGAGATAAAGGAAAGTGGCTATTTGAAAGGAAGACGTGTGTGTGTGCGTGTGTGTGACCTGTGGGTGGATTGGTCTGTGCGTTGGTGTTCAAAGGAAGCACGACACAGGAAGTCTGGAGCAATTACAGATCATCATCCCTTCACGAAATTCCACGTGCCTAAATCTTTCCTTTGTAAGGACAACATCCTAATGTTAAATTACTGGACTGCAATGATTTGAAGGAAATCATGTTTATAGGATTTTGATACATTAAAAATAAAATATTACTTGGGGCACCTGGGTGGCTCAGTCGGTTAAGCATCAGTCTTCGGCTCAGGTCATGATCATAGTGTCCTGGGATCCAGCCCTGCCTTGAGCTCCCTGCTCAGTGGGGAGTCTGCTTCTCCCTCTGCCCTTCCCCCTGCTTGTTTGCTCTCGCTCGTCCTCTCTCTCTCTTTCTGACAGATAAATAAACAAATAAATAAAATATTTAAAATAAAATATTACTCAGGATTCTGTATTCTGGATGCCAACAGTAACGTGGTATCTCATTGCAATTGGTGCCAATGACTGTGAGTAATGTCACTGTGAAGGTGGTGGCCCTGAAAACAGTGTCAGCCTCAGGGCTGTGCTATGATTACTTTTTACTCTGTATCAGCTAAGGTGAGCAACTATGAAAGAAATGACTCGAAGAAATGTATTTATTATTATTTAAAACACACGGAGAAAAACGCGTTATTAAAAAGCAAAGATATGTGGGCACGTGCATGCCTTGGCAACCTGAGTCACACACACAAATCGGGGACTCACTGAAGAATTGTTGAAGAGCACGTGGACAGAATCAGGAGCTCCACGAATTCACTGAGCAGGGAAGATTTTAATAAACGGGAAGACACTTCAGGAAAGAAAGAGTATTGTAAAAAAAAATTGATGACCTCAAAATTACTTTTTAAATTTAACAAATTTCAGTAAGAATTTTAAAGGGATTCTTTGGTTAAGATAATTCTGAAGTTAATTTGAAGAAACAATGTTCAATAACCCCAAGAAAACTGGCAAGAAGAGAAATTCACTAAAATGATTAGAAAGGTTTCTTCTGTTGGATAAAGATGGGAGGGAGAGGGGAGAAAGAGAAGCTCCTGTTTCTCACAGAAACCCCAAATCTTTCGTTAACCTATGTCTGCATTACTGTGAGTGAAAATGCAAAAAGCTAAACTAAGATCTAGAAAAGAGGCCTGTGGTGGGCTGGGCTGTGCAGGAAAAGGGAGACCTATTATTGGGACAGAAGAGACAGCTTTGAATTTTTGTAAGAAATAAAGATAAAAATAACATTTTAAATCAGTGGCACAATAAACACCAGGCAACTAAAGTAAAATACATTTGCAGTACTAACTCGCAAAACAAATCCAAGAATCATCAGAGATAAACCTGAAAAGAAGCAATGAAAAAAGACAATGCAGACAACAAGGAAGTAAGTGTTGAATAGTAGCTACAGTTGCTGGTAATGGTGAAGCTACAACATACGGTAAAGGAAAAGATATTGGACTCCTAAGAATTTAAAACTTCTGTATGCCAGAAAAACATATATAAGTGTAAATGACAAATAGTATAACTATGTACTAAAATTATATCAATGTTAATATTAAGTTTTAAGGATTCCTTACAAATTAAGAATGATAAACATCCCAATTAAAAACCCAGGCAAATAACGTAACGGGAGAAGGGGAAAGAAGTCAGTATCGAAGCAAGTTTGAATTCTCTGAGCAGCGCAGGTTTCATGTGCGTGTCACGTGTTCAAAAATAACGCCCAGCAGAATCCACAACCGAAGGGAACACGGAACATCAGTCTGTGCTGCTAAAGCTAACGTCAGGTCAGAAACAAACAAAATCACCCAGAAATAAACAGAACACCGTGGCAACAACAGACGGAGACTCAGGCCCTGTTGTAAAGCCGTGTGTGTCTCTTCCCACAGAAGCTGATTTGGCTATGGAGGGCCAACTCCAGCAGCCTCACCTGGAAGCAGGGGCCCCGTGAGCAACAGCCCGGTGCAGAGGTGAGCGTCCCCTGCATGAAGGGCCACGGTGTCCACCACATCCCTGGCACACTGACTTTTTCTACTAGCGACGTAAAAAGCCCCATTTCCTTTTAAGTGCAGCAACTCATAAAAGAGGCCTGGCTTAGGGCCAACATTGGACAAATCTGTCTTATTCCAAAGTCTTTAAGTTTTTGTGACTTTAAAAGGGGAAGCTCAAGGTTATCCATTCCTGCTCCTAAGGAAAAGAGTGGGGTCTGCTTTTATTATGAGGAGACTCTACAATCAACACATACAGGCCCACACAGCTTGTACTTCCTTTTAAGGTCAGGACTATACTCCATTAGCTTGTGACTTGAGCAGAGTAGTAAAGGGAGCATTTACTCAGTGCCAATGTGATTACGAGTGGCACATCAGGGCAAGTGTTTGCACACAGGTTCTCCAATATGTGCAATCCCCAAGCAGGATTCCGTGGGGAACCAGGCTTGGGAAGCTAAGGCTGTCAGGCGAAACCCCAGCTGAAAGTCAGGGATGACGGGCTAATTCCAATTAAAGTCCTTCCCCAGGCCCGTCCTCACTCCTTGCGGTCTTTCTGACCCACTCTTCACGTCTGTGAAATAAAGATTCACACAATCTCTAAGTGTCTTTCCAGCTGTAACGTCCTGGACTCTGATTCAAATGTTCACTCATCAGAAGATCCCAAAATGCCGTGAGGAGGGCAGTCATATTCCCCGAGTTAAGAGTCAGGATGTTCCGTGCAATACGGGAGCGCCGTGCTACTTCCAGAAGCACACGTCCATCAAGGAGGTAGAAGCCAAGTGTTGGCATTTCCAGAGGATGTCCTGTTTATGGACATAGCTGAAGTGGAACATTATGTAGCGGGATGCCTCAGTTGGTCCAGGGCAGGGTGCACGGGTGGAGCTGACGGGAGACCTGGTCTCTAGGGCTCTCGCTCCCATCCTCTCCGTTTCTTCCATGGGCTCCTCCTTTGTGGCCACGCGCACCTTTCCAGCCAGCGCGCCGTCCTATGAAACCGGCACTTTCAGATCCAATCCCCGTCTTCCCAAATCAACGACTCTGATTCCTTTTCTTTCATTCTTCCCCTCTTTCATGTCCAGTGGGGCCGGCTGCCGGCGGGCCAGGAGGTGACTGCAACAATCCATCTGAAGGCGTGCGTGGTCCGCTGCGGACTCAGCCCGGGACCCCGTTCCCAGGCGACTCTGCACTCTGGGCCAGTCGCTGGGAGAGCTCAGCCGTAAGGAGCTTGGTACTTCGGCCGGTTGTGGGCCCGCCGGGAGCCGGCGTTCTTGCCCGCTCCTCGGCACGGAGGTGGCGCTGCTCACGCACTGCTCCACAGGCACCATCTCTAGAGTCCGACGGCGCCCCTTTATCCGATGAGAAACGGGCATCTCCCCAAACACCTGACCTCACAGACGTGTTCCCAGCGGCTGCGCCGACGCGTCTCGCGGACTATGACGCGGTTTCACGGCTGCGGTGAACGTGAACGGTGTCCGCTCACCGCCGCACCCGGACGGGGAAAGCGCGCGGCCCGCTCCGTCCCCAGCAGGTGCGTCTGCGCATCTAGCGGGCCCCGAGGACAGACGCACCCGACGCGGTGCGAAACCAGCCGCTGAGATCCTCCTGCCCCGCCTCCCCGGGCCTCGGTCGCTCCTCGGGGTCGTCCGGGCCTGCGCACGCGCTCAGGGCAGCGGACGGGAGGCGGGGGCGGCGCACCCGAGCCCCCGGCAGAGCCCGACTTCCTCCTCCGACGACAAGCGTGACGAGGGGCGCGACCGTCTTCCCGCCCGGCTAAGGACCCTGGGGTGCGCTCGCGACCTGGGGTGAGCCGGCTCCGGCCCGGCTTCCGGGGCCTCGGGCTGTGACACCCCGCGGGCGGGCAACCCCCGAGGAGCCGAGCGCGCCCGCGCCCGCCGCGCTCTCCGAGGGCCGGGCCCCCCACGACCAGGCCTTCGCGGGGCGCCGGGAGGGGGCGCCGGGGCGGGGCAGCACGTGGCGCCGGCCCGAGGACGAGCCCGAGGCCGAGGCCCGGGGCCAGCACCGCCCGCGCCGAGGCGGCCCGCGGACCGCGGTGGAGCCTCCGTGTGCCCCGCGCCGTCCTCTGGGCTTCCCGCGCGGCCGGTCCTGCCGCCCCGGGCACGGCTCGCAGCGCGGGGTCCGGGTCACTGCGCGCGCCTCCCCGCCCCTGGCGCTCCTAGGAAGACGGCGCGGGCGGCTCGGGGACGACGGGCCGCTCCGGGCGACGCGCACCGCGGCTTCCCGGCCCGACGCCCCGTCGCGCCCGCCGCCCGCGGACACGGACTCCGAGACCCGCCGCCTGCGCCGAGGCCTCCGCCGGGCTCCCTCCCGCGGCCGGGGCTGCCAGCGCGCGAGAAGCCGCGGGAAACCCCGGGCCGGGCCGCCGGCGTCTGCGGGCGCAGAGGGCACGGGGCGGCGGGCGCGGGGCGAGTCCCCGGAGCGCGCGCTACCGTCGCGGCCACAGGCCCGGGCCCGCCCGCGCCGCTCACGAGGCCCGCGTCGCTCTGCGCTCGTCTCCGCCGGCTCCGGCCGCTGTCCCTGCGGCGCGTCGTGCCCGCGGCTCGCTGACCCCGTCGCCCGCGCGCCGGCCGCGCTGCCCCGGAGGGAGGCGGGAAACCTCGCTGCGACCAGCGCGAACGCACGACGCCATGTTTACCCGGCATCCTCGGCGGTGGGCACTCGGGACTGGCCGGCTGCGGTCACGTGACAGGGCGGGTCCGGTCCCGTGCGCGCGCGCCGCTCCCTGTCTGCGGCTGCGCAGGGGGCGCCCCAGAGGCGGAAGTGCGCGCTGCTGGGGGTGAGGGTTCCGGCAGGCGGGCCGGGAAGGGGCTCGGCGGGGCTGGGGTTCGGGGAGCGGACGCGGCCCGCGCGGAGCCGTCCCCGGTGCCGCCGGGCCGGGAAGCCTGCGTCTGCCGTCCGTGGCCGGCGGCGGCTCTGCGGGGCTCGGGCCGGGCCGGGCCGCGTGCGTGCGGGAGCTCTGGGGGGCGGCTGCCCTCGAGGACCCGCGCGGCGCCCCCGGCCCGGCGTCCTCCCGCGGGGCCCAGGCCGGTCCTCGGAGCAGGGGCTCGGACGTCCGCAGCTGGGCCGCGCCCGACCCACAGCCGCCGTGGGGCCCGCGTCCTGCGGGGACCGGACGGACCGGCCCCAGCAGCCGCGCCGCCCGGGCGGACCCGGGTCCCTCCCGCCCGACGCGGGCGCCGCACCCGGAGCTGCCGCGGCTGAGCCGGGCCTCGAAGGAGCAGCGCGCACCCGGGAGACCAGCGTCGCCGGCAGTCGGGGCGGTCCGGCCGCCCCGGGGACGTCGGGCCGGGCCGGCGGACGCCCACGCCAGGGGCGAGCAGGCGGCCCGGAGCCGGTGGTGTAGACGCCGCTGCCACCTGGTGGCCGCACGCCCGGGTGGGAGCTCCGGGGCCGGCGTTCCCGGTCTGCTCGGGAAGGAAGACTCTGCACGTTGCCAGGGGAGCCTTCGCTCCTGGCGGGGCGAGGGCAGGTCAGGCTGGGAAAGCTGGACGGCTTTGGGGCCTCCTGGTTCGGGGCCTAGCAGGACTGCGGGCACCTGGACACGCTTGTGCCCCCGCAGGATCAAACGGAGCCCGGACGGACAACAGCATCCGCCACAAGCAAGATACCGGTTGTCCGTGTCACCCGAGGTCACTTGCGAATGCGTCCTCTACGGTCTGCCCGTTGGGATGTCACGCTGTGTGCTCTGAGCCAGTTTGTGATCTCTGAGCCGAAAGGCACGGTCACTCCCTGGTTCTGCCCTTCCACGCTGGAACTCTGGCCTTTGCCCTGGACAAGTCTGGAGGGAGCCTGGCTCTGGGCAAAAAGAACCCAGCAAAGAAGATCATGTCCCCTCCCGCGCCGGGGAGTAGGAGTCCTCCAGGGCCGTGTCGTCTGTGCCTACCGAGTCAGGCTAGACAGTGACTGAGGAACTGGACAGCTAATGACCTCCCTAAGCCGAGGTCCTCCTGCTCTTTAGGGCCTGGCCCTCCCTATTACTTCAGAGGTTCTGAGGCCTTTGGTCTTACCTCGGAGAAGCCCGTTTAGAGGAAAAGAGAGGCGAAGGGAAAGCCAGCACCGTTGTAGGTTTGGCGCAAGCTCTACCTCTACAAAAGTTGCTTCCTTAAATGCTGTGGAGTGAAAAGCCAAGACAGAATTTATATGTGTTAGTAAGTACCTGGCAGGGACAAAATGTGACCCGGGATCTCCCTGACTGCAAGGAACAGAGTCTTACCAAGGATCTCTGCAGCGGGGTGAGCCTTTGGGCTGCTGTCTGGACACCTGGCTTCTTCCCCGCAGCCTGCTCCTCCTTTCCTGGCTTCATGATGAACGTCCCGTGGAACTGGAATAGTCTGCTTCATGTCGGGAGCTAACAGTGATGGAGATTCACAGACAGCGCTGCAGTAACCCCCCCCCCCCATTATGCATGAATAATCTCACTGCAGGAGGAGGGAGGCCAGGCCAGCAGCAGGATTTAAGGACTTTCAGCCTGTGAATTCAGGAAGCGGAAGTCTTAATTTTTAGAGCTGCTTTGTCAGGCACTTTACGGCTTCCTCCTCTAACTCTAGCGGCCGTAAATCTCCAGACCACCTCTCTCCAAACTCACATGTAAATGGTCCTCTACACCAGCAGCCACTGGCCACCTAAACGAAGCCAGGGAGTAGGTGACCCATGAGTAATGCTCATGTGTGGTCCTTGGCTGTTCAGGTCCACTGTCCCTCCAGATACAGGAAGGGCCCTGGGCATTTGAGGCCGATAGCCGGGCTTTCTGGCAGTGGAGACTGGCAGAAAGGGAGGCCCAGTGGGACAGTACTGCTTTGGGCCTGCCCTGTTTGGGATGCTTCCACAGTGCAAATAGCCTTGACAACAGGTCATCTGGGGTGGTTATCTGAGGTAGGGGTCTCTGGGCAGCAGCTTTGAGGGAAATGGGAAGTAAAGATTGAAGATTGGCTCTGTGCTGGACCCTTGTCCCCTGATGGTGATTTAACACTGAAGAAATGGCCCTATTGGCTCTGGGAATGTGCAGGATCTTGTGTCTTAGTACAGACTGTAGACCTGTTGAGGATTCCTGCTGGATGGGGACAAGCTACATGGAGGAAAACCTCAAAAGAAAAGTTCTAATATGGCAGGGGCCCATAATTTATTTTTTTCCTGAAAAGGACCAGGTAGTAGAAATTTTTACTTTGTGTCCAGTGTATTTCAACTACTCAGCTTCTCTGTGCCACAGAAGCTGCCATACACTTCGCCTGAATGAGTGAGCCTCACTGTGTTTTAGTAAAACTTTTATTTGCACGAAGAGATGGTCACCGGGATTTGGTCCTCAGACGTATCTTGCTGACCCCTGGAATAGGAGAAGCAGAAATGTCCATAAGACATAAAACCCTAGGGGCTTCTGGGTGGCACTTGCCTTCGGCTCAGGTCATGATCCCAGAGGCCTGGGTGCAGCCTCACAGGCTTGGGCTCCCTGTTCAGTGGGGGTCTGCTTATCCCTCTGCCTGTTGCTCCCCTTCCTCGAGCTCAGTCTCTCTCCCTCTGACAAATGAATAAATACAATCTTCAAAACAAAAACAAAAGAACAAAAAGCCCAAAGCCTAATCCGGTTTTGCTATGCAGCAGATCTCTGACCTCAGATAAGTTGTCTCTGAGCCTGTTTCCTCATTAGTAAAAAGGAGTTCACAATATCACCTTTTAGGTTTCTGGTATTGTGTGCCGAGTTCTCAGCATGCTACAGGGCACACAGGCATGCAGTAACATTGGGCTTTCCATAGAAATACCTACAGTTCTTGGGGTGGATTGGCTGTAGGTGCCTTAATGCTCTGTTTCCTTCATAGGCATCTTTTGCCTCATTTGTTGGACCTGACTCAGAGTAAATGAAGTCTCTTTCACCCCATTTGTATTCTAAAAGTAGGTCTTTCCAAACTCACTGACATGTTATTTCAAATTATCTGGCAGCATTCACGGCTTTGTGGAGTCCCCTGGCAATTTCACTGCACCAGAACATTGCCTACCCTGAAATTTTTAAATTATAATGGAATGTGAAACAGATGTACCAAATCTAGGGAGGACTAGAGCAACATTAATTTGTTCCTTGGGAATGCCCTTCATAAGCACGTTTTTGGGCAGGCATTTGTGATAAGAGCCAGGCAATAAAAGATCCCAGCATGTTCTAAACACTGCAATTTTGGCAATTTGTGTCAAAGAAAATTTGGAAGGCATCGATAACTGAAACAACTGATTGAATTTATGACTTAACCTTTCACTAAAATATCTGTGTTTGGAAGATGTCGCTGATCAGAGAAAAGAGAATTTGGATAGGAAAAAATGAGATAAGATTCAGTGGGAACTCTGCACTCTGATGTTGGTCAATACTTAGTTATTTAGAATAAGAACTGCTGCTGCTTGGGTCTCTTCAAGGTGGCTGACTTCATGGTGCATTACAAACACCAACTTTTGAAAATAAAGTGCTGGGTGCCTGGGTGGCTTAATTGGTTAAGCATCTGCCTTCAGCTCAGGTCCTGGTCCTAGGATTTAGTTTGGCATCAGGCTCCCTCCTCAGTAGGGAGTCAGCTTTTCCATCTACCTGCCCCCCAACTTGTGCACTTGTGTGTTTTTTTTTTTTCTCTCTCTCTCTCAAATAAATATTTTGAAAAAGAAAAAATAAAATGTTAAACTTAAAGGTAGTATTTTCAGAAAAGCTGAGCTTGATATATAAGGTTATGACTTTAAGCACATTGAACTGCAAAATAAGAAAAAAACAAAAACAGGTGCCTGGGTGGCTCATCATTGGGCATCTGCCTTCGGCTCAAGGTCGTGATCCCAGGGTCCTGGTATTGAGCCTCATGTCCGGTTCCCTGCTCAGCAGGAAGCCTGCTTCTCCCTGTCCCCCTGCTTGTGTTCCCTTTCTTGCTGTCTCTCTGTCAAATAAATAAGATCTTAAAAACAAAAAACCCCATAATATGGATAAACAAATAGTGCATTAGAACAATACTTAGTGTGAACACCTTTAAAATACTGGCCAGAGAATTAGGCCGAACCTATGCTGTCGGCTATAATACGTTATATTCTTATGATCATATGATCCAGAAAAGAACTGTTTGTGACACATTAAAAAAAAAAATCACTTCTTTGGACAAATCTGAAGTTTTATATCCCTCAAGATGTACTGGTTATACTTTTCCCTGTAAGAAACAAATCTGATAGAAATCTTTCTTGACCCTATACAGTTATAACCTTCTGGTTAAAACTGACCTACTTTTTATCTGATTCTACACTACTGCTTCTATAGAAAATGAACTGTACTGGACAAGAAATACATTTCCGTGTTAGTCCAACTGTGCATCAAGACATGCTTTAAAATAAGGATAAATGTTTGGTTTACAAAAAAAGAGAAATAATTCACCAAACTAGAATGTAAAGATCTTCTGTAGCTTTGCTACTAATAACTGAGATTTTCTTGCTAGTTTATTATTGTATAAACCAGAGAAGGAGACAGATTGCAGTTATACTGAATAGCATTATCATGAAAGTTGTAATGCCATGAGGTTGATGCCACAGTAGAAGGCTATACCATTAACTTTTTTTGGTAAAAAATAATTGTGCATTTTTAATTATATTTTATTCTGTCCAAATGCAATTGTTTGTGTGGTTGAGCTCATGCAATGTGTGAAATTCTATAGTGTTTTGAAGATTTTTATTTTTTTTAAAGATTGAATTTATATATTTATTTATTTATTTATTTGACAAAGACAGAGAGAGAGAGAGCACAAGCAGGATGAGAGGCAGAGGGAGAGGGAGAGGCAGGCTCCCTGCCAAGTAGGGAGCCCCGTTTGGGGCTCAATCCCAGGACCCTGGGCTCATGACCTGTGCCAAAGGCAGATGCTTAACCGAGCACCTGAGCCACCCAGATACCCCAAGATTTTTTTTTTTTAAATAATCTCCAATGAACAGGAAGTTGTACCTGTGTACCTTTACCCAGTTTTCCCCAGTAGTTCTACCATATGTAACTATGATACAGTAGCAAAACGAGGAAGCTGATATTTGTAAGATGTGAATGTAGAGATCTAACCCATTTTATCTCAGTGTACATTCTTTTAACCACGATAGAAATCAAGATACAGAAGTGGTCATTAGGCAGAGGCCTCTCTCTTGCTGTTCCTTTAGAATTGTCTCGCTTGTGTCCCCACTCCCCACCCTTCCTTACCCCGGCAACCAGCGATTTGTTTTCTGCCTCTGTACGTTCATCATTTCAAGAGTAAATGGAATCGTATGTGAATTTTTAACACTTTTTCAAATATCTGTATAATGTCTTTGTATATCGTTGGTTCATTTATTTAATCCACTCTACTGATCTCTGTCTTTTAACTTGTATATTCAGACCACTTATGTTTAGTGGAACCATATGATATAGCCTTAAAAAGGGCTCAGCAATCAGACTATGGGTTGTGTTACCAAAATTGTTACCAAAAGTCCCTGAAGATGCTGAGGGAGAAACAGTTTCCAAGGATCACCCAGTTGGAAACAGTTTCCAACTTTCCAAGTTACAAAGTAGAAACAGTCTTAGTTAAGAGAAGGATGCCGTAAGTGAATGTGGCTTACCTTGGGAGAGGGTCCATAAAGAACAGGATGGCTGGTTAGGAGGGCAAAGGTAAGGTGAGTTCAAAAGGAAGTGAGGACAGAACATGAGCATGTGACCAGAGGTGCTTGACTGAACCGCAGCACGGCAGGTCATGGTACATTCTCCAGAAGGGTGGGTGAGCCTGTGAATGTGCGCTGCAGTGCCCAGGCTTGTGGGGAATCTGTTGTCTGTTAGCTTGTTATGATTTTAAATCTGAGTGTTTATGACTTAAGTGAGGTTGTTTTGATCTAAGGGTGAGTTTGTTGACAGTGAAGAAGCCGTGTCAGGCTGTTGTCATCAACATCTGTTGTCACTGGTAAGTGTGCGGGAACTCAGCCATCAATGGGACTTATAAGAACACAGGGAAGAGCAGCTGTAATATAATGGACGTTACAACTTTAAATACTTAAATTTGTGAGGGCTCATTGAATGTGTTTGCTCTGGGCAAGGCTACCTTTTGCCGATCTAACTGGCTCTCCCAGGATCCTGGGGCATTAGCTCCTGCAGTGCCAAGGTGGTTCTTTGCAGTGATCCACCAGCGGCTGCCCATTTCTCCCCCCAGCATTGTGCTCTAGCAGTGGGGGACTCTGCTTTGCATTGGCCGCTGAACGTCAGCTTAGATGCCAAAGCTAACCCTTCCGAGATCCAGCTCGTAGAAAGATACACTTTACCTAAGTATGGACTTGTATCTCCCACTTTTTCTTTGCCTGGAACAACAGTGTAATTAATCTGTCATTGGTTTGCAGAATGCTGCTTCTTTATTGGCTTATGATTATTAAGAGACATTTATCCTATATGGTGTTGTCTTGTGAAATATTATCTAAATCATTGTTCCCACTGTGAACCTGTGTCAAATTATTGGCAAACATAATCTCAGTCTCTGAGCATTATTTGTGTGAATAAAACATCTTCTATTAATCTGGACAGAAGCCCCAAGAGCTAAATGACTAAATTTTCCCAACTTACAGAATAGGTCACTAAAGAGAGATGAAAATATTCAGTATTGAAAAGAGGAAAATCTGAGTATTCACACTGAGGTTTTTGCTGCCCATTTTCTCAGGTACGCTATCTTAAAATTCAAAGCAGAGGCTAAACCACAGAAACACTCGTTCGTAGTTCATGGAAAGATGTCAGACGGCCTCTAGTCCTCTGGTGGTTTTCCAGGAGGTCTAGGGAGAAGATGATTAGAATTGCCCTCCAAGAAGAGAAGGTCAAACAGTTCAAAAGAAAAGAAGAAGAAGCAGCAGCAGCATGTTGAACATGTGGACACAGATTTCGTGGTGAGGGTGGAGGAGAAGGAAGCTCTGGGATTTGTCTCAGTGAAGGGAAAATGGTGGCGATATGTGAAAAAGCAAGGCAAAGGCGCACATGAAAGAAGCAGGTATCAGAGACAGAAATTCCCAGGAGCGAGTCCAGAATGACCCCGTTTTTGAGGGGAGTAAAGAACACTGGGAAGGGATGGGGAGCCTTGTTCACGGCTCCTTCGCCGGGATGTGCCACGTCCGACCAGCGAGGCTCACGCTGGGATTGACCCAACAAAACCTTCCGTCCCTATCAGTCAGTTCTGCAAAGTCATCTCGAGGCAGCAGCAAACAACTGCAGAGAACAAAAGGTCTTTTATTCCCCTTCTGTCTGGAGATCGAAAGCAAGTGTAGTTTGTGGGAAGTACATCCTGGTAGCACCATTGACTAGAACGCAGTCAACACCAAGCGCTTCCGTTGCTCTGGGGTGTGGAGAGGGTGATGACGGTGTCCTTCAGGATGGACGGCGTTGTCCGCAGCACCCGCAGTGGCACCATCTTTGACGGTGTCCTTCAGGATGGACGGCGCTGTCCACAGCACCCGCAGTGGCACCATCTTTGCAGGGAAGAGGCTGGTGGGGTCAGTAGGAGGGAGGACAGAAGAGGGAACGTGACTCCCTGCTCCCTGTACCTCCCAATTCTCTTGAGCCTCAGTTTTCTCACTGCAGATGGGAACACCGTGACCCCTAGCAGGGTCGGAGCCTGCAGGGGCGCTGCGGAGTGGTCGTGAACTGAAGAGTCACGTCTCAGTGCCATCACTGTGCTCCCCAGAAGCTGTCTGGCTGAAACTGCACCGAACAGTAATTTGCTTCCCTGAATCTGTGCACGCGCGATCTGAGTTGTGTTGACGTCTGCCTCATCCCAGGAGACCCAGCCCTGTTCCAAGGCAGACCTTGTTCAAAACTTCCAGGAGCCAAATGTAGGTATGAGGTCAGATCGGAGGGTTCGCTCTAAAATATGACATTTATTACACCTGGATTTGAGAATCACCTTTGTGCCACTGCTGTGCACTCTCGGCCCAGAGCAGACTTTTCCCAGAGGCCTCAAGCGTGTAGTCAGCTTGTCAGACTTCTCTTTCTGTGGTGACTTTGTGAGTCCTCCTGCACGGAAGTGAAAAGTAAATACTTCGGAAGTTGTGAAATACCTACCAGGCTCTGCTGGTCATCCTCCACAAACCTGAGGCTGTGTCCCGTTTGTCTGAGAATAAATCATCCCATTTCCACTGGGAATGAGGCACCTTCCTCGAAGGGCACCAGGGCCTGGCCGCTGATGGTCATGTGGGCCACGCCTCTGCTGTAGGCTTCCATAGATGCTGTGCTTGGGCCTGGGTGCCTGGCCTCACTTGCGATAGGTTACGGCACCTTAGTATTTTAACCTCCTGAGCCCAGTTGCCCTGCATAGTTGAGAAGATCTCGTGGTTTATTTCCTTCCCCTGCAAACCCTCAGGTGGGGCAGAATCCAGAAGCCATACAGTCTTCAAAAAGGAAGCAAACCGCCTCTCCGGAAGTCCTTTGTGCGGCTGAATGAGCACTCCTCGGGCCTGTTTTACTAGCATTCTCGGGGGGCTGTGAGGCCACCGCCCGCGCTGCGCCAGCGATGACTGCGCGTGTGGGCGGCCGGGCAGCTCCACAATGAAGGGCATGAGCCGCCAGCCTTTTGTATAAAAACCCAGTCGCACCGAGTCTTCCAGAGCAAGGTTGCAAGGGCACATGTTCTTTTCGGCTCTTGGGACAAATTACACACGCTGGATGGTGTAAGATGGCTCTGGAGGCCTGAAGCCCCAAAAGAAAGTGTCAGCAGGGCCATGCTGTCCACAAGGCTCTGGGGGTGCTTTCGGGCCTCTTCCAGCTTCCGGTGGTGCCGGCAGCTCTTGGCGTCCCTTGGCATGTGGCTGCATCAGTGCCATCTCTGCCTCCGTCTCCACACGGACTTTGTGCGTGCGCGCGTGTTTGCTCGGCATTTCCCTGTGTCTGTGTCCTGCGTTGGTGGTATAGTGGTGAGCATAGCTGCCTTGCTGTGTCTGTGGCCAGATCCCCCTCTTGTAAGCTCACCTGTCATGGGGTCTAGAGCACCCCCTACTCCACTCAGAGTTCAACTTAACTCGAAGGTATCTGCAGAGACCCCGTTTCCAAATAAGGCCCCATTCTGAGATTCTGGGTGCCAGCGATTTTGGGGGGACACCACTCAGTCCAGCACACACTCTTCCAAGCACAAGGGACCAGCAGGCTCAGTCCCTCCTGCCATAGGTTACTCATGAAGCAGCGGGGGGGGGGGTGGTCTCGGGCTTGGCCTTCTTGCCCTCGGATGCGGCACAAAGTAATATTTGGTGCTAACTAGTGTACAGATTGATTATGGAAACATTATCAAGAGTTTACTATGTGCCTGTCACTTTGCTAGGCAGCGTGGAGGGTACGGCCGTGCATGAAACACAGCCCTTGGCCTCAGTGGGCTTTCAGTGTTTTCCCTAAGGAGCGTCACTTGGCGTTAATAGTGAAACTTCATAGCCGTGAGAAGCAGCATCTGAGGCAGTTCTTCCAATTACCAACATTTGCACTTGTTTCCCTGTAGCCACACCAAAAAATTGTTCTAAGTTAGTGCTTTTTTCAAAAGTGTCCATTCACATCATCAGAAATACAGAACGTTTCTTTGGAGCTAGTGGGCCCGTGGAAATAGCAGCTCTGAGCATGAAAGGCTGAGGCGCCATGAATTTCTGATTGGTCCTTTTGTCTCAAAATACCTGGGGGGAGACGGTGGGGAGGCAGTATTTCTAAACACAGTACAACGTTTTGAGAAATCCCACCCCTGCATTCTGTTCAAATACAAGGGAAAGGAAAGGTTACAAACCTGAAGTTCTGTAAGGGGAAAACTAGCCTCTGAAAAATGGCAAGAAACATCCCAGGGTAACGGCCTGTTGTTTTGGTAGTTAGTTCCCTGAATTCTTGCAGAGAGGCAGCAAGGAAATACACCTCGGCAGGACGTCTTTCGATGGTTAAGCTTCTTATGAAATTGAACGACCAGAAAACAAGTTAGTGCTAATTGCATCTCTTGATTAGACCCGAAGTCTTGGCCATTGCTCACAGCCCTGACCGTTCAGTCACAGCCAGAGCCACACGTCGGCACAAGTCCCATACGTCGGCACAAGTCCCATTCCTGTCCATTCTCCGTCTTGAGCTCTCTTTATAATAGGGCGTGGGCCCCGGCAAAGAGAGACGTGGGGACTTCAGTCGGGAAGCCTGGGGAGAGTCGGAGACGGGTCAGAGCCAGCCTGGCCGTACGACTCCAGGAAGTCACGGTGGCGCCTCCGCTCGTATCCGAGAGAAACTGGCATTAACAAGTGGGTGAGTGGGATATTTAAATGGTACAAAGTGAAGTAAAAACCTTACTTCCGAAGTCTGGGTGCTGGATTTTTTTGTGTTCCTTTAAATATTTTTGAACTTTATTCTGGGACACAATTAAATTACTTGGAAACGTTTGAGCCTTTTGGGTCTTGCGTCGTTAGGCAGGACCCACACCGAGCCTGGCTCAGGGCCAGCGTGGCCGCACTCCTGAGAGAGCAGCGTCTGAGTCCACTCCGTGCCCCGGGCGTCGTGAGCACGAGCTATTCCGCACCGTCTGTGAGCGCCGAGAGTTTTTCCGCCTGATCCTTCCAGGTGGTTCTTTCCTGGCCTCACGATCATGTGCTGGTCAGCGAGCAGCTGAGGCCGTGAGGTGGAGCGTGTGCAGGGCTCTGTGTGCCCGTTCTCTCTGGCTCCTTGCCCTGGGAGTTGTGTGCCTCAGCCTCCCCGGCTTCTCGGTGGCACGTGGTCATCAGGGAGATCATCGGGCGCCGCCCCGGCTCTCCTTCTGGGCGCTGCAGCCCGCCCAGGCTCTCTCCAGGCCGCGAGCTGGGGCAGTCCTGGGCCCACTCTGTTTGTTCCTCTTCACACGGGGTTCACTGCTCTGCGATGCTCGTCATCCGGTGTCTGAGAACCCTTGTTCTGTGTGTCCTGTCCAGGCTGGATGGGGACGGTGTGCCTGGTGGCCCCTGCTCTGTCTCGGGAGAAGCTGCGACAGCGTTTCCATCCTCGTGCACTTGGGGTCGTCCACACCACCGCGGTTCTTCGTCCTCTGTCCGGCTGCCTTGCTGTGGTTCTGCTCCGTGCTGCTTTGCACAAACCGCTTCTGAGCCCCGCCACGAAGACACGCGTGAGCCAGGCGTGGGGCTTCAGACAGAGCGAGGTGAGCAGAGACCGGCTCTGCCTTTGAAGGGCTCCGAGTTCAGCCTTGGCGGGGGGCAAAGAAACAAAAGTAAGGATTCAGGCAAACAACCAACCAAGCTAACAGCCTCTGTCTTGTAGAAGGCGCATTTGCAAAGTGAGAGAGCACGGGAAAAAGAGAAGGAGTGAAAAGTTCTGGGGGAGCAGGCGTGTCTGGGGGAGCAGGCGTGTCTGGGGGAGCAGGCATGCCAGGCATTCTAGAAGGAACTGCGGGTTCAGCAGCCGTCCAGACAAAAACCTAGGACGGCTGGACTGTGACCGTACCCATCACCCGTGGTGCTAGTGCTGACGTAACAACCATAGACTGGCCCACGAACACGTCCTCTCAGCGTCTGGAGGCGGAAGTCAAGGTGAGGGTGCCAGCTGGGCTGGCTTTGATAGGGACGTGTGAAAGCCGTCCGTTTTATGCTTCTGTCCTAGCTTCGGAGAGTCCTTGGCAGTCCTTGGCTTAGGAGCATTTCTCCCTGACCTCTGCCTTCTTCACAGCATCTTCACTGTGTGCATGTCTGTGTCTGGGTCCAAATGTCCCCTTTTTGTGAAGATACCAGTTATAGAGGATTGGGGCCCACCTCATGGTCTCATTTAAACCTGGTCACCTCTGTAAAGACCCTGTGTCCAGATAAGGTTATGAGGTCCTAGGAGTTATATTTTTGGGGTGGTGTGGAGATCAGTTCGACCCATAATGGCAATATGAGAAACGTTTGGGAAATAAAAGAAGGTGCGGGCATGTGGCTTTAGGTACAAGGCTGAGAAACACTGGGCTTGCAGTGAAGGCTCCAGAAGCCCCCGAGAGCTGAGAGCCTTTCAGCAGAAGAGTGACACAACCGCATCTGTGGTTTAGAGCACAGCCCTGTCCTGAGCTGACGGAACTGGAGCTGGGATGGCCGATCAGAAGCTACTTCTCTGCATAGACCCAGCACTCAGGGCCCAGACATGGGCAGCAGCTGTAGGAATAGAAAGCTGGACACTATCTTGAGAGACTTTAAAAGCGTGGTAGCCCATCGGATGAGTTCACTGTGGTATTAAAGTGTGTATCTTGGAGGCCAAAACCACAGTCAAGGCTTCCAGCGCTTCCCAGGGAGGGGGTGGGGGGCCTTAAAATACATCTCTCCACTGGGGGCATGAGGTGCACATCTCTCTACTGGCGGAATACTTGAGGGCGCATCTCTCCACAGGGGAGACCGTTGAAGCCGTATCTCTCCATCACGGGCATCTGTGGGCAAAACTGTTGGAAGCTATGGCTGGGGGTTCAGACGCAAGGTGACATCTAAGTTACTTCCTCCCAAGAGCACGCATGGAATCATGGTCCGTGATAAGTTTACTCAGAATTTGGGGTTTCACACATATTATTTCTTCTGCACTTGAAAATATTATGGACAATATAAACACTAGAAATACTTGTTAACCTAGTTGACTTTAAGATACCATTTTGTAAATTTTTCAGATTATTTAAATAGGCATTCATCTTCAGTATTTGGAAAAAGGTTTAGCTTCTATGAAAACTAGTCCCTAAACAAAGGGAAAATGCCAGGCACCGAAGTGCGCGGCTGAATTCGCTGGAACTCCAGGGAAGGCCCCGCCAGCAGAAGGTGCCCCTGTTCCAGAACTGCCCTCAAGACCGCCAGTGGCCTTCCGGAGACGCCCGCCGAGCAGGTGGTCTGCCCTGTCAGCCGGCCACCGGCCGATGGCCTCTCTTGCAGTGGGGCGGTGACGGCCCCCCCAACAGCCTTCAGGGAGTCGGGCGCGCTTTCTTCCGAACGTTGGCACGTGGCGGAGCTCAGCGTGGTTTGCTTCCAGCTCTGCCGATCGCGGAGCTCCCGTCCTGCGCATTGACAGTGACTAATGATGTCAGTAACGCAGTGCCCATCGAGGACTGCAGTAGCTCCGACAGCTTACCAGCACGTACAGCCGTCTCGTGATGAGCCTGGGATGTGGGACATTGGGCACAAGTCATGAGGAGAGGGGGAAGGTGCCAACAGCATCCCAAGCGGTTATAACTTTTGGCTAAATCAGGTGTTTTTCTCTAGGTTGTTAAGAGCATTAAGTGGCAACCTCAGACATAATAAAATAATCTCATTTCCCTTTTCAATTTTGAAATGAGAGTAGAAAATCCTTCTAGAGCACAAGACGTATAGTGAGAGGTCTTCACGCAGCTAGTCTCCCTCCGAGGGGCTGCCACGCAGAACCACGCCCAGGAAACATCCCTGCCCCCCGGGAGGCCTACGCCGACCACCGGTCCTTGTTCTGGGGAATGCTCTGACCCCCTTTCCAGAATGCAGGTGTCTGGAAAGGGCCAAGCGCCGAACTGTCATCACCATGGCTGCTACCTCGGCGTGGCGTGGCAGACTGGTTTTCAGCGTTCTCTGGGAACGGTGTGGGCGCAGACAGGTACGTTTTGTTGGGTGTGAGACTCCGGGAATCCTGGTCCCGTGGGAAAGGGAGACGGAGCGGAGCCTCCCAGAAGCCGGGAGGGAACTCGGGACGTGGGTGAAGGTGCGGCTGCTCCGTGCCGCCAAGGAAGGCTGTTCCGAATCACAGCGAGCCGGCGATTGCCACCCTCCTGTGACTTTACACACAGGACGTGGGAAGAGAGAGTGACAACGCAGGCTAGTGATAGCTCCTTGACCACGTCCAATTGCCTGGTTCACATGCGTATTCACTGATTCTTTTTCTGATTAAAAATTAGTTCTCGTTACCGAACATTTAGAGAACACAGAGGAACACCGTGAATAAATCGGGGGGCCTGGGTGGCTCAGTCAGTTCAGCGTCTGGCTCTGGATTTTGGCTCCAACCATGATCTTAGGATCCTGAGATCGAGCTCCATGTCGGGCTCTGCGCTGGGCGTGGAGCCTGCTTAAGATTCTGTCTCTCCGTCTGCCCCTCCACACAATCAGTCCGTCTATATAGATCATACATGTGACACATTATAGGTACACATCTTAAAGTCTAGAAAGATGGCTACCCAGTGGAGACCAGCAGCATGGACGTGACCTTTCAGAACAGCAGGCTGGGCAGCTGGAGGCTCCAGGTGACCCCTCTGTCCTCCGACACCGTCCACGGGCCTTGCTTCCCGACCTCTTTCTGTCCACTCCTGGCTGGGTATCCGGCTGGGTACGGGAGGCGTGGCCGCTGCCCCTTCTCCACATGCAAGGACAGAAGGCGAGCGGCTCTCCTCTGCTCCGTCCTGCGAGTGCTGTCCCCAGGCAGGACCATCCCGCGCACCAGCTAAGGGGAGCCCGGATGCGCACCACTCAGTGTCATTGCTACAGTGGCCGTTTAAAAAAATCCCAAGAAAAACTTCCTTAATTTCAAAAAAGTCCTATAAATTCTAAGTTTTCAGATATTTTTGTGGGAGTAAGGCACAGCAGAAATGACAAAAATGTTCTATTCTACTTCTCAAGGTACTTAATCAAAATAACTTCATCATCCTGACCGCCCTATAGGCCCTATGGAATACCAAACAGCACATTTCCACGAGCACCCTGTTTTAATCGTGGCCTGCTGGAGATGTCTTAAAGCAGTTTATCTGGAGGACGTCCCTGGAGGAGGCCAGGGCCGCTTGTCTGTCCCCAGCGACTCTCCCGCCAGAAGCATCGTTCGTGCGCCGCAGGTGCTGTGCGCTGCGGACCGGGGCCCTCTGGTGTGGAGGCCTGGGAAGCAGATCTCTTGCTTTACTGTCCGGCCTGGTTTCCTGCTGCCTGTTTCTCAGTACGAAGCTGCCCTTCTCAACACAACGCCAGCCCTAGCTGCAGTCCCAGAGCTCTGTGCTGGAAGCACTTCCGGAGTTCTAGTAGGATCTCCTCTTTCAGCTTGCTCCTTGTGCACCTGCGATACACGTTGGCCTTCCCCTGGAAAGGACGTTTGCGGTCTCCAGCGTCACGCGTCCGTGCTGCCCCAGCGAGCGCCTCGCTGGAGAGGGGCTGCGGGCTTCAGCACACCGGGCGTGAGACGCACCCCGATCCTCCCAGGTGCACGGTCTCCTGCGGCGGCAGAGGGGCAGCAAGGATCTTTCATTTCGTTATCGGATCCATCAGATCTGTCCATCAGATGCGATTAGGGAATGAGGTCACAGGTGCGGACTTGAGACTTTCGCTGGTGTCCCCAGCTGGTCCTTCGTTGGCTCTTTGCCCTCTCCAGGGCGGCAGGGTGTGGGGCTGCTCCTCCGCAGGGTCCCCTCCTCCCACGGCTGAAAGTCTTCCCGTCCAGGAGGATCGCGAGGCGCTATCTGCAGCCACCCAGAGGCTGGGGGTCAGTGTAGGGCTCCCAGCGGGTAAGGGACCGGCCAGCAACACCGGCCCGGAGCCCTGGGCAGCCTTACTGTCCATTCTCTGGACAAGCCCGCAGGGCTCTGGGGGCCTGTGGCTGGTGCTAGCGGGGTCTGGGGGGAGCTGCAGGCTGACCAGACATCGGGCTGAGAGCAACGAGACCCCTTCCAGAAACGGCTCTAGAAACCATACACGTGAGGGAAGGTGCTCGTCGCTTTGCCTTGCCCACGGCCCCCGGATCATGACCTGGCCTGTGAGGTGAGTCGGGCTGGGCGTGGCAGAAGCCGACCCGAGCACTGATGCCTCAGGGACCAGACTGTGTGGCAGCTGCATCCGGTTTCTGGAAGCCGCAGGGTGTGAGCTGTGGGGCTTCTGCTCTAGGAGTTATCTTCACATGTTCCCTTGCCTGGGCGTTGAGTCCCAGCGTCTCAGGAAACCGGCCGCGTCTCGCTTCTCACACCGCGGTGGAGCATGGCGTAACCCCCCCCCACCACCACCACCGGAGCTGTAGGCGGTCACCTCGGCCTCCGGTGGCTGAGGGTCCACTCCCGCTCTCACTAGCGGCCTCGCTTATGATGACGGCGACGATAAGATGACGCGCACACGCGCACTGCCACGGCAGCCCCGAGAAGCGTGTGGTTCAGGGCGTTCTGTTGGCGTGGCTGCAGCCGTCTCCGGCATCCGTCTCCAGAACTTTTCCATTATCCCAGACTGACCTTCTCGCTACCTTGTCTTATGAGTGACTTCTCGTCTTCGACCGCATCCTGCGAAGCAGTCGGCAGATCTCCGGAGAGCAGGACGGGAGGTCACAGGCCCCTGCAGGTGTGTCGTTCGCAGCGGGGGCTCCGGTGAATGCTGCGTGACTGTGGTGCGCGTCTTTGTACACGTCGCTTAGCCCTCGGCTCTCAGAGTCCCTGCGTGTCACACTCGGCCGCCGCTCCCAGGACACAGCTGACTGGTTCAGCACTGCGCCCCTGACCAACAAGGACTAGTTACAGTCACACACGCACATGGCAGTACTGTCACACGCGCAGTCCACACTAGCTCACACACTCACCCTCTCATACATGCATTTCTAATACCTTCTTCCTTCCGCCCACACGTACTCTCAGATACACACTATCTCACACTCGTGCTTTCTTCCGCTCACACTCACGGTTCCATTTTACAGACAGGCCTCACACACGCCCGCACCCTCACACTCTTACACATACGCACGCTATTTTACAAACTCTCACACACTTTATTTCACACACACTTGCTAACAGACTCTCACATTCTCACACACGCGACACACTCTCTCACATGAACACGCTTTCTCTTCCGCCTCTTCTCAGATCTCCTGTCCCTGCAGGTCTAGGGACCCCACAGCTTCTCTGGCAACATCACATCTCCCGTCACACATGGAAACGAGTCAGACTGTCCCACATCAAGCTAGTGTGGACTGCGCGTGTGACAGTGGTTGTGAGAATGTGTGAGACAGTGTCGGGAAACAGCATCATGTGTTCACGGTGAGAGAATGAGAGTGTGGACGTGGGAACGTTGTGAGAAGACGAGAGGTACCACCGTGTGTGTGTGTGAGAGCGTGTGGAAGTGCTGCGGGGCTGTGTGAAAAACGTGCGTGTGTGTGCAGGGGTCCATGAGAGCGCAGGAGAGGACTCGGAGCGACAGGGTGTGTGTGAGGGTGTGTGTGAGGGTGTGTGTGAAACTGGTTGTGAAAGTGTGCATGAATTGTGACTGTATGCTTGAAATATTTGGGAGGATGTGCGCATGGGATGGAGTGCGGATGTGTGAGACTGTGTGCATGCGTGTGTGTGTGATCATGGAAGACAATGTGAAAGTGAAATCTGTGAGCGCGTATTTGAGAGGGTGTTAGAGAGCAAGTGAAGAAAGTACAAGAATGTGTGTGAGAGCCTGAGAGTGCGGGAGCACGTGTGTGAGGGAGTGGTTGTGATTGTGTGTGGGAGCACGTGTGTGCGGGAGTTGTGAGAGCGGACATGATAATGTGTCAATACACGCGTGTGCAAGAGGATGCCTGTGGAAGTTGTGTGAGGGTGTTTGAGAGTGTGTGAGTGTGTTTGAATGTGAGATTGTGAGGGAGAACGCGTGTGAGTGAACATGTGTAGAATGTGTGTGAGTGTATGTGGGAGTGAGTTCATATGTGAACAAAGTGTAGCAATCGGCCATTTTTCTGCTACTTACCCCATTATTTCTTAATATCACCCCTTTTCACAGTTACGTTTTGTTTTCCCACGGTTTTGCCGCCACAGAACACGTTCGGGAGACTCGCGGACACCAGGACGCGGGCGAGTCCGGACGTCTTGGCTCTGTCTCGCCCAACAGCCGTTGGCCTGGGACTCTAACTCCAGATGTGAGGGTTTCCCCTCAGAACTGAGACTTGGGTCCATTTTTGGCTTTGCGAAGTCCAGTGATTTCTGACCCTCATAAGAGGGGCCTGGGCTCGTCCCTCTCTCTCCGCCGGGCAAGTCCCGGGGCCCGTCCTGAAGTCGCGTGGTCAGGACCTGACGCACGCACACGCGCTGGGTGGGGTCTGCCGGGTCTTCCCGTGTCCGACTTCATGTCCATGTTCTGCATTTCGGGGACGCTTCCTGGGGTTACCTTTTTTAAAATATTTTGCTCATTTTGAGAGAGAGAGGCAATGAGAGAGCGGGAGGAGAGGGACACGCAGACCCCTCGCTGAGCAGGGGCCAGCACTGGGCTCTGACCCCGGACCCTGGGATCGGGACCTGAGCTGAAGGCAGATGCTTAACCGACTGAGCCACGCAGGCACCACTCCTGGGGGGGGGGGGTCTGTCCTTTCTTTCCTTCCTTCCTTATTTCTTTCCTAAGATTTTACTTATTTGACAGACAGAGATCACAAGGAGGCAGAGAAGCAGGCAGAGAGGAGGTGGGGGAAGCAGGCTCCCCGCTGAGCAGACAGTCCATCCCAGGACCCTGGGATCATGACCTGAGCCAAAGGCAGAGGCTTAACAATTGAGACCCCAGGCGCCTCCTAGGGTTATTTCTTTTGTTATTTCCTCCTCCATGGTGTTGTGGGGTTTGTTTGTTCTTTCACTTCTACTTATCAGCAGTGGGACACCTTGAATTTATCTTCTATCTTCTATTTTTTTAATGTCTGTTTTCTCATTCTACTTCCTGGGAGATTTCTTCAGTTATATCCTTAATATTTCTATTGAGTTACGTTGTTTCTATTTTCTGTTTTCATTTCGAAGAGCTCTTATTCTCCCAAGTCCTATTACACGGCATCGAGCCCACGGGCGTGGGTAAAGTACCTTCTCCTACCTTTGCAAGGACGTGAGCATAGAAATATTTTTCAGGGTTTCTTATGCTCCCTGCTCTGTGCCCTCCTCCCTTTCCTCTGGGTTCTTGCTCTGTTTGGTCTCTGTCTCCCGTGCTGGACGGTCTCCCCAGATGGGTCGCAGCGGCTAGTGCGGTTGTCCACGCGGACATGCGTCCGTCCCGAGTGGAGAGCGAGTTAAAGCCGCTGGAGACTCCGAGGGTGACTGGGTGCTGCTCGCCTGAAGTAGCAGTCGGCAACCCTCTTCTGCAGAAGCGAAGGCCTCGGGAGCCACAGAGCCTCTGCCGCACTGATTCCGGCCGCGCTCTGCTGTGGCGCGGGGTGGCGGGAGAAGCCGCAGACAGCGCGAGAGCGGGAGGCGTCTGGTTGTGCTCCAGCGAAGCTTCCCGTACAGACGTGAGCCGAGCCGTGGCCGGGCTTGCTGGCTCCCGGCAGGGTGCCTCCCCCTTGTCCTCAGCTGTCCCTAGAGTCCTGGAGACCAGAGACTCTCCGAACCGGTTTCTCCAGTCCTCGGCGCCGGCGTGGGTGTGTTCGGCTGAGTCGTTGCTGGGACACAAGCCGAGGGAGCAGCGTGTTTGCAGGTTCCCCATCAGCCCCGCTCCCAGAGCCCACGGTGCCTCCAGACCCGTCGGCCCACGTCTGGGCCACCCCCGGGAAGCCAAGGTAGCGAAAGCCTCCTCCAGGCACGGAGTCAGGCGCCCCCAGCATCTGCTTCCACCTGCCTAGACGCGTCGCTGATGCATCCGGCCTGTTCGCTTTCCTCTTGCGCGTGTGTAACTGTTTCTCCCCTTCTGGTGATTTTGCTTCAACCTTGGAGGAGGCCAGAATGTCATGCGTGTCCACTGCCGTGTGTAAGGAACGTCCTCCTGGGCAGTCTTGACGTGTTGGCAAAGGTCATGGGGAGAATGAAGTCAGGGGAAGAAAAATCTAAAAAAAAGAACAAAGGGGAAGAAGAGAGGATGAAGGCCAGGAAGTCGAACCTCTGACGTCGGGGTTTATTTCCACTAACCACAGAGCAGTGACACGTGGAGGCCTCTCTTACTCGAGTCTTCATTTTCTCAATGTTAAGAAGAATAATAATAATAGCCCAGAAGAAATAAAATAATAAACATTGGGGAGAGGTCCGCTTTGCCTTAGAAACTGGATCCGAAACACAGAGAAGGTTCTCCCACCCCCTTCTCCATGCTTGCGTTCAGAGGAAGCCGGAGAAATCGCAGTAAATACGAACCGCGACTTCCACGGACCGTCGCTCCCGACGCCAGGGTTCTTTCTGACGACCCCGCAGGCTTTTCTCCTTCCCGCAGGACATTTCAGGGCAGGAGCCACACTGGGATCACGCGTAAAGGGATCATCGCTTCGGGACGACGTAGGTGTTGTGCAGTCAGTGCGGCCGTGCCGAAGGGTGCGGGGCTGCTGTCTGAGAGGCTCCCGAATCGGGAGGTGATGTCACTGGGACTAAATTTATGCGGCTAATGTCCTGGGGCTGTCTCAGAATTAAATAGTCGAGTCCCGACGTGCTATTCTTTAGAGCAAGAAGAGAAAAACAGTAATGTTCCCCAAACAAAGGCAGCACAGCACACCCCCCATCTCCTTTCATTCATCACACGCACATGCAGGTGCACACACACGCGCACGCACACGCAGCTATGCACACGCAGCTATGCACACGCACACGCAGACATAACCCCGCCTCGCTCATGGCTGCACAGTTTCCGCTGGTTTTCACAACGCCAGACCCTCTCCTCACGCACGTGTCAGCCTCGCCGTCTCCCTCCACTCGGTCCCGGTGCTTCCTCCGCGAGGCGCGTCTTGCTGACTTGCTGGTTGCTGCTGCTCCGCGTCCGTCCACAGCACGTGAGCTGCTCGCTGGTGGGGTCGTGGCTGCTGGCTCGCGAATTTCTCCCGGCACCTGGAGTCACGCTGGCACCGGCAGGTAGTCGGCGTGCGGCCGTGGGACGGCTCGCCAGGGAGCAGAGCCGAAATGGTGCCTCTTCGGACGGGGCCGCCCTGCTCCTGGCGCACAGATGCCGATGCCGGCCCTGTCCTCCTGCCGAGCCCTGAGCTTAGTACACGTGGATTCACCTTCAAGCATGAAGTATCAGAAAACAGTGGAATTATTTTCGTAGTAATGAATTCACGGAGGATACCACTTGTTTATTATGTTTATATTCTTTACATTTTGTTCTAAAGGGTGTTTTATCTGTCAACCAGTTGATGCTATACTAACAGCCAAATAAAGTGAAAGGTGTGTTTCGTCCTTCATCTCACGTGTAAGTCCTGTAGGATGGTGAGCATCTCTGTACCAGAGCATCTCTGTCCTCTATCCAAGGGTGACACGGCACCAGCAGAGCCCCCTGCCCAGCAGGACCCCCCCACACACACACATTTTCCACCATCCTGGCGACCGCGTATCCAACAGCAGCCAGTGGCACTGCTTTCGCCCTCAGACTCCCCAGCAGTAACCGAGTCACAGAGGAGGAACATCACACCAGCGCAGGCAACAATTGCACAGGCCACCGGAGGGGCTGCGAGCGGGGACTGAGTGCACCCGAGGTGGCTGAGACGGAAGGTTCCGGTGGGCGTGAACCTGGACCCGAATCTGCTAACACAAGGCAGAAGAGCCCAACAGCCCACGTGTCGGCACATGGTCGGGGCCAGATGCCCGGAGACGCACAGAAACCAAAGCAGCGGCGTTTATGCGGACCCCCAGGAGGAAAGCTGCGTCCAGAAGCCAGGGAGGGACCTTACACATACAGGCAGAAGTGGGCAAGTGCCCGTGATCCCGCTGGGGAAGACACAGCAGATCAGTGCACGTGAGGTCGGGAAGAGCTGATTTCTGGTCCTCTCTGCTGCTGTTTAAACTCGCTTGGGAGAGAGGATGGAGTATTGAAATACATCTGGAACCGGACAGATGCTGAAGCCCCCCGTGCCAGCCGATCTGAGTTCTGGAGGGCGAACGGCCACCAAACACCTCCGAGACGCCTATAGTAAGTCAGAAAGGTCAGCGTGAGCCCTGATGAGCCTGTTCAAGGGGAGGGCGTGACACACGGAGTCTTGGGTCAAGTCAGAGCCTCTTCCTTTCGGCATGTTCCGGGGAGAGCCCATGGTCCGTGTGCCCTGGCCTGACTGTTCTCATCTGTCGTACTTCCGGCGGGGTCGACTGGGAAGGTTCTGGAGAAGGGCTGCCCTTCGTGGTCTGCCGCGTACACCCCTGCCCTCCTCCTGCGTCCCGCACCGCAGAGCCCCTCCGGCGCTGCCAGCACCGGGCGTCAGCCGTGGAGACAGACTCTTACTCAGGGCTGGACCCGCATCACTGCAGAAAACCGCTTTCCTTGCTCTTCTGTGCCGTGACGTGGGGGAGGTGAGATGAGAGAGTGACCGGAGAGTGACCGGGCAGGGCATCGGACGTGGTGGGGCGGGAGGGCCAGGCCCGGGCACGGCGGTGCGGCAGCCCCACACCCGGGCTTCCCGCAGAGCTTCAGTCTTCAATCTCTCCCCCAGGGAACACCCCTCGTTTCTACTTGAAAATCAACACGTTTTAACCAAATATCTCTTTAATAGGACATTATAAAGTGATTGGGAAAGAAATGAAAATTTCTGCCTCTCTCTTTTAAAAGGGATCGTATGCTGGCCTCCAAAGAGGGCGAGATGTTTCTCACCGGCGGTTCCAAGCTTCCTTTCTCTCGTGTTCTCGTCCGTGCGTAATCGGCCCGCCCCTTCCCGCGGTGGCCGGCGCCTGTTGCTGACTGTTAACGGAGACTGCGGGTCAGCTGCGTGGGGAAAGCCACCTCTAAGGTATCTTTCTATCTGCACAAAGTCTGACTTCAGGGAGATGAGTGACTCATCGATGTGGTTACTGTGCACAAACTGGTTTTCTCTGGACGTGACACTGGCACATTGTGCACGGAGTCCAAGAGGAAATTGCTTGTGATTTGGAGATGAAAATGCAGGACAGGCTTCCAAGCCGGCCGTCGCGAAAGCGCGTGATGAATCTGAAACCGCTCACAATAGAGCTCATTCACACTAGACGGCAACTGAAATGTCAAATAACCCGTAAGCACAGTGTGTAGCTTGTTAATCGCTGCAGAAGTCCTCACGCTCTTTGTGCGGCGAAGACAGACTCGGCACAGGGCGGGGTGAGAAGGGAGGCCCCAGCCTGCCGCGGGCGCCCCGGGCACCCCGAGCGAGCACTGGCCGCGCACTTCTGGGGCAGGGCTGAGTGAGGGAAGGGGCCCAGCATCCCCACGGTTTACAGATGCTCCAGCGAGTTCCCTGCCAGGACGACGGAGTTCGAATGGATTAGTTAATCGCTCAGCCACGTTCCTGGAGGTCAGTACGTAAAATACTCTCACAGACCAATAAGAAAAAGGCAGCTCAGTAACTCCACTCCGAAACAGAAACGTCACAGATCGGAACAAGTGTTCCCGAAAGCAGGAGTTGACAAGGCCGGCCAAGAAATGGGAAATGCCCAGTCGCAGGCGCCAAGGAAACGCAAAAACCAAAACACGGTAATACAGGCCCATTTGGGCTCCGAAGGTAGGGGGCTTTTCCCGCTGGGTGATAACACCCAAGGACCTCGAAGGTCTGCGAGGCCGTGGGGTGCGGGCGGGAGCAGGTGCAGGCCGCTGTCTGGAATGGGTTCATGCTCGGGGCGCCGGTGCCCCGGGCTCCCACAGTATCGTGTGCGTGCTCGTGCGGCTCAGCCCCATCACCGCACGTTCCGCAAGATGAGGACCGAGGGAGAACCCAAGTGTTGGGGCATCTGCCTTCTGCCCGGGTCATGATCAGGGGTCCTGGGATCAGACCCCGCGGGCTCCGCTCAGTGAGGAGGGTTTGGTTTCTCCTCTAACCGCCACCCCTGCCTGCTGGTGCTCACTCTCTCTCTCAAAAATAAATAAAATCTTAAAAAAAAAAAGGTAGAACCCAATTATTCGATGACAGGCAGGCACAGAAGTGGCTGGCCGTCCTCACGCTCCCCTTCCTCCCAGGGTGATAGGACTTGGACATGTTTATTTTTGCTTATTGGATTCATGTGCACCAAACCGACATCATTGGGATCCCGGGTTCATGAAACATTGTCATGGTCAGCCCCCGCGTGGGCGTTTTGATGGATTTGTGTGTCTGTAACCTCACGATCCGTGCCTGTGAGCCCCCGGCCAGCGCGAAAGCTAGACGCTTGATGGTAACGCCTCCGCTTACTGCCTGCATAACCCCTCCAGAGGGGCCTGGCTTGTCCTCTCCAGTGTTTCTCTTGGCATCACATGGTACCGGAGTACATACGTGTGTGTATACCCCGGGAAGCAGGTTTCTAACCGGACGTCCACCTTGTGGGGACAGGTAGCGTGCTGCATGTCATCTCTGACACCTGTTTTGCATATTGGTGTCCCTGCTCCATTTGACCACCTCTGCTCTGCGACTATCATATGCTAATTCATGTTCCCATCTGTGATTGTGTGCAAAGTTTCCAGGTGTTCCCTCCTGAGAACAGAGCTGCCGTTCAAGAACGTGTGTGACGGTCCCACAGACGCCCAGTGGTGTACGTTTGCGGTCTTCTCTGTGGTGTTGGTTTTCTGGGGCTGACACAGTGGGGTGGTGTCGAAACAGCAGGACCCGTTCTCTCAGCGTCCGGAGGGCAGAAGCCTGAAGTCAAGGCCGGGCTCTGCTCTCGGGGAGGAATCTTCCCTGCCTCTCTCGCTTCTGGTGGTTCCTGGTGATCCGTGATCCCATTTATAGTACAAGTCTGAAAAAATTTTAAATTAAAAACATTTTAGAGATGGAAAACAGATTGTCAGGGTTAAAGCTGGAGGTCGGGAAGGTGGGTGGGCTCTAAAGGGGTTGTCGGTGTCCACAGCAGCAACGCCCACAGATAGCCCAACTGTGGAGAGAGCCCAGGTGTCCATCAGCAGACGAATGGATAAAGCAGATGTGGTGCACACAACGGACTATTACGCAGCATCAAAAAGAGCAAAATCTTGCCATTTGCACCGACGTGGCTGGAACTGGAGGGTACAATGCTAAGTGACACAGGTCAGCCAAAGAAAGACAAATATATTATTTCACTCATAAGTGGAATTTAAAAAACAGACGAACACGGGGGAGGGGGCGACAATCAGAGAGGCAGACCAACGGTGAGAGACTCTTCAACTCTAGAGAACAAACTGGGGGTCGCTGCAGGGAGGCGGGGGGCTCGGGCATTAGGAGGGCACTGTGGTGAGCACCGCGTGTCACAGATACGCGGTAAGACACTAAAGTCTGCGCCTGACGCCAAATCGACCGTATCTGTTAACTAACTAGAACTTAAATAAAACATTGAAATTATAAAAAGGTTGTCACGGAAGTCTTCAGGGTCCTGACTGTGGCTACACAAGCCATCAGACCATGAAAGGGCAGAGAACCTCGCTCCCTGCCCCCCCAATGTAAGTGACTCGTAACTGTGGGCTCGTTGTCACTGCGCCTGGCTTGTGCCCTCTGCCCACAGCCCTTCAGCATGTGGCACTGCTCTCCAGATGACGGGTGTCGAGTCTCTCAAATTTAGCTGCCCAGGACAACTGCTCACGGAGATGATGACTTCCAGGGACCCCAAGTTCAACACGAGCCAAACACACCGGCCAGACTTGGCGACAACCCGTCCAAACACTGTTTTCCAAAGCAGCATAAACAGACCTCAGCTTCACCTTAGTCCCACAAATATTTGTGACGCGCCTCCACGTTACGTCGGCATACTGCTGCAGGGAGGCGCGAGGGGGGCTTCAGGTGTGCCTGGTCCCCGGCCACTGGTGACCCAGGGACACGTGGGCTTCGAGCATGGTCTCAGACTGGGAGTGTGCGGGCAGATGCTGCTCCGTGAGACGGAGCACACGGTCTGCGTCCTATAGGGCAGGCACTGCCAGTGCTTCCGTAGATGTTCCGAGGCGCTCTCTTGACCTCATGGGTCAGCTATTAGCCCTTGGTCTCCAGCTGACGAAATAAAGTCTGCGAGTGGCCGTGCAGCTTGTCCACCGTCGTGCGCAGCTAGTAAGCAGCTGAGCCCATGCACGCGTACAAACCAGGTGTCCCGAACCCTGGGTTGGCGTTGGCAGCCTCTCCCCGGCTGCTTCCTGGAGCTTGGAGCAGCCTCAGCCCCGGAAGCATTGTGCTCCCCCCGGCAGGGTCCGCAGGGCTGCCCTTCCCCGCAGGCTTGTCCCCTCTCCCTGCAGTCGGGCTGCCTGTCCAGCTCCTTCTCTTGGGTGAAGCTGCTGGGTGCGGGGAAGTAGTGTCGCCGGGGGAGGGAGAAGCCTGGACGCTAGGCCAGTGGCTGCCGGATGCCCGGGGCCCCGTTCTGTTGTTATGGGGGGACTTTATTTTATTTTTTTTTTAAGATTTTATTTATTTACTCCACAGAAAGAGATCACAAGTAGGCAGAGAGTCAGGCAGAGAGACAGGAGGAAGCAGGCTCCCTGCTGAGCAGAGTCCGATGCGGGGCTCGATCCCAGGACTCTGGGACCATGACCGGAGCTGAAGGCAGAGGCTGAACCCACTGAGCCCCCCAGGCGCCCTGGGGGACTTTATTTTTATTTCTGGGTTCGAAATCGCGTTTCAGACGCCCATCGTCACCGAGGGAGAACATGCTGGGTCTATGACAAGGTACAGTTCTTGCCAAGCTTTACTTGGTTAAAATCCACCCGGAAATATTAGGGTAGAAATGGCCCTTTGGACTTTCTTTCCATCAGGCGGGCAGGTGGTTCTGAGATGCATTTCATTATGCCCATCAGAAGGTCCCCGGCCGGGGGCACGGTGGCCCCAACTGGGGAATACGTGGCCCTGGGCTTCCGTCCCGACCCGCGTCCCGTACAGTGTCACGGCAGACCCGACACCCGTACAGAAGCCCGTGCGGCAGACTCTGCTCTTGGCTGAACCAGGCTAAGACGCCTGCCTCCCAAATGCTCGTTATACAGACGAGGAGGGCGTGAGAGAAGGACCCCTCCCGTGCTCCGTGGGCGGAGGGAAACCAGTTCCGGCATTTTCTTCTCCAGGTCTTGTTTGGAGTTTCTACAACTGTGAAATAGCACGTCGCGCCAGACTTTGGCTTTCTCCTCTTGCCTCCAGAGACACGGTCAGCGGCTGACGGGCAGGTCCCACGGAGAGAGGAGCAGGCGGCAGCCGGGAGCCCAGGGCTCCGGGACTCGGCGCAGCAGGTGGCTTGGTGCGGAGCCTGGTGTTTGCTGGAGGGTCTGGAGGGCGTGACAGTGGCCGCCTCGCCTGGAGGCTGTCACGCGGCCATAAATCCTGTGTCCACCGCGGACAGCTCACAGCAGCCTCTGGGAGGACTCTGCTTGTTCCCCAGACAAGAGATGGGGCAAGGGGAGTCTTCAGCCCTTGGCCTCCCCAGCGCCCGGAGCGGGTGGGTCCGGCTCCCCGTGCTGGGGTTTGGACGAAGCTTGGACTTGCGACGCTGACTGTCCCAGCATGATGGCAGCTGTCACGTTTGAGACGAAATTTCTGCGGGAGGTTTTGCGCTGGGTTTTGTGTGTCTTGTTTCCGCTGCTGAGCGTGGAGCTCAGTGCCACATGGTGCTCCGCAGGGAGCCGTCCAGTGAGGTCGGACGCGTCGAGAGCTCCAGCCCCAACCGCACTGCTCCTTTCGGGGCTCGGCCGAGGTGAAGCTATGGCTTCCTTCCTGCTGTGGCCGCCCCTCAGACCCGGCCTGCTCTGCCCGCAGCCTCCCCCACGCCGCGTTTCCTGTGTCTTCTAGGTAAGCGTCCAGAAGCCACGGAATCATGAAAGTGTCCGACTCGGGGCGCCTGGCTGGCTTAGTCCTTAAGCCTCTGCCTTCAGCTCAGGTCGTGATCGCTGGTTCCTGGTATCGAGTCCAATGTCGGGCTCCTTGCTCAGTGGGGAGCCTGCTTCTCCCTCTCCCTCTGCCTGCCCCTCTGCCTGCTTGTGCTCTGTCAACTAAATACATAAAATCTTAAGAAAAAAAAAAAGTGTCTGTGCTAAAGAGAACCTGAGCTGTTGCTTCCTTTAGATCTATCAGCTGAGCCTCAGGGAAGTTAAGAAACTCAACACGCAAGTAAATGATGAACGGCCGTGAGAGCTCTGGCCTCCTGCCGGAAGGATGCTTCTGTCTCCATGCTGTCCCCGTTCCAAGTCTCCTGGAAGTTCCACGGTGTTTGCTACTCATCAACTGAAGTTAAAACTTACCTGTGCATAGGCAGCGCGGCTGACACGGCAGGACCTACCGCTAAGAGCAGTGATCACGGTTAGCTGCTGTGAGGGAGGGGTTGTTAGTGCTCTTCCTCTGCCCCAGTTTTACCTGTTGACCACCCCCCACCCCCGGCCCCATCCAGGGTGATGGTAATAGGAGCTGGGCCTTTGGGAGTGATAAGGTCATGAAGGTGGAGCCCTCAGGAGTGCTCTGAAAAGAGGCCCCTTTCACCGGTGAGGACACGTGGTGAGAAGACAGCCGTCCGCGGCTCAGAGGAGTGCCCACCCCAGAACCTGACCACGCGGTCCCCTTGATCTTGGACGAACAGCCTCCAGACGGTGAGAGACCAGGTTCTGTTGTGTGTCAGGCACCCAGACTGGGGTACTTTGTTACAGCAGCCTGAATAGGCTGAAACAGCTATCCAGAAATTTTTGAAATAAATAGAATGTAAATGTGCATGTGAGTGAGTTCCCAAGGCATATGGTGTTGGACAGATGTTGGTATGTGTTAAGCCTCAAGCATGGTGGGTCCCAGTAGTCCACCAGTTCTAAAATAGTGATGTCTAATCAAGTCTGTGAGCAGTGAGTTTCCAAGACGCTCTTACAGTTACTTGCTTTAATTATATGAGCATGGAAATGCGTCGCTATTGTTGGAACTGGCTCTTTCCCCTCAATCCGAAGATTTAAGTAATATTTCCCAAAATGTTGGACGCATACCACAGACAGTGTAGGAGGTGATTTTAAGTGACAGCCCAACAAATATGTTTCATTTACACATCTGTGCATTTATTTCATTTGTATTAAAATATATAGCAAAACACATAAAGCACTGGTACCCAAAATACACAAAGTTGAAACTCAACAACAAGCAAACGACTCAATTACAAAAATGGGCAAAGACCTGAACAAGCATCTCCCCATAGACACACAGATGGGAAATAAGCTGATGGGAAGATGCTCTCCACCATCTGTCAGCGGGGAGATGCGAATTAGAAACCGTGCTGAGACACCACTACAGACCCACCAGAAGGGCCAGACCTCTGCGGTTGTCCACATGCTGAGGACACCACGCTCGGTGCCAGAGGAGGGGGGCGGGCCGCGGGAACTCGCACTCCCTGCCCCAAGAGCGCTCTCTGGGATTTTTACAAAAGCTAAACACTCACCACACCATCCAGCAGTCCTACTCTTGCTATCTACCCACAGGGTCTGAAGACGATGTCCACAAAAACACCCGCACACAGACGTTTATAGCAGGTTTCCACATTATCGCCTAAGCCTGGAAGTAACCGAGCCGTCCTTCGCAGGTGATGGGTAAATAAACTGGGGTCCTTCCAGACCAGGGGATATTACTCAGTCCTAATAAGAAAGGAGCCACCAAGCGAAGTGAAGTGAAGTGAAAGCAGCCGGCCAGAAACGGCGGGAACCGTGTGAGTCCCGCTCTCTGATGTCCTGGGAGAAGCAGAGCCATGGAGACCTCGATCAGTCACTGCCTGGGGTTCAAGAGTGGAGGAGGGAGGAGGGCGGATAGGCGATGCACAGAGAAATTTGGGGGCTCTGCAGCTCTTCCCTGTACTGTAGCGGTGGATGCGTGAGTGGCACGTGCGAGACCCACAGAACCAGGAGTCAACCTCCTGCATGCACACGAGGCGCGCGATTTACTTACCACTAATGTGTCCATATCGGTTCGTCCTCGAGATAAATGCACCAACAGAAGCAAGATGCCATTACCAGGAGAGACCGTACTGCACGAACTCTGCACCAGCTGCTCCACTTTCCTGGAAAGCTAAAGCTGCAGGAGGAATCTGTCCATTGAGAGCCTGCTCTGCGCTGTGGTTCGGGAAGCAGAGGTTACCTGCTGTTACAAGAGCCAGGGAGCCCCGGCAATGACCGGCTCCAGTGGCCTCACCCCGAGGAGGACGTGCTGCTGGCAGGACCTACCACCAGATGGCGCTCCCGCCCTCCCTCCTTCCTCTCCTCTCCCTGCCTCTGTGTGTGAACCCGCGTCCCTGCATCTAGTGACATGATGTGGAGCCCAGCCCTGTTCTTTTGGATCAGCAGTGACCCCTGCCCGGGGGAGTAGGGTGCGCAGGAGGGGGCACTGACTGACATTAGCCCAGAGCAGCCCTTCCGCACCTCGTGGGGTCCGGGCACAGGGAGAGCCGTGGTGACTGCACCGTGTCCGTGTGCTGGGTGACCTTGCGAAGCCACTCTGGCAGCCGCGAGCCTGGGACCCTCCCACACACAGTGAAGCGAGCAGAGTCCCACCTGCGAGCTCTTAACCCCCCTGGGCCCCCTTTCCCGCCTGCAGCCCCGGACCTCACCCCGCGTCCAGGTGGGTTTTCCCGGTGGCTCCCCGGGATGGAGTCCCGTCCCCAGCCTGGCCCCTGGCTGTGGGATGAACCACGCTCCTCCAGAGACCTTTCGCACCCAGACCACTCTCCCCTCCCCGTGTGGACCCTGAGTCTGAAGGGCCCTGGTGCTTCCTACAGATCCCCCTGTCTGAACAAAGGGATTAAACTCCCAAAATCTGGTTGGGAAAAGCAGCCCCTCAGATAACCAAAGCGATGGTGGGGAGGAGTTTGGCTGCAGGACGGAGGTCGCCTCATCCGGCCCGGGTCGGGAGGGATGCTGGGTCTGACGGAAGCACGAGTGGCCACGAGCGTCACGACCGTGGGGGACACAGATGGCAGAGGGACGGAAGCCAGGGAAGGCTCTTGAGGGGAGTCAGAAAGGATCCGGATGTCATGATGGAAACATGTGAAACCTCCCTGGGTTGGGGAAAAGGCTGGTACATGAAATCACAATCAAATTAAAACTTGGATTTTGTGATAAAATATTAGTATCTGTCTCATAAAATACCTGTATTTATCAATAAAATAATATTCAGAATATACAAAGTTACAGTAAATCAGTGAAAATATAGAAAACTGAATTTTTAAAATAGGCAAAAACAAAAACAGGCAAATCACTGAGGCGGAGAAGCAAACAAGAGGTTCAGCCTCACGAGAAACGAAGAAAACCCAAAACCTCACAGGTCAGCAAAAATTGAGAGGCCTGGTAGTACTCCAAGGGCCGCGGACAGAGAGCACCAGGGATTTTCAGACACTGCAGGTGAGAATGTACATGCTTGTGCTCATGTTAGAAAATCACGTTAAACCGCAGCAAGTCCGCTCCTACAACCCAGGACATTTATATCCACAGGGAGACATGCAGAGGGACGTTTGGAGCAGTAACACTTGTAGTAGCAAAAAAAAAAAAAAAAAAAAAATCAAAAGTAGCCTAAATTTCATCGGCATAAGAGATTAAGAAAATCGCAGTTTGGTCATACAGTGGAACGGTTGCGGCCGAGAAGGTGAAGACAGCGCGTACCGTCCCCGTAGGGGACGGGGACGCAGATGCCCACGTGGATGGGGTCGCCAGCACTTGTGCGAAGTGGGAGGAACAGCCCTGCTCACAGCTTCCAGACGCGGACAGAGCAAGCACCTGAAGGTGAGCTCCGGGTCTGGGGGCGACTGCCCGGAGGGGCACCTGGGGCACAGGGAGCCCACGCAGGGCTGCTCCCACAGCTGGGAGGGCGCATGGCTCCACCCCTGGGCGTGTCCCCTGCAGTTGTGCCACACAGAGGCCCTGAGGACACGGGTCTCCGGCCTGGGATGCCTGGGCCGGTGCGGCGACGAGTGTGCGGTGTCGGGAGCAGTACTTACACGCTTCCGTGCGGTTTAGCATCGCATAATACACTCACAAATCCAGGGTGCAGGGATTGACATTGCCTCAGAACGGTTTAGCTTAGGAGTGAAAAGGTCAGGTTTGGATTTCGGAATGCCCACTTGGTTGGCGGGTGAAACGGAGAGGCGTGTGTGAAACGCAGGCCAACTGGGGGCCTAGCCAGAGCTTGGGACGACGCAGGGGAAGCTCTGGCAGCCGGGCTGGGGAAGGGGGTGGGGCGGAGGTTAGTGGAACGTGGTGCAGAGCTACAAAGCAAGCCCCGGACACCTCTGCTGAGACAGCGGGGACCAGCACGAGAAAGCCAGCAAGCTGCGTCCAGGCGCCCAGATTAACCGACATGCGAGCTTGGCGGGAGGAAGGCCGGTCCGGGTTGGGTGAGATGGCTTCGGAGCGACGCCGGCACGTGGCTATGGGAAGACCAAGCAGGTGCCGGAGGGGCTCCGCTCACCGGGAGGGGCCGGAGGCACAGCCCGAGCAGCTCGAGAAGCGGAGAGTGTTGTAAGACGGGCGTCCGCTGCGACACCAGCCGGACTGTGGGGAGCAGCCCAGGGCCAGGTGCAGCTGCGGGCGGTGGGGGTGAGCTGAGCGGGTCACTGGCCGCCCAGCCACCAGGAGTCAGGGAGAGCAGGGCAGCGGATGGAGACAGCAGAGTCGTGGGGGCCTGACCTGGGTGCCCTAAGGAGTTCTGGAGGACCGAAGGGAAGACCGGGTGAAAGTGGTGTGAGAAGGCCCCTCGCAAGTTCTGCAGGGAAGGGAGCAGTCACGGGGAGCCGCGCTCCGCAAGTGTGAGCGGTGAGTGGGCGTGGAGGTCCTCGTGGAGAGCAGGAGAGGGACAGGAAGGGTCAGCGGTGGCGGGGCTTTGGAACGTGCCCCTTTCCTCTATCACTCAGCCCTGGGGGCACCTTCCTGGGCAGTGGGCTGGCTGTGTTTAGGATTCTACAGGAATGGGGTGGGGTGTGGTCCCCTCTTTCGGCGTGGCTGCCTCTGTGCACTTGACCTCCCCAGAGAAGGGTGCAGGCCTCACCGAGCTGTGGAAATGAAGCCAGGGCTGCCGGTGACTTGTTGGCCCATGTCTGTTTTTATTACAGCAAGCGTGACCCACAGGCAGGCGGGGAGCCCTGGTGATGTACAAGTTCAGGACCCCCAACCACTGTCCCAACACGCTCTTCCTACAAAGAAATAGCGTCCGAAGTTTCCAGGTTGAAGTGCAGAGCATGACAGGGCATTAAAACCACGAGAGCTTCGGGCTCAGCTTTTGCCACTTGAGACCTAGAAGGGTGACGTGGTCTTCCCGGGGTGGCAGAGCCTGGCCTCTGGAGCGAAAAGCTTACTGTCGGCCACCGCGAGGGTTCTGCGGGATACAACGTGCAGCATGTGCGGAGGCTTCGCACAGCGCCCGCCACACTGCGTGGACCGTAGGTGGCTCCCACGAGCTGAGTGTGTGTGAAGAGCCGGAGATCGCACGCATCTTGCTCCATCCGCTGGGCAGGTGAGGCCGGGCTTGTGTGAGGGTCGGTGGCTGGGAGGGAGGTTCTCGAGCTCAAGCGCCCGCTGCGGAACCACCTTCCTCCGGGGATCCACGGGCCGGCGGTCACTTGTGCGGCACAGGTATTTCTGCGTGAGTGAAGGACAGACGATGACAGAAGGTGCCGAGGGCCACAGGGACGGGGCTGCGGTGGCCCAGATCGCAGGGACCGTGCTCGGCTGCTCTGCTGTTTCTCACCATCAGCCCCGGGCCCCAGCTTCCTCGGGGGCCTCAAGCTGGATTACACGTATCAGGTGACAACACGGTCAAGCGGTTCACAGAAAGGGAGAAAAGAAGTACCTCTGGGAAGACTGCGCCATCAGAATGCCCCCACACTGAATTTAAATGACCCATTCTCCCTATTATTAGGGCTATAGGCAGATTTTCTTCAGAATTTTGATGTTTTGCCTACTCTTTCTGTAGCATTTCAGGACTGAATCTATGCATACAGCTTTGGAGAGCAGACACGGTACCTCTGTAACAAGTCGTCTTTGGCATAAAGAAGCTAAAATCCGCATTCTCTTTCCAATGCCACTTTAACTTTCTGGTACACGAACCCCTCGCGTCCCCGTGTTTTTCCGCTCACTACTTTGGTAGATACAGGAGTGCAAGAGCTTGTCTTTCACGTGTCCTTGAGGAGGGAGCCACGCGCCTGGCTGTAGTGGGCACCGGCAAGTGGTTGAGAAGGCAGACGACACACGCAAGGTGGACACGCAAACCGAAGCCGTCTCTTGCGTGTCCCACGCGGGACTTGTCGTCACTGGGTCGTTCTGCCCTCTGGTGGTTTTTAGAGCCCGTCCCTGATGGCGACTTCCCTCCATCACCGCCCGTGGGCATGTCCCGTTTCCTCATGAAGCCTCATTCTTTCCCTATTATTCAAGACATTCGCACATCATTTGCTTTCTTTTTTTTTTAAAAGATATTTATTTATTTATTTGACAGAGAGAGAGAGCACAAGTAGGCAGAGAGGCAAGCAGAGAGAGAGAGGAGAAAGCAGGCTCCCCGCCGAGCAGAGAGCCCAATGTGGGACTCGATCCCAGGACCCTGAGATCATGACCTGAGCCTAAGTCAGCAGCTTAACCCACTGAGCCACCCAGGTGCCCCCATCATTTGCTTTCTAATTTGAATGAACATCACTCCTTCTTTCCTATCAGTTGATTGTGCTTTCTAAAATCCCGCTGGGGACATCGTGCCCCCCGAGCCCCCCGTCAGTTCTGCCAGTCCTCACACCCCCTTCCATGCGGACTGTGCCCAGCTTCTTGGGCTCCTGCCTGCTTCTGAGAGAGTCACGAGTCGGAACCGACTGGCATCACTATGAGTTCCGGCTTGGACTCAGCAAATTCATTGCTTCCTCGTGTCTTCATATGAGAGTGCTGTGGCTTCACTTATCATGTTATTTCCATGTTCTCTGGTGTCAAACTAAGTCAGTTTATTTCTGGAACTACCCCAGGCGGCTTCAGCAGCAGGTGGACTACAGAGTCTAGTTCAGTACACAACCTGTGCATTAAGCAACTGGAGGGGAGTTAAATTCGTATTCCCAGACCTTAGTTTCTCAGACTACAAGATGGACACTTCGATTTGCTCATCTGCTGTAGGAAAGGGGATACAGTTTCTGGAGACTTGGAGACGTGCTTTCCAATCTGAACTCCAGGACTGCCCATAACTAGGCAAGTTATTTAACCTCTTTTGATAAACTTGTAAAATAGTCCTGGGGTATCTAACAGAGATTAAACGTGTGAATGTGCCTGGCCGCAAATGATTAATGCCCAGCATTTTTGTTTTCTTCTTCATTACCCTTAACTTGAACCCTATTTTGGAACCTGAGAAACAGAACAAAAACAGATTGGGGCACCTGGGTGGCTCTGTTGGTTAAGCATTGCCCTTTGGCTGAGGTCATGATCCCAGGGTCCTGGGACTGAGTCCTGCATTGGGTTCCCTGCTCAGCAGGGAGCCTGCTTCTCCCTCTGCCCTCCGCCTGTTTGAGCGTTCTCTCTCTCTCTCACAATAAATAATAAAATCTTAAAAAAAAACCAACAAATTAAAAAGGCCAAACATTGTTAAGACTTGGAAGGGACAGTGTGCTAACGCTAAACTCTTCCATCAGATTCAAGAGAAAGGGCTGCCTCACTGTTTAATTTGAGACTAGCATTGACCCAATACAAAAATGGGAAAAACACAGGACTAAGAGAACAACAGAAGAACTACAAACTGATATTCCTCATGAACACAGATGCAAACATTCCTAAGATGTCAGCAAGTGCAATATTCATTCATGACAGAAACTCTCACTCTCGGAAGAGGAGGAAATGGCCTCAATATGGTAAAGGGCAACCCCAGAAAACCTGTAGCTAATTTCCCAGGTCAAGGGACAGTCGGATTCCCTTCCCCCTAATATCAGGGAGGGAAAGACAGTTGCTGTTACTATGTCTGTGCGTTAGTATTACAACTAGTGTTAGAAATTATGGCCAATGCAATAAAGCCAGAAAAAGGGAAAAAGCCAGTTCCTTATTAGAAAACAAGTGAAACCGTTTATTCTCAGAAATCAAAATCATTTATTTAAAAAAAGTTTTGGAATCTACAAAAAAATCTACTATAACTTTTAAGTTTTTAGGATAAACAACCAATTTTTAAAAAGTAGAGCTATCAATTTGACACTAGATAAACAATATATTTAATGTGACATAAAAAAAAATATTAGCCACCTTGGAGGGATATATTTGACAAAAGATGGGCGAGACCTGAGCACTGGAAACGACAAAACACAGAATGAGACACAAAAGAAGAGACTTGAGGGACCGGCCACACACTGTGGCCACCGACCAGGTGACTCCACAAGCTGAAGGTGTGGATTTCTCCCAGATCCATTTATGGATTCAAAGCAATTCTTTTTTTTGAAGCAATTCTATTAAAAAATCTAAGCTGCCTTAAAAAAAATTTTTTTTTTTTGGAGATTGACAAGCTGATTTCAAAATTCAGGAAATGTGTGTGGCACTAGAGGTAAGAGAAACACTAAGGTAGAACTGAATAGACTCCAAAATAGGTCTGTACGTACACGATCAATTAATTTTAAAAAATGTTGACCAGGCATTTCAACGGAGAAGTAATCACCTTTTTATCAAGTTGTGCTAGAGCTACTGGATATCGTGTTGAGAAAAGGAAACTCAACCCTTACCTCAGACCAAATTTAAAATTAACCATAACGGAAAAAGACCAAACTCTAAGCGCGAAGACTTCCAAAAGTAAACACAGAAAATCTTAAGGACTTTGGAGTTGGAAAATTTCCTTGAAATGACAGAAAAAGCATGAAATAATTGATCATGTGAACTTTGATAAACCCCCAAACTCATGCCATTCAAAGGACAATGTTAAAGCAATGAAAAGGCAAGCCACCTACTAGGAGGAAGTACTACAGAACCTGTACCTGGCAAGGAACCGCATTTGAGGTATCAGATACCTCTGCATCTCACCGAGATGCCAAACGATCCAGTTACAAATGGGCAAAAGATTTGAACAGACACTACCTCAAGGACAATTCACAGATTGCAAATAAGCAGATAAAAAGACGCTCAGTTTCATATTAGAGAAAGGCAAATGCACAGTGAGGGATCATGACACATCTATGGGAAAGACTGAAACCCAAAAGGCTAACCATACCGAGTGCTGGAGTGAGCGGAGGGACCGGCATGCTCTGCATGCCTCGTACAAAGGTCAGGCGGTCACTACTATTTTGGAAAGCAGTTTAGCAGCTTCTAAAAAAGTGAAAGGAGCAGCTACCCTTTGACCCTGCCACTCCATGCCTAGGTATTTACCCAGGAAAAACGAAGGCGCGCGTCGTGTCCGTGTCCAGACTTGATGCACATGTTCCTAGCAGTGTCGTCTGTGATCAGGGCCCGCGTGAGGTGAGGCACAGGGAACAGGTATGTGAACCTGAGAGTGAACACGAGCTGCCTTTCGCCCTAGTCTGGGTCCTGTTTGAAAGAGTTGAAGACCGGAAACAACCCAAGGGTCCATCAGCAGGTGGGTGGGTAGACAGACGGTGGTCTGTCCATAAAATGAAAGAGCACTCGGTGCTTGCTTCGGCAGCACGTCCGATAAAATCAGAAGGATACGGAGAGAAGTAGCATGCGCCCGTGCAAGCATGATGAAGCATTCTGTGTTTTTATAAAATAACTAAGTCCTGAAAGGGGAGCAGGACCATAGCTAATAACACTGTCCCGTGTCCCGTGTATTTGAAAGCCGCAGAGAGAAGATCTTAAAAGCTTTCACAAGGATAAAACCTTGTTTTATCTGTGTGATGATCGATGTTAACTAGACTCATCAGGGTTATCTTGCAATATATACAGTTACAAGTAATTGTGCTGCACACCTGAAACGAATGTCGTATGTACGCTGTATCCCAGTAAAAAAAAATACTCCGCAGTAAAATGGAATAAACTATTGATTACTACAACAATGTGAGTAAATCTCGTAATTATTCACAGTGAAGGAAGTTAGGTAAAAAGGGCACATATCACACGGTTGCATTTATATAACGCTCTGGAAAATGCACTCTAATCTATAGTGACAAAAAGATCAGCAGTTGCCGGGGAGCTGGGGACCAGGGAGAGGGGACGGGAGCACCGGGAAACAAGGACCTGCCTGGGTGACAGGGACTGTTCACAGCGTGACTGTATCGCTGTCGGAATTTATCATACTTCACCCTTTCATATGGGCTTGCTGCACATTAGTTGTATTTCAGCAAAGCTGTTAAAAATAAAACGAGGCAGAATAAGAATTGAAGATGAGTCTTGGGGCGGTGGTCAGTCAGCAAAGCATCTGCCTTCAGCTTAGGTCATGACCCCCGGATGGGGCTTCCTGCCCTGGGGGAGTCTGCTTCTCCCTCTCCCTTTGCTGCTCCCCCTGCTTGTGCTCTCTCCCTCTCTCTCTGTGAAATAAATAAATAAAGTGTTAGGGAAAAGAAAAGAGTCCTTTTTGGATCTTGATTGCTGAAATAAACATGAGACAATTGGGGTATTTTAATATCGAGTAGATATTAAATATATTAGATTACTGATATTTTTCTTAGCTACAGTAATGATATCATGGATATGTAAGGAAAGGCATGTATTCTTAGGAGAGCTATGCTGAAGTAGTTATGTTTTATGTACACTGCATCAGTGTAGTTAGGAGTAATACATTGTGATGTCTACAGCTTATTTCAAATAGCTTGGCAAAAACAGAATTACAAGAAATGAAAATTGCACACACAGAAAACCAAAAGACAATAGAAAAACATATAGATGGGGCGCCTGGGTGGCTCAGTGGGTTAAGCCTCTGCCTTCGGCTCAGGTCATGATCTCAGGGTCCTGGGATCGAGTCCTGCGTTGGGCTCTCTGCTCAGTGGGGAGCCTGCTTCCCCCCTCCCCGCCCCCGCCTCTCTGCCTACTTGTGATCTCTCTCTGTGTCAAATAAATAAATAAAATCTTTTTAAAAAAGAAAAATAGATAAAGCAAATATGGCAAAAAATAGTAAGAGTGTTGAATCTAGTGTTCAGTATATGCGAGTTCATTATACTATTTTTTCAACTATTTTCATGCTTGATAATTTTGTCATTAAAAAGTTGGAAAAGTTTACCATAGATTTGAAAAAAGAATGAAATTATAAAAAATAAATAAAACATAACTGAATTATCAAACTCAATAGTAGGTTTATCTTAAGTCATGGCAGAAGATAAAATCGGTGAATTGCAAAATAAATCTTTAAAAAATTATCCAAGATAAAGTACAGAGAAAATAGAAAAGAAAAGTTAAGAAAAATAGAGTCTAAAATAAGCAGGTCTCTCATAAATCTGTCTGGAATTCCAAGAGAAAGAGAAAGAATTAAGGCTAAAGCTGCCTTTGTACCTACAACCTCTGAGAATTCCTACTGAATCCCTGAGCGTGTAAATGGAAGAATCTACCCCGGCACCCCATGACCGACCGGTCTGCAAGTCAGCGACGGTCGAGAGAAGGTCACAGAAGCTTCCAGTGAGGAAAAATGACCTGCAAAGGAAAAGACTGAGAACCGACGCGTCTTCTTTGCAACAGAAACTCATCTGTACGTGGAATATTTTCAGTGGATTCAAAGAAAACAAGTGTTAACCTAGAATTGTTTTAGCAGAAAAAGCATCTTTTAAGAATGAGGGCAGAATAAGGACATTTTCAGGTACAAAAAATGACAGAACGTTTGCTGCTAGTCCTGTGTCTCGGTGAAACGGTAAGAGCGTACGTGAGACCGAGAGAGAAGGTGCAGTCTGGGGACATGAAGCGTGCAGAGGACAAGAACAATCAGAATGTAAGTACACTGGGGTATGTGAGTGTATTCACACAGATTACACTAAAGAAAACAAGAGTATCTTTTGCAGTTTAAAGTAGAATTAAAACACCAAACAATAGTTTATAAATTAGGAGAACGGAAAAGATGTTAACCTTCGGCTTTCCTAAGTATCGTCCTGAAGTTTCTTCATTGCCCCTCACGGAATCAGATCACTTTCAAACTAGCAAAGGGGAAAAAGGAGAACGGGCCGGCGGGGGGAAGGTCCGTCCAAAAAAGAGAAAGAAAGTGGAGAAAAGTAAACTTAGCTGACACGGGACAAATTGAAAGCAAAAAATAAGAAATATTTTTCATCCTGTGTTTAAAAAAAAAAAAAAGACCAATACCAGAAGGCAAGTGCAACAAGTAGCATATTATTAAAAACAAACCAACCCCCCCCAAAACCACCGGCCATAACCTGGCAGTCTGTCGACAATGGACCGGGCGCGCGTAGTCTCGCAAGGAAATGCTCTGCAACAGTACAAACATACGGCCGCAGGCATCGGCGTCAGTATCACAAAGGCGTATGACGCAAAGCTGCAAGCCACAGACGAACTCGGAAAACTCTGACAAAGCTGAAAACTGACCCAGACGTCATTTATCCAAAGACATCTAAAAAGCCCGCGCAGCCATAAAGGCAAAGGGCTGTCATGTTGTCGGGGGAGCAGACGCCTCTAGGGAGAGGACGCCCCAAGGGAGATGCTCCGCTGCGTCTTCGGGGGAGGTGGCCTGTCCCCTAGCTGTGCCTTGTGTGCTGGTTCGGGGTGGAGGGGACTATGTTTTTTCCCCCTTTTAATGTCTGCTTTAGGAATCAATTTAAAAATGAGCTGGAGGAAGAGCAGCCCTCCGAGGGAACCTCTGGGACACGCAGGAGCGGGAGCCTGGAAGCGGACGCCCGCAAGCTGCCGAGACGGAGTCCCGAAGACAGAGAAACTGGACTGACCAGTGAGGAAGGAGACGAAGACGGTAATAAAAACCTCCACCAAAGAGAAGACCCGTAGCAGATGGTTTCACCAGTGAGTTCTACTGAACATTAAAGAATAACATGAATCCTTCTCAAACTCTTCCAGAAACCTGAAGAGGGAAATACTCTCGAACTCATTTTATGAGGCCAGGAGTGTCCTGATACCAAAGCCAGGAAAGGACACAAGAAAAACAAAACTATAGGCCAATATTCCTGGTGAATGATTATACGCAAACCTTTTCAATAAAACACTAGCAAACCGAGTGCGACAGCCCATTAAAAGAACGTACACCATGATCAAGTATAATTTATCCTTGGAAAGCAATGTAACTTAATGTGATACACCACCTCATCAATAGAACAAAAGATACATGTTCAATACATACAGAAAAAAACATTTGATAAAATTCAACATCCTTTCATGATAAAAGCTCCCAACAAATAGGGTACATAAGGACGGCATCTTAACATAAGAAAGGCCCTCTATGCTCAGCCCACAGCGAACGTCATACTCAGCGGTGAGCTGTTCAGAGCTTTCTCAGCTCGGGAAAGAGACAAGGGTGTCCACTCGGACTACTCCTACTCAGTATCGTACTCCAAGTCCTAACCAGAGCAATTTGGCAGGAAATAGAAACAAAAGGCATCCAAGTCACCAGGGAAGAAGTAAAACCGTCTCTGTGTACAGATGGTATGTGTATGGACAGTAAAAAAAAGAAACCAAGTTATGAAACTACATAGGAATACAGCTGTTCTCTGTGGACAGGTGAGAATCTTGTAAGTAATCACATCTACTTCTACCTGGAATTGAATTTTCTATTCACTTTTTTTTTTTTTAAACTACATAGGACTTCCTAGTTTAGGTACTTATTCCCTTGGGTTTTCTAATTTCTTCCTTTATCCTGATTTCAGCATCTATGTTTTACTGATATAAATTGCTTCAAATCATTTTCAGAATTTTACATACGTATACATACATACATATTATCATCCAAATTGACCTACAAATGACCCAAGATTCTTATAATCTGAGTCCAATCTTGTTCTCAGCCTTTTACCTGTCCTAGGCCTGATATGCACATGCAATGGTCATATTCTGTCTAAACGTATGTGCATTTGTTTTGATCCGAGCGTGTACACGGATGAACGAGCAAGCACATACGGTTTGCACCCTGGACTCTCCCTGAGCTGTGCACCCTCCGTCGAGTTTAGCCGCTCCGAATGTCCGCACTATGCTCTGTAGAACGCACCTTGCACGATCATGTGCAACGCTAAAATGGGAGCAGTTAAAAAGACGTTAGTATTTGCTCTTCTTTGGCTGACGTCGCTGAGCTCATTTCTCTTTCAATAGGGTTCTCCGCCCGTTTTTTCCTTTCAGGATCTGAGTACCAGGACTTGGATGAACACGTGCAAGCCGAAGTGAACCGAGAGAAAGCGCCCGAGAACGCACCCCCCTCTGACCCTGCTCCCTCTCCCCGGGAGCCCCATTCTTGCCGTCTCGGGGCGGACGCAGGCTTCCACCAAGTTTTACTTGAGTCTTTCCTATTTCTTTTCCAACCATGATGTACGTCGTCCTCGACTTGCTCCATCACGTTTCAGAATCTGTAACGTTCTTGGCCACTTTTGTCTTTCTTGTCCCATGGCTGCAAGTGTGGGAGGAGGACAGGGTCTTCCGCTCGTGGCCCCGGAACGCCTGGCCCGCAGGGGTCATCGCGGCGTGCGGCCCCGCACTCCCGGTGCCGCGGAGGTCAGCGCGGGCACAGCGGGATCCCCAGACGCGCCCACGCGCAAGCGGACCCTGCGGCTCGCCCTCCGCCCGCGGCCCTGCCCGCGGCCCTGCCCACGGCCCTGCCCAGAGGCGCGCGTGCGGCTGGGCCCGGGGCGGCAGCGCCGCGGCCCGCAGGTACCTGGACGCCGGGCACTCCGAGGCCCGGGCACACCAGGGACCCCGGCTCCGACCCAAGGCGCCCACCAGCTCCCGCTCACCAAGGCCGGGCCGACCGCACCTTCCCTGCTGTCCTGACGGCTGTCCCGGCGGTGACGTCGGCTGGACACGCGTTGGGACGGCGGCCCGGCTCCGCCCAGGGCCGAGGGGGACCGAGGGGGACCGCAGCACCCCGCTCCCCACTCGTGCTGTCCGCCGGGACTAAGGGGTGACCACGGCTCGCCCGCCCCACCCAGGCCGGCCGTCGGGACGGGGGGGGGGGGGACCCAGAGTGACCTCGGGTCCCCCGCCCTCTCCCACAGGGACCGGGGGGGGGAGGACTCGGGGCGAGCGCGGCCCTCCCGCCCCCCGCACGCCGGCCGTCGGGACAGCGGCCGCCAGGTGACCGCCGCCCGCTCCGTCCACCGCAGGCCCGAATGCGGAGCGCGCATGCGCACGGCGCCGCTCCCCGCCCCCACCCCGCGCCCGCGCCCAACGCCCCCAACGCGGCCCGCCGGGCCATGGAACCCGCCGAAGCGGGCGCGGTCCGAGCTGCCCGGTTGGCGCGGTCCGGCGCCGTCCCCCCGTGAGGCCCGCGGGCGCTCGGACCCGGCTCCGCGGCCGCCCGCCCGGGCCGCTCCGCCCGCCTCCGCCGCTCGGCCGGGCGCGCGCCGCGCCCCCGCGGCCGGTCCCCGCGCGTGCGCGCTCCGCCGAGTGTATGTGTGTGAGTGTGTGTGCGGCCGAGGGGTGGTCCGCCGCCGCCGACGATGCCGCGGGGCCGCCCCCCGAAGCCCAAGGAGAGCGAGGCGCGCGGCGACTCCGGTAAGCGGCTCCGGCCGGCCGCGCTGTGCCGCTCCGCGCCAATGTAGTCCCCGGATGCGGCGCGGAGGCCGCCGGGAGCGGGCCGGGCCGGGGGCGGCGGGCCGGGGTCGGGGCCGGGGCCGGGGCGGGGGTCGGGGCGGGGGCCGTCGCCGCCGCCGCGCCCCACGCCGTCCCCGCCGTCCCCGCCGCCGCCGCCGCCGCCGCCCGGAGTCCGCAGGGCGCGGGCGGAATGATACCGGCGCGGCGCGGCGGCCCCTCCGCGGGGCTGGGCCTACTTTCCTGGGCCGGGCGGCGGCGCCGGGGCGAGAGCGCGCCGCCCCTCCCTCGCCCTCCGTCCTCCGCCGCCCCCTCCCTCCGCCCGCCGCCCCCTCCCTCGCCCTCCGCCCGCCGCCCCCCTGCGTCCCGCGCCCGCCGCCCGCCCGCGGGGAGCCGGCCTCCCCGGCCCGCCCGCCCGGCCCGGCGCTCCCCGGCGCTCCCCGGCGCCGGAGGCCTTCCTGACGGAGGCGCCCTCCCCGGGGCGGGTCTCGGGGCGGCCGGGCCGGGCGGGCGTCTCCGGGGCCCCGCGGACGGGCGGGCGGGCGGGCGGGCGGCGGGGCTCCCCCACGGGCGGGCCGCGGAGAGGCGCCCGGCTCGGCCTGGTGGCCCCGCACTGCCGAGGGCGCGCTCGCGGCGCGGCCCCGCGGGGAGGCCCGGGAAGGGTCCGGGGAGGGTCCGGGGCGCGCGGGCGCCGGGGGCGGGGGCGGGGTCCCGGGGGCCGAGACCGGGGCGCCGCGGCGCTGGCAGAGGCGGCTGCGTGGGGTCGGGGCCGGGCCGGGGCGCGGGGACTCCGGGTCCTCGGTTCCTCGCCGGCCGCTGACGCAGCGCGGGGGCCCCGGGCCCCTTCCCGGGAGCGGTCGGTGGGCTCGGGGCGCCGGCCTGCGGTTCGCGCCGGAGAAGGGTCCCTTGCGGGCGCGGCGGACCGGAGCGGGCGTCGCCGCGTGGAGCAGGACGGCGGCGCGGACGAGCGAGTGGCCAGGACCCTCGGGGTCGGCCGCGGGGCGGACACGCGGCCACGGACGCGTCGGCACCTCACGGGAGTGCGGAGGACGCGGCGCCCTCGCCGGGCTGTGCGGGCCCCGGGGGACGGCCGGACGGGCGCCCCGCGTCGGATGCGGGCCGCAGCGGGTCCTGAGGGCCGCGCTCTGCTCCCGCTGGCCTCGTCCGTTCGGTCCTGTATGGCCCGAGAGAGCAGGTGCGGGGCGTCGCGGCGGCCCGCGGGCACAGCCCCGTCCCTGCCAGCTTCCCAAGTGGCCTCAGTGTCCACCTGGGTTTGTCCCGCCCTCAACGTACGAGTAGCCCCGGGCCCAGTCCTCCAGGCCGCGCACAGCGACTCTTGCAGCTTCTGCCTCGGAGCCGCATTGTCCTTGGCCTCCCCTTCCGGGGTCTGCGGGTGGACTTGCGGGAGGCGCGCCCTGCCCTAGGCCATCAGCCTGCGGGGGCTCGTGAAGGTGTAGATGAAGTGGCCGCACCTTGATTAAGCCTCTTCAAAGGCTTGCTCATTTCTTAAGGTAAAGTCCACATTCCTGCGGGATCCTAATTGATCGGGCCCTGTTCTCGGGGCTCCCGTGGAGGCCTGTGCCCTGACCTTCCTGGGAGGCCTCCTGCCCTTACTCTGTGTTAGGCCTGGTGCCCCAGCTCCCAGCAGAGGCCTCCCCCAGACCTGTCCGAGAGGAAGGTCGCGCACCGGCCGCCCTCGGCCACTGTGGTTCTCTGGGGTGGTTCCTGGAGACACTCGCAGGACTGTGCCCGCCCCGTATTCTCACCGCGATCCTGTCCGGTGATTCCACTCGCTCTCCGCGCGCGCTGGCCAGGCGAGTCCTGCGGTTGCTCACGCCTCTGCTCGAATGCGGGCGGGTGCCCCGGACTGTGGGAAGCTGTGGTGTTCTCATGCATGTCACTCGAGGATAACGTGCTGAACATATCCCAAGTAAGACAGTTTGCAGGAAAATAAGACACGACATAGTGCAACATTGGGAGTACATGAGGACTCCGGACATTGAAAAGATTTGTGATCTTTTTAATGAAGAAGAGAAAACTCTAATGAAGAAAACTTCTTAATCGCCTTTTTGAAGAATATATATTTCATAAAAGTGTGTATATAATGGGGTTTTTAAGTGAATAAATATTTTAAAACGTGCTCAGTTATAATTTTAATTTCTAATAGGGCAAATGATGATATAATGTGTATAAATTTAGAGTCTTTGGGGTCCTCAGTAATATTTAACTATGTACAAATACCCTGAGATCAAAATGTTTGAGGACCGTTGCTCTGTCAGTTGACTGTCTTAATAATATTTCTCATTCTCTGAAATACTTTTGTTTTCTGTTCCCATTATGGATTTTATTCTTAAGAGAAGCCTGGAAGGTTGGTGGGGCTTTTTACAGATGGGGAACAGAGCTCAGAGAGGCTGAGTGGAGTGGAAGGTCCACTCAGCGGGTGTCAGAGATGGGACTTGACTCTTAAGTATGTGTTCCGTTATTTTTTCTTGTTGAATACAAGCCCTACACCGAGTCGCTAAATTTCTTCAACAAATGTGCGAAAGCACTTCCCGTGATGGGCAGGCCCTGCTCGGGGCTGGGTGGCAGAGCTCAGCTCCCCAAAGCAGGGTCCCTGCCTCTGCTCTTGAGGGCCGTGTGTGTCCTGTGATGGTGGGAGCACTGTTGGTGGTGGCAGGGAGCAGACACTCAAGGTCTGGAGTTCCCAGAGGAACGGATGGCAGAATGGAAACCTCAAGAAGACATTGGGAGTAGGCCCACTAAACAACATTTCTTGGAGTAATAATCAGCTTAGGGCATACATACAGCAGTCCCCCCATACCTGTGGTTTCCGCTCCCTGCGGTTGGAAGCAGGTGGCCCTCTTCTGACATGTTACCAGAAGGTCGTGGTAGCCTAATGCTGTGTCACGGTGCCTCGCTTGATGTCCCAAGAAGAAGAGTGAGTGCCACCTGGTAAGAGATGTAGAGGGAGAGAGTCCACATTCACGGCTTTTACAGCAAACCGTTAGAGTTGCCTGTTTTATTACTGTTAATCTCTTACTGCGCCTGATTTCCGAGTTAGACTCAGTGAGAGGTACGTCTGTGTAGGAGAAAACCGTACAGCTAGGGTTCAGCACCCTGTGGCTTCAGGCACCGGCTGAGGGTCCGGCAGTATACGTCACCTGTGCTGGAGGTCCGGGCGGGCGGGGGGGGGGGGCGATCCTGGAGCGAGGGAAGCCTCCTATGGGAGTCAGTGCGGGTCGTGTTTATTGAATGAGCATTTGCTTGGTCCCCAGCACTGTCCTGGGGACATAAAGGTGAGTGAGGCGGGGCTTTTCTCTTTATGGTACTTACTTTAGTTTACGCTAAGTCTTGATGTGACCCTGATGGTCCTGTATGGCTTCCATTTGTTCTTTCTAGTGCAGTGGTACAAAGCTTTCTCCCAAGCTTGCCCTTAGGTGGCCCCTGCTCAGTTGTTTTCTGTTGGAGGAATATTTGTAATCCTTCATTTCTAGAGCGCTGAGACACACAGACCTTGAGTCAAATGAATAAGCAAGACTTCTCCTGCTCAGATGATCAGTTTGGGCCATTTTGGCTGTGGATGACTTAAGGAACTCTACTTCTCTTGCCAAGGGGACTAGACTGCTAAGAGCAGTGGGATTCAGCATACGCGGCGGCAGCAGACCCTGTTGGGTTTAAAGGTGATTCGGGCTTCAGGCAGAACTCCCGGCAGGACCAGGGCGAGGACAGGATCTGCTTAAAATACCAAGTTCCTAACGGTATTGGGTATCCAGGGATGGACCAGACGTCTTCATACAGGAGCACCCTTCATTCTCCATCGTTGAACTTTTTAGGTAGGCAGAGACTAGACTTCGTGGTATTTCGAGGAAAGTGTGTTAGGTAATACATCCAATTTAAAGATTTTATGATCCTGGAATCAAGTACTGAGTTAACAGGAGTTCAAAATCTTGGTCTTTCCCACAATAAAGCAAAAAGATTTCATTATAAGCATTTATTAAAAAAAAATACTGGTCTTTGACACAAGTACAGCCTGGGAAAACCATACAAAATCGTAAATCTTTGTGAGATGAAGTCAGTTCAGCAGTTTTTAAAATGATGCTTACCCTATATCAGGGTCTTTGTATTTTCTCTGTGTACAGACCATGTCGCTGTGCTCAAGCAATTAGTGTTTTTCAAATTACGTTTTAGTCTTAGAACTCATTACGTGAAATAACATGCAAGGTCTCAAGTGGTGGTTTTCACTCTTGGCAAAACATGGAGTTACCTGGGGGAGCTTTTAGGGACCCCGACGAGCAGGCCTTGAGTCCAGTCTGCCTGAGCCCATGAGGCGGGACCCAGGCATCGCTGATCTGCAGACTTCCCCGGGGTGGGGGGTACTGTGTGCTCAGGGCCTGACACCCCTGGTCTCGGGTCTAGACCAGCAAGGCAGGTCTGGTGGAAGGGCAGGAGACGGAGGGGTTCAGAGGCGGACGGCCCCCGCCCAGGTGCCTTCCCGCGACATCTCAGCGGAGCGGGAAGCTCGGCTTCAGTGGGTTGACATGAACGCTTGATGCCAGAAGCAGTGCGAGCGGACGGTGTGCTCTGGCCACAGGAGAAAAACCGAACGGTTTGTGGGTCAGACAGCGCCCGCGAACTAGCGCAGTAGTAAGAGGCAGGAGGGGCAGGTGGTGGCCAGGTCTGGAACCCGGGAGGACTGCCGAGCTCTGCTTGGTCCACGGGGGCACGTGCCGGCTCGGCTCCCTCTAACCGTGGCCGCGGCTTCCTGTTTTTCAGGAGAAGCCGCATGTGTGCATTGTTTGGAAGCCTTTATTATTGTATTTTAGTCATTATGTTAATTGACCAAAAAATCGGCAGGGAAAGCGCCCAGACTTTAATGAGCTTTGTGAGCGGCCGCAGGCAGCCAGCGCCCAGGGCCCCGCAGGCCCCGCACCTTCCCGCCGGGCTGCCGCCTTCCCTGTCCCGCGCTGTCGCCTCTGACGCCGCGGCGGTTGGGCTGTTCTGGAGCTGCTCGGAGTTCGCGGTGTGACCCTTGTTTCTGGCTTCCTTCGTTGGGTGTGTGGTTGCGGATTGCCGCGGTCCTCACTTGGCAGGAACCAGTCTGGTTACGGGTCACCTGTTGTTCCATTACATAATACGCTGTCACTTTGTCCCTTCTCTGCGGCCCCGTGACTTGTTTCCAGTCGGGGCTGTCGCACACACGTGCTGCTGTGAGCTTCTGCGTGTCCGGGTCACGACAGACGCGGCCGGTCGGTTCCCCAGTGAGCCAGCAGCTTCTCGTCCCGCCGGGAGCGCCGCCTTCGCTCTGCCCGCGGAGTGTTGTAGCCTTTCTGGTGTGCGCAGTGGTACTTAGAGTTTTAACCTGCAGTTCTGTGCTAATAGAGACCTTATGTTTCTTATCCGTTCATTCTCTTCCGTGAGGCTGTCATTTAAGTCTTTCCGACTTTCCTACTGGGTTGAGTATCTTATTTTGAGTTCATAGACTTTCCTGTTGGTAGCGGTGTTAAGCTTGCGCAGAATCGAGCAGATAGTGCCTAGTTCCTGCATGTCCTGCTCGTGCCTTATTCTCCCCCTCGAGCTGTCGCCTGCTATTAGCATCAGGTGTCAGTGTGATACACGTGTAACAACTCGTGAACCGATTCTGACACATCACTAGCTACTAAAGTCAGTACCTTACACGAGGGTTCATGGTCGCCACAGTTCTGCTTGCTCAAATGTCACACGGTTGGATCATACGGTGTGCGGCCTTTGCAGAGCTGCCTTCTCTCCTAAGCAGTGTGCTCTTAAGGATCCCTCACATCTCTTCATGGCTGGCTATGGTTCTTTACTGCTGAATAATGCTCCGTTGTCTGGATGCTCCAGTGGTTGTTTGTTTACGTTTTGAAGGCTGTCTTGGTTGCTTCCAGTTTTGGGCAGTTATAACCTGTTGTACACATTTGTGTGCAGGTTTTTAGCTCCTTTGGGTCAATGTAGAGGACCACTGTGCTGGATGGTCCAGTGAGACTGTGTTTGGCTTTGCAGGAAGTCACCAGACTCCTCCAAAGTGGTGGGGCCACTTTGTATTCTGCATTTTGCATTCATTTTGCGTTTTGCGAATGCATTGCATTTGCACCAGTAATGAATGAGAGTTGCTGTTGCTCCACATCCGCTTCGGCTTTTGGTATTTTTTTTTACTGCTTTTTAATTTTAGTCTTTCTAATAGGGTTGCAGTAGTATCTCATTGTGTAAATTGCAGTTCCCTTATGAGATAGAATGCAAAGCCTCTGTTCGCATGCTGCCTTGCCATCTGTACATCTCTGGTGAAGAGCTCTGTCCCAGGAGTTCTTCACCTATACTGTGTATGAGCTCTTTGTACTTTGCTGTTCACTCTTTTAAGGATATCCTTTCATGAAAGAAGTTCCTAATCTTAATATTGTCTAATTTATCAGTCCTTTCATGTTTCACTTTTGGGACCTGTGTAAGGAATGTTTGACAATTGTAAGATTATGAAGACCTTTTCCTGTATTTTCACCTAGAAGCTTTATTGTTTTACTTCTCACCTTGAGAGTGGTAATTCATCCTCTGCTGTCGAAGGGCATTTGCAAGGCTGTTGTAAATGACGCTTCTGTGAGCATTTTTAAACATGTGCTTTTGGTCCCTCTGTGTGCACATTTCTGTGGGATGCACCTAGGAGCGGAATTGCCGGGTTGCCGGGGTCTGTGTGTGGTCAGCTGTGGTCAGTGCTGCCAGGTGGTTTTTGAATGCCCGTCATGATGTTCACTCTCTCTAGTGGGTGTGAGGTTCCGGTTGCTCCACATCCTCCTCTGTCCTTTTTTTTTCTGTCTTTTTAATTTTAGCCCTCCTAGTTAGATGTGCAGTTTACTTTTCTAAAAGAGTATTTTTTGTTTCCTCTTTATCATACCTTGGATTTCTCACAACAGCCTCGTAGGTAAGCAGGATGGAGATCAGCCTTCCCTTTGGCTGAAGAACCAAGCTGAGCAGCAGATACCTGCTTCGCGGAGACCTTACTGAGCACTTAGCAGGACTGACATTCCAAACCTCATGACTCCCAGCCCTGCTTCCATCACCGTCTCCCTAAGCTGTGACCGGTCACCCATGTTTTAATCTACAGATACCCATTTTTTAAGATATGTACATTAAAAATAGTATGTACCATGCATGCATATTTCATTGGAAATTGGGACAGAATCCGGACTGGGCTCGCCACAATTTTCTGTGGCGTCCTTTAGCTCTACTTGATCGTTGCAGTGCTAACATATGTAGTACGTTTGAGGAGCTGAGAAACAGCATAGTGGCAGCAAATACATCCACAAGAAATTACTCTATTTATACAGAAAATCAGTTTTTTGCATTGTCTAAGGGAAGCATTATTCTCAGCAGTACACTCCCAGGCCCTGTTACTTTTAGACCTTGGTCCTTGAATTGTTTTAGCCAGATGGGGAGGCTGTAGGCACTGGAGGTATTATTTTGTTGTACTCTGAACGCACCATTGTTTTGTTAAGTTGGGATAATGCGTGTGGTGTTTAAGTGTACACCCACCAGAGTCTAAAGTCTTTAGAAATAAAAATGTACAGGAACTAAAAGCAAATATTTGAAAGAGGATTGATACTCCTTTTAAAATAGAGACAGTTTCATAATGGGAGGCTTGAAAAGGAAAGTCCGCACAGATACAAGAGCTGACAAGTCGGGCGCATTGAAGGCACGTCTGGGTAAAGGGGAGCTTTGCTGCGGGAATGCGAGCAACCTGAGCCTGGCAGGGACTGTTTAGTGAGTCTCGGACCAGGTATTTCTCTTTAACTCTGTGTCAGGTAATATTTCATATCATTTATCATGAAGCCAGTAGCAGGGTTTCAGACTCTAATTGTCTCACTGACACCACTTATGGTTTAGACAAGCAGGGTACTTTGACCTGACTCCCAGTTGTGACTGTATTTTATACTGAAAGACTAAACAGAGTTAGTCTTACAATTGACATAAAATACTGTTGGTAAAACCCACGTTCACTTGCTGTTTTTACAGTAGGCACAAGGTTGAGATTGGGGTCTCATCTCAGGAATCATGACCTTGAGAGGCATGGGTGCTTGATTAATTAGGAGAGAGTCTTAAACTGTGAGTTCAAGATTACTTCTAGTTCTTCCCCGGCTAATTGTGTGATTTTGACCAAGTGGCTAAGTTTTTTTGGGGTCTTAGTTTCCTTAGCTCTTCAATCAGGGGACGGAGTGTAGAACTCAGCTTTTCCCCCGTAGTAAGTTTTCTTCCTTCTCAACCTAACCTCTTTGGAATAGGTAATACATTATTATGCTTTGAATTTAAAAAATATGGAACATGTGCCAGGCTTTGTGCCAGGCTTTGGAGATACAGTGATGGAGTAGAAAGATGTCAGGGGTGCAAGCACTGCAGAGTTTGATCTGAAAAAGTCCAGCTGTGCTCAGACCTGAAAGACCAGTATGGGACGAACAGGAGAAAACAGGAGAAGAAACTAGATAAGAGTAGAAATAACACGCGCACACACACACACACACACACACACACACACGTGAAAGTAAGGAGGAGAAGGTGTGGTAGCTGAAGTGGGGTCCTACTGGAAGTAGGGGCGACAGTTGTCAGATTTCTTGAAGGCCTGTTTGGTGACCTCAGAAAGCATCCTGATGTCAGAATGAAAAGCTGAGAAAATGCCTCCATGGTTAGCTGGGCTCTTGGGACAAGATCTTGGAAGACGGACGCCTGGATGGCTCAGTGGGTTAAGGTCTGCCCTCCGCTCAGGTCGTGATCCCCGGGTCCTGGGGTCCAGTTCCTTATCAGGCTCCCTGCTCAGCGGGGGGTCTGCTTCTCCCTTTGCCCTTCCCTTCCCCCTGCTCATGCTTATGGGCTCTCTTTCTCTCAAATCAATCAATCAATCAATCAATCAACTCTGTAGACGGGCCTGTTGAGAGAAGTAGAGATTTCAACTACTTTTTGGAAGATTTTTATTCAAAACAAAACAAACAAAAAAAAACAGATGCAAAGTTTGGGAGTTCGTTTGGAAACTGAAACGGGTGTATCCCATTTTATTTTATTTTATTTTTTTATTTTTTAAGATTTTATTTATTTATTCGACAGAGAGAGATCACAAGTAGGCAGAGAGAGAGGAGGAAGCAGGCTCCCCGCTGAGCAGAGAGCCCGACGCGGGACTCGATCCCAGGACCCTGAGATCATGACCCGAGCCGAAGGCAGCGGCTTAACCCACTGAGCCACCCGGGTGCCCGGGTGTATCCCATTTTAATATCAAAAATGCCTCCACAGGATTTACGGATGGCCAAGATCCTCAGTGCCTAGTGCTTAAGGGTTTAAATTTAGGGAGAGGCAAATTGGGGTTGAATCAGTGGAATGTTGCAAGTGCAGTTTGCTCAACCGTCACCTATCACAGAGAGGCATGTAGTGTAAGAGATCCAGCAGGGTGCCTGGCTGGCTCAGTCTGTGGAGCAGGGGGCTCTTGATCTTGGGGTTGTAAATTCGAGCCCCACATCAGGCGTAGCTATCACTTAAAATCTTAAAAAAAAAAAAAAAAGATCAACTTAGCTCTTTAGATTGGAGGTATGGACAGACCTTTTAGTTGACTGGGCTGATTGCTGTGTCGGTCTTGGGAGAAGAGCAGTTTGTGGACTTGTCCAGGCCCCATCACGGGCCAGCCTGCATGATGCTGTGACGGAGCGTGGCTGTGGAGGGCCGGCCAGGCTATCGCAGGCGAGGGAGAGCGTTTGGAGGCAGCCGTGCTGCTGAGCCGCTGGTAGGCTCTTGTCGCAGAAGCGTCCGGAAGCATTCTCTTATTTAATCTGCAAACTCGGAGCTTGGCTTTATTATCCGGGGGCTGGCTGATAAGTAGTTATTCTTACATACTACTGAGAACGTCTACGTAAAGAGCTAAATTGATGTTGGAATGAGTTCACATGTTTTCAAGGAAAACAGCTGCTCAGACAGTTTCTGGTTTTTGCCGTCGGTTTGTGTTTACATTTGGTAGTGAATTAGCGTTCTTGGTTCGGGAAGGGTGAGGGGTGAAGAGAACGTGGTCGTGTGTGTGTGTGTGCTTGTGTGCGCGCGCGAGCGAGTGTGCATGTGTGTGCGAGTGTGCGCGTGCGAGTGTGTGTGTGTGCGTGAGTGTGCGTGTGTGCGTGTGCGTGTGTGTGTGAGTGAGGCGGCTGTCTCGGTAAACCAGCTGGAATCCGCCGCGGGGTCCCCCTGCCTGAGATCTCACCGGGACCCCCGCGGGGTGGGGGCAGAATGCTGTCCCCTGTGAGCGTGTAGACTGGAGCGCTGCGGAATGCAGGTGGCCCCGTGCTTCTGTCGTGTGTGGGGGCCGCAGACACTACCTGTGCTGACTGGGGGGACACAAGGAATACGTGGGGCCCGAGTCCCACGGGAAGCCCCTCCGCGGGCGGCCTCCAGGGGGCTGACCGCTAAGAGGCTGCCCTTCGTGCGGCTGGGCCTTCCTGCCATCCCTGGCCCCGCGGGGCGTCTGGTGGCCTCTGCGGCTGCGGAGTTTGCACGCGGCCCCGGAGTTTGCACGCGGCCCCGGCCGGGAGCGTTTGCAGGAGGTGTTCACAGGGCTCGTGGCCTCCCGACGCGTGTCCTCAGGACCCGTCAATTTCCTAGACCTCTTTCTGGAAAACATACTCTGCGGACCAGAAATCTGAACGAGCTTGAAGAGGTGACAGGCAGAGGGTTAAGGCCTGGGGCACGACCCAGAGAGGCAGTGAAGTGGGGATGAGGGAGCCCGGCTCCCCCGGGAGAGAGGGACGCGCTTCCCCAGTGCCGGGCCGGCCGGGGATAGAGCGGGCTCCGCTGTGCCGGTCCGGAGATGCTGTGGATTTTTAGATTACGCTCAGTGTGGACACTAAAGCATGCTTTCCCCTCCAGTTATGCCTTAACTGGAGTTAGCATTGTTTTAAGTTTGTCTTTGAACCAGATTAATATTGTATTATCGCTGGGGGAGGAGACTTCGTGAAAATGGGATTGATTCTGTTTTGAGCTTTGTTAGAGAGGGAAATCTTGCTTCTTAAAATAAATATCTTCTCTGGAAAAATCTTAATTCATAAAGCAAAACAATGTTGTTTTTGGTTTTAAATGTGTAGTTTCTTTTCTCTTAGGGCTTTATCTGTCAGTTGTAGTTAATTACATCCTTTCTCATCTCCGGGTAACTTGAAGGAGTTTCAACATGAGAAACTGTGAACATTGTTTCATTCTACTTCCTGAAATAGCCTTTTAATTTTGCTTTTTTTTTTTTGTAAAGATTTTCTTTATTTATTAGAGATCTCAAGTAGGCAGAGATGTGGCAGAAAGAGAGGGAAGCAGGCTCCCTGTTGAGCAGAGAGCCCGATGTGGGGCTCGATCCCAGGACCCTGAGATCATGACCTGAGCCGAAGGCAGCGGCTTAACCCACTGAGCCACCCAGGCGCCCCTTAATTTTGTTTTCTGGCGAGGAGCTCCCTCATGACTTCATTCAGCCATTAGGTGGAAACACTCACTAGAGTTTTAAAACACAATTTTCAACACATATTTTACTTGAACACTCCCAATGTCTAAACTACTTCTTTCCATAGTATGAACTTTCCCAAAGGGAATAATATATCACTTGACATGGTCCCAACCATCATTTTATCTGGGCCCAGAGAGTGTAAACCATTTTGTTACTAATTGAACTATAGTAGAAATTTTGAATACATGGTCTTTGAACATAATGTGGATATCGTGACGAGTAAATACAACAGGAGTTCTGTGGTGGCCCATTCTGTTTCTGGATGAGGTTGTTTGGTTGAATTATATTAGTGTTTCTCGAAACTGTAATCTGCTAATCTGTAATCTGCTTCACTCAAGGGTCTGCTGGAGGAACTTGGGAAGGGGTCGCCCGCCTTCTCCACGGCTCTGTCTGCTCCCGTGTCCTCTGTGGCCGCCGCCGCCTCCCACTGGAGGCTTCCTCAGTTCTTGCCGGCGCAGATGCCAGTGTAGGGGTGGGGACTTCTGGCCCAAGCTGGGCTGCAGGTTGTTTTCTCAAAGGAGGGACTTAAAAGGTCTGTTGAAATTAGGGAATGCCGGTGTTTACCGCATGGACTTTTGAGAAACAGGAGACTCTGGAGCTTACTTGAGTCTTAAAATCAACCCTACTTTACTTCCAAATTTCCAGATTTCAATACTTTTGAGTCAAATTTGATACAAAGAATTGTATATAATGTAGTTCAAGTTTTTGTATCATTATTATGTGTTATATATATTTGTGCCTAAATTGTAAGACTTGGAGTATATTATTTCAAAGAATTGTAGAGGTTTAGGACATCTTTATTTTCTGAGATTCCTGACAAATTATTGTGAGTAGTACATATTTTTGCTTGAAAATACTTTTGTGTTTATAGCCGCTGACCTAGGTGGGTCCGTAGAAGCATGTCATGAAGCCTAGGGATTGTCCAAAGCGCTGTGGACAAAGGTGTTCCTAAACCCTGGCCGTGTGGCAGAACGGAAGTTTTTCCTCTCTGACTTAATCTTGCTCTGCAGCAGTTTTCAGAGGTAGATTGAATTAGTGAATTGCCTTTATGCTTCTACTCAAGTTTTGTTTGCTGAGCGACTTGAGATGATCCGTGTGGGCTACCGATGGACTTAGAGGCGAAATGCCTCTAGGATTTCCAGTGACTTTGAAGCCATATGAAGCAGGAAGGCAAGGATAAGAGATGTCATGGCTTTTGCGTGTCTTTGGGTGGATGTCAACTCGGCAGTTTAGGTTCAGGTTCTAACGACTCTATCAGCAGAGGCTGACAGCCCTGCTGTCCTGTGCCTCAGTCTTCCCAGCATTCCTTGTGTCTGCCCTAAAATCACGTCCTTTCGAAAAACTGAAGACACCATTAATTTCTTCAAAATTCTCCCATTAATTTCTGACGTAGTTTCTAAACAATAACCAGGTAATTTAGTTTTATTTATGTGATGAGAATAACAACTGGTATTTATTGTCTATACTTATGCAATTTTATAGATGGAGTTTTAACATTGAACGCGGAGAACACTAATTATGCCTATCAAGTTCCAAACTTCCATAAGTGTGAAATCTGTCTGCTATCTTTTCCAAAAGAGTCCCAGTTTCAACGCCACATGAGGGATCACGAGCGAAATGACAAGGTATGTATTCTCAAGAGGGTTGTCAGAAATGTGAGCGTTGAAACTGGAGGTATTGTAACAATTGGCAAGCCAAACACAAATTTTTCTTGTAACTTAGATCCCTAAATCTTCACGAACACCTACCTTGACGTTCCGTGCTTAGTTGTAGTCGTATTCCTAAGCCTTTACTGGTTGGTGAGGTGACATGAGAGTTGGTCTAGCGAATCTGTGTGTCAGAGTTCTGAGTCCGTGGACAGAGAAGCCATCTCAAAGCAGGACTTGGAGTGGGGTCGGTTCCTGAGTGACTGTGCAGAACTGGAGCATCTCGGTGTGCTTTTCTCCAGCAGGGAGTGTTCTCTCCTAGCAGGCTTTGCCTTTGCAGTGGTTTTCCTGGGGTTTTCCGTTGCATCTCCGCAGGGAGTAGCACTTAAGAGACTGGAATCCTTTTTTGCAGGAGCCCTTGCGGACTCGGTTAAGAGTATTAGTGTCTTAATGGAATGGTGTCCCTGCCAGATATGAAATGGCAGTTAAAATGACCATTAAAAAATGACCGTTGATTTCCCCTAGGTTTGGAGCACATAGGTCAGGACAATGCCAGGGACCTCTTCTCGAGGGAACAGAACATGACTAACTGGCTTTGTTTTCAGCGCGACTGTGAACTAGAATATATGATAACACATACTGTTGCTAGTACCGGTATCAGCTGTATTACGCCCCTAAGTTGAAAATCTGAAAATACGGACTCTGTTGTGCCTTGATATTCAGAGAGAAATACCAGTGATTATCTTTCTGCAAGGAAGTGGCAGAATGCCTTTCATTTGGGGAAAATTTTAGACTGCGATAAGCAACTATCTTAAAATCTAGTGAAGGTTTTTATGATTACTGATTCTACTTGAAGTGACTCGTTAGAGCAGTGGAGTTGGTCAGAAAAGAGGGAAAATTCCACCCGCGGGAGCAGAGTCCCTTACACTCCAGTTCGTGGAGACTACCGGGTACACTGCCATGCAGCGCGTTTTATTCAAGGTGTGTTCTGTTCTGCATGGGTGAGTTGTCGCCTTATAATCCTTAGAGAAACTCTGTAAGGAGCTTTGCTGTGTCCATTTTGGATTTACCGACTTAGGTGCGGGACAGACCAGAAGTTCTTAGATCGCCTGTAGATTATGGTACTTGTTGATATTTGAATGGCATTTATTGTGGAAAGATTGTATTTCAGTGGCTTCTTGACTTTTCTCTCCAAATAGCCACATCGATGTGACCAGTGCCCCCAAACATTTAATGTTGAATTCAACCTGACACTTCACAAATGCACCCACAATGGGGAAGAGCCTACCTGTCCTGTGTGTAACAAGAAATTCTCCAGAGTGGCTAGTCTCAAAGCGCATATTATGCTCCATGAAAAGGAAGAGGTAATTATTTTGGCCTATACTTTGTTCATGGATTTTTAAATGCATCTAATCCTTAGGGGGACTGTAGGTATCAACTAGTTTAACAAGCCTTTCCTACGGATTTCAAGGAGTTCGTTATCATTCAGTGTGCCTTGCCTGACTCTCTACGCCACTGACAGATCCGTTTGTTTTCTGGCCTGTCAGTACCTTAGGGCAGACACCTCAGTGTGTCCTGTATCTGGAGGACCCAGACAGGCCCACATAGGATTCCGCAGTGGTCCAGAGAAAACGTTCTGGCTCTGGAGTCGGAAGCATCTCCTTGCTTGGCTTCTGGATCCACTGACATGTGGGAATTTGGGAAAAGAGGAGATATTCACCATGACCCAGAGCCGTTTACACAGCACAGTGAGCCCTTCTGAAAGGCCCACAGCTGTCGCTGTGAGATGACAGGGCTGCGTGGCTGCTGTGAGAGCGGGGGCTTCCTGGTGCTGGGGTGGGCGGGCCCGACTTGGAGTACAGATGGCTGTTGCTTTCTAAATATTAAGCCCCATGTCCCTGATTACTATTGTGTGGAATTAGGAAAATGCAAACGGTAAAAAGAAAGTAAGTTCCCTTTATTTCTGCTGTCCCGGGGTGGGTTGTAGGAAACTGTTTGGGGTACTTTCCTCCTGGGGCAGAGAAACAAATACAGTATTTACATTGCATATATAAAAATTAAGTTCATACTTTCTGTACACGCTCATCTCTTCTTTTTAATATAAACTGTTTTTATCTTCGTAAAAGTTACTGTATAAATGTGTGTTTATTTTGGAACGAAATTAGAAACTAAAGATTAGCAAGAGCAATATTATTAGAAGAACCAAGAATCATAGAATCTGGAGAGAATGCATGTGCAGTCTTTCAGACTTTTTTTTTTTTTTTTTGCTATATATGCTTTCCATAACTATTTAAGAATAGCTTTCTTTCTTTCTTTCTTTCTTTCTTTCTTTTTTTTTTTTTAAAGATTTTATTTATTTATTTGACAGAAACACAGAGAGAGAGAGAGGGAACACAAGCAGGGGGAGTGGGAGAGGGGGAAGCAGGCCTCCCTCTAAGCAGGGAGCCCGATGCGGGGCTGCATCCCAGGACCCCAGGATCACGACCTGAGCTGAAGCCCGATGCTGAACGACTGAGCCCCCCAGGCGTCCCTGAAGAATAGTTTTTTAATTCAAAAATGTTTATGCTGCTGCTTTTTAACCTGCCCTTTTCCCCTAATCTATTTGCAGACGTGTCTCCCCCATTTTCACTGGCTGTAGGATGAAGGTTTCCCCATGTCAGTATTTTAAGCTACTTTCTTAGTCCCTTGCATCCAGATACAGTGCAATGATATGCAATCATTTCTTCTGTTATTCAACGTTTATTTATACTTTTTAAATGCTCCCCATAGTGCATCTTCTTCTGTATCTTTAATTATTTCATTAGGATAGATTCCTGTAGGTGGATCTACTAGATTAATACTACTTTTTCACCTTCTTTGTAGAATGCCACATGACGTTCTAGAAAGCCTCTGCTGCTCCGCACCTTCCCCTGCCGAGGTCAGCTAGGCCTCATCTCACTCATTGCTTTCTTGCTTTTTTTGAAAAGCAGAGAGCGCCTACGTTAAATGGTGTATTAAAGTCCTCTGGCCTGAGTTCTGCGTGCGCGTATTGGGAGCCGTGAGTAGCCGAGGGTGCCAAGCGTGATTTCCTGTTCTTCTGGAAGTCGCTTCTGTGTCCTTCCCCAGGCATCCCGGGTGCACGCAGATCTGCTCTGCAGCCCCGTTAACACGGGCCATCCATTCTGTGCCTTTTGTCTTGCGCGGACTGTGCCTCCGCTCTTGGGACACTAACGTGCACGGGGCGGGCGGGGGGTGTCTCGGTCTTTTCATCGGCACGTGGCATTCCGGTGGACACACATACCGTGACCAGCAGGTTGCCCCGGTAGACTCGTAGGTGGTTTTCAGCCTTGTGTCTATACAAGCAGGCTACAGCGAACAGACTGTCCATTTTCAGAATCTGGTTCTTGCACTTGCTTAGACGTACTTCCCAAATCTGAAATGATTTCCTAAAACCCCACCACATCTCACAGCGCAGGCGCACGTGGGGCACAGCACACACGTGCATTGTCCAAGCGGGGTTCACACCGATCCTTCACCTCCAGTCTCCCCTTCCAGGACTCCCACAGGCCTCCCCCCCGTCCTCCTCCACGGGGACCCGGGCTCCAGCACCGGCACACTCGTTCACGCCTTTGCTCCGTCCTGTCGTTGCCTCTGACACAGTTTCGCAGTGGCCTGGCTCAGCCCGTCAGTCCACCCACTGAACGCCGTGTGGGATCTGAAGGACGCCGGGGCTCATGGGTTCAGTCTGCGTCATGTTTGCGGCCCGTCCCTTCCCAGGTGCACTAACTGCCCTTGACGTGGGTCCGGTTGGTGTGACCACAAAGACAGTCCCAGGCAGAGCAGGCGTTGAGGGCGGTGAGGGGGGCATTTTCAGTGTCTGGAGAGGAGCTCACTCTTACAAGTCAGAGTGGCAGGAACAAGGAGCATCAGAAGAGCCGCGGCCTCCTGTGCCCTCCGCCCGGTCCTGCCAGGGCCCCCGGGCACCACCACCACCTCGTGTTTCCGCGGTGTCTTTGCTCTGTCTCTCTGTCATGATAAGCAAATGTTCGTGTGCTTCCTGTTTTCCTTTTCTGGTTTATTATTAATATGAACATTAGAATTTTGCCTCTTTTAAAAAAATCAGTTGGTATTTTCACTTTGAATTAAATTCTTAGATTGTTACAGGGGAAGATGCATATGTTTACGGTACTGAGTCTTCATGGTCCAAACACTTCGTAGCCATGCCCCCTTTCCCACGTGACAGGTAGATGGCGAACACCTGACTGGATGACGGGCGCAGGGAAGTTAATCAGATCGAACCCAGACTTAGAAGCTCCCGTGGCGATGCTCTCAGGTCCCTCCCTCCTCGGGAGCTTGTATCACTTTACTGGCCGTCAATAAACCTTGCTTTGCTGCCACCAAAAAACCCCCCCAAAACAAAAAAAATCTTGGTACTGTTTTGTTCATGTGGATTCAGTATGGTATTTAAGTTCTGAACGGTTCTAGGATTTTTCCTAATGCCATCGCAGGGGCCTTTCTGTTGGGGGTTGGTCATCTGTCCACAGGGGAGGAGTGTTTTCCTGTTCGATTTGTCGCCTACCGTCCTGCCAGATTCTCTCTGGGCTTTCGGCTGTGCGGCCCTGTCTACAAGTAGTGATAAGAATTTTTGTTTTCACTGGCGCGTTGGGGGGTGTTCTGAAATAAAACAGCTGCTGATCATTGTAAGTCATCGCCGTATGTGGTGATGGCGTACCCTCCTCTTGTTTTGAGAAATTCCGCTCTTGAAAAGCCGGTGCAGTGAATACTTGGGAACAGTGAATCCCTTACCTGGATTGAGTTACAAACTTCGCCAGACACCAGCCCTGCCGTCCCTGCGGCGCGCCCTCCCGGGCTCCGTGACCGTCACACACTCCTGATGACAGAGCCCTCGCAGACCCCAGAACGGCCCTCGCTGCGGCGGGTGGTGCTCAGAGACCCGAGGGGCTCCCGCTGGGTGGTGGCGGGGCCGCTGGGGGTCTGGAGCTTTCCTGCTCCCGCCCAGCCTGAGGGTGGTTTTTGTTCGTGTTCAGAGCTCCGAGCCCCCGCAGCCCAGCAGGTCCCTGTCTGCCTCACTGAGCAGCCCCCTGAGAAGCAGCCCCACGCGGCTCGGGCCCGCACAGCCTTTACGCCCGGGACGCCCCAGTCCACGCGGAGGGTCGCTGCACCCTGCCTTCCCCACGGTGACCCCCAGACCCACCTTCGCAGAGGTTCTCAGGCTCACATCTCCCCTGTGGGGGCCGGCGCCCCGGCTCCGCCGTGTGTCTGTCCTGCTGCGGCCTCGGTGGTCACTGGGCGGTGGAGATGCTGGGTGAAGACTCGAGCGCCCACCTGCGGGGTGGGGGTGGGAGCAGAACCTGACCGGAGCGGGGGACGCGGGCCGCAGCTCGCGCGCGTGCAGCCCGTGCGATGGCGTGGGGAAGGCGTCAGGACGGTGGGGATGTGGGGTCTGTGCTGGGAATACAACGAGGTGAACCCGGGCTGCGGGTGTGGGGCTGCTCTCGCAGGGCCTGCCGGGGGCTGTGGTGGCTGTCCCCTCGCGGCACCCCGCGACTCACTGCGCTGCTGCTTTGGAGCTGCCTTCTAAATCCGCCGTGACTGTCCACGTGGCGGGGCAGGGGAAGAGCAGGGACTCATCATCTCTGGCAGTTCTTAGTTTCTTGGACGTTCGTTTTAGAATCTTCCCTCCATTGTGTTTTCTCGTCCACACGCTTCGTCCGTCTTCTTTCCCGTGTTGTTCCTCCAGCCGGAGCTCACCGTCCTCTCTGATGACGGTCCTCTGCGGGTGTCCAGTGTCTGCGGTTGGAAGCTGTGCGAGGACGTCATCCCGCGATGACGTCACCTGACCCTCACCTGACCCTCAGCGTCATCGCTGACCCTTGCTGTCTTTGCCTTTCACTGTCACGGGTGTGAGGACATCAGCGTTCCATCCGGACTCTTCTTTTCCCTAGAAAGATCTTTGAGGAGCAGTATTTCTGGAGAGGTAGACTCACATTTCTATCACTACTGCCAGCCTGTCTTCTCTTTCTTCTCTTTGAGTCTGAAAGACTCCGATTCTCGGACCCTGAGTGATCGTGGGAGAGCAAGTGGCGACCAGAGGGCTCCGGGGGGCCGGGGTCCGCAGCAGGTGGTGGGAGGACTGTGGCTGCCCTGTCTTGGCCGCGGCATCTGCTGCCAGAAGTTTCTGGAGGCTGGGGAGAGATACTCGGTCCCCTGATATCATCACCCCACGCCGGGCAGGAGTTCCTGACGGGGTTGTCCAGGGGCAGAAGCAAAAAGGCTTTGCTGTTTCAGATGTGGAAATACACTGGCATGGTGTGAGGACTAGAGCCCTCTTTTCTGAGAGGTCGTGTTAGGGCCCAGGTTCGGAGTCTGCCTCTGTCTCCTGTGTGGCCTTGTGTAGCTCTTTGCTGGTCCGCTGGGCCCTCCGAGGCTGCCGGGACCCCACCTGGCCTCCTGTCTCTGAATCAGCCCTTCGTCCCGTGGCTCAATGAAAAGGAGGAGGAAGAGGGCGGCTTCTCCTGCGAGGCCTGGTCCATGCGCAGGAACGCACGGTCCCCACACGGGGTGCTGGGGCTCGTGTTTTGAGTCGGAGAGCTGTGTGCTCTGCGAGGAAATGTGGTCCCGGCTGAGAAAGAAGTAGGTACCGGAACACGGTCATCAGTCTTGCCCACGTATGTTAGAACAGTACAGTTTGGGCTACATTTCTCTGTTTGGCATGTATTTATTCCTCAGCGACTTGGTCTGGATATGGCATTAGTAATACAGGGAGAGGTCCTGACCTCCGGTCACATGCAGAACGGACCTGTGAGAGTCCAGCCCACACGGAGGCCGCCCGCACCCCCCCATTCCACCACCAGTGAGAGCACAGCTCGCTGATGGAGGCCTGGGGGGGCGGGAGGAAGGCCGGCCCAGCAGCGGTACGGCCATCAGTTGATTGGGTTTTTCTTTCCCTCCTGCACACCCGTTGCTGGAGAAGCCTGTGGCCTTCTGCCGACAGACGCAGACGTAAAAATCCTTCAGGGAAAGCTGCTTCCCCTTAGTCAAAACTGGCCAAAGAGTGGTTTGCAACAGAAAATCTTTTTGACGATGCCCGCCCTCCTCCAGCCACATACCGGCTGGAAAGCTGCTCAGCAGGGCTGCGAGGGACCCTCCGTCCCTCCTGCGCCCGTCCTCAGACACGGGTGGCCCTCTGACCCCGTGCCCGGGGGTAAGTGAGGAGCTTGTCTTGCATCCATCTCTGGGCAGAAGGAGGCGGCACCGGGCTCCCCCGCCGGACGGCCTCCGCAGAGCGAGGCGGGAAGCCGACCTCTCACGCTGTGCCCGGAAGCAGGCAGCGCTGGGACCCTGCCAGCCCCGGTGGGGAGCTGAGCCTCACGGCACCTGACGGCAGGGAGAGTTAACCGGACGGCGCAGGACGGACGGGTCCACCCCGTGCTTTCCGCGCCGGGGCCCTGGGACCTGCAGTGAGCCTCCCCCGCGACGAGGTCCCCGGCCGCATCTGGGCGGAGGGACAGCCGTCTGGTCCGGAGGCTCCCAGTGTAGCTCTCCAAGTGCTCAGGGTCTGGCTGAAGATACTCGGCAGACTGAGAACCACGGTAGTTCCAAGGGCATCGAGAAAAGATGGCAGATTCCCACAGTGAAGGGACCCCGATGTTGGAATTAGGTAGCAGAGATTTTAAAGCAGTCATCATAAAATTGCTTTGTGAATTGTTTTGAAACAAACAAAAGAATGAAACCGAAGCGAGAAGAACCAAATGGAAATTACGGTGAAAAAATGTATTCAACTAAACTCAGTTGAGGGCTTGGCCGTGGAATGGGGAACCCAGAGGTTCCTGTGGAAGCCCAGGGCCTGCAGGGGACATTCACTGCTGCATGTGGACGGTGTACCTGAGGGTCTCAGAGATGGGGCCACCGGGAAGGTCACGCGGTGGCCCCTGGCGGGGAGCCGGAAGGACAGGTGTTACAGGGGGGCAGACACAGCCGTTAGTATCTGTTGTATTTTAAACTCTGACCTGTAGAAATGAGACCTTCAGCAGGATGGGGGCTGACCAGAATGCCGTGTATTCCCTTTACGAGTTCTGCTTGTCACTCGTCCGTGATGGAAATTGTCCCACGGGTCTGTTCTAGGGGAGAAAGCAGTCACGACTAGCCTCGAGGAGAGACGTCCGCTCCGAGTCTGGAGAACGCAGGACAGGGGCATGTCCCTTAGCTGTTGGTGAGGAAGCAAGGTGTGGGGCTCCTCGCTAGGCTCCCTCAAGTGTGGCCGGCTGCTGGAGCGGAGGGCAGGCACGTCCTGGCTCCTGGGGCTCTCTGGGCGTGAAGCAGAGACAGAGACGACACTCTGCACCACGAGCTGTTTCCTTGTGTCCCCGGGGGCCTTGCCCTTGCTTTTGCCAAGTGAGTGAGCTGTGCTCTGAGAAGGGACAAGTGTGGATAGCTCCTGCAATACTCTGATCTGGTCATTGGGTAAAAAGGTAAGTAAAAAGGATGCACCAGGGCCAGAGCAATAAAATAGTAAGGGGAGGACAGGACAGGTCCGGGGAACCAAGTTTTATTTTACAATTATAAGAAGGGACACCCGGGGCAGTCCTGAGCAAAGACGAGTATTTTGTCATACAAATTTAGGAGTCCTTCTTCTTCTTTTTTTTTTTTAAAAGAGGCAGCAAATTTTGTTAGGTATTTTTTTCTTTTTGAAAGTTTCCTAAAAAGAATTTTCTTTGTTATCAACAAGATGCTGACAATTTAGTAGCTCATTATTTCCTTAAATTATTCTATAATACTACTAATAAAGTTATTTGCGTTGAAATCATTGGGTTGCTCGGAATATTCCCTTTAGCTCGTCTTTTTTGCCAAGGATGCCTCTCGCTATTGATGAATTACTCATTTTAATGGGGTTTACTAACATTTACAGGGCTGTAATGTGCAGGGATTGGAAGAAAGTCTGATGGAATTAAAGCTCAATAACTTCAAATATGTGAATAATATTTTGGATATATTTTCCAAATAAAATATATTAACATAGAATTTATTTCATCTGTTTTGTTGTTATTTGGAAATGACAGTGTCTGCTCGCTGACAGGTCACACTCATTTTCCCTCCGTGTTTGGACAGTCTTTGCGGATGGTTTAAAAGCCCGGACGGCAGCGTCGTCCTCCGCAGCGGCTCCTCCCGCTGGGCCCCCGTCCGGCCCTGCTCTCTGTTCAGTGTCTTCCGTGCGCTGCTCTGTGACTTTCTGGTGCCCTGTGGGGGCAGGTGCCGTGACTTCCCCATGGTGAGCGCCCGGAGGCCGCAGCTCGTCCTGCAGCTGCCCAACTCCAGGACACATGGACAGCTGTTACCTAACGGACAGAGGAGTCGTTGAAAATCTATAGTAGCCATATTAAAAAAGTTTTTTAAAAAAAAGATGAAATGAATTTTAATATATTTATTTTGAAACTGTATCTAAAATACTATTCACATATTAAAATTGAGCTGTTTTACGTTCTTTGCCTTTCGCAGTAAGCCCTTGCGGTCCCGTGTGTGTTCTGTGCTCTTTCCATGGCGCATTCAGGCCGCACCGGTGACCAGCGCGGGGCAGACCGTGTCCGGGCGGGGGCCTGGGCCTCCCTGGGAGGCGCCCCTAAAACCGGCGGCGGCCGTGATAGTGTTTCCATTCGGAGGTTTATGGGCTGGGGTTTTATGTCTCGGTGGTCTGCAGACTCTGGTCCTCCTCGGAGCTCTGTCCCGACCCCTCTGTGGGACGTCCCTCTGCTTCCCGCACGTTCCGTCGGCACAGGTGCACACCACGCCGGTGCGTGCCCCACGGCGGCCCCGCTCTGGCCGCCGCTTGCTTCCCTGGGCCGCGCTCTCTTCTGGTCAGGACGCTTTTCCCAGAAGCATATTTGGACACGGTGGCGCGTTTTTGGAGAGTGAGAACAGCGCGTGTTCCAGAGGAGAGCGTGATCCGGGTACCGGCCGCTTGCACACCCGTTCTTTGAGGACGCCGCCGTTTCGGGGTGTTCCCTCCGCTCAGGGCCGGGCTTGTCTTTTGCAGAATCTCATCTGCTCCGAGTGCGGGGATGAGTTCGCCCTGCAGAGCCAGCTGGCCACGCACATGGAGGAGCACCGGCAGGAGCTGGCCGGCGGCCGGCCGCACGCCTGCAAGGCCTGCGGGAAGGACTTCGAGACGCCCTCCCAGCTGAAGGAGCACGCGAAGACGCACTACAAGATCAGGTGCGAGCCTCTGCGGGGGCTTGGGAGGAGAAGTCTGTGCCCTGTGTTAACGGCAGGTGCGCTTGCCTGGGTGACTTTAGTACGCCATCTGCTCCAGAAATAGCAGCTCAGGGGTGCCTGGGTGGCTCAGTGGGTTGAGCCTCTGCCTTCGGCTCAGGTCATGGTCCCAGGGCTTTGAGATGGAGTCCCACATCGGACTCTCTGCTCAGCGGGGAGCCTGCTTCCCTCTCTCTCTGCCTGCCTCTCTGCCTACTTGTGATCTCTCTGTCAAATAAATAAATAATATTTATAAAAGAAAAAAAAAAAGATAGGATAGAGTTGCCATATGCCACACATTTAAAAAAAAAAAAAAAAGAATGCAGTAGCAGCACAGTGGGGGCCAGTCGGGCGTGGCGTCAGGGCAGCTGTTCAGACACACAGGCCTGGGGCACCGAGAAAGCTCAGGCTTCTAAAGCATCAGGCTGCCCGAGCAGAATTCTCTAGCAGTAGCACAGTGTTGAAGGCTGTAGGACAACGTGCTGGCTGAACGTTTCCCCAGGTAAGTCATGAGGACGAGAAGCAGGTCCACAGGGGCGGGGGCAGCCTGTTTAACAAACTGGTGTGTCTCCACTCCCTGTTCAGAAGCTCTGCGTTCCCGATGCTGCGCTTAGTGTGTCCATGAACGTGTGTGAGGAAATCGTGGTCCCTGCAGGCAGCTCTGTCAGACCAGGAGACTTTGTGGGTGAGAAGCTCTAGGTACAGGATCGAGTCACTTGCCCACGGTTTTACAGCTCGGAGGTTTCAAGCTTCAGGATTTAGACCCTAATTTCCTTGTTTTCAAGCTCATGATTTGAACAAGCGTGACCGTATTTAAATACATACGTGCACTTAATTCTGGTAGAACTTAACGTGTCTTCCTGAGTTTCATATTTGGTTTATTCCTGATTATATATTTTTTTCAAAACTTCATTTTCTTAACGAAACAGAAGGCAAAGTGCTTTCTGGCCCGGGTGCGCCCGTGAGCGGGAGGCCGTGGCTGCTGTCACTCGTGGAGCCTGCGCGTTGTGCGCTCCTCAACAGCAGCCGCAAGCACGGCAGCGGCTTCCACGCCAGCTACTGACGTGCACAGACCCGGGAAGAATCTGTAGGATTCCTTTACCCTGTTAGGCACTTCTTAGCGGCGTGGAGCACGCCCCCGTGGGGCCAGCCTGCCCCCCCCGCCCCACTTTGCCCGCCCTTGGCTAGCGGGGCCCAGACCGCGCTGCGAGTGCTCCCGCACACGGGGTTCCTGCCTGGTGGAGTTTGAGCACAGCAGGTTGGGTGTGTGTCTGAGGGTTTTGGAGAGATGATGAATGGCGTCCAGGTGGTCAGCATGCAGCCGGCCCCGCTGGCTTCTGGCCCTTCTGAGCTGGAGGGATGGGCCGGACCCACAGCCTCGTCCTCCCGTTGTGCTGGTTTCTCAGAGAGAAAAGTCAGTGGAAAGGTTTCAGGGAGTGCTCGTGCGGAGAGGGATGCAGAACTGGATTGCCCCAGGGCAGCGCCAGGAGGGCGGGCAGGCTGGTGAGCCGGGGTGTCCGAAGGGAGGAGGGCCCTCGGGAGGAAGGGGACCGCAGCAGTGGCCAAGCCATTGGCACAGCCCCTCTGCGGTGGGTTTTCTCTGCATTTGAAAGCAGAGGCTGGCGCCGGGGATCCGCTCCAGAGGGGAGCTTGCTGGCACCGGGTGTGAAGAAGGCAGGACCCCGAGGCTGAGGGCTTCAGGAGGCCATCCTGGGAATGAGGTCTGATCCCAAGGGTAGTGGGAAGCCTGTCCCAGCTTCCCCTGCGCTGTGGCTGCTGGGGGGTGGCGGTGGGGCAGGGAGGCGGGTGAATCGTCACAGCAGGCAGTGGTGGTCTGACGATTGGAGAGTGGGAGAGGCCTGAACATCTCTGGCGGTGTTTTGAGTGGAATCAGTAGCTTTTGAAGATGGACTTGAAGCCAGGGGTGAGAGAAAGAGAGAATCTGGGCGACTCCTGAGGTTTAAGCTTGCCCAACTGGGAGCTGCTGTTTTCTGCTCTGGGAGAACAGCAGGGCAGGGAGGAACAGAGCCCTGTTTGGTTCCCACGAGCTCACAGCCCCAGGGAGCCGAGTGCAGAGCCGTCAGGTGGAGGCGGGGGAGTGCCTAGGGCTGGTGTCAGGGTTGCTGGCGGGAGGACTTTGAGATCCTCGGCCTGTGGGTGGTGTTGAGAGCAGGGGGGCGGAGGAGGACCTGAGACACGGCAGGTGGGGACGCACGCACACGTCTTTACATCGGAGGGCTGCAGGTAGAGCTGTGTCCGGAAGGGATGGTCTCACCTCTCCCCTGCGAGAAAACCAAGCTTCTCTCCCCTTAGTTGGGGAAACATGAATTTTATGGTACCAAACACAGAGAAGGACTGCACGTCTGAGTTTCTGTGTCTGCAGAGACGCACACTCCTGTGGGGTGGATGTCTCGTAGCCTGAGTTCTCACCGCCCGTCAGCCACACGTGCTGACTGCGTTTTAATTCTGAGCTTGTGACACAGAGGAGACGACTTCATGAATGTTCCCTCCCGTGTCGTACCAGGGTATCGAGTACAAGGTCTTACAATCGGAACATCGACAGGAGTGGATTCACATATTCATGCCCACACTGTGGAAAGACGTTTCAGAAGCCCAGTCAGTTAACTCGGCATATCAGGATACACACAGGTATGAAACACGTTCACTTTGGGGCCATGCATGATGTGGCTTAGAGGAGAGAACGTGTGCCTCCGAGCCGGCTGGACCTGTGAGGTCACACCGCTGCTCCTGTCCCGTGCTTGGTGACCTTGCCGGGGTTAGTCGCACGCGGGAGTCCACAGCATGGGCGAGCTCTGTCCGCACGGGTGGGTTTGGGTCTTGGGTTTGGGAGCTGTGTATTTCCCCTTTAATCCGTCAAGTGTTCACTCATGTGGAATTGTATTTTGATGGTGTTTCTCCCTCTCCAGGCGAAAGGCCGTTTAAATGTAGTGAATGTGGGAAGGCTTTTAACCAGAAGGGGGCCCTGCAGACGCACATGATCAAGCATACAGGGGAAAAACCCCACGCCTGTGCCTTCTGTCCTGCTGCCTTTTCTCAAAAAGGGAACCTCCAGTCCCACGTGCAGAGAGTCCACTCCGAGGTAAACGTCGCTCTCGGGTCTGTGGTGCTCCCGGGTGTGGTGGACGGCTCCGCGGCGCCTGCGGGAGCCCGAGGTTCTGAAATGCAGATTTACGGTTTGTGCAGAGCAGACTTTGTGTCAAACAAGAAGCAGACACGTATCTCTCTCTAGACACCTTTTCGGCTTCCCCGGGGGAGACCTATAATGTTATCTTCTCGTGGTCTTCCGGATACTGTTACGGCTTTGACAAGTAAAGGTTCAGAAATGATCACGCTGCCCTTGGCAGTTATCAGCCACCGGTCCGGTAACACCTCATCCCGTTAGCAGACTTGGAACACAGGCACTATCAGGTCTGAGAAACTGAGACCAGAAATAAATTGAGGGAAAAAAAGTATTTTTGCTCTTCCTGTTACTATTGCTCACAGTAATAGTATGGCCTCATGTACGTCTCTTATCAGCCAGAGCGCTGCTCTGCGTGCTTCCCTCAGCGCCGGCTCCCGCGGTGACACCGACGTTTGCCGTTCCTTGTTGTTTGCAGAGCGTGCTGATTTGTAGAACGTCTGCAAGTATTTCTCTTAGGCAGGTTAACTTTTGTTCTTCCTGATTTGGTGTTTTATTTATAGTCTAATTGTAGGGTATACGTTAATGTGGAAGCGACACAAACACTTTGATCACAGATCGTTTTGTTTTATGTAACTGTTTTGCAGAATGAAGACTCATATTCCTAAAAATAAATATGTATCTTTTTATTTTTCCCTTCATGCCCTCAGTATCACTGAAATAAAAGAAACCCTGCACCCTTCACACAGTTTGTAAACGTATTCAGCTTCCGTACGCAGCGGGTTACTTTTTGTTTTCTATTCTAAGAGCCAGACCCTTGGGGAGGCAGTGAGAACGTGGACCGTGGCTTCCTTTTGAGCTCAGGAGAGTAGATGTGGCCTCTGCCCGTTACTCTGGGGGAGCTGCCTCTGTGCGCAGATGATGGCTTCGGGATGGCCGTTTACTTGGGCGGCACCCAGAGAGACCTCCCTGGGCCCCCCAAGCTGCCCTGTGAGATGCCACCCGTGCTCCTGAGGCCAGGACACCCCTCCAAGAGTGTGGGCACTCACCTGGCTCCCGGCCTTAGAGCCCCTGGGACCTGTGGTGGGCAGGTGGCTGTGTTCCAGCAATGACCTCTAAGAACTGGTTTGTAAATGTTGTCCAGTCCTGTGATGAACCTGAAGCCTTAAATTGGGTTCTTGACAAGGTGCTGGAAAAGGAATAGAACATCCAAGTTTGGAGAAGTCCAGTCCGTTGTTGAGCCAGCCTGCATCGTTATAAGAACAACTAGTGCTGGCTGGAATCATGGCAGAGTCGTTCAGACGTTTTCTGGGTGCCCGGAGGCGCCGCTTCATTTCCGTCCTCTCTAGGGTCCCGCGTTGGCTTCACCGTAGTTGGACAACATAGTTGCCGGTGCGGAGCACTGGAACCGCGAGGAGCGCTCCCACGGCGCGTGGCACGGCGCGGCTCGTAGCGCAGAGACTTAGACGGCTGCTCACACCAGGTCGCGCGGGGTGCACCGCTGAGAAAATGGGAACCTGAGTCAGGCATCTTATCGTCACCAAATTACAACAACTGGAACTTGTGTCTTCTTCCAAACCTGTTCTAATTTATAGAAAAGACTGAAATTTCCATTGACTTCACACTGGCAAGGCGGGTGAGGACTTGGGTCCTGATTTTGGAGGCGTCTGGTTTGAAAGAAGTAATGTTACATGGTTACATTGTTTCTGCTGCTTATCATGGACCGTAACTAACTGAGGATTGGCTCTAATTTAAGTATTTTTATCTAAAGGTTAATTGTAAAACATGTTTTTTTCTCTTTTGTCCTTTAAGGTCAAGAATGGCCCCACGTATAACTGTACCGAGTGCAGTTGTGTGTTTAAAAGCCTCGGGAGCTTGAACACCCACATCAGCAAGATGCACGTGGGCGGGACGCAGAACCCCGCGGGCCCCGCAGAGACGGCTCACGTGCTAACGGTGCGTCTGGCCAGCGCTGCGCGGGGCCCCTGCAGCCGGGTCGGTCATCTTGGTCGTGACCTCTCAGGAGGATTATTCCTTAGACTATGCAGCAGCACAGAAGTGCTGTGAACAGTTTCTTCAGGGTGAAGGAGGGAGTGAGGGACTTTCTTGTTTCTAACAAGCGATGGAGAATGGATCTTTGTTTTTGTTTTTGTTTTTTTAAATTTTTTATTTTTTATAAACATATATTTTTATCCCCAGGGGTACAGGTCTGTGAATCACCAGGTTTACACACTTCACAGCACTCACCAAAACACATACCCTCCCCAATGTCCATAATCCCACCCCCTTCTCCCAAACCCCCTCCCCCCCAGCAAGGGATCTTTGTTTTTAAGGAGTGAAGGAGAATGGATCTTCTTAAACTTCCGAGTCGTATCAGCTGGTCCTGATGCACCGACTGTCATTGAGCCAGTGACAATCACCCAAAATGCAGCGATTAATTTAGGAGATTGTGCTGCCTGCGGTGCTGTTGATGATTCCCGTGGGATCACCATTATTCCTGTGGGATGACTTAAGAACCAGTTATCCTTTCAAAATAACATTTCTTAAAAAAAAATAATATTTTCCGCGTCTGAGGGGACAGTAGGAATGTTTTCCTGAGGCTGTGCCCTTTTGGGAAACTACACTGTGTAAAATTGTGCGACACACACCGCCACGCTTGCGTTCAGGCTCTGGTGGGAGTCTTGGGCGCGGCCTTGTCTGTTCGCTCTCGGCCCCTCGCCGCTGGCGGGGAGGCCCGCGTCCCGGCACGGAGGGCGGACGCCGCATTAGCCCGTGCCCGTGAGCTGGCTGGCGGGTGGCTGCTGTCGTCGGCACCTGCCTCCCGCCAGCGCGGAAGCTCGGAAGCTCGTGTTTAGTCTCCAGCACCATGTTCGCGTTTACGACTTGTGCTCTCCTTCCTCACGACAGCGGCAGCTCCATGCCGCTCCTCACCTTACTCCGGAGCAGGAGGCCCCGTGCCATAGATCCGCCCCGGGGGGTGGGTACTGTGTCCACCCGCGTGCGCCGCACAGTGCTGGCTCTGACTCGCACCGTCTCTCCAAGTGGCGCTGCAGACCCAGGGTGTCTGGGCGGTCCGAGCGCTTCTCTCCTTGAAGCTCTTGGCTGTGGCTTTCCTGAGCATTGATGCTACCAGGGCCTCTGTTTTCCAAGTTTCCTGAATTATGTTGGCCACAGTGGTTTCTCTCTTATTTTGTGACCCTTTTGTTTCTGTGTTTTACTGGACAGGGGGGAAGGTGAGGCCTGTGAGCTCGCACCCCCACGTTGAGCTGATGGTCTCTCCTGTCACTCAGGAAACCTCGGAGACATGTAGGGGACAGTTCATTCAATATGTTCCTTTAAGATCCCATATTGTGCTTTGTTTAGTAAAAATCAGTGAGGCATTTTATTTAAAATCTGTGTTTGGGATATTGTTAGATTTTAATGGTCATAAGGAAGATGAGCCTATTCCTTTCTTTCTGTTTTTGTTCTTTTAAATTGAAGTACAAATTAATGTACTTCTTACATTTTCAATGACCATGTCGCTGTGTTTCAGGCCACGCTGTTTCAGACGTTACCTCTCCAGCAGACGGAAGTCCACGTGACGTCTGCGTCGAGCCAGCAGAACTCCCAGGCCGTGACCGACGTCATCCAGCAGCTGCTGGAGCTCTCAGAGCCGGGGCCGGCGGAATCCAGCCAGCCCCCGCAGCCCGGCCAGCAGCTCAGCATCACCGTGGGCATCAACCAGGACATCCTGCAGGTGAGGTGCACCTTCCCGCTCTCGGTCCATGCCCGAGCCTGGGTATCGTTCCTGGAAAACGAATAGGCAGGGCTTGTCCAAGAAAAGGAATCGTCCTTAAATACACGTGCCAATTGAAAACGTTCTTTTCGAACAAAATACGCTCATGGACTGTGCAGGATTTTGAACAGTTAATCTATACATTTAAAAAACAGTTTAAAACTTAATTTTCTCTCCAAGTGATTCAGTTGAAAAGAACAGGCTTTTCAGAACTTCTTGTATCTCCTGTCAGTATCGGAGCGAGCCGGTCCGCCTCTCTTAGCAGCGTGCGAACGGTCTTGTCCACGTGGGAGAGCAGGAGAAGGAGACGGGGCAGCGCAGGCTTTTCTGAGTTTGCTCTGCTCGTCCAGCTTTAGCCTCAGCTCTTTCATTTGCAGACAGAGCCGGCCTGCCGTCTCCTCCCTGTTTAGTGACCAGTTGTAAAAACTAACTGTCGCCTCCCTGTGCCTTTGGGGTAACAAGTTGGTGTAAGGAGTCTCCGGATGCATGACAGCCGAGGTCTTAAGGGTGGTTGAAGCCACTGGAATTTAATGCAGTGATTCCAGATCAGTTTAGAGATAACCAAAGAGGTCTAAGGTCAGATTTCTAAATGTCAAATTAATTAATTCCAATCCCTTTTAGTTACCATACTGTATTTTGGGTGGAAGTGAGCTGTCAGTTTCCAGAAGGGACATTTCAGCTTCAGAGAGTCGCAAGTGTAGCTTGGCATTGGCGGTCGGGGGGGCAGAGTTGTGCAGCTGGTAGGGCGGAGTTAGAACCCCGGGCAGAGCCTTGTTGCGTCTTTGTAATTGATTTGGCCGGCCACACCGGGCCTCCCACCTGCTAACCTGTTAGTTCTGTTCTGTCTCAGCAAGCCTTAGAAAACAGTGGGCTGTCTTCAATTCCAGCTGCCGCGCACGCGCACGACAGCAGCCACGCCAGGACGCCGTCCACGCAGGCGCCAAGTCTGGACGCTTCTCACCCTTCGAGTGAGCAGACCCACCCCACAGATGCAGAGCAGGAAAAAGAGCAAGAAAGCCCAGAGAAGTTGGATAAAAAAGAAAAAAAAATCATAAAGAAGAAATCACCGTTCCTACCTGGTAATGTGAATGTGCTTTAAGGGTTAGACGTTGGCGGGGGTGGGTTGCTTATTTCTTCTTTCGAAGGTGATACGTCGTTGACTGTTCTGATAGTATCGACATATTTGTTTGATATTGAAAACCTCAGCAGTTGCAGACTTTGGGCTGCCTTTCCCCTCTGAGCCGCGTCTCTTCCTGACGGTTCCCCAGGCTTACTCCTGGGTCGTCTTGGCCGCTCCTTCCCGCAGCTGCGTTCTGGCCACTTTTGTCCCCCGCTTCGCCACCACACTGCCGTCTCCTGACTTGTAAGCATGGCTCCTGGGCCAGACCCTCGGCCGTTTCCCCTCAACGCGCTCCTCTGGCTCCGTGGTGTCTGTGCGCTCTCGGTAACCTGGCCCGGGTGCACGGCCAGGCCTGCCCTGGACTTCGGGGTGCGAGCTGATGTCACCGTGTGGCCAGGCTCCCGCGCTGTCCGGACAGGCACGCGCCTCCAGGGCCATCCTTCCCACAGGCTTGCTGTGCCGGGAGTGTCTTCTTCCTCCCCTTGCTCCCGCTGTCTCGGAGAGCTCTGGTGGCCTGTGAGGGCAGCACTTAGAGGACACTCGGGCCTGCCCTTTCTGCTCTCGGCGCTCGCCGATTCGCAGTGTTTCTGCCCCGCAGTCCCCCGCCTGGCCGCTGTCTGCCTGGATACAGTCTCTTCGTCGCTGGCTCCCCCGTGGGCTGACGCGTGCGGCTCTCTCACACGGGGAATGCGATCGGTTTCTGTCTTCTGGGCAACAGTGTCCTCTGGAAGTGTCTTCCCAGTGACTCTGACCGTTCCGCTCCCCCCCCGGTCTTGGGGAGCGAGTGCTGTCTTGCTGCGAGGCACGGAACGACCAACGCGGTCATCGCTCGACACCCCTGAGCGCGTCTCCTTGCAGCGCTGACATGGCTGTGAGGCCCTTGTCTCCACCACAGACCGCGGCAGTTCTGCCCCTGTGTCCCCTCCATCTGCCCCTCGTCCCGGGGAAGCACGGGGGGTTGGGATTGAGGCGGTTCATCCTCTGCTTGTTCCTGGTGTCCAGAGAGGGAGGAGGGGAAGGGCACCCTCCCAAGTGTGTCTGTTCACCCTGAGCCTTCGGGCCGAGAGCTTCCCTCGCGATGGTTTTGAACACCTGCTTCACGCGCGCCCAGTAAGTGCGTGGGAACTTCCAGCCTGGGGGGCGCGTGGCTGCGGCCCTAGTCCCTGGGCTCGAGCCCTCCAAGGCGCTCCGACCCCGCTGTCGTCGGCTCCGGCTTCTCCCGGCGGGAGGCGGGACCTGACTTCGCGGGATCCCGAGCGGCAGGGGCCCCCGGATGGAGGACGGCGCGCTCCGTCCTGAGCGTTAGGTGTGGGGTTCGGAGTGGGGTTACCGGCCACGCACGCGGGGTTTGCCTGGGGCGCGCTCTGCCTGCAGAGTGTGCAGAGGTCAGGCCGTTCGCCCCGGAGCCGCCTGAGTCCGTGAAGCGCCCACGCTGCTGCGCTCGTTTGTGCCGCTCTGCGGCTGCCCGAGCCGGTGCGGCCTCAGGACGACGTCAGAGCAGCATGTTCTCTCCGGGCCCTCACGAGAGGGGTCCTGGGGCCGCGTTTCTACAGAAAGAGGTTTCTTCTGATGAAAACTTCTCAGGGAGCTGGACACATTTACGTAGGGACTGTTTCTGGAACTCGCGGTGCAAGCGGGGCTGAGGGCTGTCGGGGACCCCGAGGAGACCGTGAGCACAGTGAGCCACACTTCGGAGTGGCTTCTGGCTTCTGACTCCCTTGATTGCATGTCCCCGCTCGTGCGGCCCTTGCCCTGGCGCCGCCCTACTCGGCTGACGTCGTTCAGTGAAAGGGGGGGTTTAGTAGACTTCGGCTTCTTATTTCAAGAGGTATTTTTCGCATGCATTCAAAATTTAACAAATGCTTTTATATTTTACATATAATTTAGGACATATAGATCATCTTTAAAACTAAACAAAGTTTGAAATTTGTTGTGGTGAAATACTGGCTCTTTGAAATCACAAAGAAAGGTGTTTCGGAAAGCTGGTGACTTCCTCCTTTAAGGATGACAGTGGTATAGCTGTTCTCTGTGGAAATCTTTATTCAGACCACAGACATTTTACCTTCTTAGACCAGACTGTGATGGGGAAAACGTAGCCCGAACATAGCTCCGGTCCTGCCGTGAGAGGCCGGCATCCTTGTGGCTCACTGCGGCGCGTGGGCCTTCTGGTCAGTGGCCTTGGAAGCGGTGCTCACTGCGCCTCGAGTGTGGGCTCCAGGTCTCTGTACCTGCCCTGCTCCTGCTTTCTGACTCTGCTGCGGGTGACCTGGACATTTCTGGGGCTCTGGTCAGTCATGACCTTAATCACTGCCAAAGAATTAAGTATAAAGTCATTCTCGGTAAGAACCTTAGCCAACATTGTACTTTTTCTAAAACTAGCCTGCATGAACACTCTGGGATTTTTAGGTCTACTCTGAATAATTCAAGAGACTGATGCTTTCTTTTCGGTCCTGCTTTCTTTCTCTTTGGAGGATGTGTCTTACGAATAAAGAGCTTCTGTATTCATAGTTCAGCTAAATTACTTATTATTTTGTATTATGCTTTTGTATAATACAGTATAGAAAACTTTAAAAAGACTCATTCATGTGAGCGTAGTTGGGTTAGGTTTGAAAATTCCATGATTTATCTCATTTGTGTATAATTCTTTGATAGTACAATATTCAGAGCTTATGAGATTTTCTTTAGGTTCTGTTTTGAATTATTTGTCATTTATAATTAAATATACATATTATTTTTACTTAAGACCTTTAATATTTTTTAATGGTGATGTGGCTTGAAGCTGAGTCCCCATTCGTAGTAAACAACGCAGCGCGGGTATGAAGTGCTAGGAAGACAGCCAGCTCTGAGGTGCCAGTGGTCCGCACGCGCGCGAGGCGCAGCAGAGACGGCAGAGAGTGGCCACAGAGGCCTGTTGTTAGTTGAAGGTGTGCCCTGAGTTTTGAGGTAGGAGAGATCCGCGGGCCACAGTGAGAGAGTGAGAGCTCTGCTGAGCTGGGAGGGGCGAGTCCAGTACTCCTGGCAATGGAGGAAGCACGCGCGGCGGAGAGCGTTCCGCTCCAAGGGCCGTTCTGACAGTTTCATTTTGTGTGTTTTTCTGTATTAACAATTGTTTTACGCACTCCTAGCATTAAATACGGTTATATATCACGAACATCTTCTGCACATGGAATGATAAGGGTGTGTCTGGTTGTAGTCACACACACGCAGAACTCCACCGCGCAGGGCCTGAGAGCACAACTGGGGGCTCCTGTCTCCTGGCTGAGCCTTTGGGAGGGTCCTGGAGGCTCATGTACTGTCTCCACAGAGAGCCTGGCTTTTCTTGACTGATGGGTTGAGCTTCTGTATACGGTCTGGATCTTCTTTGTTAATTTGTGGGTTTCAAATACCTTTTCCAGAAGTAGCTTCTCTTCCACTCTCGTTTAGATGTCATTTGATGAATAGACGAGTAGAGATTTTTACTTCAGTGCAGCTGTCCTGATGGCATAAGTGTGTGTGAAAATCTTTTTAAAGGTCAGGAGGATTTTATCTTCTTAGACTGGAGCACAATCTTCGTAACTTAGTCTTTTCTTGATGATTCAGCACATAATTCCATGATGGTGCTGTGCCCTGGTTGCCGTCTGTTCTCTTCCTTCCGTCTTTCTCTTTATAGTTTGGGTGTTCTGTGTTTCTTGTAAGACGTTTTTCCTTTACCCACATTGAATTCCCCCTATTTGTTTTTTTTTTTTTTAAGTAAGTGACGGACTTGAACTCACGACCCTGAGATCAAGACCTGAGCTGAGATCAAGAGTCAGACGCTTACCTGACTGAGACCCCCAGCTCCCCTGAATTCTCCTGTATGTTCTAACAGAAGTATTAGAACTTTGGCTTTACATTCAGTTCACTAGTTTATTTGGACTTCATTTTTATGCATAAGAGGTGGGATTGGAATCTTATTTATCGCTGGGTGGTAACTAGTCCTCTGGCGGCATGTTGTGGGAACGTCTCTGACACGTGATCCCAGCTTTGTGGAGATCTGGTTTCTGTCTCTGTGTGGCTAAGCTCTGGGTTTGTGATTGTGCCCGCTCGCCGGTCTGTGCGCATACCCATGCACTGTCTCCGTTATTTAAAATACCTCTTGAAATCAGCAGGGTGGGCTTTAGTTTTCATTCTCTTTCAGATTATCTTGGTCTTGGTTGGACGAAGTTGGTTTCTGTAAAATAGAGCGACTCTATGTCCATGACCACATTTCTCTTCCTGCCGGCGTTTCTTGTTACGGAAAGCTCTTGCAAGTCTTCTCAGACTGACTCTTCTATCTTATCTTTTTGTCTCTGTAAACTCCTTGTATGTTGCAGGTTTTGTTTGCTGTAGGTGTATAGGAAGACGGTTGGCTTCGTAGACGGGTCATGAATCCAGCACCCCATGAATTTCTGTTGTTAATTGTAGCCGTTTGGAGATGACGTTGGCTTTTCATGTAGATACTAGATTGTGTATGAATAGTGACATTTTTCCTCTTCTTGGCACATTGGTGTGGACCTCTGCCTGTGCTGTGGAGACTGGTCTGCTGCCGTCCTGACTCGGGACGGTTCTAAAGTTTCACGGTGGAAACACGTTACTCTTGACTTTTCACAGAAGCTCTTGGATTTGGGAGGCTGCCTTCCCTCGCTGGTTTATTTAGGCTTTTGTTTTCTTCCTCATGTTGAGTATTATCAAATGCCTCTTCTTTCTCTTTTGCTATGATCATATGTTTTTCTCTTTTAACCTCTGAGGGGGTAAATCACGGTGATTGATGGATTAGTGGTGAGCACGCCGTGTCTTCCGTCCGGGCCTCCATGTTGCTCTGGCTTTTCTCTCTTCCCCTTCCCTCTCCCTGTCTTTTTCCCTTTATTTTTTCTTTAAGACACATTTTTAAATTTCCTTGGCCAATATTCTTTTTTTCAATTTTACTTAATAAAATACACCTTTTCATTGAAAATGAATAATTTCAGTACTTACTTTTAAATCAGTTAAATTATAAAACCGTCCTCTTTTATAGAATGTACACAGGTGTTAAAACGTGAAGTACTATCGAGAAATCATTACTTGTGGTTACTGCACTCCCCTCACACTTGCACAGCATTGTTCTGTGTAACGGTTTGAGTTGGCGTGTAAGCGACTTCTCTTGCTGTCACTTGCTGTATTTAGGGAGAAACACACCTGTTTTACAGAAAAGTCATCATGCGTATCCTGCAGGAAGCTCAAAGCAGTGTTGAAAGCCGGGTGTGAATGGCACAGAAAAATTGCTTGTTCATCCGTCATTAACTGAGCTCCCTGGCGGGCACGGGGAGAGCATCTGGGACGGCTTAGCTCTCTGGAGGGACACCTTTTTTTTTTTTTTTTAAAGATTTTATTTATTTATTTGACAGACAGAGATCACAAGTAGGTAGAGAGGCAGGCAGAGAGAGAGGAGGAAGTAGGCTCCCTGCTGAGCAAAGAGCCCGATGCGGGACTCGATCCCAGGACCCTGAGATCATGACCTGAGCCGAAGGCAGCGGCTTAACCCACTGAGCCACCCAGGTGCCCCTGGAGGGACACCTTTGAGTCGTTTTTAAGAATTTCAGCGTCAGGCTTCTGGAGGGCTTCCAAAACTTCTCAGTAACTTCTGCAGCTCCCTGGGAGGGTAGGTGTTCTTGTTGCAGACCCAGCGCGTTGAGCTCCCTTCCAGGCTGGTGGCAGCCACGGGTGGAGCCCTCACGAGTGCGTCTGTCCGCTCAGAGGCGCTCTGCAGGTGCTGGGAGCCACGCGGAACAAAATCAGCGGGCCCCGCTGGTCCGTCTTCGCCTCGCGGGGGCTGTACCAGCTTCCAGAGGGTGAGAGAACATGTCCTCTGCGCGGTGCGGTCTGGATATCGGACCGTTCCTTGGTAACGTGCACCTTGTTTGCTGCGACGGGGCGCATCCCACCGCCGCGGGAAGGCGGAGTGACTCCTCCCCGAAGCCGCAGACGGGCCGCTTCTTCCCAGAGCCGTGTTTCCAGAATCGCTTGAAGCAGAGGCGTGACCCGTGGTATAAGCAAGGAGTCCCGTGTTTTACTTTGCCCGTGATCTGGGCGTGGATGGAAGCATGAACTCCTGGAAGTCTTCCACGTCGGTCGTGGAGCGAGTGCTTGGAGGTGTTTGGGGCCAGAGAGCGTCTTCCTCTGGCCAAGTGATTACAGGACGCAGGAAGGCGGGAGCCCCCCTTCCGAGTGTCCCTTCGGAAGGGACAGCGAGAACCGACACGAATGTCCACAAGCAGGCTGGGTAACCTTCGGAACCGGCGCGTTGTTCTCATTTTGCTGTGGGAAGCTCTGCGGGCCCCACCGGCCGGTCCAGGAGCCTGGCCTCCGCTGCTGGCGACGCGCACCCCTCCTCCTCTCGGCCAGCTCGGGTCTTCTGAGGAATCTGACGCTTCTCCGTGAGCCTCAGCCAGGCGATGGCACCCCGAAGGCCTGGCTCTCTGCTGCGTGAGCTCCGGCGGCAGCGGCGTTCTGGCTCTCTCTCGAGCTTGTAGCTGCTTCGTGGGGACCCGTCCCTATTCTCCGGCGCTCAGTGCTCCGATGAATCCCGTATTCTGTTCAGAATATCCTCAAGGAGAAGGTTCCTCTGCTTGTCGGGAGGTTCGACGAGTTTGGGAAGCAGGTAGGTGGTTCTGCTTGTACTTTTGCACTGGATGCCCCAGACGCCAGTGACCCAGCCCGGGTCGGCCCGTACGGGTGTGCCGGGTTCCACAGCGGAAGCCTCCGCATCCAGCCACGGTTTCGAAGAGCCCCGTCTCGGCCGAGCTCTAACCCGCCCCTAGCGATCGCCTGTCCTGCGCACACAGCGCGGGCCAGGGAAGTGCCGTGGGAGAGGGAGTGCGGTGATACCGGGACAGCTGTGGCCGCCGGAGGAGCCCCGGAGGACAGGTTTATGCCGCCCGACTTCCACCCCCGGCCCCGCTTTCGGCTCAGCTGCAGACCACGTGGGTGCTGGGGAGGCCGGCCGTGCCCGGCACTGGCTCTGGCTGTCGCCTCCAGACGTGGCTTCATCTCCACCCTCGTTTCCAGGCTCCGAGTTTTGCGTCGCATCTGTTGCCGCGGCCTCTGTCAGCGTCTGCCGCCCCGCGCGCTGTGGGCAGCTTCCGGATGAAGGGACCCGAGGACACCTGGCTGGGTTGGAGAAGGGACCCGAGGACGCCCGGCTGGGTTGGAGAAGGGACCCGAGGACGCCCGGCTGAGTCGGAGCCTCAGCGCGGCACCAGCCCCATCTCCCCGCGCCTCATGGAGTCCAGCCCGGCCTGGCCGCCGCCCCCTCCCGGTTCCAGCCGAGAGTCTAGTCGGGGGGTCAGTGGCAGCCCCCGATCAGTGCCGAAAGGCCAGGCGACTGTCCGATCGGTGCTGAGAGGCCAGGAGACTGGGAGCGACTGTTCACGAGGCACATTTTGTCCACAGTCTCCTTGTTCGTGAGCCGTGCCAAGGGCGTGGCTGCACGGCTCTTCCTGGGCCAGTCTGCTGGCCGGTGGCCCACGCAGTCTGTTGCTGGCCGCGCGAGGGACCTTCGCCCACCCACTCGAGGGCGCTGACATGTCACTGCTGAGCGCGCCCTGATGCGTTTGTAAGACACGGCAGCTCGATGCCACCAGTGCATGGGGTTCCGCGGCGAGTCAGTTCCAGCATCCTGCAGCCTCCCCTGCGTGTGCTGCGTCGGGCCCCAGCCGCTGAGGACTCGGCCACCTCGTGGAGTACTCGGTGACGAGAGTGAGGGAGACGTGGCCGCTTTACTGCGTTCATAGGGCGGGCTCTGGAGCTCTGTCGTCTGCACCCGACCCCCAGGATGTGCGCGTCTCCCCAGTGGCTGCTGCTGAACAACAGTTCGGTCTGAGGATGGGCATTTAACTTGGTGTTTTGCTGCTTGAAAGCAGAGTGACCTTCTGGGCCTGTCTTCCGTCCCAGGGCGGGAGCCTCCGTATGCACCTGCGGCTCCTGGGGAGACCTGTAGTTGCTGGAGAGCAGCCAGGCCCCTGTCTGGGGTCCGCGCCAGCATGGGGATGTGGCCCCAGGAGAGCCCGTCCGTCCATCCCCACTGTTGAACTCGGGCTTCTCTGAGTACAGGGCTGCCCTCTGGTCCCACTGACCACTCAGCAGGCGTCTTCCTGTCACTCGGTCCTGCCTCCCGCCTGCAAGGTCCCTGTCCTCTTATCATCCTTGTTTTCCACCACGGCCAGAGTGGGCGCTGGAGAGGGAACTGGCTGCGTCCCCAGGAGCTGCCCTTGCGTGGAGTTGTCTGAGGAGTGAGGAGGACACGCCCACGGGTCCTCCTTGAATTTCATTACTTCTGTCACTCATGTGCTTGATAACAGAGGAAAAAAATCTGTGCGTATTTGAAGACTCGTGGTCAATATCCCTGTTCTCATCCGGTGGCACAGCTGTCGTGGCACGAAGGTTCTCCGGCATCTTACCCCGTCCATACCCAGCTCCAAGTCGTGCTGACCCCACATGCCGTCTCGCGCTCTGGCCACCGTCAACTTGAAGCTCCCGGAACGTCATACCTGGCTTTTGCTTCTTTGCCTGGTAAAAGTACTTCCGTCTAGGTCCTGCTTCTTTCCAGTGCAGACTTTTTTGGGGTTACGATTTATTTATTTATTTATTCTTACGTAATCTCTTCACCTGATGTGGCGCTCAGACCCAGCCCTGAGAGGTGGTGCGCACCCTTCCCGCCCAGCCAGGCCCCCTCGAAGGCAGGCGTTCTCCCGTGTTCCCGCCCCTGGGACGAATCTGCGCAGTCTTTGCCCTGTCCACGAGCGCAGGTCCCAGCCCCGCACAGGTGGAGCTCTGTGTCCTGGGTCCCCGCAGGGGCAGGAGCAGGCCCGCAGTGACACAGGGTGTGCTGTGGACGCTCTCCTTGGAGCGGGGCCGGAGAATAGGGTTTCTGAGAAAACGATTCTCAGACCCTGGAACTGGAGATTTCCGTATGTATCTGGACTTTCCCACTGACTGGCACCTGACCTTGGGCAATTCAGCTGACCTTGACAGTGTCAGCGTTGGGGGCTCTTGGTGGGCTCAGGCAGTAAAACCTGCGACTCTTGACCTTGTGATGATGAGTTCGAGCCCCACTTTGGGTATAGAGAGGACTTAAAAAAAATACTTTAACAAAATAAAATGTCGGCTTTGTCATCTTTGAAACGGGGCAATGCCCGGATGAGTGGGAGAGAACCGGGCGGCAGGAGCCGCGCAGGACAGCCCCTGACTCGTGGTCACCGGCTGCCGGAAGGACGACAGACACCTTAAAATTACTGTTTCCAGTGGATGAGACTGGCTCACGGCACACGATTCGGAAGATCTAAAACAGTGTACAGTGAGTGGCCCCTGTTCGTCCTTGTCCTCCACGGGCCCCTCTCCAGGCCTGGGTGGCCACGGGGCTGTGTTTGTTAAACCCGTGAGGGCGATCATGCTGTGCGTCACACTGGGTTGTAGCAGGGTGCGGGCAGACTCCGTAGGTATATCTTTTTTGCAGTTTACTTTGTTTCCCCCGTGATACCTTATTTTACTAAATGTCTAGGGATTGTTCCCTTTCATGGGTGAGTATTTATTTAGGTTGTTTGCAGGCTTTGCTAATACAAACGATAATAAACTGATACAAATCCTTCGCCTCTACGAACGTCAGTGTGCCACACTGTCCAGGGCTCACGGGACAGTCCCCAACAGGACGGCGATAAAACCGAGCCACTCATGGGACTTACTCGGACTTCATTGTCTGTGTCACTCACATGCCTGATAACAAAGGAAAAGAAATCTGTGCGTATTTGAAAAATTGTGGTCGATGTTGCTGATTTTCCTTCCGTGCAACTGTCTGTCTGTTCTCCGGACGACAGGAGGGCAGGGGAGGGTACCTGTTTGCTTGTAGCCTTTCGAACGGGTTGTTATCCAAATCTGGAGGTCCTTTCTCCGCATCGGTGGGTTCAGAATGGTTTGTTACTGTGGTTTTAATTTCATTTCTCCTGTGAGGAGTCAGAGGTTGGGCAGCTTCTCACGTTAAGAGTCCCCTGCGTTTTCTGTTAGCCGGCCGACTCCAGACTTTGATTTGCTGTAACGGATTAGGGACGACAGGGTTTTGAGAGCATACATTCTCTTCTTATTTGTCTTTTTGAGTTAAAACGGAGAGATGTTTTGTTCTTCCATAGCCAAATTTGTCATGGATTTTGGACTTGTGTCATAGAGTTCGATGCTGACGTCACGGGACATAGCCTCTTATCCGGCACTTTCCGACCTTCGTCTTTTAAACTAAATCTTTGACTCGGTTGTATTTTTTGTTCCCAGGCGACACCTGCTGTCCACACGCCGTGACACCATGCGGTTCTTCACACCCGCAGCCCCTGTGCGCGTCTTGTCTGCGCTGTTCTGGGCGCGGATCTGTCTGTATGCAGTGCTCTGGCACCTCTGCAGTGTGCCTCGTCGCTAGCACGCCTCGTCCTCCCCAGTTATGCCGTTTTCAAAGTGTAGTTTTGACGATTTTCACATGCTTACTTTTTCACGTGTACTTTACAATTGTCTTCCAAAGTTCCAGAACTCTAGTTAATAAAAAATTCCTATTGGCGTTTGTATATGTATATGTGATTTAACCAGTGAAAATTGATGTCCATAACTTTTCATCTTTGTACCAAAGAATGGAGTGTGTTTTTCCATTTATTCAGATCTTTTCTTTGTATTTTTTTCATATTTTAGTAGTAATTTAAAATTTTCTTTTGGATTTTGTTAACTGGGAATGATGTTGATTTCCAGGTATTAAAATGTGGGCCTATTTCTTAGGTTCAGGTTTTTTAAGGCATATAATTGGATCATTTGTAAATAATAATTTTACCTTTCTTATAGTTTATACTGCATATTTCCATATCTTACCTAATTTCATTGGTGTGTATCACTAGAACACAGTAAATTCATGGCAGGGAAAGTGGACTTTTTCTTGGCTATAATAGGATTCACTTTCCTGTTTTCCTATTAAGTCAGATGTTGTACTGAAATACGTTTATTTAGCTTCTCCTGTTTTTAGACAGTTTTTTAAAAGTCAAGTCTAGATGTTAAATTTTAGGGGCGCCTGAGTGGCTCAGTGGGTTAAAGCCTCTGCCTTCGGCTCAGGTCCTGATCCCAGGGTCTTGGGATCGAGTCCCGCATCAGATTCTCTGCTCGGCAGGGAGCCTGCTTCCTCCTCTCTCTCTCCCTACCTCTCTGCCTTCTCGTGATCTCTGTCTGTCAAATAAATAAAAAATAACATCTTTAAAAATATAATACTTAAAGTTACAAGAATATTTGATCACAAACTCCTATGTGTCGTTCATACTGTTTCTTTGTCATACCCAGTCACAGATCCCTTTGTGCAGCATGAAAAATCTCCATCTCCTCTTTTTTTCTTTCTTTCTTTCTCTGACAGACAGAGGTGACGTGTCGGCAGGGAGGGAGAGGGTTGGGGAGAAATAGGCTCCCCGCTGAGCAGAGAGCCTGATGCGGGACTCGATCCCAGGACCCATGACTGAAGCCGAAGGCAGAGGCTTTAACCCACTGAGCCACCCAGGCGCCCCTACCATCTCGGAATTCTTTGCACGTGTGTTGCGTTTTGGTCACGACACCGGATCGGTTGTGACAATGCTTCTTCCAGCTTCTTCCTTCGCTCCGTGTTCTTGGAGCTGGTCGTGGAGTCCTCTGCTCACATCTGCTTTTCCTCCCGTTCCCGACGGGCTGCGTTTGTGCCGCGGCTGGTTTCTGTTCCCCTGCGGTTAGCGCTCTGACCTCTCAGGCTGTGATTAGTGTTCTCATGGAGCTGGTCAGATTTTCTGAGGATTAAATCACAGTCTGCAGTAATTTCAGTGCTCGTGCAAGTTGTAAGCTTTGTCCTAACTGATCATCCATCTTCTGCGGTGGCAAGAAGCGTGTAGCCGCTCATAGGGACGGTGTGTCGTCCGACCCTAACCCTGCAGGGACATTCGGGTGCCTTCATGTCTGGTACCAGCGCTGGGCTGTGTGTGATTTTCCTTTGGCTGCAGGTTCCATCCGCGAGGAGAATGGCGTGCGGTGGCACGTGTGTCCCTACTGCACCAAGGAGTTCCGGAAGCCGAGCGACCTGGTGCGCCACATCCGCATTCACACCCATGAGAAGCCCTTCAAGTGTCCCCAGTGCTTCCGGGCCTTCGCCGTGAAGAGCACCCTCACCGCTCACATCAAAACGCACACGGGCGTCAAGGCGTTCAAGTGCCAGTACTGCTTGAAGAGCTTCTCCACGTCGGGGAGCCTCAAAGTGCACATTCGTCTGCACACAGGTGCGGGGCGCTCGGGGGCGCGGGCTCACGGGGTCTACGGACTGTGGTGGCGGCTGCGAGGGCTCCTGGTCCCGCATGCGGGTTTGCTCTTCCCTTCTGGAGGCCGGGCTCACGGCGCGTCCCGCACGGGGAGCTGGCGGCTCTGAGCGGGAGCAGGGAGCAGCACCACGCGGGGAGGAGCGCGCGGCCAGGAGACGGCTGCGTGGGGAGCTCGGGGGCCACCTCGCGTGCACATGTGGAAGCTGGGCCTTTCTGTGGAAGGGACACCTCGGGAGGCTGGTGCGGAGGCCTTGGGTGCCGAGGGAAAACAGGAAACCTGCTCTACCGTTCGGATATTTTGTCGTCGGTATTGAGGTCTGAAAACGTTCATATTTAGACAGTAATCTTCTAATAGTTTTATTGAGGTGTAATTCACAAATAATAAACTTTACTCTTCCAAGTGAATTCAGAATTCACTTTGTTCAGAAGTTGTGCGACCCACCCAGCACCCAGCCGTCTGTTCTCAACCTTTTTACCCCCTTCCTTCCTGCAGGGAGCCCCAGGCCCACCAGCGGTCACGTCCCCTACGGCCCGGGGTTTCTGGGCCGAGCTGACCTTGGGGTGGAGATTTGAATGTTTGGTTTCGTTTGAGTTTTGTCCTGTGCCCTTCTTAGGCGCCTCCAGTTTCATTCACCGATGAAACTGTAAGGGAAGGAGAGAGCACTGATGGTGGAGCCCGTTTCTGTCGTGGTCAATGGCGGCGGCTTTGTTCCCGGTGGGCAACAACCTGCCGTCGGCCGCTCGTCTGCTGAGCGCGCGGAGCTGCTGGTGCTGTGCAGACCCGGGTGTGTTGGACGCTGGCGGCCTGTCTGACGCGGCCACTGTTCTTCCAGTTTACAGACGACGGCTCGAGAGAGCGCCGTCGCACACCCCCAGTGTTCTTAGGGACTGGATATTTGAGCATCTTTTTTTATCTATTTCAGGTTGAAATATTTTACGATGCAAAGTTAACAAATTGTTCTTTAAAATGCTCTTCTGACATCTAAGTATGCAAACAAGGGAAGGTAACTCTCATGGATAATGTCCCTGAAATTACAAGCGTGACATGATGAATATACAAATCAGTATCAAAATACCAGATGTTTATGTTGGCATTAATGGTTAAGATGTGTTTTCCTTAAATAATTCTGTGGTGTACTTTCATTTTTATTAGGGGTCAGACCTTTTGCTTGTCCTCACTGTGACAAAAAGTTTCGAACCTCAGGCCATAGGAAGACTCACATCGCTTCTCACTTCAAACACACGGAGTTAAGAAAGATGAGACACCAGCGTAAACCTGCAAAGGTTCGAGTTGGCAAGGCCAGCGTTCCAGTCCCCGACATTCCTTTGCAGGAGCCGATTCTCATAACTGACGTAGGTAAGATTCTCTCCCCCTTCGTACGATGCAAGGATCATATAAATATTACAGTCTACATAGTTTTAAGCAGGGTATTAATGTAGTTTTTGTTCGGCATTTTTGCTTTATGGCTTAGTATGTTCCACGATCAATATGAAAATCTTAGTTCTGTCTGAACTGTTGCTCAAATCGTGTTCTTGGTTAAGGAAGAAATGATGTGTACAAGTGAAGGTATGAGCATGTAAGTTCTTACTGAAGAAAAATTCTGCTTCAGTAGAGCTATCAGCATGGACAAGGGCTCTTTATGTGAAGTACACGGTGCCTTCTGTTATTTTTATATTAAGATCCCTACGTAGTATGGAACCAGTTAATATTGTATGGCTGCTTTAATCTTTGAACTAAAAGAAAAAATTTCCAGCTTATAAGGCTTTTTTAGTTTCAGTTATTATAATCAAGGTAAAGTACAATTTTGTTAACTGAAAAAAAAATACGTGTTTCTAAAAAGAAAACACTGCTTATGAGAATCTTTTGAAAAATGATTTTTGTGAGTGCTAAACAAAATTAAAGAAATTTCATTGAACTCTGTGCTAAAACTTTTCTTTTTGTGCAGTATCTGTATTTCATTATGTCCCAGGCAAGATAGTTCATAGTCTATGAACAAAAGTAACATCAATGTATAACTGAATATAAAGGTTAAATGGTATAAAGGGAGATATATTAGATGAATATAAATTATAATCTGCTAATAAGATGATCAGCAATCGTGAATCTTTATGTAGGAGCATAGCATCAAGTATGTAAACTAAGAAAAATTAGAAGAAAAGAGAAATATTCAAATTCTAAAGTATAGTGAAAGATCCTCTGAGCAACTTTATGGAACAGTGACTAGAGAGACTTGGAAGTTCACATGTGAAAAGAGTTATTTTATAGCTTTTACTTTATAATACATACTCTTTTAAATATACGTGAAATAGAAAGTTGATCAAATCCTAGGATAGAAAAAAATTAAAATTTTCAAAAGTAGATGTTGTATAGGACACAATTTTTGATTATCAGGGAAAGCATACTGGGACATACTAGATGTAGTAGCTAACACATTGGACGATTTAGATGATGTGGACCTTTTCTAGAATAATGTACTTAAAATTAATTGTAGAAGAAGTAGAAAACTCCAAAACAGACAAGTTGAAGGTCATCCTCCCCAAAGTATTGTTCTCTGATGCTTTTATGTCTGAGGTCCTCTCAGCTTCTGAGGAACTGTGATTCTTAGCATGTTAGTTATCGAAACCCTAGAAGCTGATTAAAGCTCCCATGGGAGGTTAGAATACTTTGATGTCCTTGTCCACTTTTGGTAGTTCACAAAGCAAAGCAACAGACACATTTTACTTAATGTGTATTTAATCTTTCCTATAATCTGTAGGTTCTCACTGGTTTGTGCTCTACCTGAAATGTGGAAACATCTCTGAAAGTCAGAACAAATTCAATGTTTATTTAGCGGCCCTAGAATTCGCCTTCGTGTTTGAGAGTTACCTTTAAGTTACCAGTTTTTTTCAGGTTGCCATTAATCAAATCAAACACCTGTGGGTTTCTTGACTTGAAGTCTGTAAACTTTTGTTGAGTTAAACTGCAGTCCTAATACCTCAGATGTTTTCCATGGGTAAAATGGGGTACATTTCACTTGTTGGACTCACAGATGCTTGTTAATCAAAACTTGGACCTAATTAGTGGAAGCAGAATTCTCTTTTGGTTTAGGCTGAATGAGATACCTGAGGGAAGTGACTTCTGGGGTGGCTTCACATTGTGAAGTGTGAAATAATCGCAAGCATTTATTTTCATGCTTAACTTCATTATGATTTGTATTTGTGTCTGTCTCTTCTTTCAGACTCTGAGCTCCTTGGGGCTCTATAGAAAGGTCATGACTTGAATAACCTTTGGGGGGCAGATTTTGATAAAAATGTGACTAGAGAGTTTTAGCATAGATAGTTAACAATTATTTGACTTCACTGGGAGATGAGCTGTTCTAGTTCAGCCTAGTTACTTAAAACACAGAATGTCATTTAGAATAAGACTGTCACTTAGGAAAGTATTAGAATGCATTAAAACAATAGTACCAAGTCATTTAGTCTGCATATTAAGGGAACACTCTTGGTGGTGTAGTACCATATGGTCATAAAAACTTCCAGAGCTGTGTAGGACATAAAAATAGTCATTCTAAAACCTCTCTGTGCTCCTCATTTGTACAGATGTAAAAACGAATTATAATATTGGTTTTAGGTTATATAACTAGTTTGTACTCAAGGTAGAACAACAATCTGCATCTTCTGACCTCTAGACCAGAGTTGTGTTCAGTAAAATTCACTTCCTCTGCACACCCATTACCACTGCACACGCAGGCACAGAAGTGTGGAAGAGCACACCATGACTTTCAAGTAGTCACTGTGTCTTGGTACCAAGCACCAGTAATTATTTTTCTCAAGCACCAGAATTTTTACTGAACATGAATAATGTGAAATTTATTGTATGTTATGAATTGTATTTCACTAGACATGCTGTCTCATACTCTAAATGTTTTTTCTTCTAACTCAAGAGCTAAATTTTAAATACAGTTATGTGCAGACTGGGGAGGTATTGGAGTCAAGGTGATCATAATATTCAGAGGGAGTTCATTATTACCATCATAAAAAGCTGAGAGAGTTCATTACCACCAGATCTTTTTACAAGAAACACTAAATGGATTTCTTCAAGTGGAAGTAAAAGAATAATAATTAACACCATAAAGACATAGAAAGTAGCATAAATCTCATCAGTAATGGCAAATATGCAATCATAGTTAGATTTTGCAATATGGGTATAGTGGTGCGCTTTACTTACAACTCTCATTTGAAAGTTTAAAAAAAGAGAAGATAGTAAAAATAACTATACAGTAATCTGTTATTACATAATGCAAAAAACATATAAATTATAACAGCAATAACCTAAAATGTGAGGGGGAGGAGAAGCAAAAATGTAAAATTTATGAATTCTATTGAAGTTATCATCCATTTAAAATAGGTTGTTATAAGTTTAAGGTAATCTGTCTAAGCCTCGTGGTAACCATAAAGGGAAATCCTATAATAATTACACAAAAGAGCATAATAAAGAAATTTAAACATACTGATTCCAAAAGGCATCAAAGCACAAAAAGGACAACAGAATAAGAAGCAAGGAGCATTGGATTCAGAAAACAATTCACAAAACAACATTAGTAAGGTCTTACCTGTCAATAATTACTTTAAATGTAAATGGACTAAATCCTCAAATTAAAGGACACAGAGTGGCTGAGAGGATAGCAAAACAAGACCTAGTGGTGCTGCCTCCAAGAGGCTCATTTTAGCTTTGAAAAGATGCACATAGTCTGAGAGTGAAGGGATAGAAAAAGGCATTTCCAGCAGATGGTAACAAAAAAAGGGGGAAGTAAGTTATACTTGCATCAGACAAAATAGACTTTATTTACTTATTGATTGTTTATTATTATTATTTTTTAGACAGAATAGACTTTAAAGTAGAAATCGTGGAAAAAGAAAAAAGACAAAGGAGGTCATTATATAATGATAATGGGGTCAGTACATCAGGAAGATAGAGCAGTTGTAAGTATCCGTGCATCCATCATGGGAGTACTGAAATATGTAAAGCAGAAATGGAGAGCCAACAGGAGAAATAAAGAGTGACACAGTAGTCACTGAGGACTCGGATACTCCACTGTCAACAATGAACAGACCATTTAGGTGGAGAATCAATAAGAAACCGCAGATTTGAACAACACTGTAAACCAAACGGACCCAGCAGGCATATACAGAACATTCTCACTAAAAACAGCAGAATACACATTCTTCTCAAGCATACATCAGACATTTTCTTGATTAGACCATATGTTAGCCCACAAAACAAAGTCTTAGCAAATTCATAATAATCAAAAGTCTCCCAACATAGAAAAGCCCAGGACCAGATGGGTTCACTAGTGAATTTTACCAAACATTAAAGAAGAATTAACATCAACTTTTTCAAATGCTTCCATGAAAATTCAAGGAGGAAGGAACATTCCCAAACTCATTTTACAAGGCCAGCATTATCATCATACCAAAACCAGAAAAGGACACTACTGGAAAAGAAAACTAGGTCAATATCCCTGATGAGCATAAATGTAAAAATTCTCTATAAAAACTGCTAAACCAAATTCAGCAGCACATTAAAAGGATCATTCACCATGATTAGTTGTGATTTATCACAGGGATGCAAGGATGGTTCAACATACACAAATCAATCAATGTGATATGTTACATTAACAGAATAATGGAAAAAAATCATATGATTCCAATAGATGCAGAGAAAACATCTGACAAAAATCTCCATCTATTCATGATAGAAAATGTTAACAAATTAAGCAAAGAAGGAACATATCTCAACATAATAAGGCCGTGTATGACAGGACTACTGCTGACAATATACTTGATGGTGAAAGGGTAACGTCTTTTCCTCTAAGATCAAAACAAGGCAAGGGTGCCCATTCTCACCACTCCTATTCAACATAGTGCTGGAGTCTTTTTTTTTTTTTTTTAAAGATTTTATTTATTTATTTGACAGAGATCACAAGCAGGCAGAGAGGCAGGCAGAGAGAGAGGAGGAAGCAGGCTCCCTGCTGAGCAGAGAGCCCGATGTGGGGCTCGATCCCAGGACCCTGAGATCATGACCTGAGCCAAAGGCAGAGGCTTTTACCCACTGAGCCACCCAGGCGCCCCAGTGCTGGAAGTCTTAATTAGAGCAATAGTATCAAAAGCAGTAAAATACTTAGGAATAAAGTTACCAAGGAGATAAAAAATCTGTACCTGAAAACTAAAAGACACTGATGAAAGAAGTTGAAGAAGACACATATAAGTGGAAAAGTAGCTCATGTTCATGGACTGGAAGAATTAACAGTGTCACGATGTCAGTACTGTCAAGGCCATCTGTGGGTTCAGTGCAATCCTGTCAAGATTCCATTGTTTTTTTTTTACAGAAGTAGAACAATCACTCCTAAAATTGATATGGAACCATAAAGAACCTGAATAGCCATGGAAATTACGAGAAAGAAGAACAAAGCAGGAGACGTTATGTTTTTGATTTCAAGCTATACTGTAAAGCTGTCCTCATTGCTAGTCTGCGTTACTGGCACAAAAACAAACTGGAATACATTTGAAAGCCCAGGCATAAACCCAAGCATATATGGTCAACTAGTATTTGACAAGGGAGCCAAGAACACGCAATGGAGAAAAGATAGTCTCTTCAGCCTTAGTGCTGATTATTCACACACAGAAGAATGAAACGACTTGCCTTACATGACTTACAAAGAGTAACTCAAAATGGATTAAAGACTTAAATGTAAGACTTGAAACCATAAAAGATGTAGAAGAAAACAAAGGAACAAAGCTCCTTGACCTGGGTCTTGTTAATGATGTTTTTGATAGGACACCTAAAGCACACACAACAAAATAAAAAACAGGTGGGACTACGTCAGACTACAAAGTTGGCACACAGCAACACAAACCATCAGTAACGTGGGAAGACAGCCTGTGGAATGGAAATCATTTGCAATCAAGGTACCTGACAAAGTGTTAATATCCAAAATACATGAATGACTCATGCAACTCAATGGCAAAAAAGAAAAAAAAAACCAATAAATACATTAATTAAAAAAAATTAAAAAGTGGATTAACTACCTGATAGACTTTTCTCCAGAGAATATTGTCAAAAGGCTGACAGGTACACGAAAAGATGCTTAACACCTCTGGTCTGTAGGGAATGCAAATTAGAACCACAGTGAGGTGTCACCTCACAGCTTTTCTCATCAAAAAGATGAGAGATGACAAATGTTGAACTACATGTGGAAAGAAAGCAGGCCTTGTGCACTGTTGGTGGGATTGTTAGTAGGTGTAGCTGCAATGGAAAACTTGTAGAGGATGCTCAGAGAATTAAAACTTGAACTACCATGTGATCCACTGTGGAACTGTATCCGAAGGACATGGAAACGCTAGCTCCGAAAGAGAGCCACACCGCTGTGTTCATAGCAGAATTATTCATAGTAGCCAAGAGACAAAAACAACCTAAGTGTCTATCGGTGGTTGAATAGGTCAAGAAATTTTGGAATATTATTTGCCCATTAAAAAAAAGCCAAAACGAAATCCTACCATTTGTAGCAGCGTGGATGGACCTTGATGGTGTTACTGCTGAGTGCAGCAGGTCAGGCAGAAAGGCAGATGCTGTATGATCCCTTCCATGCGGAATCTCAAAAGAAGAAACCAAAAAAACTCCTAGAACAAGAGGTCCACTTTGTGTTTGCCAGAAGAGGGGCGGAGGGGTATTGGAGGAAGGGGTGGGGTGCGCCGTGCTGAGCTGTGGGCCGCACAGGAGGCTTGAGCAGGGACTGAATCCTGAGGCTTCCCGTCACAAGCAGAATGTGTTCTTTCGTTCTTTTCTTTCTTTTCCTTTAATTGTTTCCTTATGGGAGGACGGATACTAGCGCAGTCTCCTGTGGGAACCGTGTCGGCAGACGTGAACCGGAGCTCGCTGCTCCCTGCCTTCGGCGTCTGCAGTGACGGCGCCGCCGGTTCCTCAGGAGAACTGGGGGGACCAGACCTGAGGGAAAGAGATTCTGATACGGAGTTGCTCCTCAATTTCCCAGTCACAGACTGATACGTACCTATTCTTAGAAGTCGCTGTTTGCCCCTATAGATGACTGTATGCGTGTGTGTGTGTGTGTGTGTGTGTGTAGTGTCCCTGTTTTTTCATTTTGGGAAGCACAGATATTTCAAATACCTTTTCTCTGAAAGTGAGCCAGAAACCAAGAAAGTGTTATTTTAAACCCCAGGGCTGTCACAATTGATCTTCTGAGTTTATATTCATGTTTTAATTATATTGATATTAGAGCATTTATCTTGCTTTTTTAAAGCACATTTGTCTAACCTCATTATTTATTTTACATGTTATATGTGATATATAATGTGTTGTTTGTCATCATTTTCTTATTTTGTTGTATTTGCATTTTCTTGCTATTGACAATATATGAAAGCTCTTCTAAGATTTAAATATATTTTCCCCAAATGATGTAACAAGATAAAGCTTTTTCCTCTGTCATAGGAGGAATTTAGAAAGGTTCTTTTTTATGATTTTATGTATGTCTGTGTGTACACATGTGTTCAGAGAGCGAGGGAGGGGAGGCCAAAGGGGAAGAGAGAGGTTCTCAAGCAGATCGCACGCTGGGCGCAGAGCTTGACACAGGGCTTGATCCGACCCCGAGGTCATGGACCTGAGCCCAAACCAGGAGTCAGAGTTGACCAACAGAGCCACCCAGGTGTCCTGGAATTTTAGGGAGTTTTAAGGACATTTCCAGTTTGTTTTTGAAACACAAGAATAATCAACTGGAATTTATTCGTGCCTTTCTTTGAGATTAGTAGTTTCCTTATATGTACCCACTGATGGTCTAGTAGGAACAACATGTTACTACTAAGACTGTAGCATGTTTACATGTGTTTGTTCACCCTTTGTCTTGTTTTTTCTTCAAAGTTTGAGACCTGGTAATTAGCCCAACTATGTAACAGAACTTTATATTTGTAAAATCACTGGAACTGACAAAGCATCTGAAAAATGAGGTCTGTCATTTCACTGCCCTGCTAGCTCCAAGTAGTGGACCCCCGCCCCACTTGTGAAGGGCTCAGGACCATTTAGGGCCCTGTTTCTAAGTACATCTGCCTGGACAGCACCCTAGAGCTGCTAGCCCTGGCTCGGGGATCACCAAGGTAAGCAGCCGTGTAGACCCGCTGTGCACTGCAGCACAGTAGGGGAGCACAGCTCCGCAGAGTGAGCTGGACACACCAGTCCAGGGGAGCTCCTTGCGGAAGTTGGAAGGTTGATGAACATGGGGTCCCATGTATTGACTGGGGAGGGCCGTAGACGTGATTCCGTACGCAGTCTGACCAGAACAGTGTGTGTGCTCGATCGCACCTGTGTTTGTGCAGAACCAGCTCTTTTGTTAGCGTGCACACAACTGGTAGTGGCAGTCGTCTCCGAGAGCAGCTTCCCTGGTGTTTCTTCTCACGCTTCCTAAGTATTTGAGATGGCCCCAGAGCACTCACGGGCTGCGTGAGAGTGGGACCCAGGGACCCGGCTCCTCCTGCAGGCAGGATTGGGAAGGAAGTGACGGCAGATTGGGAGACCCAAGCCGGGCTCGGGCACAAGGCTAGGACTGCTCAACCCCCAGCAGAACAGTCACCGGAAGTGAGTTCCAGCTTCCAGGGACGCAGTGTTGACCTAGACTCCCTGGTATGGAAAAGAAACGATGAACTAGACATTCTGTGAAGCGATATATGTTGGAGAACCTGGGTTCCAGAAGGCACGGGAGAAACAGTTGTGTGCTTGGGGGCTTGCTACAGAAGTAGGTGGCTGGAGGGGACGCTGTGTAGAGCAGACGTGTCCCGCAGAGCGGGCCTCCGAGGGGCCGGGAGTTGTGAGGGCCGGGGCGGACAGCCCGCGTGAGGGCCCGCCGTCCGATTCTGGCGTCCGGCTGCTTGGCAAAGGCCGACGTGGGCCGGCAGCGCAGGGCTGTCTGTCCAGTGGAGCGGGATCGGGGCCAGGCCTGACCGCTCCTGTGAAACCGCAGGCTTGCCAGCAAGTGAGCTTTGTTTCCTCCGTGCAGGGCTCTAGGAGGACATTCCCCTGAAGTCCAGACTCCATGCACTGATTTCAGGTCTCACTCGTTGGTAACTGGGGAGCAGCTTCTCCGGGCCTCTCCTCGTGAGGCCTGGTGTTCTTTGGTGAGCAAATGGCAAAAGCACTAGTTTGTTTTCCTACTTGCGAAGTGTCTTTTCCCCAGTAAAATAGATACAAGACAACCTCTGGAGGACCTCGACTTTTTCGAAATTACTTTGAATTTCATTTATTTTACCTATTTCTAGAAATTTAATGGCATTTGTAGAACTAGTTGCTTAAAATTATTTCACTTTATTTTTCTTTCTCATTGCTTTTTAATGTATGTATTATCTAATAAAGTACAGGAAATTAGTTTCTTAAATTTGTATATTTGTACAGTTCATTTTACTTATGGACTGAGTTTTAAAATTTTTTATTGGTGTTTTTCATGGGAACCACTCATTTCAGCGGTGCCTGGGTGGCTTGGTTGGTTGAGCATCCGACTCTTGGTTCGGCTCAGGTCTTGAGGTCAGGGTCCTGGGATCAAGCCCCGCAATGGACTCCACACTCTGTGCAGTCTGCTTGGAAAAAAAAAACAAAATCTTTAAAAAGGAAAACAAAGCCATTCTCTTGAGTTCAACAAGGAGCAAAAAAGTGGATTATCAGCTACTACTGCTTTGGAGTTTATAATTGTAATTAAGTGGTACTTCTATGCTAGTAGTTACTGAGCCTGTTTGCGTAAGATCCCAAATCACTGGGCCTGTGGGTTGCTGTTGAGCTTCTCCCAAGAGACCTCCTGTGTAAGCGTCGAGTGTCGCGGCTTCCCCAGCGGACCCAGACCTGACGCGTCCCTCTTGTCAGTTGCCCTTTGGGAGAATGTTCACGTGAGCTTCCCGTTCTCTTCGCTGAATTTCCTGGGTCATTTTACCCGTCCTCCTCGACAGCCGTCATGGGCTCAAGGCTGTGTGTCCCTGGGACAGGTCCTGTGCTCACACCACGGCCAGGAGAGTGGGGACAGGGGTTGGGAGGAGCTGTGACAAGTGCTGGGTCTGCTCAGAAAACAGCGAGAGCGCAGGGTCGAGAGGGACACGTGAAGGGTTCGTGGCTGGACGTGGAGGGCGAGCCGGCGCTGGAATGCCGAGCTGAGCAGTCGTGGGCATGACGTACTTGGTAGGAAGCCGTTGAAGGCATGTGAGCCCGTTGCTTCCTTCAGTGACAGGAGAAGGTTGAGCAGAACAGAGATTTGGAGGCTCGCCTTGGGGGTTTGTCCCCATAGGTTCAGTATGTGGTCCTGGGGCGGGTGTGCGGGAGCCGACGGGCCAGGAAGCAGCCAGGAGCTCAGGACAGCGTTGGAGCTGCTGGAGAGTGAGTGGTACTCTCGCTCGGAGACTAGCTCGGAGACTACTCCGAATGGCCCTGATTCAGCTCCACGGGTCCCGGAGACTTGAGAAGCGGGAAAGGTCGTGGCAGCTTAAGGGCTTTTGCTGTGGGGGTTGAACACTGATCACAAGGGAGGGTTCTGAGTTCCCTTTGAAAACTGGATGGGCTTTGGACGCAAGCATTAGGACAGAAGTCTGATTGAGGAGTGATGGGGCTTAGCTGAGCCGCTGAGTTCTCTCCGGCTTTGGTATTTTTTTCTGCATGGTTTGAGATTTGGGGCAGCAGAATAGAAATGGGGAAACAGGTTTACGAGGCATTGGAGAAGTAGGATCCCCAGGACTGGCCAGTGACTTAACCAGACAGGGAAGGGAGTTCTCAGAAATTCTGAAATACCTGACCCATATGACCAGGGGGAGGGGTGCTTCTCATGTACAAGGAGTTGGGTGGGGGGAGTAACCTAAAAGGTGTCTGCCGAGAAGCCTCGCACGGGAGTTACTGGCACAGTGAAGGGAGCAGGGAGGTTGAGGGCCGGGCCCAGGTCCTGGCGGGCAGCTCTGCCGTCGCGGGGGAAGGAGGAGCAGCCCAGGAGAAGCTGACCGTGAAAGTCCTCCTCTTCATGTTCCAGGGGATGCACGGTGATTCCAAAGGCTCAGGTGTGTGTTTGTCCAGAATTGTGTGTAACTCGGGCTTGATGAAGACGCGTTATTACGTAGTCAACCCGAAGGGTTCTTCCTTTACTCAAAGTATGTCAAGCCTGAAATACTGAAGTTAGCAGTTTTGCGATCCATGAATAACCCTTCAAGAACATTTCTATGAAAATGCTGACTTGTTTTTAGAACAAAAGATCATGTTAGAGTCATGTGTTTTGAGTTTACTGCAGTAGTTAGGGCGCAGTCTCCACGCTGAACAACAGGGCTTGAGTGTCCCGATTAACCTACATTTGGGACATAGTTCTTTAGGTTCCATGCCAACAGACATAGGAGTCCATTAAAAATTGGTTCTAGAGCCAAAGGAAAAACTGTGATGCACAGATCGTCCTTATGTTGGAAAATACCTGTCTTCCATCAACTTTGTGTTTCCCAATGGGCTTTTTTCTAACACAGTTAAGATAGCTTTTAGTGGCAACGCTGGACTCTATACTTGAACTCCGCAAAATTTTCGTCTTCTGGGGAAAGCAGATGCTTTTTGACGTTTACCTTTTTTAGTGGCATTAACAGTGAATTATTCCTGATTTTCTTTTGGTTTGTAGGTCTTATCCAGCCCATTCCAAGAAACCAGTTTTTTCAAAGTTATTTTAATAATAATTTTGTAAACGAAGCAGATAGACCGTACAAGTGTTTTTACTGTCATCGTGCATATAAAAAATCTTGCCACCTTAAACAACACATCAGGTAAGGTAACAGACTCGGAAATGTAGAGGAAATGCAGTGATGTCGGGAGCCGGTGATGTGGAGAGGTAGTGAGGAGGGTAGTGTCCGCTTTGGGTATTTAAAATGTCGCACTTGACCCCAAAATATTTATCGGTGATGGACATCTTCTTTTTAGTGCCTCAACTTAAGTATGTGGCCCCAAAATGGTCTCTGAGTTTTATCGGCACTCCAGCATTTGCAACATCTAGGACGTGCCAGACAGTACCTGGTGTGTCGTGTTACAGTTACATACTTGAGCAGATTTTCACATGTGGTGGTCCGTGTGGAGACTAATGGTTGGTGCTAGCGACAGTGAAGCGAGGAGGGACGGACGAGGGACGGGGAAATGTCATGCCGATGTGTAGCACTTAGGGGCCTCCGCTCTGTGCCTCCTGTGTGGCCTCGGGCAAGTCACCCAAGCTCTCTGGATTTCGGGTTTCTCAGTGCTTAGCTTTAAAAAGTGGTGCTCAAGTGAAAGAATGTGCGAGTGCTCTTTAGAGTATAAAGCGTTATAAAGTTGTAAGAAGCTTATTCATGAAAATTTTTATTCTTTTTAGATCACATACAGGTGAAAAGCCTTTTAAATGTTCTCAGTGTGGAAGAGGCTTTGTTTCTGCAGGAGTGCTCAAAGCACACGTCCGAACGCACACTGGACTAAAATCTTTCAAGTGTCTGATATGTAACGGAGCTTTCACTACTGGTGGGAGCTTGCGGCGGCACATGGGTATCCATAATGACCTTCGTCCCTATATGTGTCCCTATTGCCAGAAAACATTTAAGACCTCACTAAATTGCAAAAAGCACATGAAAACCCATAGGTAGGTATAATTCTGATGGTCACTTTTTAGTAATCTCTAACTCCCAGATAGTGGTGGAGGGTGTTTTTAAGAAATAATTGTCTTTGATTCCTGTAGTATTATGTGGAGCTCAGGTGTATGGGCTGAAGAAACTTTTATCATTGTCTGAGGCTCTGTGAAGAGCCACAACTGAAACGTTAATGCTTTTATTTTTAATGGGTTATTGAGATAGTCTGTGTTGGGCCAAATGCTGTGTGTAAGCTCTCTTAGAACAGGCAGTAGTACCTGCCGCGCTCCCTAGGCTGGGCTGATGCTGTCATCCGGTCGTGAGGACGGCAGAGGGGAGCCGTAGTCAGCTAGCCCTGTGACTGCTGGGCATGTTGTCCATGGATCTGCACGGTCAAGTTCTGTGTTGCTGACTTAAAAGGAACAAGTGTTTTTGTTACCATGTAAATCCATCCTTTGTGCTTGGTTAAAGGGCTGTCCCGTCTCCAGATGGAGGTTGGCCAAGAGGCCCTTGCAGGAGCGCCTTTCCGGCTGTGTCTGGAGCAACTCCCGGGTGTTTCTGGGGCTCCATGGTGATCTGTGTGGTAGTGGAAGCCTGGATAAGGCCACCACATCCTGGGAGACTTTGAAAGGAAGAGTCACTAGGTCCACCGTCAAAGAATATTAACCTTCAGCTCCAAAACACTGACTTTCAGGCACTCCTGTAACCCAGGTATCTCTGCCTGGTGTTACGGACAAAACCAAACCCCAGATTTGTAGAAGAAGCATTCGGCAGGTGTTTGGTGTTACCCCTCTGGGTGCCCAAGCACATCGATGCCTAAGCACTTAGGACAAAGACTTGTCTTCTTTGATGTTAGCACAGACGATTACGTAGCTGAGGAGTTGAGCTGCTGTAGTATGATGTGCTGGTGTCGGCGTGGGGGCCGCTCGCCAGTTCTCCGTCCAGCTTGTGCTTTCCTGCATCTTACGGAGGAAATGATGAGCTTCACGTGCATTTGAGCTGGGGAGCTCATGGTGCCTAGATGTTCAGGGCCCTGTGCTCACTGCTCGCTGTACTAGGTGCCTGAGAGCCGCACGTGCTGGGAGGGGTAGAGCTTGGACAGGACCTGGTCCAATGGCACATGAAGAAGACCTTTTCTCTGTCCGAAATTCAGGCCTTCTTAAGTCCGTGCACCCGCTGAGGTGGTGTTGGAGTGCTCCCACAGGCCTTGTTCATGGACTTGACAGCCAGGAGAAGAACTTCCGGCAAGTGCGCCGGCTGGTTTTGGCTGGGCCGCCTGTTAGACGGAGTGTTCCACTGGCCGCTGCTCGTCACGGCGTATGCTGAGGGACACATGGCACAGTTACTCTAGGAGACGAGTGTGTGACTTGAGGTGACAGCGTAAATACTGTGGGTCTGGCGTGTTGCAGAGCTGGTGGTCTCCTCCTACAGAGCGGATGGACTGTGGTCCCATCTGCCGGCAGGGGGGAGCACTCCTGTTCCATCCCTTCTTTGGAAGGGCTAGGAATCCCTAAAATACCATACCTACTTACATTGCAAATAAGCAGAAAATGTAAAAGCATACAAAGTAGTGAAAGTATAGAAAGTAGTAGCAGTGCAGAGACGTTACCATGCAAGGCACCCTTGCTGCCCTGTGGGGGGCCGTGCGGAAGCCCAGGGTGAAGGGCCTCGCACTGCTGCCTCCAGGGGACACCATGTATGTTTTCATACCTGGTATCTCTACTACATTTGTCCCCTTCCTAAGTAAAAGTAGCTGAGAGGTGACTGTTTCTGATACTAGAAAATGAAGACGAAAGCTTTTGTTTAGAATTAAGAATGGCGTTCTAGGTGGGCAGATTTGTAAGGTTCTGGAGTCGGGCGAGTGGTGGAGTGTGTTTGCGTCTGACCCTGGTGCCATAGAGCGGGGTCCGACCGGTCATGCCCCTCCCGAGCAGCATGTTTGTCAGGTAATTGTGGGAGCTGCTTTGTTTAGGTTCTTTGACTCATTCACTGAATTCACTGTTTATTTTTCTCTTTGAAATGTGAATTGTCAACCTTGATGGAAACGTCCTGGTGCACTTGCTGTATGCAGAGGACATACTGATGCGGACATGGTTTCGCAGAAAGTAGGAACAGCCACGTACATGCCTCCTGGTCTGTGTTCTGTCACCCAGGAGATCGTGGCTCAGATGAGGGGTCTGTGGCCCCAGACCGTGAGGGACAGCAGGTCGCAGGACTCTGTCCCGGTCTGCGCTCCACCTTTGTTCATGATACTGAAATCGGTCCATGGAGGCCCTGTCTTACTTTGCTCAGTTCTTTTTCACTTTAACTCATTGCAGGATGAGTTTTAATTCTAATTCTGACCTGGGACTGTTTTACTTTGAGACATGCGGTGTCTTTTTAATTTTCCTTTTACATCTGCAGTCTCCTGGCGTGGGTTGTCCTCCGCCCTCCCTCTGCTGCTTTCGTGCCCTACCGTCCGTGAAAGCACTCAGAGTCGAGGGGACTTAATTTTTCTTTGGAATTGTTAGTAGCGTTTCATTTCCACTGGTTTGCCACTGCGGCTCCAAAATGAAATGCTTTTCTGGAATGTTGTGTAATGATGGGCGGCTGGCCCAGCCGTTCTTCGTGGACGTGGGTTTTGACAGCACCTAACCGTGCGGGTTGTCGTTGATGTTTTGAAGATACGAGCTCGCTCAGCAGCTCCAGCAGCAGCAGCAAGCCGCCTCGCTGGACGACGGCGCCGGGGACCAGCCGAGCGCGCACGTCTCGACGCACATGCAGGTGGGGATGGAGAGCCAGCAGCTGCGGGAGGCGGCCGGCCCCGCCCACCCCGAGGCCATGCTGGACCTGGAGCCGCAGCCGGTGGTGCGCACGGAGGACGCGGGCCTGGGCCAGCCGCTGACGCACCAGCCCCTGGAAGCTGATGAAGGCAAATATCTCTCCAGCCCTAGCTCTAGAACAGTCCGCACGGCCGTGCAGCGGATCATGCGCAGGCCGGTCTGTCTGGGTGTCTCTCGTCTCTGACTGTCTGAGTCCCCGTTGCTTGTGTGTCCACCTGAGAGGGAGTTTGCTGGCATGGGGAGTTACAGACCCAGGACCTCCTGCACGTCCTGTGTCGAGAATAGCTTCCGTCCCAGCCAGCCTCCGTCCGTCTGTAACCGCGCCGTGCGGGGCTGCGCGCCAGTGTGCCCGGCCCGCAGCCCTCCAGCCGCTGCTGTCCTCGTCGGCGGAATCTGGCTGCAGAGGTGCCCGTCCCACTGTACACAGTGAGCGTGGGGACGCAGCCGAGGTGCCTCCACGCAGGCCGCCTGTCGCCCCGGGCAGGCCTGCTCACAGACCGTGGGCCGGCCGGCTCAGTCTGCTGGTACGGAAGGCCCACGTGTGCGTAGGCCTGAGCGAGGTCGGGTGGTTTCTGTCCGCTACGCTGCCTGGAGCGGTGCTCACCCCTGATCCTGCTGTGTAATCCTTGGGTGTCCGCGGACCCAGGGCCTCGCCCTGGAGAGCTTGTCTGAGTTTGAGGCAAAACCGTGAAGTGGGGTGTTCTGGAAGTGCAAACATCATGCCTCCCCTCTACCCCGTGTGTGAACTGTGTGTGCATACAGTAGATGCACTGTACATGCTACTTACCTATGTATAAGGTTACATATTTATACAAACATGCAAATACATAGTGTAGATGTAAATGCGTAAGTGCTTATATGTTTATGAACATATAACTTATAGAATAGAGTTAATAATTTATAAATATACACACACGCATATATATTGGACTACATATCTATGTCTGCCCTACTCTGCACTGAGTGAGGAGGCTAAGTCTCAGAAACGCGCGAGGGCCCCCATGCCGGCAGACTGAGTGGGTGGCCGGAAGTTCTTGGACGTGTGCGAACCCCCGTCCGTCCCTGTTTCTGTCTCAGACAGGTTTGTGGCTCCGCCGCCCGCCCTCCCGGCACACATGGACCAGTTCGAAGAGCCAGCCCCTCCGCAGCAGTCCTTCGAGCCGGCCGGCCTGTCGCAGGGTCAGTGGTGGGTCCCACACGGGCGTCTCGGGGCCGTCCCCAGGTCGCGGGCCTTCTACGGCAGCAGCCCCATAACCTTCCGCATGGGCTGCGTGTGTGTGTGTGCGCGTGGGCTGTGTGGGCTCCGCTCAGGGTGTCTGGAAAGCCCCACTGATGACGATTCTGCACGTAGTTTGTGGCCGAGAACCGGTGACCGGGTGGAGGTCGGGACGGTGGGGTTGCCGTGTGGACGGCTCGTCTGTGAGCCTGTGGCCAGCCGGGGTGAGTGCTGGGCACGGGCTCCTGCCTGTGAGCAGGTGTTCTTGGAGCCTGCTGGCGAGGGCTAAGCCCCCGCAAGAAGTAGCAGTCTTTATTTGTAAAAGCAGCTTTTTTGGCGTTTTTTGGCTTGACTATAGTATTTCTTGCCGAGCTGTGTTTTTTCTGATTTGTTCCAGGCTTTACCGTGACGGACGCGTACGGCCAGCAGCCCCCGTTTGCCCCCGTCCAGCAGCTCCAGGACTCCAGCACGCTGGAGTCGCAGGCTCTCTCCACCAGCTTCCACCAGCAGAACCTACTGCCGGTCCCCAGCTCGGACGCGATGAATGTCGTGAGTGTCCACGGAAGGGGTGTGTGGCAGTGGTGGGCTCGTTCTGTTCTCGCCTGCTCTGTCCTACGCAGGCCTGGCACACCTCGGAGGGCGGGCTCACTTCTCGTGGCCGCGTGACGGCGTCCGCTGGGAGGCTGAGATGCTCACGTACACGTCTTTTCCCGTCAGACGTTACGTTTTACTTAGAGATTTCAGTCCTATGCGGAGGGATTTTACCTTCGGGTTAAAAGTCAGGAAGGTCAGGAAAGGGCTGTGTAATCACGTGTGGAGGGTATCATGTGGCTTTAGTGACACGACCTGAGTGTAGTGGTGGAATCTGAAACGGGGAGCCTTACCCCTTAGAACAGAAATACAAGGGATGCTGGAATACGAAAAAGGAAGATTTAAACACGTCGTTTACAATTTCTACTCAGTGTAGTTGGAGACATTGAAGTTTTCATTTTGGTTTTGATTTTCCCATTTGGGGAGAGTTTTCACGAGTAGGGAAATGGTGGGTGCATCGGTTGTTTTCTTTCGTTACGAGCCGCCGTTGGGTAAGAGCAGGGCCAGTGCTGGGGCTTCTCCAAGGGATAGGCCCGACCCTCCGTGAACTTTCCAGAGCACTTCTCTTAGCATAGAAACCACACAGTTCCGGTGCTGAAGGCGGGTGGAGTCTCAGCAGTGGGCAGCGTGCCGTTTCGTGGTGGCTGCCCTGCGCCCCAGAGCCCCCTGAGGCCGGCTGCCCACCCAGTGCTCGGAGTGGAGCGGGGTCCTCTGCTTCGCTCACGGATGTCAGGGGAGCAGACGTCGCACATGTGTGGGCTCTTCGCCACTCAGTCCTGGGCATGTTGTGCGCACCCTGAAGGTCAGCTTCCTTCTGCCCACTGAACATCCGTGTCCTCTCCTGCTGTGGTCGCCGGCTCGCCCACCTGCGTCGGGAAGGTGTGGTACTGGCGGGCCCTTGCTCCCAGCGGAGAAGGAGGAGAGCGGGAGCCCTTGCTCCCAGCACTCCCAGAGGAGAGCGGCTGAGGGGTCACTTACTCAGACCTATAAAAAATACGGAGAGTTCCGGTTTGTGCTTGGCTAAAGTTTCATTCAAGCAAATTAACGGAAAGTAAACAAGTATTTAATGACATTGCTCTGAGTGACTTTTACTGTCAGTCTAGTCAGATGCTTACAGGGAGCTGCTTGGAGTTTCTCCTTTGAACCTGCACTTGTAAATGGCTTATTCTTAGCTGTTTGTTGTTCTGCCTCTATCTGTAGACATTTAGGTCGTCTGCTTTCTACTTCTGCTAAATTTTAGACCACGCGATTGATCCAGGAGCCGTCCCAGGAGGAGCTGGAGCTGCGGACTCAGCGTCCCCGATTCCTGGAGGACGGGGAGGACCAGAGCCGGCGCTCCTACAGGTAGCCGTTCCCACGGACAGCTTGACGCCGCGGCGCGCCGCTAGCCTGGCTGTGCCCGGTGCGTGCGCTCCCTTCCGGGCCTGTGGGATCGGCCTCTCCCAGAAACTGAACAGGGCCCCCGTTACCCCCATTTCATTGTGAGGAAAGGATCGGAGACAAAAGAGCTTCCCTTGCTAAGATTTCTGCGGCCAGTGAGGGACGGGACGAGGCTGGGAGGCTGCGGCCTGGACGTTGAGTGGCTGTGTCGTGGCTTCCCACTGCCACTTCTCAGAAGTCACGGACGCTCCCTGTGTGCCTGTTTTTCAAGGTTCCTTGTGGGCTTGAGGCACACGGGGTTGCAGAGACGGTCTCTAAGTCCACCTGCTTGTCCTTCGTGCACCTGCCCCTTCAGCGGCACAAGCCACTCGCCCTCCGCTGCCTGTGTGTCCCGGGGCGTGTGGAGCGCGCTGCGCTCGGCGACCGGCTCCTGCCCCTGCGCGCTCCAGGGCGTGCATGCCACAGCGAATAAGATCCCCTTAGTCCTACAAAACCGAACTCCGCTGTATGCGTCCTGTGAGAAGCAAGATGAGTACTTTCTTGCGATAGTCCTGGCTTTGTAATAGTTTAATAATTTTATTATTTGCTTAAAATAGTTTTGAAAATCTAGTAATTTTTTCCAAAGCCTTTTAACAAAAAGTACTTTACAGTTACCCCTAAAAAATGGTGAGCTCTCCTACATCAAATAAGCGGTCCTAACTGATGCTTTTAAAACTGGCTAACTTCGCTCATGCCATTAAGTGTCTGGTGTCCAAGAGGCGGGCTGACTGCGCAGGACTTGGGCCTTGTGTGAGATCTCCAGCATGTTGAACTGCTGTTCTGGTACCACAGCTTTCCTGCCTTTGGAAGTGTATTTTCCTGAGATCGTCATGAACTTGCAAGTACAAAACTGTGTCAGCGCAGGGGATTCTAATTTGGGGGGAATCCGTGGAGTCTGAGGGAGATACGCACAGACGGGCTCCGGCGTGTCTGAGACCGCCCTCACGTTCTATTCCCACGTTCGTCCGCCCAGTGAGCACGTACTTGCTAGTGCTCAGTTGGGACGCAGTTTTGGTATTTTCAAGTGGGATGGATCTAACGTTTTCTCATGATTCCTTTGTGACACCCTGTCTGGGTGTCGGTGGACTTTCAGGCTTGCCTCCTTCATGCGTTTATTTAGTAATTGTTAAGAACCCGCGATATGCCAACCACTAGGGCTCTGTTAGTGAGCGAAACAGAGGGAAACCCTCGGTCCTCGGGAGTCTGCGTTCTAGTGGGAAGACGTGAGCGAAACGAGTAAGTGAGGTGCACGGCAGACGGGGGCCTCCTGGAGGCCGTGGGGCCAGAGAGAGCAGGAGGCGTGCCTGGCCCTGTGTGGCAGCTGACCGAGGCAGGCGCTGCCGTCCTGGGGAGTAGCCAGAGGGCAGGACCCTCCGTCTGGGCCTTTGTGACAGGTGTCGCTGTGAGAGGAGGTGACCCGAGCAGCTGGAAGGAAGAATTTGCTGCCCTAGAAAGGGGGAGACTCTTGGGGGAGCAGGCTCCGGCGCTAAGGCCGACCAGACTTGGTTTTGTATCGTCAGGGTTGATATCGCAGAGACGGTGTCATCTTGGCTCCTCTGCCAGGCTGGCATCAAGGGGAACAGTCCAGCCGGAACTGTGCGCTCGGGAGCTATCCGTGGACAGGCTTCCGCTTAAGGCCGTGGGGATGCGTGTTCATCAGAAAGGGAGGGCGCTCGAGGTCGCACCGGGGCTGCTTAGTGGCAGGTGAGGTGGGGGTGGACCAGCCTCGAGGGAGGGTTGCGTGTGTGTTGTTTGAGGAGACAGTGTGTCACTTTCGTAGGATTGTCAAAGAGATCAGGGGTTCTCCCCAAGACATTAAGAAACTGGAGCCACAGCCTATAATTTCATTCTGCTTCTACCATTTGCCTCACCATGTGACACAAGTAGAGAATAGCGAAGCTCCCTGAGCTTCCTGGGCACTGGGCACCGATGGGCTCTGTTGTGGACCCTGCCCTTGGTGGCTGGGGTGTCGCCTCGTCTCCCTGGGCATCTGTGCCCTGCGACGGAGCAGCTGACGGCCATGCGTCCTCCCGACGCGGCGCCTCCAGGGGAGAGCATGTCCTCCGTGTTGCATTCTGTGACCTGGGTTGTCCTTGGACACTTTGGGACAAGAGCCGTGTGGTCGGCAGAGCGGACAGGGGGCGACCATGAGGAGAGAGGGGAAGCAGCATTTCAGAGGCAGAGAAGGACCCCATCTCCGTGGGCAGAGCCTGGTCCTGCAGTGGGAGCCTGGCTGGGGCCAGGTGGGGACAGTCTTGCTTCGGACTGTCCTCCGAGGGTGGCCGTCTCCACGGGACTGCCGTCCGAGTCCTGGCACTGCTGGTTGGTTTGAGCTCAGAGACAGCCTCAGAGGGTCTTTCTCAGCAAACATCACACAGTTGAGTTTGACGCGCTCTGTTCTGCAGACAGGGGATTTTCTGCTGCTGCCGTGTGGACCAGAACAGGTCCCAGCTCCGTCCGCGGCATTCTCTCTCTCAGCTCAGCCCGTGAGTGCTGTCGACTGCTCTTCTGGTTCCGGGGGTGCCCTCACGAGACCAAGCGTGTGTCACGGAGTGAGATTTTGAAATGTATTTCCCATTTGTCAGTTTCCGGTTCGGCGTGGACGTTAGCGGGCGCGGGTTGCCCTGTGCAGATAGCGGGCCCCAGAGACGGCAGTTTGGGACGCAACTAACGTCCTCCTACAGCTTCAAACTGGGAAATGGAACAGATTTCTGAATCTTGTTTTTAGTTTTTAATAATATGTCAATAAGAAATTTGAAGTACTTTATAATTATTTCATCCTTGGAGTAATGTTAAAATATTCTTTAACTTAGGATAAGAGGACACTGTACATTTACATGCTCTTCAACACTAGCTAGGAACTCTGCTCTGTCAAGGGTTTGATAAACCTAAAGAGCAGATGAATTGGCATTTCCACGTGTCTGGACTCAGGAGTGATTCTGACCCCGAGGCAATGGGTTTCACAGTGTGTTGTACGACTTAAAGAAGAAAGTGTGTACTAAAGCTTTTTCCTGTTAGTTTCTGATTAGTCAGATAGTAATGCCTCCTGGTATTGATGTAGGATTTACTGATAATGCAATAATAGAGTAGGGTTCAGGCTTCAGGTGCCCTGAGCAGAACTTGATCTAACAAATCATTATTGCTGTCATGTCATTTCGTAAATGCTGGAGAGCATGCCTTGCCTCTGCGACGCTCATGCCCGGTGGTCCGGTGTTCCTGGCGGAACCGTTCCTGCCGCGTCTCCGATGGGCCGCCTGTGCCCGTGCTGCGGACTGACGCCTGTGCTCTCCGTGCTGTTTCTAGGTGTGAGTACTGCAGCAAAGGCTTCAAGAAGTCGAGCCACCTGAAGCAGCACGTGCGGTCCCACACTGGGGAGAAGCCCTACAAGTGCAAGCTCTGTGGGCGCGGTTTCGTCTCCTCCGGGGTCCTCAAGTCGCACGAGAAGACACACACAGGTCACTGTCTGCCTCGCGCCGGGGCGTTTGCGCTTTGCTGTGTGGCGGTGGTGGGCTGCGGCTGTCACCCCCGCCTCATTCTAGCCCGTGCCGGCCCCAGCCAGAAGCAGGTCTGGACTGGGGAGCGCTCACTCCCCGCGTCCCCTCCAGGTCCCGCCCTGGGCACCGGGGGGGGGGGGTGCTGCTGCCGTCTCCGGAACCATGTTTCCGACATTCCGTCCACGTGCAAGCATGCGGATGCGGCTTCCTTGACGGAGCGCGTGTCCAGAGCTCCTTGCACTGGAGGCAGCACGCCGCCCCTTGGTGGAGCAGGGCGGTGTTCCGTGGTGTGGATGGACCCCGGACCCCTTCCCTAACTCCTCGTCCGCTGTGGGGCATTGGAGTGGGTCCTGTCTCTGGGCGCACGGGGGTCCTCCTGCTGTGAACACGTGTGTGCGGCTTGCCGGACGTGTTCCCATTTCTTTCTTTGCTACCGGCGTGGCTTGGTCCCGGGGTGGCTGTTCAAACCTTTGAGTTGATCAGACTCATTTCCTAAGTGGCTGCCATGTTGTACGGGTCCACCAGCGGAGGGCGGGGCGCCCGCGCACACTCTGGTCAGCTCGTGGCTTTGTTGGTCCCGTCTACCGCGACCGTCCCTGGGAGAGAGGGCCGTGTCCTCTCCTGGGGTTCACGGGCCTTTCTCTAGTGGCCGAGGACACGGGCCTCCTTCATGTGCGTGTGGAGAGCAGCTCCTCGAATCCTGTGTCATTTCTAAATAAGATTGTTTGAAATCTTATCGTTGAGTTTTTAAAGAGTTTTTAATATATTCTTTATCAGAAATATGATTTGCAGTTAAATAATGTTTTAATATGTTACATTTATCTGTTTAATAAATTCAGAGTGTTTATTCCCTGTATTAATGTATGTAAGACCCGTGTCTGCGTAAGGCTGTATTTGAAAATCAAAACATACCACAGAACAAGGACAGGCTCTGTAGGGTTGGTCACAGCTGGTGGTCACAGGCCCTAGGAGGCAGGTACAGCGAGGGCCGGTTGGAAGGCCCTGCTAGGAAGTGCCTGCTCCCCATAGCAGAGAGGAGCCTGTGCGACTTGGACAGGGAGCCGTGGCCGGTCAGCGAGGTGCTTAGACAGTCAGGGTGTCCTCTGTGTCTTCAGTCCAGAGCAGAGACGGCCTTCCCGGAGGGCTGGATTGGGAAGTGCAGCTGCACACCGGTGTTGGGGGGCAGTTCCCATGTCAGCGGCCATGGGAATGGTGAGTGGATTTGAGAAAACTTTCTAGGGCGTAATGCACGACTTGTCACCCGCTGGACTGTCAGAGACGGGCAGAGAGGGGCAGAGAGAACTTGGGGTCTGTTTAGAGCAACGGCTTTAATGCCACGAGCACGTTAGTCCTAAGACACGCTGCGTCCACTTCCCAGAATAAGCCCCGGGCTGACACGTGGTCTTTGGTTTTGTGGCTCCTGGGACGTGTCCTCGCTTGCTTCCGACCCACGATGCTCCGGCAACCAGATGCGGTGACTGACCGTGTTTCCGTCGTCACAGGCGTCAAGGCGTTCAGCTGCAGCGTGTGCAACGCGTCGTTCACCACCAACGGCAGCCTCACCCGGCACATGGCCACGCACATGAGCATGAAGCCCTACAAGTGCCCGTTCTGCGAGCAGGCCTTCCGCACCGCGGCGCACTGGAAGAAGCACATGAAGAGGCACCAGGCCGTGCCGTCCGCGGTGGCGGCCGCAGGGGAGGCGGACGGAGCAGGTATGGTTTGACACTCCGACACGTTGTGGCAGGTCGTGGGGAAAACTAGCTGCTTTCCCGACCGTGACCGCAGGCCGTGCTCTTGGGGAAGGGTCCAGTGGGGACGGAGCAGGGACCCGTCTCGCCGGTCGCCACCCCCGGCCGGCCGCAGCTGTGCAGATGCACCTGGAGGTCGACACAGTAATTTGTTGACAGGCAGGGACGCGGGCTTCCCGGCTGCCCGTGCTGGTGGCGGTCCCTCCGCTGGCGTCTGGCGTGGGCGTGGGCTCCAGGGGCCCCGGGGGAGCCCATCGTGCTCATTTACGTCCTTCCCACTGGGTGGACGTGGGCCTTCTGTCTGGCTTGTCCCAGAGCCGGCGAGGCCAGCCGTTAGGGAAGGCTGCGCCCCTGCACCGGCCGGGGGTTGCGTGGCAGTATCTCGGCCGGCCGGGTCAGACGCGCGGGGAGCGCCCCCTCCCGCTGGGAAGGGCAGTCCTCCCTTCGACAGAGGCGACCTTCCTCGAGCACATCCCACGGGTGAGATGCCAGGATTAGGAACGTGCCGTTGTCTGTGTGGACCGTGCGACATTTGAGTCCTGGCCCCACTGGTGGCCCGTCTCGCCGGGGTTCTGTCCCCAGCGTGAGGCCTGACTGTGTGCACGCAGTTGGTGCGTGATGTGCATGGACTGAGTGGGAGGCAAGGGTGTGAGTGTCGGGCTGGTGCCCTCGCGGCTGTCGGAAGGCTGGCGGCTTGCTGGCTTCTGTCCCGGGCTGTTCACCCCCGTGTGCTCGGTGCTCGCCCCGGCCTCAAGGTCACGGCTGTCTCCTGGGGTGCTTGGCGATGTGATAGCCCTGTAGCTCGTTCTTACATTGTGGGGAAAATGTCTTTAAAACGTGCCTGACCTGCCTGCAGACGGGGACAGCTCGGGCTTCCCTGCAGAGCGGCGGCTCTCGTGCACTCCCCGTAGGTGCTTCTGACCTCTCGGGCTGTGTCAGGACGGAGCGTCGCCTCCTCCGCCTCATCCTTCCTCGTGAACCCTTTATTTCCCCTTTTGTCCCGTGGGGCGTGAAGTGCCGGGAGGAGACGGTAGCTGCCCTCGCAGCGCTTAGAACGTGAGACGCAGCGGCCGTCCCGGAGCCGCGTGGTGCCGCGCGCCTTCACGAGATGCCGCAGACTCCGGCACCATGGCCGCGTCCTTCCCGTCGGCCGAGGGCCCCTCACGTCGCAGCTCTGCCCGCGGGTCGGCTGGGGGCTCTCGCGGCCTTGCCCTGGGCTGCGCAGGTGGGAGCCCCCGTAGTCTGTTGCGGTGTTTTCCCCTCTGGGGTCACCGAGGAAGAGCCGCCGCGGCCCTGGCGTCGTAGGCTTGACCTCCGTCTCGTGTGTGAGGGCGGTGAGCCCGTGTGGCCCGACGCCGTGGGGTTCTGTCCCTGCGTATTGTCCTCCGTTTTCCTGCCCTGTGCCCTCCCGTGGCCCCACTGCATGGACTGGGTTCTCGGACTTTCTCCCCACATTTCGTTATCTGTGTCAGTGGGGCCACGTGCCCCAGGGCCCCCAGTCTTCGCAGATGTTATTCTGTCCTCCGCGGTCCACTCCCCCTCCCCACCGACCCCTCTCTCTCCTTCTCTCCCTAACCTCCTCGCCTTCTCCCTTGATCCGAACAGAAACATCCCGGCAGCTCTCGTCCCTAGTGTGGGGCCGGCCACCGTCCGTTGGCTGCTCAGTGCATCTGTTGAGGTTTTCTCTTCTGTTTTCTTGCCGTCTGTGCCGCTCTGCCCTCCCGCGCCCCGCCGGCTTCTTTTCCTTCTGTTGGATTTAATAGCACCTTCTCCTTGTTCCTAATCGGTGTAAATGCATCCTTACGTCCCACTGAGAGGATTCCTAAATGTGTATTTTAAAGGTTTTCTTCATAACTCATTAATTAGGCTTTTTTGTGAATTTTCTGCTTCCATCTTCTGTCTCAGGCTGTTGGTTTCCTTTATGTGATCATTCAGTTTTTGCCCATAGTGGTCAGCGAGTGTCTGTGTTTATTTGCTGGGGACCGGTGATCTCGGGGCTCTCTGCTGGGCCGCTCCTCCACCTGGCACTGTCGTGACAAGGTCACCAAGGTGTACCGCTCCCTTCTGGGGACCCAGCTTGGTGTCCCCGTGGACTAGTGGTGGGAAGGAGACTCTTCCATCCCGAGTAGAGTGTCACTGAGTAACCCACTTTAAACCCTACAGACCTGTTTGGTTGCATTTTACTTGTTTTGTGAAAACTTCATTTTTCATTAGGATCAGATCCTTGTCCTGTATTTGGTGTAGATGTGTGTCTGGAGGAGGAAGAGGAGAACTCTGACAGAAGTGCCTCTCGCAAGGCTCGTCCTGAGGTCATCACGTTCACGGAGGAGGAGACGGCGCAGTTGGCGAAGATCCGGCCGCAGGAAAGCGCCACCGTCTCGGAGCAGGTCCTGGTGCAGTCGGCGGCTGAGAAGGACCGCATCAGCGAGATGAAGGACCGGCAGGCCGAGCTGGAGGCCGAGCCCAAGTTCGCCAACTGCTGCTCCTACTGCCCCAAGAGCTTCAAGAAGCCCAGCGACCTGGTGAGGTGAGGCGGCCGCACAGTTCTCGCCGTCCGCAGACGGCGTCCGTGGGCGCCTCCGTCACCTCTGCGAGGCTGGGGAGGTCCATGTCCGAAGCGGGTGCCTCCTGGAGGCCGGCGTTGATCCGGGGGCTTCTGTTCAGGCTCCTCGGGCACGTGGGGGAGAACGCGGTGCTCTGTGCGTGGCTCGTGGGCGCGTCGCAACGGCCCTGGTGTCAGCAGCGCCCCTTTCTCCGCGGGTTTGGTTACTTCCCCGAGGTCACCACAGTCCTGAGGGGGCCGTCCCCCTCCTGATCTTTGTCACAGGATCGTGGTAGCCTAACCCACGTCGGTGCGGGAAGGCGAGGGGCAGCCCGCTGCGTGCGCCGACAGGGAGAGCGCGCATTCGCGGGACGTCTTTCACGCTGGGCTGTTCCGCTTGTTCTACTCAATCAGCAGCATCACAAGCAAACTGTTACTGTGCTTACTTTAGAAGTCCAGCCTTTAGTACCCGCGTGTGCAGGACAGAGCGCACGTGGGGTTGGTACGTCCGCACTCAGGCAGCCCCTGGGGGTCTCAGATCTTGTGGATGGAGTGGGCTACTGTAGGGAAAGAAAGAAAATGAATTCTTTATTGAGGACAGCGTGGTGCTAAGCTGCGTAGGCTTGCAGACCCCATCAGGGACCCGCTGCCCCCGAGTGCTGGTCCACGTGGGGAGCGAGAGCACAGGCACACTCCGGGTGGACAGTGACGGTGGCGTGAGGTAGCCTGAGATTAGGGCCGGTCAGCCCGAGAGCAGCAACTCGCATGAGGTCACGTCCAGCAGGCCGGTGAGGAGCTGGAGCCCAGGACGCTGAGCTGTGGGGAGGCACAGCCTGGGGTGAAGAGAGGTGACGCCGTGCGTCCTGCAGCACCACACGGGCTCTGGGGGTTTGCTCTAGGAGGGAGCCGATGGGTGGAGGTGTAGGGCAGTCCAGCGCCCCGCTGGGTGGGTGGGTGATGGAGCAGGCTGCTCTCAGGACCCTCCACGCGGGGGCGGCGCAGGGGGACAGGGGCTGGTGGCAGAGTGGCTCCCGGGTTGGCCGCGCTTGTCCGGTGAGCATAGAAGGTGACAGCTAGCCTGCCCTCTGTTTCCCACGTGGGGTGGGAGGTGCTCCAGTGAGGGCGACGGAGAGGCAGGTGAGGGGGGATTAGGGTGAGCCCACAGGGAGCTGGCAGCGTCCCTTCCGGGCTCCCCCAGACGCGAGGAGCGCCGTCGAGCCTGGGGAGTTAGACAGCAGAGTGTGCAGCAAGGAGCGCGCCGGGTGCCTTTGGGAAGGAGGTGGAGTGCGGCCTGGTGGGAGGGACGCCAGAGGGAGCGCCCAGGGCCGCGGGTGGGAGCCGGCTTCCATGAGGGGCTGGTGGGAATCCCGGATGAGACTGTCCCGAGGCCCAGGGCTGCCCGTGTGGAGACGGTGGGGACAAAGCTGTGGGGACCCACGCACCATGTTGGACCCCTGCCCGGAGAGGGGCCTGTGGGCAGAGCCCAGGGTAGCCCGCTGGGACACAGGGCCAAGGTGGGAAACCGCTCCGTAGTCACACATACGAATGTGTCTGCGTCACGACACGGAGTGCAGGATGGCCTCACGGCTGACTGAGCCTCTCGTTCTGTCCTGCCTCTGAAAGTTGTGGGGGGCTCAGCCTGGCCCGTTAGCTGCGGGTGGAGAGCAGAGCAGAGCAGAACAGAGCAGAAGCAGGGCACGGGAGGCCGTCAGGTGAGAGACAGCCCTTCCTGCTCCTCACACACAGCCCGGCAGCCGTTTCCTAGGCGTGGTTTGGGAAATGTCCGCATGTTACATCAACATTAAGTTCTGTGATTTTATTTTACTAATTTTTACCTATCATTGGGTCTTAGACGTCTTGGTCAGTACCTGCACTCCCATTACTTTCCTGTTAATGGTGATGTAGTGTCGTGTTTTGGGGAATTCCAAAATTTATCCCATAACACCCTAGTATGAGCATTTAGCTCCTCCACATTCGATCACTACGTGAGCATTGCACAAGTACTGTGCGAGCACTGCATGAGCACTGCATGAGTACTGGGTGAGCACTATACAAGCACCACGCGACTGCTGTGCAAGACTACAGTAGTACCGCTCGAGTACCGCATGAGCACCGCAGAGTCCTGTACGAGCAGCACACGAGTATCATGGAGCACTGCACGAGTACTCTGTGCGTACAGCAGAGTACTACGTGGGCATTGCACGAACACTGCCTGTTCACTGTAGCGTACTATACCAGCTCGACAGGCTACTCTGAGCACCACCTGAGCACCACAGAGTCCTGTACGAGCACCGTACGAGCACTCATCCAAGTACTGCGTCAACACTCCGTGAGCACCGCAGGGTACTCTATGAGCACTGCACGAGCACCACAGAGCACTATACGGGAGCTGCAGAGTCCTATACAAGCACTGCATGAACACCGCGTGAGCACCGCAGGGCTCCATATGAGCACCGCCTGAGCACCACAGAGCACTCCATGAGTACTGCCGAGTACTGGGTAGTACTGTATGAGCACCGCATGAGCGCCAGAGGGTACTATACAAGCACTGCCAAGCACCGCACGGGCAGCGTACGAGTACTGCAGTGTCCTGTATAAGTACCGCGCGGCACCACAGGGTACGATATGAGCACTGCACGAGCACCGCGTGGGCACCACAGAGCCCCGTGCCAGCGCCGCACCAGCACCGCGCCGAGCGTGCGTCCCTGTGCACATGCGTGCGTGGGGGGTGCTGACAGGTGCTGCCAGCAGGCGTCCGGACAGGTCGTGCCTCTGACGCAGACCGGTCTCTGAGCGCTCCCCGACCGGGCTCGGTGCGAGGATGCAGGAAACGAAACCATCTTCATCTTTTAAAGGCTGAGTGTGGGCCAAACCCTTCTGTGGGGTTTTCGGCCGTGCGTTTCTTCTGGGCGCTGCGCTGCACGCGCTTCCACTTCTCTTCCACTCTCTTGCCTACTTACCAACTCAGAGCACTGTTTGGTTTCTAAAAAAGCCCTGTTTTCATCGGTCTTGCAGATTTTTGTTTGTTTGTTTGTTTTCTTCTGGATTCGTTTGTGGTGTTTTTGTGTAGAGTGAAGATTAAAGGTTTTATTTGGCCAGATTTATTCAGCCTGTACTAACACATCGTTTTCATTATGGGGGTAGTTATGAGGTTGTTTGTAACTGGATGTAAAATTAGAATGAAAAGGCTTCATGTCAATGCCTTCTAAATGCTAGGCACGTCCGGATCCACACCGGAGAGAAGCCGTACAAGTGTGACGAGTGCGGGAAGAGCTTCACTGTGAAGTCGACTCTGGACTGCCATGTGAAGACCCACACAGGTGAGGACAGCGCCTGGGTCACACGTGGGGCCTTATGGTAGCATTTTCGATTTGCTCCTACGTATCTTGCCCACAGAAGTACTTTGGGATCATAGAAAACTTAAAAATCCTAAATGACGAAGAAATAGAGTACGAGGACTTTCGATTCCTGACCTGGGGAGTATGACCTGGGTGACACAGGGGAGAATGAACTTGGTCTCAGATGCCAGCTTGGACGCTGTCTTGTTCTTTAGTCAGACTCAAACCCCTTGTTAAGAAAATTGCTTCTTAGTTTCATTTAGGCCAAAGAGATTTGGGTTGTGGAGGTTTTCCAAGGTCTGGGGATTCAGCAAATGCAAATCGCATTATAGTCCACAGGTAGTTTTTTTTTAATGTGGGCAGAAATGTCATAAAGGAGAAACATTAATGTCCAGTTTTCAATGGCCGTATTTTTCCCTTCATCTCATTTGAGGAACTAAAGGTGAATTAATTGTCCTAATGAAAGCCTGTCGAGGCTTCGCTTCTTGTGCACAGGGCATCCCTGTGTCCCTGTGGTTGGGGGGCAGGCTCCGCACCTTGGGGGTTGGAGCTCTGTGTCCCCTCCTGAGCCGCTCCTCTGAGCCTCAAGTTATCGCCTAGGAAGCGGCACATGGTGAACTCTCGTACATGGTAGAGGATTCTGGCTCTCAAACTAATTTACATTCTTAATTTTTGGTCACCCATAGAATTGACCAAAAATGTACATAAGAAACTCCGCACATTTACGTAAAGCCCTGTGATTCTTTTCTGGTAGGTCACTATTTGGAATTCAGTAGATTCGTGAACATGGCGTGTCCCTTCTGCAGACAGTGATTCTGTCACTTAGTTGGGCGCTGTGTGTCTGTCTCTCGAGTGATGCTGAGTTGCCGAGGACCAGTAGGGGTCCTCTCGGCATCCCAGGTCTGGTGGGGGGACAGTCGCTCTCACGGCCTGTGCCAGCAGCGTTCGGGATGACTCGCACACGCGGGACTCAGGGCTGGCTCCCACGCATAAGCCACAGGAAGAAAAGTCTCTGTGAGGAACGCCTCCCCTCCACGCTGGGCTCCTTGGGTGACCTTTGGGGCCTGTGAGCAGGGTTAGGACAGCAGGCGCCCCTCAGGGGTGAGTCCCCGTGTGCCCACCCTGGTCAGTGAAAGTTGGTATTGGTTTCCGGGAGCCCTAAGGGAGGCACAGAACCAGGACGCCTTTGTCCTCTCAGAGCCTCTCCGGGGCCGAGGAGGTGGGGGACCGGGCACTCCGGTCCACGTCCATGGCCTTTGTCATGCCCCGGGCACAGGAAGAGCCTGGGTGTCTCCGGGGCTGAGCGTGTGAGCCAGCCTGAGGCTCCAGGCCGCTGTCCCCCCGTGTGGGTGTGAGGGGTGCTGAGACATGGCCGTGCCCGTTGTGTACCGAGGGGCGGGTGACGGCGTGGTGGGGCCGCCGAGGCCCCAGGTTGGTGGTGGTGCCCCCCCTGCTGCGGGTGTCCAGGCACTGTGACAGTACGGGGCTCGCGGTGTGGGCTGTGGGCTCACTTCAGCATCTCTGCAGAGCTCTCTGTCCCTTGCAGGGTGTCCTGTGGGAGCACGGGACTCGCCCTCAAGTCCACAGGCCCCAGGGGTCAGCACTCCGGGTGCCTGTGGGTGCGGTGTCGCCAGCGCCCTGACCCCTGGCCGGCCTTCCCGCAGGTCAGAAGCTCTTCAGCTGCCACGTGTGCAGCAACGCCTTCTCGACGAAGGGGAGCCTGAAGGTGCACATGCGTCTGCACACGGGGGCCAAGCCGTTCAAGTGTCCGCACTGCGAGCTGCGCTTCCGCACGTCGGGCCGCAGGAAGACGCACATGCAGTTCCATTACAAGCCCGACCCGAAGAAAGCCCGCAAGCCGGCGGCCCGGAGCTCATCCGAAGGCCCGCAGCCCGTGAACCTGCTCAGCCCTGCGCCCGCCGACCCGAACGTGTTCATCATGAACAACTCGGCTCTCGCGGGGCCGTTCGAGCAGAGCGTCCTGCAGCAGGGGCTGCTGGGCCAGGCCGTTCTCCCCGCCTCGGTGTCCGGTGAGCCTGCAGTGGGCGGGGTCCCGGGGGAGGGGGCCCTGCCGGGGGCAGGGCGGCATGTCTAGTCCTCGAAAGCTCCCGGAACGGGCAGCTGGGACGACCGCAGTGTCGTTGTTCGGCGAGTCACCTTCCATTTCCGCCTCTTCCTTTCACGACATCGGCTTGGGAGCGCCGTGGCGGTTGTTCTAGCTTTTTCTTACTGGCTTTAAATGTGGGTTTCTGTCATCGTCCTCTGAGACGTCACAGTGAGATGCCACGGACACCCCCTCTAGAGCAGCGCACGTGACACGGGACACTTCTCTTACTGATCTTGGGTCACCTGGTGCTCGAAACGTGTGACATTGTAGCCATTTAGGGGTTGCGTGGATCCACATGGAGTGACCGTTTCTAGCTATTGGACATGCCCTGAGGCTTTCTTTCCCTGTAGTGACCTGGGGAGTGACTAAAGCCTGGAAAAACATAATCATTAGTTGCTGTTATAAATCCTGGGCTAATGAATCAGTGTAATGTCTTTGAGCCTTGTTTCTGGGTGTTTAAGGTGGGTAACACTATGGTCAGTTCAGAGGGTTGGTTCTGTGTTGAATTAGCTGAGGTGTGTGTGTGTTATGTGGAGGGAGCAGCAGTGCTTTGGGACCGGGCCATGGTAACGGGTAGGTAGCACGCAGGTGGATAAAAAGCCCCAAGTGCAGGTGAGCTGCTGTCCTGTCAGGAACTCATCCTCGTCCTGTCCCTGCAGCCGGCGGCGACTGGACGGTGTCCCTGACGGATGGGAGCCTGACCACCCTGGAGGGCGTGCAGTTACAGCTGGCCGCCAACCTGGTCGGCCCCAATGTGCAGATCTCTGGCATCGATGCTTCCAGCATTAATAACATCACACTCCAGGTAGGGTGCAGGTCGCGGTGCCTGGGGCTTCGAGGGGTCAGAGCCCCACGTGAGCGTGAACGTGCTGTGATGAGGATCTCGGTTGCTTTGCAGATCGACCCGAGTATTTTGCAGCAAACGCTACAGCAGGGCAGCTTGCTCACCCAGCAGCTGCCTGGGGAGCCCGGCCTGGCCTCCCAGAACGGCTCTCTTCAGACCCAGGACAGCTCGGTCCCCGCTAGCGTCGTCATCCAGCCCATCCCCGGCCTGACCTTGCAGCCCACCGTGACCTCGGCCAGCCTGACCATCGGCCCGCTGTCGGAGCAGGACCCCGTGATGACCACCAGCAGCGGCGGTAAGTGAGCGCCATGGGCGGTTAGGACACCGCTGCCCCTCCCGTCTCTGGAAGGCTCGGCACACATCTGACGTCCCAAGCTTACGTAAGCTTCCCCGGCGACAGGCAGTGTGTGCGCCCCTGTGTGCTTAGATCGCTGCCTGCACCTGCTCCGTGGTCCTGCTGGCTTCCCGTTTCCCCGTAAGCTTCTCTTAGCTCTGTCTGCATGAGGGAATTAGAGATGACCGATGTTTTTTTTTTTGAATCTTCTTTTGAAATAACAGTTCCACTAATTATTTTTAATATAAAGAAGGAGAAGATTACTGTATTTTAAAATCCGGCCTTGTTTTGTTTTGTAATGATGACCAGGGACTCAAGACCTCGCTCAGGTGATGACATCGCAAGGCCTGGCGTCCGGCTCCAGCGGCCCCCATGAGATCACCCTGACCATTAACAACTCCAGTCTGAGCCAGGTCTTGGCGCAGGCCGCTGGGCCCACTGCTGCGTCGTCCTCGGGGTCTCCCCAAGAGATCACCCTGACCATCTCTGGTTAGTCCCTTCACATTTTAAACCTCCTCTCCCCTGCGATTTGAGCATACCTTGTTCATGTGTGTGTGTGTGTGTGTCTGTGCACGTAAGTGTATGGACGTATATGTGTAGATTTCTTGTTTGCAAAATGGAGTTTGCCATAAAGCCAGGGCTCTGTAGTTTTTGTAATAAATGTGGGAAAGACATTCAGGTTTAGTGACAGAGTGTCACAGCTCAAACCTGACACCAGAAAGGAACAGCGAGAGCTCCTCACGTCCTTCCGGCTCGAGTCTGCTGTCCCATCACACTGGTTCGGTCCACGGACAGCAGACAGCGCAGCTTCTTGGGACTGGGATGACGTGTGTGGGCACATTCTAGGTGCTTACCCTCCTCGGAATTCTGCAAGACTGTGTGGACAGTGCCAGGTGTGCTGCGGTACTGACAAGTGTGGAAACAGGTAGGAAATACCGTCCGGGAGAGCTTGAACTCGGCAAACCAGGCCTGTGTGTCAGCCACCAAGCGAAGGTGTCCTGGTGCCAGGGCGGCCGTGGTCGCGATCGCGTTGTGCTTGGTGCCATGAACTCCCTCCGCACGTTCTCGTCTCGCTCAGCTGGCAGCGAATTTTGTCCGTGTGCTTTGGCCGTGTGACCCTTAGCTGTTTGGTGACGTTAGCAGCAATCTGTGTGACCTTCTACGTGCCAGGCACTATTCTAGTGTTGTACAGATATTAAGGCTAATTAATATTAGCCTTATTAAGGCTAATAACAAATATTAATACTAATTTCTTTAAGCCTTCTAGCAGTCTTTATGTCATTGAAGATAAAGACAACATTGTGCTAAGAGGCAGAACACTGTCCCTGGCGAAGAGGGTGTGATGGCGGGCGTGGGAGCATTTTACCTTACATCACGGGAAGTGGGGGTGGGCGGAACGCCAGACCGACCTGGCCGGGGCGCAGGCCAGGCCAACAGACTCCTGTTTCAGGGAGATTTTTGTGAAATGTGTGAGTGCAATAGAAAGTGAAGTTACTCAGAAAGAAACCAAAAGCTTTCTTTTTTAGGGAGTGTTTTTATTTCTTTTACTGTATATGACAAACGCGAATCTGTTCTTGGGTGGAGTTTGGTTTGGAGTGGCACGGGGGATTTTGGATGCCGTCAGGCGGCAGACATTAACTTTCAGTTTTGTATAGTTCAGTCACCTTCCTGCTTTCATTGTATATATCTGAATTTTAATAGATTTTTTTTTTTTTTTTTTTTTTTTTTTTTTTAAAGGAAGCTATTTTGAGCAAACTGATGTTTCTTGTGTGTTCTCGGCGTGTGGGCACCGCGCCTGTCCCGTGCCGAGGGCCCGGAGCACAGGCTTCTTGCCGACAGCTCACACTGTGGCTTCTGGACGGTGCGGTTCCTTCTCCCGCACTTTCCTGTTACTGATCGTGTAGTTCTTGTATTGCTTATTAGTATTTTCAAAACAGTAGGAGATGAATTTAACTTATTAAAAAAAAAAATTGCCGTAAAGCCTTATCCTAGGGGAAATCTTTTCATTAGTTGGTGACCTGAGCTTCGCCCAGACCTGGGGCTTGAGACTTCTTGTCCTCCATCCTCGTTACTGAGCTTGTGAGAGCGGGCGAGTCACACGTCAGCGCCTCCGTCCCTCGTGCTGAAAGGGCTGCAGGGAAACGTCGAGCGTGTGGTCACCTGTCGAGAGCGTCTAGGTAGGATTTTTAGTGACTTTGTAAGAGGTTCTCTTCTCTGCTGGCGTGCGCACTCACACGGGCTTGTCCGTGCCATGAAGGGGTTATCGCTTCTGCCGAGCTCTGTGGCTTTCGGCAGTTCAGAGGTCATATGAGAAAGAAGTTGAACCTCGGGTAAATGGCACGACTAGGGCTCAGGCTCCTCTGTTTGCACCAAAGCCCTCTTCTCTGGTGTCTCAGGCAGTTTTCCGCAGAGACTCAGAAGAGCGACGCCCACATCCTCTGACCCTGCAGCCGGGCCTCCGGGAGACGCTCCGCTGCCGGTCAGAGTCGCGTGTCCTGCAGCTCGCCCAGGCCCAGGCCCTGCTTCTTCTTGCTTCCGCTTCTGCAGGGCGGGCTGAGGACGCCGCGGGTGGCACAGCCGAGTGCGGCGCCTCTCGTCCGCAGGCACGTTTCCCTCCAGTCTTGCAGAGTCATCTCGCTTCTGCCTAACTTGACGGCAGGTTTTTTTTAAAGTAACTGGTTTGTGTCCGTCTTCCCGGAGCACCGGGCGTGGGTTTCCCAGACGCGTCAGCAGGCCTGCGGCTCTCCTGGGCGCGCGCCCTCGGCCGGTCCCAGTGTGGGGCACTCGGGCTGCCGGAGCCCCGAGAGCCGTGGTGCAGGGAACCCTCCGCCAGGAGCCGCAGCACTGCTGCCTCCCCGAGCCCCCGCGGTGGGAGGTTAGGGGGCTTCTGGTATCATTTCATGACGTCCCTTCGGTCCGCGTCACCACACGTTTGCCACATAGGCTGTCTCCCGCTTGTGCAAGTATTTTCAACTCCGTGTACGTTCTGGTCAACAAAGTAAGTAATTTGAAGATCCTGACTCTCGCGTTAACGTAGAGCTCCCAGGGGGCCCCTCGGAGTGCGTTACAGCTTAGGGGCGGGCACAGACCCTGTCGTCTCGGGGAACGGTCTCACGTCTCGCTCTCGCCTGTAGGTAGGACTGTGAATGAAGCAGCCGGCGCTCTGCAGGGTGTCCCTGTGTGTTCCCGCTCGCCAGGACGTGGGTGAACGGATTCCTCTGCGATATCTCAGTGTCGGTTCCGTCCAGGTTGGGGTCTTCTTCAGCCCAGCGCTGACGGAAGCAGTGAAGGAGGAGCACAGGGCTGGGTGCTTGGCCTCCGGCGACCCATCTGCAGGGGCCCCCCAGCCCAAGGCAGAGGCCAGCTGCGCGCACAGGGCGCCACACCGAGCTGCTGAGGTGTGCAGCCGGCGACAGTACTAGGGACGGGCCCGGCGGCTCTCCCGACTGCTGTCGCCGCGTTCCACTGCCAGGGATGTGCGCTCGTCTCTCGGTCCGGGACACAGATTTCTCTAGAGCTGTCCACCAGCGAGTCCCGCTGATGAGGGGACGAGGCACCGTGTGGTGACGCGCGAGGGCATTTGGGGTCCACGCTGCCTCTCGCCACCTGCGTGGGGACCTGCCGCGCTCGTGGCCCTGTGCCCCGCGGCGAGAACTGCCTGGCGCCAGCCCCCAGGACGAGTTCAGAAGGCATCTTTCTGAGGTTTTGAAGTTAGACTTTGACAAATAAAAGCATAGGATCTCCAGAATAGTAAGTCACAGATTCACAGGGACTCATCAGTGGTCACGATGACAGGCCTGTCTCCTTCTCTTTATCTTATAGAGATTTTATTCGTTTCTTAGCCGTCTTATCTTCCAGCTCTGGCATTTTTTGAGAAAAATTTCATTTTTAGATCCAGTTGTAGCTACAGGAAAACCTTTTTATCCTACGCTTATTTGTAATGCTTTCTTAAGCCATAATTCGTTTCTTCAGCAAAAGACTGTAAGTGTGTTCTGAGGTAAGAATTGTCCGTCTGTGGGTGTGACACTGAGCAGGACAGACACGGTCCCTTCGCATTTTGGAGGGTTTGTTTTCTATGATGCAGGCCTGTTGTATTCTGTCCCCAGATACCTTTGGCGTCCCTGACTAAACCTGGCTATGGGGACAGAGTCTTCATACGTTGGACTCGGGCTCCGTGATGGTGGGCGCGTGATTTTACAGGCTTGCACGTTCCACGGGTACTGGTTTCCATACCAGAGCTGACCCCGTGGGTGGAACGTTGGTCAAGGGATCGCAGCTTAGCAGGGCGATGTTTTCCTGAGCGTCAGAGTCCCTTCCAGGCCAGGCTGCAGCCGCAGCATGTGGGAATTGAAACTGAAACGACTTTGTGATTAGACATGTGTCTTTTTTTTTTTTAAGATTATTTATTTATTTATTTATTTGACAGACAGAGATCACAAGCAGGCAGAGAGGCAGGCAGAGAGAGAGGAGGAGGAGGCAGGCTCCCTGCTAAGCAGAGAGCCCGATGTGGGGCTCAATCCCAGGACCCTGAAATCATGACCTGAGCCAAAGGCAGAGGCTTCAACCCACTGAGCCCCGCAGGTGCCCCCAGACATTTGTCTTCTAAGGGAGACAGTCGAGCAGTAGCTCTCGGTGTGGAAAGCTAGATCAGAGCCAAGCGAAGGTGCCCGTGGCTGGTGTCCTCGGGACTTCTTTCCGGGCACAAGATGTGGTCGAGGCTCTGTGCTTCTGGGACAGCTCTGGCCCTCCACATCCACAACAGGATGGGACACACGTGGTTTCCAAGGACGTGGTCACACTCGGTGTGCGTGCCCTTCCAGAGGCAGAAGGCATTACCAACAGAGGCTAGACGTTTAGTACAGGTTTTTAAGGAATTTATCTCAAGTGGGTATTATCTTTTTGTTCTTACTTTTGTCCACTATTAATTCACTTGTGATGAATAAGTTGAGTTAGGCTCTCAGTGAAGAAAAGCCACAATTCCTTTTTCCTTCCTTTGTAAGCTTATTTTAGCCTTTGTTTCTTCTAGACTTAAGTATGATCAGTTAGTTACTTCCCAGCAACTCAGAAGTCAACATTCCCCACTTGTCGGCACATCTTCTAATTCAGGAGGACCTTCTCCTCACTTTCTCCTTGGGGATGAAGGGCCAGACGAGGTGTCTCCTGTCCCCACAGCAAACACACACGCCTTTCTTACCACATTTTTATCTCAAGAAGAAACTGATCTCACATCCTTTAAACTACTTAGGACACTTTCCAAAATCTTCACTAAGATTTCCTCAGAAGCTGCGAAAACGTGTCCCAACAAAGATTTAAGATGGTGTTGGGTTTGATGATTGTGAGGGATTTACTGATCGTCTGGAAATGACTTTGTCTGAGGGAGAACCGTGAACGCAGGGAGACCTGTGCTGTGCCCTGGAGGCCTCATGCTTTCAGAGCGGCTGGATGAGGCCCGGAGCTGAGAGTCCGCAGTCTGTGCCCCGATCACACCAGGTTCCAGGCTGAGAGGATTTACTTAGAATGAAAACTGGTTTGTAGAGCTTTCAATAAATCTTTTTCTATATAATTAAGAGCTATATATTGAAGAAATGTAATTATAGCTTTGGGTCAGTTACTCCATTGCGTGCTCAAGAATAGTTTATTTTTTCCTGCTCATATCACCTGTTTTGGGACCATTTGGGGATAGAAGTTCTGCGTGAACTGACACCATCCTGGTGCAAAATGTCTTGATTGCAGAACCGAGCCGAGCACTCACTCACACAGTGTTGGCGTACAGCTGCGAACCCCGGCACTGGCTGAGGCTCGTGTCCCCACGGACCTCCGTGTCCGGACTCACTTCCGCTCAGCGACACGCAGGCTTCTGACTTCTCTTCGGGTTTCCTGAGCCGCACAGTCCTGAAGCCCTCCCCATCCCCGCCGCCGCGCGTGGACGACCATCAGGGTCCGAGGCTGCTGCTGGGAGCCGAGAGCAGACGTTCCTGTGTTTCGGGGGCTCGGGTGAGGTGCGGAGTCTCGGCCGTGTGAGTCACCGCGAGCCCCGTTCGCGTTGGGGTTCGCTCTTTGTGGCGACTCTTCCGGCGAGCCTTTCACCACGTGCTTCCCTCGACCCGGCGCTCGGACGGCCCAACCCCAGGCTTTGCCCTAGCGGTCATGAGTGAACCCCAGTTCGGGTCGCCGGCCGCCACGGCGTTCGCGGGTCTGCTTTTCCCTCTCCGATGTGGCGTGGCCGCCGCGGGCGCGTGCCGGACCGCAGGGAGAGCCCGCCGCCGAGCCGCCGCCGAGCCGCCGCTGGTAGCCGCGGAGCTTAGAACACGCACCTCCGCAAACCCACACTCCGGCCCGGGCGCGTCCCCGGGGTCCGCGCCGCGCAGGTGCTCGGGGGGCTCTGACGAGCCCGCGTCCGGAGCCCCGAGCGCCGCTGCAGGGCAGACTCAGCCTCCTAATGGTTGTACCGCTTTGGAAGGCTCCAGGTCTGTGCGGCACAGTGTGGGTCCCCCAGAGTGTGGATCTGTGGAGGCCTCGTGTTTGCAGGACTCCCGTTACGCGTGAGTGACCTGGCTCCCCGCGGGCCCCTGACCGCTCGGCACCGGCGCGAGCCGCGGCCCACAGAGCAGCCCAGGCGTCTCTTCCTGTTCTGTTTGTGAACCCGATGAGGAGACTCTTTCCACCTTTCCTTAGTCACTGCCTCGGTGTCTATGGCCCCCGGCCCGCGGGCTGGCGCCGTGGGAGCTGCAGGTCACGTGCGGTGGAGGAAGGCAGGGCCGCTGGTGAGAAGTGGGCATGCGTGCGTGTGAACATGCGTGTGCACGTGTGTCACACTGACAAGTGAGAACTCCCGAACTCGTTTTCCGTGGGTGCCCGCCAAGGCCTCGAGAGTCGCGGGCTCAGCCCGCCCCCTCGGCCAGCCGCGTGCGTGAGTTTCTGTTCTGTACAAAAGGCCTTCCTTTGCCTGAGTCTGTCCCGGATGTCGTCCTTTCTCTCATCACTGGCCACGAGGGGAAATTAAACAATCTTGTCTTCTCAACGGAAAGTAAGACGTCGTGCGGGGCGAGCTGTCATTTAAAGGGGTACACGCGGCGTGTCTCAGCCCAAGCCCACGCACAGGAGGGTGAAGGGGGCTCCGCGCGGCCGATCGATGCTTGGTGGGTCCCAGGTGCTCCTCTCTCCGCGTTCCTCCCCGGGCCGAGGCGGGGACGCTGTCCCGGGAGTCCTTGGCCGTTTCCTTCTGCCTTAGCAGCAGGGACTCGGACTGGAGGGTCGTATTTTTGCTCTTTTCTGTGTCCTTGATGTTCTACTTAAGCAGAGTGTATCTACGCATAAAGATACTTAGAAACTGGAGACGTCTGGCCATAAAATTGCAGTGAGAGATTCTCGGACTGCCTCGGTGTCGCTTCAGAAGCTCAGGTCATGTGACGCGGCTTCTGACAGAGGAGTCCTCCCTCCCGCGGCAGTCGGACTGGCCAGCGGCGCCACTGACGTGCTCGCTCCTCTTTTGTAGAGCTGAACACCACCCCTGGGAGCCTGCCTTCGACGACACCCATGTCTCCATCGGCCATGTCTGCTCAGAACCTGGTCATGGCGTCGTCAGGAGTGGGAGGAGACGCCAGCGTCACGCTGACCCTGGCCGACACGCAGGGCCTGCTCTCCGGAGGGCTGGACACGGTCACGCTCAACATCGCATCTCAGGTAGGGGCTGCCCTGCCCTTTGTGGGGGGCCGTGGCATCTTAGTTTCTTCTTTCCCAACTGGACATGCTGAACATTGTTTCCCGAATTGAAGTGGTTTTTCTTCTGACTAAAATACAATGACTGTGTTAGATGCAGAGACGAGAGAACAGGAAGAGAAAACAGGAGAGACTGTCTTTAAAATTCCCTTCCCAGACGGACCCACGACGGACCTTTTAGTGTCTCTCTGTCCTTGCGAACCTTTACATGCAGACACGTGACACGCGTGGGAACGTTTCTCTGGGAGTGAGCTCGTGCGTGTCAGGTGCCGGGAACTTCCCTCTTACACTGTGTCTTCCCCATCAGTGATATTTTAATTCTTCTTACTTTTTAAGATTTGTATTAATTTTTTTAGAGAGACACGGCCAGCACACGAACGGGGTAGTTCAGGGAGAAGCAGGAGGGGGCATGTGGGGCCCTAGCGGTGACCCTACAACCCTGACCTGAACCGAAGTCAAGAGCCGGATGCATCACTGCCCGAGCCCCTTGGGGCCCCCACCTCCGTGGTCACCGCCCGACCCCGGGGCCCCCACCTCCGTGGCCAGCAGTGGCCGTGTTTTCTAGTGGTGGCGCCGCATTGAGTTTCATGAGTTTGTTGAGGGCTGTTTTGAGAGCTCGGGGTTTGGCTAAGTAGCGTCGGAATTCCCACACTCACGGTGACTTACGGTCTCAGGCCACTGCCTGCGACGTGCAGGGTCGAAGGCTGCGTGTGGTAGATACTGCACTGAGCTGGTGAGCTGGTGAGCTGAGACACCAGACGCCTTCCAGAGTCTGCTTGAAGAACCGGGATAGATTATAATGAAGACGGATACAGGCCCTGCCGCTCGCCCCCGTTTTACACACCTGTCCCTCTGCAAGCCCGGCGGGGTGTGCCGGGGTCGGGGCGGGGTTTGCTTGTGTGCACTTGGGCTTGCCGCCCCCGATGAGGACTGAAGACTGTGCGGTCCTGGGTGGGAGACCTCGGCCCGTCACACCCAGCCGCATGGGACTGTTCGGACTCTGGGTTTGGTTCTGCCGCTTGTGAGAGGCACGTTTGCCCGCACAGTCCATGCGGAGCCAGTCCTCGGCGGTTTGTACCACTGCTCAGCTGTCCGGTGCCGTTGGTGGAAGCCCCCCAGGGCCCCTGGCGGGAGTCAGATCCTGTGGGAGCACGAGCTGGGCTGCAGGGGTGCCGGAGGCCGGGGCCTGCTGCGGTGTCCTCCCTGCGTCTCTTCTGCCGCTGAAGGAAGGATCTCCCGGAGTCCTTCACACGGTTTCCCGTCTGCTTTCCGTCCTGCATTACTAACACCCGTTTGTTGGGTCGTCCTCACCCTGCTGGGTTATGAAAATTAGTGCCACCTTCTCCAGTGGCAGGTGGAACCGGAGAAGCCACCCTGATGTCAGTGGTGTGTTTTCCTTCTGGACGGAGGAGGCAGGGAGCCTGATCGGGGTGTGGTGGGTGCTGTGTCCTTACGAACCACCTGGGACTCTCGTGGTGCGACTGTAGACAGAAGCTTGTAGCCCAGCCCAGCCCACCTCACCGCTGACCGGCACGGGCAGGGTGCAGGCATCTGTGCGGGGGGGTAGCTGTCCTGTGGCCCGTGTCCGTCCGCTTTCAGGCTCCGATGGCTTCTCACTGGACATTTGTAACTTAGTAAGAAGTAGTCATAATGTAAAAATTCTTTATGATACAAATTTTAGTGAAATTTAAAGCCTTTGAATAACTTTTGCAGAGGTGCGGGGGGGTTTAAGGTTTGATCAGAAAAAGCCAGAGAGGCATTTATTTCTATGATTATGGGTTTGTTTTCTGTTTGCTAAATCATATCACTTTGAGAATTAATGATCGTTGCAGCAGCAGTGCAGGCTCAAGCCGGAGTTCTCCGTATTTGCCAGGTTCCATTTTTAAAGTCAGTAGATATTGGCTGGGGGTGTCTGTCCTCAGCACAGGGCAGCTGCTGGGCCCCCGGTCCTGCCCCGCGCTGGCTCATGGACGCCCCCCAAGCAGGTGCAGGGATTGGGGCCGAGGAGAACGCTGCTGCCCTGAGGGGTTCTCGGAGGGTGTTGGAACCAAGTGTCGCCGTGACAGGGTCAGCGCAGTGAGGAAGACCCGTGTGCAGGGTGAATGCAGTGGCAGGCGCGGCTCCTGGTCCCACCGTGACCCCATCAGCCAGCCCCCTGGTGATTCTGCTTGCAGGTTTCCAAAAGGGATGTGTGCATGTGCTGCTCTTGTGGTGAAAATCCTTCTGTGGTCCCTGCTGCCTTCAGCACCAAGTCCACGTTTCTTCACGTGGCCAGAAAGAGTCTCTGCTGTCTGCTCACCGCCCCCTTCCTGCCTCCAGGGTCTCACCCAGCACAGATAGCAGACCCCTTCCCCCGATCTGTGGGGCCAGGGCCGTGGCAGGCCATGGCAGACCACGCCACGCCACGGCAGGGAGTCTTCTGCGTCTGTGGTCCTCTCTGTCTTCGGCCCCAGTGCAGATGTCCAGGCTGGCCGGGCTCGAGAGCCGCGGGAGGGGCGGCACTGAGCGCGGCCGGGTCAGACGGCAGTTCCCTCCTGTGTGCCTGTGGCTCACCTCCCTTACCTGTAGTCTCCGCCTTACTCTCCCAAAATTACCAAGTCAAAAATTTAAACCCAAATTGATTCATTACCATACTTGGTATAACAATAGTATTAAAATCACCACTAGGAATCCTGTAGTTTCATTGGAATCTTTTCTGTTAGCTGCCAGACTTTAATGGGGCTCACAATGATCTAATACTCTAAAAATTTGAAAAAGCCAGGTCAAACCTATGAGTGCAATTTTCCTAAATACAGTGAACTATTACACAAATAAAACCCATCATCTTATTGTCGGAAGGTTAATCAACATATATGGAAATGCTTATATATATGTAAATTATAAGAATTGTTTATGACCATGAAAATTTGAGCTCGAATCAAAGGTGCTTCTGAGAAATTAACCATTCTATAAGTAATTATTCAGTACAGGCGAGAGTCAGTCACCAAGAGGCCCAAATACGGAAGGGTTTAATAATTAATCCCTTCACGCGGTTCACAACATGTGCCCCCTGCACTCCATGAGGAGTGGACCCTCTCGCCGAGCGCCGTGTCGCTGGAGTTCTGCGCGGCTGTGCCGGGGGTGATGGGCTGCCGAGAGCACGTTCCTGGACAGACGACAGGACAGGGAGACGCGGAATGAGGCTGCCTTCCAGGGACGGGGCAGGGAGGCAGGTCGGCTGTCACGCCGACTCTCGCCTGTCAGGGCGGCAAGCCTGGGTGCGGTTCGAGCAGCTTTTCCCAACATGGTTGCGCATCAGGATCTCAAGGTTCGCGCTGCGAGGCTGAGTCAGCAGCGGTGGGTGCGCCGCGGTCTGCTCGTGCCGCCCCGGGTCCTGACCCCCTCCGCCAGAAGTCCTGTAACTTCCACCTCCGTGTAAACCCAAATACAGCCGAGACACCGATCCACGGCCAGGGAGCCCACAAGCCGGAGAAGGAGGCCTGGGGACGGCGTCATTTCAGCACACTCAGTCGCCGTTTCCTTGGGTGCGGCTGATGGTCGAGGATGTATTTTACTCGACACCCAAATTTTAAGTCAGGCGTTTGCGTCCAGAGTACTTACTATTAGCAATTGAAACACCAGTGATAAACTAGTAAGTTACTTCGTATTAGGAGTTTTTAAATTAAACTTTTTATTTTCAGTTACTTGTTCCTTCATAGTCCGTTTTCAGAAACGATACGGACAGATCTCATGTACCTTTACCCGGCTTCCCCAGGTTGTGGCGTCGTGCAGAACTGTCGGTAGGATGTCACGGCCAGGGGTGGTCGTCGCCACAGTCAGGACCCAGAACCTTCCGTCCCACGCGCTGCCCCTTCTCCGGCGTGGCTTGTCTAGTTCTCACTCGTTTCCCCTCGACAGGTCTGTGGAAGTGCAGCGCCTCACAGGCCTTGGCGCTCCTTCTGAGACGAGAGGACTTTATTGAGCCAACAGTGGTTCTTATGTGTATCGGAGTTTCTGGCTAGCAGGAGTATTTGTCTTGAATTGCAGAATTAGGAAATGTGAATTTATTAATTTTGACTGACGCCATTCTCCAAAGTTGGGTGTTCTGGTAAGAGTTGGCAGAGCGGGCGGCCGGCGAGGACCGCAGTCCGAAGGGACAGGTGCTGGAACGCAGCAGAGCTCGGCCGACCTCCCACGTCAGGGGCCTTTAGTGGTACTTGCCGAAATATGCCACGTTCGTGTAAAACACTTAGATAAAGGGAGATAGCCAAACTGTCATTTCACTTTTCCTAAAGGTGCATGTGGAAACCAGAGAATCCAAATCAATTTAAGAAGCTCTTTTCCTCTAGAATCCACGAGGCTCTCCCTGTAAATCTACCCTCTGCTCAATGCTCTACCCTTGGCTCTGTGTCCCCGTACGCCGGGGGAAGGGTCTTTCCCAGGAGAAGTGGCCCTGACCACCCTTCAATGCCTTCTTGTCCGTTTCTGACTGTCCGCGCCTGCGCCAGCCTTTTCTGTCCTGCGGGAGCCGGGCTTGCCCCCGAGATGTGAGGACGCCCCTCCCCTGTGGCCGAGTGCCCTTCCTGACTCCGTGCCCCTCCGTCTGCACGTTCACGCTGGCCCTCGGACCCTGGTGTTCCACGTGCGTGTCCGAGAGTCGCTGCTGATTTGGCAGGTGAACGGATTTGTGTGGCTTCCCGTTTGGGGCCCAGGGTCGGGCCAGATGCCCCTCTGTGTGTGCCCCGTGCCACCCCTCCCTGCATTCCTTCTGTCCCAGAGCCACAGTCAGACTGGAGTGGGACTAGGACTAAAGGCAAAGTTGTCCCTTTGTAAACAAGTAAGCGTTCTCCGCCTGGCAGCTTTGTGGAGACACGCCGCATGTACCGTAGCGCTCGCCCGTGCATTTAAAGTGTGGAATGTAATGGTCTTCAGCGTACTTGCAGAGTTGAGCACCCCGACCACATCTAGTTTTGGAACATCTTATCACCCCAAAAAGAAACGTGGCACCATTAGCGGCTAGCAGCCATGCCCTGTGCCCCCGACAACCGGCAGTCACCGCTGTGTCTGTAGACGCACCTGCTCTGAGCGCCTCACCTCGTGGAAGCCCAGCGCGGAGGGGCCTGCCAGGGCCGCTCCTTCTTCGGGCTGCCTCGGTTTTCACTGTACAGTGTGCCTCGTTTGGGTCATCTGCTCCCCAGCTGCTGGCTGTTGGGCCGGGTTCCCTTCTGCGGCCGCTGTGGGCATTTGTGCGCGAGCTCTCCAGGCCGCGCAGGTTTCATTTCTCTGGTGCATGCGCGTGGGCGTGGGGTGCTGCGTCCCGTGCCGGTGCCGTGGTGCGCTTTTCTGGGGACGTGTCCCCGTGTGGCCCCAGGAGCCACACCACAAGGCATCGTGCATGTTACCCCGGGGTTTGATAACGTCACGACTTCTGAACTAGTCTGTCCTTGCCAGGGCCAGCAGTTCCCAGCCTTACTCACGGACTCCTCGCTGTCGGGCCAAGGGGGAGCAGGGTCGCCGCAGGTCATCCTCGTGAGCCACACCCCACAGCCCTCCGCCGCTGCGTGTGAGGAGATCGCCTACCAGGTACGTCACACACCTGCGTGCACACGCGGTCGAGGGTTGTCAGGGACACGGATTGGGAGGGGCTGGTCCCAGAGGGCTCAGGGCAGGGGGCCGCTCCTGGGGGGCCTTCTCAGGCCGAACGGGGGTGACGAGCAGGGGCCGCACCGCACAGGGCCTGGGGACAGCCTGTGTTGAATGGTGGGGGCCGACTCCTTCATTCCTCCGTGTGCGGTTGGCCGGAGCCGGGGTTTTGTGCTGCAGAAGAAGGTGCAGAAACAGCCGTGCGTGAGGCTGGTTTTACGTGCGTGAACTCTCCTGGGCAGCGGACCACAGCGGTCACTCCGTTCCTTCCAGGGGTTTTCTGGTAAAACCTCTGCTGACTCTTCGGGTCTGGTTGCGTTTTTCCCCTCTACACGCGTGTGTGCACGTGGCCCCTTTGTCATTTGAGTAGTTTTTCCTTAAAATGTGTCTTCTGAGGGTCTATGACATTTGGGAGATGACAGTTCTGAATACAGGTGAGTCCCACGACCACTGTCTCCTCACTGCTCCTCCGAGGGGAGGGAAAGCGCAGGAAGTGAGTAGCCACGGGGTCTGGGCAGCGTCCCGTCCCGTGCAGCTTGAGCAGACGCGTTTCAGGACAGTCATGGTCGTCAGTGCACAGGGACCCCCTTTTGTGTAAAGGCTGTAGAGCCGGGCAGCCTGGGCGCTTCCCCAACCGGGGCTCATCCGGCAGAAGGTGAGTGTGTGCCTGGGGGCCCGGCACCCCGCGGCGGCTCAGTGACACTGAGAGGGTCCACCAGCCTTGGGGCGCGCTGCTGGGCGCGTGTCCACTAGCGCAGCCCTGGGGGAAGCCCGCGGGCGCATGGGGGTCCTCGGGGCACCACTGGCTCTTGGCTGCCGCTGGGTCAGCACGCGCGGTGGCGTGCGGCTTGCAGCCCTCGCGTCTCCTCTGCTCTGGGGCCGTTCAGATGTTCTCTGACTCATAAGAAATGGGCTTTTCGCACTGACCTGAACACGCAGTCTGTTTCCAGCGTTTTTTCGCTTCACACACACAGACGCACACCTGAGAGGCACACGGGACAGTGCCTCCTTCGCGGCGTGAGGAGACCACGTTCGCGCGCTTCTTGTCTCTTGTTTCACTCCTGTTTTCCTCCCGTTGTTTGTCTTATCCTAGCGTAGACCTTACAGAGTGACCTTAGCGCACCTTGAAGACATCTTTTGTCGTTAAGTCGTCATCTTTAAATTTTATCCATTTCTATGTATTAGATTTTATGAAAAAGTACTTGATAAACTAGATAAAAATGTTGACAAATCCCATCAATTTTTTTTATAATTACTTACGATTTTATTTCACTAAATTGTCACGGACAAGTGTTTATCTACAAACCTGAACTCTTATTTATAAAAGCTGAGCGACACTCGCCTGCTCCTTTTGGTTTCAGGGTGTTAGTGGCGCCCCATTGAAGTGACTTGGGAACCCGGCTGGTTCTGAGCCCGTCTCGGGCGGCACCCTACACGAGCGAGAGAGGACTCACCTCCCACTAAGCGCTCCTCGCGCTGCAGGCTGCTGAGAGCTCTCGCCCTAGCAGGAGCATTTGGGGGCTGTGTCCTTTGTACCTGGGTCAGCTGTCCCTGCTGTCCCCGAGAGCGCGATGGAGTGCACGCCACATGCTGGCACTGCTCTGAGCGCCGCATGCGGTCCCCAGTGTGGGTATCCGTGAGGACACGGCACGGGGCAGCCACCGGCACGGCCGGCCCTGGAAGGTGACACACATGGAGAGCCGTTCTGTTCACTCCGTGCTGCTCGGAGGGCCAGAGTGGCTGGTCTGATCCGTTGGCCACCCATGATGGTGTGCTGAAGGCCGGGCGTCTGCCATCGGTGTGTGTCCATCGTCCTGTCGTCCGTGTGTTTGCTCACTCTGGCCACCGAGTGAGTTCCGGGGTTTCTGACCCACTGCAGGTAGCTGACGTGTCGGCCGGCCTGGCGCAGGGCGGGCAGCCGGAGAAGGAGGGCCGGGCGCACCCGTGCCTGGAGTGTGGACGCAGCTTCACCTCGGCCGCCGCACTGCTGCACCACAGCCGGGAGACGCACGGCCGGGAGCGCATCCACGTGTGTCCCGTGTGCAGGAAGGCCTTCAAGCGTGCCACACACCTCAAGGTATGTGCCACCGTCCCCACGGTTTAGAGACTCTCGGTTGGTTCGGGTCGGTGGGTGTCATGAGTCTTGTTTGCAGCAAGGAAAGAGTTAACAGGTATCCCCCTTTGGGAGGAAAAGATCAGTGGGAGTTTAGTGTTAGCAGATCTGCTGGTTACGTGTTCGTGCGCAGTTCCCAGTCCGGGACTGATAGGCCTTAGGCTGGCACTGAGACGCCGTGTCTCACCGAGGAGAGCGGGAGATAGTCGGAGTCCGCCAGCACCTACTGGCCGGGCCGTGGGGAAGCAGGAACTGCCCTCTTCGCGGGGGACCCACACTTGACACGTCATTCGGCAGGGGAACGGGGAACCCCTCAGCAGCTGGCTCTGCGTCCACCTTGAGAATGGGGTCCGCGTGCCGGGAGAAGGGCTGGGTGAACTCTGGGACGTGTGCACGGTCGGGGAGAGGAGGAGGAAGGGCTCTGGGACCTGATGTCCAGGGCTGCACTCAGGTGGCCTGCTGTGGTGTGGGCCGCGGACCCCGTCCGGCGACTGCGGCCAGCACTCCTTGTTACCAGAAGTGGCCACATCTGACCACTGGCTAGCCCACCAGGGATCCCCGCCTTCTGCTGCACAGTGACCCCGGACGTCTGCTCTCCAGACCCTCAGCGCGTCCGTGTGCCTCGTCTCTTCCTCTGCCGTGTTTTCTGGCAACTGCCCTCGACCTCCCTCACCCGGCCCGTAGCCCCCGCCTGGCCATGAGAAGCGCTGCACGTCGTTCTCAGGCGAGGAACGTCTTACCAAATAGCGGACCATGTCCCACTCACCACCACGGTCATTGGCAACAAGGAAGGGCACAGGCCATGTGGAGCCGCACAGCCTGTACCCTGGGCCTTCCAGGGGGCCACCCCCGACCCCCACTGCATCCCCGAGGGCACTCATCCCAGACGGGCCTCAGGTTGTCCTTGCTGCTCCGACGGGTCCCCGCGGCCGTGTCGCAGGTCCGTCGAGAGCCGCCGTGGCCTCAGGTTTCCTCTCCGTGTGTGGTCTGTGGCAGGAGCACACGCAGACGCATCAGGCCGGCCCTTCGCTGAGCTCCCAGAAGCCGCGAGTGTTCAAGTGTGACACCTGTGAGAAGGCGTTCGCCAAGCCAAGCCAGCTGGAGCGGCACAGCCGCATCCACACAGGTAACCGCCGGCTTCCAGGTCGGGGTTCGGGAGGCCGGCGAGAAAACGGGGCTTGGCGAACGCGTGATTGGTGAAGCCGGGTCCGCGTCTGTTGCCCTCGTTTGTGGTCCGTTCTTCTTGCTAACTTCTCAGTAAAAACCCTGTGGTTTCCCTGGTGACCATGGGAAAGAGAGCCCCCTAGGGCTGCCGTGGCCTCTGGGGACCTGCCCGTGTGAGGGACTCCCCCACCCCGGGCTCCCGCTCCTGCTGCTGCAGGGGACGCCATTGTCACTCCTCTAGAGTCGCTCTTTGCTGACTTCCTGTCACCGCCTACACCTGCCCAGGTCTGTCCCCGAGGGCAGACCAGCGTGGAGACGCGGGTTCCCGGCTCCTGGCCTCTTGGCCCGTTGCCCTGACAGCTCACTTGCGTCCTCCACCTCTGCCAGCCCACGAGGCGCCTGTGGCCCGTGGCCCACGTGGAAACACCACCGTCCCAGGGCCCTGTCTGCTGCGGCCTGTCCTCTCGGGACTGACGGCAGGACCTGCGTCCTGCTCTGGTGGGCAGCCCTGTGTTTGCACAGAGCCAGGCAGAAACCTTGGGTGTCTGGCAGACAGACGCCTCTCGCCCCGCTCTGAGCTCCCGCAGGTGGGATCCCGGTGTCCTGGAGCCGTCCCGCCGGCTGCTGCACCCCTGACTGCGGCACCCGGCTGCGGGAAGCCTCGGGGTCCCACAGTCACCTTGCCGTCTGGAGTCCCGACTCTGCTCCCTGAGTGTCCTCTCTGCTGTCCCTCTGCCCAGCCCCTGACTCCCTTGGCTGGGTCATCTCTGATCGGCCTGCAGGTGTCAGCTTGGACGCCCCTCCCCAGGAGGCCTCTGGGCCCCTTCCTGTCCCTGTCTGGCCCCCACGCCTCCTTGGATATCCGGCAGGTGCTCTCATCAGCGTCCTTCCCCGGTGTTCCCAGTGACCCTGCTGGTCCGCACAGACCGGCACCGACCAGGTGTTCAGCAAAACCAATATTGAGTGAAAGACGACGCCGCTGCTCTTCTCATGTGTCTACTCCAAAGGACGGTCTTAGGGGATAGGGACCGCCGTTGGCCTGCTAGCACGAGCTAGGTACTTCCAAAGGTTTGGAGAAACCTGCTGATGCTGTGTTGCTGTGGGGCCTGCTTCTGGGGCCGGGTGCTCCCATACCCCCCAGTATGCCTGCCACCTTCACGCCAGCCACAGCCCTGGGCGGCCTCGGGTCCCTGCAGCTGCCTTCTGCCTCTGGCTGCAGAACCCTCTGCTTTGAGGGCGCGGGCCTGGCCCCCACCACGGCACTCTCCCTGTGACTCAGCCCAGGTCACCTGACTCGAGGCATAGCCACCTCCGTGACCTCCTCATCCTTTGGGCATGTGACCCCTCCCATGCCCAGTCCTGGGGAGTAGGGCCAGAAGGCTTCGAGCCACTTTAGGTCTCTGGCTGGCAGGGGGAGCGGGGTGGAAAGCCCTCCTGTGTCTTGGCCACTGGGGGAGAGGGACAGGCTTGGAGTAACAGAAGGTGACACCCGGGGACTGGAGCAACCACATGGGCCTTCATGCCAACACGGGGTCCAGGGAGGCCATGCAGGGAAAGGGGACAGACACCTGGCCGCAAGGTAGCCGTGCCGATGGGATAGAGCCTTCTAGGCCTAGGGGAAGGGCTTGTGGCCCTGGGGGCTGGCATCCGATGAGTGTGTGGGCGGAGGCAGGGACCGCGAGGGTGGGACTGGGGCCCTGGAGTGGGCGGCAGCGTGTGGAGCAGTGCGGCACGGGGGCCGGGCTTTTTCCCGGAGTCGCGGTGCCGGTGTCTCTTCCACCTTCTGTTTCTGTATTAACGTCGCAGCACTTAGAGTGACGTTCAAGGAACGCTGGATCAGTCACACGTCACGGGACGTGGACGTGGCAGTGTCCTGTAGGTCCTGTGCTGCTGCTCGCCGCCCCCGCTGTTCGGAACACTTTGTTTAAACCGTTTGTGCTCTGCTCTATGTCCGGATGCCCTGGAGTCGGGGAGCTTCTGACGACGTTTCGTCCCGCGCCTCGCCGGGGGGCAGAGTTGCTGGAAGCCGTGCGCTTGTCCGAGGGAGGGAGGGCTGGGGACCCGCGTCCCTCTCAGAGCGTCCCGCCGCGTGCCGTGCCCGCGGGAGACGCCGACGGCCCGTGTTTCCCCAGGAGAGCGGCCGTTCCGCTGCAGCCTGTGCGAGAAGGCCTTCAACCAGAAGAGCGCGCTGCAGGTGCACATGAAGAAGCACACGGGCGAGAGGCCCTACCGGTGCCACTACTGCGCCATGGGCTTCACGCAGAAGAGCAACATGAAGCTGCACATGAAGCGGGCGCACGGCTATGCGGGTGAGGCGGCGGCCGGGCCCCCGGGTGCCCCCTGGGGCTCTGAGCCTGCAGGGTGGGCGGCGGTCAGGGTGCACACAGTGCGGGGGAAGGGGGTCAGGGTGCACGCGGCGGGGGGTCTGGGCACGCTTGGCGGGGGTGGGGTCCGGGTGCAGTTAGTAGAGGTTCTGGGTGCAGACGGTGGGGGTCCGGGTGCACGCAGACCCTTGGAGCGGGTGTGCGGGGCAAGTGTGTCCACTGGGCGCCCAGTCAAATGCCGGTGTCACCCGAGGGGGTGCATCAGGTTGCCATTCCTCTGGGTCCCGCATGGATGGGCTGCGGTGCAGGGCTGGGGTGTGCGGGCTGCGGCGTGGTGGGCCCGGGCTGGTTCTCTGTCGGGAGTTGGCACGGTGTTCAGGACAGTGGGATCCGTGAGTGAGACGGGGCGGCGGGGGAGGGCTCGGACGCTGTGTGCCCCGCGGACTCTGCTCTCACGTCTGCCTCCCAGCACATCTTGCTTTTCTTCCTGTTTGGAGCTTGTGCCTGTTGTGCCGCTGCCATTCATGACTCACCGCTTGGCACGGACCACTCAGCACTGGCCGCGTGGTGACGTAGCCGTGACTGCGTGAGCTGCCCAGCAAGGGCTGTTTCTGCACGTCAGGAACGCGAGTTGCCCCTGCAGCTCGGGTTCGTCCTCCTGTGGGGTGGATCGCAAATCAGTTTAGAAATCTCGTCTCGGTCTAAGTTGTCTTTATTCTGTCGTGAGTCCCCTTGCGCTGCTGTGCGTCTGACACTCTGCCTACCGTCTGTCCGTCTGTCCGCAGGAAACCTGCAGGAGCCCGCCATCCAGCAGGAGCACGGTGCCGAGGAGCTGGGCCGGACCCTCCACCTGGAGGAGGTGGTCCAGGAGTCCGCGAGCGAGTGGCAGGCCCTGGCCAACGTGTTCTGACCCGGCCCGCCCCTGCCGCCACGGTCGTTTCTGAAGTCGAATGTTGCGAAGCACTTGGAATTTCTTCTTGGAAGCTTCGGGTGTTAAGAAATGTTGCCATGCTAGTTTTTTAGCTATAAAATTATCTCAAGAATCATTGTCTTCAGAGACTGATAGGAACAACTGAGAGCAGTGTCAGCACGTTGTTGTAGTTTGTGTCCAAATCACTGAACTCAGGTACGACCCTAGGCAGTTCTACCTTCGCGCCGCGGCCAGTGCCTCCAGTTACAAAGAGCGAACTGGGTCTCGCTGTCCCGTGCCGTGGCCTCTTTGTGTTAGCGAAGACAAACGTTAACATGGAGCACGTAAGGTCGATTTTCCTTCGTGCTTTCTGTTGTAAGAAGCGTAGCTTATAAAACAAACGTAAAATCGGGGCATGAGGTTCAGAGAAATGTTAGAACACGCAGGGAAGTGTTTTCCATTTTCTTTCTCTGTGTATTTTGAAAGTAGAAATGGACTCTTTTTAGTCTACCGTGAGTTTCTAGAATACGGAGAGGTGGCTGGCCCATTCTCTCCGCGTTACGATTCTCGGACTATCAGCTACAAGGATGCAGCGTCGGGGCCCAGACGGTGGAGGGGGCACGAACGGAGATGAACGTGTCCTCGCGGGATGGGGCGGGGCCGCACGTGCTGCCGAGTCCACCGTCAGGGCCGCGGGTTCGGTGACTGCAGAAAGCACAAGCCATAGGTCGCACGCAGGCGAGGGCAGACCCGTGTCCTCGGAGTGGAGGGAGCGTGGTCCCGTGCCCCGCGGCGCGGAGCGGCGTGTCGGTGGGTCCGAGCCGCCGTGCCCCCCTCCTCACGCGGGGGCAGGTGTGTCGTCTAATTCAGGGAACTCTCACTGTCATCAATGGTGCCACATCGAACACGCCCCAGACCAAGTCCCGGCCCGAGCCGGGGCAGAGTGTGCGTTGCTCCTCCAGCATTCCAAAGACGGAAGGTTCTTTACTTCACGTGAGTTTCTCCTTCAGCATTATTTATATGTTCTATATATAAATACACATGTACATAGACAGATATATGGGCCTCTGTGTGGCTGAACAGTATATTTTGTAAATAGCGGCGCTCGTCCCGGCGGCAGAGAGCGCGCATCAGAGTTCCGACTCCGCGGGCACGTCAGGCCAGGGCCGTGCTCCTCAAGTCATAAATGGTACCTTGTTCACGGTAACATGAAGGTGGGCTTGTTTTGCTTTTGTTTTTCTCTTGAAAAATAATTGCCTTTATTTTGTGTCACGGCCTCCCTGGTTTCAGAAGAGAGCAGTTTTATTATAAATATTGTATGGACTCTGTATATTAAGAGAGGAGCTCATTTCAGATTCCTGAAGAAAGAGACATTTTCACTGTTATTTTTCAAAGGGCATCTTTTGATTTTTTTTGTTGTTGTTCACTTTTTGGCATATGTACATAAGTCATATTGATGATGATATAAAAACTTTTGTTATGTGAAAATATTTAAGTCAGAAAACTGTTAAATAATATTACTTTTTTTTTTCAAACTGCTTTGTGTATTGTATATTTTTTTAAGGAAAAAAAAAGCCTTATTTGACTTATTCTTGTGATACTGGACTTACTATATATCCTGAGGTTTTCCTTGAATGTCAGTGTGTAGCTGGCTGTAGTCCGTATATTCTGAATAATTGTAATTGTGCCAGAGTTTTAAAGATTCTGCTTTTAATGCACTTTTCTTTTATAATTTTGTATTAAAATATTTTAGAAATGTTGATTAATTTTGGTGAACAGATATCTCCAAAGTTGAAATTATTGCAATTTAAAAAATTTTGTTCTTGCTAGGTTATTTATTTTGGTTGTAGCATTAAATGTCATCTCTCAGGACAAGTCTCTAAAAGGGGTTTATTTAATTCCTAATTGTACAGAAAGCATAGTTCAGCGAACTGTACTGGCCAGCTGCCTGTTTAAGTAAGGCCTTACCAGGTGAATCTAAACCTACTTTTATTTTCGTCAAAGAAAAAAAAAGATCTATCAATGATATCATTCTGTGAGTTTTCTCAATTATTAACTATTAGCAGGCAAACACAAGACATTAATATATTATTTTTATTTACTTCCTAATTAAAAAAGCTGCTTCTTTGCAAAACATTCCTTGAAATACAAGGTTTTGTAAAGACATAATTTCACTTGAACCTTTGGTGGAGTACAGGTTGATCTTTGTATTTTACTGGTTGATAAATGTCTTCTGACGAGATTTCTAGCCTCCTGCATAACCAGGGTTTTGAGAATAGATAACTGTATTTTTAGAAATATCTCATCATAGCATATCTGCTTTGGAATAACAATAAATAAAAAATGAAGTTAGGAAGTGTGATTAATTATTTTTCTTTTAAAATATTTACTATATAATAGCTTGGCACATGGATTAATTTCAAGTTCAGATAATGTTTTAACAGAGCAGAATTTCAGTGGTATTTCCCTTGCCTCCGTGAAGTCTAGACAATGAAAACTTGCAAGGTCTACCTGAAGAGCTTCAGAGTTACAAAGTCAGGATACGGGTCAGCGGCAGGCAGGCCGTCCTTGGGGGCTGCCAGCGTCCTTCCTTTTCTCGGTCACCTGCGCGACTGGCCCTGGCGAGCGAGGCCTCTCCCAGGTTCACGACTGTCTTCAAGCTTGTGGTCAGCTGCCCGTGAAGCATTCCCGGGGGCGCAGGGGGAGAGTTGGCTTTGCCCACACGCTCAGCTTAAAACCCGGGTAGAGTTCTCGGGACGTAGCGGTGGGGGGTGACTGGGACGTGCGGGTCCAGTCCACTGGAGGACACAGAAGTGGTCCTGTTTTCCCGCAGCGGCGGTCGCTGCACACAAGCAGCCTCTTCAACCGTGTAGCGTGAGATGCCCCAACCCTGAGCTCTCCCGTGGCTCCGCTGACCCTTCGGTGCGTGGCCGGGGCTGAAAGGGCAGACCACTCGAGGAGCGGAGGCACCTGCCCGCCGGGCCGAGCTGCGTGGGCCCATCAGGCCGCTCGTTACCCTCTGACGAGGTAGAGCCTATGGGCCGTGAGCCTCTGTCCCCGTGAGCAATTCCCTCCGTCCCATCGGGTTCATCTTTCGTCCGAGCGCAGCACTGCCCTGGGCATCCCGACCCCCACTCCGCACTCCCCCGCCCGCTGTCGCTCGTAAACAAACGTGAGTCCGGGCCTCGCGGACAGGCCTCTGTTCTCTGGCCTCTTGGAAGGGCTCGTGGAACATCTGCGTGCTGGAGCCGCACGCGCCGGTACAGGTGCGAGAGGTTTTACAAGTTCTTCCCACGGGCTTTCCTCTCTGCCGAGAAATACGTGTAACTCACCAAGATTCACGTTTTTAACAAGTGATCACGCAGATTTATGTCAGGAACAACTTTTTAAGAAAATATGTAAAACATATAGGACCGCTTTCTGGGTATTATTTTTAGAGACCTCATCTGCTTGCATTCTGCCCGTTTTTTTCCCCAGAAGTTTATTTCAGAGTCAATGTTGTGCCCCCCCCCACCAAAAAAATGAACCCAAGGGTCAATCATTGCTAATCTGTTCTTTTTCTCCGGTCTGCCGTGTGACGTGAGGCGGAGATGCCAGTGCGGAAGTGGCACCGTGCACTCCTCTGGACTCATTCTCTTTTTGCCACTTCGTCTCTATTCTTAGTCAGTGCTTTGGTTTTTTAGACTAGAATTTCAGAAGTGCTACATTTGCATTTGGGGACTGGACCTCTTTACCTTATTCTAAGGAAATCAGCATTTAAAAACCTAGTTGCATCTTTACTGATTAAAAGGTGGGGGCAGGAAGGATTTTTGTTGAGATTCGAAGTCCCATGTCTGTCTTCTTTGCGTCGGGAAGGTTCGTAAGCCTAGCGTCCTGCGCTGTCACCGTGGACCCGGTGTGAGCAGGCCCTCCCTCGGGCACACGCACGCACAGAGGAGCACGTGTTGCCCGCCTTGGCCGTCTGCCCTGCACGGACAGGCGCTCAGTGGTTCCTCATACAGATAACGAGGAAAGTGTTTAAAGCATTAAAGGTCAAGACGTGGCGGGAGCAGTAAGCCGTAACCATGAAAGATTTTGCTATTTAATCTTTTCAGAGTGAACACTTCGGTATTAAATCCGGGTTTGTAATCTCACAGGTTCTACGGTGATGTACTGATTCCTTCTGATTCACCACGAAAGAGAACTTTGAAAATCAGCTTTTTATTCTATTTAAAAGAATTGCTTTTTTATCCTTGAAATTGTTTCATGGTCTACTTATACATTGGATTCTCTTTCTTTAATCCAATTTTGGGTTAGAAATGGATAGTTATGCCCAAAGCCCGTGTGCTGGCTTTAAGAATAATAAAAATAGTTTTTGTATTATTTTAAAACTCCTATATGTTTACTTCCTTGGGTTTGGGGTGAGTTAGAACTGTTTTCTGTAGGTAACATTTTCAGCAAGGGTTAACCCAACACAATGATGCTGAATTCGCAATAAATTGGGGTCCATCGGGTTTGGAGAGCACGTGTCTTATTTTCTGTACGTGGGGACAATGGTCCATTCTGTCACCTACAAGGTATTTGAGAGTGACTTGCTGTGAAAGTCGATCCCAGTGTCAGTGTGTCCGCTCATGGGATGTGGGATCTTGGACTTCCCCAGAAATGCCAGTGGAGTTGGGTCACATTATAGCATCTAATCCTCCTTACAGACGTATTTCCGAAATTTTAGAAGTTTGAAATTTATGGAGCCGCGTCCTGTTGAATTAACACATGGAGGGTATCTTGTCCTTTGTCTACTTTATTCCTAGCACAAAAGCAGGGACTGCATACATTTTTGGATTGAACTACCTAAAATGATTTGTTTTTTTTTTTTCTTTCCCTTGCACTTTGCTCAGAGGGAATGGTGAGAAATTGTTCGCTGTGTCTGTTGCTTGTTTGTAGGAGGAATATTGCTCTAAGAAAGTTTTAAAATTGGTGGATGGGTGGGTTTTTCAGACAGAATGATCAGTTTACGAAAACATTTTTTCCTTAAAGCAGATTGCCGCGACCCTTTACAGAGCTTCTCCAGATGAGACCTTCCGGCATGCCTGACTCTGGTGATGTGAGCGCGTTTGCAAATAAGCGTGAAGGCGTGAGTTTGCGAAGCACGGGGGATAGGCTGACTCGGGGCCTCGGCTCAGAACTGCGCTGGCGCTGATGGCTGGCTGTCGGGGGCCACTCAGTTAACTTCTCGGGGCCTGTCCCCTTGTCTGTAAAGTGAGTCGACTAATTCCCGTCCTAACACTCGTCATCTCAGTCACGCGCGGGAACGTCAGAGAGGTTGGGAGGCGCCCCTCCGTGTGCCTCGGGTCGGCAGGGCTTAGAGCGGAGCGCCGTCTGCCTCCGATCCCGGATCTCCTAGAGGCCGTCGTCCAGGGCAGGCCCTCGGGAGACCAGGACGGGCCCTCGGGAGACGGAGCTCCGCCCTCTGGAGCAGAGCGATGCCTGTCCCCCGGGCCAGTGTAATCACGACGCATCTCCCTCTGGGGCAAGGTCAGCTCACGGCCTTTTGTAAAAGCCTCCAGGTCCCTGTGCTCCAGCTCCTGTCCTGCGCTCAGCCCCGGGCCTTGGGCATCGGTCTCCCGGGGTGGCCCGTGGGACTCGGGCGTGGGAATATCCCCACACGGGACTGCCCGTCCCTGTTGTCTCTGACCCAGGACCCCATGCCAGCACCCCGGATCTGGACTTCCCAGGGTCTCAGGTCGGGGTGAAGCTCGAGCTCCGCGGCTGCTGGCGACACGGCGTCCGTGCCCTCTGGAGGCCTTGCCGTTGCTCGGCTTGCTGTGCCGGTGGGGACTGTCGTGGCAGGTGCCGGCGGCGAACGGACCGCACACGGCCATAGTGCTGTCCCCACGCAGACGAGCTTCGACGGTCGCGCAGACCTTGAAGGACTCAACGCTGTTTAGTCCCTGAGGAAAAAGGGAGAAATGAGAAATGTGTGCAGCCACGCACTCGCACGCACACACGCACACACATACACACATGTGCACATGTGCTTGCGGACACGCACACGTGCACGCACACACGCACACGGGCTCCTGCACACACATGCACGTATGTACACAGGTGCGCACACATGCATGCGTGTACACACTCACGCGCTGCAGACACATGCACACTTACTTGCGCGCACACACACACGCTCACGCAGACACGCACACATGCGCGCACATGCATACACACACACACAGGCTCATGCACATACGCACACGCACACACATGCACACGCACACACGCCTCGCGCTCTCCCCGGGTAAGTGGCTGTCTCCACGATGCTGTGGCTCTGGTCCTCCCGCACGACTTCGGCGTCAGTGCAGGCATGTCGGTAGCCCTGGTAACCGAGCTATGTGGGAGGAAATCCCTATAATTAGCACAAAGCAGCTCATCTGGCTCCGATGCCCGCCAGTTCCGTCCTCGTTCTGGGTGAGGGGGACGGCAGCTGGCCATCGGCGCCAAGACGCTCGACTCCGCACTTTCCCGAATTATCTTCCTCACGTTGGATAATCCCAAGCCCTCATCCTTTCCGTGTAACCCTGATTCCTGAAGGAGCTGTGAGTGTACGTAAGGTCGCAGGAAGAGTACGCAAGAGACCTTTTGTACTCTGCACCAGAGACCCCGTTCAGGCGTGGCCCCTAGTGTGGACAGTAATGTCTTTGTTCAGGCGGACTCTGTCCTGGGTGGGGGCGGCACTGGCTCTCAGGCCGGTGGCACCCGTTCTGGGACGCTCCTGAAAGCCACCCGCCAGTCCTCCAGCGGGCCATCCCCAGTTCTCCCGCCAGGGTTTGTGGGTGCGCAGATGTCAGCCTTCCCCCGTGCAGGCATTTCCCCTTGAGGCAGTAGGCGTTTGTGGGAGGCTGGGAAGCCTGTGGCCACTTGTCCGGCCGCTTGCCCCTGCGGGGCGCACCTGCCGTGGTTCCGGGGTGAGGAAGGGCTTCGGGGCGCACCCGCCGTGGTTCCGGGGTGAGGAAGGGCTTCGGGGCGCACCCGCCGTGGTTCCGGGTGAGGAAGGGCTTCGGGGCGCACCCGCCGTGGTCCGGGTGAGGAAGGGCTTCGGGGCGCACCTGCCGTGGTTCCGGGGTGAGGAAGGGCTTCGGGGCGCACCCGCCGTGGTTCCGGGGTGAGGAAGGGCTTCGGGGCGCACCCGCCGTGGTCCGGGTGAGGAAGGGCTTCGGGGCGCACCCGCCGTGGTTCCGGGTGAGGAAGGGCTTCGGGGCGCACCCGCCGTGGTCCGGGTGAGGAAGGGCTTCGGGGCGCACCTGCCGTGGTTCCGGGGTGAGGAAGGGCTTCGGGGCGCACCCGCCGTGGTCCGGGTGAGGAAGGGCTTCCCGCTCGCCCTGCTTCACTTGCGCTGTGTTCCTGTCGTGCGGACCCGTGGATTCCTGCTGGCTTCCCCAGGCTGCCGTCTGTTAGGATCGCACTTGCTGCCCCAGTATCCCCAGATCTGACCAGGAGAGGCCCCTGAGTCAGGGCCTGAGCCCTTTGGCCATGGCCCTGTGGCTTCTGGAGCGCGTTCCCATGCTGGTGCAGTGGACTGCACTCTTCCTGCCTCTTCGCCCGGGCCAGCTCTTTTCCCAAGGAGCCCGGTTCCCTTCTGTGGACAGCAGCATCTGGAAGCGAAGACCCATGCGGCATCCCCGCCATGTCCCACTAATCCAGCCCGGGTCCGTGCCCCCGCAGACGTTCTGTCCCCTGAGCTGCCTGCTCTGCCCGTGGCGTACCCCCCGCGTTGGTGGGGCTCCCACCACACCGCCAGCTGCAGGGTCCTTCTGCCTGGCGGCCTGACAATGGCGGCGACCCCCGGTCCCGATCTACACCGAGTGGCGGAGCTCTCCGTTCTCGTGGGAGTCCCTCCTGTGGCTCCCCTGCCCCCAGGACACCTCTGGGCTCAGCTTGTGTCGGGGGCTCCCAAAGCCCCTCCTCGTGGGGCTCAGCCTGGTGCCCACCTCGTGGGAAAGCGCTCGGGGAGAGCGCACGTCCCGATCAGCTCCAGTTCTGCCTTGTTTTATTTTGAAATATTGTCCCCGAGTGTCGTTGTGGTAGTTGCTGTGTCCCTGCAGGACTGACCCTTGACTGACCATTGAGCGTGCGTCCTGTATATGCACCATCAGAAGAGACCGGCCAACTCCAAAAACACTATGGTCGAATGTGACTCTTGGGGCACGTGGGTGGCTGCAACGGTGAAGCGTCTGCCTCCAGCGCAGGTTGTGATCCGAGGGTCCTGGGACCGAGCCCCGTGTCGGGCTCCCTGCTTGGTGGGGAGTCTGCTGCTCCCCCTGCGTGTGCTCTCCCTCTCTCTCGGATAAGTAGATAAATAAATAAAATCTTTTACAAAGATGACTCTCTCTGCATGATTTTCCTGATTCCTTGATCAGGAACGTGGGGGCAAAGAGGAGGTAAGAGCTGGCGCTGGCGAGCAGGGCAGCTTCCCAGGCTGGGGGCTCCAGAGGGTGGGCTCGGGTCCTCCTGCCACCGTCCCAGCATGGGGGCCCAGAAGTTCCCTCCCGGCTGCTGCCGAGACAGAAGGGAACCAGGACTTGAGTTAAAAGCAAGACAAACAAAGATTTTGGCTTATCTTTTTTGAAACAAAATTGTTGTCACCCAAAACAATGACACATGGGGGAGGTGAACCATGAGAGACTGTGGACTCTGAAAAACAACCTGAGGGGTTTGAAGGGGCGGGGGGTGGGAGGTTGGGGAACCAGGTGGTGGGTATTACAGAGGTCACGGATTGCATGGAGCACTGGGTGTGGTGCATAAACAATGAATACTGTTACGCTGAAAAGAAATTTAAAAAAAAAATTTTCCCAAATCCTTCATGGCTGTCCATGGCTTTATGTGGCAAAGAGTAGTTTCCCCGAGTTTCTTTAGCGCATGTGAACAGGTGTTTCCTCTCGTGAAGACAATCAAGTGTAAATATATTTTAAAAAATCGTGTAAAAACAAAATGAAAATTCTTTTCCTGGTGACATAGCGCATCCGTGCCCTAACTGTGGCCTCTAGTCCACTCTCCCTTATTGATGTGAAAGCCACGGGCACCAGCCCGTGCCCCGCGCCCCGACGGCACAGCCCACACCCGGGTCACCCCTGAGATGCGACCACTCATCTTTGCGTCGCTGGGGCCCGCATTCTGCAGACCAGAACAAAGATAAAAGAAGACACCACACAAGTATCATTAAAAGTTTATTATTTTATTTCGATATCGACCGACGGCGTGTCGTCTCCACGAGGCCCTCACCATCCCCGTGCTTGCTGTCTGGGGCGGCCGCGCACAAAGATCCCTCGGCCGACTGCCGGCTCGAAGACGTAGAGCGTGTGTGTGTGTGCGTGTGTGTGTGTGTGTGTCAGGAAGTGTGGAGGTTTCGTTTCTGAAACTTTGTTCCTTGTTCCCCCGTAACCCTCTCATCATGGAGGCTATGGGTTAATAGACATTACATTACGCCCACACCGGGCATCGGAATTAGGACAGGGTTACGTTGGTGCGTTGACTACTCCTCATCTTCGTTCTAAGGGCGGATGACGCCGGTGTGGCTCCTTGGAAGGCCTCTAAGACGCAGCTAAAATCAAACGGTGGGTCAGTGTGTTACGAGGGGGCACAGGAAAGGTGAGCTCGAGTTAGAAAAGACACGATTTAGAGGAGCCCCGTCTCCGCTCGCAGGGCCAGCCAGGCCCGGCCCCCACGACGTCCGGCCCCGCCACTCGGGACGCGGGCCCTCCGAAGCCCGTGGCCACGCGCGTCCGAGTCGGGATGCCGGCTGACGGAGGTCATCTGTCCACGAGGTTAGTATCTGCCATGCACACTGCCGTGAGGAGCACCGCCGGTCACCTCCCACGTGACCAGGGTGACGCCGCCAGGCCACCAGAAAACTTCTCCAGTCCCACTCTGAGACGGGCGTCTCCCTGGACCCTCCTGCTGGGCTCTGGGGGGGAAACAGGCTGTTCGTAGAAGCCGCTCTGGCTCCTGCCGTGCCATCACCTAATTTCCAAGAAGATCCTGTTTCCCGCTGGGGCCGAGGCCCAGCCCAGCTCCGCCTCCTTGTCCCCTCGCAACCGCGCCTGAGACCCGCCAACCGGGGGTGGTGGGCAGCCGCCGCCTGCAGGCGCCCTCCGCGCCCACCCCATGGGACTCTCCCAGCTGCCCGCCCACGCTGCACGTACTGAAAGCCCCCTGTGCCGTCCGACTGCTCATCCTGGAGGGAGAGTGAGTGTGTGTTAGGAGGTGAGCCGGGGTCGGGGAGAGAAACCAAAGGAAACAAAGGAAGCTCGGATCAGCAGTCCTCACCGCCCCGCACGCGTCCCTGTGTCCACAGCGGTGTCGCACGGCAGCACCTGCGAAGCCTGGGGAAGCAGAATCAGCAAAGCCAGTCCGAGGGAGGAGGGTGAGCTCGGAGGTGTGTCCCTGCCCCTGGGCCGCCAGCGTCTGGGCCACGCCCGGCGGAGGGGGCTCCGGGCACGCACTCTCTTCGGACACAAAGTCACCGCTGACCGTCTGTCTGTCTCCTCTCTGCTCGGCCGATGGCCAGAACCGCAGGGCGCGGCGCGCCTGGCCCACCGTGTGCGCAGCTCAACGGGCGTTAGGCAGGGGGTGTCGGCTACACGTGGGGAACGGATGTGGACGGTATTAAATTCGTAAGGCAGTTGTATTAAGAAGCTGAGGACAGGATTCGGGGACCCCAGGGGAGGGCTTCAGCGTCTCGCCATGGGGGATCCGGAACGACTGTCTCTTCCTCCCTGAGAAGAGGAAACACACAATTAGACAACATGTGTGGAGCCAGGGCCTCCGCTCCCACTGTGGGATCCCGCAGTGGGACCCCCGCTTAAGGACCATCTCGCCTGGCTCTGAGGCTGGGGCTCTGGTTGCCCGTGTCCCAGCACCCTGAGCTCGCGCGAGCTCGCCCGGTATGCCGGGATCCTCCGAGAAGCTCCTGGGCCACCTGCCCAGGACCCAGAAAGCCGGCACCCACGTCATGTATGGGGGGCCCCGACCGAGAGGCCCCCGGAGCAAGGTGCCTGTGAAAGCACACATCACCAGATGCCGCCTGCGCCCCGGACACCACCCGGGGCGCAGCACGGCCGCCACCCTGGGCAGCGAGCTCGGCGACGGAAGCCTAGCGCCGGTGACGCCCCCTCCTGTGCCCTGTGCACAGAGGAGACCACAGCTCGGATCTGTTGGGCTAGGGCTGTTTCCAAAAGGCCCTCTACATTGTTAAACAGCTGCTTTGTGGGGTTTTAGTTTCCTCGGTGAGAACATTTACGGGACTCCAGCCCCTGGAGTACCTGGCGAGCCCCCGGGAGCGGCAGGGCCGTCGGCCTGGCTGGCCTTCCACAACCCGGCCCTCAGTGCTGCCCTCCGGGGGAACCCAGTGCACATCCGCACGAGCCTCCCCGCTTTCTGAGCCCCAAAATTCACCTGCGCGGCTCCCCGGCAAGTGCAGTCTCATTCTGAAAGGGTCGGACCTGCTTCCTAGAACAGAGGCCGTTACCCGCCGGCCTGTGCACTACTGTCCCGTGAGACAGCATTTCACCGCCCCGGGGCTCCGTCTGAGCGCAGGACAACGGTGGGCATCCAGTGTTATTTCTATGACTGTGCCTGCTCCTAGCCAGTCCCCACTGTGGTGGAAGAAGACACCAGCCCGGGAGGCGGAGTCTCCCGAGGAGCCAGAGCACAGCCCCGTTGAATGACCCCCCAGGGCCACGCAGCCAGCGGCGGAGTCAGGGTCCCACCCAGCAGCCCTGCCGGGCGGGTCGCACACGCTCCTCCCTGCCGGGTTCTCTGCACATTCGAGCAGGTCGATGCCAGCAGCGGGTTGGCCCTGGGCTCAGCCGAGTGGACGGGCTGGACCATGAGCAGGAGGTCGGCCTGAGGCCGTGTCTGGGGCAGGAAGGAAGGGGACCTGCGGGAAGGCCGTGCGTTCCGGCCCTGCCTTCCCCAGCCCCGTGTGGGAAACTCAAAGCTGTGCATTTGTAAAGAAGAAACTGGTAATATTTCAATGCAGTTCCCTAATGATTCAGAGAAAGGCAGGTTCCCAAGCAGTTCCCAGCCCACGGGGCGGACCATCCGCAGCAACGGCACCCCCATCTGTACTGGGGAACCTCCGTCCACACTCACTGCCTTGGAGCCCTTCTCGCCTCTGGAGGGAGTTTTCAATCGACGGTACCACGTGCGTGGGCTCAGTCAGCCCTGCGACCGCGGCTGGCCAGTTCGTGGACATTTCGTATAGTAAACTCTCATGAAAGCCACAGTCACTGAATTTGATAAACTGAAGCTTCCCTTGAACCCCACGGAAGCTTTACAATTTCTAAACTACTTTGTACAGACAGACATGTAGGAAAACACAGAACCGAGTGAAAACGAATGGGCCTCGCAGGCTTGTGTCTGTCACCCACGATGCACGTGCTGGACAGGGACACGCTGGTCCGCTCGACCCGCAAGCTTCTTGCCCAGGCGGGTGAGGTCCGCCCACATGACCACATGATCACTGGGGTCACAGACCCAACTATTCCACCGTAAATGGTAAGACCGTGATGTGTTAGGGGGCTGATTAGAAAGAGCCCTCGTGCAGATTAGAGACCTCCTGTCAAGGGTGACCGGGGCTGAGGGACCTCGTGCGTAGCTGCCTGAGGCTGAGCCTGAACTGGGGGAGCCCGGGGGCCTGCGGGAGGCACAGGTCCCGCCTTCCGGCGGCCGGATCGCCAGCACGAAACCGCCAAGCTGCGCACAGCAGAGCCTGTTAGCGTTAAATCAAGTTGTCTACTGTGACCCCAGCGGGTGGTCTGAGGACAGGGGAGCCGAGGAGACGCTCCTGTTCTCATCTGTGACCCAGAACCCCCAGACGTGCAATTTCCATGGAAACGCACAGCTCCCCCAGGATGTGCTCGCCGGCCTGAACACAAGTGGTGACGAAGCTTTCACGGGGCGGTACGAATCCACGATGTGTCTGTCTGCGGGGCGGGGACACAGCCGGCGGACAGGGTGTGCGGCAGTGCCCAGCCTAACGTCCCCTCCGACTGGGGTGTCTCGTCTTTCCCCGCCTGCGGCGGTGTCAAACCCTCCCCCAGGAAGGACAAACAGGCAATCTCTCCCGAGTCACTTTCTCCTGACGGGGCTGCGGGCTCCCTGGGCCTCACGCCTTCACGGACGTCTTTCCTGCCCTAACACAGGAACCCCGCCCTGCATGTGCTGGCGTCTGCCTTCCCCGTGACGCTTCTTGAAGTCGGAGGAAGGAAGGAAGGTTCCTTGCAAGGAACCGTGGCTGTTGTTTGGAACCGGCTCTCTGGCCACGAGGCACGGAAGCCTGTAGCCTCGTGTGGATTCACGGCAAGGGGAAACAGCAGCTCGGTTGTTACTCTAACGAGGAAGTACGTGGGAATGTGGACTCAGACAGCGGTGCCCGTGGCCGTCCGCCTGTGGGCGCCCTGTCCACTGATGCACAGCACTCCCTCGAGCCTCAAGTCAGCCTGGGGACTGTCCTGGACTGCGCGGAAGGTGCGATGTGTCCCCATGGGGCATGGGGCATCCCTGTCCCCTTCCAGCTGTGAGCCCCGAGGTGTGGGCTCTTGCAGGGACCTCAGGTCCACTGCCAAGACCCCAGATGGGGGCTTCAGAAACCCCAGCCCCGTCTAGGCTGGTCTCTGCCAGCGGCTCACAGCTGGCCTTTCAGCGTGAACACCCGTGTCATCAGGTGTCAGGGGACCCAAGTGATGCAGCCTTCTGGGGGTCCCAGGGCCTTCTGTGTGGGGGACCCCTTCCCTGTCTGACCTGTCTCCTCCGGGGCCTCTGCTTCCTCCAGTGTGGGCTTGTCCCCAGCTGTGTGACCGGCTCCTCGACCCTGGCCCATAAGGCCTTATCTGGCCCCTCCTGGAGCCATGGGCAGCCATCCAGGGGACCGGCCTTGCCCCAGGGGCACTCATTCCAACCGCGTTCTGTCCCCCACCATGAGAACATGCTCTCTACACACCGCCCGCAAAGAGCACGCGGTGATGCACGGCCAGCACCCCTCCGTGGAATGAGCCTGACCTCAGACGGACAGGGCGCGGGGGCAGCCACGGGCCCCCGACCGTGAGCACCGCCAGCCTGGGCTCTCAGCCTATGTCCACCTGAGGCCTCTGCCCCCGGGGACGGCGGCTGCTTGTGGGCGGCCCCGTGCCCGAGGCTGCCGGGCGTCCAGGGTCCAGGAAGTTCCAGCCCCTGAGGACGGCGTCCTGCAGGCCCTATGCGGAGCTCGGGGGGAGCCTGGGGTCTCTGGAGGTTCCCTGGCCCGCGAGTGTCCGGGAATGAGTGGAGGCCAGCGGCCCCTCCGCACACCGCGAAGCCAACCTCGGGCTCGACCAGCGCCGAGACGGGCGGCCAGCCGGAAGCCAGAGGGCCCGCCCCACCTGCTGTCCGCACGCGCCTTCTCACGCCCCGTTCAGGGGCCCGGGCCTACCAAGCTCACACCTGACCACGGCCGTGGGGCCGGCGACCACAGTGTCCATATCAGGCAGCCCCCATGGGTTCCCGGGACCTCTGGCCACCTGATCACTGACCTCCCCCGGCCCCTTGGCTCCTGCTCCCTTTCTTGGGGGTCCAAGATCTGAGGCCTCGGCACCAAGGGCTTCCAGACACGGTCAGTGCCCACAGCCACCCCTGCTTCCGCAGGGCGCGGCAGAGCCTCGATTGGGACCCCTCACGTATCCTCGAAGTCCCCAAGGGAGCCTGGGCCACCCCTGCAGACATGTCTGGTTCCCTGGGCCAGCCTGGCAGGTGAACTGCACAGGAACAGTGTGTGAAGTCTGCCCCCCACCCCGGCCCTGCCCCTGCCCCCACCACGCCCCTGCCCCACTACGCCGCCCCGTCCCTGGTCCCGCCCCTGTCCACCCACAGAGCATCCCTGAAGTCAGAAGGGTTACATTACCAGCTTGAAGATTTTGGAGAGCGTGCCCTGGGCGTCATGGGCCCCCTTGAGCCCCTTGTGAGCTGGGGCTCGGCGTCCGTAGCCAAATCCTGGCTTCTGCCCCTCACCTCCCTGCAAGAGACCAGACAGCACTCAGGGCGGCCTTGCGGGGCAGGGATGGGCTGCGGGGCGGGGATGGCCGCCGCTCAGCCGAGGCCCAGGGCCGAGCTCCGCGCTGCTGTGTTGGCCCAGCCCAGGCTGCTGTGCGTTGGGAGATGGGCGCCCAAACTCTCTCAGAGAAAGATCGGAGCCGGGGCCCGCTCCACCGTGTGGCTCTCAAGACAAGAGCAGCAAGGTTGAGCTAACCCCGGTGAACAGACTTTGCTCCCTGCTTGCAGGAAGGGCGCACCCGGCCAGCCCTAGGCCCCAGGGGCCACTTTCCTGGGACTGAAGCTGTGGGAGGCCAGGCGCCAGGGCTGTGGGAGACCCTGCCTGCTTCTCCAGGTAGACTCCTCACGTCGGGCCCCTCCCGCGGCGGCCTGCAGGGTCTGGAGCCTTGGCCTTAGCACAATTTGAGGCCTTAGTTTTCTATAGCGGAAGGAGAAGCTTCGGATTGTCTGGACTCGATGACCCGGCACCCGCTCCCCCGGCCATGGCTTTGGTGCCCTGAGAGCGGGTGTGTGCGCCCCACTGGGGGCCCGGGATCTGGGCTGGTCGGGAAGGAGGGAAGGGGGCAGGTCCGGCCAGCAAGCCGTGTCCCTGCCACCGTACACCAGGGCACAGCCGCCGGCACCCCGCAGCCTGGACGGAGCCCTGGCTCTCCGCTCCCTCGCCATGCGACCTCGGGCAACTGTCAAAGCCACCCTGAGCCTCAGTTTCCTCATTTATAAAACGGGGTTGGGGTGACTGGGCCGGTCCCGCAAGGTCACGGACGCGCCGTCCTGCCGACAGAGCCCGTAAGCTCGGGCACGCGCTCGCCGCTGTTTCGGGAGAGGCCGCGCCCGGCCTACCGGGGCCAGCAGCCCCCCCGCACTCAGGGAAGGAAGAAATTCCCCGCGTGGCACAGAGCAGGGCCGGTGATTGCTGACGTGTCGGGACACCCGCATCCCAGACTCGTCTACTTTCAGAGCTATTTTACTTTCAAATGGGACGCTCCCCCACGGACACAAGGAAGGAGTTGGGGGGTTCGGGCAGTGCTGACACAGGGAGGCCAGTGTGGGCAGAATGAGGATCCCCAGGCTCGTGCGCCGTGTCACGCGGGAGCCAAGCAGGCTGGGGCTTTCGGATGAGGCTGCTGCCTGCCCCGTGGCTGTCTTCACAGACAGGCTCTGGGAGTTCAGGTTCTCCGGCAGGACACGGGGGATCGCTCGGGTCTGCGCCTGACAATCTAGTCAATGAATAAAACTTGGCGGAGCCCCGGACCCCTCTGCCTCGCCGAGGGTCCCTGCCGCACGCAGGTGCGTCCGGCCCGGAGGGAACAGGGATCCGTGCGGGTCCCCCGTATCCTAAAGGTGGTGGAGGCCGGTGGAGGGCGGGCTGCCCTGGGGTCCAGAGGTTCCTGTGGACGCGCTCGCTCTGGGATGTCCCACAGAAGGACAGGCCACGGCCAAGCATGCAGGGGCCACGTGCAGACACACGACGCGGCAGGACACCACGCCTCGCACGCCGGTGTCACATTCTCCTGTCTCGCTTGCTTTTCTCCAACTAGGAACTTCAGAGAACAAAACTCAAGGGTGGGTTTCCAGATTAAATGACCTGCTTGACTTTTTGTCCTTTCCACTTCTTGGTTGCTTCTATCCTTGGAGAACCTGGAATTTACCAAGAAATGTTGGACAGTTTAGAAGAAGCACGGGCGACTTCCGCACCCTCCAAGCAGGAAGGCCGTCCTGTAGCTCGAGAGAACGGACCCACGAGCAAATGAATGAGCCGGATTTGCTTTGGAAAAAGAGAAACGGAGTGAAGATTAGTAGGCCCCGCACAGAGACACAGAGGGAGCAAAGGTCTGTCCGGTGAGCTGCCGGGTGAGGCGGGCTCCGCGCCCTGTGGGGGAAGGGCTTCCTCCCTGCCCCGCGCTTTCTCCAGGACGGCTGACTCCACATCCTGCCCACGCGTCCAGGCCTAGAAAGTCAGGAGGCAGACCAAGGGGTCACCAAAACAAGAGCTCCTTCCCCAGTTCCTCTCGGTCTCCTGCGGGCACAGAGAGTCCGACGTCAATCACGGCGAGGCCCAGCCCACCTGCTGCCTACACGCTCCGCCGCTTTTGGCAGAGTCTTTCACATCATTCAGAAAAGGCCCAAATACATGTGCATAAAGCGTTCCAGCAAAGTCCACGTAAGAACGCGCTGGGGCCACGCACGAGCCTTACGGAACCCCCCACCCTGCCCGGCGGGCCTCCCGGTCCTGCGCCCCTCCCCCCTCCCGGGTCTCGCCTCCCTGCTCTCTCTTCCCAACGTCGTTCATCCGTGCGTGATGCCCATGAACCGAGCCACGGATGTGCCCGCCCTGCACTCGGGACTCGGGCTGGGCGTCCAGCGTGCATGAGGTCCTGGCCTATAGGTCATGGTCATTCTCCCATTTTACCCCGCAGACGGCAGCCGGGGCCAAGGAAGAGCGTTTACTCCTAACCAGCGTCTATAGGTCTGGTCAGCACACGCCCACAGGCGTTTTCAGCTGGCTCAGACACCACCACGTGTCTCTGGTGTCTAGAAAGTAAGCCGGCTGGCCTTTAAAATCGTGGAGGGCACTTGGTTCCCGGTGCTCCTCAGACGACATTCCTGGATGCTGAGAGCTAGGTAGGCTGTGGTTATCGCTACTCCTGGTCTCGGGGCTTCATTAGACCGTGTGACAGGCCAAGGGTCAGCCTGGGGGCCGGGCTGGGGGTCTGGAGAGCCCGCCGGGCACAGGCCTCCCTGGCCGGCCCCGTGGGGACCGGTACCCCCCGCCTGTGCTGGAAGGAGGTCGAGAACTTTCTCAGGCACGGAGCCGCCTGGTCCGGCGCGGAAGCAGAGACCTGTGCCCTGCCGCACGGTCGGCGGCGGGGGCCCTGGGTTCCCCTCGGGAGGAGAAGGTGGCCCTCGATGGCATGGGCCCTGGGCCTGGTGAGGAAGAAGGGGAGCCTCGTGGGGCGGGACGCAGACGCCGGGCAGCTGTGAGGAGCAGAAGGGAGAGGGAGCCGCGCGGACACGCCGTGTCACCTACCCAGCTAAATCTGCTGAGAGACAGTCCTCGCCCCTGTGGGAGAGAGAGACAGTGATATTGTCATTGAGGCAGGAAGAAAGAAAATCTTTTAAGAAACAAGCAGCACAGGTCGGGATGGTGCTGACACCCGCCGGTCCCGGGGCGGGGGCGGCTCAGGGCGGATTCAAGGCCAGGGCGGGGAGGGCACAGCGAACTGGGAGCCGGCCCCGCTCTCCGCTCGGTTTTCCGCTGCCTGTGCTACTCGGGCGGGTCAGGCAGCCGTGAGGCCCACCCTCTTTGGGGTACATTTAGGGATTTCAGGGAAGGTCTCCAGGCGGAGTGACAAATAAGAACCATGTTCCAAGGTCTTACCTTTCCTTGCGACGGAGGAGGTGTGCGTGGTGTCACCTACAAAGATACACAGAGGCCAGTGAGCGGGGGCGGGCGCTTCCCTCCCGCACGGAGCCTCCTGCCCTCACCTGCCAGCTCTCAACCAGCCCCGGGGCAGTGGGGGTGGCCCGGAGCCCTGGGGCCTGAGCAGTAGTCGCTCCCGGCCCGCCTCCCTGCTTTCCTCCTTCACGGAGACCGTAGGGCCTGGGACACCAAGGCCAGGCCGTTTGCAGAACACTCAGAAAGCGTTCAGAGGAGGCCAGGAGGCTCCGTGAGCAGCACCAGTCCATCCCACCGAGGTCCCTGCACGCGCCTGCTGCCCCCGGGGGGTCACGGTGACCCTCCCTTTGCTAAGGTCCTTTCTCGGGGTTGGAGGAAGAGCGTGGCCGATACTCAGGAGTGTTCTTGGGCCTGGGGCTCACTCGGCAAACACTCACTTGTCAACATGCAAAACACCCTTTTAAAATGTCTGTGGCACAAAACATTTAGGATTGGAAGCTTGTGGTTTTGTTTTTGTTTTTCAGTCTTTATTTTTGAGAGCACTCTTAGGTTTCTAGAAAGAATGCACAGAAATTAGAGCATTGCCACGGCTGCCCTCTTGTCCTGCACACCGTCCTCCTGTCTGTTACCACCTTGCACGCGTGTGGTTTGTGCATTACAAGCAGGAACCGAGGCGGATGCACTTCCATGAAGCGAGTCAGAGCTCACAGTGAGGGTGTTCGTTCGGTGGGTTTGCTCCCGTGCGTCAGGTCAGGGGTCTGCCACCGCCGTATCACACACGGTAGGTCCTCTGCCCCATCTGTCCCCGTCCCCTCCCTGTCCACAAACCCTGACAACCGCTCCTCTGCATCTTGCTAATCTTTTTCCCTCCAGAGTTTTCCCAAGCCTGCGTTTTTCAAGTGCGTGTCTCATAGTACTTTAGTCTCAAAAGGAGTGAGTTCTTCCCTAGAACACAGAATTCAGTAAGTGGTAGGTAAAGTCCGGACCTTGTGACCAGCTTCTAGGGTTGAGCTCCCATGGCCAACCTCACCCTGAGGAGGAGGGAGGCATCATGGGGGATATACTCACGTTCCTTGTGGGAAGAGACTCGGGCCCCCATGGATTAGAGCTCGGGGACATCTGGGGATAGACTCTGGTCCTCTCATATTAGAAGCAGGGTCATCTGGGGATAGACTCAGTCCCCCATGGATTAGAGCTCAGGGTCATTTGGGATATACTCAGGTCTATTGTGGATTAGAGTTTAGGGTAATCTGGGGATATACTTGGGCCCCTCATAGATTACAGTTCAGAGTCATTTGGGGATATACTCTAATTCCATGGATTAGAGCTCAGGGTCATCTGGGGACATACTCAGATCCTTGCATGCTTGGAGCTCAAGGTCATCTGGGATATACTTAGGCATCCCATGTCTTAGAGCTCAGCATCATCTGGGGATATACTTAGGTGCCCATGGATTAGAGCCCAGGGTCATTTGGGATATACTCAGGTCCCTTTATGATTAGAGCTCAGGATCATCTGGGATATACTCAGGTCCCTTCATGATTAGAGTCAGGGTCATGTGGGGATAGACTCAGGTACCCTGTGGATTAGAGTCAGGGTCATCTGGGGACATACTCAGGTCCCTGCATGCTTAGAGCTCAAGGTCATCTGGGATATACTTAGGCATCCCATGTATTAGAGCTTAGCATCATCTGGGGATATACTTAGGTGCCCATAGATTAGAGCCCAGGGTCATTTGGGATATACTCAGGTCCCTTTACGATTACAGCTCAGGATCATCTCGGATATACTCAGGTCCCTTCATGGTTAGAGTCAGGGTCATGTGGGGTTAGACTCTGGTCCCCTGTGGATTGAATTCAGGGTCATCCAGTCCATGGATGAGGCCGTGAGCGGGCACCTGCTGCCCCCCAGGCTTGATTCTCCCGCCGCCTGCCGCTCACAGTGGTATGGGAGCACTTACAATGTTCTTGAAGAAGTGCACTACGGGGTTCTCATCTTGGGGCCGGCCGTGCTGCGGCTTCTGAGGCAGGGAGCCGTAGTGGGCAGTTCTCGCTGAGTGATGTCCATCCTGAAAGAGAGGGCGTGGGGAGCTGGGTCAGGTCCCACCCTCTGCGCGGGCCTCCCTGGGAGGCCTCTCTCCTCTCCTGGAAATGCACCTGGTTTCTTTAGGGTCGGGACGTTGTGCTGGGATGTGGCTGCCGTGACTCAGGATGCTCCTGGGGCCCACAGGGGAACAGCAGCCTCTCTGCCTTTACCAGGGGTATCTCCATCACAGACCCGGCCCTGGGGCCCCCAGAGTCGCGGCACAGGAAAGGGAAGGAGATGTGGCCGTGGGTCCACTGCAGACGGGCGCGGGGTGAGCTGAGTGCTACGAGAAAGCTGCCACTTCCCTGAGCTTCTGCCGCGGATAAAGGAGAACACACAGGGCCTCGTGGCAAAACCCCCAGCATGAGCTCTGACGGGGGTGCCTCACGCGGACTGGCCTCCGTTTCTCAAAACCAGTGCCCCAGGTCCCAGCCCTGGCACCCGCCCGGGTTGGGACGACCGCTTCCTCGTCTGGAGCCGACGGAAGGCTGTGGGCAGCAGCGCCCAGCCCTTCCCAGCTCCGGAAGTGCTGCAGAGGTGGCGTGGAACGTGGCGGAGGGAGCGAGGCCCACCAGCCCCCACGCGCCCCTGCACTGTGGGCTGAGCGTGGCCCGCACACGGAGCGCTCAGGGAGGCAAGCTTGTGGAACCGACCCCGGGGCGTCCCTCCCGCTGGCCCGGCGACATGCACGGGGAGGAACATGAGGGAGATGAGAGATGAGGGAGATGAGAGCCAGGAGAGCCTCTCTGGGGCTGGTCGGGCATCTGACGACCGGGGCACTTCCCTTACACCGGCTGGGTCCCTGGGCACTTCCGTTACACCGGCTGGGTCTCTGGGCACTTCCCTTACACCGGCTGGGGCCCTGGGCACTTCCGTTACACCGGCTGGGGCCCTGCAGCGTCTCCCGTCCCTCCTCAGCTCTGTGCAGCCTGCGTGAGGCCGAGCCCTTCTTCAAGAGACACTTCGCCTCTAAGGAGTCTACCGCCTCCAGAATTTTAGGCCTTCGGTGGGCCTCACCTAACCAGTGACTGTCGTACCCTGGCTGGGCTCTGGTTGGAGGCACGGGTGCACGCGCCCAGCACCCACGGTTGGGGACCTGCCGGCTGACCCCAGATGTCTGTTCTCTTGCCGCGGACCCCCAGGTCTGCAGCTCCGTGGTCCCCCTTGCCTCCAGGAATGCGTCTTGTCTCTCGCCAGTGGCTCGCCGGCACCGGCCCCTCCCAGGACTGACGCTAAAACAGAAGCTGGCTGAGCACTTCCTCTGCTTGTCCCCTTTCCAGCCAGGACGCACCTGCACACCCGGTGGTCCTCTCCCGCTGCACCTCCGACCAGCCCCACTTTGGCTTTACTAAACAGAGCACGTTTTCTCTGGCCGAAGGACCGCTGTGAACCCACCCGACTCCCAGCAACGCAGTGTGTGTGCTGCTTCCTGAGTGCAGGTCTTTGTTCCGACAGCGCGGCCGCCTCGCTGTGCTGTGGACACGTTCCCCACGCGTGGCCGGCCTCTGCGCCACGGGGATCCTGCTCCCTGCCTCTGGGGAGGGCCGTGCGCGCTCTCGGCCCGGCCCCCGCGCCGGCGCTCCTTCCTCCGCCCTCTGCTCCGGTCACTTGGCAGGGGTGTCCCGTGAAGAGCCGGCTCCAGCTCACCCTGCAGACCTGGGGGGTCGTTCGCCTCCCACACTGCTCGCCCATGAGCACCCTGAGTGTGCAGTGCCAGCGGCCGGCCAGGAGCCCGGCCGCTCAGGTCTGCCCCAGCACTGCTGGGGAGGTCCAGGGAGCCCAGGGGCCCTGAGCCTGGAGGTGTGGGCACAGCAGGGAGCGAGCCCAGGGGTTCTGTTACTGCTGAAACCCCTGAGCCTTCGCGTGGTACCCGCTCTCCACTGACGCCACAGCGACCCCAGTGACCCAGTCCCCCGCCGACCCGCGTCCTGCAGCCCGTCTCCAGCATCTGGCCTCACCGGCCGGCCACACTCGACGCGTGCGCCCACCTCGTGTGCTCCCCTGCCAGCACGAGCGGGCATGAAATCAAGAATTAAAAAGCAGAACAGATGAGCCAGGAAATGATTTAAATTAGTTACTTTAAGACAAACATCTTTTCAGTGTCTCACACGTCCTGCAGGTGGTCATTCTCAAGATACCGTCCTATCGGCCTGGATGAAGGTGGTCGGCTTAGCCCCGCGCACCCCGCTCTTCTCCTGTGTTCACGCACTGTCCCCCTGCGCGCCCAGGACCGGGTTCTGGGTCACGGATGCGCCTCACACCTGTAACGGACACGCCTGTGGTTAGAGAAATGCCTCACACTTTACACAGAGGTTTTCACAGACGTGACTGGTAAGTCCTGGGACGCGGCTCTCGGACGACTCAGACGTGCTCAGGTTGTGAGCGAGACACGGAGGTGTTACACAGGCGTCGTTAGCACGCCTGTTCTGAACGCTGCAAGACAAATGATGTATTTTGTGATTTTTGCGATGAAGACATTGGTCGCCAATGTTCTGAGGGAAGCATCATTTAAAGGAGGCGTGAAGCTAGTCAATCGCATTTGGGCTCTGGGAGCACAGCATCGGGGGTCAGCACCGCTCATGGAAAGGCTGGTGGGTGTGTTTAGTCAGAACCCGCGGCACGGAACTGAGCACACGGCACGGGTGAACTGTGTGTTGGACTGACGTGCGGAGGCGCAGAGACCCTCTAATACAGAGCTCACACACGGCGTCGGGCTGGAACCACGCTTCCTCCGTCGCACGCACGGCGAAGCCCCGCCCCCCGAGCACGGACTTGACCTGGACGCCTGGCTGCGAACTGATGGCCGCGTGGGGAATCCGGGGTCGTCCCCTGATTCCAACAGCATCATTCTACCTGTCGCGCCCCCGGCAGTAAAGTGACGAGTAACCAACCACGCTTCTACACGCTGCGCAATGAAGAGTCAGCAAAAACAGCAAAATCTGAAAACACTACCGCGCACAACAGCATCAGAGAAAGAAACCGTTAGTATAAATGTGGGAAACACAGACGGGGTCTCTATGCTAAACACCGTGAGGGGCTGGGACGGGAGCAGAGACCCGAGCCAGCAGGCAGACGTCCGTGCCGCCCGCGGACGGCAAGGCTCGGCGCCGCAAAAGTGTCCGCTCTCCCCAGACAGCCGGCGTCCTGAAGCCCCTTCAAAGCCCCAGCGGGGTTTTGTTGAGCTACAGACAAGCTGTTTCTGAGACTGCAACAGAAATGCCAAGGGACCAAAATGGCCCAGCGATTGTGGGAAAGAAGAATAAAGCTCGAGGACATGCCTTGATTTCCAGGTTTCTGTACGGTGCATGTGACGAAGGGAGTGTGGTGATGGACGGGGACAGACACGGATCGGCGAGCCCTGTGTCCAGAAACCGGCTCAGCAATGGGACCCGCTGGTTTCTGAGGAAGGTGAAGACGCAAAGACTGTTCAGGAGTCTTTTCAAAAAATGGTTTTCGGACAGCCATGTCTCCATATTTAAAAAAAAAAAAAAGAACCTCAACCCAATGACGCACCTTATCCAAAAAGGAACTCAGAATGGACTATAGGTTTTTATCAACAATGTAAAACTGCACAGATTTAGAAGAAAGCATAGTTCTTAGACACGACATCCAAGGAATGGCCCATAAAATTTAAAAACTTTGGTTTTGCAAAAGATACTGTTAAGAGAATGAAAAGTCAGGCAACAGCCTAAAGAAAATATGTGCAAAACACGCATCTGACAAAGCCCCTGAAACCAGGATATGGAAGGAGCTCTCAAAACTCAACAGTTAAAAAACAACCCGTTCAAAATGACGGCCCAGACACGGAGTCGATGCGGCGTGGGATGCAGCAGGGGCGTGAAAGGCTGCTTGACATCGTCAGCCACTAGGAAAATGCAGCCCAAAGCCACAAGAAGATAGCACAGTGGGCGAAATTTAAAATACTGACAATACTAAGTGTTGACAAGGGTGGGGGGCACCGGGAGCGCTCTTGCACCGCTGGTAAGAATGCAAAATGGAACAGGCCTCTGTCAAGCACGCTGGCAGCTTCTTCTAAAGTTAACCATTTACTTCCCGTAGGACCCAGCAGCCCTGCTCCCTGCTTTGAAGGGTAGAAGGCAAACAGTATTTCTCGAACTTATTATTATTATTTTTTTTTGGTAATGTATATATTGGCCAAGAATTTGAGAGAAATAGTAATTTCAATCTTAAATGAAAACTCATGTTCATTAAAAAAAAAAAAAAAACCAAACCTGTCCACGAGTGTTTATTAGCAGCTCAATTCCTGAAGATCAGTCATCGGCCCAAACAGCCCAAACGTTCCTCAGTGAGAGGAAAGGCGGACGGAACGGCAGCAGGAAGACCCGACAAGCGTGATACCTGGGGGGACTCAGAGGCCTCTCCATGGTGTCACGCCGAGTGGAAGAAGCCACGCCGAGACTTCCGGGACGTTCTTCTCACGATTCAGCCACGGCGGGGAGCGGAGCGGCAGTCGCCAGGGCGCAGGGATGGGTGAGGGGAGCCTGTGGTGTGGGTCCGACGGGAACGCGGGGGGCGGCTCTGGGCTGAAGGGTCCTCACTGTGCTGGCAGCCACACAGAAGGCCACAGAAGGCCACAGAAGGCCACAGGCGTTAAAATTCACAGAACTGCACAGAGAAAGCGCATCTGTGTCTCTGTAGATTAGGACCTAAACTGGACCACGGCCATTAGCAGGGTCTGTCTTTATGAAGCCGAGGGTCGAAGACGACCCTGTGTCATCAGCAGGACTGTCCGGCCGGAGGCCTGTGTCCGTGAGTCTGGCCGTCCCTCCAGATGTACCAGGCCCCCGTTTCCCTGCCCCTGGCCCCTGGTGCCCACCACCTTCGTTGTGTCTCCATGGATGTAACTGTCCCAGGCACCTCGCAGGGGTGGGCTGGTGGGTCCTGCCGTGTCTGGCTGCCGGCAGCCCTGCCCTCTGAGGCTCACCGTGTGGAGTAGCCACCACGATCCCCTTCCTAGATCACTCGGGCTGGATGACGTTCTGTCGCATGGACACATCCCTTTGGTTGGTCCGTTCCTCCATCGAGGGCACCTGGGGGGCTGCCCCCTTCTGGCTTCTGTGCTGAGCCCCCAGCTTGCCCACATCTGGCAATGCTTCCGACAACCGGCAGAAGGGGTGCTCGGACCCCCAGCGGCTCGGAGGGAAGCTGTCGGGCAGGGAGAACGCGTAGCGTGGCCAAGTACGAGGCTAGCGCCATGCGCAGGCCGGTCTGCCCTGCTGAAAGGAGCGGCCCACCCACGGCTGGAGGGGCCACAGGGCCCTCCCCTAGGGAAGTGTCTGGGGCTGACGGTCGGGTCAGGTCAGAGCAGGGCCGGCGTCTGCCCGTGCAGCAGCAGGAGCCCCTGGCAGGCCTGGGGAGGCATTTCCAAAACACTGGGGTTGTGGTTATTGGTTAAATTTTACAGTTCATGGGACGTGGGTACTTAGACTTCTCTCATACAGCACGGGAAGGAAGGGGCTCATGTGCTGGGCGGGAGACACGGGGAGGACGCTGTGTCCGGAGGAAGCACTGGCAGGAGGGAAGAGGGGCAGGTCCCGGGGCACGAGGTGACCTGTCAGCCCCGCAGACCAGCTGCGGCCAGGCCAGGCGGACGGGCGCGAGGCTGTGGCCTGGTCACTTGTGGGGTTCCCCTCCATCCCTCCTCGGTCTTCAGCCTCTGCCCCACACATACTGGTGGCGGATGGAGTCCTCTGCCAGAGGCCCGCTGGACGGGGCCCCCGACAGAAGGGGTCTTCTTCCTTGGTTTGTTGTTGTTTTTCTTCTTTTTCTTTTCTTTTCTTTTTTTTTTTTTTTAGCTCTCAACACGGGCGCAATCCCACGACCCTGAAATCAAGACGTGAGCCGAGACCAAGAGTCAGATGCTTCCTTGACGGAGCCACGCAGGCGCTCAAACGCTTAGTGAGTTTTCAGGACGCAGAGTTAGTGATTCTCCGATGAAGCACTTTTGTGTCCACTAAGGTTGAAGAAGGAGGCCAAGGTTAACAGTTCACCCTCATCTGTCCGGACGGGTGTGTCTCGCCCACGTCGGTCCCACTCCTGGTGGCTCGTTTCCTGCGGAGGTTAGGAGGCAGAGGGGGCGTCCCCAGGTCAGCAGGATGAGCCGGGACGAGGGGCAGCAGCTCCCTGCGGGGCTGAGGGCTGTCGCACACCCCGCGGCGGGCCGTGTCCACACGTACAGCTGACCATTTCTGCACGAGCGAGATTTGAAAAAATTAATCTGCTTATTTCTTCATGAAAGCTTTTGCGCCAATGAGAAAACACAAGCTTGTTATATAGAAAAGTCAAAATCTGAAAGGTTGTAGAAGAAATTCTACCACTTAGGGATGGCCCTGGCTTCTCGGTTTGGTGAAACAGTGTCCGGACCCAGCTCTGCGCGCACAAACAGACAAGTGGGCAGGTGCCTTCGGACGGGCTCTCAGTCGGCACAGTATTTATGGCACGACTGGTTACTCTTTCTTTTGGCATCAAGACCAATAAAATGACAACTCCTTGATGGCAAATCAAGTCACACGCCGTGTGAGGGAAGCCAAGGCACAAAGGGCAGCCGTTTCATTAATTTTTAGGGTAAAGTCGTTCCTTGAACCCGAGTCCTTGTATGGCTTTTCGTGCCATTTCCCTCCGCTTGAGATAATGCCCGTGGCCAGCAGGGGGAGCGCGTGCACCGGCTTCCAGGCCACGGCCGCGCCGCATCAGACCTCAGGAAGGATTTTCACCTGCTCCCGGTTTGCCCGAGAGCCAGAGCCCGGTGTCCTAACAGGAGGTTCGTTTTCCCGGGACGCACCTGCAGACCCCCGGCCACCCACCGGGGAAGGACTCGCGCCTCCGAACGCCGCGGCTGCTGCGTGAACACAGGAGCCCTCCCCAGCGCTCGCACTCGGAGCTGACCAGACACCGACCGACCGGCTCCTTCCCTCGCCGAGGAAGACGCTGCTCCCGTGCGAACAGCGACTATGCGCCGTGCCGGGTTGGCGGTGAGCGGAACGGCCGTGGCTCCCACTTACCTCTCCGGAGCCGGCGGAACGTCCGCGAACGAAACCACAGGGATTTCCCGGCCCTCGGCTGCGTCCCCACCTCTGTGCGCGGCCCACGGGCGCGGGGCTCCGAGACACACCGGGGCGCTCGCCGTTGCCCGAGCACAGCCCAGTGAGCCTCGGGGTCCCTGCCCTCCCACGGCCCAGGCCTCGCCGTGCTCACTTTTCTCTTCTGGATGAACGCCCTCGCCCGAGTGCAGGGGAGGAGCGGGAGAGTGGCCGCGCGTCCCTGCACACGCAGCTCGAAGGCAGGGGCTGGACGACCGGCCGGCGCAGGCCACTAGCGGACAGCGCCCACACGGCAGACGGCGGCCGGGTTAGCACCAGTCCTCTGCGGGGGTTTAAACCCAAACTTCAGGATCGCGCGCATCTAGCCCTTTGTCCCTCATGGTTAAGGTCGTCCTAGTGGGGCGATGACCTCGGCTACGTCATAATCTTAGAATCTCTCTCAAACATCCCGGAGGCAGCTCCCGCTCGCTTCCGACAACGCACAGGAGCAGCATGTACGTTCCGCCCCTCTACGGTGCACTCATCTGGGGGACACTGCTCCTTCCAACCTGAGTGCGTGCTGGTCTCTGCTCCGTCCTTCCTACGGGACCTGGAAGGAAAGGCGCTCCGGGAGCCGATCCTGCGTGGGCCCCGCCCGTTCTGGAGCCGGCAGCCGAGGCTCAGCGCGGACGGCACTCGTCACACCAGCCCGTGCCCCGCTCCGGCCGCTCAGCCCGAGCGCGGGTCCTCAGCAAGGATCTGGTCCCGGCACGGAACTCTGGCTGCTGGAGGCGCTACGCAGCCGCCTCACTCTGTGCCACGGCCCCGACGCCCCCAGGACTCGTCTGTCACCCTGTCTTGGAGGGTCCAGATATGGGGTGCCCGGGGCTGACCCCAGGGACGGTTTCCTCCCGGCGCCGTCCTACGTAGCTAAACCACCCGAGTTCTAGGAATTTCTCTCTGTGTCCCCAAAGGATTCCATTCAAACAGGGAGTAAGGCAAGCGATTCCACGGGCTTTGACAGTAGAGGGTGTGTGATTCTCACGCTCTCCCGCAGCGCTGCTGGGGCAGGAAACGCCGCTCCATTTAACAGGTGCGGCAGCATGGGGGGGGGGCGCTGGCTCTCCTGACTTTTGGTCCAGGACCGGGGCAGCAGCCGCCACCCCGAGGCAGATTCCTGTGGTTCCACATGGGGCAGAGGCTGATGTTCCAGACCCAACACTTGGAAGCAGATGAAGAAATCGCAGGCTAGCCATATGACAGAAGGAAAACATTGGAAGGGAGAATGGAGTTTTTTTAAAGTGTAGGATTATTTTATTCTTTAAAAATGTGTAGACTTACCGTACGTTACCTTGTGAAGGTGTGACAGGCTAGAACTACAGATGCTCCTGTACATAAGCAAAAGTAGTATCTGTTGACGGTGTCAGAGGGGCCCGTTAGAGCCCGGAGAGCTGGCGACACGGCGGCTACCACTCTTCCCGGAAAGATTAGTTCCGACTCATTTTTGGTAAACACGGACAGCTGGGGCCAGTGAATGCAAAACAGCGGTGGATGAGGCGAGATTTTCCAGTTTGGTGATCGTTTTGAAAGATGCATTTCCGCGTCATTAAAGCTAGGGGCCAGTCAGCTCCCACTGAGCGGGGAGATGCCGCAGCTCCCCACGAGCTGCCCGTAAGGGCTGTGCCGTCCCGCTCTGTTCGTGGGACTGAAAGCAGCCCCCGCCAGCCAGGAGGGAGACGGACACGTGTCAGAGCTTCTGCCAGTAACCGAAGGGCTGAACGCACAGGACAGCCCTGTGTCCTGCCCCGCCGTCCATGCAGAGGGTTTCACCAGGGCTCCTGAGAGGGACCGAGTAAAGGAAGGTGCATTTTGCTTTTTTGTGCCAGAGAAGTCTTTGATTGGGGCCAATCCTGGGAGATTCCTTTCCAGGGAGCCACGTGGTGAATCTGCGTGACCTGTTTGGGGCCACGGACCACACGGCGCGGCGAGCAGGACAGGATCGCTGGAACGTCTTTCTCCTGGAGCCCAGCCCCAGCGCGCTCGCGGGTGACCTCCACAGGTTTCCTGACCACGAACCGCACACGAAGGAACCCGCATGCCCTTCCCGCCCCCTCCCCGCTTCGCGCTCCTCCCATGGCGGGTAGAGACCCTCCGGGGCCACGGGCAATCTGGCTCCGGTGCCTTATCCTCCTCAAGGACTGCCTGAAGAGGCCGCGGCGGGAGCAGCTTCTCTCCATCCAGAGCGGTCCTCGTCCCTGCCGGCCGGGCCCGTCTCCGCCGCAGAACCGCCCGGCCTGCCCCCGCTGCTGAGCCCCCGGGGAAGTACTTCCGAACCAGCAAGTGCGCCGAGGGTTACAAGTTTGGGGAGAAGAGACGGGTCTGACTGTGAGGCGTCTGAGCTGGGACCTCGCGCCCTTTCCGGTCGGGTGTGCCGGGGAGGGGGCCGGGGCAGGGGCGCCCCCATCGGTGCCCCACAAACCCCGTGACTCCCCGGTGTCCGCAGACACCACGGGTGGCCAGACGAGGCTCTCCCGTGGCCTTGGCCACGCTCCTACTTTTGCTCATGTCTGTTTCTCAGACGAAGCCGTGACGCCGGTTTTGCTCAGACTTCAATGTGCCTCAGGAGACAGCGTCGGGGCTATTTTGGGCAAAGTCAAGACGTCCCAGATGTCACAAATGGGGGACATTCTTCTCCGTCTGAAGGGCACATGCAGTGTGTCCTGTGCTTTTGTTCCCTGCAAGCGGGAGGATGTGTTCATTTCTGAATTGTTGACTCGAGTGAGGTTAATTAGAGCCCGAGTTTCTTTCTTCAGAGAGAGCTGTGCGGGGCCAACGGCAGTCATTTCTCTATTTCTGGAGGAATTTCAGGCAGACCGTTGATTTAGAGGGAAATTTTAGGTTACCTGGCGCCTGGCCCTACGGTCAGTCTCTTCTCTGATCCCGGAAAATGAAGCCGCGGGCAGGCTGTGCAGTCTGCGGGCACGGCGGCTGGTGGGCGTGCGGCTGTCCCCGGCGGTCAGCGCGGCGGGGCCGGCGCCGAGGTCCAGGGCTTTGCCACGAGCAGACGGTGAAAACGCCGGTGACGGCGAAGGCTGCCGTCTGCGGGGCCGCAGGGGAGCGCGGGCTCTGACTCCCTCCGGCGGATCGGGAGACGCAGCCCTGCCCCGCAGGGATGGCTCTGCCCGCCTCGGGGGCCATGCAGGGGTCGGAATGACAAGAGGCTGTCCCCCTGGGCACAGAAAGAGACAGCAAGCCCCATGTCACAGCCTGAGGCCCGGGGTCCAACTCCGTCATCCTGGGAGGTGGGCGCGGCAGAGAGGAAGGCCACGGAGGGGGACGGGGTGCCTGTCGGCCTGGAAGTGGCCCTGAGAGGCTCCCAAAGCCACAAATGGCTCTGGTGGCCAGCGACTGCTGACCCGGGGCTCCAGAGACGCAGCAGCGTCCCCGCCCCTCGCCTGGGGAAACCGGCAGCGCTCCCTGAAAGGAAAGAGGCGTCTTCCCTGCGGGGAAGCTCTGCTCCCCCAGAGTCAGGGTGGCTGGCGCAGGGTCCACAGCCCTTCTGGAATGTGGCCTTCCTGATGCTTCCTCGCTGTCTCCAGGGAGGCGGGAGCAGAACCGGATGTCGGCGCACCCTGCGCTGGTCTGTGTCCGCTGCTTCCAGGCACCTGGTGTGCAAAGACCTCAGTGAGTCTGACGGGCACAGGAGGCTCTTTGAGCGTAAATGTCAAGCGAATGTCACAACGGGCCTAGACACCAAAACGACGGCCCTAGTGTCTTGTCTTGGAATCCAGTCGTCTCTGCACAGAAGGCGGGTGAGCAGGTCAGGGCTGTGGGGTCGGGAGCGTTCTCTTCAGAAGGACAAGACAAGTTGCCGTGGGTTGTGCAGTAGGTGAGGGCCTTGGTCCCCAGCTCAGCGGCGGTGGGAGGGAGCCCTCAGGGGCAGAGCGGAGCGCTGGGCCCCCGGGGAGAGGCCGGGCCACCCGTCTCTGGCGGCACGCTCCCCGAGGAGCCTGGTCTCTCTGGGGGCCCACGGCCAGACCCACGGCGTCCACCAGAGGTGCGGGCGCGGGGCTCATGCACTTCCGGCCAGGGCCAGAGTTCGGCAAACGGGAGGATCTGATTCGGGAGACAAGGGGGCTGGGAAGGGCGTCTTCGGAGGCCGGGAGATGGCATTTCTGTCTCCCCTGCACACAGACCGAGTTCTCGCAGGCCCAGCACACCCGAAGGCAACCCGATTGCTGCTGGTGAGACCTGAGTCCCGGGCAGCACCTGCAGATGTCCCCAGACTCGCTGCACCCGGTCTTCAGAGAACAGGCCTTCATCTGTCACTTCCTGTGTGGTCGAGAAGCTGAGGCCTGGAAGCAGGAACGCAGCCGCCCCCCACCTCCACCCCACGGCCAGAGGCAGTGACAGGCTGGCTGACGGGGAGCCGAAGGCGCCCGGGGCCCTGGGCGTCTGTCCGGAGGCTCTCAGGTGTCGCATGGCTGAAAGGCAGGGCACACCAGACCTAGAGGTGCCCAGGGTTGCAGGGGGTCACGGTTCCCCACGGTGTGGGCAGCACAGAAGGCCACTCTCACTGCTGATGGTGCTCTTCCGGTGAGGAAAGGGAGCCCCGCGGTCCAAGCCAAGCCGCAGCCCGTGTCTCTGATTCTAACTCGGCTCTGGTCCGTGGCGCGAGGTGTCTTGGCTCCTTGGCACTCTGGAGTGAGGGCGTGGGGGCTGCCTGGGTCTCTCCAGCCAGGGAGGCCTGGATGAAGTGTCCTTCAGCCTCCAAGAGACTAGGAGCCAGGGGCCGTTGGGGTGGACGCTGTCCTCCTGCTGCTCCTCACTGGCTCCCAGGACTCAGGAGGAGGCCACGCAGGGAGGGTCAGCCACGGGGCCGAGTGTCCTGCGCGAGGCTCGGCATACCCCCACCCCCATCCCGAGATGGGGACCCCATGCAGGGAGATGGGGCCGGGGGCGCAGAGCAGGACACACAAGATGAGAGAATTGGGTATTTTCCTCGGGGCCTGCCCTGCAGCACTCTGCTCTCCGTCCATCTCTCCCCTGGAATTCTCACCTCTCCAGCTGGCCTTTGGGTTCCCGAAGATGATGCCACCTGCCTGCATGGGCTCCCTCTCCCACCTGCAGCGTCACCTTCCACCCTTAGAAAAGCTGAGCTCCGGGAGTTCCAGGACACTGTTGGGTCCCCTGGCATCAGAGAGTTCCTGGTGCGGAGTTGGCTCGTGGAAGCCACCGACAACGGTGGAACCCATGTGTCCTTTGATGGTTACTCTGATGTCATGCTGGCTGGCGCTTTCCTAGCTTTCCTGGTGGATTTGCAGAGAGAGGCAGAGAGACCCAGGGGATACAGGGAGGAGGAGGAGTGTTCTGGAAGGTCAGGGCACGGAGTGTCTGCTCGGCATTACTCACGGCCTGGAGTCCCTGAATCCAGGGGAGGGGCAGCGGTTTGGGCTGAGGGCTGGAGTCAGCGGATGTTATCTCCCCCGCAAGCCTGTTTCAAGAGCCCTTTGCCCCAGACTCTCAGACAGGTGCACTCTGAAGCCATTTAGTGCAGCAAGTCCCCGCGGTCTTGCCCACGGCAGGTGCCATGAGGTCTACTCTCTGGTCCATGTGACCAGCCTCTTGACTGTTCCCCAAGTTCTTGGGGTTCCCAAGTTGCTGGAGGAAGACGTTCCAAATAATCAGAAGCTCTTGCTCAGAGAGGACAGAAGACCCTGATTTATTGATTCTCTCCGGTCAAGAACAGCGTAGAAGTGCCACTCCCTGCAGGAGGGAGGTTCTGGGGTTCCCAGACCCGACCTGCCTGCCCTCCGGGCACCCCTGACACAGGGCGCCTCCTGGAAGGAGCTGTGCACGGTGGGGACGGGTCTCATGGACCACCGAGGCCCTCGGAGGGTCTGCACGGTGAGGAGTTGGGGAGCCCACTGGCTTGGCTGTGTGCTAGCTTTGCCCCTGGTTTCAACCCAGGCTCTGTGTTCGACGTCCTGTCGCTCCGCGGACACGCGTGCACCACACCCACACCCACACCGCTGCCCGGCACCGGGCGTGTTTCCACGTTCTCGTGGACGCTCCTGTAAGCCGGCCCAAGTCCCATTTGGGGTTCCCACTGGCTGCGGGCTGTCCGCAAATGAACAAAAGACAGATGCAAGAACCAGAGCCCCCAGGGTGTCCTTTGTCCCTCACAGAGCGCCCACCGGTGGCCACGGATATGGGGTCCCGCAGAATGTTTCTTGTACGCGAGGTTACTCTAACGCACGCCCAGAGGTCAGTCTGGGGTGAAGAGCGGAGGACGGAGTGTGGCCTTTCCTCTGCCAAGTCGGTTTTTCAAAGAGAGTGATGCACAGTCTAAGCTTTCTGGCGTGACCCGAGGAGCACAGCCCTGTCCTCCTCCCAGCAGAGGCCTCTGCTTCTGCCAGCAGCCGTCTCAGTCTGTGGCGGGGAGCACAGGGTATGGAGGCGCAGTGGTCTCGGGGTGGCCGGCGGGGCCCACTGTCGTCCGGTCACACATACCAGGCGCTTGGGTGGCCTCACTGAGCGTCCGGGAGCACCGGCCCCCCGGGCAGGGCGTTTGCTTTGACCAACGAGCCGCGGAGAGAGGCGTCTACAGAGTGTGTGGCCACAGGAGCGGGACCACAGTCTGTCCCGCTGACGCTCTTGGGGGGGACGGTCCACAGGCGTGTCGGACGGTGCGCTTGCAGTGCTGTCTGTCGTCTCCAGGCACGGGTTCACAGACTTCGTGCTTTCCCAGGTGGCACACTCGGGGGCCAGGCTCGGGGGCCCCCTGTCACCTGAAAGCGTCGTTCTGTGGCCGCCAGCTCGTGGGGTGGCTGCCACCGTGCATAAGTGGCGCTGGGACTCCTGGTTGACTTGGGATTCCGCCGCGGTGATGGCGCCTCTCCCCACTGCCCTTGCCATCCGTGCCCGGAGCAGGAGACCAGGACCGCTGATGGCTGGCCCTCCGTTCCAGCGCGGCCCAGCCGAGCCCAGGTGGGGGCAAACCACCAAGGACACACATCATGTGACAAAGTAATTTAACTAGCGATCGCTCAGTGTATGTCAGACGCTGGTTTTCAAGGTCAACTCAATGTCACGGTGGTGACCGACTCTCTGTGTCCTGGTGCCGTAGAGCCGCCGAGGCCTGGCTGGGCCCGGGGGCTCTTCTCCTGCCCCTGCCCCAGACCTGGCCCTTGGCAGTCGTCACCTGCACAGTCCCCTGCCTGAGAACTCAAAGGCCTCCTGAACGAGAGTTTTCAGTCTTCTCACCTGGACCCTCGCTAGCTTCCCTTGAGGAGCTGGCCCCTCGCTTCGCAAAGGTGACTCCCCCACGCGCGTCAGCCCTGCTGTAGCCCGTGGGCGGGCGTGTGCCCAGATGCAGCCCTCACGACCAGGGGGACGGGAGGGGCCTGGCGGGGCCAACACGCGTCTTACCTGGTACATGGTGCACAGCCCAGGCTGGCTGCGGGCATGAGAGGGCACAGGGCTCCGTCTCTGCTTGAACCAGGGCACCTGCCAGGGGGACACAGAGTGGCCGTTGAGTCCATGCCGTGCCGCTGGCAGAGCCCCCAAGTCCTCCGGCAAACATCCCCTCCTGACCGGGCGTGGCAAGTCCCTGCGCGGTGAGGAGGGTAAGTGGGGGATGGAGGTCAGAGGTGAGGGCGTGCTGGTGATGGACGGTGACCACCGAGGGGACAGCGGAAGGAGGGGACAGCAGGAGCCCCTGGCGCTCCGGGGAGAGGAACGTCAGAGAAAAGGAAGAAGAAGAAAGGTTTAGGGGGAAGTTCTGGAGCCCTGAGCCCAACTACGTGACCAGATTTTCTCAACACTGGAGCAGGCACCAGACCTGTAAGATTTTGGACAGACACGTGGAGGAAGCACCTTCCAGCCCTAAGCGACATGCTACAGGGCTTGTCACGTCGACATTGGAGTAGAGAAGGTTCCCAGCTCTCCTGCAGCAGGTGGGGGCTTCTGTGTGGGATTTACGGGAGAAAGCGCCGCTGTCCTGCCAGGGTCACTGTGCTCTCTCTGTCGGCCCTCCCAGCTTTCAGTTACGTGGAGGAGAGAGGGAGAGGGAGAGAGGGCGAGGAAAGACAGAGAAGGTGCCTACGGGGGTCGGGAGATGGACACAAGGGATTTTAGGAGATGTCGTGAGCTTCTGCAGATTACGCGGATTTTATAAAACAGGCCACTGGTGGGTTATGTGTGCAGCGAGCGGTGGTTACGCACAGGAGCATGTCAGCGTGTCTAGAAGCGTTACTGTGAACTGCACACGGGGCTTCCCGAGGCGGATCTGGGGCGAGCGCGCCTACACCCCACCCCTGCTCCTCCCCACGCGGGAGCCGTGATTTCTGTCCCAGCAGGACGGACTGGTGACTTCAATCCCAGGCACGGAGTTCTGCCAGAGGAGACAACTGTTTATGTCAACATCTCAGGGGACGAGGCTGCGGTGGCTTCTGCCTTGATGAGGCCTGGTCGTCCCCAGAGGCTGGGAGCGCCCCGCCTCCCCTGGCGGCAGATGGGCAGGTCCACGTTATACTCTTGCCCAAAAGGCCAAGAAGAATTTTCTAATTCATGCCCCCCCCATTGAAAACAATGCCCCTTCTTCATGAGGGGACCAGCTCCTTGGGCTGCTCCCAGCTTGCTCTGGGGATGGTATCAAGCTACCCGCCCTCCCCCCATCCCGGCCCTCGGGGCCACGAGAGCCGCTGGCCATGCCAGCTGCCCACCCCAGCACGGCGAGGTGCGGGAGGATGGGCGACCTCTCCTCAGGTGATGGCCGAGGGACGAGGCACTCCAGTGGCCGTGCTCGCCTGACCTCCCATACAGGCGCAGGAAGGGGGCTCGGGCACTGAGCGCGCCCCACGGGGCTGGCGGGGACGGGGGTGAGACGTGCTTCTCAGAGCAGCCCTCGTGGTGGGGCTCCCTCAGAGGAGGTCCAGGTGCTGGAAGTCTTCCTACCGTTACACCCCGTCCTCGGGCAGTTCAAAGTGGGGCGGGGAGACCTACCTAGACGCTCTTACCCTTTCTGCGGGTTCTGCGATTCCCAAGGGCTCACAGGAGCTCTGGGTGGGGACTCCTCCTGCCTGGGATACGTTCCTTCCCTCCTGGGACACAGTCCCTCCGAGGTCAGCCCCAGCTCGCCAGCAGCCATCAGCCATCAGCCTCACCTCTCACCCAACATCTCCTCCTTCGACCACAAGGAAGACCAGTGGCGTTTGTTACTGCACATGCTGCGAACGGACGCAGTGGGCAGTGGGCGAGGACAAGGGCAGGGGAACCCGTCCAAATTAACTGTGTATTTGCTTTTACTTCTAGTTCATCCTAGACCCAACCTTATCCATGACCTTCATGCTCACCGGCATCCCTGGGGAGATCCCGTACCCTGCCGTATCCGGATTCCCCAGGTTCCTAGGGTGCCGGGACACAGCCTCAACAGGTGCACGGGCGGGCAGGTCGCTCATGTGCCCCGTCGCCTGGGAAACGCCGCTGAGTGGGCTGTGTCCCCCATCCCCCACCGAGGGAGAACAGAGTCTACTCCGCACCCACACTACCCCGGGGCGGCACGGCGCGCTCCGACGCAACCGAACCCAGCCAGCGGCATAAGCACAGCCAGGATGGACCAGAACGCCGAGCTGTCCTCGAGAGAACAGAACAGAACAGAACATCTCTGTGCAAAAGCGCACGAGTGAGATGCTGCCCTCCGCGTGCCGAGGGGGCAGTGCTCAGCCCTACACTCACCTGTGGGGTGTCCCGTCAGGAGCCCCCGAGATCACCCGTAACAAATGCACTTCATGGGCATGGCAGGGGGACCCCAAAGAGGACAACTTGAAAGACTCGCGTGTGGTCCGTTCACCACCGTTGGTTCTGTTCCAAGGTTTACTGAGTGCGGGGAGGAGGAAGCACACTCGGAGCAGAAGGTGATCACAAAATCCAGCAGGCGCACAGACACCCGGCAGGAGGCTCTCGCCATCAGACACAGGACCTGATGCCACGGTGTCACTCACACAGGGGTGTGCAGGACTGCCCGGAGCAGGGCCACTCACCCGAACGTGGGTCTCACCCACCGAAGCCACGGGACCCTGGACTTGGAGGGTCTGGGGACGACAGGTGTTAGCTGCCTGCAGCCACAAAGCCGCCGACCCAGAACCGACCAGAGCGCCGACACTTCACAGAGACGTGCCTGGGGGGAGTCTCAGAAAGCCATGCCGGAAATACACCTGCCACATCGCAAGTTCTCTAGAGAGAGCCGGGACGCACCTCCTGGCAAAGTGATGCACCAGACGGACGGACAGCCAGATCACGGACACACAGCCTCGCACGGGGAGTCAACCTGCTTCCGTGTGCGTGGCCGTGCTCCTGCGGGCAGGAGTTCTCCGCTGAAAGGGTGTGTACGCATCCCCAGGCCCCGGACTCGGGGGTCAGGCGCCGCACGGCCGGGGGGCTCCCCAGCTTCCTGCCCCATGCCCCATCCCTCCTGCCGCCTCCAAACGCTGCAGTCCCCACAGGATTGCGGAACATAGCTACAAAGTCGGGATGCTATGCCAACAACGAAGAATTAAGTGATGGTAGAATTAAAATGTGTTGAATGAAGATGCAGCGGAGAAAACCGGGAAACATAACGTGGGGATTAATTGATGAGATCGATTATGCTGCGGAGCGCAGACGACAAACGGCTTCCGTCCTGTGTGGTCAACGTCAGAGGCACAGAAACAAGCCTGAGGGCCGCAGGGCGGGATGCTGGGAGCAGGGTCCCCGGGGGCTCCGCTGTGAAGTCAGGACAGACAGACACAGCCATGCGTGGGGACCCGCTTTCGTCTGGAGAAATGAGGGAGTGGCCTGTCCCCCAACCTTCCTACTTGGGGACAGCCCGAGGGCACATCAGTGTGTGCAGCTTAGTTATTTCATAAAACCTCAGCCCTTCCAGATAGGAAGGAACAGGGCAGTTTCCAAAGCAGACGACTGGTCTAGGCTTTGGCCGCCGCACCCGCGGGGGCCACGGAAGGTGGAAGGTGGGGGGTGGGGTCTGACAAGGGGGCGGCGGGCGGGCTGTGTCCACAAAGACCGCACGCACTTTCTCCTTCATCCTAAAGGCCTGCACCCGCCCCTGAGCCCCACAGCCCGGAGCCGGAAACCCGTTCTCTGGAAAACGACAGCACAGCTGTTTCCTCCCACCGGGAGCGCGTTCTCCGGGAGCGCGTTCTCCGTCCACGGCTCCCCAAAGAACATGCGCTCCAGGACTTCATGATGCTCTTTGCGTGAAGGCAGCTCCCGGCCGCGGGGGGTGAGAAGGACGGTGGGCGTGGCCATGCCTCCCGAGGATGGGGCAGGGGAGGAGCCGCGCACGGCCCCGGGGGAGGGGGGCAGCAGAGGGGCGCGGGACCGACAGCCCCCTTCCCAGGGGCCCGGCCTTCAGCCTTGCAAGATTCCACCAGGAAAAACCTACTGCAGACGGACAAGCAGAATAATTGCTCCCCCCCGGCCCCTGACTACTTTACACCCCAGGTGGGGCCGCTGACGCTCGGGCCTGGGGAGGGCCCGTTCGGGTCTGTGCACCTGAGACGACCGTCTAGGAGCGACAACCGTGGAAGCATGAAATGGGCTTTTAGGGATGATAATCATGCCCTTAGCTTCTCTTTTCTCCAGCTTCGATCCAAAGATCTTTCTATGCACACAGAGCAAAGCAGGAAGAGAAATAAACCCACAAAATCACCCGCAGCTTCCCGGAAAGACCCCAGAATCCTAGGGCCCCCGTGGGCGTGTGCCTGGACGGACAGGGCTTGACGCTCACGTCTCCTGTGTTTCCGAGCAAACAGAGTCCACAGCAGAATAAAGGCTCTGAACAGACACCAGTTTCCAGTTCCCCACACGGGAAGGCATGGCGGGCCTGTGTTTCCAGGAAGCCACTATGTGACAACGCGTGCAAACCTAACGGGTTTCTCTGGCATCAAAAGGCAAGGCTGTTCATTTTCAAATCTGCTTTATTCAACATGCAGTATTGAACAGAACTGATACTTCAGAAATCCTCAAACAATTGTTTAAACATGGTTTTCATTTTTTAAAAATCCTGGCAAAATATTCTGATTCCTCTGGCTCCCTGATCATCGGACAATGCTATTTTGCAAAGTTGATGCCTACTTTTGAGATGAATCTTTTCTCTGAAAATATGAGAAGGGATAAGAGCCTTAAAGCAACCGCGGCTGTAACTCTACATAAAGGAGGAAAAACCTGTATCCACGTGCACGCAGGTGTATGTGTCCGTTCTGAAGTAAAGTCACAAAGATTGATACCAGTGCATTCACCATTTTAATTGAGACCATAACCACCGAAACAAAGCTTGTTTTATAATATGTGCTACACAGCGGTTTAATCTTTTCTGCACAGTGTAAATGTTCGCCTGTTCCTTGAGTGAAGCAGAAGAGCTTAAACTTCCCAAACCGGCAAAGCCACATGCACAGGAGGCCTTGGAGGGGCAGCCCGGCAGCCAGAGTCGGGTGCGGTTTGATTACTGTGCGCAGCAGCAGCGTCAGAAACAGGTCAGGTGACCACCATGTCAGAGTGAGGACAGACCCAACGTCCAAGCAACTGCCTACAAACACAGACCCCGAGAGAACCAAGCAGAAAGCGGACTGAAGACACAGCAACTGTTAGTGGCCAGAAGTCATGACAGGTGTCCCGTGAGAGACCTGGAGGCAGATGCCAGGGACCCTCGAGCCACACCTGAGCTTCCAGGAGCCCTAATTCTGGCGCCGCCAAACCGCCCTCCCGTTTATGTGCAATTTCTCCATCATCAGGAATTTAAAAAAAACTGTGGGCAGAGACTAAAGCAAATTTTAGAAACGCCTTTAAAATTGCAAGTCAGGCCCCTGCTCCCTACTTCACCCAGAAGAATCTACATTCCCAAGACTTTCAGGGCCAGCGCGTACGCGGCCAGAGGGAAAGCGGCATCGTCTGTGTTTTGGGAGCACAGCCAACGAGCCCGCTGTCTTGAAAAAAACCCTCTCTTGCCTGAAGGACCAGCGAAGACACGACCCGAAGAAGGTGCAGGACACGCTGTGCGTTTGCTGCAGCAAAGCCGCCCGGGACAGCCTCTGGCGGACCGTCGCCGCGGATGCCTCATTCGCCACCCCGCGGGGCCGCGGCTGGGAACTGGGCTACGGTGGGAGCCTTTCCCTCCTGATACGATTTGTAGCTACAGAACATTTACAAAGTGAAACTTCACAGACGTTCTCTTCAAATTAATGCAGTAACAAAGTAATACGGTTTTGATTCATAAGCACTCGCAAGATCCCTCCAGCCCTTTCTCCTGAATAACTGGGATAAAAGACAAAATTTGCTCAAGGCGAATTTAAATTTTGAGTTTGTTCAGAAGTCCTCAATCGCACGATTGTTGCAAGACAACGCAAAGCTGGCAGCACGGACCCTGAGGAAAATGAGCACAACCCCATGTTGACCCCAAAGCGTGAAGCAGAATCAGCCACAGAGCCCCTGAGCGCGAGACACCGGAGGACGGAGAACGTCCGCGATGCGCACAGCACACCCCCCTCGAGAGGCAGAATTCAGAATGTTCTCGCCCTCCTGGGCCACATCCTGAAAGCGTCCCCCACGGGGAAGGGACAGAGGCCGAGCTGTGCGGGAATGCAGCGAAAGCAGAGACGCAGCCCCCCTCCCGCCCCCGCCCGCGGCCGCGAGCACGGCCAGCACGGCCAGCAGCTGGACGGCCGAGGGCTCCGCCAGCATCTCTGCCGTGGCTTGGCTCACCTGCTGACTCTCCTTCCTTTTCCTCGTCAACTAACGTGGACACACGTCCCCTGTGCCCCCAGTTACTCCTCAGAGCTCACCTTGCCTGAGCCCCGCTTGGGCACACCCCTGTCACCGCCAAAGAAGCGCCCGAGGGAGTCGAGGATGCCCGTGTCCCTGTGCCTCGGGAGGAAGGCGTGCCTGGCGTGGTCCATGGCACTCGCTGACGCCAGGTACTTGGATCCGTGCCTCTGGGAGGGTCTTTTCTGTGACGCCATCACATCCAGGCCCTCGGGAGTGGCTGCACTGTCCTCTTGGATGGTCTGGAGCTCGTCTGACTCCGAGGGCCTGTCTTTGAAGGTGTTGTCCTCTCGGCCCGGAGCATCTCGGGAAAAGAGGCGGATCAAGTGGGGGCGGCCCCCGGGGTCAGCTGGGTTGGCGTCCTGCCAGGCATTCTTTGGGTCCGCTGTGCGCTTGGAGTCTGTCACCGCTGTGTCCTGAGAGGGGGTCCCATTGTTCTGCTCCACATCTGCCTCCCCTGCAAACAACAGTGAGACATGAACACGGGCCGTGCAAAGCAGAGCGAGGGACAAAGCCGCTTTCTTCCAGGGGGAGGGACCTGCCTGTCTCCTACCAAAGCCACAGAGTGTGAGCAGGGCCGGCAGGCTAGGCGGCAGCCCTGATGGCTTCTGGCAGGGCCCGACCTGCACCAAGCGTCCTACCTGTGGGTCTCCTCTCAGCGCCCCTTACTCAACATCTGGCTCTCCAGGCCAAGCACACCCTGCTTCCACGGAAGCGGCCGGCGTGGACAAGGCCGTCACCCCTGGGTTCTCCCATGGCCGCATGGGGACAGGCCAGGACTGCGGGGCGCTCCACCGGTGCCCAAGGCCAACGCAACGAGGTATTTTTAGCATACTTGATGAAAATGGAACTTCCCACGTCTTTCTGCAATGCATGCCCTGAAGAAACGGGCATTTAGAATTCTTTCGTTTCCAGATCCCACAGGAGGCCTCTTGCTCCAGAGAACTGCTTATTCAGGACATTCCCATGTGGCTTTTCTGCGAGCAGACACAGTGGTCAAGTCTGAAGTGGGAACCGCCTGTTCCATGGGCTTCACGGTCCCTCAGCTCTTACACACAGACACAGACAGAGCCTTTCCTTCCAGAACGGCCGTACCCCCATTCTGCCCTCGAGGTGCGAGTCAGGTGTAAGCGCACGTCCTTTCCGCAGCATCCCTAGTGACTTACCTAGCGAAAATGTGGGTTCCCTCACCCCTTCCTAAATATCATCCATCCATCCACCCAAATACCACCATCTGCTCACTGACACTTCCCCAACAGCAGCGCGCACCTAACCCTTTCTCTGCTCAGCCACCTGCTGAGTCACCTGCCTCCCTAACCACCCACGGCTCCATCTACAGACCCAGCCACCCAGCCACCCAGCCACCCAGCCACCCAGCCACCCAGCCACCATCCCCCTACCCCCCGGCCATGCCACCATTAGCAAGTGTGATGTACCGAGCGAGGTGTTTGGGCTTCAGTACCGAACAAGGTGTGGTCCTTGTCTCGGGAACACATGGAAACGAGCGTTATGAAATGAAGTGCTCCCAAAATGGCAGGTCCCCATCCTAAAACCCTGTCCCTGTGCATGTGAACGTGTTTGGAAATAGGGTTTTTTGTAAATATAAGCATGGTCAGAGGAGGCTGTACGGGAGGAGGCGGGCCTCACCACACGGCTGGTGTCCGTATGAAAAGAGGGACTTCGGACGGAGACACAGACGCACAGGGCAGAGGCCGTGTGATGGTGGCGGGGACATGGGGACGCAGGGACACAGGGACGCCAGAAGGCAAGAGGCAGGGGGCCTCCCCGAGGGCCGGCAGCAGGAGCACAGCCTTGCGGATCCCGGGTCCCAGCGTCGCGGCCTCCAGAGGGTGAGAGAGGAATTTCCAGTCGTTATCAATCACCCAGTCTGCGCTCGTGTGGCTGTGGCCACAGGACACAAATACAGTGTGGACCTTCACAACCAACCTGGGATCGCGAAGCCAAAAGAGCAGGGTAAGGGGCTTCAGGGAGGCCCCGTGAGGGATGGAATGGGTGGGCTGAGGGCACACGGGGGTGGAGTGTGGCGCCTCTATAGGGGCTGGACGCCCACAGAAAGGTCTGGAGCCGGAGGGCTGGTGAGAGCAGCAGGTGAGTGGGAGGCCCAGGCGCCTGGTCACGACTGCACAGGCCTCAGGGCCCAGACAGGCTCCGAGAGGGACCAGAGACCCCTGTGGGAAGTGGGCGGGACCAGGCTTCCGGGTAGAATTGGCCGGGCCTGCAGGTGGGCCCAGGCAGGGGACCGACAGCCGTGGGCGAGGCCACGGGGGCCGAGAGGAGCCCGGCAGAGGCAGCGGCCTCTTCGTTGCGTCACTCATCATCTCGGAAGCGTGTGCGTCGACAACACGCACTTCCACTAGCACACCGGTCGCGGACACACCGGTCGCGGACACATCGGTTGTGAACTCATCGGTCACAAAAGGCAGATGGTTTCTCGCTCTTTCACCAAAACCACACTGGTCAGGAGACGCCCCACGGAGGACACCATCAGGCAGACGCGATCATCACCCACGTCTCCAAGGATGAGGGTGTCACTCCCAACGTGTGTCCTCACTGTTTGCCAGGGACGGAGTGCAAGGCAGACACCTGGCACGGGGACCACCGTGACCTCACTCAGGCCCCTGTGGACAGCACGCGGCTGGGAGGTGCACCCAGGCCTTAGGGACACGTCACTTAGAGCACGGCCCGTCGTCTCCAACCACGGATGAACCTGAACCCCGTAAGAGCACAATTATTTCTAATGTGTCTACTAAAGGCCTCCCTGCCTCGTAGCCACAGGCCAAGACCTCGGCCGGGGTCAAGCTCTAGGTCTTTGCAGGGACGTGTGGCTAATGTATACGTTGCTCCAGAAATAGGGTCTGAACCTCTAACTCTGCTTTATACTCCGTGGCTAATATGAATTAATGCAAATGTGCTAGAGAAACAGAAGCTGCATTGTACATAATTAAACGCATTAACAAAACACAAGCGCATCTGAATACTAATATATGTACAACAGTTGGGCTTTGTGTCCCTGAATAGGGCTGTTTGTGAGGCGCAGAGAAGGGCGTTCATGTCCTAAAAGGAGCTTCTCTGAGCACAGGGGCGCGGGGAGCGGTGGAGATCTGTGGATGTACGGCATTTCGGGTTGGGATGAGAGCAGTTTTAATTTGTCAATTAATATCAGCTTTCATCAAGTTAAAGCCCGATGCCGAGTTTTTATTTCGACTCTAACTACGAAGCGAAGCGCTTAGTGCACGATTAGGGAGGCATAGGCTGGATTCTGCCGGGACACGTGGTTAGCATGCTCTAGCGTTGCTCAAATTCTACAGGATTTGCAATAAAACTTCTTTACCAAAAAAAAAAAAAAAAAAAAAAAAAAAAGCCCCCCGCAATCCAATTGCTAGAATGACCTCCAGAAAACTTTGGTGGGAATGTCCAGGACTTCCCAAAGCAAAGGCTGTTAAAATCCCAGAATGGCTTTCCCGGGCATCTCTAAGGAACAGAGATGTCACTCCCACCAGAGTGGCTTCTGGAGCAGAGACGCCCCCCAAGCCGGATGGGGACACTGGGGCAGCGGTGCATGCGGTTAGTAAGGCTCACCCAGGTCAGAACCCCAGCAAGGCTCCAGCCGGAGGTCACGGTGGCCCCATTTCCACCTCTGGGTCCGCTGTCTCCCACCCGTGGAGCCCCGGCAGGCCCGTGTCCTACACCCTGAGGCCTCTCCACCTGGATTACATCTTACCCGACTGACTGCCTTCTTCCCTTTTTTCCCCCTTTTCTTTTCTTTCTTTCTCTCTGTTGCTCTTTCTTTGCCACGGTTTGCTGGGGTTTCACTCCACCATCATTGCTGGTCCGTAGACTCCAGCCTCTCTTGCGGGGTTCCCTCTACCCACAGCTGCTGGAAGCCCCTGCACGAGGCCTCCCGGTCCACGCCCCGCGTGCAGGCCCCAAGTGGCTCCCACGGCCACGTGCCCCTGGCAGAGGTTCGGCTGTTCTTCCGTTCTCGCTCCAACAGATGCCCGCACGCGGGGATTTATTTGGGAGAGAGGCCACCCAGAGCCCCGGGAAGGGAGGCCTTTGCCGCCTGGCCTGGGTGTTCCAGATTCAGTAGGGACAGTCCCAGAAGCAGGGGGTTTTAGGAACCCCTCTGTTCATATGAGGAAACCGACACAGGAGGGTTACACGGGAACTGGTGGGGAAGTTGATGTTGGCCCAGGTCTGCGATGAGACACCGCGGCTCTGGGGGCCTCACATCGGCTCTTCCTGCCCCGACGGGCTTTACCTGCAATGAGGTGTTTGCCTCTAAGAGGAAGACTTCACTGCGGGTAAGTGGCAGCTACACCACACGTGGGTCACAGCTGCTTCACAGAGCGGGGCTGCAGGGACAGAGATGGCCTTAGCAGAGAGCCACCCACCGAGTGCAGAGCTCGGCCAATGACCCCCTCCAGCAGGAGACCCGGCTGCACCACCTGTGGGCTCTGCAGGTGCAGGAGGGGGTGTCTCCCTGCAGGCCCTGCTCAGCCACGTCAGCCACTCCCGACTCACAACAGGGGTATGCGCTGGCCGAACACGTTCGGGAGGGCTAAACCCCAAAACAAGCTGACTTCGGGAATCCTGTCTCACCACTCCGGCCAGACGGGCCACCCCTGAGCACACAGGAGCTCGGGGTACAGCCTTCTCCTCGCTTGTTTGGAAAACTCGCCCTCAGTAACCAGAGCAGGACACGCACCCAGTAGCCCTGAGACTGTCTCAAACAATGGGATGGCAAAGGGATGATTGTCCTATAGTTAAATACCATGACTTTTTATTTTTGTTTACTTACTTTCTTAGAGATTTTACTTATTTATTTGAGAGAGAGCAAGCGAGCGAGAGAGAGGGAGAGAGAGCACGGAGTGGGGGAGGCGGAGGGCCCAGGAAGAGGCAGAAGCAGACGCCCTGCTGACCAGGGAGCCCAATGTTGGGATCGCATCCCGGGGGTCCCCTGCTGGGATCATGACCCGAGCCAAAGGCAGGTGCTTAACCGACTGCTCCGTCCAGGGGCCCAATATTCCCACTTTGCAGAGTCTGTATCTCACGCTCTCCTAACTGCACCCCTGGAAATCAAATTTCATGAATAACTTCCATCAAAACCATGCATGGGTGTGTGTGTGTGTGTGTGTGTGCACACGTGTGAGTGTGTACACGTGTGCGTGCATGTATGCACATGTGCACGCCCGTGTGTGTGTGTGTGTGTGTGTGCACGCGCGCACGCATGCATGTGTGCATAGGAGATAAAGTACAGATGTCAAGCCACGGCCCGACCGGAGAAATCGAAAGCAGAGGATGGCTGCCAATTCTGCTTTCCTCACCAGGTTGGTGGAGGGGCGAGTTAGTCACTGTCCAGATACCCAGGTTTGCATTTTAATGACAGCACAGAGTGCACTGGGGGGCCCTACCCCCTCACCCCCACTGCTGGGTGCGGTCACTGGGGAGGAGAGCTTAGCCTCGGACCTGCCGAGCATCACGGACCCGCTACAGTGGGTAAGGGCTGCTTCCTGCCCGCGGCAGATGCTGTCGCTGGGTGGGGACCCAGCACTTTTCGCCCCTTTGCATGGACTTGGGAAGCTGCACCCATGTCATGCTGAGCCTGTGGGGTGCGGCCGCTGTGGGCACGACCCCGGCTGACCTCCTGGGTCTGCGCCTCTCTCTAAATGCCAGGCCAATGCCAACAGTGGCATTTATCCACTTACTTGGAGCATGACTCAACCGCTCATGGAACCGGAATAAACCACCAGGAATCATCTCTGTGAACGCAAGTCCCTCTGTTAAATTGAACTCAAATGAGAAACATCTACTGGGAAGACATGACCATGCCAATCACATTCTCTCCTCTGAGCAGAAATCCCGAAATACTACACCAAGGGGTTTGTCCAACAAGGACTTCACTTGGGTTGTTGAATAACATTTCATATTCAAGGCTGATCAGGTCTTCAATGAGGCAGAAACAAGGAAAAGCCATCATCACTCAGCTGATAAGCGGTTTTGCCAATATGACCCTGTAAAGTGTGCAGTAGAGACCTGCCCACCCAGGGCGTCGCTGTTGCTTTATTTTGCTTCTGTGCACCGTTCCCTCCGGACGGCGGGGCGGACTTCCTGGGCCGGGGACGTGCTGAACCCTTGGGGCGGCAGACGCTCTCCATCCCTCCGTTCGGGACGTGGGCAAGTTATTACAATGCCCGCTAGAGCATCAAGAGAAAACACGTAACTGCCACAGCCTCGCTCAGTTTCACTACAGGAAGGAGATCTCGTCCTGAAGGACCAGGAAAATCATCTCTGAATAAAGCTATAGAATGAATCTGGGTCACTTTTGGACCCTCTTGCCAAGAGACTACTCCATCTGCCCCCGTCTCCGGCCCTGTAAGTGAGCTCCGGCGAGGTCAAGCTGGGAAAGCATGAGGAAACCCCGGGTCTCCGGGACACCTGAGATCCAGATCCAGTTCCCCTGCAAACACCCCAAACCCCCAGACACAGCTGCTTCGACTTCGGACCCACGGCTCTCACTCTGCCCCCCACCAGGACCTCTCCGCACGGAGCAGCTCTTGTGAGCAGTTCTCCATATGTGTTTTTTCTACATGACATCCTTCAAATATTTGGACAGAAAATAAAATGTGATTTTCATTTTGAGGGATCAGATTGGTTTCATCCATCTTTTTACTTTGGCTTCTAGAAGCATCTATTCTCAGGGCGTATCTGGTTAGGTCCCAAACCCAGAGTACAAGTCTAGTTTGTTGGAGTTGCGTTAAGATCCCATATATGGCCCCAAACCCACAGAGCCCCAACTGAACTGATTTAATGAGTCTGTCCTCCGTCACTGGGAGTTCTCATCCAAGGAGCTAGGACTTTCGGGTTCCATAAAGCGGGTCCCCAGCCTGCAGTCAGAACCGCCTCCCTGTGGTGGGCTCATACACCGTGGGCCATGGTCTCCGTGGCCCCAGAGGAGCCAGCCCAGAGTGGCTGCTTCCGTATCTTGTCTCAGGCCCAGAGGACCGATGGCTGCTAAGGGTCAGTGGGACTCCTAAGCCTAACCCTTGTACAACAAGCTAGGAACAAGCATTCTCAGACATGCAGGCAGCAGCTGGACAGAAGGCTCCCGACCAGCCCGCACCACTTTCTTGTCTCCCCTGGATCACGCACCTCGAGCAGCCCTGCTTTCGATATTGTGTCGTACCCATGGAGAAGGGACCCCGAGATCGCAGGGACCATGCCAGGAAAAAGTTCTAAATGGGGCAGCCAGGCCCCTTCCTGGGCCAGAGAGGACATCCACACAGTGACGGGGACGCTGGCGCCGGGACACTCGGTGACTTTATCTAAATGCACAATGGCAGAATTCAGACAAGCTGCATGCTCTGTTTTCCAGCTACACGCAACAGCAGTTTTCTCCTGAGTGATCCACAATCCGCTTTCCTAGCTGCCGGTCCCTTCAGGAAGTACTACCCAAAACGAAGTCCATACATCGAAATGCACCCGCGTGTCCTCTTTGTCATAACCATTCAGATGAATCCTTCGTTTCTAGCTCGAAGTGACAGCGTGGCCTAGATTAAAGGGGCCATCACTATGGAATGAAGCTACAAAACGGAGGAAATCTTCAGTGATCTCGTCTCCAATTGGTTGTTTTTAAACTCATGCTTTAACTTTTTCCCTCATATGTTTTCACCTGGTGATATCTTAAGGATCCCCAAGATGGCTGAAGCCATCGTGGAGTCAGGAACACCGCAGCTGACCTGAATTCAGGTCCTCTGTGACGGGGACAAGTTGACAGGCCCAAGTTCACGTCCTTCAGAGCGGGCGACTGAAGTCACGCGCCATCGTCACGCACGGTCCCTTACGGTCAGGAAGAGCTTCAGATACCGAGGCGGCTGCAAAGAGCTCAAGAGACGTTACCGAAACCTCAGACCCTCGCAGAAGATCTCCGACTTCCAAAATAACCGACAGAGGGGGCATCGCCTCCTGCAGCCCAGGGAGAACCATCCAGAAGCCCAGGACTCTAGGTGGGAACAGGACAACACTGACTCTCCTCCAGAGCTCTTTTTAAATCCTGACCGCTAATGTCAGCGGGCAGGCGGCGCGGCGCTCCTGTTCCAGAATTTTTATGGAAGGCACTTTTGTGGATGAGCACATCACCCTCCGGAGGACGTCTGCCCGCCTTCCGGGGCGTCCAGCAGCGGGCCCCCCCTCCTCAAGCCGGCCCGTCGCTCACCGCTCCGAACACCAGCTCCTTCAGCGAGAACCTGCTCTGTTCCCCCAAGCAGAGACTGCAGGAGAGCTGGAGAAATGCGACTCAGACGCTGTGACCCCCGTTTAGACCCGAGGCTGGGCCAAAGTACCATCTTCACTGAAGGTATGAGATTCGTCATCCGTTACAGCGGAACGAAGTTTCCAGGCTGCTCTTCCCTGAAGGAGGCATTTTCTGTTCTGTTCCCGCCTGTTCTCTGGGGTTTTTGTCTGGACACTCTGGGCCTGGAGGTGCGAGCTCTCCGCAGTGGGGGAGGGTCCCACCACCAGAGTCGAGGTGACAGACTGTCCTTGGAGTCTTGGTGGGGACTGACTGAGACAACCGCGCTCGGACAGCAGAGAAGCGTAGTTTAGTTCTCTGAACTTGCCACAACCAAGCGCGAAACTGAACACCAGCCGGCGTGCGGTTCTCATCGGTGGGCGCGCTTCACGGCCGACGCCGGGAGCCGCCGCTGCGGGCTCAGCCCGCCCCACCTCACCCGGAACCGCCTCCAAGCAGGACCAGGCAGCCTTCCTGGGACCCTGTCACTGGGGAACCCCTTTTCCCTCCCCTGAGGCCTGAGACCAGGAGACAGGGGGATGGGAGGGGGCTTTGGAGGTGGAGGCCAAGACCCCTCCCCCATCTACGGCCAGAAATACCCCGTTGCTAAGCAAGGTTCTTCACACCGGGCACGCAGGAGTGTTAAGGGATAGAAAATTTCATCCCACGGGCATGATGGGCCCCGAAGGAGCATCTTGCCAGGCCTCTGTGTGGACTTTCAGCCACTGCTTGCCACGGAGGGGGCCGGAGGCGCCAGGCTAGGCACCAAGCCTGTGGCCCTGCGGGGCTCCGATAAACCCTGAGGCCGGCGCCCCTGGGGGAAAAGCCCGGGGCCAGCAGCAGGGGGCAGCCCGCAGGCTCTGCAGCAGGGATCTGGGAACCACGCCTCTGCCCGAGCCCCGAGCCCCCAGCTCCCACCCTGGAGACGGAGGCAGGTGAGGCCCCCTTTCCAGTAAGGGGCTGCCCTCCATCGATGGCCACGGGCCAGGCTTGGACGGAACCTCACTCTAAAAACACGGCGACAGGTGGTGCCTGGGGCGTTCCATCGGTGAGGCGTCTGCCTTTGGCTCCGGTCAGGATCCCAGGGTCTTGGGATCAAGCTCCAGAGGTGCTGGGCTCCCTGCTCGGGGTTGGGGGTTGGGGGGGCTGCTTCTCCCTCTGCCTCTCCCCCCTGCTCATGCTCTCTCTCTGGCACACACTCTCTCTTTCTTGAATAAATACATAAAATCTAAATAAATAAATAAATAAACAAAAAGACGGTGACAAGCGTGCTGTCCAGTGGAGTAGGGGGTGAGGTGAGAGCCATGCTAAGTGCACATGACCCTGGTTGGGCTGTCGGTTTAAGGAGAAGGGGCACCGGGGGTGCCTGTGTGCCTCTGACCTGGCCGGGTCGGCCCCTCTCTGCAGAGGAGCTGGCGGGGCGGGGGAGAGGCGCGGGGGATGGTGGGGGTTGGGCGGGCAGAGCCCTGGAATTTGCGCGCGTAGGCCGCGCTGAAGAGGACCCTCCTTGTGTGTGGAATACTTCTGTCCCTGGCCCGCTGTGCTCGGGGTCACCAGGGAGGGACGGAAACAAAGGAGCCTATGGTTGTGGCCTGTGGGTTTGCTGTGGCAGAAGTTCTGCATCTATGAGAGGCGCGCGGCCGCCCTCCCGGCCACGCTGGGATTTCTTGAAAATTTTTCCACAAACGAATCTTATCAACCCACCCATCTCAGCACGAAAGCCTCCTTTGTGTACCCAGAACATATAGTGTTTATTTGCTCTAAATCGCTCTAAATTCCTCCCACAGCAGGAATGGGGTCACGGGAGACGCAGGCTGGAGGGTCGGGCTGGGCTCCACCGTGAGTCCGGACCTCGCAGGGCCCGAGCTTCTTCATCTGATAAGGTGGGCACAAGCATCTCGGGCAACAGCACACAGCTGGCGTCCACATGCGACTCGGGCAACAGCACACAGCTGGCGTCCACATGCGACTCGGGCAACAGCACACAGCTGGCGTCCACATGCGACTCGGGCAACAGCCCGGTATGCACACCGGTTCTGGGCCACGAGCAGCCTCTGTCGGTCCCCGCCGCAGCTCCGTGCCTGCCACCAACGGGCCCGGAGAGGCTGCAAGGTTTCTCCCACGGAAGCGGCATCACGAGAACTCTGAGCTGCTTTTCAGGGGGGCGTGCGATCGCTGAAATGATAGTATTCCTGCCTCTACGTCTGTTTTACCCGGGGGGTGTGGTGGGGGGAGGCAGAGCTCAGTAAGCCCCCAGGGAATTAAACTGGATCTGCACTATGAGACCACAGGCTGGCTTCCGTCTAATCCAGCTGACTTTGGCTCTTGGTCCCATCACCTACTCTGTGGCCTTGAGCACATGAGCTCATCTCTTCAAGTCCCGAGGGCCTCCGCTGCAGAGCAGGGCGAACTGTTGGCGCTCCCTCACCACACTGCTCTGACAAGTCCTTGAGGGGCCCATGATCAAGTGTCTTAGCACTGGTGCACGGTGACTGGCCATCTGTCAGGGCTTCTGTTACTGTGGCTGCCACAGTATTTAAAAAAAAAAAAAAAAGACTCTGGCAATACCTGTGCACAACAGTAAGAGCCTATACAGCTTTCACCCGGCCACACACCTGCCCAGCCGTCCGCTCGGGCATCCTCTGTCCGCCCACACACTCTCTCATCCGTGTACCCACCACTCATCTACCCACTCTCCCATCCAGCCATCCGTCCGTCCACCCTTCCATGCATCTACCCACCCAATACACGCTCCATTCCTATGTTAGGCAGAAGTCTAAGAATGGCCCCCAATAATTCTCATAATTACCAAATTCTCTTGGGTAATCCTTAACAACCTGTAACAGCGATGAGGTACCCCTTGTGATTATGTTATATCACACTGAAAACAGAAGATTATCTGAGACTGTTTAGTCCAACCACAGGAGCCTTTTGGAGGCCGCGTTTCTCCAGTGGGCCGCCGACGCGGAGGTTAGAGGGACTCCCAGGCAAGCCGTAAGAGACGGGCAGCAGCATCTCAGGCTTCAGAGGCGGATGGTCTAAGGGCAGAGATGGGGCTCCAGTGGCTGAGGGTGACCCGGAAGGCAGCCAGCAAGCACACGGGGACCCGATCCCAGTAACTACGTGGAACTGAACTCTGCCAACAACCCTCGTGAGCCAGGAAGTACATCTGCCCGAGCCTCCAGAGAAGCGCCGGGCCCAGACGGCACCTTGACGCTGGCCTTGCGTGCCACTGGGCAGGGGACACGTGCCAGCCAGCCGGGACTGCTCGCCACGGAGCCAGGAGCCCCAGAAGGATTGTTTTCAGCCATGAAGTGTGTGCGGCCTGGAGACACCGCGACAGAAAACAACACACGGCTACTGTGTGTCGGGGGCGTGGAGCGGCTGGAAGTGAGCCGAAGAGTCCGGCCCCTTGTACAAACTCTCAGGTTAGGAGACAGGAATTAACCCCACAATCTCGTGGATAACCACACGCAGCTTTACACGAAGGAGGGAATTTCCCCAGGGGAGGGCCTCGGGGTCAGAGAAGCTTCCCTGTGACCGTGGGTGAGCGAAGATTCTCCAGACACCAGGGCGCTGGGGCTTCAGCAGAGAAGACAGTGGGCACCAAAGCTGGAGTTGAGAGGGGCCCGGACTGTGGCAGGGACCCTAGTGCCCAGTGCAGCGGCCCAGGAAGGTGGGAGGGAGGTGGCATCCTACTGGAAGCAGCCTTTGCAGCAAGAGGGCATCTGGGTGCTGCTTCGACTCCCTCGCTGTGGGGCTGCAGGACAGATGGTCACCTGCCGGCAGAAGGAGGGACAGGGCCTCCTGGGACCACGTGGGCACTGTGTGCCGTTTGCGGATAGCGTCACCCTGCTGCCCGTGACCCCCGGACTCCGTCTCGTCCTCCTGTGTGTGTGTGCACATGCGTGTGCGGCGGGCACACGGGTGCTGGGGGACGGGGCAGGAGGGGAGGCTGGTGTGCCAGGTCCTGTTTGTGCTTCCACGCTCCTGCAGGACTTCCGCCCCGTTAGAAAGTTCTGCTGTTCCTTGAGCCCAGGTTTGTTTCCTTTTATTAGTCTGGGGATGTTGGACGGAAGGCGGAGGCAAACAGCAGCTCTACGGGACCACTTCTGTCTCCCATGCTCTCCAGGCACCCCCCCAACAACGCTCAGGCCCCTGCATGTGCATTCTCGGTGCCTCAGGAGCCCCTGGGGGCCCATCTCCGGTCGAAGGTGCCACCTTCCCAGGGCGACGCTCTGTCCTCCAGGCCGCGCTGACCTTGGGCTAGTGTGACCGCCCCTTCCCAGGTCTTCCCCTACTTCCAGATGCTCTCCCCTGGGTCCCGTGCCATCCAGCGTTGGCCCCCACCGGGCCAGCAGCTGATCCTCCACAGCACCTGCCCTTGGCCTCTGAGCACCACACACTCCTGATCCGGAGGAGTCAACAGGGACGTCACATCTAGGGACAGACTGGAGGCTGAGGGCAAGGCAGAGTGGGCTTGTGCCACAGCGGGCCCCCGACTTCCGAGGACTGTCTGACCAAGCACACAGACACCCTTCTCCGGTGATGCCCGGTATTCAGGAGTGTGTCCAGGGTGTGGAGAGACTGGCCAGTGGCGCAGAGACTGCCGGAGGGCCTGTTTTTATAAAACTCTCCAGCACGGCTCCAGCACGGCTATGCTGACCGGCTCTGTGACCGTGGTGGGGGAAAAACCTCACCTTTCCCGACAGAGTGCCGGTACTGTTTAGGGAGGCTGTTCGTACACCTGAGGTGTCTGGGGTCACACTGACACCCGACAAGAGTGGGCACAGGCCAGGCACTGGTGACAGATGGGACGTGGCCCCACGGGAGGCGCAGGGAGAGCGGGCCACCAACCGGGCCTCCTGAGTCAGGGCATGCTAACCAGCTCCACAGAATGCCACTAGTTCGGATCGAAACACTTGTTGCATTGGCGGTTATTTCCAGACAAAGTCAAAGTCACGGCGGCGAGTCATAAAGTCATCCACAGTCCCCCCCACCAAGATTACATGCAAATTAAGTGTTCAAACCATCGTGCAAATGATGCCTGGGTTGGCGCCAGGGTCCATAATCGAACCCAGTCACTACTATTGCAAGACCATTCGGCGCAGCTCCCAACAGATCAATGCATCGAAGGGTTCATGGATCTGCATTATTACCTGCACAGAAACTAAGAGTCTGTGTCAGAACTCTTAGGTTAAAGGACACAGAAGCATCAGCTCAGTTTAAAGGAAAGTAGCACGGCGGCAAGTAACAGAGGTGGGCGAACTCCAAAACACCAGCTCAGAAGCACGAGAGAGGCAGCCTCTCCAAGAACTGATGGGACAACGGGTTCTGCCACACCCCCTCGTTGCCACGCCGGGACCACAGGGAGCACACAGCTCTGTCCCGACTGGCCATGCAGTCTGGCCCAGACAGTCTGACCCCACAGCACGCAGCGAGTGGAGACGCCAACCCAAGTTTCTGGATACCCTATTGCGTACTTTCCCCTAACACTTCATGACTAGTCCTGGGAATTAGACAAACGGAAGGCCCCAGATCTGTGGCTGTTTCGCTCTGCCTTATATTCCCACCTCCCAGGGCTTGGAAGGGAGCAGCTGCGATGTATGAGTGCACGTGTGTGGGCATCTGTGCTCACGCACACACACACGCACACAAGCAAGTGTCCGTGCACTACTCGCTGACCAGAGGAATCATTCACCAGTGAGTTCATACGGTGGGTGCTGCTGTTAGCTTCTCATGGAACAGATTTAAGGTACAAGAAGTTTTATGGCTATTTCACAGGCAGAGTTCTTCATTTCTGTTCTATTCTGAGCACAAATCAACACAGTTTCCCTGAGTTAGCAAAGCATTCTCCTCTTCAGGAATGTAGGTGTTGGCAAACTGCCCATGACCAGATCTGGCCCATCTCCTGTTTCTGGATAGCCTGCAGGCTAAGAATTTTTTTTTTAAACCTTCTTAAATAGTTTGAGAAGAAAAAAAAATAGTATTTCATGACACATGGAAAGGATATAAAATTCAAATTTTGGTGTCCAGAAATAAAGCTTCATAGGAACACAGCCAATGCTCGTTTACTGATGAAACCATCTGTAGCTGCTTCCAGGCTCCAAAGACAGAGTTGAGTAAGCACCGAAGAGACCATATGTCCTGCAGAGCCTGAAATATTGGCTCCCGGTCCCCTTTACAGAGAGTTTGCTGACCTCTGCAATCAGCTGATTTTCAGCTCTAAGAACAGGAGGTATTAGGCAGCAGATACAGCACCGGAGCTGAACGTCACGACCTCTGGAGAAGTCAGCGTGCTGTGAGTCCAGAGCACCAGCATTTACTTAAGCCCTTCTCTGCCCCCAGAGACAAGGGCATATGACTCTACTTGCTCTGGGCTTGAGGCTTTTGTGGCTTGACACATAAAGAAGTTTTAAAAATGTAGTTGTTCTTAATGAATGAAATTAATCACAATTATTTTAAAACAAGATGAATGGGCGTGCTTGCCGCAAGGAAGTCACCTCTCTGGGATCATCCGTTTTTCATTCATACCCCTGCGCCACTCAGGAACGTCCGCGGGGACGCAGGGACAGAGCAATAAGCCAAACTCAGAAGCAGAAGGTACAGGAAGCAGGGCCTGATCTGCCCAGCCCGGGGGTCGGACGAAGCTGATTCTTAGACCCACCCGTCACGTAGGAGCTGTGCGCCAGCCACGGGCAGGAGGAAACGGTGGTGATCGTGGAGCACCCGAGGGCAGAGCAGCGGAGGACAGGCCAGGGGCACGCGCTGGGTCTGAGTCCGTCTGCGGCTACGGAACCCACGTCTCACGTGGGACACATTCGCAAGAAGAACTTCTGAGTTAGGAAGGTGCCCGGGGCCTCCCTATTGGCTCCTGCCCATCACTGGCTCTGTCCTCAGCACGGCGAATGTCTGGTCATTGAGGAACTTTCTGCACAGCATCACGTATAAGCAATCCAATTCTAGTGACGCGTGAGTTGGCATCTAGCCTCCGTGCTGTTCATCTTTAAGAATCGAATGTCAGGAGTGACTGAAGTCACCTCTGACCGGTAATTTCAGCTCAAGTCCTGATCCCAGGGTCCTGAGATTGAGCCCCACCTTGGGCTCTGTGCTCAGTGCGGAGTCTGCTTGCGATTCTCTCTCTCTCTGTCCCTCTGACCCTCCTCCTGCTTATGCTCTCTCTAAAGAAAGAAAGAAAATCTTTTTTTTTTTTAAAGAACTTAATGTTATAATTTTCTTATCCTTCTTTTTTCTCCCTCTCAATTCTGAAAGTCGTTTGCTGTCAGCTGAGGGAAGCTGGCGGCTTTCTTTGCAAGAATCACTGGCAGATTGCCAGAGAGCGAGCAGCGGACCTTGCGTCGTCCGAAACCAGTGGGAAGGTGTGGAGTTCCTACTAATCACAGCACTATTAAAAAAATGGTCAAACCTGGAGCTACCTGATATGAAGAAACACCCATTCACAATAAAATGGAAAGACCTATCACTTTACATGAACTTTTTGGAATTTTTGCTTGTTAAATGCATAAATATCCAACATTTTACCCGAAGCTGTTCCAAATTAAAGGAAGGAGGAAGTAGATGCACAGAACTCAGCCTGCTTTCTTGTCCTTTCAGCCAAAGGCACATGTTGCAGAAACTCTGTCTTTGGTCTTCTGAAAAGATCAGACACTTGGCATCGGACCGCCTTGCTGGGGCATTTGCTGTGGTCCAATGAAGACGAAGCAGAAGTCCAGGATTTAACTGTTTTGACTGGCATCCCTTCTTTCAACCAAAACTCTATTTCCAGTCTGACCACCCGACCCCCAAGAAACAGTCATGTTACTTTGTAACTACTCAGGTTAGAATTCAGACTAATCAGGATGATACTTGTCTCCTTCCTTACCTGTTGCTGTGTACTCTGTTTTGCAGGACAGGCATAATCCCTGGCTTACAGTGTAACAAATAATTGATACATTTACAGTTTGGTGAATGAGAGAGTTATTTTTAGGTCTTTTCTTGGGGACAGTTGCAGATCTGTACTGCAGCACTTTCTGTCCCTGGAAGCCAAGGAACAATGGTGTCAAATGTCTGGCGCAGCAGAGACCAGGCTCTTTGCACAATGTCTGCTTTTCACGGCCGGCCATCCGGCACCCAGAGAGTGTCTCCGCCGTGCCAGCCTCGTACCAGCGCGTGACAGCGACTGCTAGTTTTTAAGGATAAAAATAACTTGAAAATGCTTCAGGTTAAGAAATAGTCAGTGAAATGCTTTAAAAAACTCAGGCAATAAAACATGATTATTCAGAGCAAGGAAAGGTGATGTGATGCTAGATAAAGGGGGAGAAAAAAAGACCTTCTAAGAGATTTATGAAAACAGCCTTTGGTGAACTCTCGTCAACTCACCTGCTGCTTCAACTATTCTTAGACATGTGCTGTTTGAGTAAAGTGCATACTGATATACTTTTAGGGGGGTTTATTTTCTTTTTTGGAAATCACTTCAAGACCATTCATCACGATCCTATGGTCAGATGACCATTTAATTTCATAGGGTATGTAACAGAAGAAACCAAAAATATCCCCTATCTACTCATCCAGTCGAAGTAGATACATTTAAAGATTTATTTATGAAAACACAGTGGGTACTTATGATAACCTATTTTATGTTTTGTTGCATGAACCTTGAACAAACTGATACTTTCATAAGGGAATTATCGTGAGTAGAAAGTCAGCATTTCCACACCATGAAAATAAGCTCGTGTCTATATTCACACGTGGGCATGCGTTACGAAGTTCTCCAACAGAAATCAGTTCCCTTGAATCTAACAGAAATGTGTAAAATCTTCCTCAGAGAGACAATGTGGTGACGTTTGCCACCAGTCTTGGGTAATCTCAGAGGTTAACCCGGTTACTGGTCCCTGAGCACCTAAGACACAGTGTGTGACGTGACTCAGGAGGCGGCTGTCACTGCTCACTCTGATCACCCAAGGCCAGTGTCACTCCCAGGGGGGCTGGGGCGGGCTGCCAAGTCCCCTCAGTCTGTGCGTCCACACGAGTCCGAATGCAGCCAGCTCACTGTCGTCCTTCGAAAGTTGTTTATCGAGACAAAGCTTTTCACCTCCCTGAATGCTCTCTGCCTTGTAGCGGACCGAGCAATCCCAGGGGAGCGAGCTCCCTTCTCCCCCTGCTCCACGTGGGCCCAGCGCTGAGGGAGGACGGTGCTCAAACGCACCGAAGCCGATCGACTCACACCTGCCTCAAACACCGTCTTAACGGATGCCAGCCACATGCCGAGCGTTCACACAACGGTGACCTCAACCCTCCCCAGTCTCTCTGCTTGACTTTTACTGACCTGCACTTCGTCTGGGGCTCTGCCCACCCCCCCACTGTGTCACACACGGCCCTGGCCTGAGCCTCTGTCTCTGTTCACCTCCGCCCTTGCCCTCCTGCCTGGGCAGACCAGCCCCAGCAGGACGTGGATCCCCACTCTGGATGCTGGTGGCCTGGCCTGATGTGCCTGCAACGGCTGGGCTCAGTGTGCCCACCGGGGTTCTGTGCGCTAACCTTGAGCACCTGCTCACGATGCCTCGGGGCAAGAAGCCTGATCAGCGGCAGGAGCCGGGGCCACCCAGCCGACCAGGGTGGCTGGTAATTGCAGCACAGAGGGCAGGGAAGGCCTCCAGGGTGGCACTGTGTGGCCCGAGGACAACGCAGGGAAATGTCTAGAAAGGCAAAGTTGCAGAGCTGAGGACCACTCCTGCCATCACAGCTCTCTAGCCTCCCCTCTGCAGGTCTGCAGTCCCCGTTCGGCAGCACCCCTGCAGCTCAGCCGGGATGTGTCACCACCACACTGGTTCCCCCATGGCCCAGTCTCTCAGACCCCGCCATGCTCAGGACCCTTGGCACGTGCGTACTTGCCCGCCGACAGACCACGACCACAGTCCTAGCACCACCCGCAGAATCCTCTTGCTACAGCAAGCGGTAGAGCGACCCTGTCCTGTCTAGCTCTGCCCTTGTCTCCCGGCTCCCTGCTGGAAGCCCCAGAGCTCAGTTCAGAGGCCACCCCTGGCCCTGGGCTTGCGGATCCTCTGGCCCCAGGGCTTGAACCGTCCCAGAGAGCACCTTGCCCTGCTGGTGCAGGAGCTCCATGCTTACCTCGAAGGCACCTAGACATTATCTGCTCTGGGAACACACAAAATTGCATCTGAAATGTTGGAAATCAAATTAAGCTCAACTTGTAATGGGGAGAAAGCATTTGTTAAACAGTAGTGGCACACTATTTTCTGTTCAAGTAAATTTACTTCTAGGAAATGGACATGTCTCTCTAAAGACAATCGCAGGATGGGGCATGTTTCTGTGTTGTACTGTCTGCTCGGGCATGTGTACTGACTGGCATGTGCATGACGAAGACTGTCCTTTATATGAGATACGTCCAGATACATGGAAAAATGGCTGTCTCTGGTCTTCATACATATCCCGGCCAAACTTGTTCCTTTGCGGACTGAGCTCCAATGCCGGGAGTCAGTCCACATCTTTTTTCCCATTGGGAAAGAAACATTACAGCCTCTGAGAATGCTGATGACAAGGGACCCAAAGCAGTCTCAGAACAGCGAATGAACAAGCCACAGCCCAGGCTCTATAATCTCCATGAAAATGCGACAGCCCGCCGGGGAGACCACCAACGGCTGACCTGCTCAGTGCCGGACTCAGCGGGTCAGCGGTGTGCGAGGCAGCCACCCGTGGGGAAGTGTGCGTGACTGACACCCTCACGGGAACACCCACAGCCCCACCAGCCTGGGACACACGTTCTGAAAACCACTCGGATTTGCATGGGGGGTCAGGAGGGCCAGGGTCACAATGTCCGTGAATAAGGACAGACTCCTGCAGCACTCGGGATTTCTGCCTTCTGTAGCCGAGGCATTTTCAGACAAAATCACTACCATCGGGGCACCTGGGTGGCTCAGTGGGTTAAAGCCTCTACCTTCAGCTCAGGTCATGATCCTGGGGTCCTGGGATTGAGCCCCACATCGGGCTCTCTGCTCAGCGGGGAGTCTGCCTCCACCTCTCTCTGTGCCTGCCTCTCCGCCTGCTTGTCAAATAAATAAATAAAATCTTAAAAAAAAAATCACTACCATCAATTTATCTCACTCTTTTTTTCTATTGGAAAAAGTGCCAATTGATGGTGAGATTGCGTCACTGCTCCGCGAGCCGGCCACCCGCAGAATGAAGGAGCAGGGAGGGGGCCCCGAGCCCTAACGGCTGAGACACAGGCCCGTCTCCAGGACACGGTGCTAACGGCACGTCGGGTTACATGGCTGCTTGAAAATTCAGCGGTTGGGGGAGGCACAGCTCAGTGGCAACCCTGAGAGTGGACTTGACGTGCGTGTCGTGAAGACACCGGAGGGGAGAGTTCATCAGCGCGAACTATCAGCTGCGTGTGCGAGATGCTAATAACCCACGCGTCCACACGGCGGGGCCGAACAGCGAGCGGACTACGGGTGTTTGCTTCTGTCCGTGTCGAGCTGTGGAGTGTTCCACTGTGTGCCTAGTGGTGACGTGAAGACCCGCAGCCGCTCTCCGTCCCAGGAGCGCCCCAGCTGTTGCTGCTGAGGCTGTCGTCGGATTCTGGCACTTTCACAGACACGGGGGCTTACTGCCGTAGGAGCAGAACACCAGTCTCGCTGGAGGGCCGCAAAGGACTGGCTCGCTGCCCCCCGGGGACAGAGCAGGACAGTCTCTCGAGGTGAGGGCAAACCGCACGTCGGGGCTCTCCCAACACCAGCCCTCCTCGCCGAACCGCACCTCGGGGGTGAGCAGCCCCTCTCAACTTGCCTGGAGGGCACCTGGGGGCATGGGGCAGGTCACGGTCCCCAGAGACTCTGAATGACCATCTTGTTCCTTGAGGGCAGGGAGGCGGGCTCTGGCAGATGTGGGGAACGGTTTTCAGTGTTGGAGGCATCGGCTCAGAGAAGCTGAGCTTGAAGGGTGTAGCCCGGTGGTGGCCACAGTTCCTGAAGGCGGGAGAAGAAATCTCCGACGCCACCAAATATCCAGGGTCCTTCCGTTCCTCAGCTGCCTGCAAATTGGACATCTTTGGGGATTAAGGGAATCGGACACTAAAACGCACGTTTCCCCGGGGTGGTGGAATGGGGTTTGACGAACAAACGGCAGAATAAAAATGAATGTGTACACAGACAGCCCTGCCCTCTGGAGCTCAGCGTACAGACCAAATAAAGCCGCTGCTAGGGGGTGTCCGCTCGGAGAACAGGGCACCTGCTTCTGCCGAGACAGCTCAGCGGCCGGCAGTAGGACGCACGGCAGCCGGGCGCGCGAGCCGCCCACCCCCTACCGGCCCGTGAGGGGCCAACAAACCAGGGACTGTCCGAAAGACGGGGTGCAGCGCCAACACTCGCCCCCACTTGGACAGACCTTAAAAGCACTGTGTAAAGTGAGAGGAGCTAGTGACAAAGACCACAAGTGTCACGTCAGCAAAGCCGCAGAGAGCGGATTAGTGGTTCCAGGGGCTGGATGTGGGGGGGGCCGAGGGGAGCTGCCAATGGCAGACATTTTCTCTGGGGTGACAGCAGCGCTCTCAGTGAGGTTAGAGTGGGCATGGCCAACTCTGTGAACAGACTAAAACCATTAATTTGCCTAATTAAAACAGGTGCCCTTTATGTTATATAAATGAATCTCCATCACTCTGTTGAAAACGAATGCAATTAGGGAAGTCTCCATTTTACTGTGGTGTTGCCTCAATGTACTTTTCAACAAGACAGAAGAGAAGTCAGACAATGAAAGGGCTAGGCTCAGGTTTTTAAGGCAACTGAAAGAAATTAAAACTTGCTGAGTGTTTAATTCTGAATGCCAGCAAATTAGCTCAGGATTCCGTATCTACCAGAGTACCTCCGTGCCATGCAATGAAATAATTACATCTATTACTTGTCAGAAGATGATTCTGAGCAAAAATTATACTCACAGGACTACTGAAAACAACTAAAAAGCTAGAATTCTAATAATTTTCTAAAATGTGAGCACCAAACAGCTGCTGAGAAGGACGCTGTCGGTTTGAGATTAGAGATCTGGCTTCTCTGATTTGACTCCTTTGTCTCTCTTTGGAAACACACTCCTTGCACCCAAAATCCCCTGGCAGGGCCCCACACTGGTGAGAAGGGGCTCTCGAGTCTCCCCACTGGGGGGTCCTCCACCTGGAAGTGCTGTGTGACCTGCCTCCGGGGTGTTCCGGGGATGACACGGTGGGTGGTGGGGGCAAGGCAGGGGCGTATCACAGCGACGGTGTTTAGGACCGCTGGTGAAGGGGGGTGGGGGGAACAGACGGGGCCTGGTGACCTCAGGAGGTAGGAGGAGGGAGAAGCCAGTGTCATCATGACGAGAATACTGTGTCAATGACTCCATCCCCCCCGGGTCGCTGTCCCACAGGCATGACAGTCTGCAGATGACAGATGTCCGCAGTGAGGCCCAAGGAGGTCAGAGCAGAAGATACCCATCTACTAAGCCAGAGGATCCAAAGCCAGTTGAGAAGCGATGTCCAGGAGGCAGGGTGTCCACTGTTTGGTCCCCTGCTGCCCCCCTGCACTCCCACGAGATACAGAATGGAGAACGTCCCAGTCTGTCTCCCTGTCACACCCAAAGGAAAGAAACACTGGTCTGTTTTTTGTCTTTGAGGTTCTTGCAAGGGCGGGGTCCGAGTATGGGAAGGAGGCCAGGGTGGCCCGGAAGTTATGCCAGAGGGTCTGACAGGAGTATTTTGCCCATTCGAGGGTGTTGGAGCTCAGATTTGTGCACCTTCAGGAAAGGGTCACTTCTGCTGTCCTCCTGGTTCTGCACCCCATTATTTCTGGTCAGATGTCACCACCACCTCCGGACCACCTTTGACTCCCCGGGGGATGTCCTTCCTACAGCCAGGGAGGCAAGGATCATTTCGGGTTTTCCTGAGTGTGGACACTGTCACTGCTGACGCCCAAACAGGGGGACAGCAGCAACACAGAACGGACAGGTGTTCATCGAGCGATTCTGTCCCCCACTCTTGTCCTCTCTTGACTCAGAGAAGCAACAAGTCCCCAGAGCACTACGGCTCCACGGAAGCAAGATTTCCAAACTTGCCAACTGCTGATTCATCGGGCCGTAGCTGGCAAGAACCCTTCTCTCCTGGCTCGGGGATCTTGCTGAGGAGAGAAGCAGTTACAAAAATAAAGACTCGAAAACTCACATAATTTTTGAAAATAAACTGGGGTTCTGAAACACAAAAATAGCATTCTACTTATATTTTAAATGTCAAATTACATACTTCCCCCCCTTTATAAGCTTCGCCAGAGCCGACAGCCAGCTACCAGGTCCTGCTCTGCACACTCCGTGACTGGATCCCAGCTGCACGGGCTGCCCAGGGGAAGGTTCTGTGTCAATGGCTTAGAAACAGCCCTGTTTGAAGAGCCTATGCCGGTGTGTGCAGCGCATCCCAGGGAGAGCTCCTTGACTGAGTCAAAGGGCTGCCGATTGTCCCAGGCCCTGAAACCTTAAGGACCATCTCCCGGAAGCCAGGGAGCGCGCACGTAAGATGTGACTGTGTTCCTAGCATCCAAGCCCCTTGGCCTCTGCCGTCCTAATCTGCAGGGCAGTCTAGGGTTCCCCAATTTTCTCTTTGTTCTTGTGCTTCCCATCCTTACCCCTTCGCAATCACAGATACTCCTTTCTCTCATTCAGTTTTGATGAAAATGAGGAGGAATGACTCGGGGGACTACAGCACCCCTGCACGAGGAGACGGATTCCTATGTAGGGCAGAAGCCGGGACCAGAAACTGCTGTGCAGTGGGAAATGCCGTGGTGGGGGGAAAAGCCCCAGTCCTGCAGGATCAATGTCCTGTTCTCTCCCAGCAGAAGCAGCCAGGACAACGCCACCACACTCCGGGGACCTCCGGGCGCTGCCATCCTCACCGCACCGAAATACGAAAGCGCTTCAGTCTTCCGTCCGGGCACCAGCTGCTGCGGCAAAGCTGCCAGGAAGCCCTCCAGCTGCACGCCCGCACGCCTGCAGCAGAGCTCGCAGGTCAGAGCTTCGAGGCCCACACGGCCTGCCCGCCGTGCCCGCACACACGCAGACAGACCTCCACCCTCGGCCTCTGAACCAGCTCGGGGTGACGCGGGAGACACCTGCCCGCAGCCCCATGTGTGCGCGTGCGCCCGTTGAGTGTGTGCGCGCATGGGTGACATGCAGAGTGCATCAGGTTCCACCGTCATTCTAGAAGGACGGACAAATCTTGTCCTAAGATTCCCCCCAAGATCACACAGCCTTCTCGGGGTCCCTGCTGTGTTCACTTCACAGAGCTGCCCGTCACCCTGTCTCTCCACCTGTGGTAGGCCACGCTCTGACACAGTTGTCACGTTCCAGATACGGGACCGCGAGATGTGACACCTGCTGATGGGTTTGGCTCCTAACAAAGCTCCCAGGAAAAAGAAACTGAACATCGAGACATGAGTTTTTGAAGTAACTTTAGAAATGTTTCAGCTAGAGGCAGAGTTAAGATCCCCCCCTTGGTGTTAGATAGGGAGAAAGGTAGGAGTGCCTTTACGTACACTTCATATAATTTGGAAAGTCTTGAGATAAAAATGGCTCAAATGCACTGAGTCCACCTAATGAAACAATCCAGTTAGGACATGCCTGAATGACCTCGACTTCACTAGCTGCTGAAGAACATGCCCGAGTCTGTAGCCCCCCGACCTCCCGGGAGCCCACGTCTCTAACTGCCTCCAATCTCCCAGGAGCACGCGTCTCTAACTGCCTCTGCCCTCCAGAATGCTCGAGTCTCTCACGGCCTCCGACCTCCAGAGCAACAACCTCACACCCCTGGGACCGTGCCACATTCATCACCTCAATTAGCAGCCCACCTGCCACCACCATCACTGGTATAGGAAGTCACCTGCCAGACAGCCGGAGGACCGCTTCTCTGGATCCAGGCACGGATGGGGAGGTTTGGGAGGCCCAGCAGGGACATGCCACTCAGAGCAAGAAGCCTGGCCTGAAGCAAGGGCCTGCCTTTCATTCGACCCTCTCGTGTCTGCGAGCCACAGAGCTGCAGGGCAGACCGTGAGGACAGGACCATGAACAGCCCTCCTGACACATGACACGTCGCAGTTCCAAGGAGAAAACCGGGCGGAACGCAACTGCAAAGTGGAGTTCAGTCACGGCCGCGGTGTGCCCGGGAGCGGGGTCAGGCTGCGTGATCGGGAGGGACAGCTGGAAGTCTGGCTGCATTTGGCCCGCGGCGCTGCTAGACCCAGAGCGTACCGTGCTGTTTTATTTTCCTTCCTAAACACATCATTTCTTCAGTTTAAAAAATACCAACAGTATCGCCCTTGGCAGAGGCGAGGAAGCGGTTAGGCCTGCCCTGAATGGATTCATGGAGGAGACACGCAGCCCTTCCCTCAGCGGAAGAGGCGGAGGGAAGATGAGGGCCACCCCCGAGCCACAGCAGCCGGGACAGGTGTGCGTGAGCGCCGCTCTGCCTGCCGGCGGGTCCCGTGCGCAGGCCCCAGGCGTCTGGTCCCGGGGGCGGAGGCTTCAGGAGGGGACGGTCCACCACCGCCCTGCGGCCCCTGAGTTCCCTCTGCGAGTTCCGGCGGCGCGTGAGGCGGAGTGGGCAAAGGCAGCTTGACTCGGGAGCAACGTGGTGCTGTCGAACGGGAGCCCAGGGCTGGCCAGCTCCGCAGAGCAGCGGGTCCCATGAAGGGGACCTCAAGCTGGGGCCGTTGCTGGCCACTGGCCGAAGCCCATCACAGTCGCCACTTGTGCGTTTGTAAGGTCTGTGTTCCCTCTTTGTTCTGGAAGTCTTTCAGTGTCCTATTGTGGCCCGGATGGCCTCAAGTGACTTGGAGCCACCGTTTCAGGGTGAAGACCAGGCCCAGAGGGCTCAGTGCGGGCAGCACTGTCAGGCCTCTGTGACTCCGGACACCCGGCAAGCTCGTCGCTCCCCCTGGAGCGAGCCTCCTTGGGACCAGAGTCCCCTCATGGGACGGGCTCTGCCAACGGGGGTTCCCGCAGGCGCCCCCTGGCCTCGCTCTGGTGCAGCCGCCAGCTCCTCACTGACCTCCCCTGTGCACGGCGCCGGGAGGTGCTGGGAACGCGCGCCCACGCCCGCCTTGGAGAAACCTCCCTCAGCCCGCCGTGGACCCTGAGCGCGGTGACTCTCCACTGCCTGAACTGGGGGGGAAAGAAGCCGCTGGCGGGAGCCTGCCAGGACGGCTGGGGTGGCCTCGGAGGGTGAGCCCCTCCCGGCGCAGGCACCTGTGTCTGCGGGGCCTTCCACCCCTCCTCGCGGTCGGGGAGGCGGGTGTCCTATGGGGGGGTTCTGGAAGGTGGGGGCAGCCACTGCCCATAGGGGCTGTGTGGCCCAGGGTTCACCGTTACAAGGAACTTACATGGGAAAACCACAGACCGTAACCAAGGACAACCATTTTTACAAAAACGCTGGAGTGAAGGCAGTCTTAGCAATTCCTAATGTCAAAGGAGAAAAGAGACGCACAGACTTTCGGAGATATTTTGTCAGTGGGAAGAATGCTTACCCACACCAGCCTGCGCCGACGCACCCGTGCAAGCCCACGCACACTCACAGGCCCCGGGAGCACGTGCGCCCACGTTCTGATGCACATCACTTCCACGCCATCACTCGCTCATCAGCGGCCCCGAGCAGAGCTTCTCACGAGGAAACGGCTCAGGCTGAGGACACATTGTCTGGGTGGCACAGCTCCCTGAACACGACAGTCTGCAAGTCTGCCTCAGAGGAGAAGAGAGAACAGCAGGGCGGGTGGGGGCCCTCGGATCACGGTCTGGTCACCAAATGCTCGGCAAGGAGACAGCAGCCACGTGGGGCTCCCCTTCCACTGGTGCCGGGGGTGCAGACAACACACCGTGGCAGAGCGGGCGCACGGTGGGAGCCAAGCTCCCGGCAGCAGGAGGCAGCGTCTCCCCATCCTGCTGCCGTCCTCTTGGCCAGTGATGGCCGCGTGCCGGGCCTGTGGGCTGAGGTCACGGGACCGTTTCTGGCCCATCGAGCCTCAGTGGAAGTGACGGACACCGCCTTCCTTCAGGGTGTCTCACCCTCTGAGATAAGCCTGGTGCTCCAGGAAGAGAGAACGGGGGGGGGGGCGAGGGAGACAGGGGAGTGTAGGAGGTGCCACCAGAGGTGCCTGGGCCCTCGGGGACCCACAGACTGTGGCAAGGGTGGCGGGGCTCTGGGCAGGGAGGGGTGTGCACTGGGCTGTGTGCTCTGTGATGGTCTTGAGACGAGCCTGGATGCAAGGGCGGAGGTCTGGATAGAAGCAGGAGCCAGAGGGGCTCCTGGAATCATCCAGGTGAGTGCCTGTGGGTACGTGGACCACGGTGGTGTGTGGGTCAGTGGGTGAGTGCCTATTCCATGAGCCACACAAGCCTGCTAGGGTCCCCGGAGCATTAGCGATGATCACTGCCTCTGGAAGAACCCGGGCAACACCCCTCCCTGTGGCCCACGTGGCGGAGGACAGAGAGGCTCCCGACTGCCGAACAGGTCAGCCATCTCCGGACACTGGCCTTTTTCATCTCTCCCAGCACCCCCACATACTATTAAATATCATGTTTCTCCGCAGACTATTCGAGGCGGGATGGGTTTCCCTGGAGAGGCCAGACTTTCCGGGACAGGCCTGCCTGGGTGGAGACAGCGGTGGACGCGCACACGGCCCCTGCCTCCTTCCCAATAAGCTCCACCCGGGCTCACTTTTCTTGATGGCGTGTACTCCTCACAACGACCCGGAGGTCGGTTGTTAGCAACCCCACTTGCACGGGACACCTGAGGCTGGACGTCATCCCAGAGGTCTGGAGTCCACACGCCGAGTTACTCGGGGATACGGCCTCACCAAAGTAACCGAGGGCCGGGATGTTTGTCCAACAGCTCATGGGCGGGTGCGGGTGGGGGGGCTGCTGCCCCATAGAACCAGACCTCCCACGGCCCTGAGCACCCACACTCACTACAGGGGCCCTCAGGCACTGCCCCCCCCGGGGCCACCTGCTGGGTAGCAGCTATTGGCCAGAAAGGAGTCCGCCACCAGAAAGCAAAGAGGGGCACCCCCCAGGGGCTGCCTGGGAACTACAAGGAGGCAGTGCAAATCCTGGCCGGTGCGTGTGGGTTTCAAAGATACAAAGTAGCAATTCACAGGCAGGCGAAGCACAGAATATTATGTCTCGGGGCGTGCCCCCGTTTTAATGTATCTGTCAGAGACATGAAAGCTGCTTCTGTCCTCCAAGGGCCCCCCACGGTTGTGTCCTGGGGGGCGCTCAGGGTAGGGCCCGGAGCAGGAGCTACAGTCTGGTCTCTGTGGCCTTCTGGCCTCTGTCCTGGCCAGCAGACGCTCATCTCTACATGGTGGGGAGGGGTCAGACCAGAGGCTGTGACTCTGCGATTTCTATCTGCCCCAAAGACACACTCCATATTGATTCTGTCGCTGGCCTAGATGTGAGTGACCGCTCGGGCAGCAATCAAGCCATCATTAGCAATAAATTAAAGTCAGCATCCACGAGTCGCAAGAGCAGGCTGCGAGAGGTCCACAGGAAAGCACAGGGTGGGTCGCTGGCCTTCAATTATTACTGAGGGGAGACAGAATCTTGTATCATCATGACTGTTTCTTAATAATTTTGTAGCTTAGTCTAGTAATCAGGATTGATCAAATAGAAATAATATCGGAAATAGCATCTCAAAAAGATCTCCTCATGGAAAGGTCCTGGAAACAAAAAAAAGCAAAGTTTTTTTTCTCAATGCTGTACGAAAATTCCCAGGGGGTCTGTCGGTGGCAGAGAGTACTTTCCAGACGTGGCAGCGCAGTTCCTCCCGCCCCTCCCCATCCAGAGGGGCGTCCACACCCCGGTCACTGGCAGGGTTCGAGGGGTGTGCACGGGCCACGCAGGACAGCGACGAGGTGAGGCCACAAGTGGGACATGTGCCTCACCCAGCGCCAAGGTGGGATGAAGCCCATTGCCCAGTTTATTGTAATTTTCCTAGGAAACTAGTCAACACAGCTGCCAGGAAAGTGCCCTGCGGTGCGGACACCACATGGTCGTCTGTGATAAAACCTGAAACGAGAGAAGATCTTACAACTGGCTGAACGCAGCTGGGCATCCTCGGACGACGGCATGCAGACCCTCTCTGCCGGTCCCTGTGGGGGACAGGGACGGGGTGCCGTACAGGTGCACATTTGCAAACCTGCTCGTTCGCTCTGGGAGGTTCTCTTATCTCCCCTGCTTACCTGGGAGGAGACCAAGACACGAGAGATGAGGGCACGGACAGACGCACCACAGCTAACGCGCAGCTGCACCGCCGCCCACGTACAAGGAGACATGGAGACACTGAACACACGGACGGGGTCTCACTCTCCGCCGGCGCCTCTGCGACTCTCCAGCTCAAACTATTAGCAACCACCGTATGGTTCACGTGTGTGGTCGTTCCTGACTCGACCTCGACTGTATGCTTTCCATGTTTTACCGTCTGTGTGTCCGTGTGAGCTAACTGAAGCTTTGTGAGATGAAGGCACGCATATACACACGTTTATACTTAAGAGATTGTATTTGTATAAGCGTCAGTGTTGCCAGGATCAATCCTTTCTTGCTGAACACTAGACATAGATAATTCCATCTCCGGTATTTGAGCGCTGAGCTGGTGAAGGTGTTTCCTGGGAAGCTCCACAGGAGTCTGTCCCTACAGGCCGTGGGCGCCTCACTTAGCCATGGACGCCGTTACGCACCGGGGCAGGGAGGCGATGTTCCCATGACCCTGGGGTCCTGCAGCTGGGATCAAGCTCACCAGATGTGCTGGGTACTCATCCCTTCTGCTCTGACTCTGGAGATGTGGGTCGTGTCTACAAGGAGCCATACTCATCTGGAAAGAGCAGGGGTGCCCTCTTTTGGGGATTTTGCTCCTTTGTCACTATAATTTAGGGACAGGCTTCTGCTGACCTCAACTGCCTTACCTGCCCTTGTTTTGTGGCTAGCGGACTCTGGACGGAGGCATGGTGACCGTTCTGCCTTCCTTGCTGAAGGCTTTACAAATGGTGAGGATCGTGTACGACACACGTGTGAGTGCATGGTGGAAAACAAACAAAAAAGCTCAGTAACTGGCCAACCACAAAATGACCTGGTTCCCCAAAGCTCAGACAAGACACAGCTCTCTAAGCTACCATGTTTTCTTCCTCTTTGGGTAACCAGGCAAACAGTCCTAAGTATAACCACACACTGTCAGGAAAAAAACATTACAGGAGGAGACACAGAAGTGTGCTCGAATGAGTGAGTCATTTAGATGAAGGACAATCCTTCATTGGGATTTTCCCATGAAATGAAAAGGTAAAAGTCTTCAGGGCATTGCCAAGTACATGGCTGGCTCTGGCCTTCACGGAGGCTGGGGAAGCGTGGCTGGTTTTAGTCATGCGCTCTGTGACTGTCCGCCGGCAGCTCCAGGTACCTGCCAGGAGTCTGCCCCTGGCCGTGACCTCCCAGCCCTCTGATTCCGTCCCTAAGCCAGGACTCTGACCACCTGTGGGACAACAGTCTTTCCTGACATTCGCAGAGACCTTGAGGACCTGGATCCTGTAGAGATCTGTCAGGTAAAGGATAAGGTCCATGCGTCTGACACGCGGACAACGTGATTGCCAGGAGCTTCAAGATTATTGCCACCTGGTTGCTAATGACTCAGGGTTCATAGAACATCGCGAGGCATGGGGGTTTTTTATGGTACTTGGGGAAGTTTTGTCTAGTCAGGGAAATGGGAGGCGGCTGCTGACTTCATCTGGACTGACATTCGCACAACGCTTCATAATTTAAAAAAAAGCTCAGATACATCTTCCAAGATTAGGCGGCCACGATTGACAGCCAAGATCCACTGAGATTCTTTTTCCCTCATCACTCTGCCCCTTTGGACCGGGGTTTCTCCGGATTCTAGGACAGCATCAGGAATGGGGGATTCTCCCAAGTTCAAGAACAGATGCCCACAGTCCCGCAGGAACTCCTGGTCTGTATTAGTCAGGCCCCCATGGGAGCCAGCCACCCTCGCTCAGGGTCACATGCTGTCACACGTGACCTCACCTCACACCTCACACCTCCCGCTTCTGTGACTCAGCCTGGATTCAGGGAGAGCTGCCCGTGTCGTGAAGGTGACCATCAGGGATTGTTTCCTGACTGCGTGAGGGCTGCGCACCATGACCCCCACGTAAGTGTGCCCAGTGCTCTCACCGGGGAAGTCACAGGAAACTACCCAGGCGGCGTCTGCTTGTGCCGCTCTACCCCTAGTCGTATGGCCTCCGCATTTCCAATACTGAGAAGATTCACAGATTACTCATGTGTCAGACACAGGTTCGTGCCAAGATGGAAACGGGAGCACAGTCACCCGTACGCACGGCTCCGTCCCCAGCCTGAGTATCCACGGAGAGGGCCGCAGGGGGCCGCCTTCGGAAAATCAAACCGTGCTTGTGCCGACTTAGGGAAACACGTATCACAGAAGACCCTTCTTGCCTGGCACTATGTCACAAGTGCATATGCACACGTGTGCAGAGTGTGTCTAAAAGGAACAGGGGGACAGACACTATGTCACAAGTGCATATGCACACGTGTGCAGAGTGTGTCTAAAAGGAACAGGGGGACAGACACTGTGTCACAAGTGCATATGCACACGTGTGCAGAGTGTGTCTAAAAGGAACAGGGGGACAGACACTATGTCACAAGTGCATATGCACACGTGTGCAGAGTGTGTCTAAAAGGAACAGGGGAACAGACACTGTTGTGAACGGGCCTGAACGCACATAGCCAGGGGAATAATGAGGAAGATGATGTTTGCTTTAAAGTAAGTAAGCTTAGCCAGCATCCTTCTAGAAGGTACCCTTGTCATACAGGAAACCTAGAATTGGACATTTTTATTCTGTCGTTTGCTTTTATGTGTTTAATATACATATGGAGTTGGAATATGGGAGCGGAGAGGTCATCGAGGGAAAGAGCTCTGCAGATGGACTTGATGGAAATCATCGACACTCAGATGCTCCATTCAGTGCTGCAGACCGCCTTCCCTCTGCATTCAGAGCTCCTGCGGTGGCCTCTGGCCTCATGTACTGGCCGCTCCTCCCCTCTGGTCCCCTGGCCTTGAGGGATGGGGGCCCCGCTACGGGAAGGCAGCGGACAACACTCGGGCATCACCTCCCTCTGCCCCCCCCACTGCTCACCAAGTTCTCAGGAAAACCAACGTGCAGCTGGTGTGACCAGTGGAACGCCGATTCCTCTCGCACGGACCCCACTGGCGGCCATAAACTGGTCTGCATTGTTTTCAGCCTCTGCGCCTCTGGGTTATGCGGAGTTTCGTGACAGTCTAAGATGTCGAGGGAGCGGGCAGCGGCACTCCTGTCCTTCCCGCCGCTTGCTCAGGGCGGAAGCACCGAAGGGAAGGGATTTTCGAAAGGCCGCAAACGAATCGGAGATAGGAAAGTGAGACGGCCTTTCCTGCCAGGGAACTGAAAGGACCGAGAAACCCCTTACTCGAGTAAGCAGCGACCAGGCTAGGGAGCATGGCGAGGAGGCCTGTCGGCCGTGGGCGTCGCAATCTGCAGGCACAAGACACTCCGCAAGGGACATTCCCTTTGGTAGCCAGGAAACGGCTCCCTTTCCCTCTGATAGGCCAGCGAGCCCCCTTGCTCTGGGCACGCTCCAAGCTGCCCCTTTGTTCCTACAGCTGTGGGGGTTCTTGGAGGAGAACAGAGCAAGGCACGCGACAGATCTGCATTGCGTCTCGCTCAGCCACGTGATGGTGGCAAGTCATGGCGTACCACAGTCCCATGGGAAAGGTGATTTTGTTTTCTTTCTTTCTTTCTTTTTTTCTTTCTTTCTTTTTCTCTTTGACAGACAGAGATCACAAGCAGGTGGAGAGGCAGGCAGAGAGAGAGGAGGAAGCAGGCTCCCTGCAGAGCAGAGAGCCTGATGCGGGGCTGGGTCCCAGGATCCCTGGGATCATGACCTGAACCAAAGGCAGAGGCTTTAACCCACTGAGTCACCCAGGTGCCCAGGAAAGGTAATTTTCTTAACGTTAAAATCAAACGAGAAGGCACTGGTTCTTTCTCGGAGGGGAGGGAGCAGAAATGCGGCTGAGTCGTGCTGCCAGCGGGCTCCACAGAAAAGTAAACTTTTACAGAAAACGGTTATTTTCAACACCTCCTGAGTCATTCTTTGTGGTTGAAATATCTAGGCTCTGGGACAGTCTCACTTCCTCTAATTCTGTTTTATAGGCCCCGTTAGGTTTTCCACCCACAGTGGTCAAATAAGTAGAGAAATAGTGTACAGCTCGGCTACACCTGGAAAGTCTCTGGAGGCTACGTACAAGACAGCACAAGGCACAGGAACAGGAACTAGACGGCGACAGCTGTCACTGGCCACCTGCTTGGTCACGTCGGAGAGGACAGATGCGGGAGGCTGACCAAGGGGTCTTACCCATATTCCTACGGCCTCTGCTTTTTCAATACTGAGAACAGACTCACAATAATTACTCAAGTGACTAAAAACTTAAAACTTTCCCCAAATGCATACATCTGTGCACAAGAAGCCCCGGCCTCCGGTTTCCCGGTCACATACCGAACACCTCGTTGTCTTCCGAGGCCTCCCGGGAGAGCTGGCGCATGTCCTTCTTCTTGTCAGACTCTCCTGTGCTGCTCTCTCCGTCCTGGAAACAAAACAGAACAAGACCCTCTCTTGAGATCCGGACCTTTGTCAACGAGATGGTTGTGATACCCTTTTCTTCTTAGAAAATCCACAGTTAATCACGGTCCCCTGCTCAACGCCCGGCTGTGAGGGTCTCCGGGTGCGGGTGGGCTTTCTGCAGAGGCTTGAGCTCCCGCCTCCTTTCTCTGCCTGGGCTGCAAGCACTCCCTGGGCCGTGGGTTATTTTCGTACAAAAGAAACGGAGTAGCACCTGGGATGAAGCGCACTGGCCGGTCATCATGCCTGTGCTCTGGGAGCCGAACCGCCTGGTCCCTGTTTGCGGTGCGGCGGGTGGACGCGTGGGAAGGCGCGGACTCTGAACCGGCCTTCCTTCAATTCCACTCTCGGCTGCCTGGAAGCCAGGCAGGGCAGCCCTGGTGCCAGAAGGGGCCCTTTCGGGGGCAGAAGTCCATGCTGATGTCCCACAGCACCCGGAGGACACAGAGGAGGGTCAGGTGCCACCATGGGGGCAGAAGTCCATGCTGATGTCCCACAGCACCCGAGGACACAGAGGAGGGGTCAGGTGCCACCATGGGGCTGGGCTGTCCTCTGGCCTCCCTTCTCCTCTGTCATGGAGCCCTACCGGCCGCACCAGGCGCACGTTCGTTTTAAGTTTATATTTTAAGGTTATAGGGTAGATGAGATTTTAGTTTCTTCTTGTTTACTCAATTGTATCTCATTAGTGTGACACGGAACGCAATGGCAAAAGGCCCTGCCCAGGGCACAGCAGAAAGGACCGCCCCTTTCCTCCGCATGTCCCTGCCGACCGCCGCATGTGTGCACCCCTCTGTGTCTCTGCGCCGCCCTGCATCCCCGTGCCCCCCGGCATCTCTGTGCCCCCTGCATCCCCGTGCCCCCCCCCCCGCATCTCCACGCCCCCCCCGGCAGGTCCGCATCTCCGCCACCCAGCACCCCCATCGGGCCTCCTGCGCACACTGCTCTGAGTCGTGCTTTGGTCGGTAACAGGGAACGCTTGCGGTGGCTTCACGCAGCCCACACGGCACCATCTGACCTGCCCTCATGGCCACAGCGCGCCCTGCACTTGGGTTACTCCCACGAGCACTGCCACCACGCTCTTGCCCGTGACCGCTGACCTGGTCTGCAAGTCTCTCAGTCAGGACCAGCACCGCGGGACTCACGGGCCACAGGCACAGGGCGACATGCCCAGGCTCCGGCGCCCCTTGGCCTCTCTCGGGCCTCCACCCTTCTCTGAGTCACTTTTCCCAAGTGTCTCTCGTTCCCTGAGTCTCCAGCTAGGACCGAGAGACAGGTGTCCCTCCTGCCGTACACTCTCCTTCTGAAGAGCGGGACAGGCACCGCCACCAGGGCGGTAAGTTGGGGAGCCAGACTGCTTGGGAGTAAACTCAGGCTTGGCTTTTGTTTATTAGCTGTGTGACGTTGGACAAGTCACTTAACCTCTCTGTGTGCTTGGGTTCCCTTTCCTACAAAGGAGAGGAAAAAGTGACATTGTATGGTTGTGTGCTGTGGTGGTAATGGGGTTAGGAAAGTTAGTATTTGCGAGCACTCTAGACACACTAGGCACACAGGAACTGCTCTATGGCTCTTTGTTAAGTAAAAATGGAAACTCTGGGGGAAAAGGTGACAATCCTCCCTTCTGCCTTGGCTCTAGCACCTAGCTGCCTGCTCCCCTGGCTTTGGCCTGCTCGGCTTCCCCGCGGCCCTCCTTGAGGGACTCCCGTCCTTCGCTGTCAGATCTCTGGGATGCTGGGGGGGGGGGCACGTGGCGCCAAGGGCCGATGCCAGCTGCAGGGGGGCTCTTGGGGCTGAGCTGGCCTGGCGCCATCTTGGGGACACTACCCGCCCCGGGCCTCCCCTGCGCAGGGGGACCAGACGCCTGCTGAGGGGTGGGGTGCGTGCAGGGAGAGAGATGCTCCTCGTGAAACCAGCGGGCGGTCCCCTGAGCCAGGACTGCCCGTCTCTGGACTCGCCCCTCCCTCCCCGGTCCCGGGGCTTTGAGGGGGCTTTGCTGCTTGCAACAGAAGCCGTCTTGACGAACAGGAGTCGTCTCGTGAGGAAGCCATCAATTCTTACTCCGTCAGCAGAAAGCCTGATTCAGACCAAGACAGATGCCCAGGTCGGGACAAGCACACGCAGGCAGCCAGCAGGTGGGAGAGAAGGCGAGGCCCGGGCGGCAGGGGACCTCGGTGGCCCTGGGGAGGCAGAGGCCGGCCCTCCGGATGCACAGCAGCAGCCTCTGCTCCCCAACCCCCAGGTCCCTCTGGAAGCCTGAACGGGGAACATCCCCCCAGCCAGCATTTGTAATCTTGTTCCCACAAGTAAATTCGAGCCAGCGTCATGAGGCGTGTCGATAACTGATGCCGGAACATGGTGGGGGTCTGCTGTCACCGGCTGGCCAGTAAACCAGCTTGGTGGTTCCCGAGCTGAGCTCCAACGGTCTCACCAGTAACTACTAACGGAGACCAGCGCGCTCCGGGTCACAGCGACTGAAGAGGTAACAGCGGGACAGGAATGAGACGGCATTTTCTAGCGTATTGACAATACTCAGGAAAAAGCAACTTGCAGCGTCGGGGGTTCAGGGAAACAGGAAGTCTCCAGGAACCGGAATAAACGTTCACGGCCTCTTCTGTGGGACAGAGGACAACAGAGCCAAGCTGACCCTCTGCCTGGAACAGCCCTCCCAGCCTCCTGCCCTCGGGGGCCAGGCGGGGCAGAGGGCGGGGGAAGGTATGTGGGGGCGAGGACCGCGCCCTGCCCGGCCCCTCAGCTCCCCCCTCCTCCCCGGGGGGGTCGGAGCCCCTCCCCACCGCAGACCCCCACGGACTCACTCCGCTCTCCCCGTCACACTGCAAAGTGTCCGAGAACAGGGACCTTGCCTTAAAGCCCTCTGTCCCCAGACCTCGCCACGCCTGACACCCAGCAGGTGCCGGAGAGAAAACCGTTCAACTGTTGTGTTTAAAATGGGCAACTTCTGCTTCAGCAGGGGAAGCCAAACGTGGCTGACCATGTCTTTTTTCGTATCTCCCTATTTAGTTCTGTCGGAGAACAAAACTTGAACAGAGAACACTTCTGGACCGACTGTCCCAGCAGCTGGAGGTTCATGTCCCGCGTCCTGGTGTCACGGCCCACTTTGAGGCTGACCTCAATGTCCTATTCTTCACTTAGTACAAAACAAGGATGACTGGAGAAGCAACGCCATACATTTTAGCTGCCATTTTTATTCACTGCAGGTGCATTCTGTCAAGCATCAACATCTAAAATCAGGTCCCCCCACGGTCCGTGGTGTCTTCCAGTAAGAAACGGTGACACCTTATAAACTGTGCAGTGATTACTCAGCATTTTTGGTTTGTTTCTTAAAAATAAAAGGATCAGGGGCACCTGATCAGTGGGTTAAAGCCTCTGCCTTCGGCTCAGGTCATGATCTCAGTATCCGGGGATCGAGTCCCGCATCGGGCTCTCTGCTCAGCAGGAAGCCTGCTTCCCCCTCTCTCTCTACCTGCCTCTCTGCCTACTTGTGATCTCTGTCTGTCAAATAAATAAATAAAATAGTTTTAAAAAAAATAAAAGGATCGTCCTTACTCTTGCTCTAGGCTGGGTTTGGATAAATAACAGATACTAGCAAAACACGGTGAGCTTTCAGGGTCAAAGTAAAGACCATGAAGAAAGATGAAAACTCGAGTCATGACCCGTCTCAAAGGCATGTCCCTTCTTATGCGGAATCAGAGCAGAATGGGGATATCAAAGCAGAAGGGCAGGTCTGAGTCAAGACCAGGGTCTCTCCATGTGACTTCCTTGACACTGTGGGCTGGGTCAGTGCTCGTGTGGGGCGCAGCTTTACTGTGCGTCGTGGGACGTTTCGCAGCATCTCCTGCCTCTACCCACAAGAAGCTCATGGTACCCTTCTGCTGACAACCAGGAATGTCCCCAGACACTGAAAAAATGTCCCTGTTGGGAGAAAGGAGTCACTCCTAGTTGAAAGCCACTGTTCTAGACAAAGGGAAGTATTTGCGAGGGAGCAATAATGACAAATCCATTCACGAGTGTGTTTGCTACCAATGAATTCTTTATAAAAATACTTTTTAAGTCACCAAAACTCTTTTGAGTTTAATTTGAGAGGAGGGACAACATGACCAGAATAGAGACCTGAAGGTGAGAATCAGATTTAATTTAGATCAAGTGCCCCAGTGTCAGTGGCTCTTAGATAGGAGACCAGAACACAGCCACAAAGATATAACAAACTAGACTTCATCAGAATTTAAAACTGGGCTGAAACTGATGCCATCAAGAAAGTAAAACAACAACCTAGAGGGAGAAAATACTTTCAAATCATCTGTCTGATGAGGAACCAGTGTCCAGAATATGTAAAGAGCACCTACAATTCAACAACAAAAGGACAAAACACCCAATTTTTAAAAAATGGGCGAGATTTTGAATAATTTCTCTACAGAAGACGTGCAAACGGTCAATAAGCACAAGAAAAGGTGCCCCCACATTATCCACTAGGATGGATGCAAGCAAAAAGACGGACAACAGCCACTGCTGATCAGAGAATGCAGAAGTTGAAGCCCCACCACAGCTCTAAGTGGTGCAGCCACCGAGCAAGACAGTTGACTGTAGAGTTACCGTGTGACTCATCCAATCCACTAGCAGTGTGTGTCCGTGGGAAACGGACACGCACGTCCACACAAAACTTGCCTGGGGGTGTTCATGGCAGCACATTCCTAACAGCACATGGGGAAGCAACCCCAACGCTCCCTGGTGAGAGAGCGGGCAAGAGAGTGCAGCGTCTTTTGGCAGCGGAACATATTCGTTAACAACGGGCACCTCCCTGTGGACGAGCCTGGGAAACGCTGTCCTATGAAAGCAGCTGGTGGCCAAACGCCGCGGCACAGTGACACAGACACGTCCGTGAAATGTCCGGAGCGGCCAACACTAGACGGACTGGAAGATGCTGGTCCTGGGGCCCGGGGGTCGGGGGAGGGGGACGGGCAGGGAGTGCAAGCGGGTGCCGGGTCTCTTTGGAGGTGACGGACGAATGGGTTATAGGATCAGGCCGTGGTGCCGGCTGCACGATCCTGTGAATATGCTAGAACGTCCCAAGCCGTGCACCTGAGACGAGTGAACGTTATGGTGCGTGATTTCGCCTCAACAGAGCTGTTTGTTAAAGAACAACAACATGGCCCAGGTAGCCAGGACCCGGTGAAGCCCGGGCAAGGAGCCCTTCCTCGCAGTAGCTGGCTCGTCCGGTGTGGGGACCCCATGGGACTCAGCACCAAGATCCCAGATCGGTTTTTGAAATGTGAGGAATGACAATTTTGGAAGAATTTATTCTAGTTCCTCGGCTGGTTAGTTCTCCATCGGGTGGCAGTGACTAACCTGAATGAATTTATGGACACAAACACCGAAAGGCTTTTGTCCTGCGGAGCGCAGAAGGACAGAACAATGATGTGACCTCTCCGTGAGGTGTGAGGTCAAGGCCAGGGCTCCTCTCCCGGACCCGTCCGTCGGAATGGCATCCAGAAAACACAGCGAGCCTTTCTGATGACATGAGTACGTGAAAATCCAGGTTTTGCTTTTTAAATCAAGAGAGTGTATCAGGAGAAACGAAACGCGTGTCCACACAGAAACTCGTACGTGAGCTCTTGCCCCCAGCAGGGGTCATTCAGCCGTAAGACAGCAGGAAGCTCGGACGGACTCAGGACGCCGTCCACGCCGTGAAGGCAGCCCGAGAGAAAGACCACACGCCACATGATTCTATTCACGTGAAATGTCCAGATCAGGGAGACCCAGGGACAGGAAGAGACTCCTGGTGGCCGAGGGCCGGGGCAGAGGCTGAGGGGAAAACAGCACACGCGCTTTCTGGGGTGACGTCGATATCTAAAATTGTTGAGACTGTCCCGTGGGTCTGCAAACCTACTGAAAACCACCGGCCCGTGGGCTCTCAGTGAGTGAGCCGTCCGGCCTGGGACTCACAGCTCCAGAAAGCGCGTCTGAGAAGCCTTCAGAGGTCAGCGCGCAGGCAGCTCCCAGGGGAAGGTCCCAACGTCACAGCAAGAGACCTACAGCTCCGAATTCAAGGTAGTTTACGGAGCCATCCGCTTCCAGAGCGGCTCGTGTAACGACTCAGTGTTCACACCACCGTCTCTGCCAAGACCGCTTTGTAGTGTAATTAGGACGGCGGTGCTTTTCAAATAATGACGGCAAAGACATGAGCTCAGAGCTCGATTTAAGGGTTGACTTTGAGAAGTCGCAGCAAAACAAGCATTAACTTGCGTCATGGTAAAACTGTTTATCGAGGCCCGTTGCGTAACCGGACATACTGGCTTCTATTTTAGGAACACAAATATCTTGGCATTTTTTTCCTGGAAGCTACTGCTCGATCCGCTGGTCCAGTCTTAAATAAGGAGAGTCACATAAGGAAGGGTGTGAGGGGGAGGGGCAGACAGGGACAGGGAGAGAGAGGCTGGCCGTTCGGGGCAGCTCCCAGAGTTAGCCGTAGTGAACTGCGCATTCAGTTAAAACGCACTAAAGGTAATTCAGGTAATTAAGACATTCATTCAGCTCAAAAGGGTCAGTTACATTCCTGAGAGCAGAAGAAGGGGGTGGAAAACTCAGACCCTCTTAGTTTGAAGCTGAAACCGCTTCCTTTAGTTTTATGTCATAAAAACCTCAGGGTCCTCGTTAACTCCCCTGAACATGGGACCCTCCCGGGGCCCGCACGCGCTCCTGGATCGGCCTGCTGGGAGGCGGATGTGGTGGAGAGCAGCGAGGGCTGACGGTCCTGTTTTCCTGACTGTGCCCCGCAGCCCCCCTGCTGACCAGCGGTCGTGTGGGAATGGTCGGCCTCACGGGACTTCTGTGGGCATCCACGGCCCCTGGGAAACCTGCTCCACGGTCCGGCCCTCGGCTGGCAGAGTCCACACCATCAGCCACCATCATTTATTTTACAAACCTTTATCTCCTGTTTTCCATACCTTAGGAAAGGTGGAAGTAAAATCATTCTAAGTAAAAAGCAGGTTTTAATGAGCATATTAATGCAATAAGAAAAAAGAGACAGATTCCCCCCCACCCACCCAAGAACCTGCATTTTGGCGCCTTTGCTCTAAGGGAACAAGCCGGCACTGCCCACGGAATCACTGCTTGTCTCTGCAGATGCTCTGTTCAAAGCCGGACGCCGCTGTGCCCGGACCCGGGCGCAGACCTGCCCCAGCGTGCTCTCAGGGCCGCAGGAACGAAGCCGGCTGCCTCCTGTCTCTCCTCATCCACCACCAAGATGAGTCACGCACTCCATGATAAGATCAAGTCCTCTTCGAGAATTTACATGCACAGGGGCTGAGAGGTCCAATCACCAGGAGCAGTACAACGGATCCCTCATTCGGAAAAGGCACGTGCAGGAGAAATTTTGTTTTTCAAGACACAGACCTTCTCTGGTTTCATAATTCAGGATAAAATTAAGTCAGAGTGTAGTCAGATGAAGATAAGAGTTACAAAAATATTTTGAAAAACCTCTTTATGGAGCATGTAACTCACCCTACCAGGTCACGTGGCGGCGGAGCCCCGGGCACTGCAGAAACTGGGACTTAAAAAAGAGCACCCTCTGTCTCTTTGCATCCAGACCACAGTTATAGGCTCAGGAACAAAAACATAAAAACCAAGTTCGGTTTTCTTTTAAACTCTGAAGACTTGACAAGAAAAGCATGAAATACAACATTCCTAACCAGAGTAACTAAATATTCTGCATTCCAGCAATGAAGTGAAGAGACTTCGTGTTAGAAATGGCTCATCAGAAGGAAGTGTTTATTAATGCTCTTGGAATAGCGTACAAATCTCGTTATACCTCACTTTGAAATGCACTGCACTAAACCACTTTTTAAAAGAACTAAAATGGTCCTGACGTAGAACAGCAGGGCAAAAAAAGATTTTGCATTCAATTTATTTAATCTGGTGTGTGAGGGGTGGTTCCTATAGCTCTTTTATTAATTTGATACAAAAAGAAAAAAACCCCAAGATCGGTGATTCTGGATGCAAACCACACTCAGTTCCACAGCCGTTGCCAGTGAGAACCAGGAGTGTCTCGCGCACGATCTGGAGGCGAGAGGGGCACCGCCAGCCCAGCACCCTCGGTGTCGGGGGACGGAGCGGCAGGGCAGCGAAGGCAGGAGCCCAGCGTTCAGCAGACGCGCCTCAGACGCCCGTTCCTGGTGGCCTTGCTTCATACCGACAAGGAGGCGTCCATTTCTAACTCCCTGAGATGAGCCTAGGCCAGGCGACTGTACCCGGTCAGGCCAAGGGCTCCCGAGTGCTGGCAGTGTCTGACAGCACCCCTGCAGGGGAACAGGAACAGGGTGTGCAGGGGCGGGGGCAGGGGAGGGGGTCCCTCCTGCCCTCGGTGCTGGGGTCCCCAGAGGGGTGGCTGCCGGGGGCTGCAGGCAGACAGAGTTCGGGAGTCGAAACTGTCATCTTTATTTATTTATTTTTTAAGATTTTATTTATTTATTTGACAGAAATCTCAGGTAGGCAGAGAGAGAGAGGAGGAAGCAGGCTCCCTGCTGAACAGAGAGCCCGATGCGGGGCTCGATCCCAGGACCCTGAGATCATGACCTGAGCCGAAAGCAGAGGCTCAACCCACTGAGCCACCCAGGTGCCCCGAAACTGTCATCTTTAAACGAAGCATCTGCCTTCAGCTCAGGTCATGATCTCAGGGTCTTAGGATCGAGCTCCGAATCGGGCTCCCTGCTCGGCAGGGAGCCTGCTTCCCCCTTTCCAACTCCCTGTGCTTGCTGCCCTCTCTTGCTATTTCTCTCCGTCAAGTAAATAAAATCTTCAAAAAAAAAAATTTAAAAAAGCGTCTAAAAAAAAAAAAAAACCCCACACAAAAAAACACCAAATAAAAATAAATAAATAAATATTTGACTTTGAGTGCAGAACGGCATCCCTACCTCGGAGCACAGAACCCGGGGGACAGCAGGGCCCAACAAGCAGACAAAGGAGAGGCCCAAACTGGCGCGGTTGCTCCGCGGTCAGGGCTGGCTGGACGCCCCAGCCCCTCTCTTGGGTGAGGAAACCAGCTCAGAGTGGATGCTAGAGTCTCAGGCAAAGCCCCTGGGAGACACAAAAGGAACCCAGGCTTGGGGTTGGGGAGCTGCACAAGGACAGTGTGATGGCAGCTGCGAGTGGGGGTCCGGGCTGAGGCCAGGGCCAGCGAGAGTGGGGGAGGGGAGGTGCTGCCTGTCCAGACGAGGGCAGCAGGTGCAAGGTGGCCCACGCAGGGGGCAGGAGAGGACAGCCTGGCTGGAGGGAGAGAACGTGCAAGCTGTGCTGGCAGGGCCTCTGCTCCAACACATCCGAAAACAACACTGGAGCTCGCCTTTGCTCTGAACTTGGAGACGCTGGTATTTTAAGTGTCTTACTGCAATTATGAGGCAGCACACACCTCTATGAATAACCGCGTTGTTGTAATCCTACGGTGCCACGTGTGGTTAATGTCATTACCGACTCGCCTCACTTCCTTCCTTACGACTTGAGCTTGTTTACAAACACCTTGTGCTGAAGTGTGATTAAGAACGCATTAAATGAGAGTCTGTTTTGTAGGCATTAAAAGCCGCAGAAACATAAAAATGAATTTTAACTAGGCTTTTCTTTAACGATATGATAATTAAATTAATGAAGGCACCAAGTTACCAATTAGGAGAACGACACGTTACAATCCCCCAAGTGCAGAGCAGAGCAGGAGCGGGCCTGCGCGCAGCCGCCCAGCGCGTCCCCCGGAGTCTGGGGCTGGCGGGCTCGGAACATCGCACCAGCACCCTCAGAAAGATAATTTTACACAAACACAGTCCAGCACAGAAAATCTCTGGCTTCCAAATTTAAACTTCAAAAACCACACCGCTAAAGTCGCAAGTGAGAAAAGACAGGAGACAACATTCTGAAAGTCAGACTGTTCGGTTTCATGTCGTTAAAAGGACTGTAAGACGCTTGTACTGAGTATCAATAAGTCCTTCTCCTTCCTCCTTAAGAAGCTGGGAGTCTTCCTGTGAAAGGACAGGTCTTCCCTGTTAGCGACCAAACCGAAGCCCTCTGGAGACGGAGGGACGCAGTGGTGCTCCGGAGCCCCGGCGCGGCTGACCAGCAGCACTCGGCCAGCAGCTGACTGAGCGCCCGTGACGACGGCAGGGCCAGCTGGGGGTGGTGACCACAGGACCTCTCACGCCTCCCAGCGGCCGCCCCGTCCGAGAGCCGCCGACATCACCAACGGCCCGTGCGGGACTCTCGGCCCAGCCATCCCCGAGATCACGTTCTCAGCCGGTGTAAATCCAACACGGAGCTTGAACGCTGGTTCCTGCACCGCGCGCCGTGAGGAGCGTGCTGCTTCCTCCTTACGCACCCGCCGAGGGCCAGATCTCGGACTCCCCCGCCCGCCGGACCCCCGCCCCCGGCCCCCGGCCCCGGCTCTCTCACCAGAGCTGAGCCTCACGCACCTGGGGGCGGAGGAAATAGGGAACAACACAGAAAGAAGTCAGAAACGAGGAGAGAAAGCCCTGTGCGTCCAGCTAAGAACAAGACGAGACACAGTCTGTCTCATGGGAGCCCCGGGCTCCTGTCTCAGGCCATGGGCCGGCCCGAAGCCCAGGGAGGTAACCCGTGACGACAGAGAGAAGGCAGGGCTGTGGGCCCGGTGGCCTCTGGTGCACAGTCTGCCCTTAGTTTTACACAAAGAATCATTTTACTGCTACATTGTTTCTACTCAATAACTTGTGTTAAAATTATCTCTTACACCTAACAGCTGCTGTGGCCCAAAGATAGCAGCGGCAAACTGTGGCCACAGTTTCTGATGGAGACTAACTTTGCAAACAAGCCTTTGGGAGCCTCAAGAGCCAGAACATGAGCATCTCTCGGGGTCAAGCCCAGAAAGCAAAGCGGGAGCCATGGGGGTCCTGAGCCTGAGCCTGAGCCCGAGGCCCCAGTGTGGCTGAGGGAACGGGTCCTGCACAGTGCGGTGCATGGCCACGTCCGAGGTAAGGGGGGCCAGGCGGGGGCTGAGCACACGTGATTGCGCGCGTGCGCGCACACACACACACACACACACACACTCCCGGCCCGGCCTGCGGACCCCACGCAGGTTTATGCTGCCTGGGGCACTGCTTCATAACCAGCCCAGTGTTTTATGATGGGGTGTTGACGGGTGGCTTTGTTCCTTGTTACTAATTACACCTTATTTATGTCTTTAGTAATCACGTGTGTTTGTAGACTTGTTGCCACCCCAACTGACAAAGGTGCGAGCATTCTCCTGTATCAGATGAAACAAACTACCCACTTCTATTCCTTAAGCATCAGAATCCAGCTTAGGGTCCTGTCTCTCGGTTGGTCCTAAGGGCAGGAGCACTGCTGACTCAGCACGTTCTAGGCTCTGCTGGAACGTAAAGCTTAGTCGGACGGTTTTCTAATGTCAGTAACAAATTCTGCATCTCGGGACGCCTTGAGGGGCTCCGTCAGTGAAGCCTCTGCCTTTGGCTCAGGTCATGATCCCAGAGTCCTGGGATCGAGTCCCACATTGGGCTCTCTGCTCAGCGGGGAGCCTGTTTCTCCCTCTGCCCCTCACCCTGCTTGTGCTCGCTCTGTTTTTCTCTTTCTCTCTCTGACAAATAAATAAAATCTTAAAAAAAAAAAAAAATCCCACATCTCGAACAGAAATGTCACCAGCATCCCCAGCGGCGGGCGCTGTGCCCGTACCCCCTGGGGACAAACCCCGGCTGGTGGGTTCCATGTATTCCGCCTTCAGAGGCGGCCCTGGTTCTCATCAAGCACGACTGGACAAAACCCAACTGTGAAAAGGTGTTTCACGTTACCTGCTGCGATCTGTTCTCAAGTCACTCACAGGCCCACTCAAGAGTTTTCCGGAAGTAAAATAAGAAGGTTATTGACTATGACAGGTTTCAGAATGTTTCTTTCCGAGGGCGTGTTTTCCACATTATTTTCTCTTTTTCAGGCGCTCGCTGCAGTTCTTTTGGGATAAGTCGGGAGAGCCAACCGCAGCGTGCATTAAAGCCCGAAGCCATCCGTCCACACGTGTGCTGTTGTACGTGCGCGGGGCTGAGCTCTGTCCCGGGTGGAGCACGGGGGACACAGAGCCTCGTGCTGAGCGGGGAGGGGCGTGTGGGAGCAGGCGCACTGGTGGCGGAAGCGGAGAGCGCCCTGGCGCCCTCCTGGGCAGCTTCTGGTATTTGTGTGTGTGTGTGTGTGTGTGTGTGTGTGTCCCCCGACTTCAAGGATTTCACTCTCTGCATCCAGTTGGAGCTTCTGCATGAAACTCAATGACTCTGAGAGAGACCAGAGTTCTTTTCATAGACAAAATGGATCGATGCTTGGTAGGATTTCAGGAGGTCTGAGAACCAAGGTGACCTGGACGGAGGGCCCAGGAGGCCGCGCTGCCCCTCCATACGCATGGCTATTGACGTCTAAAGTATTTAAAATTCAATAAAATTTAAAATTTGGTTCTTCAGGGACTCTAGCCACAGATCACCTGCTTCTTGGCCACCTGTGTCGGGAAGGTCATCCGATGGTCCACAATGGGGGTGGAGAGGACTGCTTTACGGTGTGTGTGTGTGCGCGTGCGCACGAGTGTGAGCTAGAGAGACCGGGACAGGCCAAGGGATACGGAGTGAATTCTGGAACTCTGCGGAAGACACGCTACCATGGACGCCCGCCGGAACCCCACTAAGGATTAACTCCACGTGGCTGAGGTGTTTCTCAATCTGATACAGGCCTGTGAGGATGTACCTTCCACTTTCCAGATCCCTAAGCTTCTAAACAGATATGATTCACTTAAGAACGACCTGAGTTCTCAAAAAGCTTTCTTTATGCGACTTGCCCAAGAAAACAGAAATTACACACATATGGGTCTAACGGCGGCCCAGGTGCCACAAGCCCATCAGAAAGGTAAGTATTTCCGGGTGAATTCGGCACCCAGCAGCCCCGCAGCCCCGCCACACGATGCTGCAGGCTGGGGTCGGGGTGACTGCAGGAAGTGGCTTTCTCCGTAAGTCCATTTCCCATTCTGCGAAACAGCTGTGGTGACAGCGTCACTTTGCATCAGAAGTGTAGGAGGACGTGTGGCATCGGGAGGAAACAGCGCCACGGCGTCTGGAAGACTGAAAGGCTTGGGCTCGGTCCCACCATGCCCTTCTCCCCATGGCACGGACAGCACCCTGCCGGGGTTTGCAGGCCGTCACCCGGCCCGGGGCTGGCAGAGGGCGGGGTCCCCTGGGCACACTCCCCCATGGGCTGTGCGGGGAGGGGACGCTGAGGGCACGGCTGCCAGCAGAGCTCGCATGAGCTGGGCCTTCAGTGAACCGAATTTCTGTGTGGGGAGGAGAGATGACGGCAGACGGCCTCTCCCCCTAATGATGGCTTCAAACAGGACGACTTCCCACGCCCAGGCCGGCGCGGCCAGAAGAGCGGCTTCTAAATCAGGGAAAAGACCCGGCGGCGTCCCACAGCTGGGATGAGTTGCAGGATGTAGGACTCCGTCAAGGAAAGGCCTTAAGGAATCACCCCGTGGACGGACAAGGGCGGCCCCCGCACAGCTGGGCTGTCAGTCCTTTCAGAAGAGACGGATTCTCCCACCAAAGCGAAGACGGTCCACACGGGACGGGAAGTGCCGTGTATCCGCAAACCAGCGTCTCGTTTCTCGGTGTCGTTCGTGTACGTCTGGAGGGTCTCGTCAAGCGAGTGCGTTTTAATGATGATTGAAGACACGGACGCCTTTCTGGGGGACGTGGTTATCCCTGGAGAGGCAACGTGCCGCTGCGTACTGCCCGCGTCGGGGCGCGCTCGGCTCCGAAAAACGGCGGGGCGAACTGATCGGTCTGACTGGAAACCAGACGGAGAAGTCACTCCCCACTGCAAGGTTCAGGCATGAACCTACACTTTGCAGGTGCTCAGATTTTGGTTTTCAGTGTGGTATATTTGTCCTTAAACCAATGAGATAGAAACATCCAGAAACATGGGGAACTTGTGAGCCAGGTATGGTGGCAGGGAAATGCAGTCCCACGCTGAGTGAACCCCAAACCCAGGAGCCCAAGTAACATGGTCTCTCTCCTGCGTCCCTGTCGTACACGGACCCGACACTGAGGACTGGTCACAGCCGGTCACATGCAGACCCCACGCTGAGGGCCTGCTGCAAATGGACAGTCTCTCGCGAGGGGCAGTTGGTCCAACACCTTTCATTCAAGCCGACAAAAGGTCCTGAATCCCCGCCGTAGCCAGGTGACACAAATGTCTTCTGTCCCTTGGCCAGGTTCCCTACTGGGCTCCCCAGGGCCATCTGCCAGGTAGGGCCTCCCCAAAGGCAAGGGGGCTATTTTTAGCCCGTGGACCCAGTTTTCTTCCAGGAGCCTCCACGGGGGAGGCCAGAGCATGTGGCGAGTCTCAGCCAGACCCGGGGCTGAGGCAGCGAGCACGGGTGCCCTCTGGGGCCTCCAGGGCCACGGGGGCGCGTCCTTCCTGGGTCTGCCCGATCCCCAGCATGGACACAGACCGAGTGACAACGTGCTGATAAATTAGTGAGCCTTCTTAAAACCCCAGGGAACCAAAGGCAAAATAGGGCTTTCTTCGTTTCCGAAGGCTGGGAATGACTCACGGAAACAGTCCCGTGGCCCCTCCCGTGGCTGCGGTCTTTCTCCCTCACGCTCACCCCCAGATGCTCTGCTCCGTGCCGGGGCCACGGAAACGGGGCTCTCAGGCCGCCCTGCCCTGCGTCCTGCTCCACCAGCCACTAACGTGCAAGGCTGGGAAGGCGGCCGTCTCTCTCTTTGCCTTCTGGAACACACTCCTCCCTCCGGCATCCCGTCCTGTGCTCTTCAGGGGGACAGAGAGTGCGGTGGGAAGACCGCGGGGTGCTGAGTCACGGGGGAAACCCGTCGCCGAAGGTCCTGCTGGGAGGGGACTCCTTCCTGGCGCTGGACAGAGGCCCCGGCCGGAGCAGGGAGTCACACCCACCCCGACACGGGACGGGTCCTCGGCAAGGGTGTGGGAGGGGAGAGAGACAGCCCCGCAGAGACCCTCTGATCACAGGTCAGCCCAGCACCCTGACACAGACACTGCTCCGACCGTCCCCCACGTCCAAGTGGGCCGCACAGAACCCCTGCGGGAGCACACAGGAGTCCACAGCAGCGCAGCGGCCCACGGCGTCTCCTTCTATTCTGGTGCCCGTCTAAATGCCACGGATCATCTCAGACGCTCACTCGGAAAGCTGTGAAACCCTTCTCTCCGGTGACAAGAACAAAAAACAAAAAACAAAAAAACCCTGCAGAGCTTTACCATGTAACGATCACCGGCAGACACCAGTGTTCTTAAATCCCCAATATCTTAACCGTCCAAATGTTAAACATCAGCTTTCAGAAGCAAGAGTGCAAGTATGGACCTCCCCACAGCTCCACCATCTTATTTTGGGAGAACTAACAAATTAAGAGCGTGTTTCAGTGACTCACAACGTCAAACAAGGAGAGAACCGCGAGTCACAGAGTGGTTTTTAGAACTGGGGCCACGAATCCATCGTCAGGAGACTGCGGTCCCCCAGGGTCAGAGGTGGCCGGTCTGCACGGGTGGCTGCTGTCCACCCTCACCTGCGGTGGGCGGAGACGCGGCTCCGGGTGTGGACCCTGCCCGACCCGACTCGCAGCTCAACGCCACTGCCGTTAGAACGAGGCGATCAGTCGTCCAGTTTGAGGTTTAAGAATCCAAAAGTCACCCCCCCATTCAGTATGAACTAAGATCATTAATGTGTTGATAAAGTCAGTCCCCCCGTCAGCAGTGAAGGGAGGATCCAAACCAGTAAGGACATTACAGACAGCGAAGTCCCTTTAGTTCCTCTTAGGCCGGAAATCATCTGTGAAGACACTCGCTAATGCTGTAGCTCATGAAGGCAGCACAGAAGCGAGAACGGGGGGAACTTGAAACAAGTCTGGAGAAGGACCCCCGGCTGATGCAGGAAAGGAGTCCAAGCAGGAGCAGAGAAGGACCCCCTGCCGCTCGGGTCACGGTCATGCACTGCAAACCCTATTGCAAGCAAGCGTGGCGGAGGGGCTGGAGGGGCTGTTGCCCAACCCCATCCCAGGGCTTCTGGAAGCACTTTCGTGTGCGAGTGGCAGAGGGGGTGGCTGGCCCTCAGCTCCAGGACGGTCGTGAGCCCCGACGCGTCCTGACTGTCACACACATAAGGCTCCGTCAACATGAAGTACCGAAGCCGGGATGAGATTTCCCATCCCTGCCCCCACAACAGGAGGGTTCAACGTTCCACACACAGGGTCAGCCCCGTCATCACCTAAAATGACCCTTGATGGTAGAGAAGGTCCCAGACGGAGCATGAAGCCACCAGGAGCCTGGCGACCGGCGGCCCCGGGGAGGTCAGGAGCCAGAGGCTGAGCCTCAGTTCGGACACATGCCAGGGGTGTAGGGCAGCGCAGAGCACCGCCCTCAGCAAGGGGAGCCGAGGCCGATACAATGAGTGGACGCCGTGCGGGAAACAGGGTAACTGCTGAAGACCTTGGATTCGGACCGTTTTTATGTGCATTCTTCCCTTTTGCTTATCGGTACCTTCTAAGCGTGTACGGTGACCGAGTGCGCAGGGACGGCGGACAGCGGGCCCCGTGAGGGCCAGCCCAGTAAGACTGTCATGGGCTGGGGTCTGGGCCGAGACGTGCGGGTCTTGGTCTCTGTGCTCAGGGCCACTCTAGACGTTTCTGAGGCAGGGGTAATCCCCCCCAGTTTCCAAGGGAGCCCTGCAGCCAAAGTCGGTATTGAGGGGTCGTGCTCAGTGACTAACCGGCCCACGTCTTACCTTGTCGCCCTTCTCCGCGCTCAACTCCCGCTTTCCCGCGTGGTTTCCCATCCTGCGTCGATGAGCTCGTCAGAAGCTACGAGAAAAACACAAGGCGTTGGCTTCAATACCCTCGGAGTTCCTGCAGTTTCAGTCAGAGCAACAGTCCTGGGAGATACACCTTGCCCATCTGAGACGAGAAAATGAAAACCCCCGGACGTGAGACACCGGAAGCCGCATGAGCACGTTACACCTCGGCTTCTGATGCCGACCACACTGCAAGGACGTGGGACCCCGGCCAATCGCCACGCCCTGCTCAGTAACAAAGACTCCTCCGTGTGTTTCCTCATCCTGGACAAGGAACCCGAGTCCAGACCTCTCGTGGGCAGCGTCCGCCCCCGGCGTAGCGCCAGGGCGGGTCCCATCTCCTCCCCGGGTGCGCTGAGCCGCGCTGAGAGCAGACAGGGCGACACTCCTGAAAACGAACGGCCCGCCTGGGCCCGCTGTTATGGGAATCATGGGGGCACAGACACTGCAGGGTCACACTGAGGACGGCTCATCAGACAAGTGAGCATCCCAACAATGCACACCATCGGCGAAGAAGATGAAGTCAGCTTAAAAAAAAAAAATCTGTTCTTCATCTGTTTTTTCTAACATAAACTTTAGCAGCATATTCATGGTTTTTTCACCCCCACAAGGCACAAAAGTGGAGGATTTACCCACACTCATTGTATACCAATTGCTCACCCACGCTCATCCTTGGCCCTGCGATGACCACCAGGACTATGTGCCCCATCACCGTTGACCATCCCCTGGGCTCAGATGCTGGTGTTTAAGGACAGGTATAAGTGTCATTGTTCATGAGGAACTCTTTGTTTTCAACATGTGACAACCATGCCCTGCTGAACGCGAAGCAGCTGTCCTTGAAGGGTAGAGGTGGGAAGGATTTCTCGATGGTACATATGCCCGGATAAAAGGAAAGTCGCACTCCCCAAGAGGGGACAGGGAACTTGCTTAAGATCTGAAGTTTTCCAAAGTCTCCCACAGTCCTGGGTGCCTCTGAGTGACCACGAAGGATGCCTTGGCCCTTCTCCACGAGGACCCCAACGGACGGCGGGATGGGCGAGAAAGGAAGCGATGACATTCTCGAGTGCCCCTCCCAGGCTGTGTGAGTCCCTGAGCAGCTACGGGTCGAGACCCTCAACAGCCAACACCCGTGGAGAGAACAGCCTTCCCGCCTCACCCTGTACACGGAAACCAGGCCAGGCGATGGCACATCCCGTGAGCCCGGGGAAGCGAAGGATTCGGTGAAACAGAGATGACGAATTCCGGTTAATCAACGGCAGCTGTGGTGGCAGTGAGACGTCACCCGCTGAGGAGAACCGGTAAATTCCGCACGGTTCCCGCATGAGAGTGAAGAAACCCCTCGTGTTTAAGAATGTACGATTTTAAGGATGTGAGTCTACCTCCGCAGGTCACTCCAGCCTCCAAGGTGGTTCCACCGTCTGTCTACTGAACCATTTAAACCGACCATCTCAAGACCCTCACGGGCGAGATGGAGGTGAGGCACACAGTACTCCACGTGACAGGCACAGAGAGGGAAAGAGAACTTGCTTTTGTCCTCTTGGGGTCTACAAAGTAGTCAGGGAGTATGAGTGGGTGTGTTGTCCCAGGAGACGCGGGTCTGGAAGTAGGGAGCAGCCATCCCTCTGAAGTTTGGCTACTTTTCGATTCCTCGTAGGGTTTTAACTAGATATTGAGAACTTGCAAGATGTGTAGAATACACACACTAATAAAACACTCGATCTCTGTGGATCTCCCTCCCGTTTTAGAAATAAGAATGGGTTATACAAAACTAAACACAGACAATAACAGAGATGGTTAAATATCTATACCGCCCAGAGCAATCTACAGATTTAGTGCGATCCCTACCAAAATACCAATTGCCTTTACACAAAACTAGAACAAGCAATCCCGAAATCTGTACGGAACCACAGAAGACTCAGAATAGCCAGAGTGATCTTAGAAAACAAAACTGGACACATCACAATCCCAGATTTTGAGACGTATCACTGTACAGTACAGCAGTAATCAAACTAGTATGTTACTAGCACAAAAACAGACACACGGGTCAATGGAATGGAATAGAAAAAGCCCAGAAATAAAACCATGATTACACGATCAATTCATTCCGACAACGGAAGCAAGAATATGTAGTGGGAAAAAGCCTCTTCAGTAAACGGTGTTGGGAATGCTGGACAGCTCCGTGCGGAAGAACGGACGGACGACTTTCTCACACCACTATCTCACCCCGAAAGTCCAAGTTGTTGGCTTTACAAGAAATTAACTGGTTTTGCCCATGTTCTGCAGAATGGATGAAGAAGATGTGGTCTACATGCAATGCCGCATTACACGGCCACCAAGAAGAGCGGAATCTTGCCATCTGCAACAACACGGATGGTCTGGAGGATGAGATGGTAAGTGGCGTAACTCAGAGAAAGACGAATGCCTTCTGGTTTCAGTCACTCGGGAAACTGTAGAAACAGAGCCGGCGAACAAAGGGAAACAAGAGAACAAACGAAGAAACACTGAACTCCAGAGGACACACGGACGGTCCCCGAGCGGAGGGGCTGGGGAGGGGCTAAACAGGGGAAGGGGAGAAAAATGAAACATTGGCAAGAAGACTTCATTTCTTTTAAAGCCAACGACTTGGACTTTCAGGGTTTCCTTCTATCTGAGCGTAAAGAACCTCACGTCACCAACCGTGTTCTCCCCTGGGCAGCGCATCTCCTGCCCCCTACCCCTACTTCCTCCAGCCGGTGTCTCCTCCCCCTCTCCCCAGAGTGATGTTCCCTCCTTCCAGAAAATAAATCTCGAAGACTCTAACCTAAATCAGAATCCTGTGGGGTGTGTAAATATTTGGGGGCTTGTGGACAAAAGTGGAGCTATTTTTGGACAAAGGGCGTTTGAGGCTGAAATCCAATGACAGACGTGCGCCCCACCCTGACCCTCTGGGAGAAAGGTAATGCTTCTTCCAAGCTGGTCTGTCCTGATCCAAACTTCCTCAAACTCCAAAGCAAAACTTGAGGCTGCCCTTGGGAGCGTTGTTCCTGAAAGATTTAATCCATATTCAGAAAACTCAAGACTACCGGACCTAGGGTAGATGGACGTCACAAAAGTCCAGGTCAGACTTCTGAATGCATGCAGAAGCAGTTGGAGTGGACCGCCTCTCAGATTAATAGCAGGAGAATTTATTTTACACGAACCACTTTCTGTAGGCAGCTTCTCGCATTAAATCACAAGGTGCACTCTGGCCCAAAGAGAATGACAGGGCATGCAAGGGGAGAAGTGACATGGGAACGGTGATTAGAGCCTTCGTCACGGACTGGGCCTTCCAAGGCACCCGAGGTGAAGGGGTTCTTGTAGAACGGCGGGCAAAGCCACGGCATGCACACGAGTTCGGGCGGTGGCTTTGCTGGGTCTCACTGCACCCTCGTGAGCTAGCAGAGCGGGACGGGCAAGGGCGAGGCACGGGGACGGGGAGCTCACTACTGCCCGCCAGCCTCCCGAACACGCTGCGAAGAACCAGCCGCAGACCAACCAGTGGGACACCGGCCGGTCATCTTTAGTCCACTGCATTTTTTTTTAAGTTCACTTATTTATTTTTTAAGTCCTCTCTGCACCCAGCGTGGGGCTGGCACTCCATGGGCCGGACATCGAGAGCCGCCCGCTCTCCCGACCCGGCCAGCCAGCGTCCCTGTTCCCTTTCACTTCTGCAACTAAGCGAACAGGGAGAGCGGAATTCTGAACGTGTGGGATGCTGCTCGGAGGCCAGCGCGCTCTGAGGAGTCTTGAGTAACGCGAGAAGCTTCTTGTGAAATAATAAAAAAAGGAAGTGGGGGTGGCGGGCGGGGAGAGTAGAACTGGAAGCAGAAGACCTCGGTGTGCACGGGGCTGGGGGCTGCCTCACGCTGCTTAGGGTGACGTCCCGTCCCAGAGGGGAGGCCTGCACGGTCCCCCGAGGCTGCGGGAAATCTCCATAACGCGTCCGTGGGCACCGACGCGGCAGCAGCTCCGCGGCTGACACCCCGCGTGAGCCGTTCAAGGTCACAAGCCGTTCAAGGTCACAAGGCTGACTGTGCGGCCTTCACAGTTCAGACTTCACCCCCCTGCAGCCGACGCTCCCCGCGGGCCCCGTGGTGGAGATCCTGAAGGACCCACAGACGAGCCCCGCCGCGGGCGGCCGGGAGTGGAGGTGCGCGGCAGGGCTGCCGGGCGGGAGGACACGTGTGAACACAGGGCGCCGCCGAGGATAGGGTTGGCTGCGTCCGGCCACGTCCGGCTGGGCTCGGGCACGTCTGAGTGGGGTGCCGTCCAGGCCGGTGCTGTGCGACTCCGTGCAATCAGCCCCACCTCTCTGAGCCTCCCATTCCCTTCCGGCGGTGAGACACAGCAGCTGTGGGCTGGTTAGAGCGAGGGTCCGTCTAGTCACCCCTGGTTTCTGTCCTCGGGTCCCTCCCAGCAGGTGCACATGACCGTGGCGGGTCGAGCAGCTGCAGGAATGCACGGACCCAGCCGTGGGCATCCGCTCAAACTGTCCAGGTCGAGGGAAGAGAAGGGGTAAGGACACTGGCAGCCCCTGAGGAGCCCAGGAGTGGTGCCTCACAAGGAGCCTGAAATGAGAGCTCAGGCCCCCTGGGGGACCAGCCTGACCCAGGAAGTTGGGCAAGTGCTGCTGGTTCAAGACGGTGCTGAGTGGGACGGCGAGGAGTCTGCCAGCTGCAGCCGCAAGCGACAGCCGTCCCCGGCTTCAGAGGAGCCTTCAGATCCTTGCCCAGTGTATGTTCACAGGCGGGAGGGTGGCGGGGACCTGACTGTGAGACAGAGAAGGTCCTAGACATCGCCCAGACCCAAGCCTTCTGGAACGCAGGGTTCCTGGGGGCGCAGAGAGGCCAGGGAGCCCGGGGGCCACAGTGCCTGGTCAGAGGCCATGCGGGAGCCACTCTCCCTCCTCACTGCCTCGGGGCTCAGAGCATCTACCTTCTAAGTCATGTAATTAGAGGAACAGCCCTGTGGCTTTGTTCCCACTTCACAGCTGAGAAAATAACGTTTAGAAGACTGAATCTCGCTTCGAGTGGTTCATGACTTTAGGAAAATATTTTACTTAGAAATTGGGATTTTTAATGTATTATAAATACGTCTTACATGGACAAAATCACTATAGGTCTAAGATATACATTTCTATTACTAATGAGCACAATACAAAGACAGACCTGTGGCAAGGAGCCTTGAGAACAGGGACGGCGAGGATGTACGCCCGAGAACACTTACCTGGGGACACGCGCTGACTAACGAGAACAGGGACACTCCTCAGCCGAGGCCAGAAAGCCCGCACCGACGGCGCAGAGCCCGACCACACGACCAACACGCCCGCCCTCTCCTCCCGTCCCTAGACAAAGGCTTGTAGTTCCGTAAGGTGCCGGACGCAGAATGAGACCAACAGGGCATTAATTACAACCCCGAAGAGCTAATCTTCCACATGTCTCAACGGGAAACATTCACATTTCTTCCAATAACATTTTTTAAAATAAATAATTGCGCTTCACACTCAGTAGGGAGCCAGAGGGCTGACTCTGTCCTGGGTCTCTGGTGCTATTTCAAAGCCATTTTTCCCGTTCTGCGTGCACCTGCCAACGTGTGGGCGTGGCCAGGAAGCACCCCAGGGGGACAGCACTGGAAGGACGGGCTGGGGTCTGCGCGGGCCGCAGAGGCTGGTGGACCACTGACCCCGCGGGGAACCTGGTAAAGCCTACCCCCCGCAGCCGCGGGTACTTCCCAGCAGACAGGAGTGTTAACGTGCATTTATGACGGCAGGATTGAAACACCCCACCAGGGTAGTAACTTTTGCTTTCCTGATCTTTTAAATCCATGAAACGGACTTTGGCATTAACCATTCATAGAATTTTTGCTTTTCACTGGACTCTGAAGGTCACCAGACCTGACTGTTCTGGCCACCGCTGCTCCCACGTCACTGGGGTCCGAAGGGCCCCAACGCCTGGTCGCTGGGCCCGGCAGCAGCCCCTGGGGACGGAGCGGAGCCGTCGCTCGCACTGACGGAGGAACCACCGGGCGTGCAGGAGCGTGTCGTCGTGTTTCGGGGGTGGTCCGGGGTGGTCCACCTGCGCGTTCCAGAGGACAGGGCGCGAGGCAGGCTTCGTGGGCTCCGGGCATGTGCGTGGCAGAGGCTTGTCTGACCTCTGAACTGTGGGTCGGGTACGAAGAGGAAAAAGTGCGGAATTCAGATGGATGGAGGTAGTCGTGCCTCACGAAGGGCGTCACCAGCTTGAAGGTCCTGAAGCAGGAGGCGTGACACTTCCGACGGGGCAGCCTCCTCTCCTTTTTGGGAACGCTAACCTCGGACAGAAGGAACTCCCCAGAGAGGGTCTGGGACCTGGCGGTGCTGGTGGCTGGCTCCATCCCCTCGGGTGACTGCTGCATCCCGCGCGCTCCTGGGGGGCTCCAGCGCGTCGGCCGGGCACCAGAGCCCCACCCAGAGCGCCGGCAGCTGGATCGGAGAGGGGGGCGGGCGGCTACAGACCGGAAGTACCTGCAGCCCGAGTGACACGGGGGGAGCACGTAACACGCTCTCCCGCCCTGGTCCCCCCGACCCCCCTGCAAACCTGAGAGGGAAGCAGGACTTTCTGGACTGTTGGGGGAAGGGCCGGTTAGTATCTGACCAGCACCTGAGGCCAGGAACCGTGGCCAGAGGCTAACAAACCCCAGCTGGGGCCTCCTGGGACCAGCCACGGGCCGTCTTCCACCACATGCCCCGCCGAGCCAGGCACGGACGCAGGCGGATGGCGTTATCCAGGTAGGTGTGTGCTCGCCGCTCAGCCCAGAACCCGCTCTGGTAATCAGCCGTGCCTGCAGCATGACCACAGATCCACGAGCGCCCCATGACTCAGCACACAGTCCAGGGCTGTGAGAAGAAACACACACTCTGGGCATCACTCGGGGCCAGAGCTGGTGACCACAGGACAGAACAATGTGCCTTCGACTCCGTGCGTCTTTCCATCCACCTCCGGAACGACTCATGCATCCCTGACACGGGGCGTGGTGGCTCCTGATGGTCACGCGCAGGGAGGAGGCGTCGGCTCAGGCGTTGGCTCAGGCTGCAGGTTTCTAGGTGCCATGGGGCCGAGTCCCCTCTGAGTCTTAACTGAACTAAACCTGTATTTCTTTCCGAAAACACAGAAAACATCTGAAGCTTGAACTATTGGTCTAAAATGTTCAGATTCAAATCACCAACCCCTATGGGGCCCCACGGGAGACAGCAGATCTCACTGCATCATGGTACTGGGCGACTTCTTTCCAGAACCTTCCAGATTCCAATCAGGGAAAAGCATGGTGCCCTGCGTGGTCGTCAGTGCATCACAGTCCCACCAGAGACATGGTCAGAGGCTTCCGGTGGGCCCTGCCGCTGCCGCAGGGTGAGCCTGCACTTCTGGAGAGCCAAGGGAAAGATAAAGTAGGTGGTGAGTGGCCGTGATATTCACAGGAAGGGGTGGGAGACGGTCCCGGGAGACAGGATGGGGCTGGAGATGGTGTCGGGAGACAGGATGGGGCTGGAGATGGTGTCGGGAGACAGGATGGGGCTGGAGATGGTGTCGGGAGACAGGATGGGGCTGGAGATGGTGTCGGGAGACAGGGTGTGTGGCCGGGGCCGAAGGTCTGGGCTCAGGAAGCTGACAGCAGCCCACAGGCCGGGGCTACCATGGGCTGGGCGCTCTCTCCACATTTCAGAGGATTGCTTCTTCGTCTTCTCCCTGCTCCGCTGAGACACGGCCCTGGCTGTGCTCGTCTTACAAATGGGGAAGCTCGGAGGTCGGGAAGGTCAGGGGACCCTAGGTCGCGCACGGCCACCACTGGAAGGCCGTCTCCAGAGCTCCAGCTCCGGCTCAGCCGTGAACGAACAGGGCCCCAGACAAAGCATCTCATTTCTAGGATTTCAAAGGATTTCTTGAAGCCTGAGTCTTCCGTTTGTTAAGGCAAAGAGCTCCCCCCGAAGGTCAGCAGGGGGCCCTCGTCCCGCCCTCGTGCCACACAGCCCGGCTCTCCTGGGTCCAAAGACATCGACCAGGACTTCACAAAGCCTTTGCTCCTCACATCTTCTGCGTGAAAACCACCGCAGAGCCTCGGTGAATAGTGAGGGCTCCCAGGAGCACCTCCTGCAATGCAGCCCCTTTTGAATCTGTTACTGAGAAGCGGCATTTAAGTAAGTACGTAACAAAGGCCGAGAGTGTGCCGAGTGTGCTGTCTACACGAGACCGCCGAGAGCTTCTGTCTTCAACGCGCGCTTTCTAGCTGGCTCTGCACGGCACTGGGTTCCTAAGTGGCATCTTTAGGGCTGAAAAACTGAAAAAGACCGACTTCCTTTCGGAAGGCAGTGGTTTAGCACCACAAGGCTGAGGCCTTGGGATTTTCTTGCTGCATCAAAACCAAGACTGTTCAGGACGGCCCTTTTACAGGACACCAGTGCCCACCCCGTGCGTCACTATATATGATGTATTACGTATTATATATTATATATTATAACGCATCTTAGCCCTTTCTACTCCTTACAAATCACAGCATTTCCTATTTGACCCCCTGGCAGAATTTACACGAGGCGTGGTGACATCGAAAGACAGGGCAGAACTGATCTAAAGAAGCAAAAGGGCATGCGGGCGTGGGAGAAAACAGCATGTGGCGGCAAACCTGGATTCTAGCCGCATCTGCCCTCAGCAGCAAGGCAGCCGTGGACGCCTCAGCTGGCTTCGGGGGGCCTCACCTGCTGTCCTTCTGGGGAAGCGAGAGGCCGGGCGGGGGCGGCTTGGGGCCCAACAACAGCCAGGGACAGCGTTCCGCTTCTGCCAGCGTCGGCTCCGCAAACCCAGCATCTTTACGCCTCGAGCGCTCCCCCACAAGGACTAAGCAACGCCACCCACATTGTGTCAGACTGTGACAGCTGGTTTCCGAAGTCAGAGGCCACGCCCCAGACAAGATGCGATGAAAACTCACTCCTAGAGTGTCTGCTTGTGCTCGGCGCCAGGAGCAGCAGGAGAGCAGGCGAAGAGAGCTGGACCCTGTCAGGCCCGCAGCGCACAAACACACCCACACGAGTGTGTGCACACTCCCGCATGCCGTGCACACGTGCGCGCTCACTCTCTCCCTCTTCCGAGTTCCAGGATGCTAGGAAGGCACCCACACATGTTCTCCAGCCCGTCCCTTCTGCCGGGAGTCCTCAGACTTACTCTGACCTACTTCTGCCTCAAACCCTTTATAGAATGCGGCAGGGTGTGCCCAGGAGAGAAGCCCACACGCGGTCGGAGGCCCAGGCCAGAGCTCTGTCAGTTGGAGCTGCTGTAACGACCCTACAACGAAAGTGGGGCTTTTGGTTTGCACACTGCTCCATCCCCAGCACCGTGACAGCGACTGGTATGTCGTAGGTGCTCAGGAAATACCCATGAAGTGACTAGGAGAAAACGGAATGAAACCAGGAAGCCGCCCCTCGACCCCAACCAATCACATGTGCTCACCTGCCCACACACACACTCTCTCGAGCGGCAGTCTGTGCTCGGAGACCTGTCCTTGGTTTGTGGCCAAACACCCAACCAGACCAGCACGTGGTCCGCGGGGAAGCCCAAGGGGTGGGCGTGGGGGGAGGACCGGCTGAGCCGGAAGAGCCGCCAAGGTCCACCCAGCCTGGGGCACCAAGAGGAGAGCCAAGGAGCCAGGGCCCTGAAGGCCCATCTGGGGCGGAGTCCGGCAAACACGGAAGCCCTGGCTCAGAAGGAACCCAGGACCCTGCAGACAGGAAGTGTGGGTAGATGGCTGGGCGCCAAGCTCAGACGCAGCAGCCAGACTGCCAGCCCCTGCCCTCAGCTCCAGACGGAAACCTGCCACGCCTGCTGGCATGGGGACCAGGAGGCACGGGGGGCGGAGGGTCTGGGTGCCCAGGTCCTGGACGCAGAGCCCGCAGCCAGATCCCCGGGAGCGGCCGCCTGGCCCACACGTGCTGTGCAAAGAGGCCAAGGCCAAGGGCCAAGCGACTCCTCTGAGCCTGGGAAGGGGTGTGGCGCGGAGTCGGGGACGCTGCCCTTCGGGAGGCGAGGGGGGCCCGGCGTCAAGGAAGCGCGCCCCTGTGCTCAGCTCCCGCATCACCCGTCACAGCAACACGTAGAAACAATGCACCGGTGGACTCAGGGGCTGGGGGTTTGTGCCTGAATTAATTATCTCTTCAAGGTGCTAATTTAGAGATTACGCTCTAGTAAACCTTCCTCCAAATGTGGCTAAATAGAAACACCTGAAGCCAGGCCGATCCAACCCGGCCCCGGCACAGCGGACTGGCCTCCGGTGGGGGGGAGGGGGCGCAGCCCAGCTCCCTGGGCAGGGAGCTCAGTAGGGACCCTCTGTGCATGAGTCAGGCCCACGGCTGACACTGCACTGAGCCCTCCGCCGGCTGCTTCTCCTTCCTGCCTGAAGCCCACGGGCACCGCCCGGGGCCCGGGCATCGCCTGCTTGGAGGACCGAGTGGACACCTGCTGCTTCCCTCCGCACGCTGTCCCGCCGCCTGCCTCCGGCACACACCACCCAAGGGCTGGGCCGGGTCTGTGCAGAGACCGCCGGAGCGTGCCCAGCGAGACGACGGTAAGACGACGATGGGGAGACCCTGGGGTCTGGATCCCAGAGCAGCCTCCTTCTGGGCTCCCTCCTGATGACGGGGGTCACGGTCATGGGGTGTCGCTCGCGGGAGGAGGTCGGGGCGAGCCCTGTGGGTTGAGTGCAGGGTACATTTTCCAAACTCCTGTCTGAGCCCAAGTCTTGAGAGAAGAGAAATCCGTCCCAGAGGCACAGGCTCTGCGACGACTCTACCACAGCGGCTCCGACGAGACCGCCGCCTCGGGCCGGCCCTGGCTTCCGTTGTTGCTGCTTCTTCAGTTGGTTTGAAATCTCGTCCAGGTTTTAACCTAGCTTCACAGTAACATGTACTTTTCCTACAGCTCACTTACTTTGGTGTTGCCAACCCTCCGGACATGTGCACTTCTATTTACACTTAGTGTCAGGACAGTTACCTAATGCGGCTTTACTTGTGACATTTCGCAGCATTTTCAGGAAGTCTTCCTCCAGGTCTGAGCACCGCCCCCTCCCCCCCACAGTCCCCACCACCAGTCTGGAGTGGATGAGGTCGGCTTTCTGTATTGGTCTGAAGCCCTCTCTCCTCCAAAATAAGTCCTGACATATGGGAATCAGGACAGATAAAAGAATCACCATCTCTCTCCTGGGATGGTGCCCCCTTCCAGGAGCAGTGTGACACACCATCCAGAGGCTGCAGACGTGTTCCGCCTGTGCCGACATCTGACATCTCCTCTCTCGATTCCTGGGAAGACAAGTGCGGCGGTGCCCACACTTCAGAATGCTCCGTCTCAGCCCTTCCAAGGTCACTGCATCTTCAGACACCAAAGGAACCAGAATAAAAACAACCAGGGCACCCCCACTGCACCCCCCCCAACACGCATGCACAGACACACACATGTGCAGACACACATGCACACACACAGAAACCTAGTTTGTAAAATATAAGTATCACATTTATTTTATTAAATTGCTGCTTTAATTTACCCGGTCTTCCAAGGCAACATGGTAAGCTGAACGAATCACATATGACGTTCTTCTGACGGGGGAGGCACAGACGCGGCGTCTTCCTCCCCGAACTCCAGCCCCTGCTGCGCACCAGTCGCACGATGACAACAGGCCCAGCAGAGCTCCGCCAGCCGCGGATGCTACAGACAGGAAACCCACACGCTATGCCAGTGACACCAAGGCACGTAAGCCACACTTCAGTGTCCAGGATGCACACACGTGATGGAACATTTCAGCTCCGCGTCAGCAAGATGCTCCCGAGCCAGGGATCAGAGGCCGCTAAAAGCTGAGCGGGGAAGGCGTGCGTCCTGAGACAGACAGCCGGGATCAGCAGATGTATAATGGAGCAGGCCACGGGGCCACGGGGCCACGGGGAGGGGCGTGGGGCTGCTGGGGGAGGTTTGAGGCCCGGGGAGTGCCCTGGGACCAGGACGCCTCTGCACAGCACGACCTCGCCTCCTCCCTCCGCGGAGCGGTCCCGCTCTCCAGGAGCCCCGTGGTGCACCGTCTGTGTGCAGGGCAGGGGCCTTGCGGTGAGAAACCGTGTGTGTGCTTCCAAGGCCCCTCCTCACACAGAGGAACCCTCGGGGCAAGAGCTACACCTGCTGTCCCGCCGTGGGCCTGTGAACCTGGAGCGGGGTGTTCCGCGCACCCCAGTCCGTGGATTTCAAAACTCCTCACGCACGGGCCGCGCTTGGGAAGGCCGCGGTGCAGCTCTGTGCCTTCTGCTACCACAGCAAGGTTGGCAGGAACGTGAGGTTCCCACGACGCAGGAGAACACGGACGGAGAATCCGAGCACCGTCCTCAGAGACGCTCACGCCTACCCGACGGAACGACAACGCTGTTCTCCGATACCCACGGGAGTGTCACCGGATACAATGTCGTCGTCCCAGAGAGCCTCCTTCCACCACGAGGTCATGTTATCAGTGAAACGCCAGGTCTGGTCGACCTTATTCAAACGCACGTCTGTGAGCCCGTGTGCACATCTGGATAACCTCGTGGAGACGAGCGAGTCACCCGCCCCTCCCCCGCTAGGAGTGGGGGTGCTCGGAGTTTACTCGGGAGCTCATTAAAATACGTCCTCCTGTACCCGGTCCCCAAGACTGTGGCTGGTGTGCCGGAAACGGGGCCTGGGACTCTGCATTGACTAAGAATTCCGGACGCAGTGAGGCAGGCAGTGGGCAGACGACCCAAGGGCAAACAAGCGTCGGCCCGGCCCCGCAGCCGCACGAGAAGACACACAGCCGGGCTGGCCGACGCTCTGGTCGCCCGCCACCACGCCCCTCGTGCCCCCACGGCCCCTGTGCCCCCTGCTAGCCATCAGAACAGACCCAGGGAGATGGTTCTGTGTGCTCTGTCTCCAGGTTTCCCACCAGACTCTGGCGGAAGAGCGACAGGGGACGGAGTCTTCTGTCTGTCTAGGCCGGTGGTTGTCGGGCCGAGGCCTCACCTGTGCTGCGGGAGCTGTGCTCGTACCTGGCTGCTCCCTCCCGCTGGTGGGGCGGCACTGACAGACATTCCTAATGGGAGGGGAGGGCAGCATGTGGCGGGGTGCAGGGTGGTCCCGTGTCGCCTGACCCCATGAGGCAAGGACACCACACGTGCAAGGTGGACACGGCTGTCAGGGGTCTGGCCCTTACTTAAAAGCCCAGGGCAACCATGCTCACGGACCCTCTGACAAAAATCAAACTCTCACTCTATTTAACTACAGTATAGAGGAGTCATTCTCTGAAACGTGAATTTCAGAAAATATCACTGCAGGAAGACACGTCACACCCGTAGGGCCCACGTCTCTGCGAGCCCTACTCACAGGAAGTCACTGTCCTGCTGGCTTCCAGCCAGGAGCTAAGGGATGGAGCGGTCGGGGAGCCGCGGGGTGCTGGGGACGGGGAGCCAGGTCCCGAAGGGCAGCACAGTGGGCCACGGTTCTGTCCCCCGCGGGCTGCAGGGCACGACACGGCTCCATGAGCGGGCGTGGGCCCCCAGCATCAGGGCGCTCAGAGGGCACGCAGTCCCCGAATGTCAAGATGGTCAGCACTGAATGCTGACCACAGATCAAACCAAACCCGGCGTACAAGCACAGCCAAGTCACGTCTGTTCACAAAACAAGCGTTGACACTCCTGTCTGCTACATGGTTTTAAAACTGAGAGACAGACACCAAACCCAAGCCTTCATTTCTGCATAATCAAAATCCACATGCTGTTAAAAACCACTGCATTTTATAAAATGTCCTAAACTATTTTTGTGTTTTTGATTTTGCAATACATATGAAGGAAAAGCATCTCGCCCTGAAGAAAAACAGCCAAAGGGCTCAGAGCAGAAACTCACTTCCTGTAGGCAGGCTGTGGCTTCGCCTCAGAGACACCCCTTCCCACACCCTCCTTGTCACCACTATGAGCCACTGACCCCTTTTCAAAGCCAGTGTGAGTTCTGAGGCGGGGTGTCCTAGCGCCATCAAGAGAGATGTGCTCGACCTCCTGCAGGTGAAAAGTCGGACTGTTTTCCTATCTAATTCTTTCCAAGAGGAGCTGTTTTGCGAAGGCTGGTTTCTGGGCCCTCGCCAGGTGCTCGTGTGGCCTGCCGGGGACAAGGCGAGATCACAGGCCTGGGCCTGGGGGCACCACCCGAGGGTGGCTGGGGAGGGTGAGGGTAGCCCCGTCCTGACCCGGGCCTCTGACTTGTGAAGGCAAGTTCTGGGGGCTTGGGACCAGAGGTTTGGGACATGTGTCTGAGACCTCAGACGTGCCCCTCGAAAGGCCTGCTCCCCGCAGAGAACTCGGGCTTCTCTGGGGACAGACCCTGCTGGATTCGATGGGGGCAGAGGGACTGCGGAGAAGGCCCAAGGCCGGGCTTCCCCATCGGGATGCACAGCCTTCCTCCGGGGCCCTGCGGGCACCATTAGTCAGCCGGTCTGTGTCCTTTTAGAAAACAAATCTGTCTCGGGAGAGGGGCAGATTAGCTAGACCTTTAATGGATTTCATGTACGTCCTGAAAACACACGTATTATGAAGAACAGTGTCTCATAAAAGTCAGCTCCTGGGTTGAGAAATTCAGAAGATTAAACCTTGTTTAAAATAACGTTCGGGGGGCACCTGGGTGGCCCAGTGGTGTCTGACTCTTGACCTCGGCTCAGGTCTTGATCTCAGGGTTGTGGGCTCCATGCTGGGTGTGGGGACTGCTTCATAAAGAAATTAAAAATAAAACAAATAGAACAACATTTGGGGAGCAGGGTGGTCGCCCTTTTTGTGCAAAGTGCTGCTTTTACCTCCTGAGGACGAGGGTGTCAAGGAGCAATGTCCCCAAGACCACGCACATGGACTCCAGGTGTGTGCAGTTGTGAGGTGTGCGTGCGTGTGTGCAGAACTGTGGGGGGGTGTGCATCAGAGCGTATGTGTGTGTCCAAGCTGGCCATGAACTAGGCCGTCAGACACTGAGAAAGCCTCCCTTCTGCCTCTGTGCTGCTCTGCGCTGGGAGCCCATCTGTCCATGTTCTTTCTCCTCTTTACGTGCCTGTTGGCATATTTTTCACATTCGTCTCTACTATAAAACTAAACATGAAATTTGTTTAACCACTTACGAATAAAACCTTATTTTCTTCTTTTTTTTTTGGAAAACGTTAACCCCTTCACTCTTCAGGAAAGTGAATTAATTTTAAAAGAAATCAACATCCCCTTGAGAGGTGCAGACCTAAAGGAGCCTATTCTAACCCTTGTGAGCGGAAAGACACAGGCCGTGGAGGAGTCGCCCTGATCCCAGTACGACGGACAGTAAGGGGACTCGCTCTACCCATTGTGAAGGTTTACTGTGCCGCTATGGATATCAAGCCGGTGTGGTGCCAGTGGCGGGACAGACACCCGGGTGGGTGGAACAGAACCCAGAACCCAGAACCGGACCCACACAAGTATGCGGAAGTGACTTCTGACAGAGGAGCAGGGCAGCTTGACTGAGAAGTGACCTTCTGTTGGACAACAGCCCTGGAGCGACAGGCCACTCATAGGCAACAGTAAATCAAAGCAAAACAAAAAGCCCTCAACCTACACCTCACACTTTATACACAGATGAACTCAAAAATGCACAACAGACTTAGGTGTAAGATGCGAAACTACACTAGGTAGGAAAAGCAAAACAAAACAAAAAAACAAAAACGGGAGAAAAATCTCCAGGACCTCAGGTTAGGCAGAGCGTTCTCACCCTCCCCCACCATTTCAACCCATGAAAGGAAAAATTAATAACAGATCCCGTCACGTTGAAAAACTTTCTCTCTACCAACAACCTTGTGAAAAGAAGACAAAAGGCCACTACCAGAATATAACTGCCAACCACCGGACCACTGTCTAGAACATAGGAAGAACCATCGAGACCAAACGCCCAATTAGAACACGGGCAAACACGAGCAGGCTGTTCACTGTAGGATGCACAGATACACGCAGGAAATCTTCCACGTCATTATCCCTGAGGCAGATGCAAATCAAAATCACGATGTCACCTCACATCTCCTGACAGAACAGCTGAAATAAAAAGTAGCCACGGTGCCACCCGCTGTCGATGCTGTGCACATCCTGGGCCCCTCTCACCTTGCAGAACAGCGCAGCCATTCTAGAAGAGAGGATGTCAGTTTTTCACAAAACGAAGCATGTGCTTGCCCTATGACTTAGCCACTGTACTCCTGGGCACTCATTCCCAAAGAAATGAACGCTGTGCTCACACAAAAACCTGTACGAGGACGTTCAACACAACTGTGTTCATAATAACCCCAAACTGTCAACGATCCAAGTGCCCTTCCAAGAGGGAATGGCTAAAACAAACCGCCCAGAACGGTGATGCATGCACGCCACGAAACACGGCTCAGGAATGAAAAAGAACATAGACTCCCCCCGAACAGACCTCAGGAGAATGGCGCTTGGTGAAAAAAGCCGATTGAGAAAGCCTACGTATTGTGTGACTCGTTCATCCAGCATTCTCGAAATGACAAAGTTACAGAAATTGGGGAACAAGATGAGTGGTGCCAGGGGCTCGGGGAGGGGGAGGGGACAGTGTGGGCCGCGGCTGAAAGGAAGCGGGCACAGCCCACAGGTGGGGTGATCCCACCAGACTCTTGGTGACCACGTGATCCAACTAACGTTTGTCAGTTCAGGTGGCAAGAAAACTGCCGACATCCTCCGCCACCAGCACTCACTGCCACCGGGGACCCTGGCAGCAAGACCCGACCTTCCCAACCCCCCGCGGGGCAAGTCAAGCCAAGTCCCAGAGAAAGCACCTTGTCCTACACTGTCTCACCGTTGAGCAGAATCGCGATCCGTCAGAAAGACTTCCAAAGTGGATTTGAACCAGAGAGCTTCGGTCCCCCCCGAGTTCATAAAAGCAGTCATTTCAGAATAGTTAAACCCTTGAGAGATCTTGCTAACCAGCACTATACGGTCACTTCCAACTGGATTCCTTCCCTTCAGGTTTTTGTTTGTTCCACTTAAAAACATAAAACTGCTACTGGGCCCTTCTCCTTGTCTGGTAGAAACACGTTATTAGGCCGACGGCCTCCAGCAGGTCCCCTGGGCCACCCTTCAAGAAGGGCCGCTCTGGTCTGGGCTCCCCAGCTCCACGCACAGGCCGTGATGTCCCAGCGGGCCCCACTGCCGCCCACGGGTGGCCTCCCAGGGAGCCTTGGTGCCCGCTGGCCCCTGACCTGTGGGCCGTGGGCTGTAAAATGTCTGGTCCCTGGTGAGTGACAGTCTCCAATAACCAGCGCTATTAGGGTGCTCCAACACCTTGCTTCCTCTGAAAAACTCCTTCCAGCCGAGTGTGGGTGTCCCTCCCTAGTCAGCCAGGGCCCCCCCAACCATGTTTACACCCCTCAGCGCACACCCTAGCCCCCTCCCGCGCCTGCCACGGCTGTGGAGCTGAACGCACACTCGTTGTTGATTCTCACGTTGTCGCAATTGGAAAACACAGAACAGGAACCAGAATGCGCCTGTTTCCTGCCAGAGACTTACTGAGACCCCGAAGAAACTTAACTGTTTTGTAACCCCCACTCTGCCTTCCCTAACTGAGGGCGAAAGGGGGCCTTGAAAGAAACCAGGAGCTGCCACCAAGCATCCCAGGAGACCCAGAGCCAAGGGGCGTCAGAGCAGTGAGGGCAGAACACGTCGTGGGGGCCACCACCCACCAAGCCGGGCCAAGGCGGAGCGCGCGCCCCCAGTCACAGGCGCCAGGCGCGCAGGTGGCCGCAGGTGGGCCCCGGGGGCTGCAGGTGGGTGCAGGTGGCCGCAGGTGGCCTCTGCAAGCGGCTGCAGGCAGCGCGCACTGGAGCTGGGACAGGCCCGGCGAAGGCGGAAGCCAGGCGAGTCTCCAGTGCCCCCCCCACTCCGTGATCAGAGAGAAACTTGCTTCGTTCCGGGGTGGGGTGCGGGGACGTCCGCGGGGCTCCGCGCGTGGAACTAGCACTCAGAACTGGCAGGGACCCCCAGCCTGCCCTTCGGCTCGCCACCAGCACCCGTCTCCATGTCGCCAGGAGCGGCCTCTTTTGACCTTCCACACCTGTCACCCCTAAACCCCACCCCCACCGCCACCTCTAGGCCGCGCGCCCTTCCCGCGACCTGGCCTCAGGGCCTGGCCGGAGGCCACACCTGGAAACCCGTCGGGTTCCAGCGCCCGCCGCCCTAGACCGGCGCCCACACCCGCGCCCACCCCCTCGCAGCGAGGCCTCGGGCTGCCACCTGCGCCGCTGCCCAGGACAGCCCCGCGCCCCGGGTCCCGCCCAGAGCGCCGGGGGCCCCGCTCCGGGGCGCGCACAGCAAGTCCGGGGCCGCCCCGCCCGCCCCCGCCGCGATCACCCACCTCGAGTCCGCCGCTCCGAGGCCGAGGGCGCCGCGGGGTCCCAGGCCGCCTCTCCGCAGCCCGGGCCCCGCTCGTGGGGAGCCGGTTCCCGGAGCTCGCTGCCGGCGCTGCCTTCCGGGGAGGGAGACGCGGGCCGCCGGGGCCGCAGGCTCGTCCTCGCCGGCGCGCGGCGGTGACTGAGGGCGGCTGCTCCAGGGCCCGGCGCGCACCCCGCCTCCCGCCCCCGCCGCCCGGGCTTCCTGCGAGCCAGGTAAACACGGCTGCCGAGCGGAGCCCGCCCACCTGCCGCCCCGCCCCGCGCCGCCGGCCGCGCGGACCACCTCGGGGACCGCCTGGCGACGCGGAGGGCCGCGGTCGCGTGGGGCCCCGGGCGCAGAGTCGGCGCCAGCGGGGCGAGGTCGCATTTGGCTGCCCAGAACCCCTGCTCTCCGAACCTTTCCTGGGCCTTAACCTCTGAAACTACCCCCACCCGCCATCGCCGGGAGGGACCCGAGAGAACGTCTCTTCTCCGCACCCGAGTCCCTTTTCACAGCATGGGGACTCGGGTCCGGAGCTGGGCTGCTGGCCTGAATCCACCCCATCCCCGCTGCAGTGCCCGGGTTAGCGCTCCCGACACCGCCAAGCCCGGCCTTTGGCAACCCCAGGTGAAGAACTTTGCGTGGATCCTGGCACCCGAACAGGTTCTCGGCTGGAAAACGCAGGTTTTCGCGGAGGAGGCAGGCAAAGGGCACACACAAAACAGACCAGAAAATGCTCAGGGAGGAGGGCGAGCCCTGGGTCCTGCCCTACTCAAGCATCTGTCGGCTGGTGGCCGGGGTCATGCTCTCCATGCAGAGGAAGCCTGCGGTCTGGACATTAGCCACCTGGACACACGGATCTGGTGGTGGGATGGACTTTTCCCTGCATTCTTGGCCCCTCCTGGCCTTGCAAAAGTAGAAGGGAGGAGGGAGAGCCGAGACCCTGGCGTCCGCCCTGATTCAGATTCCCGGTCAGCGGACCGAATGTGACTCCCCGGAGCCCGCGGGGACTCGATCGTTTATGTTAGGAGACGGGGGAAGTCTGGTGCTTGGCAAGAGGCAGGGAGCCCTTGTCCCCTGGGCCAGCTGTCTGCGGCTTCGGGGCTGCCCGCCCCAACCAGCTGTCCTCATGTTCCCCAGGGATCTAGCAGCCACACTCAGATGCGGATGATTCTACGAGACATATGTCTCCGGCGACAAGTGTTGAACCTGATGCCTTCCTCAGGAGAGACAGGTTGAGAGGAGAGAACATGATGTTCCCGACCTTGCACGGGGGTCGTCAGGGGTCGTGGAAGGAGGATGCTGGTTGTGCCAAACTTGCTACTTTTTCTGCCTCTGTTTCAGAAATGGACGAACAGGGCGGTATAAGGGAGTCAGACGCACAGTATGGGCGCCCACGGCAGTGACTCAAACCCGGCTCCTGCTCCTGACTCAGATCACTCATCACAGCTCTCAGTGCCCACCCCCTGCCCCCGACTTCTTAAAGGTCAGGCCAGGGCCATCCAGAAACTGGACTTCTTCTGGGGGCCTGTTTCGGCGACACAAAGAGCTCCCCCCGCCCCGCACAGATGTCTCTTTGCTTCTTCCTGGGGTGAGTGGGCCGCGGAGGGCCTGGGGTCCCTTGACTGAAGACTTGAGTGAAGGCTGGGCGGTGGAGAGCCCCAAGGTCACACGGAATCACTGCTGATTTCCAGTGCTTTATAGAAAATGCACATACGCCAACTGTCGTCCCTGCAAATGTCAGGTTTGCCAGTTATAACTCTTTGTAAAGTATTTATAAAATCCCGCTGTGCCTGTTGTGTGGGGACACAGTGTCCCCAGACTCACGTTCGGGGATCCGTCAAACAGCCAGGAAGACTGTTCAGTAGAACGACGGATTGGTGTTTGGAAGACCCAGCCCTGCGGTCGTCCCCCTCCCTCTGGAGGCGGAAGCGGGGGCCGGTATTTCGTGCTTTACCTGGAGACGGCCACACACCTTAACAAAAGAGAGGTTCATTTTGCTGAACACACTTGAAAGGGGTCTTTGGACAAGAGAGGGGAAATGAGCCACGCCGCTCTGCAGGCGGCAGGCTGCGCAAGAGGCTGAGTGTAGGACACACTCAGTGACCCTTTTTTTATTGCAGTGTAACAGAATTCATTGTTTATGCACCACACCCAGTGCTCCATGCAATCCGTGCCCTCCCCAATACCCACCACCTGGTACCCCAACCTCCCACCCCCCACCCCTTCAAACCCCTCAGGTTGTTTTTCAGAGTCCACAGTCTCTCATGGTTCACCTCCCCTTCCAATTCCCCCAACTCCCTTCTCCTCTCCATCTCCCAGTATCCTCCATGCTATGTGTTAGGCTCCACAAATAAGTGAAACCATATGATAACTGACTCTCTCTGCTTGACTTATTTCACTCAGCATCATCTCTTCCAGTCCTGTCCATGTTGCTACAAAGGTCGGGTATCCGTCCTTTCTGATGGAGGGATCATACTCCATAGTGTATATGGACCACATCTTCCTTATCCATTCGAGTGACTTTTGTTCTGTGGAGATAACTACAACTGACCCAAGCAAAAGGAAGTAAACACATTAATCTTAATAATTGTCGGGAGACGGGACTGCATGCCTTTTTGAGTTTGCTTTGTTTTCCTCATCAATAGACTTAACTTTGTAATTATATTTTGGCTGGACAAGGACTGAACTTCATTTCATCCTGGTCTGTAATGAACAATTTGCCGGTGATATTCGCAAAGCTGATAATTTACCAGAATAGGGTTGAAGGTTGACTGTTTCACCATAAATTTCCGTTGGTACGTGAATAGACTCTGCTCAGGTCACAAGTACCAGTAGACAAGGGGCGTGAACTCCAAAAGGGCAATTAAAATAACTCATGTGGACAAGGAAACACTTGAGAGCTCTAGACCGTAGCCACACACGCAACAGCCCCAACACGGCACCCCTAGACTCCTTCCCCAACGGTGGCTGTCCCCGCAACACCCCCACCCCTAGCCCACACAGCCCGTGTGCAGGGTCACGGCCGCAGGGGCACCTGCACTGGCCAGAGAAGACCCGGGGTCTCTCTGCGCGCTCCCCAGCGTGTGCGGCCAGATGGGGAAGGGGTCAGGCAGGCCACTCCCCCCCAGCAAGCGCGGAGGCATGAAGGGCTGAGGGACAACAGGGTTTGGGGAACCGGCTGGTGCAGAAGAGAGACAGAGCCAGCAGCAAGGCAGAAGCAGTGGGGTGAACACCCCCGTCCCACCCCAGAGATGCGGGGTTTCCCGAGCCAGCAGAGGGCTGGTGGCCCGGCTTCAGGACGGTGGTCTCCAGCACTCAGGGGAGCTTGGGTCAGTGGCCGAGACTAGCGTGGAGAGAGCCCTCCGTAGACCATGGCAGTGATACTTCGCCGATCCTGCTTGGGCCTTTGCGGATTCCAGCAGTAAGGGCTTTGCATCCCCGAGTCCTCGAGACGGCTGTGGGGTGAGATCTGCTTCCTGTGCCCGACAGGGTCTGGGGCCGCAGGAGGGCACAGCGGGGCAGACATCTCCGGCCGCATCTCGGTCACGACTGCACTGCAAGCATGTGGACGGCACCTGGCACCGTAGGCCCGAGAGAGATACTCGCCCTGTTTATGGAAAGGGCCAGAGTCAGAATTTGGGGGCGGGGCCACACCCGTCCCTCTGCAGAGGACAGTCAGGAGGCAGAGCCTTTGGGACAAGCAGGGCAGGGGCAGACGCTGAGGGAGAGGGGGGGGTCTCACTGGTAGGCAGGCTTCTGCCGGGTGGTCTGAGGAGCGAGGGAGAGATAAGGGTCTGTAAGGGCAGGTGGGGTGCCCAGATAACACTCCATTAGCAGCCGGCGCCGGGGAGGGTGTTTCCCTCAGCGGCCGGACTCCTCCCTGCACAGCCCTCCCCCGTGGGCCCCGCTCAAGGACAGGTTCAAGGACAGCCTCCACAGCGCAAGGTGGAGGAGCGCGTTTGGAATCCCAGGAGCCCAGTGCGGCCGGGGAGAGAGCAGCGGGGAGAGTCCGTGGAGCCTGCGGACACTCCGCGGAGGGCCTGAGCCGCGGGAGGAGTGACTTGGCCACCAACGAGGGAGGGGTCCGGAGCCCGCCCAGATGCGCCTGTCTGAGTCTGAGCGGACACTGAGTGGGTGTGTTTAATGGAGGGGCCTGAGTGGGAGCTTGGAGGAGTCCTTTGCAGAAGCTGCCCCTGGTATCCTAGGTGGGGCAGGTGGGAGGAGGAGCCAGCCCAGGACTCTTGGGAGGAGGCGCTCCTGCGGTGGGGGCTCCCGGGACCCTGGGCAGGCCTTGGGTCACCTTCACCAGGACCGGGGTGACAGCCCGGCGGGAGTTGGGGGCAGTCTGAGACAGTGCCTGCACACCCTCCTTTCCGGGAGTTCTCGAAGGGGGGCGGGGTGGGGGGGTAACAGCTGCTCTTCAGGACGTGAGACAGGACAGCCTGTCTGGACGCAGATGGACCCTTCCGGAGAGAAGGGCCCTTAACTGCCCACGATCCTGTTTGAAAGTGCTTCTCAAGGACTGTAAATGTCTCTCCTTTAGCCTTTCCTTACACGCTTCAGTGCATGTTTTGCGGGGCCCAAAGCTCATAAAATCTGGAAGCCCTTTTTAAGAAACAAAAGACTAGGAATGCAGCGAGGTACGGGGTTGTTTCGGCTGTTTCGGCTGCACGAGCACCCAAAAGCCCCTCTGTGGTCTGTGGTCCGGCAGGCGGACGCCCTCATTAAACAGGGGGAGCCCAGCACCGGGTGCATCTCTTCCAGGCCTGCAGACCCCGCGTTCCTGTGACTTTGCTCCCAGTCCTAGTGAGATGGGACTGGGGTTGTTTCATACTTTATGAATCCCCCGGCCTCCAGCAAACCTTGCCCCTGGCAAGTCTGTCCTGTACCACGCTCTTCCCTACCGTTATGAGGATCTGATTTTGTAGGTGACGCCCCTGGCTAACAACAGGTGTCCTTCAGGTAAGCGACACCCAGGAGTTCTCACGGAAATGAGTGCGTGTTCTTTGTGCCTTTTACTTACATTACACCCTAAAACATTTGATACTAATCGCGATACGAAAGAAACCCCACCATTACTTCATCAGTCTGCGTATCTGCGTTCCTGTTTCTGGGATCAAACATTCATACATAACTGTTCTCATCACAACCAAAAGCAACAACTTCGGAGGTCGGTTTGGGTCAGGAAAATAGAATCTGCTTCTGTTTGGCAGGATACGAACCACAGGCTATTGAAAGAATGTCAATGAGCATGGACTGTGTGGGATCATCGGCGATCTCTCTGTGGTAGCCTAAGATACAATCAGGTCTACCCAAAGAAAAGCAGTCTCTTCTGTGCCAGAGTTGAAGAAATGTTTCACTTCCCGAAGACCCTGGGCCCTCAGAGCTGACCTTTGTAATTACAGAAATCCACGCCTCCTGCTGCTGCCCCATCCCCCGTGCCCTGCCCCTCGCCTGCGCACTCCGCACTCCGGAGTCCCGTCCGCCCCAGCGGGCTCTCACTGACCACCCAGGGCCCGCACAGGCCTGGGAAGCATCTCCCTCTCTCCTGCAGCAGCCTTCCCGGTGGCTTGGCCGGCCAGTGCCGTGCGGCGCGTGCTTCACGGAGAAGGAAAATGTATTTTCCCTTGTGGCTGGGGTGTGGGGGTGTGGGGGTGCCCCGGCAGATCCAATGTCATGACCAGGACCCGGTTTCTCTCCCCGGTCTCTGAATTCCTCAGGGTCACCTCCATGCCTGGGGAGCATCTCCCCAAGTTATCCCTCAGGGGGGCTGCAGGCCCTGGGGCTCCAGGCTTTGCCCTATGAGTCCAGGGGGCCCATGGGCTGGGACCGTTTTAAGTCTTGGGACGGTCCTTGGCCTGAACCAGGGGAGTGGGATTCCTTGAGCCAAGGCATGGGGGCAGCTGCGGGGCGTGCACGTGCTTCTGGAGACGGCATCTGGGGCTGAAGGTGGGGACTTTGGGCTCTGAGCAGTGAGGTCTGCAGCAAGGAGACGGCAGGGCTCCCCCCGGGCTTCCGCACGTGCCCTCACCTCGCCTTCCCTGCAGTGAAGCCAGACCTCACCCAGGCTCACACCAGCTCTTAGCGCAGGACTCCAGGGGAGACCAAGCCCTCTCACCCCATTGGGGGAAGCTCCCGGGGGTCTGCGCGCTGTGGCTGCCCCGTCCCCTGGAGAGGGAAGCAAGGACGAAGGTGACGGAAGCTCCCGTGGAAGGGAGAACGGCAAACCCACGGCACGGACCGTCTGGGGATGGACCGAGCAGCCCGGGTCCCCATGTGGCCTGTGTCCGGGTGAGAATCCCATAGGCCTGGGCCCATCAGTCCCTCAGGGACTGGCCCTGGGGGTGCCCCTTCCATCATCACCCGGTGAAGCCGCCTTCTGGCTGGAGAGACGGAGGGCCCGGGCGTTTGCCTGGGGGGCAGGAGACCGGCTGTGGCTTCCAGTCTTGCTGGCAGTACAGTCTTTTCTAACAAGTTGGGCTTCTGCCCTTTTTGTTTCCTGTCGGTTGCTTGATAACGCCAGGCCCGTTTCTCAGGCCCTGCGTGTGAGTAGTTCACTGGGGCAGGGACTCAGCTCCTAGAATAAGTCCTTCCTCTGCCCCACTTAGCATTTAAGTGCTTTGCCTCAGGGCCATTAAGTAGAAGGTGCAAGGCACGTCCTCCCTGCCCAGTGGTGTGGCCCTGCCGGCGGCTGAACCTCCACCAACAGCACCAGAGACCAAGGACAGCCAGTTGCCTGGGAACAGCCTGAAGATCATTTTTCCTCTCTGCCTCCACCTTCCTTTCTACGAAGTTCCTGCTTCCCTGCTGACACTGGTCAGCCCTGGTGGGAGAGACGCCTGCAAAGCTCTTGGTCCCCGGACGGCCCCTACTGTGGACTGCGTGCTGGGGGGAGACAGGTCTTCAGGACAGCACGCCTTCGTCTGCGGCTCCTCTGTCCGCAGCAGGGGGTCAGCATCGAGGATCTATTTCCTGAGGGCTTAGCGATCTCCCAAATTTGGAACCGTCCTACCATTCCCAAATCCTGTGGCTGTCTGTCCCTCGAGTGCCAATGGCCAGCCGAGGTCGTTTAGCCATATGCTTGCTTTAAAAGGTCAGGGGTGGCCAATCGCTGCCCACCTCCTGTGCAGCCCATTCCAGATTCATTCGGTACCAAGCTGCTCGTAACGACACTGCTGGGGCAAAGCATGTATTGGGCGCAAGTAGGAGAAAACCAACATGAGCGGCAACTTGCGTAACAAAAGGACTCTGCTGCATGTTGCCCCAGAACGTTCAGGAAGAAAGCTGCCTTCAGGTACAGCTTGACGTGGCAGCGCGGGCGCCGTGACGAGGGTCCCCTTTGCTCTCTGGGCTTCACACCAGAATGTCATTCTTTTCCTCCATGCTTCTGGAAGCTCAGGTGCCTCATTTGGATTCAATCTTCAGATGAGACCCTGGAGCTTCTGGTGGGGCCGGCTGAGCTTGTTTGAGCCGTGAGGACCCACAGGGACGGCATCACTCCGGCTGGCTCAGGAAGATGTTATCAGCCCCACCAGAAGCAGCAACAGCTCCCACTTACATGTGACTTGCAGGTAAAGGAGATTTTTGTCATGGTGACACACTGAGTGTGTCGTAGTAAAAGCATGGACACAGGAGACAGACCGTCCGGGGCCAGCCTCTGTTCTCCAACGTGTAACCTGGGGTGAGCAGCTCAGCCTGGGCACGACTCCGCCCTGCACTGTGAATGGCGGCAGTAGTTCTGCCCTTATCCCTCTGATTGCCGTGAGGGTCATGTGAGATGGTGGGTGTGGGGTGCCCAGGCAGGGCCGGGCACCCTGTAAGGGCTGGCTGTCTGCGGTGCACCCGTGCATTTTAATACACACCAGAAATAAAACTGTCAGTGAAATAATCATGCGGGATGTTCACAACCAGGTCAGCAGATTGGACGGAGGCCAGAAAACAAGAGATTGATAAGGTCAGGCAGGAGTAATGAAGACGACCTCCTGTTTCCGGGGAGACGGAGCGCCGGAGGGGTTCAGGATGCTCTTTCTCTTAGGCAGCGTGGAGGCAGCGTGGACCTTCTCTTCGAAACGCCGCCTGCCGCCTGCACAGGAACTCAGGGCTGGTGACTTGAAATCACAGCGGGAAGCGAGAGAGAGATGCGTCGCCGCCTCAAGAGTGCTGGGGACAGCCCGGGCACAAACTCCTTCCTCCCTGAGGTCCCTGTGCACCCGAGCCGCGTCAGGGCAGGTGGGTCCCTCCTAACGCCTGAGGAAAAGGACCAAGCCCTCCTGGCACTTGTGGCTTCGCCTGCACACACACGCCCCAAGGCTGTAGAGCATCGAACTCCCGCAGGGTGAGGTTGCTCACTGGCTAAACAACATTCCATTGTTAACATTCAGTTAACATTCAGGGATCTTAGGGGGCTCAACCGGCCTTTCCAAGTGTTTTCTGGTCCTGTTTTCTCTCTCCTCTCCAGCCCCTTCTCTCCATATGTCTGCACATATGTACATGTCCGCAGTCGCACCTTGCCAGTGGGTCTGAGTGCTCCTGCCACGGGACGGGCGTCAGTGGCCGGCCCTTGGATGGCGGCCGTGCCACTGTGGGCCGCTGAGCACCGGTGACGTGTGGTCTCTCTGCTAAATGGAAAGTGCACTCCAGGTGCTGAGGTGTTCCAAGATGCTTCTCTTGCAAACCAGGACCAGGGCTCATGTCCCGGTGGTGCTTAGGTGGGGGTCCAGAGCCCTCCCTGCACGTCCCTGCTGGTCCCTGCCCTGACCCTCGGGGGCCCGGAGGGATGGACAGTGGGATAATGGTGACCAAGTGACCGCCAATAAAGGAGGATTGGAATAGACTTTGACCGCCTATTACACATGGTGGTACCAAGCACTACCTGCGTATGGTTGAAAGTTGGAAAATGCAGAGACTTGGGGCGCCTCCATGGCTCAGTCGGCGAAGCATCTGCCTTCAGCTCAGTTCCCGGTCGCAGGGTCCTGGGGTTGATCCCCAGCTGGGAAAGCCTGCTTCTCCTTCTCCCTCTGCCAGCCACGGCCCCTGCTGGTGTGCTCTCCGTCTCTCTCTGGGTCAAATGAATAAATAAAATGTTAAAAGAAAACGCAGAGACACATTTTTAAAGAATAAACAGCTCCAGATCACTGTTCTCCTGAGATGTAGTGACTCAGGCGTAGTGTGCGTTTTCTCCTTCAAATGTTGTCCTTCCCTCTGTACGAAGAAAACTGTCATCGTGCTGGATTATTTTGTTCTCTGCTTTTCCTACTTAGCGGAATATCGTCAGCTGGTTTTTCCCCATTTCCACCCAGAGAGAGATGCCAGCGTCCTCACTGCTCAGAGTGGCCCTTGGCGACGGGCTGATGGCCTTGCTGGGAGTCAGTGTCTTCTACGTGAGTCCGATGCAGGGTGTCCTGCGTGTCACATCCATCCTCAGTCCTGCGTGTTCCCCGAGGATACGAGAGTCGAGCCGGCTGCTGGAGTAACACCCCGAAACCGAACAGAGCGAAGACGTGTGTGTGCGGACCTGTGCTCTGCGGTCCACGGCGAAGGAGGAGCTCTCGCAGGAAGGCGTCCTGACTCTGAACTCTGCAGGCGCGATGTGAGTCCGCTCCGTGTCCGGGGCGGAGCTCGGAAAGACGCCAGGGCGGGAGATGGCAGAGCAGGACACGTGCTGACGGTGACGGACCCCGGCCTGGGGCGGACGTCCTGCTTCACCGCAGCGCCTCGAATCCGTCGCACCCTGTCACCTGGGCCACGGGCTCTCTTCAAGGCACGACTTCTCATCTGCAGGGAAAATCGCAGGAGGTCGTGAGAGGAAGGAAGAGAATGCGTGGGAAACACAAGGAAACTTTGAAGGACTAGTACAACTACTAGTTTTTGTTGTAACGTAAGAGTAAAAAGTCTCTGCTTTGTGAGGTATTTAATCTACTCAAGAGCCCCAGAAGAATCACACTCCCAAATGGGCAAATACACACTTGACCATCCCGGTGATAGTTACGGGACAGACATGGCCGGAAGGACCAGTCAACCTGAATTAGATGCCATGGCCTCACGGAGCACGCGTGTGTTCTCTCTCTCACTACGGACCTGCCTGACCCCTGCTTGAGAAAAGGAAAAAAAAAAAAAGTCCAGATTTACCAAGAAAAATTTAAAAGCCACAGGATTCTTTTAGGGATTCCTCTGTGGCTCAGTTGGTGAAGCCTCTGCCTTTGGCTCAGGTCACGGTCTCAGGGTCCTGGGATGGAGCCCCGTGTCGGGCTCTCTGCTCAGTGGGGAGCCTGCTTCCTCCTCTGCCGCTCGCCCTCTCATGCTTGTGCTTTCACACTCTCTCTAAAATAAATAAAATCTTTAAAAAGGTAAAATAAAAAAACATAAGATTCTTTGGAAAGAAAGTTCCCTTCATTCACTTTAAGTGAATTATTTGTAATTCCATTTTTAATTTGAACCCACTTTTACAAAATCACGGACGCCGTGGGTTGAGACCCAGAACTGACAGCGTCTTGTTAACAACGCCATGCTGCAGAGGTGGGATCCATGAGGAGTCAGGGCTGGTGGAGAAGCCACCTGTCACCCCCGTCCGTTTCTCTTCCTGTGACCATATCTTCTAGGAAATGGCAGCTTGATCTGCAGTTTCTACTTGGCATTTAGAGGGTTCGTAGGTGTTTTCTAGAGAGAGGCCATCCCGCAGATCTCTTCTGAAGAGTTAATGATGTTCTTCCTGCGTGCGTCTGACGGTAGCTACGATGATCTAAATTGGGAGATGAGACAAATGTATAGCAAGTCGACAGAGACGTGCGGGTAACGCTGATTAAGTGTTCGGTGCAGACTCTCCTTACGCCCCAGCAGGGTGTGGGGCGGCCTCTGCAGATCCGCCTGGAGCTGGAAGTTCTGCCCGCTCCCTGGAGTGCACACGGCCCCCGTCACAAAGAGTCAGATCCTCTAGGTTAATCCTGGACATAACAAAAGCTGGTTGGGAGCTGTCCTGCTGCTTCTGGCCACGTTAGCCACACAGGCAATTTGTTCAGGACACTAGGATCATGGCTTGAAAAAAATGGACCCAATGCCATAAAGAATTTATTTATGAAGACAATGTATCTCAGGACATTCACAGGGCTCTTATCCTTGCAAAACCCCTCAGAGGTGGATTATAAATTGATTATTATTCCAGTGGGAGAAGGGGTCAGTCAGGGTTCTCCAGATAAATAGAACCAATAGGAGGCAGAGAGGTCTACACAGGGGTCTGTCCGTGGGCCATCTCCCGCGAAGGTCATTCCAAGGGTGTCGATCACAAACAGTGGAGACCAGAGTCTGCAGGCCGGAGGGCAGGCTGGGGCCCCGGCAGAAGCTGACGCCGGCTGGGCTGGATGGAATGCCTTCTTCTCCCGGAAGCCTTCGTGTTTGCGCGGAAGGCCTCCAGCTGGTAGGCTAAGCTCCCCCCACATCCTCAAACTCATCTTCTTAGTGGCGACAGCTTGTAGACATTAATCGTGTCTGCCAAGATACCTGCCCAGATATAGCTAGATTCGGGTTTGACTGAGCGATGGAGACTAGTCAAGTGGGCATTTACTCTACCCCCCATGGAGGCGCTGACCGGCTTCCCAAGGGACCGCAGGGTCTATGCAGACTGTCAGTGGCTCAGTTTATACAAAGGCTCTTTCCCCCACAACTTCTAGGGTCGTGGTGAATTCAGTGTTCAACTGCTACGGCTGGGGGGTAAACATCCAAATGTTAAATTGTATTTTTTTGTTTGTCTCCAACTCTTTATGAGCTTCAAGGAAATAATTGCCTTCAGGATAGACATCTGGATGCTTTTAAAAAATAGCGTTTGGAAGAGCTGAGACAAAGTGCCGGGACTCGGCCTCTGAGACGTGCGCGCCCGATGCGCGGGAGCGTGATGTGTTTTTTGTGCTAATGTGTGCCTCCGAACTTCTTTAAAATGCCAAATTATTCTCTTCTGGGAGGGATGCAATCAGTTCTCTGCTGACTATTATAAAAAATGTAGATAAAAGCAAAATTTCAAAGGCTGTTCTACAAAAATTATTTAATCATGTCTGGCTCATTGTGGAAATTTATACGAGGTGTGTGTTGATGGGTAGCTGTGCCGTCCGGGCTCGGCAGATGCAGTCATCGCCAATTTTATGGAAAACGCCATGTATTCGTCTGTGCAATAGACACTCTCGCGGAAGCACGGGGGCAGTCAAGGGCAGCCTCACACAAATGCAGAATCCAGCTGGAGTCGGGAGCATTTAAAAGGTCTCCTGCCTTCCTTCAAAACACAATTTTCTGTGGGCTGATGATGGGAAGTCTGACTTTGTAACACTGTAACCTGATTTTGAGGCTTGATTCATGACACCGTGCAAACGCCACCGGAGAGGCCCATGAAATGCAGGCTCTTCACTACTTTCATTTCCCAGGACCCGGTTTCAGACCTTTCCTGATCGGATTCCTCGAGAGCGGAGGAAAGGGCACGGGTGGGCCACACTCCGGGGGGGGGGGGCTCGCGGTGAGCGCCCCCTGCTTCCCCACCTCCCGTTTCACCCAGAATAAACCGACCGTTAGTGCTTCTGCAAACCTAGAAACAAAAGTGCTTCCGCATAATTTTTACAACAGTAAGTGCTCATGATGGAGAAAAAACAACAACCCCACAGGATGCGGAAAGTTCTGCAAGTGACGGAGAGTGTGGAGGGAACAACTGTCTCAGAAGCAAGGCCGGACAGACAAGAGAGGGCAGGTCGCCGAAGTCGAGAACTGAGATTCACACGGACGATAACTGCTAAACATGAAAAATTCCTAAGCGGGCAATATAAGATCATATTTGCAGGGAAACGTGTAATACCTCTTAACATTTCCACACACTCTTGAAGCAAACATTGATTTCTGGAATGACCCTTCTGGGTACCTTGGGTTTTGTACAAGATACATCGACGCATTTGTAGGCTGAACCCCATTTCCCTTCTCATCTGCCTCACCTGGCACCAACGTCTTCGGGGGCGTTGGCGGGCGTGGGGGAGGGGCACCTGGAGACAACAGCGGTGCCCACACTTCACGGCTACGTTTAGGGGAGGGTTCAGTGGGCGGTGATGTTGGGTTGGATGCCAACCCAGATGGCCCAAGGATGTCCCCCCGGGCGGAAGAGCTCTGGAGAGCCTCCCCATGGCTCCTGTAAGTCACCCAGACGTTCCACTGGGTTCTGGATGAGCTTGCTGACCCTGCCCAGAGCCTGGGCTAGGAGGGGCCCTCTGTATCCTGGTCTGGGCAGAGCGTGGCTCCCTCTGGGTCTCACTCAGGGGACTGTGGGCATAGAGGAAGGGCTCTGACTGGCAGGGACAGCACCGCAGTGGGGCTCTGGCCTTGAAGACTTGGCCTTGAGACTGGGAACTGGTAGGGACAGCTGTTCTGCAGAATGGGGAGGAGAAGAGACAGCAGACCCAGAGGTCTTAGAATGGGTGGACATGGCTGTGTCTGGCCAAGGGCAAGAAGAGACCATTCAGCCGGAGTCCACTTGCCCTGGGCTCCAACAGCAGCCCAGATTTGGTTGCTCTGCATCTGCTCGGAAAGCCCAGGTTTACTTGAGCTCCTTTGAGGAACAGCTGTCTGATTCTTACATCCTGGCCACCACTAATTAGCTGGAAAACTGGAGACCCATGAAGTGGGGCAATTGAAAAAAAAAATGGAACCCTGAGTAAGTGTTTTCTATAACCAGACCACTAGAAGGTTCGTTCTTGAGATTTTTTTTTTTTTTTTTTGGTTAGTCTTATTTTTATTTCTCTCTCTTCTCTGTCTTTTTAAGAATAGGTCTAAGAGGGCACCTGGGGGCTCAGTTGGTTGAGCCACTGCCCTCAGCTCTTGTCATGATCCCAGAGTCCTGGGGTCGAGCCCGGCTTTGGGCTCCCTGCTCCACGGGGAGTCTGCTTCTCCCTCTGACCTTCTCCTTCTCATGGCTCTTTCTCACTCTCTCTCGAATAAATAAAATATTAAAAAAAAAGAGTACGTCTAAAAGAGTCTGTGTTTTTTGTGGCATGTTGTAAACAGTTCATAATACTTGTAAATGCAGCAATACACGATATTTGAGTCAAATCTTGGTAATTTCATGTTTGGAAAATGATTTATATGAATGTGTGGCTGGACAGTACTGACTTAGGAATACACACAGAAAATCATGAAAAGCTGGAATCACACAGAGAAGTAACATGTCATAAAATACTGCTGAATCCTTGGGTATAATTTAAAAACCTTAAGGTCCTGTTCTGCGGATATATATATATATTTTTTTTTTTTGCGGATATATTTTTTAATCTTGTTGAGTTTAGTGCCATCATTATGAGAAATAGATGAAAAGATATTACCGCTGCCATTTGTTTTACTGATGCTTGGAAGCCAAATAAGCAACAGGAGAAGTAAGACTTTCTCCTCGTCATTGAAGTCTACATCTAGACAGGGGGACATTTGAGCAACGCCTGTCATCAAAGAATTAATAGAAAAATTGTAAATGTCACCTGTATGTAGCTGAGGGAGATTATTTAAATGATCAGTAAGCTGTGAAGTTCTTGGGAACACTTTTGGAACCCATCCCATGGAAATCCTGCATCATAAAACGCAAGTCCCGGAGGGCAGCAGGGGCAGAGCGTGCCTGCAGGGGGCCGGCTCCGAGCCCACCGGCTCCCGGGTGCAGAGGCACCCGCTCTCTGTGTGCATCGCCCGTCAGCCCTTCCGGAAGCCCGGGCTGTGCAGGCTAGGCGGTTGCTTCTGTGTGCGTGCGGTGCCTGTACATTCTCTCCCCGTTTCCACGACATGCAGTTTGTACGCAGAGTATAAAGTTTGTAAGCCGTTCCACACCGTGCTTTCTTAGGCCTAGTGTTGTGGTAGGCCTCGAGGGATGCACTCACTTCTCAGCATCGGAATAGAACTTGGTTTCATGAATGCAGCGTCATTTAACCGGCCGGTCCTAGCAGGACCCAACGAGGTTATCTCCATTCCTCCCTGACAGGTGAGCTGCAAAGAAGTTCTTTGCGCCTAAGTCATCTTATACACGGTTAAGTATATCCGTGGGGTGGTTCCTGGGGGACAGGGATGTGTTGGGGGTTGTTGGGAGGGCGACTGCCTGCTTCGCAGGGGATGACAGATCGACCAGCCCTGTGCTGCCGTTGGAGCCTGTGCTCTGCCTACTGCTCCGAGCTGTTTGGGGGGCGGCCTTGGAAAGCAGCGCGGTATGGAGGACATCTCGATGTGGCTCAGTCCATGAAGGGTTTTCTACAAACCTGAAGATGTGGCAGGTGGAGACCTCCTCGCCTTGGGGCCCAGGACAAGCCTCGTAGGAAGTTCTCCTGGCACTTAGACCTGTCACCTGTTTGTGTCGGGTGCCCTGCCTGTCCTTGGATCTCTCCCACCCTCCAAGTCCTGGGCCACTTTGCAAACCAACAGCTCATACACTATGTGGATAATGTTGCCAAATTGCCTTGTTCATCTCCGGGAGGGTTCACAGGCTTTCCTCCTGAACCAGCCAGCCTCCCTCAGTAGCTACTGTGTGTGTGTGTGTGTGTGTGTGTGTGTGTGTGTGTGTGTGTGTGAAGTCAGCCTCCTTCCACATGATTACTTCATTTCATACTTAATTACCTGGTCAGGGCCTTTAACCATTTTTTTCTTTGAGTTTATGGCCTTTTTCTTAGTACTTTGTAAAAATTCTGTACTTGGAAAAGAAGCTGTATGTGTCATGAGTTGATAAAGAATGGTTCTTTTTGCCTTTTTATTTTGTGGGGGTTTTTGCTCTTTTTGAAAATAGTCATTAGTTCTGAGATCTAAGCTTGTGACAATTCTTGGCAGTGACAGATCTTTCTCTCTTGAAGGACAGGTAAGAGTGATAAGGCGTTGATGCTGTTTTGAGTTAAAAACAATACAACTTTGGGTGCCTGGGTGGCTCAGTGGGTTAAGCCGCTGCCTTCGGCTCAGGTCATGATCTCAGGGTCCTGGGATCGAGTCCCGCATCGGGCTCTCTGCTCAGCAGGGAGCCTGCTTCCCTCTCTCTCTCTCTGCCTGCCTCTCCATCTACTTGTGATTTCTGTCTGTCAAATAAATAAATAAAATCTTTAAAAAAAAAAAAAAACAATACGACTTTGTCTTCGGAAGTCTTTGAAGGCAATTCTAAAAGAGGGGTTTCCAAAATGTTTTGGGCAGCATCCTAGACATGTTCCTTCCCAAGGGCTTGATAGTGAGAGATGACACACTTCCATCGGCGTACAAACGCCATCACAGCTGTTACAAACAGTTCTTGTGATGTTAGAGTCGCCTGGCAGATGTGCAGCTGTGTCCAGGTTAGTGACCATGCGGTGGGCGGAGCACGAGGTTCTCGAGGGGCGCGGCGAACACTGGGCCAGCAGGGGCCGCGGGCAGGAGGGCGGGCTGCCGTCTCGAGAGGGCTGATGCCATCCCAGGGCCGTAGAGCCTCTGGACACTTTAGCTGGGGACTTACAGGATCCGTTTTTAATTTTATTGATTGATTAAGTGAATGAGGTTGTTTTTTTTTTTTTTAATTGGCTGAGGTTGTTTTGGCAATATCGTGGGTTGATAAAAGGGATGTTTAAGTCCTATCTTCTGGTATCTGGGAACGTGATCTCATTTGGAAATAGGGTCTTTGCAGATGCCACTTACTTGAGATGACATTATACTGGTTGGGGTGAGCACCCGCCAGTGGCTTGTGTTCTTGTAAGAGGGAACTTTCCACCCAGGGAGTGGAGACAGGGGCCTGTTGTGGGGGGAGGGGGTTGAGGTCATAGTGTCACAGCAACAAGCCACAGAGGCCACCGGCAGCAGGGGGAGGAGCAGGAAAACATCCTTCCTCGCAACCCTGTAGGAGGAACCCGTGCTGCTCATGGCTTGATTTGGGACTTCTGCCCTCCAGGACAGTGAGGCCATCAACCCACCCAGGTTGTGGCCCTTCCTTAGGACAGCCCGGGAAGCCCGCCTCGGCATGCAGCATCAAACACAGAGCCTGGCTGCCTCCAGCAAACACAAAATGGTGCAAAGCAAAAACAGGAGAGCGAGCGTCTTGCAACGAGTCAGACCCTAGAAGGGAAGGAAGTTGGAGCTTCCACCCCAAGAGGGATCAGGACTTGCGTTTGGTAAGGCTTCTCGGGCTGCAGGCTGGAGGAGAGCCCAGAGCGGAGTCTGCAGGGAACGTCTTCGGGGGCGTTGGCTGGCGTGAGGGAGGGGCACCTGGGGACAGCAGCGGTGCCCACACTTCACGGCTACTTTTAGGGGAAGTTTTCAGTGGGCGGTGATGTTGGGTTGGATGCCAACCCAGATGGCCCAAGGATGTTCCCCCGGGCGGAAGAGCTCTGGAGAGCCTCCCCATGGCTCCTGTAAGTCACCCAGACGTTCCACTGGGTTCGGGGAACTTGACTCCGAGCCAGTCTATAAAGATAGACGCTCCATTTCAGAACTGTAAAGCACTGCTCGCATAGGTGACAGGGATTTAAAATGATAACCACAACTACGGGCCCAGTAGTCGCCGTGTTTTAATTACGAAGGGTTTTGAACATATGGAAGAGGAAGGGGGGTCACGGAGACCCGCAGGTGTCCCGCTAGGAGGAGCAGATGTGAGCGGGGGGTGGGTATTTGCCTCGGATCTCTCCACTCTTTCTGTAAAAAAAAGGGCTGAACCCTTTATTTTGTTCCCACTTGTTGCTCTCTGAAGTTCGTGGGTGTCTCTCCCACGCCAGCTTCTGACACAGGGGGGTAAACGCCACACAGTTTTCATTTTTCAGATATTTTGTGTCTAAAACACCTCGCTGGTGTCAGGGGGCAGGCGTCTCTACGAGCCCGGCTTTTTCACCTCACATTTTGTTTCCGACGTTGGTCTGCAACGTGCACATCCTTCTAGTTCACTCGTTTTAGCCGTTGCCGACGCTCTCGTGGGAGCAAATCCCAGGCTTTCGCTTCCCTTGGGGGGGCTGTTCGGTCGTGGCCACGCTCTGATACTAAGCAGTCCGCGGCAGCCGACAGTCGTTACTCGTCTGCGCTCGTCGAGTCTTCTTCGCTGTTCATCTGTTGGACACTTAGCTTCCTCCTTGGTCTTTTTGGTCACGTCTGAGGTGAGGATGACACGCGCTTGTCCTTCCTAGTCTTACCCCACAAAGGCTCTCATCTCTGTTCATTTGAAATATTGAAGAACCTCCTGGATGATTTGTTCTCTGGCGCTTTATTGTGTGTGCGTGAAAACATGTGTTCGCATGTGACTGATTTCCAGAGGTGTGTGTGGTGGGCGGCGACTGATTTCCAGAGGTGTGTGTGGTGGGCGGCGGCTCTCTGCTTGCTACTGATTCCTGGCGCCGTGGCCGGGTGACGGATGTCCTGGTTCAATACCAATTCTTGCATATTTTGGGGAATTGCTTTGTGATCCGGTAGGTGGACAACTTTTTTTTTTTTTTTAAAGATTTTATTTATTTATTTGAGACAGAAAGTGCTCGCCAGTGTGAGTGGGCTGGGGAGAGGGGCGGACGGAGAGAGAGAGGCTGATCCCCCGCTGAGCCAGGAGCCCACTCGGGGCTCCGTCTCGGGACCCTGAGATCACGACCTGAGCGAAGCCAAGAGTCAGACGCTTAACTGCCTGAGCCACCCAGGCGCCCCACAGCCACACTAACTTTTAAAACTTCCACTTCAAGTACATTTGAGGGCTACAGAATGTCCAGCACTCTGTGGGGAGTTCTTGTGTGACCGTCCCCCAGCTCCCGCCGCCGTTAGCGACTTACACGACCAAACCACGGTGATGGAAACCAAGGAACTGACGCTCCTCAGTGCTCTACAGACCTGTTGGCAGTCCCCGCTGGTCCCTCTGATGTCCCTGTGGGGATTCACTGAGTTAGCTGCCACGTCTTCTTTCTGGTTCTCGACACTGAGAGAGGCCCGGGTCTATCTCTTCCGTCACAATCGTGAGGCCCAAGGCGCACTGGCCGGCTGTTTCGTAGGACGTCCCTGGCCTGGGTCCGGCAGTGTGCTCCGAAGAGTCAGATCCTGCATGTCCCCTTCCCTGGAAGGCGAGTGTGTGCAGACATCATTAGCCACGTGAAAATGAGGTCACGCTGCACTAAGGGCCTTCCCGCAGTGACTGGTGTTTTTATGAGGGGGGGACTTTGGATATGGGCACACAGAGGGCAGAAACCGCTTACTGATAAGAAAACGAAGACACGCTGAGTAAACTCACACACCCCAGGTCACTCAGCGGGCTCTTGGCCCCAGAGCCTCTGCACACAATGATAGGTGTTTATTTATTTATCTTTAAAGATTAGAGCACAGGCTTGCTTTATTTATTTATTTATTTGTTTTTAAGATTGCGTTTATTTATTTGACAGAGAGAGACACAGGCAGAGACGGATCACAAGCAGGGGAGCAGGAGAGGGAGAAGCAGGCTCTGCACGGAGCAGGGAGCAGGACGTGGGGCTCCATCCCAGGACCCCGGGATCATGACCTGGGCCGAAGGCAGAGGCTTCACCAACTGAGCCCTGCAGGCGCCCCAGTGAGAGGCACTTAAAATACACCTTACTTCGGAGGCGTCTGGGACTGAGCCCCGTGTAGGGCCCTGCGCTCAGCCAGGAGTCTGCTCCGGGATTCTCTCTCCCTCCCTGTCTCTCCTGCCCCTCCCCCTGCTCGCGTGCTCTCTCTCAAATAAGCAAATACATCTTTAAAAACAAAAAATAAAATAAAATAAAATAAAATAAAATAAAATAAAATAAAAGGTATTTTAGATGAAGAGTTGACCAGCTCTCTCTGTTCAGCTTTTTCTTAGTGTATCTTTTTCGCTGACTTGCTGTCACTTTTCGGCCATAAAGCTTCGGTATTTTCCTCTGGACACTTGCAAGCCTACTTCATGGCTGTGGCTTCCTCTGCTCAGAGTCTGGAACCCATGAAGCAACCAGAAGACGCAGGGACCTCGGTGGTGGTGTTCCTCAGATCTGAAGTGCCACTTCTTCCCAGCGTTTGGAAGCTTTCTGTTTTTACAGCAGGTGGATTCGGTCCAGGCCCCTCATTTGTACTTATCCGGGGAGGAGAGGGAGAGCTACTCTGTTATCCTGGAAGGGGATGGAGACAGATTTTTTTTAAATTAAAATACTCTTGAATCAAGACATATTTTTGGACTTGTATCCGTTTTTCCAATTGTCCTATTTTGTTCCCTTTTCCTTTCTAAATTTAGTGACATTAGGGGCTCACTGAGGCTCCACACGAGGCCTGTACCATGAGAACCCGAGGCCTCTGGAGTCCTTTCTCTAAGTTTGCCTCCTGCGCGCTCAGCGTGTTGGTGGTTTCACTCCTGTGGGATGCGCTCCGGCCGACCCCCTTTCTGATTTCTGGAAGTCTGGACGCTGTGGTGCCCTAGGAAACACGCACAATGTAGGTGTTACCCACTACCTGGCGGCTCTTGAAATGAAATAAGGACACGCAAGCGGTTTGAACGTGGGGACGGACGGACGGGCCATGCTTCCGTGTTTCTGCCCCTATTTAAGAATTGGCTGTCGACGGGGTTTCCTAAGGTCCTCCACGAAGATTTCTGAGTTGTTTGAGGACGTGTTACTCCAGCAGAGCGATACCTGTGCGCACTCACTCTGTGTTCGTTGCCTACTCCCCAGACTGTGATCGGTAAAGACATCCGAACTATCTGTTCTCAGATTTTCACATCCTAAGGTGACTAAGAATGGCTTCGGAGTTAAGGGAAATTGGCGTTATGCTGATAGAAACCACTCCGTGGGGCAGGGGCGTCCGCCTCGGCGGGAGAAGAGGGGCCAGGGTCCGAGCTCTGCCTCTCCGGGCCCGGCCCGTCCACCTGCTCGCAGCCCCATCTCCCAGCTTTGAGCCGGCGACTTTCATGGCGTAACCACACGAGTGCTCGTGCGAAGACTTTCAGCAGCTCACTTATGTCCGACGCTCCCGGGATAACCCAGCAGCTCACTTATGTCCGACGCCCCCGGGATAACCCCGTGAAGCTCCCCTTTAAAAGTCACTTCCCGGTTTTCTGGGCCTCCAGGCGGCCCCATTTCAGAGACGGTTTCCAGCGGGGATTCCCGTGATTTCTCGGCGCTTCAGTGCGAGGTGTTCTGGCCGCCCTTTCTTTTCTCTGTTGTGCAGTGATGCTTACGTGAGAAAAATGCTTCCTCTTCTCAGGCAGCACTTTTAAAAATGCTAATTTAACTGTTCCACATTATTTCTCTTTAATCCTCTCTTTATAAAGTAAGAAATCAGCAGGATTATGAATCATAGTATGGATTTTTAGGTGCCTTTTCAGCATGTTCTTCACTGAGAAACAATAGCCTAATAACAGAACGTGAGTCCCATCCAAACGCGACAGAACGTGAGTCGGAATAATGTGTCGTGTGAACTGGTGGCTGTTCCTCAGCGTTCTGGCCAGAATCAGAGATTAAAAGTTGAGGAATATAAATAAGATGAACTTGAAAAGTGGTGAAACTCGTAACACAAGTCCAATTCTTATTTACAGGAGACAAGACAGAAACTCGAAATTTATTTATAAATATTGGTTATTGGTTAAACACTTGCTAAGTTCCTTTGCGTCACGACGATGGGAAATGGAGGAGGAGCTGTCGTGTTTCCACATCCAGACTCTGAAAGCTAAGGGAGGAGCTGGGTGACCAGCCGTTGTGCGCGGTTCCCAATGTGGGGCTCCCGTTTCCAGCTCCACATGAGCGGGTCTGCCCGTGCGGGGCTGCCGTGGCACTGCCCAGCCCCCCACCTGCAGGGGCCACACCGAAGTGCTGTGCCCGGGCTGCTCTTCCCCTGGACAGGGTTGGCCTCTTATCCCTGATCCCGTGATGGTGAGGAAGTCCCCCAGCTTTGGCCTTCGGGCCTGGCTGAGGTTGTGCTCTCACGAGACCCACCTCCACCTTCCTCTGTGATTCTCTCCTTTCCACAAACGCCAGGTTTTCTCGCCCGGCCTTGAGTAAGGAAGGGCTTGGGTTTAGGCAGGGGAGAGATAGTGGGTCCCCGACTGGGCTCTGAGAGAGTAAACAAGAGATAGGGCTCTAGAGCAGACCACCGGGCCTGGATATGGGAACAGCTTTCTTCGGCGGCCACAGTGTAATCCCACAACATGACCGGACCTCAAGGAAGCCAGTCATGAAGGGTGTTATCAACCGTCCTTGCTCAGACCAGGACAGCACAGGAATCTCAAGGCCACAAGATCCCTGGTCAAGTTTTCAGTAAAAGACCCTCAGTAGCAGCCCCATCGGGACCCTTCTCACTCCAGAGAGCATTCTCTGTGTCCTGTCCTTGCTTAATAAAACCTCCACAGCTTCACTCGCTCTCTCTTGCCTGCGAGACTCAGTCTTCAAGATCTAGTCCTTCTAGCTCGCCCGCCTCAGAGAGAATTGTCCCTCAGTCACACACTGTTTCTGTTAGAATTGTCAGAAGAACACCTCCTCCCGCACCGTCTGGGGCATTTTTATCTTTCACAGCTGGAGCCTCGGCTTGGATGGATTGGACCTTGTCTGGGGATTTCCGTTTTCTCCCCGAGGGAGGGGAGCTCTCGTGCCCCCCGGGCTCTGCTCTCAGCTGTCGGTGAGTGTCACTCCGGGTCCCCTGTTCCAGACTCTCGTCCTTCAGGGGCCTGGAGTGGACCGGAGTGTGCTTCTGTGGGTGTTTGCCTGATTATGGGGGTGGAAGTGCTTTGGTTTCATGATCTGGCCACTTGGTCATCTCCATGAATGGGTTTGTGGTTTATGGGGTTTGTCTCTGTTACATGAAACCAGAGAATCTGGTCTGTCGCTCTTTTCTCTTTGTCTTTTTTCCCGTTCAAATCCTTGAAGTATTTCATGCCCATTGGGAAGTGGTAAGTTTTGTGTTTCTGTGTTTGTGCTTGATCCATGGTTGATATTTTAGAATGAAAGTTATCAGCTTTCCCTCTGTGTCTGTAGATGTACATTCAGAAAGGCCTTTATTTCTCATTATGTAAAGTATTGGTATTTTCCTACCTTCAGATGGTATTACGAAATTAGGTTATGGAGTCTCTGAAAGGAGCTCTATTCTGATTGGCTCATAGATAAATAAGTGATTCTATAATTTCAATTTAATTTCTAAAATTCCTAGAAATTCAAGAAACTTAACCTGTAATACTTTCAATGGGAAAAAAAGTTATTCCTGTAGGAATCAATTTGAAATGCTTTAAGAATTCAGGTTCATGGAATTTAGACAGCTCTTTGGCAGACAAGTGTACTTTATTATGTCTTAATAAAAAGAAACTGTGTGTTCTCTGAGTTTCCAATGTTAAGTATAACAGAAGTGTACATTTTGTATCTTCTTGGGCAATTCCTCCTAACCCTATGCAGGTTTACATGTTGAGCAAGCTAGCTTTACTTTTACGAAATGTTTAGGATCATACAAAATGCAAAGTTGAAGTTAACCACAGTTGAATCATTATTCTGACACACTCTATTTCAATAGTAATTATTCCAACTTGAAGATAGTTTTCTAGATGTTCAGGTATCTTAAAAATCTTGGGCTGATACTGAATTCATTTGGCTAACATCTTCTTTAAATACATAGGTTGTTTATAAGTAAAATCAAATACTGAAATATTATTAGCCATGATGGAAGTTTATATACTTTTACTTCTTATGTGAATCTGCTGCAGAGAGATGTCGGCCTCCCTTAGGTTAAATTTGTGTGGCAAATGTCACCGACACAGGCTCCCAGGAACTTCTGCTGCACCGGCAGCATCTAGAGACGGGCGAGTGCCGTCGCCGGCAGGATGCTTCTGTTCGCATCCCCCGCCCTGCTTCCCTGTTATAGCAAAAGTATAGTGCTATTGGGCAGAGTTTCAATTCTTATTTAAAAGGTTAGATTTGTTACAACTTTAACTTGAATTTAGCATTTTTCTCAGCCAATGGTTTTCAGGTGGAGACTCCTATCACGAGCCTTTGTACTCGGGAGTTCAGGACCCCCTCCACAATGGGAGAGTCTCTTTACTTGACATTCTTGATAAAGCCTTAGCATAGTCATGATGTGCTACATCAAGATTATTATATGTTCCATCTGAAGGTATCTTTCCCTGTAAAGATTACATTCACCCATTTTTATAGATTAGGTGTAATATTCCTTCTTCTTTGAAAATAGCGTTCATTATTATGTTTATGGATATTTTGTGTAAAACCCACTTGGACTGACTTTTTTTTACCTTGTGTTAAAAGCGACAATAACCACTGAAGACCTTGTCAGTTGTCTTATTCTTGTAGCGAACTCATCAGATCATTCGTTTTTGAAAATTACTCTCAGGAAGGGGGATGACTGGGTGGCTCAGTTGGTTCTGTGTCTGACTCCTAATTTCAGCTCAGGTCAGGATCTCAGGGTCGTGAGATCGAGGCCCAGGTCAGGTTCCATGCTCAGCATGTGGTCTCCTTGTCCCTCTCCATCTGCTTCTCCCTCCAATGCACTCTCTCTCTTTCTCTCAAATCAATCAATAAATCTATTTAAAAATGAAAATTATTGATAGTAAATGAGCTGTAGTCATTTAAGTCCTGGAGACCCCACGAGTGGTTGAGTCAAGACTTCCAGATTCCAGCTGAAGAACAGATGGTCTCCTGAGACTGTCCACTTAAGATCAAGTAGAACAAGAATTAATTAATTACACAGGACTGGCAGAACTGATACGGGATGACTGTGGGTTTTGTTTGGAATATGGTTGAGGCTTCTCTGCTGCTTTCTGAATGGGTAAGGAAGTTCCTTCTCTTTCCTCTGAGATTTCTATAAATTATAACCACTTGGTAGGCTCTGATTTGTAACCTGGAAAGATCATTTAGGCGACACCCTGTTCTCCCTGCCTGATGCTCTAGAACTCTGAATCTTCATTGAGTCTTCTTATTCTCATGGCAGTATAGTTATCTCCACAGGTTCAAGAAGACTGTGCCCTTGCTAAGAAGGCATGGTCAGAATCACTGAGCCTTTGACCAGAAGGTCATGTTTGGGAAGGACACTCATGGACTCACATAAGACCAGACACTTCTGAGAAGCTAAGGTTGACCTTATGAAGCTGATGCTTGGGAGTCCTCTTGGCAAAACTGCTCTGGTACTTTGCTTACAGGTTCCAAACCTTACAATTGAGTAAGGATGGTCACTTGTTGGTAGACTCAGGAATGTTAAGATATTTGGGAGACCTTGAGAAGAGAGGAATTCACCCAAATCTATAGCTATTGCTTGTGGAATTTGATGCAATTTTTTGTCTTAGATTCTTAGCCTCAAGAGTGTTGAGTCTGAGATTCCTTATGAAAACATCCAGCAAAGCAATCCTAAGAAGGCCTATAGGGTAAATTACCATGTTTATAGCACCTGTGTAAAAAAAGAAATGAAGCCAAATCAACCTCATTTTGTGAACAAGGACAATCTTTGAGATTACTTTTGATTGAAAAGCTGTGGAGAAAAATTTTGTGTTTCAGTGGAAAATCTGTGCCAACTATAGCACACCCTTGTGAATTATCAGATCCTAACCTTGTTCATTGTCTTTGAACCATTTTATTTTTTTGTAAATTGTGGTTAATGGATATGCAAACTCCTTCTTTTTTAAAGATTCAATTAGCCAACATATAGTACAGTAGTTTCAGAAGTAGTGTTGAATAATTCATCGGTTGCTTATAACCCCTAGTGCGCATCACATCACATGCCCTCCTTAATGCCCATCACCCATTCGCCCCTCCCCTCATTCACCCCCTCCACCAACCTTAGTTTGTTCTCTGGAGTTATACAGTTTTCTAACTGCCATAGAACCTCTGTAGAGTCTCTCGTGGTTTTTCTCCCTCTCTAATGGCTTCCCCGTTTCCCCTCTCTTCCCCGATGATCCTCTGTGTTGTTCCTTATATTTGACATAAGTGAAACCATATGATAATTGGATTTCTCTGAGGGACTTATTTTCCTCAGCATAACACCTTCCAGTTCCCTCACACTGATGTTAATAGTAAGTATTCACCCCTTCTGATGGCTGAGTAGTATTCTAGTGTGTGTGTGTGTGTGTGTGTGTGTGTGTGTGCGTGTGCTTGTGTGTGCTTGTGTGCAGACCACATCTTCTTTATAGATTCATCTGTCAATGGATGTCTTCTCTTTTTCTGCAGTTTGACTATTGTGGACATTGCTGCTATGAATATTGGGGTGTACGTGCCCCCTTGCATAACTATCTTTGGGTAAATACGAGTAGTGTAATTGTTTGGTCATAGGGTAGCTCTATTTTAAAAAATTTGAGGAACCTCCACACTTTTTTCCAGAGTGGCTACTCCAGCTTGCATTCCCAACGGTATAAGAGGGTTTTTTTTTTCTGAATCCTTGCCAACATTTCTTGTTTCCTGTCTTGTTAACTTTAGCCATTCTGACTGGTGTGAGGTGAAATCTTTTATTGTGGTTTTGATTTGTATTTCCTTGATCCCATGTAATATGGAGCAATTTTTCATGTGTCTGTTGGCCATTTTTATGTCTTCTTTTGCCCATTTATTGACTGAATTACTTGTTTTGTGGGTGTTCAGTTTGATAAGTTCTTTATAGATGGTAAATTAGCCCTTTATCTGATGTTATTTTCAAATATTTTCTCCCATGACATAGGTTGTCTTTTTGTTTTGTTGACTGTTTCCTTTGCTGTGCAGAAGCTTTTTTTTTTTTTTTTTTTTTTTTTTAATCCTAATGAAGTCCCAATACTTCATTCTTGCTTTTGTTGGCCTTGCCTTTGGAGACATGTCTAGCAAGAAGTTGTTGCTTTTGAGGTCAAAGAGGTTGCTGCCTGTGTTCTCCTCTAGGATTTTGATGGATCCTGTCTCGCATTTAGATCTTTTATCCTTTTTGAGTTTATTTTTGTGCATGGTATGAAAGAATGGTCCAGTTTCATTTTCTGCATTTAGGTATCCAGTTTCCCCAACAATCCAGTTTCCCTAACAATGTACAACAATTGTTGTACATTCCCCAACAACGTACAGGAACAATATCCACTGGATTTTCATTCCTACTTTGTTGAAGATTATTTGACCATAGAGTTGAGGGTTCATTTCTGGGTTCTCTATTCTGTTCCATTGATCTATGTGTTTGTTTTATGCCAGTGCCATACTGTCTTGATGATGACAGCTTTGTAATAGAGCTCGAAGTCTGGAATTACGATGCCATCAGTTTTGGTTTTCTCTCTCAGCTTTCCTTCAGCTATTCAGGATCATTTTTGTTCCATATAAATTTTAGGATTATTTATTCCGGCTCTGTGAAAAATGTTGATGGTATTTTGATGAGGATAACATTGAATATGTTTATTGCTTTGGGCAGCATAGACATTTTAACAATATTTATTCTTCCAATCCATGAGCATGGAATGTTTTTTCCATCTCTTTGTGTCTTCCTCAATTTTTTTCATAGGTGTTCTATAGTTCTTAGAGTATAGATCCTTTACATCTTTGATTGGGTTTATTCCTAGGTATCTTATGGTTTTTGGTGCAATTGTGAATGGAAGCAATTCCTTAATTTATCTTTCTTCTGAGTTTTTGTTAGTTTATATAATGCAACTGATTGTTGTACCTTGATTTTATAGCCTGCCATAACGTTGAATTCCCATATGAGTTCTAGCAATTTTGGGATGGAGTGTTTTGGGTTTTCTATATCAAGTATCACGTCATCTGCAAAGAGTGAAAGTTTAGCTTCTTCTTTGCCATTTTGAATGCCTTCTATTTCTTTTTGTTTTCTTATTTCTGAGGCTAGAACTTCTAATACTATGTTGAGCAACAGTGGAGAGAGTGGACATTCCTGTCTTGTTGCTGACTTTAGGGGAAAAGCTCTCAGTTTTCCCACATTGAGATTGATATTAGCTCTGGGCTTTTCATAGATGGCTTTAATGATATTGAGGTATGTCCTCTCTATCCCGACACACTGGAGAGTTTTAATTAAGAAAGGATGCTGTATTTTGTCAAATGCTTTTTCTGTATCAATTGAGAGGATCATATAGTTCTTGTACTTCTTTTATTACTGTGATGTATCACATCGGTTTATTTGTGAATGTTGAACTACCCTTGCAGCTTATGAATAAATTTCACTTGGTCATGGTAAATAATTCTTTTAATGTAATGTTGGATTCTTTTGGCTAATATCTTAATAAGAATTTCAGTATCCATGTTCATCAGGAATATTGGTCTGTAATTCTCCTTTTCAGTGAGGTCTTTGGTAAGGCAATGCTGGCTTAACAGAAAGAGTTTGGAAAATTTCCTTCCCTTTCTATTTTTTGAAACACTTTCTGGAAAATAGGTATTAATTATTCTTTAAATGTTTGGTAGAATTCATTCTGGGAAGCCATCTGACCCTGGGCTCTTGCTTTTTGGGAGATTTTGAGTACTGCTTCAATTTCCTTGCTGGTTATGGGTCTGTTCAGGTTTTCTATTTCTTCCTGTTTCAGTTTTGGTAGTTTCCAGGAATGCATCCATTTCTTCCAGATTGCCTAACTTGTTGACACATAGTTGTTCATAATATGTCTTAAAATTGTTTTTATTTCCTTGGTGTTAGTCATGATCTCTCCTCTTTCATTCATGATTTTATTATTTTGGGTCCTTTCTCTTTTCTTTTTGATAAGTCTGGTTAAGGGTTTATTGATCTTTTTAATTCTTTCAAAGAACCAGTGTCTAGTTTTATTAATCTAATCTACTGTCTTTTGGTTTCTACTTCATTGATTTTGGTTCTAATCTTCATTATTTATCTTCTCCTGCTTGTTTTAGGCTTTATTTTCTGTTCTTTCTCCAGTTCCTTTAGGTCTAAGGTAGCTTGTATATTGGAGATTTTTCTTATTTTTGGGGAAATGCTTGCCTTGCTATGTACTTCCCTTTAAGGACAAACTTTGCTGTGTCCCAAAGGTTCTGAACAGTTGTATTTTCATTTTCATTTATTTCCCTGAATTTTAAAAATTCGTCTTCAATTTCCTGGTTGACCCATTCATTCTTTAATAAGATGCTTTTTAACCTCCAAGTGTTTGAGTTCCTTCCAAATTTCCTCTTGCGTATAAGTCCCATTTTCAAAACATTGTGGTCTGAAAATATGCAGGGAATAATCCCAATCTTTTGGTATGGTTGAAACCTGATTTGTGACACAATATGTGATCTATTCTGGAGAATGTTCCACGTGCACACAAGAAGAATGTGTATTCTGTTGCTTTAGGATGCAATGTTCTGAATATATCTGTGAAGTCCATCTGGTCCAGTGTGTCATTCAAAGCCCTGTTTCTTTGTTGATCTTCTGCTTACATGATCTGTCCTTTGCTCTGAGTTGGGTGTTGAAGTCCCCTACTATTGTTGTATTATTAACAATGTGTTTCTTTAATTTTGTTTTTAATTGGCTTATATAATTGGCTGATTCGAATTTTGGAACATAAATATTTATAATTGTTTGATTTTCTTGTTGGGTAGAACTTTTAAGTATGATAAAATTTCCCTCTTCATACTTTACTATAGTCTTTGGTCATAAAATCTAATATGTTTTGGAACACTACATCAAAAACTAATGAGATATTGCATGATGACTAATATAACACAATAAGAAAGTAAAACAAAACATAAAAAAGTACAAATTAAAAGCTAATTAAAATTTTTAAAAATCTAATATGTCTGATATAAGGATTGCTACCCCAGCTTTCTTTTGTTGTCCATTAACATGATAAATAGTTCTCCACCCCCTAACTTTCAATATGGAGGTGTCTTTAGGTCTAAAATGAGTCGCTTGTAGACAGCATATGGGTGATCCTTGCTTTTTTATCCAATCTGATACCATGTGTCTTTTGGTTGGAGCATTTAGCCCATTTATATTCAGAGTAACTATTGAAAGATATGAATTTAGTGTCCTTTTATTTCCTGTAAAGTCTTTGTTTCTGTACCTTGTCTCTGTTTCTTTCTGGTCTGTTACTTTTGGACTCTATCTTCGCTTACAGGATCCCCTTTAATATTTCTTGCAGGACTGGTGTAGTGATCACAAATTCTTTTAGTTTCTGTTTGTCCTAGAAACTCTTTATCTCTCCTTCCATTCCGAATAACAGACTTGCTGGATCAAATATTCTTGGCTGCATGTTTTTCTCATTTAGTATCCTGAATATATCATGCCAGCCCTCTCTCGTCTTCCTGGTTCCTGTGGGTAGGTTTGCTGCCAGTCTTATGTTCCTACCCATGTAGGTTAATAACCTCTTATCTCTAGCTGCTTTTATGATTTTCTCTCTATCTCTGAAATTTGCAAGCTTTACTATTATATGTTGGGGTGTTGATATATTTTTATTGAGGGGATTCTTTCTACCTCTTGGACTTGAGTGCCTGTTTCCTTCCCAGATTAGGGAAGTTCTCAAGTGAGATTTGCTTAAATATACCATCTGTCCCTCTCTCTTTCTTCTTCCTCTGGGACCCCATTAATTCTAATATTGTTTCATTTTATGGTATCACTGTTTTCTCACAGTTTGCCCTTATGTGCCATTAGTTGCTTTTCTCTCTTTTCCTCAGCTTCCTTTACCATCAGCTTGTCTTCTATGTCACTGAATCTCTCTTCTGTGTCATATACCCTAGCTGTTACAACTTCCAATTTAGACAGCATCTCAGTTAAAGCACTTTTAATTTTGGCCTGATCAGATTTTTTTTTTTTTGCACTAAGAAATTATCTAATGTCTTTTATGCTTTTTTTCAAGCCCAGCTAGTAACTTTATAATTGTTATCCTGAATGCCAGCTCTGACATTTTACTTATATCCACATTGATTAGACCTGTGACAGAGAGTATTACTTCTGGTTCTTTCTTTTGTTGTGAATTCCTCTGTCCAGTAATTTTGCCCAGAGAAGAATGGATGAACAATAGAACAAAATAAAAAAAATATCAACTATGATGCAAGCAAAATCCAAGCTATGCAATCCTGAAGAGTCAGAACCAAAAGAGAAAGGAAAAAGAAAAAAAGAAAGAAAAAAGGGCAGTCCTGGGTGTGTTTTGGTTTGTTAGAAGACACCAAATCCCAGAACCGTAAAGAAAGCAAAATTTATATGTGTATGTATATATGTACTGTGAAAGGAAACCAGAAATAAAGAATATATCTATAAAATGTAAATGTAAAGTTGAAAGTTAAAAGAAAGGCTTAAAAACAAAAAAACTGATAAAATGAGAAAACAATTGAAATGAAACAAAAGAAAAATAGAAAAGGAATACTTTAAAGTGAAAGATAAATGAATCATGAGGAAAACCACCTCAGATTCTAGATACAATTTCCCTCCAGCCCTCGAGTTTTTACAGTCCTATGTGCTCTTAAACCTTGGTATTTTCCTGTTGCTCCAGCTGGTCTTCTGGGGGGTGGGGCCTGCTGTGCTTATTCTCAAGTGTCTTTGCCTGAGCAGAGTTGTGCCACCCCTTGCTAGGGGGCTGGGCTCAGGTGTGAGCTGCTTTGGGTTGTTCTATGTGGTTTTTGTGCCCTGAAGCCTTTCTGGGCCTCTTTAGAGGATGAAAATAAAAATAGCTGCATTCCAGTCTTCACCCCTGGAGCTGAAAGATGGCAGCCTCTCTCTACAGTAAACCCTCAAGGGTAAGCCATCTTCACCTTCGTGTTTCCAAACTCTGCAAACTCCTATGGTCCCAGCCCCCACTGATCCTCACAGGGGAAGGATCAGTATTGCCGGGAGCAGTCATCCAATCATGCTGTCATTTATGGTTTATGGAAAAATGAGCTGAGAGTCTCCTTTCAGGCTGGCTGACTGTAACCACTTTCCCCACTCCAGTGCTTGGGAACTCTGCCAGCTCAGGCACCCCCCTTCTTTCTGTGGCCCTGGGAATCCAGAGACTACACTGTACCACCTAGGATTATGCCCACTTCACCAACTGAACACCTTTCTTTCAGGGACATCTCTCACTGAAGCAGACTTCTAAAGGTTCTGATTTTGCATTCTGGAGCTATGTCACTTTGTTGGCCAGCTTACGGAGGCTCCCTCCCCCTGCCATTTATCTTCTGACATATCCCCTCAGATCCAACTCCTACCTTGCAAAAAGTGGAAACTTTTCTATTTGTAGAATTCCAGCAATTCTTTCTTACATTTCAGATTGAATTCATAGGTGTTGAGAGTGATTTGATAGGTATCTAACTAAATTCAAGGGAGCAGATGAAACGAGGTCCCCTACTCTTTTGCCATCTTGCTTCGCCTGTAAACTCTTTCTTACATGGTAGAGATTTTTTAAAAATATTTATTTATTTATTTTAGAGAGAGGGCGTGAACCAGAGCATGAGTACGGGGAGGGGCAGAGTGAGAGAGAATCCTGGAGCAGACTCCCTGCTGAGTACAACCAAAATAATCATTTTTGATAGTTTCTTTGTTGAGACTTTAATTAGTAAGTGGAAGAAACCCAACTTGAACAAGGTAAATGAAAAGGATATTTCATAAAATAATAAAACTAAGTGGAATAATACAAGTGTTGGTCTTTGTCCCAGAACCCAGTGCAGCTATAAGATGGACAGGGATGCTGATGGGCCTGTGGTTTTCTTGGGTCAGGTATTCGAGCACGGTTAGAATCTCTCCCTCTCTTTTCCACTGTACTGGTCCCTGCTCCAATTCACCTCCTGCTGTCTTCCCTGGCTCCAGAGCACCTCTATTTTTATTGTGGAGTTACAGTCAGCAAAGAGAGGGGCTCTTCCTACCCCATAGGGAGTGGAGCCCACTTTTACAGGCCAGGTTGAGCAGTCTAATCTCCCCCATCCTCCCCCCCCAACCAATCCTGAGAGCAAGACCAAGTAGTGGCTCCCACAGGAGTCATATGGATAGACTGTGACTGGGTAGATTTTCCAGGAAATAGGGGAGCTCTCCCCAGACCTGGGGGTGCTGGGCAGACAAAGCAATGCATGTAAACCACTGCATATCTTAAAAGTCACTACTGGTAAGCAATAAATAATTTCATTAAGACAATTCACTTCTTTAACTATTCAGAGATGACTCTTCTTGGTAGGTACAAGGAGAGATCACGTTACCTAGAATAGAATGTTCCTTGGGATCCACTGAGGTTTTCCCTCCTCTGGGTGAGACATAGAAGACATTTGGTTTGAAAGTCTTTCCAGATGAAACAAATCCTGTCTTGTTATAGATGACTTAGCATATGGGGACTCAAGAAGTATTGCTCAAGCTTTGGGATGGAGCCTGGGGAAAACCCTATCTGTGCTTGCAGACACCTCTGACCTACGTTTGTAGCTTAACTGTATTTAAAAAAAGCTTTGCTCAGTTAAAAATTTACTCATAGTGAAAATTGCCATTTGAAGTGTCCAGGTCAATGGTTTGTTAGTTTATTTAGCGTCTTGATCTATTTTTAGCACATTTTCATCACACTAGGAAATAAAAGCATGCCCATCAGCAGACACTCTGTATTTCCCCTCCCTGACCCCGCCCCGGGCAACCGCTGATCTGCATCTTGTCTCTGTGGCCCTGCCTGCTCTGGATAGTTCACATAAGTGGAGGCATACAGTCTGTGGTCTGCGGAGCTCTGTTTCGTTCACGTGACCAAGTGCTTCTGAGTGTCCGAGTGTTCGACCGTGTGGTAGCTTGAATAAGTGCTTCATTCCCCTGTTCCTCCCCAGCGGACTCTGTTGTATGGATGCGCCACCTTTGTTTACATGGTTGGTGGGTCTCTGGGTTATTGAACTGACTGTCGTTTTTCAGTTGGTGGATGAATTATATTTTTTTCCCATAAAATGGCATTTATCTCAAAATAAAGTTACTGCTCTTTTGGGGAGAGATGTTGGCCAAATTTAGATTTACCTTAAAATAATTCTTTTAAGGTTTTTTTTTCCTTTAATGATATCTCACTTTTGGAGTGCTGGCAATGATATCAGAGGGAAGAGGGAACATGTGACGTTTTTATTTTATCGCTTTTACATTTTCTTCTGCTGCCCTTTTATATATTTGTTTTATGGTGATTCATCTCAAAATCCTTTTCTTGAGAAAGGAGATATATAAATAAGTAAAGATAAAACATTTTAAAAAATGGGGGAGTCACCTTTTCTGTGCTTTGCGCTGATTTAAAGACAATGAGTAGATTTGGCTTCAAGGTAGTTTGTGCCAATATATGATATTTTGTTATTCATAAAAATGTTTGCATTTCTAAAATAAATTAATACAATTTAATACTTTTCTAAGGACTTCATTTGTCTGTGAGCTAATTGCTAGAGTTGTGTAATAATCTTTCTTAGATAGAATATAGACTCTTCCTGTAAATGACTAGCGGAAATGTTTTTAAAATACGCTGACTTAATAGCACCACACAATTTTACATGGAGAGCTGGAGGCACACATGGGCGTGTATGCACGCATACTCATTTACAATTTCTCATCCAGTGCATGGTAGCACAGGCTGTGATGTCTTTTCTCAGGCCATTCAAGGACCTTAGCAAGCAACATGTTTATGTGCAAGACTTTTCTCAAATATATGTAGTTATGTTTAATTCTTTGGTTGAGCTGAGGCCTACCGATACAGTATGGAACATGGTGTCCACCTGTATGGTTCATCCATGGTAAGAACAAATGGATACACTCTCAAGAAACACAAGTGGTACATGATGTTGTGATTGGGAATTTACAGTAATTGTGATATTTAAAATTAAGCTCCCCCCTACTAAACTGTTCAGTCAGCTTTTATAGGGCTGTGAGTGTGAACACAAGTTTTAAATGCAAGAGTAATTTGACAAAAGACATTTAAAGTGTTAACTTTCCTATTGCCAAGGGAATGATAATAGTTACAATTTTATCTCTCATGATTTCATAGTTCAAATTTTCAGTTTTATGGGAAATTAGAATTTTTCATGAATTTACCTACTCACCATGTGTACCTTAAGCTATCATAACTTCTACAACCCTTCTTGGAGATCCACAGACTTGCCCTGCCCAATTCTACTGACTGTAGGTGCATGTCCCTGCTGGAAAAGCCTGGTTTGGATCTGACTCCCCACCTGAGGGTCTCCCCACCGGAAAGGGAATACTTTCTAGTAGATTACAAGATGTTAATACAGAAACACAGGGCAGTCTGTCCCTGAGTTTATAGAGTCTGGACCCTTAGGGAGGAAGGCCCTGGGACTGTCTCACACCATTGTTGTCACCAAACATTTGTTCAGCACACATCATGGTTCTCTCCACTGACAGCAAGTGCAATCCTCAACTTGACTTTCCTAAAAAGTATGCAGCTTCCCCCACATGCTCTTTTACAGCCTTCTTTTTTATCCACAGCTGGTTCTCAATCGACAGTTGGCTCTCTATCTCTAGCTGGTTCTCAGTTCATAGCTGGTTTCTCAATTCATGGCCGATTCTCAGTCCACAGCTGGTTCTCAATCTGTAGCTGGCTCTCTATCTCTAGCTGGTTCTCCATCCACAGCTGGTTCTCATCCACAGCTGATCTCAGTTCACAGCTGGTCTGTAATCCACAGCTGATTCTGAATTTCCTTATCCATAGCTGGTACTGACAACCTTCCAAAGATATCATCTCAGTGTGGTTGCTTTGTCAGCAAATGAATATGACCTGAAGGGTCAGGATGATGAATCACACCCACAGCTGGTGAGATCCTGGAGACTGGAGTCATGGGTGATGGAATTAACTTTCCCCTTTCCTCAGCCTTCTCAAGAGTCATGCTGTGATCACCGTATCTCCCACCCAACAGAGGATGGTCAGCTTCCCTCTACTCTGTGCAGAGGTGCTCTTCTTTTGCTGTTGTTTTCCTTCTTCTGGCATCTGACAACCTCTGGTCTCATGTCTCTCTCCTCCACAGGAGCCCACGACAAGTTGGAGTACCCTGCCTTCCATGTCCTTGGTGTTCGTAATGACACTGTTCACCTTGTGAGTGCTTCCTTTGTGCTGACACTGGGCAAGTCCACATTTAATGATATAACACCCAGTCAAGAAGATATCATCATCCCCACTGTGTAGATGAAACACTGAGGGTCACTTGACTTTGCCTCAAACACACATGTGGACATGGATTTCCCAAAAACCCCATGAAGCTAAAGCTTTAGGGCCACTCTATGAACCCTTCCAGGCCCTGTACCTGATTTGGTATTCACAACATCGTCTCTTTGGCAGAGAGGCCCCACTTCTGCTTCAGGCCCTGCAGCATGTGGTTCTACCCAACGTGGTATACCAGTGTCTACACTAGCCTGAGCTCAGTCAGCATGGTGGGTGGAGGCCAGAGCCCCTCTCTCAGCCTTGTGATTTCACATTAGTAAGCCTGACAGGATGGTTGTTGGGGACCACAGACGAGACAGACCTCTCTCCTATCCTGAGGAAGGTGGGGAAACACTCTCGACTTGACCAAGTCCTCAAAAAGGTTTCAGGGTGCAGAATGAATGAAATCCCTTTGATGCCCACAGTTACATTTCAGCTCAAAGAGCTCGGAGAACTAAATCCAGTTTTAGAGAAAAAACTATCATCTTTGCAAACCTAAGTCTGTGACGGTGACATCATCTCGCTTAGTCCCTCAGGACAACTTTAGGAGCTACATACAGTCAGGAGCATTTTGTAAATGAGGAAAAGGTGATGAGATGGCCTCTGCCTGCTCATGTCTGGGTGTGGCGGGCAGCCCAGCCGGGGATTTTCATGATCTCATCTGTCGCAGGTCTCACGGCCGCCTCCTCTCCAGGTAGTCGACACTACATCTCCCCTTCCTGGTAAGCTGGACCTTAAGGTCGCATGGAGGATGTGGAGACATGGAGCCTTGTGCAACGGTGTGTGAATGCACAGTGCAGCCTCTGTAGAGGGTGGCGTGGGGGCTTCTCAGTAAACACACATAGTACTACCTACGAACCTGGGCACTAATCCAGAAGAATCGAAGCCAGGATTTTGAGGAGATAGTAGGACTCCCATGTTCATTGTAGCGATGTTCACAGTAGTCAAGTCATGGAAACAACCTAAACGTTTGCCAGTTGATGAATGAATAAATAAGATATGGCATATACATACAATGAAATAGTACTGAGCTTTAATAAAGAATATTCTACAGTATGCGAGAACATGGACAAACCTTGAGGACATAATGAGAACTGAAATAAGCCAGTGATAGGAAGACCAGTGATGCACAATTGCACTATGCGCAATAGTCATATTTGTAGAATCAAAGAATGGCATAATGATTGCCAGGGCCTGGGGAGGTGACGGTCAAGGGTATGTAGTCTTACTTAACCAAGACAAATGGGTTGGAGATCCTTGGTACTACTCTGTATGTGTTGTACTGCTAAGCATTTGTTACGAGGGTAGATCTCATGTTAAGTGTTCTTACCACCATGCAGACTAAGAACAGCGCTCATCTCCAGGACCTTGAACTCTGCAGTTCCTCTTCTGGTCAAGGTTGCTCTTCACTGTCTCCTGGCAAACTTCTAGACTCTGCTTTCTGCACAACCACTGCGCCCCCCTTCAGTAGCACAGTCCCACTTCCTTGGGTGCCTCCAGGGGGGCTGTACTCATCTCCCCTCCAGTCTGGACCCAGGGCGTGATGGTTCAATGACATCTGCTCATGTCTGTTCCAGAGCCCCTAGTTTGCAGTCCACCAGCCCTATCCCTAGACAACACAAGTCCGCTCTGTTCACTTCTGCTTCAAGGGGTTCTGCATTTCCAGAGGACATCAGGAACCACACAGATGGGCCTGCTCCACTCTTACAGCATTTCAGGTGGGACTGTGGTGTTGACCTCTGCTGGGGTCCATGTTGCCTTCTCCAGAACATCACAGTCGAGCTAGTCCCTGACAGGCAGACACTGAGAACCTGTGGCATTCTGGCCCTCCCCAGGCACTGAGCCAAAGGGAACACCTCCTCTCAGAAGCCTTATTTTCACCACTAGGTCCCTGGATATTATCCTACCGTCCACATCACTGTCACCATGACCTGGCCCATCTCATCGGACACCCCCACTGCCTCTCCTGGAGCCAGTTAGGCAACTGTGAAATGGTCTGGGACCTGGAATACAGGCTCAATACCCAACTGACTTCTCGGCCATGAATTTTTGTGTCTAAATTCGGGATAATGGTACTTCCGGCAGCTCCTACCTCCCAGGGTTCATCTAAGAAACAAATACAAGGAACACTGAGACATGAGAAGTTCGTCTACAGAGAGGTGGGCGCACTGCTGTTACTAGTTTCAAGTCTGTGGAACAGGGAGGATGCATATGTCTCCTGTGTACCCGTGAGAGGACCCGATGGACACTGAAAATGCACGCTGAGGGGCACCTGCGCGGCTCCGTTGGATGAGCGTCCGACTTTTGATTTCAGCTCAGGTGTGATCTCAGGGTTGTGGGAACCGTCGGGCGTCGGGCTCTGTGCCTAGGGGAGAGTCGGCTTGAGAGTCTATGCCCCCTCTACCCTCTCCTGCTGGTTCTCACTCTCTCAAACCAATCGATCCTGTTTAAAATGTTTGTTGGAAACATGGAGGGGGTAAAGGCACACCACAGTCCTCACTGTTCTTCTCCTCACTACCCAGGAGTGGAGGGGGAGGGGCACTTCCCGAGGACCCGGGTCACATCTGCACCCCAAGGTCCTTACCTTCATCACATCGGCAAAGTCTCTCTTGCCGCGTCAGGTGACACAGTCCCTGGTTTGGGGAGTTGGCCCAGGGACCTCTCTGCTCTTGATAAAGCAGAGATGAGGGCTTTCGTCGGGGTGTGGGGCAGAGACAGCGGGGAGCGTGGGGCCGCGTTCCCCTGCTGGTCCAGCCTCATCCCTTCTGTTCACTCCGAGGCTGGTTGTGCACGTCTCTGACCTCCCCACCTTTGTGGGTTCATTTAGAATACGATGACGTGTACGCCTTTCTATTTGTAACACTGCGGAAGGTTCTAACCCTAAGCAGGTGGGTCAAACACGTAACTCAGCCACAGAAGAGGGAGAACGGAGGAAGTCTTCACTTTCTGCCCTTTCTGTGTCAGAATGGATTCTGTTTGTGCATGGTGGTCTGTTAGAGGGCCAGCGTGGGACCCCCGTCTTAACCATATGCAGGTGTACGAGCAGCAGGGGTTAAGTTTTCCTGGGGCATCAGGAAGGGCTCCGAAGGGCCAGAGGGACAGCGGTGCTTTGAAAACTCAAGTGCATCTTAGACATTCAAATCGGGGCATGGTGTTTACCCATCCTGGTCTGGTGGGAGCTAATCAAATCTGTTTGAACTGCCTAAAGGTGGTGGAAGGCCTGGTTGAGGGCTCTGGCGCAGACATGGAGGCTGGCTGGGCCAGGCCGTGGTCATTCTCAGCCCGGCTAAGCCTTCGGTGGTGACAGAGCCCCAAGAAGAAACAGAAAGGGATTTGTGTTGAGGAAAAGGGAATATCGTTCTGCGTAGGCTGTAGGGGGATGGGCCAGAGAAGTGAGTTGGGGCGCCTTCACAGAATCCCAGGCGGAAAATGCACATCCAGGGGTCAGCGCTGCGGAGACAGAGGTGAGCGATGGGCTGAGTCCTGCTTGGGGTGACTCACCTCTCCGGCATGCGGGGCAGTCAAGGCTCAGAGGCTAGGGTACCACGCCCCTGCATGTTTGGAAAGTAGTGCTGGAAGAATGCCTGTGACCCCACAAGTGAAAGTAGAATATATGAAGCCCCTTCAGAGGGGGTTTCCTGCTCAGCGAGGAACACCAGCTCAGCCCCTGGGTGAGCCCGCCAGGCACTGTAGCACCCCCTGTCTACTCCCTGCCCCACTGAACCGCCTGTGTCCTGAGAGTCTGCTGCCTCTGGTCAAACATGGGTCGAGTTGGCTTTTATACAACACTGTTATCCCGCCCCCTCCATGAGATGCAGCCCACCTCAGGGGGACCCGCTGGCCCAGAAGAGGTTCACGGGCTCCTAAACCAGAGCTCCGGCCTTGCCTGACTTGTCCATATTTGTTTTTAACTTATTTAGGAGGACACAAGCCTGCCTTGCACGCAGTAGTTAAGCAGGGCGGAAAGACTCTGCCACTGCAAGGCACAGGCCACCCTCCCCCTGCCGTGGAACCGGAAGCAGGGCAGGAGGGACGTGGGACGGGCTGACTGGTTCACCAGCCGGCCTCGCCCAAGGGAGAGGGAGACATCCTTGTTCTTTTCCTGGAGGAGGCGGCTCTGTAGGGGAAGCAAGGTGGCCGGGGAATTCAGGCTCCTACTCCCCTGCAGAGATGGGGAGATAGGAGGCGGCATTCCTTGGGGTGACATTTCAGAGGGCTGGCTCCTGGGTCCTTGCGAAAGACATTTTCTGGGTTGTACAATGGCCAAGAGGCTTTGAAAAAGATTCACATCTCAAAGGGACACAGAATGCACTCTGACAGTTTTTCTCAAGTAAATGCTCTAAGGGAGGTCAGGTCTGGTCTGGGCAAGAAGCTTGTCTGAGGGGGTGTGATGCCGCCTTGCTCATAGGACTGAGACCCCTGAGACCAGACCTAAGGATAAAGATTAAGCACGACAATCTCGGGGGAAAATGTGAACTTTTCAGCTAAAGGGTTGGCGGGAATAGCGTTTGGCCCTCAGAGGTGGAGGGGTGTGGGTCTTCATCCCCGAGCTCGGGCCACGCCGGAGCTCCGTCTAGGAAGCTGGCGTGTGTGCTCTCCCCTCCCCCAGGGATGTGGAAGAAAGGCAGCCCCTCCCCGGTGCCCTGGAGTTGATGGTGCTCAGACGTGCGGCGTTTGAGGTGACCCAGGGTGCAGCGACAGAGACAGCCCGACACCAGTGGAGGCCGGCAGCCGACACCAGTGGAGGCCGGCAGCCGGCACCGGAGGAGAAATTCGGAACTTTGTCGCCAGACCGTTGTTATCAGAGCAAGCGTCCACGTCCCGCGGTCTGCAGGCTGGTGTGGTGAGGAGCTCTGTTCTGGAAACAACCCCCCTTCCCACCCCGAAGTGTGAAATTCTCCACCATGAGCTCCAGGCACTGAGGCGGAGGCAAAGTCTGGTTGTCAGGTTAAGCCTCTGGGACTTCAGGGCTCTGCAGAAAGTTGGCGCGTTTCATATTTACCTGCACAGCCTTGACGTCCATGCTGGGACGGAGGGGGGACGGGGACGGTCCTTTCCCCGCCTAAGGGACCACGGTGACCAAGAAGCAGTGTCGGGTCAGCTGGCGGTCGGGAACAGATCACGCACAAGTTCGCTTGGTATTTACTAAAATACTTTAGAACGAAGAAATAGAAAACTACTTTAACTCACATGCGAAGAATTCAGCAGACTCGATTTTGGCCAAGCATTCGTGAAGTCTCCCGCAGGAAACAGGCCTCGGAAGACAGCGGCCAGGTGCTTGCTTTCCGACCTCTGCCGTGTTCTCGGGACTAAGACAGCCAGAGCTCCTGCTCGAAATGAACTTGGTGTTGGTGGGCAGGTGCCCTGGAGGGTGGTAAGTGGGTGAGTTTTCATGGTCGTCTCCAGAAGGTCCTCAGAGCCTCTGCTACTCTGCTCCGGGCCTTGGTCACCGCCCCGCAAATGTCTGTTGGTGTCCTTTGCTAATAGGGGCTCTTTTCCCAACTCCTGCATCGCCAGGCCTCTGGGGAACCGTTCTTCCCCACAGTGCAGGGGTTCTAAAGGTGTCACCGGCGGCTGTCTTCTGTCCCTGGGGCCCTGGAGCAGGTGACACAGGCCTGCCCCGTTGCAATGTGCTTTCCCTGACCCGACAGACGGCCCGGCCTGGGCCTGGCAGTGTCCCTCCATGTGGGACGGTAGGAGAAGGAGAGGCCTTACTGGTGCGTGTGTGTCGTGGTAACTGGGAGAGAAAACTGTGAGTTTCCTAGAGGCCGGCCATCCCCTGAGGTGCCAGAGGGGACAGTGCTTGCCCAGGGTATTGGCCGCCCCCTGTGGGGAGGACGGGGTCTCACGGGGAGGGAGTCCCCCTCAGTCAGGGGTTCAGTGCCCGGATTACCTGAACGGACAGCAACGGTGACCTCGGGACAGACCCGGAGCCCGGCCCTCCCCTGGCCTCCTGCCGGCCCTGCTTCTGCACCCCTCCTCGCCAACTAGGGGTGGGGGGGTCAGCCCCCTCGGCTTGTCCGTAGCCCACCCCCCACCTCTGCCACACACTTACCACCACCCTGGGGTGTCCTCCTGTCCCCCTCGGGCTGCAGGCACTGAGTCTTACGTTCGGATCCTCGGGAGGAGCCCAGCGCAGGGACGACTGCCACCCGTGTGGACATTCACGCTCGGCCACCGCAAGACGTGGGGAGGCCGGGGGGAGGGGCCAGCGCCCCGGCTCCCGCACTCAGCCGGCAAAGTCCTCAGTCATGTTAACGACTTCTCTTGCTAAGATTCTTTTCATCATTCCCATAATGATCTTTTAGTTAACCTTTTCATTGAAAAGAAGACGCCATACGTGGGGGTTCGAGCTTCCGATTTATGCCTGCTGCGGGCGCGGGAACTTATGATCGGATCCATTTCTTCCTCACTGATTGGCATCGGGGCACCACTAATTTAACAGGATTTATTAAAACGTTTTCTGTTTAACAGCAGCTGTTCTGGACAAGGCGATGTGCCCTATGCCAGCGTGGGCTGGCAATTCTATAGTTTCAGAAGGCAAATGTGCATGTCCACAGGCCCCGCCGGAGCCCCTTGAGTGGACGCCAGAGTTCGGTCCCGTCACAGGGCCCAGCCGCAGACAGGGCACGTGCAGGGCCACCCTGGCACAGGGCACCTCACCCCGGACTCCATGGGCACTGGGGCGACTGTTCTGTGTTGTAGGGCCGTTCTGAACATTGCAGGATGCGCCCCGGCCTCCACCCACTGGACATCAGAGCACACACAGCAGTCATGACAACCACAAAAGTCTGCAGGTGTCACAGAATGTCCCTTGGTGGGAGAGCTGCCCACAGTCGAGGACCCTCTCTGCGATCCGTCCCGGGCACGCTGCCTGCGCGTCCGGAGCCCTGCTCTCAGCGGGCAGCTTCCTACAAGGGGTTTTCTAGGTTAGCAGTGAGGTGACCCAGTCCTGGGGACTGAGCGGGGGCCGGGCCTGTTACCGAGCAGCCCAGGCTATCACTTGGCCAAGCGCAGGGCTCAGAAGGCCTGGGAGGAAGCTGCAGGCTGTGGAATGCGGAGGAGACATCCGGAGTCGGGACCCCAGGCGGAACACCTGTGGTTGCCGTGGCCCGTCTGCTCAAGAGCCCTTCGTCCTCCTGAGGGACCAAAGTCCTCGCGCCACGACTAGCTGTTGCCGGAGGAAGACTGGCTCTAATTAGAGGAGGAGGTTGTGTGTTGAACGTTTGCTCAGAACCAAGGCAGGCAGATGGCTGGGAGGGAAAGCCGTGTGAAGGCCGGCTGGCCTTTAGCTTTACGGTCAATGCACCATCGTCAGTGGAAATTCATCCTAATTGTCTCAGACGTGGCCCACTTAAACCTCTTTTGGCCTGTAAATTGGACATGATCGTATTTGGTTCACAGGGAGGTGAGGGGAACTTAACGAGATAATGCACGTGGCAAGATCTGAAGAAATATCACCTTTTAGTTATTTTTTATTGTGCTATGTTAGTCGCCATATAATAGATCATCAGTTTTTGATGTTGTGTTTCAAGATTCATAGTTTATGCACCACACCCAGTGCTCCATGCAGTCCACGCTCTCCTCGGGACCCACCACCAGGCGCACCCAACCCCACTCCCACCTCCCCTCCAAAACCCTGTTAGTTCCTCAGAGTCCACAGTCTCTCACTGTTCGTCTCCCCTCTGATTTCCCCCAACTCCCTTCTCCTCTCCATCTCCCCATGTCCTCCTTATGCTCTGCAAGTAACTGAAACCATATGATGATTGACTCTCTCTGCTTGACTGATTTCACTCAGCATAATCTCCTCCAGTCCCGTCCGTGCTGATGCAGAAGTTGGGTATTCGTCCTTTCTGATGGAGGCATTGTACTCTGTTGTATATATGGACCACATCTTCTTCTTCTTCTTTTTTTTTAAGATTTTATTTATTTATTTGACAGACAGAGATCACAAGTAGGCAGAGAGGCAGGCAGAGAGAGAGGAAGGGAAGTAGGCTCCCTACTGAGCAGAGAGCCCAATGTGGGGCTCAATCTCAGGACCCTGAGGTCATGATCTGAGCCGAAGGCAGAGGCTTTAACCCACTGAGCCAGCCAGATTTCCCTGGACCACATCTTCTTTATCCATTCGTCCACTGAAGGGCATCTTGGCTCTTTCCACAGTTTGGCGACCGTGGCCATTGCTGCTATGAATATTGGGGTATGTGTGGCCCTTCTTTTCACTCCATCTGTATCTTTGGGGTAAATACCCAGTAGTGCAATGGCAGGGTCATTGAGAAGCTCTGTTTTTAATTTCTTAAGGAATCTTCACACTGTTTTCCAAAGACGCTGCACCAACTTGCATTCCCACCAACAGTGGAAGAGGGTTCCCCTTTCTCCACATCCTCTCCAACACATGTTGTTTCCTGTCTTGTGAATTTTGGCCATTCTAACTGGTGTAAGGTGATATATCAATGTGGTTTTGATTTGAATCTCCCTGATGGCTAATGATGTCACCTTTTAAATAAAATTAATATCAGTAATGGGAATACGTGGTGACAGCTACAATGTGGTAAATGATAATAGTAAGGACATGGCCTATAAATTACCCCGGTCTGTGAAGTGTGTTTGTTTACAGTGGAGAAATTGAGGCTCAGAGTCAAATATTGTGCTCCAGTCTACTGGCTTGGTTGCTGTCTGGCCTTGAACCCATGTCTCCTGGTTCTGAGCTTGTGAAGTACCACTCAGACACAAGCAGTGGCCGCCTCCAGACCTGCTGAACCGGGGTCTTCGAGGCGATGGCCTGGGTCTGGGGTCCGCTCCCTGCCCCCATGATTCTTGTCTGGCATCTGCAGACAGAGCACTGCACCCTGTCCAGGGCTTGGCTACCCAGAATCTGCAACCAGGCCTTTCCCCTCTACCTCGTCTAACTTTGATATCTTCCACTTGTGAATAAATTGCCTTTGGCAGTTACTTGACTTAGGAGTGGAGCTCCTCCATGACTTGGATGTGTTTCGGAATCCGTAGGACTTCCTGATGGAATGGAGGGTGAGGGAAAGAGAAGATTTCACCCATTGATGAATGTTTTCATCTTCTCATTCAATCAGTGCACTTCTCTAATTCTCTTCTGGGCTTGTTACATCCTCCTAATAGGAATCCTGGGATGTGGGCTTTCCATGGAGTGCTCCAGCACTGATAGCAGCTCTAAGCCCACTTTGAAGAAGCCCTTGTGAGGTTTCAGACAGAATCATCTCATTATCTTCCATTTCAGCTGTCTTTCAAAAGGCCATTGTCTCTGGGCAGCATGTGAGATTCATGTAATCATCTCTTCTTGAGGCAGCTGATGTCTTTGGAGCTGTGACAGCTGCTTGGGCCGTGGGTACTTAGCACAAGTACCATCGCCGAGTGACCGCACTCTTGACTGCTAAAGTACTTCAGCTCACAGAGAGTGCGTAACTTGTCTGCTGCGTGCATTGCCCGTAGGGGTCAGCAGGGAGTTAATTCTATGAAATCCGTGCAGACTGTTGTCTATTAGCCTACCTATTTTAATTACAGTGTTCTCTGTGTGTGGTTTAAAAAAAAATATATCTTCATTTCAGCTTGAAAGCAAGTTGTATGAAAGACACAACTGTTAGGGCCGATTTAATGTTAAAACCTGTTTAACTATTAGGGCCTGCTTAGCCAGGGTGACTCCATATTGCCTAGGGAGCCATATTGTTGTTTACATCCATGGACTTCATTCCAGGAATAAACATCCCAGTAGTTCCTGGTATCGGTTCCGGGTATCAATTCTGGGAGTAAACGCCTTAACAATAGAAGCCGCGTACCTTGGGTCTGCGGTTATGCCTTATAAAACCAGCCATGAGATCGGGACGGGGTCGCTCTCTTTGGAGGCGGCCCTGGCCCGTCAGTCTGATTTTTAATGCTTGGCATAGAATAAGGCTTTGCAGAACTTTCACTTTGTCTCAGTCTCGTTCCTTTGATAACGGACCCCAACAACAACAAGTTTTAGTCTCTGATGAGGTTTCACCTTCTCCTTCCTCACTAGCTGACATCAGCCTGTGATCATGATTCGTGTCCACTCCCAGCTCCAGTATGGGCCAGATACCACACAGGAGGACTCTGACCAAGGAGAATTCAAAATTTGTACCCCCTGAGTCGCTTGTAATGACCAGTATGGAAGCCGATGGACCAGCTAGAAGTTATGACAATAAACAGACCAGGATGTTGCTGGCTTGGCTGCGGTGAAATCAGGTTCGTGAGGGCCTAGAGGTATTCAGATCATTCCAAGATAGGGTACTAAGACTACAAATCCAAGCCGAGCTTAAAACTAACCTTAAAAATCTAGTCATGAGCCTAGTTGTTGTCTATTGTTAATTCCTTGCACAAAAGGCAATAATTGTTAAGGTACTTCATATCTATTTGGAGCCAAATGTAGTAAATGTTCAGAATCTTGGCTTTCACATATGTAGAGCGCCATTAAGATTATACAGACACCACACTAGTTCTGTACATCCTACAAAGTCACGAGACACTCAGGTATCAACCACAGGAGCCACCGAGGAAACAAGATGGAATAGCAGTCTCTTCTGATTGCCCAGGAGCTAGATACTCCATAGCTACTCACACGGTCACAACCTTACAGCGTGCAGACTACTGGTAATGCTTTTGGAGGAATATTTTCCTATCCAGAGTTCTCCATACTTAATGGTGCTAGTATGTATACAATTAGGATCTTTTGGTCTGTCTGTCTGTTTGTCCACCAGCATGAAGAGGAAAGTCCTACTACGCCAAACCGTCTGTCATTACAGATACCAGATTATGATGGATAACCTCTACAGAATGTTTGGGTATCTTACTTGTTCAATGAACTGTGCAGGATTTGAGCTAGTGTTTCATAGTCAGTGGGGCTAAAGGCAGCCAGCAGAAATAAGTGAAAGGAATTCAAGTCTTCCCTACGAGTAGGCCACCCAAAATAACATTTGTAATGAGTAAGCAAGAACTATGTGCATATAAAAGTCCAGCCTTTATCCTGCGCGGGCGCATAGAGCCCATCTGGAAATCATTACCTCCAACGCACGGAACACTAATTGATGATCTCAGGCAGCACACAACTCACTGCACCTGTTAAAAAGCCTACAAAGAGTGTCTTACGTGCCAAGCTGCTTGGCATGGCACACCAAGGCCTTCTTCTCGTGGGTAGGGACAGAAATCCACATCAAGCTTCTGGGTAATAGAGAAGGTGGGGAATACATTAAGGTGGTTCTTAGTTCACCTCATTCCATCTCAACATTGGCCACCATGTTTTGTTTGTTTGTTTGTTTTTTCAGGCTCTTTCAAAACATAAATCCTTTTGTAGTGTTGTGTCCCACACGGGGCTGACTCATTCTTAGGTGAATGTGAGGAATCTATAAGCAAAATGCAGTCATGATAAAAGACCTCAACGTGGGGCAGGAATCCATCAGAATCCTAGAGGAGAACATAGGCAGTAACCTCTGCGATATCAGCCACAGCAACTTCTTTCAAGATATGTCTCCAAAGGCAAAGGAAACAAAAGCGAAAATGAATTTTTGGGACTTCATCAAGATCAAAGCTTCTGCACAGCAAAGGAAACAGTCAACAAAACAAAGAGGCAACCCACGGAATGGGAGAAGATATTTGCAAATGACAGTACAGACAAAAGGCTGATATCCAGGATCTATAAAGAACTTCTCAAACTGAACACACACAAAACAGATAATCATGTCAAAAAATGGGCAAGAGATATGAACAGACACTTCTCCAATGAAGACATATAAATGGCCAAGAGATACATGAAAAAATGTTCATCATCACTAGCCATCAGGGAGATTCAAATCAAAACCATATTGAGATACCACCTTACACCAGTTAGAATGGCCAAAATTAACAAGACATTAAATAATGTATGTTGGAGAGGATGTGGAGAAAGGGGAACCCTCTTACACTGTTTGTGGGAAGGCAAGTTGGTGCAGCCATTTTGGAAAACAGTGTGGAGATTCCTTAAAAATTCCTTAAAAAATTAAAAACAGAGCTTCCCAATGACTCTGCCATTGCACTACTGGGTATTTACCCCAAAGATACATCGTGAAAAGAAGGGCCATCTGTACCCCAATGTTCATAGCAGCAATGGCCACAGTCAACAAACTGTGGAAAGAGCCAAGCTGCCCTTCACGGACGAATGGATAAGGAAGATGTGGTCCATATACACTATGGAGCATTATGCCTCCATCAGAAAGGATGAATACCCAACTTTTGTAGCAAGATGGATGGGACTGGGGCAGAGATGATGCTGAGTGAAATAAGTCAAGCAGAGAGAATCAATTATCATATGGTTTTACTTATTTGTGGAGCAAAGAAATAATACAGATGACATGGGGAGATGGAGAGGAGAAGGGAGTTGGGGTAAATCGGAGGGGGAGACAAACCATGAGAGACTGTAGACTCTGAGAAACAATTTGAGGGTTTCAAAGGGGCGGGGATTGGGTGGTTGGGTGAACTTGGTGGTGGGCATTATGGAGGGCACATATTGCATGGAACACTGGGTGTGGTGCATAAACAACGAATTCTGGCACACTGAAAATACATTTTAAAAAAAGGAAAAAAGAGAAGAATCAGACTTGACATTGTCAGAGGCAGAGAGGTAGAAGGAGAAGGAGAACGAAACAGCAGGGGATGCTCCGTGTATTAGAATACAGATTTAAAATACTGTTTATAGTAAATACAATAAAACCAAATATGTAAATATAAAAAAAATACAGCCACGATCAAGTCTCATTAACCACAAAACAATCACTAAGCTGAATGAGAGCTTGGAGTCTCTCAGGGAAACCTGAAATAGGAAGTTCCAGAAAATAATAATGATAGAAATAAAACCATACCTCTATTGGTAATTAAATCACAACACCATTACCATTATTAAACATCACTCACAAGTTTCTTAAGTTTTGTATCTCTTGGTGTATCTTTTAGTGCTCAATATGAAAACCCAGCACTCTTGGTCTTTTAATGAGATAATAGTCCATCGTCTCAGTCAATACCACACGAAGATTTATGAGGTCAACTGGAATGAATTTCAGATGTTTCTCTTTCTACTTCTCATCCTGGCTCTTTTATATCATAAACATGCACTCATAAACCATGAGCGGTTTGCCTCTGAGGTCAGTCTACATTCTGTGGAACCCTTGAAAGTTCACACAACGAGGAAGATGATCATCATTCTGTTCTCTTAATAGTAATAATAGTTCATGTTTTTTGTCCAAAGCTGAACATGTACTAGGCCATGGGGATGGCCTTCAGCATGAGGTCCTAGGCTCCCCTGGTGAGGAGGAGGCTGTGGTCATGGCTGCCAGAGTCGTCAGCCCTGTAGGGTCCTTTTTTAATCTGCTCTTGGACCCCCAGCCTCCCCACGTCCTCCCGTCACAGGGAGTCCGTCCTGCAGCCTGAGAGCTGCATCGCTGGCCTCACCGCGAGGGCCTTGCTGTCCTGGAGGCGGGGCACATGGCCGTGCTCTGTGCTCTGCAGGGCTCTGACGGGCGGTTTCCTCACCCCCCACTTCAGGTAGGGCTGGGGTGTCCTTCCCTAGGTGGTGTGAGGCTAAGGTCTTGAGTGCACCTTTGTCTTGGAGAATGTTCTGTGTCTATTTTTAGCAACTTTTTTTTTTCTACGAAGACAATGTTTTAGAGCAGCTTTAGGTAGCAACAAAATGGGGGGGGGGTCTTCTACGTACCCTCTATCCCCCAACACGCACCACCGCCCCCCGAATCAGCACCCCGCCAGAGCCGCGTGCTTGTCACAGTCCGTGAACGACATCACGGCCCCCTCACCCAGAGTCAGCGGAGCCGGCCGCGGTGGTCTCGGTCCTGTGCGTCCTGCGGGTTTGGACAAATGTGTCCGGTCACACATCCACCATCGTGGTGTCATGAAACGTAGTTTCCTGAAAAGTGCCCTGACGCTCCTCTGCGCTCTGCCTGCTTATCTGTGCCCAAGCCAGCCCTGACAACCACTGGTCCTACTGTCTCTGTCACTCTGCCTCTCCCTGCCGTGCCAGAGCCGGGAGCACGCCGTTGGTGGCCTTCTCAGGCTGGTGTCTTTCACTTAGCGATAGGCCCTTCTGGTTCCTCCAGGGACTTCTGGTGGCTTCCAGGCTTTGGTCCATCTGACCTCACGAGGTTCCAGCCAGGACTCGCAGCGCCTCCCGGCTGTTCGCTGGCAAGGTGCAGGCCTGGTGTTGGGCTGGGACATGGGCACGCAGCCAGCGGTGGGACTGCGTGGTGTGGATGACCGCGTCTCGGAGTCCACGGTTAGGCTGGCGTTCCACACTTACGGGCACTGATTCTGCACCCTTCCGCTCTCTCTGCGTGTCCCACCGGGTCAGGAGTTTTTAAGCTCTAGGTTTATGTTGGCAGGGAGAACCGTGTGTGTAGCTGATCAGGCTGTTCGGATATTACTCACGTGTAAAGGCAAGGAGTTCGTGGTGATTAGTCATGCTATGTTAGCCTCTGCCTTTAACATGATTCAGAAACAGACCAAAATACGCAGTGTCCATGGCAACAAGGGAGTCATGCTTCCTTTTGCCTTTTATTCCTTTTCTATTTCTTGCTCTGTAGCCCGTGTATGAGAGAATTGGCTCGAAAGTTTATAGGCAAAAACCGGAGCGTCTCAACAGCGGCTTTTTTTTTTTTTTTTTTTTTGTATTTTGGGCTGGACGATTCCTGTTGGGCAGCGGCTGTCTGCGCGTTGAAGGATGACTCACAGCACCCTTGGCCTCTCCACACCAGATGCTGGTGGTCACCATCCCCAACCTGTCCCCTGGGATCACAAAGCCACCCCCTGATGAGAACCACTGGTCTAAAGGATCTTCCCAGCTCCATGACAATTAAAATATAATCATGAACTCTTCCCAACTCGTGTTTTCTAAGACCCCAACATAGCACACACAGACCCTCACGCGTACCTGCTCTGCGCGTTACTCTCCTGCTCGCTGCACGTCTTCGCTCTCGGACTCTGCGGGATCTGCTTTCTGCCCTTTGGGATGCGGGAGACGGTTAGTTCGTGTGCTGGGAGTTGGGGGACCTGTGTTCCTGCCAGTGACCAACCGCACCCCAACCTCTGAGCCTTTCAGGGTCACCTGCCTGTGGTCTCTCTGTCCTCCCCACCCAACCCCAAGTCTCTGCCCACTTCCGCTCCCACCTTCTGTCTTTGTGTTTTGTGATTTGTAAAAGCCGGTCTTTAATTCTGGTAAAGGTGGACTTTGGATTTATTTTCTTTTTATTATATTGGGGAAAAGAAAAGGCAGAAATATGTTTATTCTGCCCAACTAGGACTGGAGGGGTCTGCTCCATGGTCACCAGCAAAGTCAGAGAGGCGCACAGGGGCAACGGAACACAGTGGGCGTCAGGAAGCAGGACCACAGCCCAGAGCGCCTGGCCTCCTGGCTCAGTTCCTGCGCGTGTGCTCCCATGAGAATTTCTTCTGATTTCACAATGGAGATCTGTTTTTAACTCATTCAACTTAATGTTTGTGTGCTTGTTCAGAAGGTGCCTTTCCCAAATGGAAATCATTTTTTGAGACCCTTAAACCCAGATGCATTGTTTCTGAATGCCATTTGTTCCAATCACAGAATCACAAAGTCAGAGTTTACTGTGTCTGGAAGAAATGGTCCAGGGGCTGTGGTCGTGTTTGTCACCTGTGCCCGCGGGCAAGTCAAGCTGCACGCCCGGCTATGGGGCAGCACGGCACCGCACCAGATGGGACTCTCCACGGGCTTGCGTTCACCGAGCTCTGAGCTTGGCTCAGAGGCACAAGTGTCCTCATTCCCGCTCCTTAAAAGCTGGCCCGGGAATAGCTTCCTTTGCCTGGTCCACTTCCTGCTCTAGGGAGGGCCTCTGGGAACATCCTGGCTTGGAGGGTGCGCCCGTCCTTCTTCATCAGAGTGAATTTGGACCCGGTGAGCACGGGAGGCAGAGTGACATGGGCAGAAAGGGGCGCGGAGGCGTCCAGGGTAAAAGTCAGACTTTCCCCAGCCTGTCTGTCTCAGACCAGGGTCCTGCCTTGTGGGGCCTCCAGTGGACAAGCCTAACTGTCCCCTCAGAAGCGGAGGAGGGAGGAGGTCTCCCGGGTGGGGAGACGTGCAGGCTGGTGTGACCACAGAACCGGCTTGGGCAGTCCTCCGTCCCAGATCTGTGGCAGCCATGCCTGTGTTCACGCCCAGGCCCTCTGGGCAGCCTGCACACGGCTCGCACGTGATGTGCTCCACATTCTGTCTCTCATCGGAGACGGAAGCTGCCGACCAGAACCTGTCTGTATGGAAGGGCTTACCGGCTTGGGGAACGCACCTTGGCACGCACCGGCCCTCCTGTCACTCTGGGGCCCCGCCCGGCCATTAAAGCTCTGATGGCCAGGAGGGGCACAAGCAGAAGGAGGATCAGCTCACACAGGGACATATATTACAACTCGGCTCCATTAAATGTGGCATTTACCGAGCGGGCGGATTTTAACCAGCTGTTCTTCTGTGATTCTCCCGTTGACTCTTGTGCCGGGAGGTGTTGGCGCGTGCGGTGAGCGGTGGGGATGGTAGGAGCTCTGCTGGCCACTTGCCTCCGCGATGCCACCCTCTCCGATGCCTCTCACCCCTGAAGAGCTCGTCCCGAGAAGGCGTGAGAGACACACCACCACGCCAGCTGGAACGAAGGGATGCGTGTGACGTCCATCTCGAGATGCCCGTTCTCCTCTACTCTTTGGGGAAAACACAAGCACAGTTGCACGGGGACTGCAGCCGACACTTCTGGAGACAAAAGAGGGCCCGTGACTTGTATAAAGATTAAAAAAAAAAGTAAACTAACAGATATGAATATGTGACTACGAGAGATGAAAATTTAAGTAGATTTTCTGTCACTTCTTCATACAACTAATGCGTGCACATGAGCACATCAGGGAGGGCTCCGGACCTGCACGCACACGCACACGCACGCACACACACACACACCAGGGAGAACACCTTATCTTCCCTGTGCCTGGCTCTGTCTGCGGTGGGAGGCAGAGCCCGGCATCTGGCAGACACTCAAAGAACACGGGTGAGTAAACACACGAGCGCTGCAAGTGATGTCACTCGCATACCCGATCTGTGCAGTCGGCAGTGACTTTTCCAGCAGACACGGATCCAGGGGTTCCTCGTACAGTGCCCTCTAGACAGGCTGCACGGAGACCTGAGGGGCACAGGGCTCTTGATCCCCTCGGCCGGGGCTGGGTTGGCCCCTCCACTCTGTGCCAACGTGGCCCCCTCTCTCCAGGGTCGCCCTTCGGTGAGCCGCCGTCACCCACACGCTGCGGCCGTCTGTGCTCCCCTTCACCTCTGTCCTCCGAACACTGTTTTTTCCCTTCTAATTCATTTTCTTTCTTAAAAAAATTATGTTCCGTTAGCCATGTATAGAACATCATTCATTTATGATATAGTGTTCAGAGATTTTCTGTGCTATAGACGGGTGAGTTTAACAGAATGCCCCACTGTTGGTCCCTCCTCTGCCCGGCCTCCAACTGGGTCTTGTCGCTGCCGGGGTACAGGGGAACCCCAAGCGTGCCGCAGGGCCTGGCTGATCTGGCCGCGCCCTCCGCCGTCCGCGCTCCCTCCTGCCGTCTGCGGCAGCCGCTCTTCCTCGCTCCTTCCTTCTCTCTGGGCCTCGCATGGGCCCCTCTGCTCTGGTTTTTGACTCAAGGCCACCCTCGGAGACAGTGCCCTGGCATACTCCTTCTGATCACTGTGCACTTTTCAAAGCCAGATTGTAATTCGAAACTGCAGACTTATTTGATCATCATTTGACCAACACTCAAGTCTCTCCGTGTTGTAAGAGCAGGTCCAGAAGAGCAGGGAACCACCTCCTTTGTTCCAGCAACAAACACTGAACTTTAGCTGGGTCAGGGCACCCCGTTCAGGAGGGACGCCCCCAGCCACTGTCGGTTATTTCAATTCAAGAAAAATAGAATAAAACGAATGATTCAGTTCTCACTCGCTCTAAGCACATTTCAGATGTTTGCTGTCCGTGGGTTGTGGAGAATGACAGACCGTTTCTATCACTGCACAACACTGTGTTAGGTGACATTGGTCTGGATTCTGATGAGCCTCCAATGAACCAGAAAATCGTGCCTCCGTGGAGCGTGCCCTCGGAGGGTCGATGCGACGTCGGGTCCCATGGGCCTGCCCAGAGTAGATGCTCACCAAGTATTTGGGGGAAGAAGCTACCGAGTACCTGGTTTCCCCACACGGTCAGTATCAGGATGCTATCAAGCACACACAGAAACAGAGAATTCCGCCTAATTCGTCCTGTGCACGTAGATAACGTACAAGGATTCAACAAGCCTGTCTAAATAACTATTCAGCGTATGCGCTGTTCTCCTCGATTGTTCCACAGACAAACAAGCAGACGGTAACCGGAGACCATCCAGCAGCTCCTCCCCTTCATCTCTGGGTGATGCGGCAGCCTGTGGTCCTTGGGGTCGGGCCGCGTCACTCTGGATGGCAGTGTAGACAGAGCAGAACAGGCTCTGAATAGTGCTTGGGGCTCAGGCTGCCGTCCGCCCCTGACCGGATCCAGTGGAGGTTGGTGTCCTTTGAGGCAGGTGTGACTCACAGTGGAGGACGTTACTAATCACACTTAAGGGCGCCTGGTGGCTCAGTCATTAAGCATCTCCCTCCAGCTCAGATAATGATCCTGGGGTCCTAGGATCGAGTCCCGCATCAGGCTTCCTGCTCCGTGGGGAGCCTGCTTCTCCCTCTGCCTCTGCTGCCACTTTCCTTGCTTGTGCTCACTCCTTCTCGCTCTGTGTGAAATAGATAAATACAATCTTAAAAGAAAACACAGAGACGCAGCGCGGGTCCTGCTTCTCCCCGTCTCCTCCCCCCGCTCGTGCTCCCTCTCTTTCTCTCAGTAACTAAAATCTTTCAACAAAATAATCATCCTTAAAAACTGCATCCAATTCAATCCTCAAATAACAGCTAGAGGTACTCATTTGGGTGATTTTGATCATAGTTGTACGTTTCCCATGCTTGTACTTTATCACACGATCTAAGGTGCGGAAACTGTTGTGATGATTAATTTTACTTGTCAGCTTGTCTTGGCCACAGGGGCCCAGACATCTGGTCACACGTTAGTTCTGGGTGTGTGTGTGAGGGTGTTTCTGGAAGGAGTTAACATGTGAGATCGTGCTCAGGGTACAGCCGAGAGCCCTCCCCCGAAGTGGGCGGGTCACAGCCTATCTACCCTGCGGCAGGTCAAAAGGCAGAAGGCTGCATGCCGTCTGCCTGACCATTGGGCTGGGACGTGGACCTCTCCTGCCCACGGCCTGCGGCCTCCAGGACTTCACGGGGCCACTGGTCTTTCCTGGAGTCCAGCCTGCAGGCGGCAGACGGCAGATCTCGGCCTTCACAGTAGATGGTGTGGGTCATACCTTACCATAAATGTGTCTATCAGCACACACAGAGACACAACCCCCACTTGGTGGCTTCTCTGGGAGCCCTAAGACAACGGCTCTAAGGAAAGGTGCGTCCTGGCGTTGAGGACCCTTCGTCACACCTGGACCACCTGGAGAGCAGGCTGCAGTCGGCGATCACACTCGGCTTGCCGGGGCTGCGCCTTTTGGGTTCTGTTCTCTGCGGCAGCTCCATATGAAAACTAAGGAGAAGAAAGAAATGTCCTGCACAACATGCAGGCTTTAAGGGGAGGAGAAGGGTTAAAAACCTCGAATGGAAAATTGCTCCAAAACACATCATCCAAAACGCACTTAACATCAGGCCAGGGGAATATTGTGTATTACAAACTAATTTTGCAAATCACATTTTAAGAATATCATTTTAACCTAATTTAAGTGCATTCCATTGTGATTGTCTACATACTGCTTGTGAATAAAAATCCAATTACTGCAGCTAGACAAATTAAAATTTTTTCTGAATACAGCAATCTGTTCTTCCTTCCTTCCCGAGAATGCCAAAGAATTATTGCTTGTTCTTTTAGAAAGCAAAGGTCCATCTATGCAATCATTTTGGAGGGTCTGAAATAACTTTCCTGCTCTTGTGAATTTCTGCTGAGCTGTGTCTTGATCCCTAAGGCCGTGCTCTCCGTCGTCACGCTATCCGTGTCCCTGGTGCCTGGCCCGGAAAGGCCCCTGTGGGTTAACTCTGTTGCCCTCAAGTGGTGACAAAAGGACACAGTTAATCAGTCTGAACTATTTAGTTATGGCCGTTATAAATATCTAAGTTCTTCCGTTTTTTATTTTTTATTTTTAAATTTATTTTAGTTCTTTCATTTTTTAAAAGAAATTCATGTTTTTAAAAGATTGAACCCTAAGGTTGGCTAGTTGAATTTAAATAAAAAATAAAAATAAATTAAAAAATTGAACCCTAACTGCATATGTTACATCTTCCACATAGTAGAAATCAAGTAAGAAACAAAAAAAAAATCTGTCTTTTAAGCCTTTCAAATCTCTATAGGATTCTGGCAAAAGTTGACTCTTCCTTCTACTTCATTTTACAGCTTTTGCGCTTGTCTGTGTTTTTTCCCGTCTGGGGCTGTGTTTTCCTGTGCTTCTGGCTCGATAATCCTCTGGCTGGGTATTTTGCTGTAGTTGGATGGTGTGTTCCCTGTCCTTCAGTGTTTGTTTTATTCAAGTTCTTTGTACATTTTTCTGTGGGGGGGAGAGGAGCCATGAGAAAAGCTGCCAAAGTCCCAAGTTTAATTGAGGTCAAAGGCAAGGAGGTTGTTTTTTTTTTTTTTTTTTTTTGTCTTCAGAGAACAACCCTGCTGCTGTCCCTTCTCTCCTCGTATCACTGACCTCCCAAAGATTTAATTATCTGCCCTTATTTTCAAACTAATTGGAAGATTAGTATCATTAAGGCAATAGAAAACCAGCCTAAGTTTTAAAAACACTAAAAAAAAAAGAGTTGTTTCCATTGCCTACGTAAATAGTAAGTTATCATAAAGTGCACACGGTCACTGGGGGAGAATATTCTGGAAGCCTAAAGGTGGAGGCGGAAGTTTCCTGTCTCGGCAAGACTCACTGGCCCGCGCACGCCGTTCCCAGCTAATCGCTGCTGGTCACTCTGCGTACTTCTGGACACCTCCCACTCATACACAGTAAGAATTTGCGCATTGATTTCTGCTGCCTCCTTTAAAAAACTAAAACAAAGCTAAGACGACTTATATTATATGTTCTCTGCTGCAACTGGGTTTCTTAACATATTTTTTGGAAAACTTTGCAAGCCGTTATGATAACTCTACTATAATTAAACATCTTTGGTTAAATACAGTATTCACTCATTAACAAATGAAATAGTATAAAAAGGCGTAAGACAAAAATTCTCCCCATGAACGTGCTTAGAACGATTTTTTTTTCCAGTTCTATGGGAAGGTGCTCTGTTACTCTAGAGAACACATTTACACATCTGTGTGTTTACTTGTAGCAAAAGACACTATCTGTAAACTCTGGCATGTGAAGGGTGGATATTTGGCTCACTTACATTCTTGGTATCATAATATCTGATTACATTCCTTCATTATTAAGATTTTAACATATTTAAAATCTATTTAAAAATAGTTTTAAACTACTATTTCCTATGCAATCATTAAAAAAGTGAGAGCTTTACCGAAGTATAACTAACATGTCACAAAATTCATGCACTTGAAAATTACAGTTCCGTGGTTTCTTCACAGAACTGTGCAACCATCACCAGTGCCTCATTCCAGAACATTCTCAACAGACCAGAAAGTAACGCTGCGCCCCTCACTCTGGCCCTGACAGTCATCAGTCTGCTTTCTGTCTTGACGTGTTTCCCTACTCTGAACACTTGATATAAATGCAATCATGTGTACGTGGTCTTTTGCTCCTGGTCTCCGCATAATGCTTTCCAGGTCTATCCATGTCGTGAGACAAATCGGTACTTTGTTCTTTTATGGCCAAATAATATTCCGTTTTGTTTATCCATTAGTTAGTTGACAACTGTGTGTGTGTGTGGGGGGTGTATTTTGAAGAAGGCTGGCATGCATATTCATGTACAAGTGTTTTGGTGCATAAAAGTGTTCAATTCTTTGGGTATATATCTAGAAGTAGAATTGCTGGCTTCTGTGAACATTGACCTCGTAACTTTTTGAGTTAATTGGCTATTTCTGTATTTTCTTTAGGAAAGCATCTATTTAGATCTTTTGCCCACTATTTGATGAACTCTCTTTTCACTGTTAAGTTGTAAGAGTTCTTTATATATGCTGGACACAAATCTTCACCAGATACATGACTGGCCAACATTTCCCCCAGTCTCCTGGGAGAACAGTTGTCTAATAGTTGTATTTCAGCTTCCTCGGTGTTGTCTTTTAAAGCACCAATGTTTTTAATTTTGAAGACATCTGATTTACCTGTTTTTTCCCCCTTTGGTTGCTTGACCTTTTGGTGTCCCATCTAAGAAACCGTTGGCTATTATAAGGCGACCCAGACTTATGCCCATGTTTCCTTCTGAGAGCTGGACAGTTTTAGCTCTTACTGTTAGGTCTTTGTGCCGTTTTGAGTTAGCCTTTGGATATGGTGTGAGGTAAGGGACCTGCTTCCTTCTTTTGTAGTTGTCATAGCACTGCTCACTGAAAAGACCATTCTTCCCTTATTGAATTGTCTTGGGTCCCCGGTCGCAATCCAATGAACCCTAGCTGTAAGGGTTTATTTATAAGCTTTCATTTCTAGTCTTTTGATCTATATGTCTACTCCTGTGCCATTTTCACTTAAAAATATATATGTATGATGTTAATGTATCAGGAAATGAAAAGCTTTTTCATTCTTTTCTGTTCCTGTTGAGCATGACGTGAACGTTGCCAAATGCATGTAATTTTAACTCGATCCATTTCTCACAGAAAACACATTGTTTACAGTCTCATGGCTGGAACAGTTATACATATATCTTTCTAACTGTGTAGATGTGCCCAAATATCTGTAAGATAAAATTATTGTAAGTGAAGCTGCTTATCCAGCTCAGTTAACAAAATGGATCTTGTTGAGTTTTCTGGAGAGTTGGTGTGGACGCGTATGACATGATGTAAATTAGTCTCTAAATGAGCAGATGAGTATTTTTTTCTTTACTCATCCTTAGACAAAGTGAGGTCTTTTCAGAAAGGGAATATGATTCTTTTCTGTCCTTATTCACTTTTCTCATAGTGGAAGCAGTGCACAGTGATCTGTCCAAGTTTACTTTTGAATTTTTGCATTGGGCTTCTCTTACGGGCTAAAATATGTTCTTTTCTAGTAACATGATCTGCTTTCTTTTCCCATAAGCGAATCTGTGGGGATACCAGGCAGGTTAATACTCTCAGATTCTCCTCTAGGGTGTACCTGTTCACCCACGAGTCTCCACTGTTGCTCACATCTTGCAACTGACCTTTCGTGTCACCATCTCCTGCATCTCCCGACCCCCGCCCCTCCATGGTCCCCATGTGCTGAGCGTCCGACAGGTTTTCTACTGACTGCTCACAGCTGTGACTTCGATGCTGTTCTCACTGCCAGTTTACAGAGGAGGAAACCAAAGCTTGGTGAGGTTCAGCATGTGTTGAAAAAGTACACAGGTAGAGCTGGTTCATCCAATTCCAGAATGCAGACTTTTTATGCTGTTCTCTGACGTCCGGGCGAGTGGCTGTTCCACACTCTGCTGTCCTTCAGGCCCGGGTCCCCACTGCCTGGCCTCGGCCGCTGTTCCATCTCATCCTTTTCTTCCACAACCTTATAACCTTAGGCACTTACCTTCCTTTTTGTGCTTCCTACTGAAGCACAAGTTATGACAGTTTTGCAAGTTAAACTAACATCTCTTGGCAGAGATGTTCAAAATTCAGGTCATCTCAAATGTATTTGCAGGAGAATCTGAGTAAGATTTCTGAGTTCGGTGAAGTGGAGTCGTCGCTTTAGACCGGGGAGGATTAGCTGTGCCCTGGATGCTGTTTTTGTTTTTTGTTCTTCTTCCTTATTGTTTTCCGTTCACTGGCTTGAAGCCTACACTAGCAATTTGCTGTAAGAAAGGGAAAGAAGTAAATTCTAAAAATCTAAGCATTACCTAACTCCCGGTCAAATGTAGTGTTTTTAAAGGGGTTACAGAAGACAAAACAATTTTTTTTTTCTTAGGGATACAAATCATAGGAATTCTTTAGTGATGTTTTCAGAAAGAAATAAAGACATCAAAAGGAACAATAGTGCCCAAACCACTGTGCAGAATAGGACAGTGTGCATATCAGTTAGAATGACTTAAACGTTTAAAAAAACATAAACTGATCATCCTAAGTGCTGGTGAGGACCCAGAGCAGCTTCTGGGGTGCCGAGGGGGACGTCCACCGCCGACTGCACGTGGTGGTTTCTTACAAACACGTGCTTACCACCTAATGGACAACACAACTGCTAGGTACGAAGATAAATGGAAACATGATTGCGCAAAGACTTCTCTATTGTCTGCGGCAGCTTTATTCACGATAGACCCAAACTGGAGTCTCCCGACTGTCCATCAACCTGTGCGTAAAGAGCTGACAGGCCATTTACTCCATGGGATGCTCCTCGGCAGTGAAAACACATGAATGTCCGAACATGCACCAGTACGGTTGGTTCCCAGGACTGTGGTAACAAGTGAAGGAAGCTAGACTCGAGTCTATGTAGTGTAGGTGTCCGTCTATGAGACACTCTGGAAAGACGAGACCCTTCCAGAGGGAGCAGATAGTGCTTGCCAAGTGCTGCGGGTGGTGGGAGTGACGGAGCCTACCGGGATGGAGGGGACGCTTAGGGGTGGTGGAAGTCTTAATGGTGGGGACAGTTTCACAAACACATTTCTTTCTCAAAGCTCATAGACCTGTGCCCTTAACAAGGGTGAATTTTGCTGTATGTAATTATTCCCAACAAACCCAATATTTAAAAAATGGAAACAACTATAAAAAAGGGGATGGGATATATTTCTTGGTTTCTTTTCGTCTATACAAACCCTCTCACTTCTCCAGCCACTGGCTTCGCATCGTAAGTGATGTTGGGAGGGCCCCAGGAAACCTGTTATTTCCTTTCCTCAAGCCACTGGTTATTGACTTGACTCTATTTACACTTGCACAAGTCAGAGGAGCCATTAGCAGAGCTCCTGGAGGAGCACAGCTTTCCAGCCACAGAGCGCGTGCTCTGGGGTGAGGGCAGCCTGGCCCCGGAGGGACTGTCCAGGCCCCCATTCTGCTCCTCTGGGTGAGAGAGTTCAGTCTTGCCTCCTGTGTGTCTTACAAAGATGGTTCGTGTTGGGAGAGCCAGGAGAGGGGAGGTTAGGAAGACTGGTCATGCAACAGAGAAGGGTTTCTAGCTGACTTGCTACAGCTCAGAAGCTGATGGTAACTTCTCCAGGAAAACCAAGTGAGTAGGTATATATACTCAGTTCCTTCTCGTAGGGATTGTCCGACTTTAGAAATTTCAGAAAATGTGCAAAATTCAACTCAAAGCATGAAAGCTTTATCTCCCTCCTTCTCTGGGGTTGAGGAGTTTACTCCAGAAAATAAGACCAGAAAGGGGGAAATTAGGTTTTTCCAAATAAGCAACCAGTTTTTAGAAAGTTATTCATTAGAGTTCCATATGGTTATTCAAAAATGGCCTTTCCCTCGTCACTTATAACAGGCCCAGCAGGGTCTCTGTGGGATATTGTTGGCAGAGAGATTCTCCCTGAGCCTGGATTTCATTCATTCATTCATTCGTTCCAGCACGCACTTCCCAAGTACCATTCTGTTTGCCCTGCAGACACGGTGGTGAATACGTTAGACATGATTCCTTCCAGATACAGAGGTGCATTCCAACACACACACGGGAAATCCTTTGTGACAATTGCTTTGACAGAAGACGTAGAGATGGTCATGGGGTTCAGGACGCACTACCCCAGAAAGGGCTCACTGGTGCATCGAGTATTTCAAGCGGAAGGAGGCTGAGCAGTGGCAGAAAAAGGTCACTCCCCCTTCCCTGAAGCAGCTGGCAGAACCCTCCTGTGTGGGGCAGCCTCCCTAGACACGGAGGGCAGGAGCCTCCTTCCCTCCAGAGCCAGAGGGTCCCGAGACGAGAAGAATCCTGACAGGCAGGTCTTGCTGTTCCCTCGGCCTGCAGCATCCCCCTCCTGCTCTCCACCTGTCTGTTCCCTCACGCCCCCCACTCTTCCGCACACCCAGCCGAGCACCACTCAGGCTCACCATCTCTTCTGGCCCTCACCTCCTTATGAACGTTCCCGGGTCACATTCAACTTATGGTAATGAAGTGTGCCTCCTTCTCTCCCGTTCATCTGTCTTTGTCAGCTGAAAAGGGACCTGCCAGGGACCCCGGGAGACCCAAGGGAAGCTCTTTCCTCCCCTCTAGCAGCCGGGCACAGCTGGGTGCGGGCACTTAGCCTGCAGCAGCCTCAGAGGGCATGGAGAGTCCTGCTCACGGCTCGGCTGCCAACGAGCCCGGCAACAGCCCACACATGTCCTGAGCCTCAGCAAGTAGGTGGTGAGGCAGCGGGAGGGCGCTGTCTGCCTGCTGGGCCGGGGACGCTGGGGACGCGGCCTGATGGTCACCACCAAGATCGTCTCGAGACAGCGGGAGGGCGCTGTCTGCCTGCTGGGCCGGGGACGCTGGGGGCGCGGCCTGATGGTCACCACCCAGATCGTCTCGACTCGTGACCCTCTGAAGGGGCTTTGAACCTCATCCCGAGGGCAAGAGGCTTAAAGGCAAAAGGGAGTGTTATATTTTAATTATATAATTTTACTTTTAGGAAAATTACTCTTACCTCAGGGAAGCAATTACATAGTCAAGGGGATAGGATTGGCAGCGAGAGAAAAGGTTAGAGGCATATTTGGAAGTGAGGAAATGGAACTTCTTTGAAAATGAATTTCACATCATATTTTCCCCCAAGCCAAACCATATGCATCGATTGTGAAAATTCACCATATAACAAAATCTGAGAGGAAATTTCCATCTGTGCACTTGATGCAACCAAATGGGAAGCTCTTACTGGAGCCAGAGGGCAAATGCAGGGTCCTGTCTCCCCGGGATGGCCAGAGGCGGAGAGCTAGTTCTCGCTGGAAATTGCGCATCACCTTGCGAGTAGTAATCAGCCGGGCCAACAGCACAATGTATGAATTTTAGACATTTAGATGAGGGCAGTATGTGAAGAAAGAAAATCTTAATTTGTGAGAGGTGGAACCATTTTCAGGTTATGCTATGCTTGCCTCAAGAGAGAGAAAATCGAATTCTTGTTGAGGGCCAGGTTCTGGAAGCGGCCGTGTTTGCGGACGTTCTGGTTCTCTGATTTGGGGCACGTGGCAGCTCAGTAGAGGGATGGCCATGCCTGGCTCTGCTGGAGAAATGCCAACCTTGGGGGCAAGCGGCACTGTGCTGCCGGAGGAGCTCACGTCGGGGCCCACGTGTTCGGTGTGGGAGATACCGAGCAGCAGGTACCTAAAACTCCACATTAATTATGCCATACGTTTTGACCTATCCCAGCCCAACAATGGGAATTTTGTTCTAAACACACGACACTTGGGGCAAACTTCGAGTTATGGAGTCATTCTTTATATACTTATAACTGAGAATTAATAACTCATAGGTCAGTGCTCCTTTTTAATATTTTATGGTAATTGGATTTAAAAAACAATTATTTATTTATTTGTCAGAGAGAGATGAAGAGTAAACCAAGGGGTGTGTGGGGGGGCAGCAGATAGAGAAACAGACTCCGGCTGAGCACAAAGCCTGATGCGGGACTCGGTCCCAGGACCCTGAGATCATGACCTTGAGCCAAAGGTGAACGATGGAGTGAGCCCCCCGGGTGCCCCACGTGGAAGTTGGGTTTCACAAACCGACTGGATGGTGTAAGCTGTGTCCAGACAGAGTAGAAAGGGGTGACAAGAGAGAGAAGCTCTCCCAGAGAAGAAACGAGGTTAATAGCCCACAGAACAGAGTGGTCCCTGGTCAGCAGTGCCAGTGTGACTGGCCTAGAAGCAGGCCAGAAATGTACATTTCGGGCTCCTCTCCCCACTGCTGAATCAGGACTCCAGGGGGACGGGCTGGCCAGCTGTGTGTCTACAGACCTGCCGGGGGGTTCTCAGGTTTGAGAAGCACTGCCCTGTGTTTTGCAATTTCACATCCTTCGGTAAATTTTACCGTCCACTTGCTGAGGATTATTTTCAGAGGACTTCTCCACCAAAGGTCTGCGATGATTTAATGCAGACTGTGAGCCACTGGACACAGAGATTCTATGTTAGTTAAATTTGATTGACACAGAGTAGAGTCTTAGGTTCTTAATAAGGAGAAGAATTGCAGAAAGGCCATGATTTATTAAAAAGGCATTCAAGGCAGCCCTCCACTTGTGTTCACCTGAGCCCCTGCCTCAGCTTTATCTGACTGGAGAACGATTCCCTGAGAGGACGTGACGAGGTGTTGTCTACACCAGTCCGTCTCTCGTGGGATGGTGTCTACACCAGTCCGTCTCTCGTGGGATGGTGTCTACACCAGTCCATCTCTCGTGCGATGGTGTCTACACCAGTCCTTCTCTCGTGGGATGGTGTCTATACCAGTCCGTCTCTCGTGCGGTGGTGTCTACACCAGTCCGTCTCTCGTGCGATGGTGTCTACTCCAGTCCGTCTCTCGTGGGATGGTGTCTACACCAGTCCGTCTCTCGTGCGATGGTGTCTACACCAGTCCGTCTCTCGTGTGATAGGCCAGAAGAGCTTGTGGAAGCTGAGTTAGAGAAATGAAAACACGACCCCGGAATATTTGGTGTGCTACGAACTTACAGTAGAACGGTCATGTAGAAGACACTTGCAAACATTAAAAAGGACTTGTATTCTGTATTTTATTCCAGACTGAGGTTGGAGTTAACAAAGCATGATTTATGAACTGTAGTCTTAGTAATAGTCCTCTGCAGATAGTCGCTGATCAATTAGATCTTTTTTTAGTGCTTAGAGAGTGAGGTGAGCTGATGTAGCTGTGTCTATGAATAAGTCAGTCTCTTCAAACAATGTGATTCTAAGAGCTGTTGGACCATGACCCACACACAGCAAGGGTTGTGTGTTATATTGCAACACAAGTGCACACGTGCACAGCACCACAACTAGCGAGTGTTTTGTGACATCATAGAGACCCTACAGCTAATTACGACTCCACTGTGCTCCCGTGTGATCAATTCCAGCTGGTCACGTAACAATTATTAATCACAAATGCACTGAATTGATCTCAAACCCTCCCCTGCGCTGTTGGGCTGAAGTTTCCTTCTGCCCTTCCAGGTCCGTCCCCACCCTGCTCCCGGCTGCCCCCTGTCCGCTGTGGCGGGCTCAGCTGCAGGACCCCGGAGCAGGTGCATCTTAGCTTGCTGCTGGGTCTGGCAACAGGACGAAGACGTCCTGGGATGCTCAGTGTGTTGGGTTGCCGACTTCACTGATGCAGTGGGTTCCTGAATATTTTTTTAAATAACAGCATTATTGAGACACATTTCACAAAGCACAGATTTATCAATTTAAAGTATAGTCCCAAGCTGCGTCTTGTATTCAGAGTTGTGTGACCAGGGCCACAATCTAACTTGGTAATATTTTCGTGCTTCTCGGAATAACCTTACACTCATCGACAGTCGGTCCTGCTGCCCCGAGCCCCAGGCAGTCACGAATTCACTTCCTATCTCTATGATTTTAATATTCTAGACATGTCACATAAAATGGAATGATACAATGTGTGGCTTTTGGTGTCTGGCTTCTTTCACTTGGTGTACTGTGTGCAGGAACCATCAACATCACAGCGCATTCGAACCCTTCACTGTTTTGCCGCTGAACTGCATTCTATGGTCAGACCACACTTTGCTTATCCTTTTCTGTTGATGGGCATTTGGCTTTTCTACTTTCTGGCTGTTAGGAACAATACTGTAATAATAAACATTTGTGTACAAGTTTTTGTGTGGATGTAGGTTTCTTATTTTAAATAGGATACACTTTGAAGTGGAATGATTGGGTCAGATGGAAACTATGTTTCACCTTTTGGGAAACTGCTTGAGTGTTTCCCAAAACAGCCTCACCATCTTACGTCCCGCTAGCAACGTGAAGATTCCGATCTTTCCACATCCTCGCCAGCACTCAGTACTGTCCGTCCTTTGATTGTGGTCATCCTCTTGGTGTGACATGTGTCTCACTGAAGTGTGACTTACTGTCTCTGCTGACGAATGGTGTGGAGACTCTGTGTCAGCAGCCACTTGCCTCTCTTCTGTAGAGAAATGTCTATCTGGATCCTTCTCAATATGAAGAAATTTAATTCCTTTTCTTGCCTAATTGCCCTGGCTGGAACCGGGTTGAATAGGAGTGGAGAGTCTATTGGGAAGACCCCTTCCCAATGGCACGAAGCAGCTCCTAAGCAGGGTGACAGGTGCTGCATCACCCCCACAGAGAAAGGGCCACAAGGAAAGGGCAGGATCCAGAGCATTTCGAGGGACGAGCGTCCGTGGTAAAGGCCGGCGATCAGTGGATTTTCAGAGGACAAATACACGGGAAGCTTATCAAGCTGTTACCTGCCTTGTCGAGGCAACAACATACTAGGTCTCTGAGCAGAAGGTTGAGTCCTGCCCGCACAGCAGGATGCTGGTGTGTTGAAGCAAGCATGAGGTTGTCGGGTTGCGAACGGTCCTGTTGGGAACAACCGTGTCAGAGGGTCTGGGCTCAAGTTTAGTAGAGAGCACGCAACTCAGAATCTTCGCAGTGGCTGAGCCGATGGCGTGAATACATCACCCATTGTCAAAGCGCTTGTCATATTCAAAAAGTATTTTCTTAAAATGATCAGTTATTGTTTGGTTTATATTTATTCCGTATTTTTTCAGTTTCAGTTTGTTTCAGTTTTTTTTCCTAAGTCAATTTTTTTAATTCAAATTTTTTCAATTTTTTCCTTACTTTTTCTTCAATTCCCAAGAATAAAATGAGGAATCTTCAAAGTTAAAGACCAAGGAGGGCATGAAGGAGCGAGTAAAATGACTTTGTGGCTGATTCACGAGAGCATTTAGAACTCAGGAGGGGCTCTGGGCTCCGTGGGGCTCGCTCCTTCTATGGCATAAAACAAATCCGTGGGAATGGTCCCTGCGGTCCCGGCAGCACGAGCAGAATGTGAGTTCTTGGCAGGTGGACCGTCGCCTGTGGCCTGATTTCTACCATTAGCAAGTCAAAGAAGGACCGTTTCTTCCACAAAATAAACTTCTCGCTTAGGTAATATTAATATTACTTGAATGACCTTTCCTGATTGTTCATGTAAGTATTTTTGGCAGATCGAGTTCTTTCAGTCCTAACAGGTGGCTTTAGGTTTTTAGGAACATTCTCACCAGCAGCGGAGCGACTTCTTTGCGTCTCCAGAGATTTCTCTAGAAAGAACTCAAGGGGGCGCTCTAAAACCACGCTCTACGGTCCCCCGTGGTCTCCCTGCATGCTTGTGGGTAGATCGGGGGGGTCCCTTGAGATGTCAGCATCACTGCCTGCTGGCTTTCTTGGGAGAGCTACAGACGCGGGGCATCTAATCTGCAAAATTAGAGTTATTTGTCAGAGAGAGAAAATTTACTAGCCACAGACACAGAGAGACAAAAGTTACTATGTCATAAACACTGTCAAGAGGCAAAGGTTACTATGTCACAAACACTGTCAAGAGACAAAAGTTACTATGTCACAAACAAACACTCCAGGGAACAGAAAGTGAATCTATCTATGTATAGGAACATTTTAAAAATCACCAAATACTTGGAAATTCCTCTTTTATCATTAAAAAACTAGAGAACATTCACTCAGCTAATAAAATCAAACAACACAAAATGTGTCGAGCACACAGTGGAAGGTCGCCTTTCTCTTTTCGTTCCTTGGGGATTTGGTGGATTCCTCTACATTTTGCAGTTCACAGACAAACATAATTCTAGACCTAGAGAAATATTTATGCTCACACATAAAATGTTTTCAAGAAATGTGATCAGGCTGTATGTATTGTTTTTTTTTTTGTTGTTGTTGTTTTTTGTTTTTGCCTCTAAGTGTCTCTTGCTGTTCTTCCCTATCAGCGGAGATGTGGGTCTCAGAATTGCTCACGACGCCCCACAGAAGGTATTATTTCAGTGGGTGGACAGAAGACCATAGAACAGATGAATCAGAATTGACTAATCCAGCACAACTTAGATAGGCAGTTAGGTGATCTCTAATTTTCTTATTATCGCCAAATACAGCAGCGAGCACCTCTCATCTGAGTTCACTGAAATGTATTTATTTCTGCAGGAATGATGGCTGAAAGTGAGCAAATCACCTTCAAACTTTGCTGTCCCTACAATGATTCATCTATTTCAGCAAATGTTGTGACCTTTTTACAACTTCCTCTTCCGGATGAAGTTCAGAACCATTTCATCAAGCTCCCTGCCACTCCCCCTCCTCCAAGGGCAATGAAATTTTGATGGAAGGTGCATTGAGTTACGGATTACTTTGGGGAGGATTGCTGCAGAGTACTTAAAATATTGGTCCCTCATTGTTGTCTGTAGTCCATTTACACAGCGTGCCTTCATGCTTTGCATATGCAAAGAAACCTGTCTTCTTCATTCATTAGTTCATGGGAAAATTATTGATTTTCTATGCTGATCCTATATTGAACTACTTTACTGAACTCTGGGTTAAAAAAAAATATTAGTTGTTTCCTCTAGATGTTTAGACAATCATTCCAGATGCAAAAAACCTAACAGTTTTGTTGTCCTTTCCAGTATTTTTTAGCTACTTGTTTATTTTCTCTCCACATTCTGTCAACGGCATACCCCTTCAACGGCAATTGGATTGCTTTAATGATTTTTGTTGTTGTTGTTGTGGTTCACATGCCATTATTAGTTTTGTTCAGCAGAAACATTTTAGGAAGTTTTATTTTTTCCTTTATTCTGAAAGAGTTTAAAAAAAGGAGAAGTGTTCCTTGGCATCTTGACAGACCCCATTTATACCTGAGTGGCATATGGACCCAGATGATTTTGTTTTCTCTGAGTATTTTTGGCCTATGTCCATTTATCTAATTTATTAAATTAACACAGACTGGCATATGAATTTCTACTCAACATCCTTTCAAAGTTAATATTTCAGTATCAGTAAATACATATCATGAATTATTTTAGTCCTATTTAAGCTGGTTATGTAAAAGAGCAAAAGTCTAGAAACTATAGAAAATGATAAGAGGGAGAGAGAAAATTAAATGCTTTAGTTTTCAAAAATGACAATAAGAAATTGAAAAATCATGTGGAAGCAATTTACTCACAAGAAAGTCACTGTCCTTAAGATATATTAAAACTATATATTTGTAACAATATTTTATGTTGCATGTTACACAACACAAACAGAAAGAGTTTCCGTAACTTTCTCAAAGTCCCTCCAACAGGGCAGGACAGAGCTGGGCTCCGGGCGGAAGGGATTGGAATACAGATTCTCGTCTTCTCCCTGCGGGGAAGCTCGGCCGCCCGCGCCATCTGGGGGGGACGTGCCGGCTGTGCAGGCCAAGGTTAGGCTAGCGGCGGGTCTCCGAAGACCATACTCAGGGCGTTGACATCACACAAATCCTTTCTCTTCAGAATCCCCCTGCCCCCACCCCCACCCCCCACCGTCAGTTGCTTGAAATTGTACCAGGGTAGAGTTTCAATTTTCCCCAGTGAGGTTTTAGTTGCCTTTTCCTTTCTCAGGGACCAGAGGAACCTGGGCCTCTGACGGCTATCCTGTATATTCTGAAATGGATCAGGAGCTTAAACATTGTGTCCCTTATTCCTGAATAACGCCGTTTAGAATAATTTCAAGTAGTTTTATAAAAGAAGGCACCATTTCTTAATTATTGCCTATTTGTAAGTGGCTTTATTTTAGCCTTGTCTGGGGTTGCTAATTTTGCTGCGTGTCAGACGGGTTCAAACCAGACCCGGGTGTCGCTGATGATGGTCAACGCTGGCCGGTTCTCAGCCCTACACGGTGGCCCTGCTTCGCTTCAGAAGTGCCATCTTCTCTGCTCCTGCCCAAATTCTCTGCAGTGTTTCCAAAGATGCGTCTTTAAAAGCCCTTTTACTTGTCTGAGGGGATCTTTTCTACCTGAACATTTGAGATCTTCTCCAGACGTGCTGGACAGACTTTCCGTTCATTCTCTGTGGGTCCCTCACGTCCCATTTGTGTTGAGAGGTCCGCCGTCGGTCTGACCCTGGCTCACAGACTCTGTCTTTGCACTATTTTCCCTGTCTTCCTTCTTATTCTTTTGTTCTTTGTTTCATTCTGGAATACCTCTCTCTCCTGCTCTACATTTTAAAAGTCAAAAGTCCAGGGCACAAACTGAGCGTTGCTGGCGGGGAGGGGGGTAGGGGGACGGGGTAGCGGGGGGATGGGCATCAAGGGGGCCGTGGTGGGAGGAGCGCTGGGCGTTATGCGCAACTGATGAATCCCTCAATTCCACCGCTGAAACTAGTAACACGCTCTGTTAATTGAATTTAAATTAGGAATAAACAAAAGTTGTGAGTGTGTTTTGACATTGAAAAGCTTTTTTTCCTCTGATTGTTCCAGCTAGTAGGACACTCGTTCACTTGTGACGGTCGTATCCTGTGAATCTCTTAAATATTAATTGAGGATATCTTTTTTCTATGCCTTGAGTTATCTCAGGTTTTCCCTGTGCCCGTGTTTGATAATCTCTCTCTTCCAGGTGTCCCCTCTGCCCCGCATGTCTGACGATCCTTGATGGCCCGTTTACACTTGATTTTCTCTTCCAGCTTGGTTCATGCTCATGTTATCGAGGGGAGCCTGTATCTCCGTCACACTACACGTTCTGTTTCTTCGCTCAGACTCAAGCAGGTTGGGATGTGCTCAGCCAGCTCATGAGAACAGGCTGGGCTCCCGTTCCCCTTCACGGTGTGTGGGAACATCTCCTTCGAGGTCTGTCCCCATGGCTGCCAATCCGGTTTTGAATGTATTCTTGTTTTTCCCTCTGTCATGTACTGAGATGCACCACTTTCAAACCCTAATTTCTGTGTCTTTCACATTCTGAGTGTGAAGAGTTTGATGATGAAAAACCCTGTGCTGCTTGCCTACAGGTCCTTTTGGAGCCTCTTGCTAACCTGCTGGCCTCCCTTCCTGGGTCCCCACTGCCCCCGTCACTCGCCGCACGCCATTGCTTTCTCCCCCACTCGTCCCTTAGTGCCTCTCCAGATGTTTACAGTCTGGGAGCTTCTGTATCTGAATGTACAGGGATGGCGTCTGAGGGCTGGAGACGGTGGCCGGTGGAGGGCATTTGGGTACAGCAGGGCTCCGGGTTTAAGGGAGCTGGTCCCAAATCTGCTTCTTTCTGCCAGGGGTCGCGTGTGGGGTCCAAAAAGACAACTCCACTTAGGTTTTCTGGCACTTCAAGATTTTCGAGGGCCTTTCAGTCACCATTAGTTTTACCTTTATTTTCATTGCTCTCAAGATCCTGGAAATTAATTTGACTGCCAGTCTTCATTTTTGGTGTTGTTAAACTTTTCCCATTCTGGAACAACTCGCAAGACACTTAATTAGAGCCTGAAAATGAGGTTTCTATTCCTTAATACTTTTGAAAACATCAGCTCTGCACTCAAAGCACAGAGTCTGGAGTGTCAAGATTCATCGTGTGGTTCATTCTTCTGAGTTACTACACCAGAGCTGGGTCTGACATGAAGTTGTTGCTGCCGTCGACCTGCCTGGTCCAACTCCATGGAGGAGAAACGAAGGAGCCAAACTTAGGGGCACAGGCAGGCAAACCGAGGGGCGAGATCCTGACACGTCATGGACCCCTCGTCATCCCAGGGCACCTGGGTGGGTCAGTCAATGGGGCGTCTGACTCTTTGTTTCGGGTCAGGTCATCGTCTCAGGGTCATGAGGTCGAACTCCGCGTGGGCCCCACACTCGGCAGGGAGCCTGCTTAAGATCCTCTCCCTGCCCCTCTCCACATGCTCTCTCTCTCTCTCTCGAATAAATAAACCAATAAATCTTTTAGAAGATCCCTTATAATCCCTGGAGTTTGGCTTTGGCTACAGAGTTGAACCCTATGTGTCCCCTTTGAAGGAGATCATCCCTCTTTTCCCATGGCTGTATCTCTTAGCCTGCTTAGAGTCTTTGGGGAGCAATTAGTTACTTCCAGTGATTTGGCCACTTTATGAAGAGCATCCATATTTTAATTGGTCCATTCAATACTGGATTGATGTTAGATTCATCACTATTGGTGTTATAATCATTTAAAAATTGCTTTGCTTGATATAATTGATAATTTATAAAAATATAAGGCAACTCAATGAAACAGAGAAGAAGCATTACTCTGGGCTGTATGTTCAAATAGACGATGAACAGATTTACGTTTGTGTACCGTGAAATGACCTCTGCTTTGGAGTGTCTTGGAGTGTATTGATCCTTACACACAGTGACACCCTGTGACATGGAGACTAGGAGAGACACGATCTGAGCCCCATGCCTGGACGGTGGCAGTGAGCGGACTTGAACTCAAGGTCCTGCCCATGCGTGTCTGTGAACAGCTCAGCGAACACAGTTCTGGGCCAGAGTGCTGGCCTGCGGCTCCAAGCCGTCCTTCTCCGGCTCTTCTCGGCTTCTGTAAAGGGCATCTCAGCACCATCCATGGCTCCCACGCTTCACGGACACCCCAAGTCCCCTCACCCATCAGGAGATCCCCGGGATCTCCTGGCCGCCCTTGTCAACCCCTGCTACTGGACCGCTGTGACGGCTTCTTGCTTCCCCACATCGTACCTCAGTCGCTCACACAGCCTCAGCCAGAGCTGGGCTTGAGAAGCCGTGTCCGGTCACGCCACAGCGAGAGCCACGGTCCCTCCAGGCCACGCTTCAGCTCTGAGCTCAGCTTCCACCAGTCTCTCCGCCTCGCTCTGCGCCGGCAGCGACTCTCCAGCTGGACCTCCTGTGTCTTTTCTTGCTTCCGTTCTCCACATCTTCCTGCCACCAACCCTACTGTGCACGGACGTGGAGTGACGGCTGTTGCCTTCTGGATTATTAGGCTCCACGGTGCGCCTGGAACATCACCGGTGCTCCAGACACACTCTGGGACGTGCGGGTGGAAAACGCTGTCTCTGGGGCTGCCTCCATGTCAGGAGTAAAGGCCCCCCGTTGCCTCTTTGGCACGTGCTTGCTGAGGTCCGGGAGCCCCGCTGTGTCGCGGACACTAATCTGCACTGGGTGCGTGCTGCTGCACACAGACAGGCACAGGGATCCGGAGTAAAGGAGACTGTGGCACAGGTGCTGCCGGGGCTTTGAGGGCAGTGAGTGGACACCTGGTGACAAGGACGGCTTAGCCAGGCGACCCTCTGGGCGGATCCAGAAGAGGGACCCTGAATGCAAAGGCAGGACAAGGCAGGAAATATGGGGCTGTTCGAACAACAGAAAGCGGGTCCGGGTGGCCAGAGCAAAGGCCAAGTGGTTGGCAGGGCCGAGCTTGTACTGGGGTCTGAGGATGGCGTGGAGGGAGGCGTTGCTCTGTTTCCATAGCCTCTGAGCTATGTCCGACAGAGGGCACTCTGCTGTCAGAAGGAGAACAGCCCCTAGGGAATAAGCCCGGGACAGCGAGACTGGTTTGGGGGCTGCCTCCGCCTCCGGGCGAGAGAGCAGTGGCTTAGCTGGTGGGGCAGGGGAAGAGGACGGTCAGAGGCGAGCGTGTCTGTGCGGGCGCGTGGGCTCAGCAACACAATCACGAGTGCTGACCTGGTTCACCCTGCAGAGATCACGGTGCAGGGTGCTCCCTTGTGAAATTTTGAGCATTTTCCAACACCAGTGACTGACTTTTAGAGATCGTGAGCCCTGAAGTGTGGCAGTTGTTCAAGTTAAGTCTTCTTTGTGGTGTCCTGGGGGAGCAGGGATCCAAACCCAGACCGGTCAATGGCACCCTGGATCTGTGCTATGTCCACCAAACACTCTCTCTCACCCATAGAACAACAGAAATAGGTAATGCACGAACAGTTTATAAAATCGTCAGATCTGTGGTTTTATAGCACAATCACAGTTATATTTTGATCCAGTAGGATTTCTAAAAGTCCCAAATCTTGGTATCTCAAACTAAGTGTCAAAACTGACCAAATTATCATCTTTGAAAATATTGCAATTCCTGTGTGTCCCCTAGACCTTAATAAAGCTGTTAAAATGTTTTGAGACTTAAATGTTTCCATTCTCAGGATTCCAACAAAATCAAACTGAAAGTGGCAAGGCTCTCGAGACAGAAGGTTGAGGACATTTTAGAGATGACGGCGTTCTGGAACTGGGAAGATTTGTCCAGGACCTGAGAACATGTGGAATGTCGGGGACAGGGCGTCAGAGTGGGACGCTGGACAGTTGCCCTCCTCACCTGCCACCTGCTCCGCCTTCTGAGCTGCGAACCTGACTGCGGCGAGATGGGGAGGCTCTGAGACTTCATCTTGCAGGTGCTTTAGCGCCAAATTCTCACCGTGCATTCAAAATGGAACCTCTACTTTGTCGAAATGAAATTTATCTCTCATAGGAAGTTGCCTGTAAAGCAGAAAGAGGATGGAGGTGCCACTGATGCTCCGCCTGTGTCCTTTCCTTAGGGATGGGATCGTGAGGAGCAGTGTGCAACAGCAATGTTTTCTTATGTTAGATATGTTAGAAACTCATGTAAGGTTTTTGATAGTGATAGATTTACAAAATCGCCATTGAACGTATTTCTCACACATTTAAAGCTGTTCTTACCCAGGTGCTGGGAATTTGGAGTATTATTTAGGAAAACTGCTCTTACTATTATTCATGATTATTGTGCAAGTCTCAGAGCGTGTATTTCTGAACACCTACAACAGAATAGAACAGTCTGAGTAAATGTTGGAAGTTTTGGCTGTTAAAGTCAGACATAAAGAATGGACTTGAATGTTGCAGGTCTTGATTATGTGGTTTTCATTCCATTAGCACATTCATACTCACCACCATAGATACAGATATTAAAGAATGAAATTGTGTTTTCAGAATTCTGAACAGTTTTAAGTGATGTATCATAAAATCTTAATAAGGCCTATCCAGAAGATTTTTTTTAAAGTTTTGCATATCTTCACACCAAGGCAATATTTAAAGTGAAGAACATGTATAAATGCATTCATTAATAAAAATAACAAGATTAAAAATGCAGAGAATTTCATTTTTGATTGGTTCAAAGACAGCCTAGAACTGAATAATTTCCTGTCTTAATTCAGTCCTAATTATTTTTACTCTTTTAATCAGATACTGTACAGAGAAGTCTGGGCACATTGCTTTGCTGAGATAATTAGTACCTAACCAACTTGAAGTGAGAGGCACACAATGAAAACATTTTGATTACAAATTGGAATACCATCTATCCAATTAAAAACAAAGTTTTCTATATCCTTCACACACATTTATACTTTGTTAATAGTTCTCTAGATACCCAATTAAAAATTCCCTTCCTTTCATATGTTCAAAAACATACTGATTTTTTAAAATGTTTAGATATTTTAAGAATTTTAGGTAGTTTAGCAATATTAAAAAGTTTCCTTTATGTTATTAAAAATATAGACAGAAGCATCAACTTCTTTTGATGTCTAACTCTGAATATTTATTAAGACACAAGACAAATTTTGGTTTGGGTTTACGTTCCTCTTCTCTGCCCCTCCCCCCTTATGTGCACGTACCAACTCTAATTTTGGTATAATTACAATCATACTCTGTAATGCTGTTACTGTTCATACTACCACCAGAACCCACATTTACTCAGCACCTACTATAGATCAGGCAGTATTCCAAATGTCTTTGTGTATTTTTCAGCTCATTCCATTCTACAGCCACCTTTTAGGCCAGGCAAGCTCCTGTTGCTGGCGTCATCCTTAGCATCCACTCGTCATTGGCAACGGTTCAGATGAGAACATGAAGAAGCAAAAGAAGGCAGGTGTCCTAACGTCACAAAGCTACGGAGTGGCAAGGATGTGAACCTGGATCACTGAAATCCCACACTTCCATTACCGTGTCACAGGTTTGAGGTTTTCTATTCAACCACCCACTTTCAGTTACATAGTTAAGAAGGAGCTCTTCCTCTCCGAATGTGTTATTTTATGCTTGATTATAAATGTCATCTGGCCTGGATTCCAACAGCAGGGAAACTGCGAGGCCTGTGCATCCCAACCGGCCTCCTGATGGAACTAAGTGCTACATGGCCCATCAGGGACACACCGGTCATGATAGGGAAGGAAAACTGTGTAATCTGCCCAGAGGTGTTGGTGTGAGGTGGGTGTGCACTGTGGGATGAGATTCTGAAGCCGCTGATGCGGGACGGGCACACAAGACTGGTTACAGAAGAGGTTATGGACTTGGGAACACCCCCGAGACAGGCTTTAGTACCATGGACAGGGCCTGAGGCGTGGAGGGAGGAATTATGCTGAACTTGATGTACCCCCACCACCATTCAATACAAATAAAAAGGCTAACCTTCATTAAAATAGCCCCTCCTTCTGTGGTTCTCAAATTTGGCCCTGTGTGGTAATTGTCAGCATGATACAATTTAAAATTTTAGGATATTATATGAGCGTGCAATATGTGTTTATTAAAGCTTACTTAAGTGCTAACAACTTTTACTACCCTCTGGATAACACTTATGTATGCATTTTTAATACTTTAATTAAAAAAATTAAAATGTGTTAAGATTTTATGTCTGTATTTATCAACAGCTCCTGTTACTCTCCTACTTAGATGTAGACCGAGGGTCCCTCTGTAGCCAGAGTGCGGTCTGATGCTTCCCGGGCTTCTGAGCCCCATGGGAACCCTTGGGCTCGTCTCCTCAGTGTCCCCTCCCTTCACGTGTCCTGTACTTGGGTTCCCTTCCAGGGTAGATGCTCCGTGTCTTGGACCTGCTGGCTGTGGGTCAGGGCCACGGCTCTTGCTGTCTTCCGCTTCACGTGTTCTTTCCAGACCTTTGTCTGACTGTTCTTCTCTCTGTATGCAGGCTCAGCTTACCTGTCACCCTCTTAGGCAGACTTTCCTGACTCCTACCTGAGCCAGGATCCTTGCAACCCACTCAGCGACATCCATGATCACTGTCTGTATGATTGTCTGTCTTCTCCCCTTAGAGTACGAACTCCTTCTGGGATGGGCGTTATTAGTTTGAATACTGAGCTTATAATAATTAGGACACAGACAGACACATAGTAGCACCCAGGAAGTATTTCTTGACCAAGACCCAGGGAGTCTTGAACATGATCTAATTGCCTCTCAGGGCAAGGCTGTGTGAGAAACAAAGTAACCACTTACTAAGAGAACATCTTCACCATCTTAAACAGCAGCAACAGTGTCGACACTGGGAAGATGGAAGTGATGCCTCTGTCTTGGCACCAAGATTATTTAAAAGCTCTCAAAGTATCAATCATTTGTCCCAGGTCCAGTTGATATATGGACCAGAAATAAGCAATCCGAACATGACCAGACACAGAGGAGAGGGGTCTAGTTAAATGAATGATGATAAAGAATTTGTACAATAAGCAAGGACCCAGGTGATCCAAAGATGAAGGTCGATCGTCATTGGTTGATGGGGAAAGATTTTTAAGAAATATTCCATGAAAGAGAAGCAAAATCCAGATTTTTGTATGTGCCATCTTCCTATTCATGCAAATAAAATACATTTACACTATATAGTATATGTATACTTTATATGTAAGACCCTTCATATGTAAGGGTCTATATGCATATACTATTTTCCTCAGAGGACACTTGCCAAACCATTTCAGGTATTGTTTTGGGAAGACAGACATGGGCTAAGGGGAAGCTTTGATATCCTTGATTTGGTTCTTTTTATGTGTTGCCTATATTTTGAGCTTATATTATCTTGATTCAGTACACACCAGATTCACCCTTCTGACCATGATAAGCACACAATTTCTGGCAGTGTTGTGTAGTCATGACAGCGTCCGCTCCCAGAATGTCCTGGCATCCCGGACTCAGCTTCTGTCCCACCAGATGCTGGTTAGTCAGCCCTGGCGGACCCATCTCCACAGATTTGCCCATCTTAGATGCTGTCCCCTGTATGCCCTTCATTCCTTCTTGAGTTTTCTAGCCCAGGGTTGCCTCCATTTCTTACCAAGTATCTATAGGGGTCGTCAGAGTGAAAGGAGAGGCGGCCATGTTTGTTTTCTACTTAGGCTTTCCTGCTTTATTTATTTTTTCCTTCAGCAGCATGTTTTTATGGGTTACAAATAACAGTCCATCCTGCTACTGAAAAAAATTTAGATGAAATATTAGCAGCACCTAGAAATTTAAAATGAAAATTAAGGATTGGGAGTAAAAACATGTCAATGAATGCTGGAATACGGAAAAGAAATAGAATAAAATAAAAAAAAATAAGCAATAGGATGTAAAGAAAAAAACACACAAAAAACAAAGGCTCATCTAGTTTTCACTTGGCAGAAACCTTTTTATGCTTTCAAGTTTTACATCTTCCCAAAAAGTGTTCTTTTATATGATCTCATGGAGAGCAAGGCCATGGAATATCCCTGGGCCAGAGAATGAATCCATATACCATTTATTTCAAAATATAGGAAGATGCTCATCTCTGAATAATTCCTAAGGATATTGTATCTTTACTGGCCAGTTTATGGGACGCATTGTGGAAAGGGGTTATTAGTTAAACCACATATATGATGAGTCATTCAGTTGAACTTCATTGTAACAAGCTGGTTGGGATAGTAGGTCATGAAACACGAGACACCTCACATTTTGTGATGAAAGAGTTAAACCACCTTAATGAATAAAAGAGTAGGGATATTAAATTAGCAGAAATTAATTGAATTGGTTTAGTTTTTGATAGCATAATTGCCAGTGGTCTAAACACCACCTGTAAAATCACCACACTCCCAGGTGGCTCTCCTAAGGACGTGAGCCATCACAAGAAATGATTTCTATAAGCATGATTACTCACTGTGACCTTGTTCCAGGATTTCATCATTATCAGGAATCCACATATTTAATGAAAGGAGGATGACTAATACGTCATTATATGCCACTCAGTGGGTTTAAAGCTGTAGCTAAGAGGAACGTAGAGCATGTAAAGTCTTTTAGGACTGAAAAGATAAAGCAGGACACATAGATTTGTGGATGCTCTAGTTGTAATTATTCAGAGAAAACCCACTGGACCTGACCTCTATGTAATCAACAGCTGCTTCGTTGCTGGCTTCAGTAACCTGACTTAATCTTAATCTTAACCTAATCTTCAATCTTCCTGGCTTGTGGATAACTTTCATAGCATTGCCCGTGGTCCGCGTATGGAAGTTCTCTCCTCACTGTGTGTGCGTGACACCTTTCTCTCTCTCTCTCTCTCTCTCCCTCTCTCTCTCTGTGCCCCGACCATGTTCCTTCTACATCTATGACTCTTCCTTCTCACGTCACTTTTTTGGTTGCTCTGGTTCTTATTCCCTAAACTCAGTATTCTCCCAGGCTTTGGCATTAATCATCGTTCCTTGTCACCCTACACACACAGCATGGTCTGACCTGTCCTAGAGTGTTAACTGGGGCTGGCTAATATTTGAGCAGCTCTATCAAATACAGATAGGCTTACTGTTCGTACAACGTTCTGAGTCTGTTCTCCTTGGTGTTGTCAGGGACCAGGCTCTCACTTCCTTGCAGGGAGAGGGCATAGTTCTAATGTGTGACAAACAAGGTTGTGCAGTCCATAGTACTGTGGGAAGTCAGAGAAGGGAGAGAAGTGGAGGGTGGATGGCAGCTGGAAGGGAGACAGCTGCCTTTCAGGATGCGTCTTTCAGGATGACTTGGTCTTGGCCTCTTTGTGGGTCGAGGAAGAGGAGCTAAGTAGGGGTTGGGAGCTCTGGGACCCCTTAACGTACCTGAGACGCATCAGCTTCTGGGACGCAAAGCAGATAGGCCCACAGGAATCAGGTTAGCTCGGGAGGGTGCTTGCTGACTTCTCCGACAGAGGAGAGCACACGCACTTGGAAGCGAGGTGGAGGGAGATGCGGGAATCAGTTATGCTCAGGTCAGATGTGCGCTCAATGTTTCTGTCTTACGTCCTGAGCCAGGAGTGGAGGATGGAGTGAGGATCTGCGCTCAGTGGCTCTTGGAGCTTCCACGCACGTGTTGCCCACAGGCAGAGCCCCACTCTTACAGGGCCAACGCTGAAGTTTTGGTTTGATGACATTTTCTATGACTTTTTGTTTGGATGATTTTGACTTCTTTTCCTTTTTTTCTGGTAGAAGAGGAAACTATTTTTTTTTGTAAAAGAGGAAACTCCTACCTTTAGTTTTCAGTTTACTGTGTCCTGCAAAATGAAACAATGGGTCTTTCTTGAGAAAGAACTTTGGAAAATTTCCTTCATTCTTTTAGATGAGAAAGTGTCTATTTACTGTAAGTTTCTGCACCTGTTGGTAGATACCGGGGAGCCCGGTTGCTGGATCGCAGTCAGGTCTGTTTAGCTTTATGAGAAACTGTCCACAGCTGTGTCCCCAGCGACCGCACTGTCCTGCATTCTCGCCAGCTCCACGTCCTCGCCAGCATGTGGTGCTGTCCACGTTCCACATTTTGGAACGTTGTTTTAATTTCTGGTCCTTGGTGAGCTGTGATGGGGGGCGTCTTTCTTATGCATAGTTCCCACCTGTGCTTCCTCTCTGGTGTGTGTGGGGAGGTCCATTCATGTCTTTGGCCCATTTTTCAATTGGGTTGTTTCTTTCTTATTATTGACTCCTAAAATTTCTTTGTGTATTTTAGTTAGATAGTTCTTTATCAGATGGGTCTTCTGCAAAGATTTTTCTCCCAGTCGGTGGCTTGTCTTCTCATTGTCTCAATACTATCTTTCACTGAAGAGTTTTTAATTTTAATAAATTCCAGCTTACCAGTTATTTCTTTCACGGATCATGTCTTTGGTGCTGTATCTAAAAAGGCATCACCACACCCAAGTTTACTGGTTTTCCCCGGAGTCCTCTCTTGTTTCTCATTCATGTAACAGTATGTTTGTAGAGCAAAAGTTTTCCATTTTAATAAACCCTGACTTACCAAGTGGAAGTGTCTTCTTTCTTGTATCACCCCTTTGACGGAACCGAACTCCGGCAGATTTTCTTCTGTCTTGTAGAAGTTTCCTAGTTTTGTCTCTAACATTTAGGTCTGTTGTCCATTTTAAGTTAAGATTCATGCAAAGAGCCATGTTTGTGTCACCTTTTCTGAAATTGCCTTGGCATCTTATCAAAGACAGGTTGTGTATATTTGTACGGGTCTATTTCTGGGCTCTCTATTCTATTCTACTTATACATGTGTCTATTCTTGTAGCCACACCATGCTGTCTTGTTCCTGTAGTTACAGAGTAAGTCAAGAACTTGGCATTGTGGGTCCTCCTTTCCCGCACAAACAGTGATGTCTGTTCTATGACCTCCGCCTTCCAGACCTGTTTTAAAATCAGGTGCTTGATAACTACAGAAAAGCTTGCTGGGGTTTTGGGCAGCACTGCAGTGACTCTGTCGCTCAGTTTGTAAGAGCAGACATCTTGACAATGTTGAATCTTCCTACTCACGAACATGCGGTATCTTTCCACTGGTTTAAATTTTCTTTGACTTTTTCATTCATGTTTTTATAATTTACAGTTACAGATCCTGCACATATTTTGTTGTATTTGTACTTATATTCCTTAGTTTTCAAGTGTAATTGCAAATGGAATTTTTTTTTTTTTAGTTTAAAATATTCATTGTTTACCACTGATACATGGGAAAATGATGGGCTATTGTGTAATTGCTTTGCATTCTGTGATCTGGCTAAACATACTTATCTCTGGAGATTTCCTGTGGGTTCCTTGGGTGTATAGGGGATTTTCTACATAGACAATCATGTCGTCTGTGAATAAAGTCAGTTTTATTTTTTTCTTTTAAATCTGTGTGTCTCTGTATCCCATTAGTGCATTTTTCATTCCAGTGATTGTGTTTTCAGGTTCCTGATTTCTGTGTGGTTCCTTTTTATACCTTCTCTGTGTTTACTGATGTCTCTACTTGGGAAGACCTTGCCCTCTTGGTTTCCTCTTACTCTTGGCATAATTAAGAAGTTGATTTAAAGGCATTTTCTAGTGAGCCCAATGTCTTGACTGCCTCAGTGGAGGTTTCCACTAATGGTTTCCTTTCCTGTGAATGGACCACACTCACACTTTTTTTTTTTTTTTTGGTGCACCCTTCCTGGAAGTACTGCAATACCAGGTCGATGCGTGGAGTGGACGGAGCAAGCTCCTATTCCATCTCCTAATTCCAAAAATCTATTTAATATATTGTCCTCGGATAGAGGATATATCAGATATTAAACTGATAAGAACAGATACTACACTTGATCTTAGCCAAAAGGCCGAGAAGCGATTCTGACCACGCTTTTTGTTACTTTGCATGCTTTGTGACTTTTTGTTGAAGACTGGACAATGTGAATGTTACAATGAAGTGAGTGTGGAAATGGCCCCCTCCCCTCCCCGGAGTTGTTGCTGCTTGTTGCGCATTTTCTGAAGTTGCTTCTTTGCTTAGTAGCTTCTAAAGGAGCTCCGTAAACTCTGTGCATTCTTTATGCATTTGGCCGCTGTAGTCTGAGTTTTGTTAATGAGTGGACAGCTTGTGTTTTGACAGTGACTTCCTTAAACACTTGGCACCAAAAACAAGAAACCAAGCAAAGAAACAAACAAGAAATCGACTCCCCTAGTCCTTATAAATCATTCTGGTGGGACAAGCTCCCATGTGTAGCTGGGGTGTCATCTGTTACTCTGCTGTGGTCTTGCTTTGCTGCAGCCCAGAGCCGAGGTCAGCGCAGGGCTAGAGCTTGGGGTCTTCTCTGTTGTTTCCTGAGTACGTGCCCAGCACTGGAAATGCATATGGCCTTGGATGTCCTGATACAGGCGGACATTTTCCAAGTCCTTATTCCTCCCATGCATCTTCCTTTTCAGGGTGTTCAGGCTGTCTTTTGCTTGCCTCAATTATTATCCTTTGCCACATGTGGCCTTGACTAACACATTTCGACAAATACTACCTGGGAACGCACTTTTGCCGTGGGGGACTCCAAGGCAGATGAGACAAGGACAGCCCTTGAGCTGATCCTCAGGGAGCCACAGACCTTGGAACCGCACAACCACTGCGGACTGGGCGGCTTCCTCTGGCCCCAGCCACCTGCGCAGGCAGCCGGCCATGGCCCTCATAGTTGTCTCACTAAGACTCGGTGGCTTTTCGTCCTGGAGCACACCCTCGTCATTTTAAACTCTTGATTGTATCCAGAGTTCTGAAAACGTTGATTCTGACCATTTTCTATCAGCCGATCATGGCCTTTGTGGGTGAAGGTGGTGTGGCGTTCCTTGCTCCTGGTTTGCTCCGAGACCGCTCCCCGCCTCACTTGTAAGCTCCTCTCCTTCGTGCTCACCTTTCAGGACGGTTTCCTCAGCCTCCTTTCCCTTCCTTTCTCCTTTTCCTCGTCTGGAGGGTGACATTCCCAGGCCTCGGTGTCCTTTCTCACTGCTGCTTATTGTCAAGAGTTTGCTCCCCTCCCCTTCCCCTCCCTCCTCCCCCTCCCCCCTCTTCTCCCCACCTCCCCCTCCCCATCCCCCCCTTCCCTCCCCATCCCCCCCTCCCTCCACCCTCCCGCCCCAGGAAGGCTGTATTTTAGCATCGATCAAGGCCGCACATAAAAAGAGGAGAATCACCCCTGAGACTTTCGGCAGTGCCGACAATACCGAATGGCACGCATGTTCTAGGGGCGAGGAAGCCTGCCTGGCTGGACAGCTATTTTGAGAAATGGTGGCGGCTCTTCCTATCATGCATACGGCAGGCGTGCTGAGCTGGAGTTCGGTTTTCCAGGCATTTCTTGCCGGAAGTTGTAGTAACAGTACGGACCCTGTCCGCGGTGAACACCTTCCGGACGTTGTCCTGGGAGTGACGGAGCAGGACGGCGCTGGGGTGGCCGCGGGGGGAGGGCACCTGGGTGGATCCTGAGTCAGGGATTACCCTGCTGAAGTCACAGTTCTCCAGACCCCGTGCTCAGTTCAAAGGCTGGCCTGGAACTCCATCTATACTTATTTTCTGGGTAATTAACATCATCAAGGGGGCACCTGGTAAAGTAGAACCTGTCTCACCTTGATAACAGGAGTGTGCCTGCATATCCCGGAATCTTGGGTAAAATTATGGCTTTTTACAATACACACAGGTTCTGGTTTGGAAGCAGGAATCTTATATTGAGGTCGTGACACTGAGCTCGTTTCCAGGTGTGCGTCCTCTTTGGGGAGGCTCGGCTGCGAGATGCGGTGGTTCTGTCTTCCTGCAGTCCGGGTCGGGCTTCTCCTGGGATCTCCCATGGCCTTGACCTCTGCACACCTGTGACTGGCAGGTGCATCCCGGGCGGGTGCCTCCTGCTGGAAGATTGCCGCAGCGGCTCCTATGGCTGTCGCTGCTACTGCGTTCCAGACAGTGCTTGTTGTGCAGCCTCTCTTATAATTTTGAAAGCAAACCTCTTTACAGATTGATTAGCTGAGGCCTCAGGAAATGGTGTCGGTCGCCCTACCACAGTGAGCCTGGACGCGCTCCAGTTCTGTCTCCTGCCAAGTTCATGCCCTTCACGCCAGACTGTGGTGCTTTCCTCGTCCTGAAGGTGTGAACTTTCTGCAGGGCTCTTGTTGGCGACTGCTCTGTGTCCGTGCAGTCATCACAGTCACCGTCACAAGCGTGTGAGCAGCGCGTTACAGTCGTGGTCACACCCTGTGGTGTCCAAGACGGTGGTACGCCTGTGGCTTTCAGCTTTCTCTCTTGCCTCCCCCACCCTAAACAGGGCAGCTTGTGTGCCTCAGGAGCTGCATGTTCGCCCCAAACAGGGGAGGGATGAATCAGCAGTTGGGTGTAAGTCACGATGTCAAATAACGGAAATGGACCCTGTCTTGTGGGCTTCTCACATTCACTGTATCCGCGATAGACTCATTGTATCACACTGTATCCACGAGAGCAGAGACGCTCATCCAGCTGCCTCTGTCTCCAGCCTCCTCTGTCTCCAGCCTCCATATTTCATGACCGGAGGGACCTGTGGGGGCCTCTTTCTTGGGCAGCAGGTGCTTTCTCTCTCTCTCTGGTGGGAGCACCCCTTCGTGCAGAGCTCCTGTCCCTGTAGGTTCTTTATGTGATACTTGTAGCAACGTGCCCCGAGCAGACCTCTGTGCATGACATCTGCTCGGGTTCGCTGTGCCTCAGGGTCGACCTCGTCCTCTCCTTGTGCAGGGAGGACACTGGGCTCTGAGTGTTCTCCGTCAGGTCCTAGATTGAGGTCATGCAGGGCCAGAACCATCAGAGCAAGCTGATTTTTGAGAAAGATGCACACCTTGCAGAAAGCCTCTGAGCTGTGATGTTTTGTGTGGCCTATGATGGCGGCAGCAAAACGTGGCTGGGGGCAAGGTCAGTAGTGCTGACCGAAAAGCACACACAGAAGGGGATGTCACACCTGGTAAGTGAGGCTGGCGAACTGCGTGCGGCTGGGGGTGTCTGGGCGGCGGCTGGAAGGGAGCACTCGGGGGCAGGGCAGGGAAGGAGGGACACGCGTGGCGTTGGTGGGACTCGGAGCCCCTCCTCTCCTCCCTGTCTCTCGCTGCTCTGTCTCCTCTATCAGTGGCTGGAAAGAGACACTAGGAGCTGGGGGAAGCCAGGGCGGCTGTCCATCATAGCCCGTCCGGGGGAGTATCAGAACGGTGTCAGGGGTTTGTAACTTTCCTTGGGGTAAGAAAGGACCTGCTTTTTAATTACCAGCTGCCTTACACTGGAGAGGTGGGTCTGGGTGGGAAGGGGCTGGAGATCAGAGTCTGGACCTCCCAACAGAAAAGGAGGGAGATGCTAATGATTGCCGACATATGGGACAGGGCTTGGGTCTCTCAAAGACTGGTGTTTCAGAAGCCTTGATACACCGAGCCCTGTGGGTGTGTAGGTGGATGGAGGGGGGCACAGTGGCCAGGTCTCTACAGTCAGGACCAAAGGAAAGGGGGCAACCTGGAGGCTGTTTGTCACCATCAGTCCCCAGCTGATCCCCGGCTTGGATGTCTCTTTGCTGGATGCTGCAGCTACGTTGCTGCAGTAGGAGAAGAGGCGGGGAGGACTTGCTCACGACGGGCACAGCCTGTCTGCGCGGGCTGGCAGCTCCCGGAGAGCACGGTCGCTGGCAGCATTAACCCCGAGTTCCTGTCTGAGGCTCGTCCACATCCGTGTCCTCCCGAAGCTCACGTTGGCCGTTGCAGGCCACGCCACTTGCTGGGCTGCGCTGCCCTCGAAGGCGCCTTCTAAAGCTCTGTGGATCACGAGCGGGGCTTCCGGAAAGATGCGATTTTGGAAGAAGTGTGCACACATGTAAAGACCACAGGTCTCACGCTGACACCCCTGATGTTGGATGATCAGGGCTCGGCCACCGGTGCTGGGTTTGGGTGAATGAAGCAAACCAGCTGACGCGCTGTTCCAGCTGACGCGAGGTTCCACGCGCAGGCTTTGTTCTCCCCGACTGCATTCCCGCGCTGGTCTACCAGCGATTGTCAGGAAAAGTCCTTGCTAATTTCTACACGCGCCACCGCACAGGCTTTCCCGCCGGCCACGTGGTCAGTCTTCGGTACAGGCGTGTGGTCTCTCGGGCTACTCTCTCCACCTTATAGACAGAGAAGCCTTAGGGAGACCTCCGTGACTGAAGGAGGAGATTCAAATGACCTCATTAAATTGCTTTGAAGATTGGTAGGATCATGTAGACAAGGTATATGAGGGCTAAAAATGCTCATTTACAGTCCCTACCATTTAACATTAGTGTGAATGAACTCACTCAAAGTCACTCAAAGGGTCACAGTATGACCAGATAAATCTACCCCAGACTTGGCTGACTCCATAATTCATAACCTGTTTACTAAGCTGCAGTGTTGGGCGAAATCTCCTAAGTATTTAATTTGACATTTTCATACATCCTTAAGTGTGGCTTAATTAGATCCAAGAAAACATATTTTCAGTGAAATAAATATCTGGTGCTGTAAGAGGCCCCTAGCTTACTCTTCACTCACCCAGACTTATTATTCAACAAGTTCCATTTAAATCACAGTCCCGTTCAGCTGTAAACGTTTCAGGCTCACTAACTGCCTCTTGGGTTTTTAATGCGGTTGGAACTTAAAGAAACCACAGACCCAGAGCTGCTGAGAGTGTAGTAAGGACCGAGAATGCGAACCCTGGGGGCAGAGGAGGGATTTCCACAATGTGTCTAGACACGAAGGCAAGCCGGGTGAGGTGGCCAAGCGCTCCTGTCCTTCTGTGCACGGATGTGGGCTCCGGACGGGGCCTCTTTGTTGTCCTTATGTTGAGACGCAGCCCAGCAGCGGGGGCTCCTGCCTGGTGCAGCGCCTCAGGGGTGCTGTGGGCCCCACCTGGAGTCCTGTGCTGGCACCTGCCACAGGAGGCCAAGGAAGGGCGCCACATACGCCAGCAGGTCCCTGTGCTTAGAGGATGATTTTGAACCTGGAAGGGAACCACAGGGCCATGAGCTGAGGAACATGTCGTAGATGAATTGGGCAGGTGCGATGAGCGAAGTTGGAGCCCCCCTGAGGGACAGCCGAGAGGGTACCCCCTGTGGCTCCTCTGCTCAGAGGTGGCCACGGGAGTCGGGACAGCCCCAGCTCACGTGGCCCCCCAATGTCCTCCCCACCGCCCAGGGAGTCCCCAGTGCCGAGTGTGAGGCAGAAAGGTGCCCGCAGCCCGTCTAGGGCAATCTTGGTCAGGTGCACAGCAGGGCTTGCTTCAAACTCCGAAGGAAATAAGAAAATCGGGGGGTGGTGGAACTTCTTTATTCCGATGCGGTGCCACATGATCGGTGGTTCCCTTGTACAAGCACACATGAGGAGAGAGCAACCTTTCTGGGCCAGCCCCTCACCGCCACAAACGCTTGTGTGCGGTCGTGCGTGCTGGGGAGACTGAGGCAGGACAGAGTGCAGAACGGGGGTGTTCATGAAGTTTCTGCAGCTCTGTTACTCTGCAAGGTTCTAAAAACACAAACACAGGTTTGCTATTCATTTCATTTTGTTGATCCTATATTACACAGTACTTTCCTTAAGTAGCATTGTTTCTCCTCGCAAGGAGAGGAACTCTGCGTGCAGTCCGTACATTTTACTATTTTCATCCTTTCATGCATGCACTAAGGATTTTTGTGGGTTAAGTCATAGAATGAGAGACAGACGCTCTCAAGGAAACTCAACCCTGACCTTGTCATTCTTGTCTCGGGTGAGGAAGTCAAGGCTCACCGGGACGTGCTCTTCCCAGGCTCGGGCCCCTGCTGGCATGGGTGGCCTGTGCCTCGTTCAGAGCTGTCCTTTCGTCCCTGTGTTGTTTGCCCTCTGTCTCTGGTCTGGGACACTGTGCTGGTGCACAAAGTCCCGGGCAGTGCCCCCCCCCCGGCACGCAGGCCACTGCACGGCCCTCCCGTGGGCCAGCCAGCAGTGGTGGAGGGAGAAGGGTGGCCCCGGCCCAGGCCCCAGCCCGGGTTAGGTGTGCGGCTGTCAGGCTGGGACACAGGGTGCGGTGGGCATCCTGGTTGGGGAGGAAGCTTCTCCCCAGTGCTGGGCTGTCCTGCTTCTCCTGATATGAAAGACTGCATTTCCTCCTAATTGTTGTAATGCGAAGCTTAGGAGGGACTTTAGGGGGTTAAGGGAGAAAATATGTGAATACAATTGGATAGATGGCATCAGTGGCATCTTTTAGATATTGGAATTCAAACCACTTCCAAGAAGGAAATGAAGACGTCAACTATGTGCAGAATGAACAAGGTCCAACGTTGTGGAGGCGGAAGATGAGCCAGAAACCACGTGTCGAGCAGGTGATGAGCCGGGGGCCTGCAGTGACCGGCGCCGTTGGAGCTCCAGAGCCGCCCCCGCATGCTCCCAGCGGCGTGACTTAGGGGGACACCACCTTGCTCGGTTCCTAGGAGGTGAGTAAGGGCGTCGGGGGCCATCATGTCCTCTGCCCGACGTGTTCTTTTCATCACAATGCACAGAAGGGCGATGACTCCGTCTCCGGGCCCTGCCTCTCTTGGGGCGGTTTCTCCCAGCGCCCAGCCCGTGACCTGCATGTTAGGGGAGTGCAGCAAAGCAGCTCTGATGAAGCGTGGACGGACCCCTGAGAATCTGCCCTTCTGTGAGTGATGACCTCCAGGTGTCCCTGTGTATTTATTACAATTCAGAAAGAAATGTGTCTTTAGAAAAAACAGCACAGAGAGTAATCCTTCCTTGGTGCATATGTCCCAGATTTAATTTCCAGAGGAAGGACTAGTATGACGACAGACAGCATTTCCTCCAAGCAGTGCGTGAGTGGGATGAGCAAGCACATCGCAGGAAGGAAACCCTCGCCGGTAGATGACTTCTCTAACGGGACATGATGTGGCCCCGTGCCAGGCTTTGAGCCTTATTTTCTCAGAGATCTTTTTTTTTAACCCACTGAGCCACCCAGGCTCCCACTTCTTAGAGATCTTAAGGGTAAACATAACAATAACCTCAAATGTGCATAAAAAGAAAGAAATAAAAAAATTTAAATACTGGAAAATTTTAATCTGGGCGACAGACTAAAATCACTAGTTTCAAGTGTCTATCCATTTAATTTGTAGCATCTTTTATATTTTCTTCTATTTCATATTTATATCATTTCTCAACTGGAGCATGAATACCTAAATAGTTGACGGTTGTTATATATATTACTCTTGAAGCCATGCTTAGCTTTTTCCAGTTGCAGAAAGTGAACTAAAATTTACTAAAAAAAAAAAAAAAAAAAAAAAAAAAGGAATGTATTATCTCATATGACTGATAAACCTTCAGGCATAGCTGGATCCAGCAGCTATAGCTGTTCTCTCTCCATCCCTGGGTTTTGTGTTCCCCTATATTTCTGTGGTCTCAAAGGGTTCACTTTACATGGCAGGAAAGGCAGTTCTCACCTTATGTAGGTCTTATGGTTCGGAATGCTGCAGGAAGTGGAGCCTCTGGAATCTTCTGATTGGCCAAGCATGGACAGATACTCATTCTAGAACAGGGTGAGGGCAGTGAGGGGTCAATCAGGATTACTGCAGAATGGTCGAGACAGTGTTTCCCGCCCATGCCAGTGACGCTGGGCAGATAAACATGTGTTCACACCACAAAACCTCTCCACGGTGGGATCCCCAGTGCTTCCAGTCTAAGGATGTTCCTCCCCATACAGCCAAACCAGCATAGGCAGATCCCAAATATGTGCTAGGTGGATGAAGGTTAAGAAAATCACCACCTGTGCGGTGGGAAATGGTCCGATGGGAGCCCAAGGGGGTGGGCTGGGGCTCCGGAGCAGAGAGGATGGGGACCAGCCACCATTCCCTCAAAGCCCCAGAGGAAATCCTGGCGGACTCTTGTAGCTGAGTGTGGGCTGTTGGGGGAAGTCAGGAAGAGCAGTGCATGACCCTCCAGGGTCTGGGGAAGGAGTGGAGAGCAGGTTTCCCCGGCTGCCTTACAGCGTCCCAGACTGAGGTCATCCTGAGGATACCCATGGTATAAGCGGAAAGGGTGCCCAGGACACAGGAGAGCAGTGGCCGTGGTTCCAGAGGCTTCTGCGGCGGCCACAGGGGGATGATGGCTGCCTCTCAGCAGAGGAAGCAGGGTGTGGAGCTGACACTCGGACCTTCCAGAAGCTGAGAGTACCTCCATGGGGGAGAGGGAATCATCTGGAACTGACCTGAATATTCACCCAGAGGAGACTTGGGTTTTCAGGGTGGGGACTCAAGCCCTCGACAGACGAAGTTACTATGCAGTGTGCTGAGTGATTTGAGAGCGCCAACAGGCAGGCTTTCTGTGATTCTAGCAGGAGTGACCTGTCCTAACAGAGAAGCCCAGAAGACCCCAGAAATGAGGAAGCATGATAGCCAGGGCATGAACAATGATTGAGTATTTTCCCTGGGGAACATAAGGAAAAATGATATTCAGATAGATGAACAAAGGCGCACATTTATGGAGAAACACGGTATTGTTGCAAGAGAGCAGCAAACATGGCTGGAGCCGCCCCCAGCAGCAGGGCCAGGTGCTGGGGAGCGAGGAGTTAGGGGTGAATGGCGGCCCCGGCGCGCCAGCTGGTGGCTGGGAAGAACCCGGTTCGGAGGTGCACAAGCAGGGAGGGCAGATGGAGCTCCTGCTGGGAGGGGAACCCCATGGCCTTCCGCAGAACCCAGAGCACGTTCGCACACCTGCCTTCATGCCCCGCTATGCAAATCCTGCGCTATGATCCTGTGCCTTACTCAGAAATCCAACCCCCCTATATTTTTCAGGGTGGCCCTTGATTTTATGTAGACAAACAGTGAAAACCCATGGAAATGCACATTAAATTCTAGACATTCCTATCCTGTCCATGTTGCTACAAAAGTTGGGTATTCATCCTTTTTGATGGAGGCATCATACTCCATAGTCAGGTCATGATCTCGGGGTCCTGGGATCGAGCCCCAGATTGGGCTCTCTGCTCAGCGGGGAGCCTGCTTCCTCCTCTCTCTTCCTCTCTGCCTGCCTCTCTGTCTACTTATGATCTCTGTCTGTCAAATAAATAAAATTAAAAAAAAATTCTAGACATTCCCTTACCAGAGGGAGACGTGTAACAGTATGCAGGCAGATATGGGAACTTTTGTTCATTTATTTGTTTCTTCATGTTCCCATGAAACGTCTCCTTTCTTCAGGGGAGTTTTTCTAATTTTTTCTCCCCTGATGTATTTATTATACCTGCAGCAGTCAAGTTCACTTTTAAAAATCGGTTTCCAGATATGTCTTTCTATCGGTATCAGAGATTCTGTACTGAAAAGCCTTATTAGGTTTTATTGTTGTTGTTTTAAAGCATCTTGAGCCCATAAATAATATTTCAATAAAATGGGAAATTTCTTAGGGTCGAAAAATAGAGGAGCTGAGTATTGTAGGCAGATGCTGAAGTCATTCTATCTAGGAGGGCTTTGCCCCACTCAGGAACCGGAATTCGGGGGGCTGCTAAGGATGGGCTATGCTTTGCTGCAGCAAACAAATAATTCTACTACACATGTCGAACACTGGGTTCTGTATACCGAGATGAATATACTGTTACGTGTCAGTGAGATCTCAGTAATAGAGGAAACCACAGGTTTCCTGTTATTATTTAATTTCTACTAGGATAGACAAGGTCTCAGATTCAAATGAGATGGAGAATTGGAACTGGGACCCTTGCAAGATGCCAGGATGTTTACAGAGCTACACCTTCCATGAAAGAATCAGCCCTACATCGTCTCCTGCTGAGGCACACATTGGTCAGGCTTGGGCTGGTGAGGCTGGGGCCATCAGTAGCTTACAGCCAGAAAGGTTTATTTCTTCCTTGTGTTACCTGTTGGCAGGGCTCAGCTGAAGTTCTGCCACATGTGATTTTGTCCAGGAGACAGCTTCAGAAGCGGCCTCTGTCTGGGATTGGCCAGCTGAGCCAAGGTCATGACATCCCACGGCGTCTCAGGGTGGCACACAGTCCTGCCGCTGAGACAAGCATGGACAGTCACACACTGAAGGTGGTGGTTATCCTCCAACAGGATGAGTAAAAACAATAAAACAACAACCAAAACTGAGCTTCTAGAAAACTCTGAACCTGCTTCAGATCCTGGTGGAGAAAAAGGCTTCTCTGAGAATTTATGCCACTTTGCCTCCCTCATAGAAGCTTTGGAGTCAAATTCATATTCGCATGTCCTGAGACCCATCCAGCAGAGACGGTCATGTGAAAAGTTCCGAAGTGATGGTGGGGATGACCGGCAGACACGGAAAACAGCACCTTGGTAAGATACAACTCTTAACTCAGATGCCATGAAACCCTCACAGATGTGCCCTGGCCATGTGGAGATCTGAGCAGGGAAATCAAACACAGCAGCAACCTGTGGGCCCAAGCCTCACGTCGTAAGAAGAGCTCATGGAGAGTGAACAGCATGATCAGGCTGCCAGGAGCTCAGATCAGAGAAGTTCCAGAGTAATCTCAGCCCAAGTAAAATCTTTGAGTAAACAAGAGAGAATTTAGAAACATGAGCAACAAGAAAAAAATTTAAAAAGTGCAATTGCAGGGTCATAGGGAAGCCCTATTTTTAATTTCTTGAGGAACCTCCACACTGTTCTCCAAAGAGGCTACACCAACTTGCATTCCCACCAACAGTGTAAGAGGTTTCTTACATCCTTTCTCCACATCCTCTCCAACACATGTTGTTTCCTGTCTTGCTAATTTTGGCCATTCTAACTGGTGTAAGGTGATATCTCAATGTAGTTTTAATTTGAATCTCCCTGAGGGCTAGCGATGATAAACCTTTTTTCATGTGTCTGATAGCCATTTGTATGTCTTCATTGGAGAAGTGTCTGTTCATATCTTCTGCCCATTTTTTGATATGATTATCTGTTTTGTGTGTGTTGAGTTTGAGGAGATCTTTATAGATCCTGGATATCAACCTTTTGTCTGTACTGTCATTTGCAAATATCTTCTCCCATTCCGTGGGGTGCCTCTTTGTTTTCTTGACTGTTTCCTTTGTTGTGCAGAAGCTTTTGATTTTGATGAAGTCCCAAAAGTTCATTTTCACTTTTGTTTCCTTTGCCTTTGGAGACATATCTTGAAAGAAGTTGCTGTGGCTGACATCGAAGAGATTACTGCCTATGTTCTCCTCTAGGATTCTGATAGATTCCTGTCTCACATTGAGGTCTCTTATCCATTTTGAGTTTATCTTTGTGTACGGTGTAAGAGAATGGTCAAGTTTCATTCTTCTACATATAGCTGTCCAGTTTTCCCAGCACCATTTATTGAAGAGACTGTCTTTTTTCCACTGTATATTTTTTCCTGTTTTGTTGAAGATTATTTGACCATAGAGTTGAGGGTCCATATCTGAGCTCTCTACTCTGTTCCATTGGTCTATGTGTCTGTTTTTATGCCAGTACCATGCTGTCTTGGTGATCACAGCTTTGTAGTAAAGCCTGAAATCAGGTAACATGATGCCCCCAGCTTTATTTTTGTTTTTCAACATTTCCTTAGCGATTCGGGGTCTCTCCTGATTCCATACAAATTTTAGGATTATTTGCTCCAGCTCTTTGAAGAATACCAGTGGAATTTTGATCAGAATAGCTTTGAAAGTATAGATTGCTCTAGGCAGTATAGACATTTTAACAATGTTTATTCTTCCGATCCAAGAGCATGGAATGGTCTTCCATCTTTTTGTATCTTCTTCAATTTCTTTCATGAGTGTTCTGTAGTTCCTCGAGTACAGACCCTTTACCTCTTTGGTTAGGTTTATTCACAGGTATCTTATGGCTCTTGGTGCTATAGTAAATGGAATTGATTCTCTAATTTCCCTTTCTGTATTTTCATTGTTAGTGTATAAGAAAACCACTGATTTCTGTACATTGACTTTGTATCCTGCCACGTTGCTGAATTGTTGTATGAGTTCTAGTAGTTTGGGGATGTAGTCTTTTGGGTTTTCCATATAAAGAGCCATGTCATCTGCGAAGAGAGAGAGTTTGACTTCTTCATTGCCAATTTGGATACCTTTTATTTCTCTTTGTTGTCTGATTGCTGTTGCTAGGACTTCTAATACTATGTTGAACAAGAATGGTGAGAGTGGGCATCCTTGTCGTGTTCCTGATCTCAGGAAGGCTGCAAAATTTTTCCCATTGAGGATGATATTTGCTGTGGGTCTTTCATTGATAGATTTGATGAAGTTCAGGAATGTTCCCTCTATCCCTATACTTTGAAACATTTTAATCAGGAATGGGTGCTGGATTTTATCTTACCCCAAAGTTACAGATGTAGTGAAAAGAAGGGCCATCTGTACCCCAATGTTTATAGCAGCAATGGCCACGGTCACCAAACTGTGGAAAGAACCAAGATGCCCTTCAATGGATGAATGGATAAGGAAGATGTGGTTCATATATACACTATGGAGTATTATGCCTCCATCAGAAAGGATGAATACCCAACTTTTGTAGCAACATGGACGGGACTGGAGGAGATTACACTGAGTGAAATAAGTCAAGCAGAGAGAGTCAGTTATCAAATGGTTTCACTTATTTGTGGAGCATAACAAATAGCATGGAGGACATGGGGAGATGGAGAGGAGAAGGGAGTTGGGGGAAATTGGAAGGGGAGGAGAATAATGAGAGACTATGGACTCTGAAAAACAATCTGAGGGTTTTGAAGAGGCAGGGGGGTGGGAGGTTGGGGGAACCAGGTGGTGGGTATTGGAGAGGACACGGATTGCATGGAGCACTGGGTGTGGTGCAAAAACAATGAATACTGTTATGCTGAAAATAAATTAGTAAAAAAGATAAGGAATAAAATATAGAGAACAAAAACAAAAAAAAAATTAAAAATAAAAAAAAGTGTCTCGTGAATTTGGAAAGAAAGATCAGAACTCGGGGTGCCTGGGTGGCTCAGTGGGTTAAGCCGCTGCCTTCGGCTCAGGTCATGATCTCAGGGTCCTGGGATCGAGTCCCGCATCGGGCTCTCTGCTCAGCAGGGAGCCTGCTTCCTCCTCTCTCTCTCTGCCTGCCTCTCTGCCTACTTGTAACCTCTCTCTGTCAAATAAATAAATAAAAATCTTTAAAAAAAAAAAAAAAAAGGAAAGATCAGAACTCGAGAGAAAATAGTGCAGTGGGAGGTGTAGAGCCCAAGAAAAAACAGTCCGTCGGCACGGATGGCGAACGCGTCAAGCATGCAGGAGCAAGGCAGACGTGCAGAGCAAGAGAGCAAAAAGGCCCCGCTCACGGGTCTCGGAGTCCTGGAGGGGCCGATGTCCCAATGGGGAAAGCCGACATTTACGAACTAATGGCCACGAATTCTCCAAGAGTGATGAAACATGAATTTCCAGCCTCAGAAATTCAGCAAGTGCCAAGAAGAAGGAACCGTGACAACCATCACTGTGAAATGACCAAAAACCAATGATAAGAAGGTATCAGGAATTGAGAAGAAAGTCACATTGTCCACAGAAGAGCGACAACGTAGCTGAATTCTCCGGAGCAGAAACAAAGCCACACGGAGATGGATGAGACCTTCGGTGGGCTGGGACCCCGGGGCTGTGTCCCGGCCAGCTGCCCTTGAGCGACAGGGCCCGTAACACACAGCGCCAGGAGCGATGGCCTCGTCTTACCGTTGGACCTCGCTCAAGGAGACTTTGAAATACATTCCTCAAGAAGGAGGAAAATGATCTCCCAAGAGGCCTAAGATGCACCCAGGATGGTGAAAGAAACAGACACTGCTGTGTGGTCCGACAGTGGTCATCGTGCCTAGGAGGGGAGCGTCCAGGGAGCGACACTGGACCAGAGAACCAGGCAGAACAAGCAAGGACGGCCGGAGTCACAAAGACGTTCAAGACCTTGTCTTGCTCAGGAGGAGGGTAATAAGAGTGGTTGATTTTAAATTCTCTGAGCGGGCACGATTTTAGTCATTTCTGGACCCATGAGCCAGCCCTCCCTCTCCCATTAACTCAACAATCCTGTCTAATAAACACCTCAGATTGCAAATGAGTCCCCCCAACGCACTGTGTCTACACTTGGCCTCAATCCAGTAAGCGGTGGCCCCCGCAGGCTGTCAGGCTCAGCCTCGGGGAGCCCGCCCGCCCTCACCCTCTTACTGCCCCTCTCTCCCCTTCCCTCTTTCACTCCCTTCCAGTTCCTCTCTCTCCCCCATCTCCACGCGGCCCCTCCCGGGACTCTCTGGCATCCACGTTCCTGCCGATTTTCTTGCTGCTCTTACTCCTCTTTCCTTCGCTCTCCTTCTGGCCTGTCGCAGCGAGCAAAGCGATCTTCGGAAAACACAATGAGATCCCCTCGTGGTCGCCACGGTACGCAAGAAGAACCGAGTCCTGTCCTCGCCTCCCGGGTCCGGCGTCCCCCAGTCTCCTCGCCCCGCCCATCTCTTCTGAACTTACAACATGGAATCTCCCCAGCTCTTAACACCCCAGCAGTGCAGGCCTCCTCGCTCTTCCAAAGACAAGCGTGTCTGAAGGCAGGTCTTTCTCATGAGAATGTTCTAAATGCGGTATTTAAAACGTGTTACGGACTGAATGTTGGTGTCCCCCCGAAACTCATATACTGAACGTGACCCCCACTGTGATGGCAGTGGTTGCTGGGCCCTTGGGAGGTGATTAGCTCATGAGGGTGGAGCCCCAGGGACAGGATCGGGGCCCTTGTAAGCGGCCCCAGAGAGCACCCTTGCCCTTTCTGCCCAGAGGGCAGAGTGAGAAGGTGCTGGCCGTGACCCAGAAGGCGGCCCTCACCGGACACCAAATGTGCAGGTGGCTTGCTCGGACGCCAGCTCCCACGGCCGAGAAAGAAATATCTGCTGTTTGTAAGTTCCCTGGTCGAGAGCATTTTGGGACAGCGTCCTGCACTGGCGGAGACACAGGCTTTCTGCTTTACTTCCTCTCGGCTCCCGCCAATATGTCGGTTTCTCAAAGACTCGCCTCCTGATTATTCTCTACGATTCCACACTCCGACTGCTCTCATTCACATACTCCGTTTTTTAATCCTTCAGAGTATTTACCATACGGCATATTATGGTTTCGTACCTTTTTTAATGCCCTGTCTCCATAAGAAGACATAAAAATCCATGAAAGAAGGGGTTTGGCTTTGTTCATTGCTCTGTCTCCAGAACATAAAATAGTTCCTGGCATGTGGGAGGCACTCAAGGGTGACCAGCAAAAGAATAAAACGGATCATATCGCTTCCCCCCGTTTTGAGATGGAAAAAAAAAGACAGGCTAGAATGCAATCCCAAAGTTGTCAAGACATGGGGGAGAAGTAGAAACATGGAAACAGAAAAAAAATAAGTCCACAGAGATCAGTAATAACAATAAAAGTAAACAGGCCAAACTCACTGATTGAAAAACAGAGATTGCCAATTTGGATTTTAAAACAATCCAGTTATGTGTTGTTTCTGGGAGATACCCCCTAAATCACAGGACCTGAGAAGATTGAAAAAAATACAGCAGATCAGTAAGTAGCAAAGACTGTTGGTGTATCTAGAGTGATACCAGACAATTTACAGGGAAAAATCAGGGTTACCATACAACCATATAACATTAAAAGAAACCAAAACCTCACAGTCTTTTATTTAAGAACCTATACATATGCCATAAATATATAAAGAAATGATCAACAGACAAGATATTTAGGTTACCCGGAGGTAGGGGTAGGTGGGTGAAAGGTTGTGATTTGCAAAGTAGGTAAAAGCTGTTCCAACTCTATTGATGGTTTTTTTTTTTTAATTATTCTAGTTGGATGGTAGGCACATAAGTATTCAATATAATTTCATCTTTATTTGCTCCATGTTGAAAATAGTTCATAACAATTAGAAACATCCCTTTCCCAAGTATGATTACAAATGACTTCCAGTGTAAGGGAGCTGTCCAACACAGGGTCCCATGACCGTGTAGGGCCCACAACCCCTTGGGGAGAAAAGCAATGGATGGGCAAGGTTTGGAGCCACCTTCTAGGGAAGGTAAGGGGCTTCTTGATTTAGCAACATACTCTGCTACGTAAGTTATTTAAACACAACTGTGTCTTCTGGGAGATGCATGAAGATGCTAGAAGGAACACTGGGTACAGGCACTTGCTGTATGGCGGATGCTCAGTGAGCAGCCTCAGGGTCTTCCCAGAAATGAGGCAGAGGGAACAGGTGAGGCCCAGGAGAGGGGGATTTCCTGCCACCTGCTTCCCCCACTCTCCAAGCCTCAGCCTTGTGCCCGCACTTGTTCTCCAAGTAATCTTTGTGTCACACTGCAGGGCTGTGACCTGACTGTGTCTGGCAAGTAACAGACCCTCAGTCATCATTTGGAGAGTGCTGGCAGCATACCGGGGTCTTGGAGGGGAACAGAGACACATTATACCAACACTGCAAATAAACAAATCCATTTCAGCTCTCCAGTTGGGAAGGGGCAAGATGGCACACCAGGGGCACGCTGACTCACTGCTCTCCCCCTTTCGGGCTGTGGTGTAAACGTGTGCTTTCCACCTCACAGATATGTTGTGTCAGTACGTCTGCTTATGTCACTCAGATAAGAAACACAGAGCAAAACTGACTGAAAGCTGGCTGGTGTGCACAGGACTCCTGTAATATTTTAGACGTTTATAATGACAAGGCAAAGAGACCATTCATGTTTTTTCTTAGTTCCTCCCTAGCGGTGGGGAGGGTGAGGGCGGGTTAGAGGTTTTACTAAACTCCAGGCTGCAGCGTCAATCACTGATTTCTAGGGGATTTAATTCCTGGGGCGGGGAGCGCTTTCAGGGACAGAAGTGAGAAAGATGAGCGGCGCTGGTGGACGAGGAGGCTGCGCGCCCCACTGCCTCCCCGCCCGGCGCGCGCTAGAGCGCGCTCCGCTCCGCTGGGCACCCCTGGTTGTGCTGCACCCGGCAGCCGCCGCCTTTGCAGGACCCACGCAGGTCCGCACCCTGCAGAGGCTGGCGCGCCTCTGATTCCAGCCAGGCGGTGGGCGGCGACCCAGCCCTTTAGGACTCCTGCAGCCTCTGCGCGCGCTGGGACTTCTGGGGGGACAGGAGAGGCCCCCAGAGGCTCGGATTTCAGCCGGCTGTTTTCTACGTCTCAGCTGCGACACAGAGGTTCTGGAGCAATCCCCCCCCCCCCCCCCCCCGTCAGCCCTCAGGAAAGCGCCTGGAGAGCGATCACTTGGAATCCCTGCAAAAACTGCGCGGGGAGACCAGGCGCCGCCGGCTTGTAGTCGCGGGCAGCCCTCTCGGCGAGCTGTGCGGAGCGCTGCATCGCGCGGACTGTGCCCCGGGAGCGCCGCGGGAAGGGAGAGGTCCCAGCAACAGGTGCAGGCGAAAGCCACTCCCGGCCCGAGGGAAGCGGCCGGCAGGGACCAGGGAGCGGTAGGGCGCGGAGGGGTCCCTCCACCTCTGCAGCTGCCCTGGCGGGTCTCTCTTCCCCGTCTTGGCGGCCACGCAGAAGGCAGCGGCGCCCGGGGCAGAGGGAACCCCGCGCTCCCGGGACTGTCACCCCCTCCCGGGAAGGTACGGATCTGGGCTCCTCGCGGGCGGCTCCGCGCAAAGACGGTGGCAGGAGGCTCAGCCGCAGGGTGCGTGCCCATCCCGGAGCCTCAGGATCGGAAACTCGCCCTCTGCGTGCTGGGATCGGGACCCCCCGCGTCCTCCCGAGTCTTCCTTAGCAGGCACCGTCGTCGGCGCGCCTGGGCGCCCGCGCACCATGGAGCTCGCGGCCGGGAACCTCAGCGAGGGGAACGCAAGCGGGCCCGAGCCCCCCGCCCCGGAGCCCAGGCCGCTCTTCGGCGTCGGCGTGGAGAACTTCGTCACGCTGGTGCTGTTCGGCCTGATCTTCGCGTTCGGCGTGCTGGGCAACAGCCTGGTGATCACCGTGCTGGCGCGCAGCAAGCCGGGCAAGCCGCGCAGCACCACCAACCTGTTCATTCTCAACCTGAGCATCGCCGACCTGGCCTACCTGCTCTTCTGTATCCCCTTCCAGGCCACGGTGTACGCGCTGCCCACCTGGGTGCTGGGCGCCTTCATCTGCAGGTTCATCCACTACTTCTTCACCGTCTCCATGCTGGTCAGCATCTTCACCCTGGCCGCGATGTCGGTGGACCGCTATGTGGCCATCGTGCACTCTCGGCGCTCCTCCTCCCTGCGGGTGTCCCGCAACGCGCTGCTGGGCCTGGGCTTCATCTGGGCGCTGTCCATCGCGATGGCCTTGCCCGTGGCCTACCACCACCGCCTCTTCCACTGGGAAGTCAGCAACCAGACCTTCTGCTGGGAGCAGTGGCCCAACCAGGGCCACAAGAAGGCCTACGTGGTGTGCACGTTTGTCTTCGGTTACCTGCTGCCGCTTCTGCTCATTTGCTTCTGCTATGCTAAGGTGGGCACACAGGTGGCGGGCAGGGGCAGGGGCAAGGGCGGGGGGGGGGGGCAGGGCTCCGGGCCTGGGGTAGCTCCTGTGTCGCTGCACCCCTCTAGGAGACCCTTTGCCCTCCTCAGCTCCAGTTTTCTGGGCACCTTGGGTGAGAACACTCCCCTTCGCCCTCTCCGCAGCAGCGGCCACCACCGCTGGGGTGGATGGTGTTTGAGAGGGTGCTTGAGAAAGTCACTTGGCCTCTGGAAACCACCGCGGAAAGTTGGCAGGTCACGTCCCTGAGGTCCCGCCTCCCCTTGCCCTCCTGCCAGCACAGCCCTGGATCCTGAGTTTGTCCCTTGGGGGACCGGCTCTCTGCAGAGGGATGTCCCCCAGTTTTAGCCACTCACACCCCCGACTGCGGGATCCAATCAGAGCAGGGGAGGTGAGCTCCGCCAGGTGCCACCCCCCCCCCCCCCCCCCCCCCCCCCCCCCCCCCCCCCCCCCCCCGCGCGTGCTCTCCTCCGGTGCTCAGGGGTCTCCCAGGTCCCTTTCCCAGGCTGCAAAGCTGCTGTCCTGGCCACAGAGAGCAAACTGTATTTTACTGGAGGCTTAAGCTTGATAAACCCCAGTGCTAAAAGACGATTTCTTCACAATATCTTGACCTTCGTCTCCAGAGACTTGGATGGACGGGTTTCAGTTCTCTTAAGAAGGGTTGTGTAGACAACATGAAGTGGTTCAGGACTAACTCCCCTCCGGAGTCCCCTTAGTGACGCCTCTGGTCCAGCTACCTCTCCATCCTTACCAGGAGAATCGCTCCACCCCCCTTCACATAGCATGGCAGAGCTCAGCAAATTTAATAACACTGGGGTTTGAAGATTATCATGCTGATCAGTCTTCAACTTTCTGGATACACTTGTTTGTGCTTGAGTAAGAATATACATTTAATCACGTGATAGCAATTCCTGGGGGTAAACCCCAGCCCCCCAACATATTCTGGGAGTGTCATCACCAGACAACATCCTAGCCAACTTCTGAATTTCCCAGGGTTTTATTTTCATCTTTCTCTGCCTCTCTTTCTGTCCCTGATAAGGCAGTGACTCTGGGTCCATGAGTAAGCAGATCACAGAGGCAACACTTACTTACATTCAATTCATAAAGTATTTTTCTCAGCAAGAGTGTTCACTCTAAGCTCCCTGGTTTCTGTTTTCCTCTGCCCCATATCATCTATGTAGAGTTATGTCTGTTTGAATGCTGAGAGTTTTGGATATTTGAAAGGACAGCCAGCATCAAAGGGTTATATATAAAGAAACTTGGAGGAGATGGAGCAAGATGGAGCATTTGGAAGATAGCTGTGGCTTAGCTCTTTGTGGAACTAGCTGGTGTATTCACTTAACCTTCTCCAAATGAAAAAGAAAAAGAAAAAAATGTGGTTCTACTAGTGCAGTGCTCAGCCTGAGCAACTGTCTCACTCGGTCTGCACAAGCCTGTCAGGGGGAGCATCAAGGAAAGGGTTTGGGAGGAGCAAAGCAACTGACCCATGTTATGAAGCTGATAGATGGTTCAGGAAGGGTTTTAAGGCAGTTTCCAGTCTCTGAGGGAGGACCTTGGGGGCATGAAGCTCAGGACTAGAAGTGTTCTTAGAATATTTGGTGGTGGATTCATAATCACCTGAAGCAGAGCTGAAGCGTACTCTTCTTTCACTTCTCCAAAGTTTCTGGATCTTCTTCTTTTTTTAAAAATTTATTTTCAGCATAACAGTATTCGTTGTTTATGCACCACACCCAGTGCTCCATGCAATCTGTGCCCTCTCTAATACCCACCACCTGGTACCCCGACCTCCCACCCCTGCCACTTCAAACCCCTCAGGTTGTTTTTCAGAGTCCATAGTCTCTCATGGTTCACCCTCCCTTCTTGATGAAAATGACTGGGCAAACTTTTAGGAAAAATTAGGCTACATTTCTGTCATCTGAGAAGTTATGAAAGTCACACATAGGGCAAAGTTTCAAAATAGTTTAAAAAATTTTAAGAAATACATGCTCATTGGGGCACTTTTTACATGGAAATAGTTTGCTGTTAAGCATAACTGGAAATTTCTTTTAAATTCAAGATAATATTTGCAGATTCATTCCAGGACTTGAAGAAGAGCTTACGTGTTGCTTTCTAGCTGCTTCTCTTTGCCTCCATCATCAAGGAACGCTGTCTGGTCAGCAATTCTTCTTCCTGAATGTTAGGTTCGGGGTTAGCTGTTTCTCCGGGGCCCAGGACTGATGACCACCACGAAAATCACAATTGACTGAAGAGTCACCTGAGATTACACTCCCCCCCACTTTTTTTTAACTCAACAAGGAAATTGCATTCTAGCCTTGCTGTCTACTCCCCAAAACTTATGACTTTGTATAGAACAGTTTGTGCCTAATTGTCCCTGAGGAACACACAGAATGCCCAGGCTGGCGTGTGCTTGCGGTGCTCCCTTTTGCACGGGCGGACCCCACCCCCCTTCTCTTCCCTTGGAGGGAATTCTTGTTCAGGACATCTGCCATCTGACATGGGGTCAGGCACTCTTCACGGGCCTACCTGCCAAATTTTCTTACATCCCCAGAGATATCTGGTGCCCAAGGTGACCTTGGCTCAGGTTTGAATGTGTGCCCCCTACACACACTGCTAAACATATAGAATCACAGAGTGATACCATCATGACATCACCATCTTTTAAAGAAATGCAATGAGAACCCATCATGCTACCTTTGATGACAAGACCTCACCCAATGTATACATCAATATATGCATTCTAACATATCAGTGTGTGCTCACAGTATGGGCTATTGAAGGGAAACTCTGAAGAAAACTATTAGGGTATTTTCTCCATTGGCCATTCAACAACATTCCGCAGATGGCTGGAAGCCACTGAGATGGATGCAATGAATTTGTTGGAGGAGGGAACAGACCCTCAGGCAGCATTATGAAGCAGATGACATTTCACTTTTCTGTTTGGCCACCCCTCTAGGTGCCCCTTTCTGGTTTTGTTTTGTTACCTGTCCCCTGTTCTCCCTTCTTGCCTCTCATCCTTAATGACCAGTGTCTTCCTGTGGTCTCTTGCTGGGAAGACTGCCAACAAGGAAACTCACTAGGCCCATGCTCTCCAGACAAGATCCTGCAAAAGCTCTTACGTTCGGTCCCTGGAGCCCCAGTTTCTGCTGGCAGAACCGTTACGTAATCTATCATCAATGTATTGAAAGTGACCCTAAATGCTACTGCACCAAGTGAAAGGCTCATCTTGTTGGAGGTGACGCTAAGCCACTGCAGGGCGTGAGAAGTGACTCAGTAGGGCTGAGAATTTGGAGAAATTCGCACCACAGCAATGTCCGCTTAACTACCTTAGAGCTCATGACGTTGGTAGATAAATCCTGTAGTTTCTTAATTAGGGCATCACTGGTCACTCTAGAAATCCCATGTCTCGCTGAATGCAGCAGACTTCTGCAGTAAGTCCAAATCGATCGCAGTATTTCCATGCCGAGGTGCCGGAGGGAAACAAGAAAGGGTCTGGAACATAGTTTCTACTTCTCTCCGAGCCTCAGTTGGCAAACTACGGATGACCCAAAGCCCTCAGCCATCCACAGGTTAGTTTTTCCTTAGATGTTCACTCAGATGGTGTATAACAATGAACCCCATATGAGTCTGCAAGGTTGATTTGTTGTGTAAGACCGAGCTTATGTTGTAAATTCCTGTATAACCCGAGTGTTACACATCATTTCTCCTGAGTATGACACTGGCAAGAAAAGGCAAAAACAGTTCCCCTGATGAACAAAACCAGTATCTCTCAGGAGATCTTCGGACAGGGAAGTTAACTGTGAAACTTTGCTAAACCCTCTACAAATCCCCGGAGAGGCTGAGTCCCCCACATGTGAGCTGTCCAAATGTACGGCGTGGTGGGTAGAATTAGAATAAAGAACTCAAGGGAAGCAGGTGGGTGGGAATTTGCGGTAAGGGGCCCACGATAGGAACACAGAAGGAATCAGTGGACGCAAGCATCGGCTTCACGGGAAAACTCTCAGATTACATCACCTTGCTTTGCTCACTTGCCTGCTTTCCCCGTTGGATGGTGCAGTGGACAGAGCTCTCTGGTCTTTCCACATATCTGGGATTGGCACCGCTCTCGACAGACAGCAGGGACACGGTGATGGTTAAGATGGAGAATATTGAGGAAACCGAGGTGGAGGATAGACCAGTGAGGACGTGTACATCGGAGCAGTTTGGCACTTTGTGGACAAAACCCCGGAGCCACATGAGCCCAGAGTTTCTCTGCAAACAGATGCTGTGACCACAGACTGTCCCTGGATCCTCCTGAATCTTAGAGAAACGGTGGCAGGTGGCAGGTGGCGCGCATTGCTACTTTGGCACCTTTTGCGCCTTTCGATTCGAGTGGGTTTATAAGATTTTATAAGCAATGTGATCGCTAGGTCAGAATGGCAAGAATTGTCCATGCAAAACAGACAAGGAAGTGTGGGCACGAGGCCAAAGGTTTTATTAATCTGTGTTTTCCAGGTCCTGAATCACTTGCATAAGAAGTTGAAGAACATGTCGAAGAAGTCGGAAGCATCAAAGAAAAAGGTACCTCTGTATTCTATATGTCACATTCCAGAGCTCAGTTCATTTTCATTCCTAATTATCCTTCTACCCACCCCTGCCTGTGACACCTAGGTTCCTTGGTACAGACGTTTGAAAGGAGCCTCCGACCCTGAGGCACAGGGTAGGGATGGAAAGTCAGCCGGGGAGGGCATCGCAGGGGACCAGATGCTGCATGCAAACGTAGAGGGAGGTTTGGCGAGGTGAGGAAACAGGGGGTTTCTTTGGATTCTCTTTAGGAGGTGTGTTCTGGGTTGATTGGGACAGAGGGTAGAGTTGCTGATATCCATAATTTTCCCAAAACCATTTTACTGTGTATTCACCATTGGTGACGTGATTCCAGGAGGCTCTGGCTTACTGTCTTTTCAGAGAATGTTTAATCTCTTTCCTAAGACCCAAATTCAGACACGTTGCCTTCTCTTCCTTCTGGACTGACGCTGACACTCGTCCTCAGGGGAGATGGGGGAGGGGCCCCAAGGGGACTTCTACCCACTTTCGGCTTTCTCATCTCTGCATCCTTATGTAAATACGCTTCTCCTGAGTCATAGTAAAGCATCTAACATCCTGGTATTTATCACAGCTCCCATTCTGAGAGAAAACTACTTCACAAGTCAGGATTAATCTAACTCTTACACAGTATCTGTAGAACCTCTGATGTTACAAAGTACAGGAAGAGTATCGGACAAGATGCTTAGGCAGGAGATTATCGGCAGGCATTTTACCCACAAGTATTAGTCCTAACTCCGCAGAGCACCTTGTTTGTCCTTCTAAATATGGACTTTGTTCAAGTGTGCATAATTGGCAGAAATAATAGTTTAATTATATTTATATTTAAGAATTCTACTTAGAGCACCACTCTTCCTGACTTGCCTTGTTTACAATATGGTTGCAAACATGCTGCTCTCAGACTCGGTGAGAAGCAGTGGTAGGAACCGGGCGAAAAGGCGGCCATGTAGCCTGCCTTCCAGATACGGTCATGGAGTGTTTACGCGATGCTAACCGCTGAGGAACAGAGACCGCAGCCTAAGCCAGCAGACTCCCTTCTCTTTCATCCGCTGATCCGTCCTACGTCTTCAGGGTCATGTAGGTTTTATTTGATGTTATCGACAGAGCGTTCCCTTGTGTGAATGGAGTCATGGCTAAAGCTGGTGCTTTCCTTCTGTCTTCAGGGATGCTGTTGTGCTGGGCTATTTCCATCGTTCTAGTCTCCCTTCTAGTTTGTCCTCTGAGCCATGCGTCTCCAAGAAAATGATTCATTACAAACAATTAAGAATTGTTTGTCATTTCCCCTGGGATAGTTATTTATAGAGGCCCTGGCCTCTGGGGGAGGGAGCTGACCCGCGGGACAGGAAGGGGGTGGGGTCCTCTGCGGCAGCCCTGCAGGGGCACAGCCGAGCCGAGCTCAGGGGAGGCCAGGGAGCCTCAGCGGGAGGACCTGGCCTGCCGAACTCCCGCCAAGTGATGCCACTGGGTCATGCCGCGGGCTTATTAGTGCGGCAACCAGACCCTTCCTTCGTACTGGCTGCCCCTTCTCTGTGGGCAGTGGCTACTGTCAGTCCCTGTATTTGGGAAGTGTTGCAGAGAAATGGTGGGAATCCCCGCGAGGAACCAGGCCATGGAAAGAATGAAGATAGATGGTGTAGGAAATAATTGGAAAAGCTTGTGCATGACAGAGAAAATCTCTACAGATGAGTGGAACAGTTTCTGTGTTCAGTTTTGTAGATTCACGCGTGTATGGAATGGATGTACATGCGCGTGTGTATACGCTTGTGTGTATTGTAGGTTAGATACGTGTGTGTATGTGTTATGTGTATTTTCTGTGTGTACATAAAATGTGTGTATGTACGTGTAAATACACGATTATATGTGCACATGTCCACCGCATGTATTGTAGATCACATGTAAGTGCACATGTGCGTACGTGTGTACAGATGTGTACAGAAAATAACTGTTATGTATGTGTATGTACATACACACGCGTACACATGCACACACGCGTACATATACACATATACACGCCTTTATTTTACGTTTACATGTATGCGAGCCTGTCACGTGCACGTGCGTGAATATCGTTCTTCTCATAGGAGTGGAGTGTCCGGAGGCGGGAAGGAGGCGCTCTCGTCCCTCCTCAGAGCCTCTGACCCTTAAAGCCCCTGAGCAGATGTCAGATCTCTTTAGATGCTTTTAATTTCCTCCTTGTTTGTGGAGAACAAATAAGGTGTGGGGCCGGCGGTGCTGCGCGTGCCTGTGTCTGTGCCCGAGGTGGTGCGTGTGCTTATGTCCGAGCCGAGGTGGCCGGGCGGTGCAGGGACGGGTCGGAAGAGGGACAGGGCAGGGAGGTGGGGGAGGGGAGGGCGAGTCTGCGAGAGACGCTGGAGCAGATGTTCCCGGGGTCTTGGCGCCGGGCACTGCCCGAGTCCTTCTGAGGAAAAAGCAAGGTTCAGCCTCCGGCCGTCCACACGGAGGAAGCAGGGTTCCCTGTAATCTGAGACGGGGAAGGTAATGGGCTTCTGTTGCGGCTTTTATGGGCTTCACCACTGGTTCCTCAAAGCCACGGAGCGCTGAGGACAGGCGGGTTCCTGGGACATTCCTGCTGGGGAGGTGTCTGGAGCCTCGCCATCCGCACCGCACGTGGGGGCACTCAGAGGCCTGGGTTTTCACAGGCAGCGTTCCGGGTGAGGGCGGACATGTGAGCTGTCTCGGGGCTGGGAGCGTCCGGTGCGCGACTCCGACCAGAGCTGCTGCTGCCCGCCGGGTTCAGAGCTGGACGCCACCGGTAGTGACGGAGGCCGCCGTTCTGCCGTGGCCCCTTCCGGCAGCCGCATCCCCTCAGCTGGGCCGGGGTCCGCAGGCACCTGCACGAGGGACACCGAGGAAGACAAGCTCGTGGCTGCAGTGACACCGGGACGCACGAGCCCGAGGTCGCTGGGGCTCGGGACCGGGGACCCGGCCCACGTGCGGGGCGCCGTGTGGATGGCCGCTGCGGCGGCGTCAGCTCTGGGGGGCAGATGCTCCGCGGGCAGGGGGAGCCCGGGCCGGCCGTGAGGGGCACGTCTGAGCGCGGTGGTGCGGACGAGCGTCCTCTCTCCTGGGAACAGCCTTCCATAGTGCGTCGACTTTATGTTCGGGCCCAGTAAGGCTTCTTCCCTGAGACCTACTGTAAACTGTGATCCTCTCGGACTCAGGGCTGTGGGGAGACCAAGAGAAGAGCCTCGTTCACGGTTCCGGGAAGATGAAGGGAATCACCTGAAATTAAAAGGTAACTTTGGAAGGAACCGCAAACACACACACACATAAAACACGCCATATCCACGCACATTACCCCGGTCCTAGCGACTGTGACATGTTACGATCTTATCAAGAAGCCGCCGGGTCTGCTTCTGTCCTGAGCGTGGCCCTTGGTAGAAACGTCCTGAACGAAGCAATGAAACGGGATACGCAGCGGGTGTTCATTTGGTGAAGGAGAGAGATGTCCTCGTTGTCTTGGAAAGAAGACAATGTGTTCTGTTCTATTTATAGGTATAATTATGTCTCGATTGTTTTTGATTAAATCATCTGGGAATGGAATCTCTCATACGCTAATGGATACGTGCCCCGATCGCTGACGGTCTGCTAATGTATGGGAACAGATTTCTTGTTTGCTTTGCGTGTCCTGCCGTAGAGCGGCTTCGATGCGTAACCCTGCTGTCCTACGCAAACCTGCTGTCGGAGTTCACCGGGTTGTTTGAAGTGTTCGAACGGGCGAGGCACAGTGAGAATCATTTCCTCGGGGCAGAATGTCGAGGCCCAGGGCGGTTGCGTCATTTCCCTACGGAAGCACAGCCGGATTGTGGCCAGCAGGAGTGCCGGGCTTCCGCGCCCTCCACAGGGCCTGGAGAAGATGAGCCGTCCTGCCCCTCCTGACGCGCCTGCCCTGAAACCCCACCCTCCTCCAGCGCCTCCGCCTCCGCCTGGTCGCCGAGGGCCTGTCCCCCAGCCCGTGTCTCTAAGGGACGTGTGCTCCTGTGGGTTTGCTGCTGGCAAGGGTCCTGTGGGCATGGGCGGCTCGCTGCTGCCCTCCTGGGGGGTCTGGCCTCTATGGTGGGGCGGGGGAGGGGCCGTGGGGCAGGGCTCGAGGCGGCATGTCCATTTGTGGTGGGACAGGGATGTCCTAGGATGGAGCCGCCTCCTGCGTCCTGCCCTTGCTCTGTGTGAGAACGTGGCGATGAGCGTCCCCGCACTCTTAAACCTTCCTTCTGTCTCTGCCTGTCTTCCCAACCCTCCTTCGCCTTATCCGCGCATTCCGGCTGGTCGCCTTTCTCTCTGTGCACAAGGGGAGGCTCTGGCGGGGAGGTCAGCGAGAGGGGCCCTTGCCTGTCGGGGCCGCTGCGGTGACCAGTGCTCCAGACGTCCATGTTTCCAATCCACACATTCAAGCAACCGGGGCTCAGGCTGAAAGGGAAGATTGTAACCGTCAAACAAGGGGCGGAGAGCCTGTGTCTCTCATGTCCTCCGGATCCCCTTCCCTGCTGGTGGTGACCTGGGGGCTGGGGCAGCCAAACCCGGGGGGGCGGGGACACATCCGTGCTTGGTTCCTTGGCCTTCCTTGAAGGCCAGGTGACCAGTGTCTTCTGAGGCTTTGATTGTCTGCTCACGTGCCCTGATGCTCTGCTTTCCCAGCAGCTGGGTGGAGGGGGCGGCGTGGTGGCACAGAGAGGGAGCTGGGGATGACCGCGATGTGGCAGGCGGCAGGCGGTTCTCTCCCGTCTCAGTGGTAGAACGTGGGTTTGGGACCACGTGACTGGGCTTCCCACTCTAACCTGGCGCTGGGCTCTGGAACATCAGGCACCTGTCTTGGCCATTCTAAATCTCAGCGTTCTTATCCCAGACCTGTGATCCTGACGGGCTCTGCTTCCTGCTATGGCCAGCGGTCAGGCAGTGACATTCCCAGTTGCCCGTGCCTCTCCCGGTGCCCCTGTGACCATTAGCAGGCAGGACCCTGCTTGGCTCCTGAGCCACCCTGTTGCAGGAGGGGCAAATTTTTCAGGAAGGAGCCAGATGATTGTGCTGCATTTTAGTTTAAGAAATATTGAGAGACCCTGTTTTCGTTTGAAGCCATAGATAGAGTGTTTCCAACCAATCACAGCGTTTCTATGTCGTTGTTGCCTTTCGAACATGTACCAGACGGGCTGCCGTGAAAGACAGGAAAGGCGGTTCTGAGGCTGAGCCCAGCCCACTGAGGAGGTAAAGCGCACACGAAGCGGGAGCAGAGGGGAAGCTGGAGGCAAGGCTCTCTTGTGCTGAGGTCTGTAGTCAGGTGCGGTCTTCTTCCATCCCGTTTGGTCCAAATCTCAGAGGAAACACGTGGGTCCTGCCTCTGCCTCCAGCTGTTTTCTGATTAAGGGGCAGCAAGGGAAGGGTTTTACGCAAGCCAAAAAACGGGGCTAGTTGACCCCCAGACAGACACTAAGACGTGTGTCTGGAAGGCATCCGTGTGTTGGGGATTCTCACTGTAGAACGAAGAGAGATAAAGAAACAGGCGGTCTGTCGAAGTCGCCATTCAGAGAGGGTTCGAGCGCTCACCCGAGCTGCCTCTCCATGACTCTGCATCAGCGGGTGCCCTGCTCAGAGCTGTGTCGGTCTAAAAGTCACAGTGTTTCATCTCTGCACAGTTAGAGTCCCACGGCCCAGCATACCCTTCCGGCAATCCACACGCGTCTCCCATACGTGACGGTCATTGCCGCAGAGGTCCTGGACAAGCCCTGAACAAAACCGTGGTGCGAAGTCACGGCCCGCACGGGGGCATCCGCGTCTGGCTCCAGGGCGGAGCAGAGGAAGTGCCCTTAGAGCGCGTGGGGCGCTCGGGGTCCTCGTCCCGCGGAAACTGACCATGTGCCGTGTCTCCCTCTTCTTCCTGCAGACCGCGCAGACCGTCCTGGTGGTGGTCGTGGTTTTCGGGATTTCCTGGCTGCCGCACCACGTCATCAATCTCTGGGCCGAGTTCGGGGTTTTCCCGCTGACCCCCGCCTCCTTCCTCTTCAGAATCGCCGCCCACTGCCTGGCCTACAGCAATTCCTCGGTGAACCCCATCATATACGCTTTTCTGTCTGAGAATTTCAGGAAGGCCTACAAGCAGGTGTTCCACTGCCACGTTCGCGGCACCTCGCCTCTTAGTGACGGTAAAGAGAACAGGAGTCGGGTGGACAACCCACCGTCCACCAACTGCACCCACGTGTGAGAAGGGTGCTGGTGACGCTCGTGGGCTTCCGTGCACGTCACCGTACAGCGATGGCGAGCAAGCAGGCAACTCCCGATGCTCACAATGACCCGTCCATTTTAATGCGATTCCACTTGGTTTAAAAAAAAAAAGTGCTTTGGTCCATTTAGGAAATCTCTCGGTCTAGTAAAGATTACTTCTACATTTTATTTCAAAAACAAAAGAAAATACCAACTAGTTTTATGCCTCTACAGAAATGAAAGTTTAACAGAGTTCCCTAGACACATTCAAGTCTTTATAGGATAAAGGATCAGGACCGATAAATATGGTTGGGAATACGGGTAATCTGCATTTTGAACCAAATATATTTAGAAAAAAACATGTATGTGTTTATTCTTCGATTTTAAGAAAAGAAGTAATGTTCTAAGCTGTGTGTTTTAAGATATGATCATGAACACATGATGGAAGTTTTACCTGAATTTAATTTTTGTGGCCATTTGCACAGAGACACGTCTCTTAAATGGAAGCAAGACTTTGCCGAGTTTCTTTGCTCAGGCTGTGTTTATTCCCACCTTTAAACAGGGAACAGGGTTTCTGGGGCCCAGCTGCAACCGCGTGTGATCATGAGGTCCGGTAACTATCCCCGGAGGCCAGCAGGGCAGTGCCCTGCGACTCGGGGTGGCAGCTGTGGGCGCCGTCCTTTAAACTATCCTGTGATGTACACTTTGTAGAGTTAACCAAAAAAAAAAAAAAAAAGAAAAGAAAAAAAAAAGAAAAATCAGGGGAAAATGCCAAATGCAAGTATTCTAACAGTGGAAGCTTCAGGTAAGATTTGAAAAGGAAACTGGTCACTGCAGTTTCATAAATCTTCTTGCCGGGGTGGTCATTATGCCTTGAATGGAACTGAACCAGAGTTAAAAAATCAGTCGGCGAGGATGCGGTGTAGGTACTTTCTCTGGGGCCGGAGAGAAGTCAGGATTGGTAAGCCGCGTGCAGCAGGCGCACGCCACGCCCGGAGAGCATACTTGACGTTGATTCGGGTGACATTTCGGGGCTGGTATAGCCAGGGACACATGCTGTACAAACACATGCTTTTCTCATTAAATTCTTTGTAAAGTTAAATGCACATTTTCCCCAAGTATTGCCTTCTCCAGAAATGTTAATTTGAGGTTAAAATGATCACTAGCTGAATTTCAAATAGTTTTCATGACAGCTTCATATTTGTTTATGTTTACAATGAAAAAGTGGGATGAAAAGATTAAATTATCCCACCTTAGAAGAGTAGTTTTCAGACGGCAGGACTTGGACAGGTTTTAGGAGAATACAAAAACAACAAGACTTTTTTTTTTAAGGGTTTAGCATAATGTACACCTGTGTAAAATCAAGATTCCATATGAAATACCATATTTTAGGAAAAAAACTCGATATACGTGTTTGCATGTTAACTTCTTTAGCTTGTGAATTGATCGTCAGTAGTCATATTCCTCCAGCAAACAGAGTTTATGTCCGCGATGGGACAACTGACTCTCCAGCCAGAAGAGGGAAAGTTCTTTGAGAGGACGGGCAATCACGAGCGTCCTGTTTAATGGCTGGGAAAGCCATTGCGTGTCTGCGTGTGAGTGTTTTAAAGAACAGCTTAAGTCCTTGGTGTGTGGACATTGTTTGCACTTTATTAAATACAGCAGCAGAAACATTGTGTCCCGACGGAGATACCTCATGTGCTTTGTGGGACTTGAAGCTGCCGTTGCAAACGCTGAACAGGTTGCGTGTCGACTCACACAGCCGCAGGAGAAGTGCCAGAGGTCCTGGCTGCCTGTGACCTTGCCCGGCTGACCAAGACATCCCACACCACGGCCGTTCCTCGGTTTTCCTCCTCTGATTCCTCCACACAGACCTGGAAGCGCAGGAAGAATACAGGGCCCGAGGCTGCGTTTTGCAAGCAGCCTGTGGGCGTCGTGCTGCCCCGTGACGTATTTACTGACCCACACTGATTCTTTGGATCCTTCCCACGTGCTGTTGGCAGGACAGAAGCGAGAGGCATCCCTGGCGTCATCGCTGGTCCCTGGGAGGCCCCGCAGGTGCCGAGGGTAGATGCGGATCCCTTCCTCTCGGGGTCGGAGCGGGCGTTTCTCCTGCCGTCGGCATTCGTCGTCTTCCGAGCACCCGTGCCCGCGGCGCGGCAAATGTCGATGCTGGTGATCACGTATGCCCCGCAAAGGTCTGCCGCTCTGTCAAGCTGTCCGCCTGGGGAGTTCCAGGACGGTAACAGACTGCAGTCGCCCGGAGACGTGTCCGAGCGTCGCCTTCCTGGGGGGTGGTTCCTCTAACGCATCATCCGTGTGACCAGATCAGAAATGCCTTTGCTTCCCTCCCTAAATAAAGACGGCCTCCCACGGACACACTTTCTCTTGCGACAGCCGGACTCCAGGAGAAATGCTCTATTTGCCTTTGAAGTCGGGCTGCTTGGAAACCAGGTTTTGCAGGGGGACTTCAAAGAAAATTGAAGTTTTCTCCTTTAGATTTGGTGCCTCAGCATCCCAAGATGATGGTTATTTTTCTGGGCATTCGCTTTCCCATTTGGAGACTGGCTCTGGGAGGTTAATTAGCCAAATTGCTGGCAGCTCCTTACGTACATGCCCGGTGTCACTCTTCTACTGAGAACAGCGCGTGGTTGGGAAGCCTTTCCCGCGCCGCCTTCCCGGAGATCTCGTCGGTGGATGCTCTCTGCCGCTCTGACCGTGTGCGTTGCTCACAGGCCGCTCTCTGAACATCTGAGGCACACAGTTTTGCTTTTAATGCCATTGTTCGATGCGCCCACTGAGCGTGGAACAGTCCTCTCCTGCTCTTCGTCCGCCCACGCCGTCTCGTGCTGCTCTCGACCCTGGCGCGCGTCCCGAGTTTCTCACTGTGATGCTGACGTCGTGCAGACCCTCCTTGGACTCCCTTACACCGAGTGACGGTGAAGACGGAGGCGTGCAGAGGGAGCTGCAGGAACCCCTCGGGCTACGAGCTGCTTGTGAGTCAGCTGTCACCTGGGGCCCGGCAGGGGACGGCACTGACCCAGCGCCTCGGACGTGTGGAGACGGTGCGGTTCGGAGTGCCCACGTGTTAGCTGAAAGCCCCCCTCGGGCTTCTCGGGAGCCGGGGAGAGGAGTCCCCCTGGGCCTCCGTCTCCTTCCGCAGATGTCGCGATGCTGGTGAGTCCCAAAACCCCAAAACGCTCCCGCTCAGCCCACCTTGCATTAAATATGGTGACGGATGGCTTCACCATGTTCTTGCTTAAAGGAAATTCTTAAAAGCATGTCCTTAAACCACACAATCATGTAATTTGTGTAAATAATCCATGTGGCTACTTCCTCTGGAAACTTGTCATCTAAAATGTATAAATCTGATCTACACTGACCGCAGATGTCTCCCAGGTTTTAGATTTGTGAGTGGCTTTCTAGATAAGGCAGTCACGTTCTTCTTGACCACGAAGAAATGTTGTGCATTAGGTTATTTGTCAGGTGGATGTTAATGACTCGTTTACGTCAAAAAGCCACAGAGAGCACGAGTGACCTAAAACGCTGATGGTTACTGACTGTCTTGGGAAGAAACAATTACAGGATGCAATTATGCCTGATTTGATAAAGTTTCTAGGTTTTTTTTCCTTCACAAGTGGAGAACGTGAGCCTGAGGAACAAGTTCGCACACGGACGTCTTTGACGCGGGCTGTGTCCAAGGAGGGCGGGCCGTTTCCTGTGACGCATCACCCAGGGAGCTTCGTTTGCTTTTCTTAGCCGGACAGGTTCACTCACAGCTCTTTAACGTGGCCGCCCTTCTGGGATTCAGAGGCGGGCAGATCGCTTTGATTTGGCAAGAGCTTTAGAAACAGCGGCAGGCCCTGGGCGTGCACTTCCCCGAATGCTAGATGCTGCTCACCGCCGGCTCCCGGCACACGCTCTGCGCGTCTGGCCTCCGGCCCCTGTTCATGTGCATCTGAGGACTCGGGTGCTGTCCTGGGTGCAGCTGCCCCGGGAGGGGTCATCCTGGCAGGTGGAGAGGATGCTCTTAGCTCTTGTGTACGTTGTGGAAATCACCACAGCTGGGCTGCCTCGTCTGCTCCAACACTGGCTACGTCTCCCATGTTTAAACAATTGTATGGAGAACTGGTCCTATGGTTAAAGGTTTTGATGTCGCTTTTGAGGTGGAAAGCCTTGTCCTTTCTGGTGGCAAACACGATTTCTGGGTATCTCTGGGTATGTTGTGTGAGTCCGAATTTCCAGCATTAGAGAGGTCTCACCACCAGCTGCTGGAAGAGATTGGAGCTGGGACCCAGCATTTAAATCCCTTACTCTCCGGCAGTGGTAACCTATCAACTCGGGCAAATCTTGGGGTCCACTACGGGCTTCTACGGAACACCATGCACTGTAGCACCTTATTTCAAAAGATTGAGTATTGACTGTTAGAGCCGAACGGTTTCTGTGTCTTCGTCCTGAAGACCACGGAGGATCTGTGAAGCTCTCTCTCCCCCTTTGGCGAGCTTGTTTTGGGTCATCAAGGTAACCTGCCATCCAGCGGGTAAAAACGGGCTGGGGCTGGGGCTGGTGCTGGTGAGGAGTGGATTGTCTGGGAGCCCTTTACAGTGTGTCAGCTTCAGAGCTGGCTTGAGGCACTGTCCAGGCATGGGAAAGGTTGTGTCGGTGTGGCCAGGTGCACCTGTCACCGGCACTGCTGACGTGGCAGTCGATATAACATGTTTTGTGGTGACGGGATGAGTGTCAGCCCCTAGGACAAATTTGTGAAGAACCCGCCGATGGAGCTTAGGTAATGGGGTCCCAAAGGTGACACGGGAGGCTCCACGATGTAACAGGCGGGGCTAGTACCTAAAGGATCCCTGGAGGTTCCAGAAATTGGAGAACGTCCCCCAGATGTTGGGTGCTGAGCCTGCTCCTTGGGGACCTCAGGCTCCATAGATCCTCAGGGCCGAGCACGGAGGAGGGAGCGGGGCTGGGCGAGCAGACGCCAGGCTCCTCTGTGGTTCCGCCAGAGCCCACCTGCCTCAGGCCGGCTCTGGATTTACATCCTGCAGGCGGAGACTTAGATACAACCAAACCAATGCAATTTGTGATCTTCCAAATCTGTCATTGTTGAGGGATCCCTGAATGGCCAACACTTTTCATATCTTTGGGTTTCTTTTTGTTGTTGTTGTTGTTTTGCTGGATTCATGACTTTCTCCTGGTTTCCCGATGCGTATTTCTCCCTTTAACAGTGGAATGTCAGAAACAGAAGCCTTTTTTTTTTTTTTTTCTTTTAGAGATTATTTATTTATTTATTTATTTGATAGAGAGAGAGAGAGAGAGAATGAATGAGAGAGAAGCAGACTCCCCACTGAGCAGGGAGCCTGATACGGGGCTCGATCCCAGGACCCTGAGATCACGACCTGAGTCGAAGGCAGAGGCTTACCCCACTGAGCCACCCAGGCACAGAAGCCACGCAGAAACAGAAGCTTTAAGAGAAAATGACTTTTGTAAGGATCGCAGATGACCATTTTCTTCAGAGAACTCATGCCGAGGTCCTCTGTGGTGCTGATTCTGGTGATGTCACAGCACAGGAGCTCCCGTCACAGCAGAGAGGGGTCAGAAACAGGAACTGGCTGCAGCCACGGCAGCTCTCCTGGGCCCCTCCCTCTTGTTGTGCAGGACGAGTCTTCCTGCCCTGCTCTGCACCCCCCGCATCTGCTTCGCTAAGAGAACAGAGCAGGGGAACGGCCTTTTCATGAGCCCCAGGTTAGCAAGAGCGCTTTCTGATTGGCCATGACTGAAGATGAAATTTAGCTGAGCTCCTTGGGGCACAGAACCACCAAAGTGAAAGGGTCAGAATCCAATTATAAATGGCTGTCTCGCCAATTAACCTGCTAGTGCGGGTACCGCTCGTTAAACAGTCTCCTTTCAGAAACGACCAAGTCCGAGAAAGCAGAAGTGCGGTGGCAGGGGGGTGGGGGTGTCCATGCTGATTTTCACTGGAAACATTTCCATCTTGTTAGGAAAGAAATATCATTGTGAACACGTAGATGCGACTCATTTTGTCCAGCTTTGGCTAAGAGAAACTACTGCTTCCAATGAAAGGCACATTGTTTTTCCACTCAAGGGACTGTTGCTGGTGTGTAAACGTAAGGTAGTGACGTGGATTGCAGGGGTGCAGCTCAGGGCAGGAACCCTATCCTACTTACTTATCCCTGTAGCCTCAAGGTCCCTGGGAAGCCTCACAGGGAAGATATTACTGAGTGAGGGCAGATGCCTCATGGGCGATATTTTCAAAACAGGGCTAATGTGGACAAAGGATCAAATCTCACAATCCTCTTTATATTAAATCAGTTTATAATTTAGGAATATTTGCAACCTGAAATGGATACATAAGTATTCTTTTCCATACATTGAGTTTTCCAAGAGTCATGTTTTATTGCCATGTATTTCATAAAGATTGAAGATTTGACACTGAGGGTCAGAAATGCAACGTCTCCTTAAACGTGGTTGGGAAATCTTTTGATTTCTCAATTTCTATCTGCCTGTGTGTGGAGGAGAGCTGTGCCTTGTACAAAAGGTCATGGACATTAGGGTCCTTCAGGGAAGGTTTGGTTTAATTAACCCTGCTGGTCAGCTGCTGTTGGAAATGCAGTCTTTGGATAGCCTCACGTGTAAAAGAAGACTTGAAAGGGATGAACGTTGCTCAAAATGGAAATACGTTGGAATAAACTGGGAATTCTGCCAAAGGTATTTATTCCTGATGCTCTGGGCTCTCCCTAGAGTTGTGGTTCTCAAACTTTACCAAGTATTAGAATCTTATGGAAAGTTTAAAATAGATTACTGGACCCTACCTCCAGAATTTCTGATTTGGTTGCATTTGGGGTAGAATCCCAAGATTTGCCTTTCTAACAAGCTTTTTGGTGCAAGTCCAATGACCGCATTCTCAGACCTTGTTCCTGATTTGATTGGGTTGGAGTTGGAGCACAGGCGTCTTTGTAACGCCACAGGCAGCAGCCAGAGTTCAGAACCGTTCAAGTGGAGTGGATGACTCGTGTGTCTGAACCTCTGTGGTTCCATGAGAAGGAAATTGCTTATGTGGGGCCTAATTCATTCGGATTTTATTGTTTACATGGATCAGATTAATGAAATATCCATTCAACTATCATACTAGCCTATCTGCAGAAACTTACAAATTTTAAAAATGTGAAGGAGTTTGATAACTTACATGTAAGGATTTCAGAGATTATAATATATTTTCTCTTCCAAAACATAGCTTGGTGGAAAGGAACACCTGTACTTTAATTTTGTCCCCTCCCCCACAAAAGAGAGGAGTGAATATAGCATTCCAATTGTTACATGTGAATTTTTGAACTAAATGTTTAAACTAAATAAATGTGTGTCTTTCTGTGCAGCTGCTAATTTTTAACTACATTATTATCTCTAAGAGATAAATGTAACTTCTCTGTCTTTCAAGTTTTTCAATTGTCTCCTCATAACATTGTGGTGTGGATAAGGAAGAAAACCCGTGTGTATTGACTTTTTCTTTTTTATTTCACTGGTGTGATTGCTTGCACACTGCTGTGCACATAATGAGAGCGTGGGTCCTCTTACAGCAGACGCTGTTACCGCAATTCTCGGACTTTGTTTCTCTAAAGTACTCTCTCGTCGCCTGTACAGCCAGCATGAACATAACGTGTCAGTTGAGCATGAACACCCATAAACTTCCCAAGCCAAAGCAGAAATGAAGCTCACATTAATGCGCTTGGTACCCGAGGTAGCGCTCCCCAATCACTCAGTGTTCTGCATGGTGTCTGGGTGGAGTTTGTGGTTGGAATCAATTTCATGAATTGAAAATAAAATTTGTTCCTCAAAGTAGTCTTCCTTGCGAGTATGCTATTTTCCAACACAGTAATTAGCCCGTTTTGTCAGGCCTTTCCCTAAGGACAGAAATGTAATTCAAAGTGGTTCAATTATCTTACTTTCCCTCCCACGGGGCGCCATTGTGGAAAATACGCAGGAATCGTGTTGGTGGAAGACGGACAACTATGTTGGTGAAAGCTTTCTCCCTTCCCCTCCGCTTCCTCCGGCCTCTCCTTCTTCCTCTTCTTCCTCTCCTTTCCTTTCTCTGTTTTTAAAAAGGTGCTGTCCATTGTGTTTGAAAACGGCACAAGATTACAGCCAGAAATTGTCAAGAAGAAGGAGCCGCCATCAACATCGTCCGGACATCCCCTCGGCGAACAGACACCGTAACGGGGGACGGAAGAACAGGATGGGGGGGGGGGCTTCAGAAAGATTAGTTTGCAATATGCATTCTACCTATAAAAAGAATTATTAGCTTAAAAGTTGCTTGAGTTTAATTGGAAAAATACAAAATGAAGTAAAATAGGGGGAATCGCTTACTTTCAAAGAGTTGATCCCTTGAAGTCAAAAACTGAGATTATGTAAGGTTGATGGGAATTAGAACCACGTGGTAACTAGAAATACATGTAGATTTAGACAGTGTCTAATTACCTTTCTCATACAAAATTATTTTTAAAAAAATCTGATTCTTTATTTCAGTTGATATACTGTTTACCAGTTGGGTTTTTTGATAAGACCTCTTATGAACTCTTCATTCGGATTCATCTTGTCAAGTAATATTTTTCTCCTCAGAAGTTCTCAAAGGTGCTGTATTCCAGAATTATTACATGTTGGAGAAGATTCGTTTGTTATCTTAGTACCTGGAAAAAATTCAAATATGAACTTATTTCATTGTAACTTAATTTTCATATGTATCTTTACACCCAGGTCAAAATTTTGATGTTACTGAGATGAAGTCGGAAGGCAAACTGATTTTCACCATTTTAGATAAATTTTTCCCCCATTTGGATGCCCACTGCTTTTTAAAATTATTGATGTCTGGTATTTTCACCAGGGTGTGTGTTCTCATCACACTCTCATGCCTGAGTGTTCTTCACAAACTGAATCATGACTACACAAAAGTGGAAAGGATATTCATACTTTCCTAGCCAGATGATTTCCAGCCTTTTGGAGCGTAAGGATTACTTTTGAAACATAAACAACTACCATCTTTTATTATGGTAATTGTGTTTTTAGTGTATATTGATAGAGAAAAGGCAAAATGAAAAAAAAAAAACGGAGAGCAAATTACAGGCTAATATCTCTCATGAATACAGACATGAAATCCTCAATAACATATTGGCAAATAGTATCCAACAATGTTTAAAAAGAGTTACACACCATGACCACATGGGGCTTATTGCAGAAATGCAAGCCTGGATCAGCATTCAAAAATTAATCAGTGTGATCTACCACACTAGCAGGCTAGTCAAAAAAATACTGCAGGATCATAACTGACATAGAAAAAGCATTTGACAACCTCTAACACCCACCTATAATGAAAAGTTCTTAGCAAACTAAGAACAGAAGGGAACTTCCTCAGCTTGGTCAATAATATTTACATTAAGCCTTACAGCTTACATCAGAGTTAATAGTGAGAGGCTGAAAACTCCCCCCCTTAGATCAGAAAAAAAGGATATTTGTTCTTATTCAACAAAGCATGGAAATCCTAGCCACTGCAGTAGAATGAGAAAGAGAAAGAGAAGGCATACGACCGGAAAGGAAGCATCAAACTGTATTTGCAGCTGATACGATTGTCCACGTAGAAAATCCCAAAGAATCTACCGGAAACCATTTGACCTACAAGTGACTTCAGCAAGGTCATGGGATACAAGATAATACACAAAGTAGAAATGAGAAAACCACTACAGGGAATCAGTGATATAGTTAAGTGACTTATATTTTGTCAATCCCAGTATGACTTACCTGCGTTTACACGCATCCCGTGCATCCGCGCTCCACAGACAGACATGTAACCTGTTCAGCGTGCTGATGGTGCCCTTTCATACTTGCCTTGACCACTGGGGAAACTCAGAGCTCCCTACATCAAATTATGAGACTTGTTCGTACTCCTAAAATGAGGGTCTTGGCCATGGGTAGGCGCTTAAATATCTGAGCTCGGTCCCTGGATTTGTCCAGTCGGGTCTCCCCTTCCCATCATCTTCCCTTCGCACTTTTTTGTCATGATTATAATTTTGAGGGACAATGAAGTGAAATCTATCCCGAGTCCAATAATGCTTTTTAATACTGTTTGCTCTGTAGTGGTCCTTATGGCCAAATCTGTGGTGCTATGGAGGGGTGCATAGTACCTTCACTTTCCTTTCTACTTGACAAATGTTTATTATTTTAGTTAGTAAGAGGACACTCCACATTTCCCTTTGGGTTACATACACACATTTGATAAGATTTTCTGTACAATGTAAGAGAACGATCTTTATTCTTTATTCTTAGGAATTGTGTCCAAGGTTAAGATAATTTAAAACACCCACAAAAATTATTGTAATTACGATACATGATATCAACAACATTAGTGGGTCATTTATTCTTCTTTTAAGTGAAAAATATTGTAAAATTAATAGTCTTGGGAATTAAGAGAAAAGTGACCTCAATAAAAACCATTTTAAAATGGATATCCCAATGACCATTTTGCCCAGGCATAGGTACAGCTTTATGACATAGTAGAATATCTTTTAAAAATGGAAAAAATCCAGTGCTAGTGGTATTCTGTAAAGACTTTCGCTGAGACACAGGCGTTGCAGTAGTGCACCGAGACCCCTCAGTGAGAGCGCGTCCCAGCAAGGCATCTTCTCTGTTCTGCTGTTTTGGCATCACAACCTTTCACCCCACTCGGCTGTACCGCTGTGTCTGCCAGGACTTAGCAGTCCCGGCAGTCCTGTCTTGGGCCGTTCAGCCAGCTGTGATAGAAAACCACCGCCAGGATGGCTGCTGAACAGAAGAAGTTCATTTCTCCAAGTTCTGGAGGATGGAAGTCCAAGACCAAGTCCCTGGTTGCTTTGGTGTCTCCTGAGGACCCACTTCCGGTTTACAGACTGCCATCTTCTTGCTCCGTCCTCCTGTGGCAGAAGGGGCAAGGGAGCTGTCTGGAGTCTCTTCGATAGGATGCTAATCCCTTAAATGTGGGCTCCATCCTCATGACTCAACCACCTCTCCGATGCCCCACCTGCTAACAGCATCACATTGGGGATTAGATTTCAACAAATCAATTGGCAAAGGGGCACAAATGTTCCGTCTATAACATCCTCCTTGATGGTCAGGACCTGATCTGCCATGGTTCCATGTTCCCCCCTTAACAACATTTTCCTCCTCCTCTGTCCTGCACCCCCACCTTGCAGCACAACCCAGCATCTGGGTGATTTCAGAACCATCACTGTGCTCATCTAAGACCCTGCTGGATGTGTTCATGTGTCAAGGGAGAAGGCAATCCCTGCCTATCCCTCCCACCCTTGACATCTACAACCTCTCTTATGTAAATGGTGGGTTTTGGATGGATTCAGGAGACTAGCACTGCTCTCTTCCCTCCTTACCCATAAGTAACCACAACACCAGGGTTTCTTGGTGGCAGTGAAGGGGAGGTAAGTTCTCTCATCTGGGAACCCTTGAGTCTAGGACATTGTTCCTGCAGAGATGCTAGAGCTCATGCCTGCGAAATTGACTTTCAGATCTAAGATTATAATTGTAATTTCTGACATCCAGACTAGAGATATATCCACAGATAATCTTTTGCAGGTGGTTATCTTTTTTATGGCTCTGTTTTCCCTGAGGAGTACGTTATTTTTAAAGTTCTCATTGTATAGACTTATAATAGTAAGCTTAAACTTCTCATTTTTTACACTATTATATAAAATGATTTAAGTGTTTTTGGCACTAATTGTGAGAAGAGAAAATGCTTGTTGACCCTTGCGATAAAGGTGTTACTTCATGCATGTGCCTCTCTAGAACCTAAAGCCTAACTTAGCGGGTATGTGCCACAGTGTCTAATCTAGATGTCATGTGTGACATCATTGAAAATGGCAGTCAGGACCTCCAAAAAGCCACCTCTCCTTAAAAGCAAAGAAAGCCCTGACAAAAATGGTTAGGATCAAGTTTTATGGAACCAAAGTGTTGAAAGCCAAAACAAAGAGATACTCTTTGAAGCCGCAAGAGAGATGTAACTTACCAGACACCATGGATCCTCAGTATGGTTTGGAGCTAGTTTCTCATCCAAACCATCAAAGTCAGGAGGCAGTGTGATGCCATGTTCAAAGTGTTGACATTTTAAAAATCCTGGAAACCAAGAGTTCTATACCTGGCAAAACTATACTTTTAAAATGAAGGGGAAATTAAGACATTCACAGATTAAAAAACAAAAAAAACGTAGGGGAACCTTCTTGCACTGTTGGTGGGAATGCTGGTTGGTGCAGCCACTCTGGAAAACAGTGTGGAGATTCCTCGAAAAATTAAAAATAGAGCTTCCCTATGACCCTGCCATTGCACTACTGGGTATTTACCCAAAGATACAGATGTAGTGAAAAGAAGGGCGATCTGTACCCCAATGTTCATAGCAGCAATGGCCATGGTCGCCAAACTGTGGAAAGAGCCAAGGTGTCCTTCAACAGATGAATGGATAAAGAATATATGGTCCATATATACAATGGAGTATGATGCCTCCATCAGAAAGGATGAATACCCAACTTTTGTACCAACATGGACAGGACTGGAAGAGATTATGCTGAGTGAAATAAGTCAAGCAGAGAGAGTCAATTATCATATGGCTTCACTTACTTGTGGAGCATAACAAATAGCATGGGGGTATTAGGAGAAGGAAAGGAGAAGTGAATTGGGGGAAATCAGAGGGGGAGATGAACCATGAGAGACTGTGGACTCTGGGAAACAAACTGAAGGTTTTAGAGGGGAGGGGGATTGGGAGTTAGGTAAGTTAGGTGATTCTGGTGGTGGGTATTAAGGAGGGCAGGGATTGCATGGAGCACTGGGTATGGTGCATAAACAATGGAGCACTGAAAAAAATAAAATTAAATTTAAAAAAAACCTGAGATAGTTTTTTTGCCAACAGAACTGTCCCACAGAAATAGTAAATGAAGTTCCTTGGGCTGAAATGGGGGGGCACTAAAAAGTAACTCAAAGCTGGGTCAGGACGTTTGCCAGGCATCTCCTGTGGGTTAGGCAAGATCTGAAAGTCTATGACGTTTCAGGAGTGTTCATCAGTATTTCCAGGGAAAGACAGAGTGGCTCCAGGCGGCAATGCTCTGTGGCATGATTTGAATGTTCTCAACTTAAAGTTCCTTTCCCCAGAGTGTGTCCTCCACTCTCCCAAAGGCAATTCAAAGCAGTCAAAATGCAGGCCATTCCTTTGGGGCCCACAGAACCTGCATTTATTGAACACTGTATTACTGAAAACACAGTATTGGCCAGGGTTCTCATGAGAAACAGAACCATATGCATGCATGAAGGGATTTATTATTGGGTGGCAGCCCACATGATCATGGAGGCGGACAAGTCCAGACCCAGGAGAGCCAGTGACAGCTTCAGCCTGAGTCCATAGGCCTGAGAGTCAGTAGAGAATGGTGTGGGATCCAGGCCGAGGCCTTTGTCCCAGCTGGAAGACATTCGGGTAGAGAGGGAATTTTCTTATTTAGCTTCTTTTGGGCCCTCAGTGGACTGGATAAAATTCAGCCGCACAGCAAGGCCATGTGCTTTACTTGGTCTACAAAGGCGAGCATAATCTTTAACTCACTGAGCCACCCAGGTGCCCTAAAGGCGAGCGTAATCTTATCCAGACGTTCCCAGATAATGTTTAACCAAATATCTGGACATCCAGTGGCCCAGTCAGGTGGACACATAAAGTCAACCATCACAATCACCCAAGATCATTATTGTTCCAGAGTCTTTGCATCGATTATTAGAGAGCACAGTGAATCTATGCAATCAGTTTCACTTATCACTTACGGTTTCACTTATCACTTATGGGTGTTCAGGGATAAGGTAACACGCTCATTCGCCGGGGGAAGTGAGAAGCAGAATTAGGCCTGAATCTCAGGATGTGTGATGTCGTGATTTCCCAGGATGCCCGTGGTTCGTGTGCAGCTCCTCGTGTGCAGCTCCTCCTCGCCCAGGGCTGACCCATTATGAACCAGTCTGGCCAAGTCTGGGGTAGGGCAGGGCGCGTGAGGGTAAGTACAGGAGATGGAGCCATCAAGGGCCTTTGAACGTGGGAAGGCAGATGGGACACACGTTCTCAGGGGAGACAAGCTGGTAGGGCTGGTGTTCCTGGAGGGCTCCAGGGATCGGAGGCTAGAGTCAGAAGGCTCCTCTGAGATGAACGTGCGGTGGGAAGGCAGACCAGAGGAGGGAGTGACAGAGGGATGGACTTCAGAGGAAGGGCAGGGCTCTCTGGAACCCTGGAGCTAACCTGCCCGTGGTGCACGCTGGCCTGTTTATCAGATCAGCGCTCACATTGCACGGCGGGGTGGGAAATCCTCGTCCCTGCAGCCCTCACTGTGGTGCAGGAGAGGGCAGGAGGGTGCCCAGCATTGGTTTAGGAAGGCGGCACACTTTCCACATGGTCAAGGCCTTGGCAGTGGATGGCCTTCCGTGAGTGAGCAGGGAGCCCCAGCACCAAACTCACCGGGGCAGACCCTAGTCCTGCGATTAGTCCTTGTTCCCGCCCAGAAGAAGCTGTGCTTCTGGGGAGGTATCTTTCTGTCTGAGAAGGTCATTAGCACCTAGAGTGCAATTTTCTAAGAACAAAACATTTACAAGGAAAGACCTTGGAATTTATGGATTTTTTTGTTTAGTTTTTTGTTTTGTTTTGTTCTTTCCCTGAATACTGTCAGATAGTTTTATCTGTTTTTGAAAACAATGCTTTCAAACCAGGTCAGAAGCCCGTACGCTCAGTCCGTAACAAAATTCCAATGTGCCGAGCACACCCTCGGGCTCCGGGCCCGCTCTTGCTCCATTCGGACCCTGAACGTGAGGCCGTGCTTCGTTCTGCACGGCGGCCCGAGAGGATGAGGCGAGGCCTGCCTCTGGGCAGGTTCGTGTGGAGTCACCGTGTGTGCACAGTGGTGAGTCTGTTTCTGTTCAGTGCATGTAGAGCGTCAGGCTGCAAAATGTGTCGGGACAGCTGCGAGGACCCCAGGAGCGAATGGGTGGCTGGAGGAGCTTGGCCAAGAGTTAAACGCTGGTGCTAGAAACAGGGCTTCGATCGTGTCATCGCCCTCAGAATCCTTTTAGGAGAAAGCCCTGGCTTCCTGGTCCTGGGATCTGCACGGGGGGGGGGGGGGGCGGGGGGACTGTGTGATGCGTAAGCGCGAGTTGGGGCGAGTTCAAGACCTCCCCCTGCAGCCCTTCGTTACTCCTCACAACAGTCCAGCTGCTTCTCTTGGTGGGCAGCCGGGGACCTGGCCTGGTGACACTATCTTGCCGGCCGCTGCCCTCCTCCCTGGCGTGCCGGCCAGCCACAGTGACACCTCCAGGCCTGTGGTGGGTGGAGTGCCGTGGGCCGCTGGCTCCCAACACACCCTCCATCCCCAGTGGTCCTGAGTTTTCTCCTCTGATACCCGTGGGAAGATGCAACCTCATCCTCAAGCTTTAGTTCTCAGAGTATCCATGGTGGAGGGTGGTCATGGTTGGTGGCTGTGAGCAGACTTCTGTCTTGTGCACTAGGTCGTAGAACATCTTTATTTTAATTGCATTTAGAGGCTATAAGTACAAGACATATACATTTGTTAATTCACTGGAGTTGTTTATATTGGCTATAATAAATAGTTCTTCTATGACTTCTTCCAAAAAAGTCATTGATTTTACATCTAAAACGGTGAAGAACACAAGAGAAACACATCTGGAAAGTCGTAGGGTACAGGATTGTCACCAAAGGGTGCCACGGTCAATATCCTGTTATTTGAGGGAAGAGTCATACTCTCTTTTATTGTGTTATTTCGTTCCAAACCTGCATTCAGCTCATTAGGTATCATAGATTTACTTGATACTGTAAGTTCTTCCAAGGATTTGTGACTTTTATTTTGAAGACTTTTTCAAAGTCATGTTTTCGTTACTTTTAAATGGAAAAATCCATGCATTTTCATCAGCTGGGAGCAATCACAACTGGTTGCCCCTCCAGGCTCCAGGAGCTTAAAAATCAATGGTTCTCTTACTAACTTGTGTTGCACACAGTTCTTTCTGGCCATAGACTTGACTTCCACTGTGTCTGATGTTGGTAGGTTTGAAGGGCCATCTGACCCTTTCAAAAGCTTCTGTTCACAATCCTGGCTGACAGTTGCCATGCAAGTTTAGACACTCTCTTGGGTCATGCTTGGAGGTTGGAGCTTTTATGGGTCATGCCTGGAGGTTAGAAACAAACTCTGGGTCATGCCTGGAGGTTAGGACACTGTTGTGGGATGTGCCTGGGGATTTTGACCCTTCTGTAGGTCATGTGTGGAGGTTAGGACAGTCTTATGGGTCATGGTTGGAGGTTAAGACACTCATGGGTCACACCTAGAAGTTAGGGCATACTTGTGGGTCATGCTGAGGATTAGGACACTCATGGGTCATGCCTGGAGGTTAGGATACTCTTGTGGGTCATGTGCAGAGGTTAGGACATGCTCATGGGTCATGCTTGGAGGTTGGAACTCTTGTGGGTTATTCCTGGATGTTAGAACAAACTCTGGGTCATGCCACTATTGTGGGATGTGCCTGGGGATTTTGACACTTCTGTAGGTCATGTGTGGAGGTTAGGACAGTCTTATGGGTCATGTATGGAGTTTAGGACACTCGTGGGTTGTTGTGGAGTTTAGGACAGTCTCTTAGATCATGCTTGGAGGTTAGGACACTCATGGATCATGCTGGAGGTTAGGTGACTCTTGGGTCATCCCTGGAGGTTAGGACACTTGTAGGTCGTGTGTGGAGGTTGGGACACTCTCATGGGTTATGTTTTGATTTGTGGCATAGAGCTCACTGCTATGTATTATTTGTTATTGCAAGTGGCAATAGCAAATTGCCACTTTGCAATCGCAATTTGTGGTTCCTTGATGGAGTCTGTAGTCCTCAGTCACAGCCGCTCTGAGGAGCTGGGGTTGGGGCTGGTTCACAAGGGAGAACCAGTGCTCTGGTGTGCCACGGGGAGAGCAGGCGCCATAGACCCAGACCCTGGGCCTTCCTTCCAGTGCCTGGTGGTCCCTGTGAGTTCAGCCTTCCTTGTGTGTGATGGGGGGATGTCAGTGCCTACACTGCATGGCGGTCCTAGGGAACGCATGACAGATAGATGGGGCCCCCCCAAAGCTGTGCAGTCGATGCCAGGTTTGAGTGAGTCTGTGTGAGAAGGTTGCAGGTAGCGTCCATGCCTGGGCTGCACTGTTGGCCCCTCCTTTAATTCAGAGAACAAACAATGTCAGTGACTCTGCTAAGACAGTGAAGAGAGGGACGGGCCCAGAGCTGTGCTCCAGGTCCCCTGGTCCTTCTACCAGACCAGTGGTTAATCAGCGGTGCTCCCCTCCATGGGCGTCATAGCAGAGAGCAGAGCGCGCAGCTGCAGGAAGTGAGGGCGATGGGACACACGCAACTCAACCCATGTCACCTAGAGGATTCTTTGATTTCCAGAGCTAGAAACCCAGCTCATCTCCCTGAATGCAAAGATGCTGATGATGACAGTAATGACATAATGACATAATGACAAGCATCTGAAATACAGATGTTTGCCCACCAGGAAACAGGGCGGGTCCCGGCACGGAGGGGCTGCCCGCGCAGGGTTGCAGATGGTCTCGCCTGGTCTGTCCTCTCTCCGTTCCTCTTTCTTCCCTGCTTCGCTTCCTCCTTGGGGGCTCCCATCTCTTAATCAACAGCCAGGCAGATCCATCCTGGAGAAGACATGCATGGTGGCCCAGTTTGGGGCACGTGTCCAGGGGTGTGGGTGCTGGCAGCCCCCGCAGCCCAGGGACATCATGAGGCATTTCCCGCCGGAAACACGGGAGATGGGGAGGCGCGCTCCCCGGGAACGCTGGGCACGAAGGTCAGAACACAACTAGGGAGAACGTGACATAAGCATTTTGTCAGGGCGTTTTTCCCTTCTTACTGAATAAATGGATTTAGCAAGCAATAGCACATCTTTTTCAACACCCCACTAAGATATGTTCTTAAAATCAATAAAGCAGATTTGGAACCCAAATAACCCCAGTCTGGAAGGTGGGAAGCAGACACTTTCCTGCTTTGCCAAACTAAAGAAAGTGGCTGAAAAAACAAAACAAAACACTGAGAACTATTTTATGCTACTCTCTATTTCCTAGTTAGACCATTTAAGGCAGATGAAATTTCCTCTAACTGTAAACTCCCTACGATTTTGGGGTTGGACATGAGGAAAGTCTGGTCCAGTTTCCTCGTATCTTAGAATTAGAATATTGAAACACTGAGGATCAAATATTTTGTTCTAAGAAACCAGCTGGTTTGTTTTCAGCTGTTTCTGAAGCTGTCATCCAAATGCTGGTTGCAGCGGGTAGAGAGATGAATGAGCCCATGTGAAATCTGTCCTCAGGTACTTGGAGCCCAGCAGGGTCACCAGGTGCTGGGGCCATCATGGGTGCTGGAAAGACAGGGGCGCCCCGGACCTCAAACACCAGAGAGCCGAGGCCAGGGACAGCTTGAGAGGAAGCGTGTGCAGGGCATGAGCTCCTGGCTCTGGGGCAAGAACTCATTGATTCTTGTCTGTTTGTGAGCATGTCACATGAGAGAGAATGCATTTTCAGTTCATCAGCAGCAATAAAGGGTATAGAGAAATCACAGTAATGCTCTGTGTGTGTGTGTGTGTGTGTGTTTAAGATTTTATCTATTTATTTGACAGAGAGATAGAAGGAGAGAATAAGTGAGCAGAGAGGCAGGCAGAGGGAGAGGGAGAAGCAGGCTCTCCACTGAGTAGGAGCCTGATGTGGGGCTGGATCCCAACACCCTGGGATCATGACAGCTGAAGGCAGAGGCTTAACCCACTGAGCCACCCAGGTGCCCCAATGCTGTGCCTTTAATGTTAGCAAGAACTAACTGCTTCTGGCTCCCACGTAGTATAAGCTTACTGAGAAAGATGTTGTGGGACAGATGCCCAGTAAGATCTTCCCACTGATCAAATGTAATCAGTAGGGCAAAGGCAAACATTACCTGTGATCTCAGGGCAAAGGTGAGCATGCGGCTTCCTACAGGAGCCAGGCAGCCTCAGCCCAACAAGGGACGGCTCTGAGGTCAGCCAAAGAAGAGAGGACACTGAAGATGCTGGTGATGGCCCCGGCACACGGTACTGATGGGATGAAGCAGGGAGAAGCCCACAGTGGTTTCAAGGGGCTGCCCTGCCTAAGGGGCTGAAAGCCACGACAGGAAATTTTGTGAGTCTGCTGACTTTCCAGTGACACTGGGGCTGCGATGCTGTGAAGCCAGGAATGGACGGAGGAAGCTGTGATCTTGGAGGAAGGTCCAGGAGAAGAATGGGGTTGTGGGTCCGAGTCACTGTGATGCTGGGTGGTCTGCTGCCGTGTCACCCACAGATCTCACGCAGGTGGGCACAGTGCTGTTGCGATCAGCTGAAGGAAACAATATTTCAGTGGGAAGAGGCTTAGGTAAGCCCACTGCAGAGCAGAAGAAATCTCTGGGCTGTGCTCAGGTTTGATCGCAAGGAGGAAGGCGCTGCGCTAAATGAAGCCAAGAGGGAAGTTGGAGCTGGATGGCCGTGGTGACTCTGGGACAGGATACACGTCAGGAGAATATTTCTAGCCATTCAGACCATCCTGAGCGATGTTATTTTCACCACAAAGCTCAGAGTATTCACTAAATAAAAATTTCAGTATGGTCTCTGCAGGGAGAGTTCGTATGGAAGCTGGAACACGTGCTTCCAGAGATTGGCTCCTGGTTGTTCCCCGGGCATGTTGCAGGAACGTGCACTGCAGCATCAGCTTGCCCTGTCTGCTGTGGGCCGGTGCTTGCAAGAGAGCACTTGCGGTAAGTCAACGACTCTCTCCAGCTCGTTTTCATTTGATCTGATTGGAGGTACGTGAAAAGCACAGACGGTGATTTTCACAATTCTGGTGTTCTTGTTTTGAACATCTAGAATGAACCATGCTGTGTTTTGATGTATATTTTCAGAAGTATTTCTAAGAAGGAAAAACTTAGGGACTGGATTCAGGATGAGCACTCAGCACAGACTCCTCCTCTCCGTTCCTACCTTTGCACAGAGGTGTGGAAGTCTGCCTCCACAAAGGTGATTTTCATTGTTCTGAAGGGAAACAAATTATATTTTAAAATAAGTTTTGAAACCATTGAAATTTTACAATGACAATAGGATCTATTTTCAGATGGCTAGATGATTAAGGATAATTTTTAAAATCCCAGTTTTTGCTCGAATCTTAATTAGAAAGCTCACATTTCCCAAAACAAACTGACAAAATAAACCATCATGAACTGTTTAGGTATCTTTTGCTCAGGAGAAGTGTCTGCCTGTCTGTGTCCCTGCGCATGGGGCACCGGGCTAGGTGCTGGGAATAATGGAGAGAAATAGTAAATCCCGGCTGTTTAGATTACCTTACTGACCATTACCTTTCATTATAATGCTTTAAAAGAAAAAGCACTCCTTGGGGCACATGGGTGGCTCAGTCAGATGGGCGTCAGACTCTTGATCTTGGCTCAGGTTTTGATCTCAGGATCCTGGGTTCAAGCCCCCTCCTGGGCTCCATGCTGGGCACCTGGCTTGGAGCCTACTTAAAAAAAGAAAAACAACTGGTCAAAAGTCTAACTGGGTGAATACACACCTTGGACTTTAAAAAACGGCCAGGATCACAAGCACCATTAAAATGTTGACTTACAGCAGCCTTGGGACACTAAAATGGAAATACGCCTTTTAAAAAACAGTCTGAAGGGAAGTATGCTCTCCCAGTTCCTTTGGTAACCATTCTCCACATAGTAAATCATTCTAATTGTCACCAGTTATACAATCTTTGAAGAGATCAGTTCTCTGTGCACGTGGATGATGAACAAAAGGTTCACGCAGACCAACCTGGGGTGCTCAGACCAGGCTCCCCTCCCTTCCTGGAGCTGCGGGAGGACCCGGAGGGGAGCCTTGGTGTGTACTGGTGTTGAGACACTGGAACTAACTTGGTGAAAAGAGGTGATGTTCGTTCCAAGTGTTACTTTTTAATAAGCCATTTAGGAATGATAGCAAAGAAATCAATGGAAAACCTGTGAGATCATGTTTCCTCCCCATCTCTGTGTGCGTGTGCACCTGCAGATGCGCGTACATGCGTGTCTGTGTGTGCATCTCCTCCGTGGAGTTAGCACTGAGGTGATCGATGAGACGGGAGTGCTCCCATGTGAGTGATGTTAGGCATGTATGCAGATTTCTGGGCAATGCCAAGAGATTTCCAGTTTGCACTGTGAAGAAGAGGGTCTGAAGGCATCCCAGGGAGATGCTGCTGCTTGGGAAATAGGAGAAAACACGGCGTGGTGTGGACACCAGTGAGTGGCTGGTGTGGTTTCAGGTCTTCTAGAGCCTGCTTCGTCCCTGTCTGGGGCTGAGCCTCCCTTTCCCTGCTGATGTCAATGTGTGTCTATGCTCTGCTTCAGTACCTGTACATTTTTAGTTGACTTACGTTGTTAATAATTTTATTCTTCTTTAACCATATTTATTGAGATACAATTGACACATAACATTACATTCATTTCATGTGTATGACATAGCAATATTTGTGTATATTGGGAAATGATCACCTCACTAAGTCTAGTTAATGTCATCACCAGGAAGTTACAACATTTTTGCTTTGATAACTTTTATTTTTTTAAGAGAGAAACAGAAAGAGAGCTGAAAGGGGAGGGCAGAGAGAGAGAGAGAGAGAGAGAGACAGAATCTTAGGCAGGCTCCATGCTGAGTATAGAGCCCAATGCAGGGCTCATTCCCACAGCCCTGGGCTCATGGCCTTAGCCGAAATCAGGAACTGGATGCTTAACCAACAGAGCCACTCAGGTGCCCCTTATGATGAAAACTTTTAAGAACTACTCTCTTAAAAAATTTCAGATATGCAAAGCAATATTATTAACTGAAAAATTTTAGTATTTTTGAATTTATTTTAATAATGACACATAGTAATGACACTTAATAATTTTTAAAATTGTTGCCCAATATTATTTGCTAACCAATCTACCACCAGTGGTTTGTAATGAAACATTCGCCTTATAAACATTTCCTGGTCCTCTGCGATTTAAGGTGCTCACTTAGGTGGCTTGTCTGCTGTAGGTAATCAGGTCATAGTATTTGGAGCATGAAGCTTGGCATGGGAGCTTTAAACCAAGAGGAGGATGTCACACAGGCCCACCGATTCAGGCAATGTGACAAGTGCAGTGACTCCATTCCCCTCCTCTCCATCAAATTTGCACCCATGCAATTCCCATTCCCTATCCATCAGCTCCTTTGTTGGAACCTAATCCAACACCTGGGTTCCATGTTTGCATTTGTAAATCACTTTGAGTAGGATCTTTACTCTGAAAACTGTAAGACACTCATAAAAGAAATTGAGGAAGACACAAAGAAATGGAAAAACATTCCATGCTTGTGGATTGGAGAAACAAATATTGTTAAAATGTCTATGCTACCCAGAGCATTCTACACATTCAATGCAATCCCAATCAAAATACCATCAAGTTTTTTCATAGAGCGGGAGCAAATCATCCTAAAATTCGTATGGAACCAGAAAAGACTCCCAACAGCCAGAAGAATATTGAAGAAGAAAAGCAAAGCTGGAGGCATCACAATGTCGGACTTCAAGCTCTATTACAAAGCCATAGTTATCAAGACAGTGTGGTATTGGTACAAAAACAGACACATAGACAAATGGAACAGAATAGAGAACCCAGAAATGGACCCTCAACTCTATGGCCAACTAATCTTCAACAAATCAGGAAAGAATGTCCAATGGAGAAAAGACAGTCTCTTCAACAAATGGTGTTGGGAAATTGGACAGCCACATGCAGAAGAATGACACTGGGCCATTTTCTTAGATCATACACAAACTCAAAAATGGATGAAAGCCCTAAATGTGAGACAAGAATCCATCAAAATCCCAGAGGAGAACACAGGCAGCAACCTCTCTGACCTCAGCTACAATGAGTTCTTGCTAGGCATGTCTCCAAAGGCAAGGGAACCAAGGGCAAAAATGAGCTATTGGGATATCATCAAGATAAAAAAAACTTTTGCACAGCAAAGGAAACAGTTGACAAAACCAGAGGATAACCAACAGAGTGGGAGAAGATATTTGCAAATATCTTTTCAGAAAAAGGACTAGTATCCACAATGTATAAATAACTTATCAAACTCAACCACCAAAGAACAAATAATCCAGTGAAGGTATAGGAAGAAGACATGACCAAAGATTTTTCCAAAGAAGACATCCAAATAGCCAATGGCACATGAAAAAATGCTCCATATCACTCGGCATCAGGGAAATACAAATCAAAACCACAATGAGATACCACCTCACACCGGTCAGAATGGCTAAAATTAACCAGTCAGGAAACGACAGATGCTGGCGAGGATGCGGAGAAAGGGGAACCCTCCTACACTGTTGGTGGGAATGCAAGCTGGCGCAGCCACTCTGGAAAACAGCATTTCAAAAAATTGAAAATAGAGCTACCCTGTCACCCAACAATCGCTCTACTGGGTTTTTACCACAAAAATACAAATGTAGTGGTCTGAAGGGGCACCTGCACCCCAAAGCTTATAGCAGCAACGTCCACAATAGCCAAACTATGAAAGAACCCAGATGTCCATCCACAGATGAATGGATAAAGAAGGTGTGGTCTATACACACAATGGAATACTATGCAGCCATCAAAAAGAATGAAATCTTACCATTTGGAATGACATGAAAGGAGCTAGAGGGTATTATGTTAAGCAAAATAAGTCAGTCAGAGAAAGACAATTATCATATGATCTCACTCATATGTGGAGTTTCAGAAACAAAACAGAGGATCATAGGGGTGTGGAGTTTCAGAAACAAAACAGAGGATCATAGGGGAAGGGAGGGGAAAATAAGACAAGATGAAATCAGTGAGGGAGACAAACCATAAGAGATTCTTAATCATAGGAAGCAACGTGAGGGTTGCTGGAGGGGGGGATGGAGTAACTGGGGGCCGGGCATTAAGGAGGGTGCATGACAGAATGAGCACTGGGTGTTGTTCACAACGGATGGATCACTGACCTGTACCCCTGAAACTAAAAAATAGAGCATATGTTGATTATTTGCATTTAAATACAAAATAAAATAAAATAATCAGTTTGAATTTCCAGCTAATTTTCTTTTTTAAAAAAGATTTCATTTATTTATTTGTCAGAGAGAGAGAGCACGAACGGGGGAACAGCAGGCAGATGGGGAGGGAGAAGCAGGCTCTCTGCTGAGCAGGGAGCCTGACGTGGGACTCGATCCCTGGACCCTGGGATTATGACCTGACCCGAAGGCAGAGGTTTCACCCACAGAGCCACCCGAGTATCCCTCCAGCTAACTTTTCATATACACTTGTCTTTATATTCTCCAAGTATATAATCATTTGTATCTCGTCCTCTGGTTGAGCCATCGGCAGTTCGGAGGTTTTAGAGAAGGAAACATCAAGAGCATGTAGAAAGAACTGAGGAAGAACATGACTGTAATCCCCGAGGTTTTGTCAACATGCTGTAACTTTGACAAAATTGGAATATTCGAGCCTCGTGTGCAGGTCTTAAATTGGCTCCTGTCTCTGGTTGTCATGCCTGTGGGATTTCTCTGTGTACTTGTGTGCTCAAGAAAATACCGCAGCTGCAACCCTGTTCGCAAACATGAAAGATAGTCCTGAGCAAGCTCCCAGGGGTTCCCTACGTGGCCGTCCCCTTACTCGGCATCCCTTCATCGCTCAGCAGTTCTGGGGGCACTTCGATGTGCCTGAGGCAGCGGTGCTCATTGACGAGACGAGGGTGAGTAGCAGGGCTTATGGGTTTGTGCCCTCACGACAGGGACGGGCATGTAAGTAAGCAGACACAGCTCTGTCTGAGAAGTAGGTAATTGGAGCTGGAGGACCTGAAGCACTGGTGCGATCTTACAATGTTCCCTGTACATCATTAAGAATCGATTGAAATGAGGTCATTTGCTTCTTTATAATCTACTTGGGTTCTCAAGGGCGGTTTTTCATAAGGTTTGAATTAAATTTTATAATTCCAAGTGGAGTGCTTGGAAAGATTTTTTCTTATTACGTTGGTACATTTTTGTTATTTCTCGTGTGACTTTCTCTCAGAGTTAGTGGAGAGAGAAAGTTCTTGAAAACTCTCCAGTGTCATGGAGCTCATTCATCGCCGTGTGCAATGGTACGAATACGATCTCAGTAACTGCGAGGAAGGCTGAGTATGAGGTGTATTTCCCAAAAATAAGGGAAAGTTGCTACCACTCTACCTTAATCATCTCTTTCGTGTGGTAAGCCTTGGTCCGGCCTCTGTGGAGGGGTGAGCTGGAGCCCCAGCTGTCCCGGACCCCGAGGAGAGAAGCTCTCTCCGGGTGCCAGACCAGGGAAGGAGCGTGGGGTGGGGGTTAGGGGTCGCCAGGAACAAGTTTCCCGTGAAATTGTTCCAGCCACACCCAAACAGCATTGCTGTGGATGAACCTGAAAGTGACCCTCACCATGTTTGAGTCCAAAACTGGTTTCCTGAAAAACAAAAATGTTCTCTTGTGTGGCTTTGAATTAAAACACAGTAGATCGGAGACTATTTTTACAGCAGATGTTGCTCATTATAGATATTTGATTGTTTGAAGAAATAAAGTGATAAAAATGTGGGGAATAATTGTGGGAGATTAGCCAAATAGAACTTTGGAGAACAGTTAAAGATCTCTGTTTTAAGATGAAGAAAACAGGGCTTCAGGTTAGGAAAGTTGCCCAGGGCCATCTAGGCTCAGAGCTCATTGACCAAGCTAGACTTGCTCTGTTCCACACTGTCTCTCCACAGGATATTTTGGGTGAAAATCAGCTCACCAAAGTCTACTAACCGAGGGAGAAATGAACTTCTGCACTGATATCATATTCACTCTCAATGAATGTAACCAACACCATTGATAAAATCGGAGTGTCAATAAATCCATCTTCAACAGAGTATCGTTCATTCTGAGATGAGTTATGTAAATATTTTAAATTATCTGCAGTATAACATATTGCACTAAATCAGGTAAACTGGACAATCTAAAAAGTAGAATTACCGCTTGAGAGTCAATTCTGATTATGATTTCTTTCATTTTCTTGTGAAACAATATTGCTTCACAGAAAAAGCTGGAAAATTACAATGCTACTAAAAGCTAATAGACGTCCTAGTGTGTGGGTCTAAGAGGAAACTCACTGTCTAAAAGCAGCTAGATTGGTAAGAGATGTCCAGGGGCTTTCATTTATTGCATTGTCCTGGGTTTGCATCATGACATACAGACTGTTTGATCATCAAAATCAAAAGCTTCTGCACAGCAAAGGAAACAGTCACCAAAACAAAGAGGCAACCCACGGAATGGGGGTTTGCAAAGGACAAATATCATTTTGTGATTTTGTTAACAATTTAGTATTACATAAAGGAGAATGTCAGACTGGTTAGAAAAATGATTGATTTCTCAATAATTGTTATTGGCAAAATTGGCATAACATTTGAAACGTCAGACAAAGGTCGGTCCCTTGTTCACATCACAAAATGAAATTAATTTTGGGTGGAGGGGCTTAAATGAAGTCGTAGCATGAGAAAATAGACAAGCTTTGACCTTGAGGCATTGGAATACACAGAAAAAGAATAATGGATTTAATCACATGAACATTTGCAAATTAAAGGCATCCGGCGCCCTAAAACCACACATAAAAAGTCAGGGGTTGTCCTTGAAAAATCAACTGCGGAGCTTCTGACAATGTGTCCGGGTCCCTACCTGTGTGCGCCGCGCTGACCAGCCATAGTGAAGTCACACAGATTTGGGGGAGGAAATGATCCACAAATATAGAAGAATCCTTAATCTCAGAATCTCCATTTCAAAATAGAATTAAAATAAGAATTTTTCACCCATCAAATTTAACGTCCTAGAACTGGGGATGCTTAATGGGTTGAGTGACCTGTAGCCCTCAGAGAGAGCTGGGGCAACAGGGAATGGCCTTTCTGGAAAGCACTGCCTGTATCAGAAGGCCGCTGTCTTGTTCCTGCTGACCCTTCCTGTACTCGAAAGACGTGGCCGTGGATGTGGACAAGCGCCCTGCTACCGTGCGTCTATTTACAGCAAAACTTAGAAACTATCTAGGTGTCCCGCATCACGGAACGGGAATGCCAGTTATGATACGTCTATAAAATGAGGTGATTTTCAAGCATTCTCTAGCAAAAGAATACTTCAGAACAGAAAATTGCTGGCGACAGTGTTAGTACGTACGTACTTTTTAGGCCTGTGAAGGAGGCAGACGGTGCACACAGCCTCCACCGACCCCAGCTTGCAAGCGGTCCCTTGCACAAGAGCTATTTGCACAAAACAGAAAGTTGAAAAAGTACATCTCTGTGCTTTTTTAACTACACCTTTATTATGTACATATCCTAGAGACCTATCTTTAAAAGATCAGTTGGCAGGAATTAGGGTCATTTTTATGTTTTTCTTTGTGCTTTAATGTACTTTCCAAATTAATTAAGCTAATAAGGAATAATTTTCTAAAAAGAAAAGCATCATATGAGTTCCTCTTTAAAAACAGAAAGCTAGGGGCGCCTGGATGGCTCAGTGGGTTAAGCCGCAGCCTTCGGCTCAGGTCATGATCTCAGGGTCCTAGGATCGAGTCCCGCGTCGGGCTCTCTGCTCAGCGGGGAGCCTGCTTCCTCCTCTCTCTCTCTCTGGCTGCCTCTCTGCCTACTTGTGATCTCTCTGTCAAATAAATAAGTAAAATCTTTAAACAAACAAACAAACAAACAGAAAGCTAATTTGGAAGCAGAATTTCATGCTGTTGCATGGTGTTATCTCACATTTTATTTATTTATCTATAAATCCTTTGCCTACATATTAAATTTTAAAAAAATGAAAAAGAAATATGTATTGATGTACATTAATTTATAACCCAGGTGCATGAAGATACCATATGTCTCGTTGGTGGACACATCGTAATACAGCGGACCTTTCCCTGCTGGACCCTAGGATGCCCAGGTTCCTCCCTCCTGCCCTCCTTTTCTTTCTAACTCGGTTTCTTTCAGCAAGTAATTCCGGGAATTTCCCAAGACAGTCTTAAATGCCCCACAGACCTGCCTTTGTTACGGTGTGTCCCCTCAGGCACCTGACACGGGATTGCAGCGGTCTTTGACCAGAGCCCACTTGCCCAGAGGGAGGGACAGGCCAACGCCCCATATCTTAAAGGAGATTTTCAGCATTTCTGTCTGTCTGCCTGCATTCAAGTTTCTCTGGCTCCCAAACATGTTTCTATCCTAGTGCTTAGGATACTTTATTTCATTTTTTAAAAGATTTCGGGCGGAGAGAGAGAGAGAGAGACAGACTCTCAAACAGACTCCATGGAGCCTGATGCAGGGCTCAATCTCACCACCCTGAGATCGTGACCGAGCCGAAACCAAGAGGGGGACGCTCAGCTGACAGAGGCGCCAGGTGTCTCCGCTGACTTCACTTTTTCAATAAGGGGCTGGAAAACCTGGCATGTCAGCCGCGTCCTACCTGATACCGCTCTTTTTTTAATAAACTTTTCATTTTTAGATTTAAAGAAAATTTGCAAATAGAGCAGAGTCTCCCTTCCCCACGGTACCCCCATCACAAGGAAGAAACAGCAGTGGTTGATCACTGCTTGCTGAAGTGCGCGCCCTCCCTGGCGGTGCGGGTTTCCCATGAACGTCGCGTGCCGTCCCGCGGTCCCGCCACGCCGGGCTGTTGTGGCTCCGCTCTGGGGCTGGGTCTCAGCTCGCCCTTGCTTTCATGACCTCGACAGTTTCTATTCCCCGGGTTTGTAAATCAAGTTTTGGTGGGGAAGGGAGCATCATTACTGATGTGTCCGCTGTGACTGCTTTCACGCGACAGCGGCAGGCTGGCACGGGGCTGCGGCAGAGTCCCCAGTGGGCACAGACTCCCGTCCGTCCCTGCTCCACAGGCCTTCACAGAGGCGCGTGCTCATCTCTGCTCTAAGTCGTGCGGCCGCCGTCCCCCAGAGCTGGCGTCTCCTTCAGCAAGGGCTTCACCTCTTATCTCAAGAGCCGATCGGTTCCAGCACGCCGCCTGGGTTTCATAAAGGTTGGGTCACGAAGTGAAGAAAGACTACCAGTGTGTCCGAAGATGAGAGGCACCTGATAACTGGATAATTTTAATGAATTATTTCCAGCTTATTTTCTAATTGCATGACCTCTAAGGTTCGTTCTTTTATAACCGGATGGCTACCCTTTGCGCGTTTTTGTCAAGGAGACGGGAGAACTTCCTCCTTATGGAGACTCTTAGATGCAGCTAGGATCCGCTCCACCTTAATACTGGTGATTAATTAGTTCATGCAGAACCTTTCCTTGGAAGATAAAAGATTCATTCCTCAGAAGATATGAATTTCAAGAAATGAGGCAGTTTGGTGGGTTTGGAAAATCACACCTAAGCTTTGAATTATAGTTGGGAAAACTTCCAAGTCTCTAGAAGCATCCTTTAAAATCTAGTAATTCTGCTACTTGAACAGAGCAGCTTGTACTGGAAGCTCATTTTCTGGGTTGCGTTGCATAGGATTCTAATTCCCTCAGCCAAGGGTCCTGCTCTGATGTGGACCGAAGGACCCTTCGTGGTGGCTTCTCGAGTTTGTGGCCTCGTGATGGGCAGTAGCAACACTGCCCCATGAGGGAGTTCCTGAGGATGTCGGAGGGCTGAGGCCGGAGGTTCTGCCCTAGTCATGGAAGACTTAGGAAAGGCAACCCCGTTTCGGGAGCTCTTCCAGGGTGCTTCTTGGGGGTGGAGAGGAAAAGGCAGGAGGACAGGGAGAGAGTCCGGGGGTCTCTGCAGCTACCCCCGTGACGTGGGCCTGTCACAGAGCACGTCACTTGAGAAATGAGGCTATTCCGTAAATTCTCTTCAACTTAACATTGGAAGGTTTAATTTTTGTTTTGTTTTGTTTTGTTTCTGTTTTTTTACTGAAATACAAGTTAAATTCTCAGAAGAGTTCCCTAAATATTGTTTTATTATGTTATTCATTTTCTGACAATTGCATTTCAACATTTAAATGTGCTCTATTAACAGATATAATCATTATTTGGAGGTCCAAGACCCGGAGGAAGGCCTAGTTTCTACTGAGAGGACAAGCCATAACTGGGCTTCTAGATGGTCTTCCCACAGCACTCAGCATTATTAGATCTTTTAAAAAATTGATAGCAGCCCCTGTTTAGTATCTGTATTTTTTATTATTTCCTTATTCATTTAAGAACTTTTTCCTTGTACCCATAAGGCATATACCTATCTGATTACTTTATGAATAAAAACAAAATTAAAATGCAAATAAACCGCAGCCAGATCCCCTTGGATATGTTAGTTTGCATAATTGTGAAATTCTAATATATTTTTCCAATTTTTATATGTTGTTTTACTGTTGCTTTGGCTGAACATTACTTCTCTGTGTCTGATAGTTCTCAGAATTTTGAATATTGTAACATATTAGCTTCATTTTGTGCACAGTAATACAATAACCCAGGTGCTTCTCACAGACAGGTTTGTGAGTAAAGTGCCAGTTTGTCCCTGGTAGATTTTTAGAGGGTTTTAATTTTCTCTGGGTGTTTTTGACCATGTGTGTCATGACTGCGAGTCTTCTCACCCGGTGTCTCTCACCGTCTGGGCGACACGCTCAGTTTCCAGCCTTCCCGGCGGAGGCAGACCAGCTCCTTCCGTCGCGCAGATCTGTGTCCTCTAAGAGGGGTAAAGAGAGGACAACGGGCGAAGATTCCTGTCCGTTCACCGCGTTCCTTCCCTCCCACTCCGCCTCCTCCCTCTCCTCTCTTGTACTCTTGTAAAATTTAACCAAAACTGGGTTTCCTTAAATGTGTGTCTGTCTGGGTGCCTGGCTGTTTCAGTCGGAAGATCAGGCAACCCTATATCTCAGGGTTGAGAGTTTGAGCCCCATATTGGGTGTAGAAATTGTTTTAAAGAGAAACAAAAAAATCTCGGGGCGCCTGGGTGGCTCAGTGGGTTAAAGCCTCTGCCTTCAGCTCAGGTCAGGATCTCAGGGTCCTGGGATTGAACCCCACATTGAGCTCTCTGCTCAGAGGGGAGCCTGCTTCCCTTTCTCTCTCTCTGCCTGACTCTCTGCCTACTTGTGATCTCTGTCTGTCAAATAAATAAATAAAATCTTTAAATAAAAGATTTTTAAAAAATCTTAAAATAAAGAAGTGTGTCTGTCACTTAATCACCCAAAGAATTTCATTTCTTGGTATGAGATGGAGAAAACATGGAGATGAGCAAGCATATTTAATTAGAAAAATAATTCAAACTTTTATCGCCCATTGAGGTTGTGAACGTCTGTGCACACGGCTACATGGCTTTGGGAATGCCTCTTTCTGGCCGGTCCCACAAACATTGTGTAGATGCACAACGACATATATGTGTGTTGTGTGTATGTGTCTACATATGTGTGTGTACGGACACACAGAGGTTTCGTTGCCCCCTGCGCGTGCTGTGGACCGCCTTTCTGAGCTATCCCCCCACTTTCTGGCAGTGCTGACTGCCCCAAGTCTGTGACCCCCTTGGCCAGAAGTCTGCACTCCATTCCGGCTGCCTTGCACACCCACTATGGGGGGAGCACCGACAGATGGAGGCCATGCAAAGATCCTTTCCTGAACTCTCTCCACTTTCCACCTGCCTTTCATTGCTCCGGTGCCTTCAAAGAGTAGCTCTTACTCCATTCTGAGGCCACAGATGGGCTCTGCAGAAGGCCTGCCGAGTACAGGCAGAGGACGGTGTGCCTGCTACATAGGGAAGAAAGTCACGGGCACCGACATCTGGAGGCGTCTAGGAAAGGGCAGGTGGATGGGAGGGGCTCTTCATGGAGCAAGCCTGCGGGGTTTCTCTGGGTGATGGGCAGGGGACGGCCAAAGGCAAACCCCGCATTTGAGGATGGCGAGATCTGGGACGCAGCAGGAAGGCTGAGCCGATTGAAGCTGGTGTCACAGTCCGTGGACCACCCAGGGAGGCTGGCTGCTGCCCCAAGGCTGTGCACTGAGGGTCGGCGCCATCCAAGGACACCCGGCACCCCGGGCAGCTTTTGGGTGGGGGGTGGTGGGAGGACTGGGGATTTACACGGAAGTTCCAAGGTTCTTTCTGCAGGGGGGAGGCCTTCGGTTCCCAAACCCCAGGGCCCTGGGAGTCCCCTCTTCGCAGGAAAAACTCACAAGTGTTTGTCTGTATCGTCTGCAGCTCTGCCAACTGCTGCAGGACTTGGATGAAATCAGAGATGGTTTAAGTAAATAAGCGGAAAGCGCCTGCAAAGAAGCTGTGCTAAATTGGAAGATACGGAGTAGGAAAGTGTTGACGTCCACACCCATTCACACCGCCAGGACTCGCGCTGAGGATAGAACCACGATGGCTGAGACTGTGGCGAGGCCCCAGACACTGGAGCCGTCTAACAGCACGTGATGATGCGCAAGAAATAACACCGTGGAGGCGTTGTCACTTGAAGTTCAAGTTCAGATAACAAGTCTCGAGGCAGGAACTTATTTGTGGTGGCAACAAAGGACACCTTCCAGCAAGCCGTGTCCTGACGACGTGTGTCCAGCCCCCGCACTCACAGACAGGTGAGCACCTGGGTGGGAAGTACCGAGAGAAGCTGAAGAGCGTAGAGGTGCTCGTCTGTCCCAGAGGATGCTGGGAGCACCCATGCACAGGGGAAGGTGGGGGGCCTAGTTAGGAAATAGCTTATTTTAATAAGCAAGGAGTGCTTTGGAAAGGTCCAGGGGGTCAGGAAACGGCTCTACGGGTTTTGAGTTCCATTAATTGCATCTGGCTGGTAACAGTCTCAGGCCGTGCTCAGACTTAAGGGCCAGTGATGGGAAACTTGGGGTCTCAGAAGGAATTTTGTCATGTCCACAGCCGCTAGGAGAACGGTCTTTTTTCTAATCTCCTGCCAAAAACACTTAGCCATTGAAGCTAACATGAGACAGCAAAACAGCACCACTGGCAGTAAACACCGAATTTCATTTTCCTTTTCTTATTTTATATTTTTTTCCCTTGCAATTCTATCACTGTATGTACGGATGGCCTGTCAGAGTTTCTACAATGCTGCTTGCAGAATACCACAGAATTGAGGAAAACACTGAGTTTTAGATTGGGAGGGGGTGCGGAAAAATGTTCATAGAAACAGTTCCTCGTGGTTCAGAATTAGCAACTAAAGACCCAAAGAGGGTGCAATGAACACGACCCCAGAAGTGACAAGCAAAACTTCAAGTTGTAACCTTCGTGGCACCCAGCGGGAGAGCAGGAAGCTTGTGATCTGAGACCAGAGTGAGCCACACATGACGTCTTCGGGCAGCGTCGGAAGCTGAGGAACCACAGCCCGGGGGCCAAGCAGCCTTCTGCCTGGTCTGTACCACACCCGGGGCTAAGAATGGTTTTTTGCCTTTACAAATGGGTGAAAAAAATCAAAAGAAGAGTATTTTGTGATCCTTGTCAGTTGGGAGTTGGCTCCCCAAGGCAGAGTCTCTACAGTCGCAAAGCCTAAAATGTTGACTTTTTGGCTCCTTACAGAAATCGTTTGCCGACCGTGGTGTCCACCGTTGTCCACAGCAGCCGAAGTGCCCGGTCGTCACTGACAGGAGTCCTGGGTGGGGACAGGGGCGGGCAGGCTGTGCGGGGGCTCCCAGCCGTAGGGCAGCAACTCTGCGAGACTCAGGTGCGTCGGAGTCACAGTCTCGTCTCTGGGGCAAGAGGGGCGTCGCCCCGGCTTCTACACGCAGCGCCCCAGCCTTGGGTCCTCGGGACAGCAGGCTGGTTGTGGGTGCTCTTCTGACCTTTTCTCTAGCCCGGCCATACAAGGTCAGAGCCTGCGGTCTCCGGGCTCCTCCAACCCAGAAACCCATTTCCTGGTGTTGATGTGCCAGAAACGCTTCTGCTTCTCTAGAAGCCTGACTTGTGTGTTTGGCGTGGAGTTTGCCGAAGCACGTCTGGCAGCCTGCCGACTGTGAGAGCCGCTTCATAAAAAGCCATCTGAGATCAGAAGCAAAAGCAAAAACAAACATGGAGCAAAGCCTGGAAACGTTCCACACCGCTGCGATCGTGGCCTCTCCTGGAGACACTCGTCTGTTAGGACTCAGACACTGTGGCACTCCGCCTCTCCAGCCGTCCGACCACAGAACCCCTCCCACCCCAACACAGGCTGGTCTTGCCGTTTTGGGGAGCTGGCTCCCAGCAAGCCCCTCGGCGTCTGATGCTTCTCACCGAGCTCAGCCTGTTCCTCTCGAGGGCAGGGATTCTTCAAGGTCTACAGAAAATCCTGGCTCTCTTTGCATTGAGACTAGATTTGAAAACGCACATCGTGTCACATCAAAACAGCCTTCCACGTCCATGAGCCACTGTCACGGATTTCTGCTGTTGACAATATGCTGACATTCGAATGGAGCTGATTCTCATTACGTGCTTAGAATTAAGTCATTATTGTCTCCCATGATTATTTGTGCCGACTTAACAAAATATTTGGATGGCTTTCACAGAATTATAGAAGTAAGATAAGTATAGGTAGAAACACTTAAACAGTAAAGTTAAAAACTATCCTTAATCACAGTATCATTATTTACATTCTGCTATCCTAGTCGATAGACAATTGTGGTCATATTTCTGTGTCTTAATGGATACACACAACGGTGTTTCTTTATGCTGCTTTCCCATAATTCACCCAACCAATGGTTTCATGTCTAGATTTCCACCCTTTTGTAACTACAGTGAAGTGCCTGACAATGAAAGCTTCTGTCAAATTTTTACCTTTCACCTTAAGATAAATATGGAAGTGATGGCCCATTTATGCACATTTATGCATATTTTAATTTTAATATATTTTTTCTAATTTTCCTTTTTTACATTTCCATCTTTGTTTCTTTATTTGTTGATATTAATTAATAACATCAGAACAGTGATCTGTGTTTTTGACTGTTTTTTTAAATTTAAATTCAGTTAATCAGCATAGACGGTGTTACTAGTTTCAGAGGTAGAGTTCAGTGATTCATCAATTGTGTACAGCACCCAGTGCTCAGTCCGTCACATGCCCTCCTTCACACCCATCAGCCAACAGCCCCGTCTACTTCCTGCCTCCGCTCCAGCCACCCTCAGTTTCCTTCCTATGATTAAGAGTCTTATGGTTCGTCTCCACTGATTTCATCTTGTTTTATTTTTCCTTCCCTTCCCTCTGATCCTCTGGTTTGTTTCTTAAATTCTGCATATGAATGAAACCATATGATAATTTTTTTTCTCTGAATGACTTATTTTGCTTAGCATAACACCATCTGGTTCTTTTCACGTCATACCAAATGGTAATATTTCATTCTTTTTGGTAGCTGAGGAATATTCCACTGTGTATATATAGACCACATCTTTATCCATTCATCTGTCAATGGACATCTATGGACATCTTTCCATAGTTTGGCTATTGTGGACATTGCGGCTATAAACTTTGGAGTGCACATGCCCCTTCTGATAACTACATTTATATCTTTGGGGTAAATACCAGGTAGTGCAATTGCTGGGTCATAGGGTAGCTCTATTTTTAACTATTTTAGGAACCTCCATACTGTTTTCCAGAGTGGTTGCACCAGCTTGCACTGCCACCAACAGTGTAAGAAAGTTCCCCTTTCTCTGCATCCTCGCCAACATCTGTCATTTCCTGACTAGTTAATTATCGCCATTCTGACTGGTGTGAGGTGGGATCTCTTTGTGGTTTTGATTTGTATTTCCCTGATGCTGAGTAGTGTTGAGCACTTTTTCATGTGTCTGTTGGCCATCTGGATGTCTTCCTTGGAAAAATGTCTGTTCATGTCTTCTTCCCACTTCTTGACTGAATTATTTGTTCTTTGGTTGTTGAGTTTGAAAAGTTATTTACACATTGGGGATACTAGTTTTTTTTTCTGAAAAGACATTTGCAAATATCCCCTCCCATTCTGTCGGTCATCATTTGGTTTTGTCAACTGCTTCCTTTGCTGTGCAAAGGTTTTGTATCTTAATGAAGTCCCAGTAGTTCATTTTTGGCTTTTTTCCCTTGCCTTTGGAGACATGTTTAGCAAGAACTTGTTGTAGCTGAGGTTAGAGAGGTCGCTGCCTATGTTCTCCTCTGAAATTTTGATGGATTCCTGTCTCACATTTAGGTCTTTCATCCTTTATGAGTTTATTTTTGTGTATGGTGTAAGAGAATGGTCCAGTTTCATTCTTCTGCATGTGGCCATCCTATTTTCCCAACACCTTTTATTGAAGAGACTATCTTTTTTTTTTTTTTTAGGTATCTATGTGCATTATTTTTATTATTAGAAAAAATCAACAACACTTCTCCCCCTTTCCTCAAATAGATTTCTTTTGTTGGTGCTATATATTCTTTTTTTTTTTTTAATTTTCAGCGTAACAGTATACATTATTTTTGCACCACACCCAGTGCTCCATGCAATCCGTGCCCTCTCTAATACCCACCACCTGGTACCCCAACCACCCATCCCCCGCCACTTCAAACCCCTCAGATTGTTTTTCAGAGTCCATAGTCTCTCATGGTTCACCTCCCCTTCCAATTTCCCCCAACTCCCTTCTCCTCTCCATCTCCCCATGTCCTCCATGCTATTTGTTATGCTCCACAAATAAGTGAAACCATATGATAATTGACTCTCTCTGCTTGACTGATTTCACTCAGCATCATCTCTTCCAGTCCCGTCCATGTTGATACAAAAGCTGGGTATTCGTCCTTTCTGATGGAGGCATAATACTCCATAGTGTATATGGACCACATCTTCCTTATCCATTCGTCCGTTGAAGGGCATCTTGGTTCTTTCCACAGTTTGGCGACTGTGGCCATTTCCATTGTATTTTCTTTCTTCCTTTGTCAAAGATTAGTTGACCATAGTATTGAGGGTCCATTTCTGGGTTCTCTATTCTGTTCCATTCATTTTTGTGTCTGTTTTTGTGCCTATATCATAATGTCTTGATGATGACAGCTTTGTAATGAGGCTTGCAATCAGGCATTATAATGCCATCAGATTTGGTTTTCTTTTTTGACAGGTTTTCCTCTGGCTATTAGGGATCTTTTCTGGTTCCATACCAATTTTAGGATGATTTGTTCCAGCTCTGTGAAAAAAGTTACAGTATTTTGATTGGGACTTGATTGAATGTGTAGAATGTTCTGGGTAGTATAGACATTTTAACAATATTTGTTTTTCTAACCCATGAGCATGGAATGTTTTTCCATTTCTTTGTGTCTTCCTCAGTTTCTTTCATAAGTGTCTTATAGTTTTCAGCATACAGATCCTTTGCCTCTGGTTAGGTTTATTCCTAGGGATCTTATGGTTTTTGGTGCGATTGTAAATGAGATTTTTTCTTTAATTTATCTTTTTTCTGTCTCATTGTTAGTGCATACAAATACAACTGTTTTCTGGGCATTGATTTTATCTCCTGCCACATTGCTGATTTCCTGTATGAGTTCTAGCAATTTTTGGGTGGAATCTTTTGGCTTTTCCACAGAGTTATATTTCTCATAGAAAAAGCTTGGAAGTTTTCCTTCCAGTTCTATTTTTTTGAAACAGTTTCAGAAGAATAGGTATTAATTAATCTTTAAATGTTTGGTAGAATTCCCCTGGGAAGCCATCTGGCCCTGGACTCTTGTGTATTTGGAGATTTTTGATGACTGCTTCAGTTTCCTTCCTGGTTATGGGTATGATCAGGTTTTCTATTTCTTCCTATTTCAGTTTTGGTAGTTGTGTGTGTGTGTGTGTGTGTGTGTGAGAGAGATTGGAAATACATTTACTTCTGCTGCACATATTTAAAAGAATATATATTAAGAATAAAAATAGTTTTTATGTGTCTAGGAATGCATCCATTTCTTCCAGATTGCCTCATTTGTTGGGTGGGACATAGTTGCTCATAATATGTTCTTATGATTGTTTTGACTGATGTTTTTAGAAAAATTTTTAGAATTTCCCATTGTTCAGATTTTTTCTCTTGGAGTTTGTGTTATAAAATTTTAGACTTGTGCATGTGGTTAGAAAAATAGTCTATACAACTTCCTTTTTGGAATTTGTTGAGATTTTTGGCATAGTCTGATGGATGGTTTCTAGGAAGTGAGGTCAATTGTTGTCTTTACATGTATCCAATCAGACAATAAACATAACCTGGGTTGGTGAATGGTTTACAGATAGGGCCAGGCAGTAATGTTCTGTGCCAACCAGGTAGCTTTGCTGTTGCTCTATGAAGGTGCCCACCCAGCATGGAGAGAACAGCATGCCTCTCCTATCCACTCACCCAGTGGCAGGTCGGCCTGTGGGCTGAGGTGTGCTGACCCCTAGGGAAAATCCTCATTTCAGGTTGTATGCTTGATGGAGGGATGGGTTCATGTGTTTGACTGCTATTAAGGGTCTTTTCATTTCTTTTCTTTAGTCACAGACAGAAAAGAGAGAGAATGTAATTCATGATTCATATCCTTAGTCACAGCCTAACTGGAGCACCATCCATTTCGTCAATAAAATGATGAGCTTTAAAGACCTGATTAATAATTAATTAACATTCTGTGGACATTCTGGAAGTGCGTTTTGTGGAATTTATGTGTGTGTGTGTGTGTTCAGATTGTTGTTGCTGATAATATGTGTGTTCCATGATTAATATTTCTATAGGTTTTTCATATTTAAATGGCATGGCTCTACTTGAAATAGTTACTTGCATAAGTGAAGTGTGAAGAGGTGTGGTTGATGAGCTGGGTGGGAGCAGGCAGCTTCCTCTCGGCATGTTTCAGAGGCTTTACGATGTTTCCCATATGTTTTGCTCTGTGTGTGTGTGTGTGTGTGTGTGTGTGTGTGTGTGAATGTTAGTGGAGTGGCACATCTTCTTCAGTTTTGGGTTTTGGGTTCCTCCCCACACGGATGGGTGTTTGTCAGCAGAGTCGTGGAGAAACCCCATGTTCCCTGTTCAGGGCTGAGCCTGCATCCCCACATCCTGAAGATTGGCTGTCCCTGGCTCATGGCTGAGGGACCTTGTCTTGCCCATGATGACGCCTCTTTGCTGGGACACCCAGCAGCTCTTCAGACTCCCTGCTCCGGAGTTGCTGGGGGATCCTCTGAGCGCCAGGCTGCAGTGGCGAAGTCCTACCCCACCCACGCCTTTCCAGGTTTGTTCCCAGGATAGCCCAGCAGGATACCCACATGCACATCCCCACCTCAGACCCCACAGAACACACAGTGTGTGTTGTAATTCAGAGCTTGCACCTCACCCTGGAAATTCTAGTCTGGTCTGCAGAAAGAAACTTCCACCTCGGCCGCTCCTCTCTGGGGTATTAATTTCACCATCATCTGGATCCTTGCTTCTCAAGTGGATTCTGTGGGCCCTAAGCTCTAACTCACTTAACAAAAAAGTGCTCTATGCTCAAGAAGTTTTGAAAAGAGTGCTGATTATATTTCCTACTTAACAAATTAAAATATCAATGACCCTGAAAAATTTTATCATTAAGAACCTCATTTCTACTGGAGTAACTTGGCATTTTTTGCCCACATTTGCAGGAACTTCTTTTCTTATGTAATGTTTATTAATTTTTTTCTTTTTGTAGAATCATGATCTCAGGAAATTTTCTTGTCAGTGTGTCTCTAGAATACTGACCTTTAGAAGGTAGACTTTCAGCTGACAATTGGAAACTGAGAATTTCCAATTTCTGAGAATTTCTAGGGAAATGCTAGTTTGAGGATGTCACTCATTTCTCAATAAAGAAGCCCTAACAATGGCGAAATCATGACACTCCTGGATTCTAAGCAGTAATTGTTCTGTGTCTAAGCTTACATCTACCAGGGATTGATAATTTGATTCAGTCCAGGCTATAGGCCATTTCCATAGATCTATAGCAACCAATTTGCTTAAATTTCATTATATATCCATATGTCAGTTTCTTAATGAGGTGAGAGTGGAAGGAATTTTGAATTTAGAGTCAGCAGTGTGGGTTATGATGCGGCTCTGACACTGAGATCACTGAGCCTTCAGAGGTTCCATTTCTCATTCATTTAAGAGGAAGTGAACAACGTGTATCTCACCTTTGAAGAGGGTTGTGAGTCTCAACAGAGCCTAAATGGTGTTGATTCAACTTATTGGCTATTTCAGGATTTTGAAGGCAAGCAGGGTGTTGGTGGACATGGCTCTCAGAATTATTGGTGAAGCACAACAATGGAAAGTCTACCTGACAGAGGACTGAACGTGGGAGCTCTCTGTGTGGAGGAGACAACACTCTGGCCTGTATAGACCCGCCCCGCCCCCTCTCAAAGGTTCTTCCCAGTAAAGTCCGAGGGGTGGATATCTTCCATGCCAAGAGCAGCTGTTGGGTTTTCCTTAAATCTCTCAGGGAACAATGCGAATGTGTTCGTTCCATGTGACTCCTTCCCGTTTCAGATTTCTGGAGTGGAGAGCTTGTTGCTGAGGCAGTGATCACGCTACTAAACCAGGGTCAACTTAGCTACTGCTATCTGATGAGTGAGAGATTTTGAGGCTATGAGATGTGAAGACTACTTTGTTGATCAATTAAATAGTTGAGGAAACTCTCATTTCCAGGTACATTTCGTCCCATTTCCTCTCTGAGGAAGAATAAAGCAATACAAGGGAATCCAGACAAACTGGAGGGACGGACAGTGGGGCTTCTTGTCCTGTGGACCTGCTGGGCCCCCAAGGGCACCGAGAGCCTGCTGTCCTGTGCAGCAGACAGCACAGACATCCTGGGAGGGGGCTGGGTGCACACTCCTACCACACACCACTCAGTGTGGACGCCTATACCTACAGAGTCTTCCCCGTGGGGCACAACTGAGTATCTTCTGCTGCTCCTGGATCTCCAGAAAATAGTATCATTTTAGGAAAGACTTCAAACTATTGCTTCTACAAAAATAAATAAATAAGCAAGCTTTGGTTTTTTATCTGACAGAATTTCTGTTAAAAACAAAACAAAAATGGTGCTTTATCATACTTTTTTTCCTTCACATTTTCAATGAGAACTGACAGTTGGGAAGTCATTATTTCAGTATCTCACATTCAGATTCACACTTTGAAATCTAGAAGAATAGCAGAATCTGGTTCCCTCCATCTGGAGTTTTGAATTCATGTTAGGACAGAGACAATGCCTCCTTTTGCAGTTAGGGGTCCAGAAAGGCCTACCGCTGTCCTGACTGTCTTCTGTGCCTCTGTCACCCACAACCTCTCCCATTCCTGAGACTCGCTGACCAGGGGGACTCCAAGTCTCCAGTCCCAGCAAGTGTATCCAAAGCTTGATAAGCCCCAAGGTCAGTAAGGCCACACCTTCTCCCGGCCTCCTCACCACTGCTCCTCTTGTCGCCCCTCCAGGACACACAATCCTGTCTCTCCCTAGTGGCTCCTTCCTCCTTCTTACGTCTTCTTACTCTGGGGGCTGGAGATGTTTCTGGCTACCCCTTGCCTGAACCTGTCTCAGCCTCTCGCAACACACACTGCTCTTTTTCATCAGTTTCACTCATTTTGCTCACTGCCCAAAGTGGTCTGAGACAGAATAACATCTCTCAAACCCATCCGTGTCCTAATTTCTGGAGCCTGTGAATACGATTCTTTATCTGGAAAAAGTCTCTCTGTATTTGTGATTGTATTAAATACCTTAAAATGGGAAGCTTATCCTGGATAATTGTTGGGGACCCACCTCAGGGAGGAGGCCCTCTGAGTGGGAGAGCTGAGGTCAGCCGACAAGGAGGGGCGATGGGCAGAGACAAAGGGCCTTGAAGGAGCAGGTGGACAGGCTGTGGGCCTCAGGGGCAGGCGGCCCCCCATGCTGCAAGGTGTGAGGGGACAGCACCAGTGGGAGCCTCCAGGAGGAGCCAGCAGTGGCCACACTTCGGTTTTTGCTCTGGGGGACCAGTCTGGGGCTTGGGTTCTTCTCTGTCTCAAGAGACAACACCCGTGTCCTTCCAGTTGGCGACTGCAACCTGGTCCACGGAGGGCATGGAGGGCGCAGACAGCGTGTGCCTTGGTTCTCTGGATTCCCAGGAGTGGGGAGGTGGTCTGTTCCCTGGCTCGGAGCCCCCAGCACCGTTAACGACCCTGTCCACCTGCAAAGCGCTTCTTGGTGCAGCGTGAGCCCATCCCAGGCATATCTGGGCTTTCAAAGACGGCAAATCAATTCAGATGAGGCAAGGAAAAATTGAATTTTCCAAACCATCCAGCTGAAAAGCGGGCGGGTTATGGGCTCAAATCAGGAAGCCACACAGCTCTACCAACACCAAGGGAGCACTGCCTTTGTCTGGCCTCCGGAGAGCGACAGAGGGACCACAGACGCACTCACCACAGCTGCGGTGGCGGAGAGTCACCCTGTATGGCCCGATGCCTTCCCCAGCCCCAACCAACCCCATGAGCCCGGAAAAGAGGGAGGGCCATTTCCCCAAAATGCTACTGACCCAAAAGAGTGTCTATCTCAACAATCATGCCATAATAATATTTTTAGACTATTTCTTTCATTAATAACAGGAATATTTCCCATGTCAACAAAACATACACATTTTGCAAAACCTGTCTTAGTGACTGAACCCTCATCACATGTGTGGATGTTTAATAATCTTTATCGATGGCCATTTAGCACATTTCCAATTTTCCTTCAGTCAGTACTCGCACACGCACACTGAACAAACTACTACACTTCCATATTTTCAATAAATGGAATTTCTTTTTAAAAAAATTTTTTAAAGAAATGGAATTTCTGAGTAAAAAGGCATGTTTAATGCTTTTGGGTAGGTTTTTACCCACTTATTACCTTCTAGAAAATTGCAAATGTACAACTCCCCCCAGTGAGATAAGAAATTACTACTTTCCTTCCGTGTATAGTAAGTTTTTCTCCGTCTTGGTCCAATCCTATAAATAATTTTAATTGTTTTCCTTTTCTGCTCATCTGACGCCCGTGAGGCTTCCCTGCTCTGTTCTTGCTGTGTCTGCAGGAGCCGCGTGTGGTTGTGGGTTAGCGGAGGGTCCGCACTTCCCTGAAGCCTCCCAGGAAGCCGCGGGCGGTCGTCATAACAACAGGACTAGCGGGGACAGTCGTTACTTACGGAGTCCTTACGAGGGGCAAGTGCAGTGTCGGCGTCATCAGGTCGTCCCCTCGGGGTGCGCCCTCCTGCCTGCCGCCCTCCCCCACCCGGCCTTGCACACTGCCCCCGGGACCCTCTGACCCTTCCCTGGGATGCTTCGTTTGTCCTGGAATATTCTGCCGGCAGCGTCTGCACAGCCTCCTCCTTCACACAAGCTGGATTTCTGTTTCATTATCAATGACACATGGACATCTCACTTCAGTGCCTGAATCTACCTCAGTCCCTGCCCCCCTCCCCACCCCACGCCATGGTCCCTCAGCCTGTTTTCTGGTCCAGACTAGTTACTAGTTGTGTGAAGTCATTTTGTCAGCTTCTTTGTGCTCTGACCGTCGGTTTCCCCATGAGAAGGAAAGTGGGGCCTGTGCTCTGTCCGTCCTGTGTCTGGGCGCCGGATGCCCACCCCACCCTTGTCCGGCCCTCGTGTCTGTCGAGGGACTGAGGGCTCGTGGCTACCCAGGTGGAAAACCGTAGTCAACCTAGACTCTTGTTTTCTTTCCCTTCAGGCGCACTCACTGGGTTTCCTTTTCTAAATTCTCTGGAGTCATTCACGCCTCCTGTGGCAGAATCACAGGGATGACTCCGAGTCACTGACATCTGGAGTAACTTAATGCCCTCCTCAGTGCCCTGACTTCTTTCAGCTTCTCTCTCTACTAATTCTTGCAGGAGGCTATGGCATTAGCGTTTCTGTAAAAGTGAGAGAGAAACACGTCATGTGTAAATCAAAGCTGGTGGTAGCTGCTTCTGAGCGGAAGAGACCCCATCGGTAGGGAGGTGAGTTGCTGGAAGGTCTTCCCCCACAGCAGCGCTCTGGGGGACACGGGGACATGTTAAAGCATCTGGCAGATGTGGTCCTGGGAGAGGGCGTAGCGGGGCATGCGCCGTGACTGCAGGTTGAACATGCGGAGAAAGCCCAGAGCTCTCTAGGAGGCGGGAACCCGAAATGCTTTCGGTCATAAATCAAGGGAAGTTAGTTCAGTGAGAAAGTCAAAGGGGAGGGAGCAGAGGTGGGGACAGAGTCTGGGAAAAGCCGGCAGTGCAGCAGCTGGGAAGGAGCCCTGATTGTCGCAGACATTCCGGATGTCCTGACACCACAAGTGCCTTGCAGGACCGGCGATGGCGGGAAAGGCTCGGGCAGGGAACCTTATTCACATCCCAGGGACCTGGTGCGGGAAGCGATGGGTTAAACAGCACGCGTGCCCTCGTGTAGCTCAGCCCGGAGAGGAGGAGGGGGTGCCAGCCGGACCGGGGTTCTTCAGAATAACGGGACACGCGTCCTCGTCCGAGCAGGGGCACCGGGCAGCGCTGGTTCGGAGCTCAGAAAGTGAGATACAGAGATCAAGCTCTGAGACACCTTTGAGGCCACTTTTCACTGTAAATCCACTATGGGGCAGGATTTAGGGCCGTGCTCTGCCTGTGGATGAGTATAGGCTGCTTAGCCAAACATCCCAACGTCTCCATGTTCTGGCTTTTCCTAACCTCCGTAGAGATTCTCCAGACTTTGCCCTGAGGGAATCACGTTCTGTGAGCAGAGGAGACCGGAACACACGTTTTTGGCTCCAAGTTTCGGATCAGCGCTGGGCGGACGGTGAGACTCAGGGTCATCTCAGGAAGACAGGACGGAAGAGACTCCATGCACTTGGCCTGGAAAAGGAAGATGCTGAGGCCGCAGGATATTTCTTAGTTTTTTTAAAGATTCTATTTATTTATTTGAGATAAAGAGAGAGAAAGTGAGAGAGAGAGAGAGAGAGAGACAGAGAGAACACGCACGCACAAGAAAGTGGAGGGCAGAGAGATGAGTGGACCCTCCGTGGAGCGCTGGGGTGACTCAGCCCGGCGAGGGCCTCCTCCTGCTCAGCAGGAAGTGTTGGTTTCTCTTCCAGAAGCCCAGGAAAAGCCGTGTAGACATGGGGTGGGGAGGGGTGTTCTGGTGTCTATAGCCTTTGTCTCACGGCTCTAGGGCCTTGGGAGAAATAGCCTGACTTTCCCAGGACAACATTTCCATCAGGTCAAAGGTGTTTAAGGAATTAGAATGACATTTTATGGGGAGCCTGAGTGGCTCAGTCATTAAGCCTCTGCCTTCAGCGTAGGTCATGATGCCAGGGTCCTGGGATCGAGCCCCACATCAGGTTCTCTTCTTGTTGGGGTTTTGCTTCCCCCTCTCTCTGCCTCCCGTTGCCCCTACTTATGCTCTCTCTCTCGCAAATAAATAAATAAATCCTAAAAATAAAACCAAAATCACCTCTGTGAAATAAAATAAATGTGTTCTAAAGAGGAGCCGTGTTCACCCTGTGGCATGCTGCGAATCGTCTTCCCCCCCCTCTCCCCCAGCCCCCGCCCCCTGCCCGGCAGCAGGACCCATTCCCACGTCTGAGAAGGACTTGGCTTCTCGGGAAGAGGTGCAAAACCTCCCCACGTCAAGCCCTAGCCACTCAAATAATGTCGTTTTTAGTTTTGGGGTTCTGGGGGGTCCCTAAAAGCATCATTAGCATCACCACGATCCAACCTCTCACCAGTGCGCAGAACTGGACCAGACTTGTGGGTTCGAAGGGCCGACAGCGGCAGAAAGTAGACACTTTCAGCAGGTCTTGTCCGCGAGGCGGAAGTTTGGTTCCGGAATCGATGGTGGTGACCGTAGGGACGGTGGGAAGCGACTCATTGAAAATCCAGGGGTTCTGTGGTCCAGGCGTCTCTCTGGGAAGCTCTACTCCAGACACGATAAGAAATCTTTGAATAACACTGTGAACACGGGCGTCATAGGATACAAATGAATGAAGTCTGGACCCAGCTGGCTGGCTGGTCATGCAGAACCTCCGGGACACGACTGGTGAGAGAAGGTGTTGCTGGCGCCTGGAGATAAACCTTCAGATGATATTGTTTCCATAGGAGAAAATGGCCGTAAGCACACAAATCACCCACTCCCAGACTCTCAGAGCCCGTTTGTAGATCACGAGCTGCTGGTAATTATCTGGGCATTTTAAGTTGAAAAAGTACTTCAAGTTCGGCTCAAATTGTGTACAGATAATCATTGTAATTAGAAAGATAATATGGCTGAGAAAACCTACAGGCAGAAGTTCAATAAAATAATTTAGTATCGAGTGACAAGGGCATAGACCTGGTTCAAGTATACATAGTTCTAGATTTCAAAGCCATTGGAAAAGAGAAGCTTCAGTAAACCGTCTGTTTTCTTCTGATAGTAAGACTTTAACGTATTCATATGTATAGTGAGAAGGTAAAATTTTTTTCTGGAAAGGGAATTGGAGACAATAAGAAGTCATTTTATTCCTTCCTGCCATGCACTGAGCCTGTGTGGCCGTGTCCCCTTCATACTGCACCGCACCGTGACTGAGAACAGCTCCGTCATCCGGTTCCCGAAAAACCACAAACTGAGCTGACATTTCATTAAAGGAACAAGAGCAGATCATCATGCCTGGGACGTTCTTCTAACAAGTACATTTACTGACCTTTCCTTCGCCAAAGTCCATGGCATTTTTTTAAAATTTTTTGTTCTTTTGAGAATCTCAGAAGAGGAAAGCTAAAGAAAAGAGGATTTTATGCTCAAAAACTAACAACTCTTTACTGAGAAATGGGAGTGTCAAAGATCTGGGATGGGGCGTTCAGGAGGGCTCTGAAATACCCACAGACATACCCTAATTTCAAAGTCTTGAAATGCTGCTCTTCACAGGGCTAATATTGGAGCCGATGATTCATCCAAGAGAAATGATACGCCCACGGAGTTTCGCTCCTGCGTGGGATGTGGAGAGCCAGGGGACTGATGTCATCTGGGCTCAGAGGGGCCAGCATTCCGAGAGATTTCCCGAGCTCCTCCAGCACCTGTAGCACAGACGGGGGCCCTTCCTGAGGCTCTGGGCTCCCCAGGGGACTGGCTATGGAGAGTCTCACCCGCTGCCCGTGGAGGGGGATAAGGGTTTCCTGCCCCCCTTCCATCCGGAGACATCCAAGGAAAGAATCAGCGAGCCCAAAACTAGGTTAGGAACAGCACGAAGGTAAAATACAAAGAGAAACCGGGATGAGAAAAGGAACAAAACAAAACACCAACAAAACCAAAACCAAAAAACCCACAGTGGAGACTACAGGGATATCACAACGATCTGATGTACCTGCAACTAATTGCTGAACTGGAAGGAAAAGTAAAAATGAACAAGACAGAAGTCTTTCCTAAATTAAAGAAACCAGCAAGCCCCAGATCCAGGCAGTCTGGAATGTCCTGTGCAGGATAAACAAAGAAACCAATAATCACACAAAAATCCTCTCCGTGCAGTGCTGGGGCAGGTGGGCCGTGGAGCCAGGACCAAGCGGGCTTACAGGAAAACAAAGAATTTTAGCTGACGTCTCCTCAGAAGCGATGTAGGTCCGAAGGTAACCGAAGAACATTTTTAAAATGATGAAAGATAAGATCATTGTCAGAGAGAATTCTAAACTCAGAGACAGTTTCTTTCTACGGGAAGGGAAGATCTACGGGTAGATTAGCGGGGAGAACAGAGCTTGTCGGGCGCCCCGGAGGGCGTGGACACGAGAACCAAACCCGTCTCCAGTTCACCCACGAGCGTGGATCCAAGGTCGTGCAGAACGTCTGCGAACTACAGATCTTTCTCGACAAACTACTTTTCCGTTGGTACAGGTCTGCATTTATTGGCTCCCGGTTACCCTGCACCGTGCGCGGGCCGGTGCACCCTTGCTGACCTCTGTCACGGTGACTGCGCCTGGAAGGTGGTCCCCTTCTCCGTTACGCCCGCCAAGCCCACCGTTGATCACTAGCCCAGGCCCTGCAGCGTGTTCCTGCGGGCTCCCCCCTGGCAGGGCACCTTGTACTTCACCCCTGACCTTGAACGGGACGTTATCATCCCGCTGATACTGCCCACATGGTAACCAACTGCTGACATCTGCCCGCTAAGCCGTGAGGACCCGCAGCCAAGTCAACCTGTTGAAAACGTTCTCTTATAAGGGGGAGACGATCTTTCCACCACGTATACTCCGTCCTCACAATATTATGTTAATCTTTTCTGGAATACGTGGAAATATATCCCAGTATGAACCTGTATGCTTTGTAAATGAAAATTGAAATAAATGCGTAATAGTTTGGTCTTCCACCTCCACGCCTGATTAAATTATCATCTATAAAAGCTGTCGCCAATTCAATTTCAATGACTTGGCTACAGTTTTGTTCAAATTAATATAAATCACACTGAAATGCATTAATAAGGATGAAAAACAAGTTTTTAAGAGAAAACGTTTACCAAGAATTTAGCAAATGATTTTTTTGGCTGGTCTTTTATTTTTCTTTCTTAAAAATGTAACTATATTAATTCATTTAATTTATTTATATTTATAGAGATGTCCTAGGAACTCAGCGTTGGCTACTTATGGTTTAGATGGACTGTGATATCCACTATTATAGAATTTCTAAATACAATAAAATCATACGACTTGAAAGAACTCCAAATCAGCCAATCTGAATGCCTCCTGGGAGACACTGCTTAGAGAAATGAATGTCCAATCTCGTTAGAAAATGAGATTCTTCTTTAATTCAATCACAGTGATTATGAGCTATAGAAAGCACACAGAACCAGTCCAAGATACAAAATAACACTCCATGGGCATTGAGGACAAGGGGGAATTGTACAAATCGGGATGTGTCAGGAGGTAGTTCTCATGGGTGGGAACAACCTCAAACAGAACCAAAGTCAAAGGCAGCCCTGCTGCTACGTGAGGCGTCTGGGCTGGGCCCGCAGCTGCCGTACCTTCGCTAGTCTCTGGCCCTCGAGTCTAGCAGTCCACCAGCTAGTCCTTTTTCTCTGAGTAGAACATTACTTTCTGCTGGAGTGTTACCTGAAATGATAGACTGAATATTCGGACATGAATACATGGGGTGACTTATTTCATTTGATCACTTTCTTCCATGAATGAAACGGGACTGTCTGAGGAATTGCTTGGAATTGGCAGCCTGGAAGGAAGCTGGAGGTTGGGCTAAACTATGTAGGTGCGGGGTGTGTGGGGGTGGGGCTTCCGTCAGGCCCTCGAGAGCTGAGGAATAACGCATTGTGTGTCATCAGAGGTGTCACAGTCCAACTGGGGACACCAGACACGCACGTAAAAGGTTAGCAAAAACAGAAGCTACCGTGTTCTGTCGCCATGATTGGCACAGACAGGACACTCCACAGAGAAGGGGGAAATCAAGCGATGACAAGAAAACCTACAAGTGGTGTGCTCTGACTAGGAAGAGCCGGATGGAGGCATCTGACTCCCACAGAGGCAGGGCCAGTCTGTCATCACAGATCCTCAGGGCTGGAAAGGGTCTAAGGGAGATTTATGACAATCGTCTACACTCAAGGGCAGTGTCTCTCCCTGGGCTTGCCTATGTGCTCGGATGTCTCCAGTCGGGAAGTTTATACCTTGGAACAACTTGTTCCGGCTCTGCTGTTAGGAAGGTCTTCCCACATGGATTCACAACTTGCTTCCTTTTGCATTTCAGCTCAAGATCTCAGTATCACCTCACACCAGTCAGAATGGCTAAAATCAACAAGTCAGGAAATGACAGATGCTGGCGAGGATGTGGAGAAAGGGGAACCCTCCTACACTGTTGGTGGGAATGCAAGCTGGTGCAGCCACTCTGGAAAACAGCATGGAGGTTCCTCAGAATGTTGAAAATAGAACTGCCCTATGACCCAGCAATTGCACTATTGGGTATTTACCCTAAAGATACAAATGTAGTGATCCAAAGGGGCACATGCACCCGAATGTTTATAGCAGCAATGTCCACAATAGCCAAACTATGGAAAGAAGCTAGATGTCCATCAACAGATGAATGGATCAAGAAGATGTGGTATATATACGCAATGGAATACTATGCAGCCATCAAAAGAAATGAAATCTTGCCATTTGCGACAACATGGATGGAACTAGAGCGTATCATGCTTAGCGAAATAAGTCAAGCAGAGAAAGACAACTATCATATGATCTCCCTGAGGAAGTGGTGATGCAACATGGAGGCTTAAGTGGGTAGGAGAAGAATAAATGAAACAAGATGGGATTGGGAGGGAGACACACCATAAGTGACTCTTAATCTCACAAAACAAACTGAGGGTTGCTGGGGGGAGGGGGTTTGGGAGAAGGGGGTGGGATTATGGACATTGGGGAGGGTATGTGCTTTGGTGAGTGCTGTGAAGTGTGTAAACCTGGTGATTCACAGACCTGTACCCCTGGGGATAAAAATATATGTTTATAAAAAATAAAAAGTTAAGATTGTTCAAAAAAAAAAAAAAAAAAAAAGATCTCAGTTACCCTTGGGAGCTACAAATATGTTGACCATCACGCTCCCAGTTGACATTTTTCAAATAAAGAAACGTTCCAGGGCGTCTGGGTGACTCAGTCGGTTGAGTGTCTGCCTTCAGCTCAGGTCGTGATCCCAGGGTCCTGGGGTAGAGCCCCGGGTATTGTCTGTCTGCTCTTTGCTCAGCGGGGAGTCTGTTTCTCTCTCTTCTCTGCACATCCCCCCCCCCCACATATGTGTGAGCTCTGTCTCTCTCTCTCTCTCAAATAGACAAAATCTCTTTCTTTCTTTCTTTCTTCTTTAGAGTAGTTTGGATAATTAAGGAGAATGAGTAAGGAACGCTAAGTGAGAGCCATGGACTCATAGCCCAGAACCCCCCAGAAGGGTAGTAGTGTGGCAGACCCAGGGGTTATGGGGGTTAGAGAGGGTTACAAGGGTTACATCTGAGCAAGCGTATTGGAGTTGAGCATTTTGGAGGGTCCTTCCAGCAGATGACATGCTTCTGGGTCTGACGTCTTGACTGAGACAAATCAATTGGAGATGAAGGTCTTTATACTTAATAAGACTTGGGAGTACCGAGGCCCCCACAGCTGCTGAGAAGCCCTGATCATGGCTGGGGTTGGGTACAAAAAGGGGTTTCAGTCTCCATTGAACAGGGGAGACTGACCAGGAGGTTGGGAGGTGGTACGGTGGCCACGGCCAGATGATGCTGTAGATGAAGCGGTGAGCCTGAGTTGGATGCTAGGCTGTGGAAAGTCAGGAGATGGTGAGCCAGGCCCTCTGTCCCATAGCCCTTCCTAGCGTCAGGACTGCAGGGGGAGGGAGGGTCGGAAGCTTCTGTCTCCATGGGCTGTAAGGAAGCAATGTCACAGAGAAGTACTACGTTTTAGACATGTCAGGAAATGGGGGGATTTTTCTGTAAAAACCAGAGAAGAAAGGGGAGTTTGTTTATAACACAATGATGGTTCTGGGAGTTATAGCAGGTGTGTATGTGTGTTGGAATTTAGAAGAAGCAGAATGAGAAAAAACATATGCATAGAAGAATACAAAGCTGAGGGATTATTTAAGGGGATTATTAGGGGGCTATCATTGACACAGAAGTAGAGGCATGAGGTATGGTTCAATAGAAGAAGCTTTAATCTCTTAAGGTTGGCGGAGGCGGGGGTGGTAGGTTATGTGTTGGCACAGGTGCCCTAGAACAGTGAGGGCCAGGAATTGTGCCATTAGAGGGGGTGAGAACTTCTCCCCCAAGGGCCAGGAAGGCCCTGACTGGGGCCGTGATTAGGATGCTTCTGGAATGGGAGCAAGGGCTCTGGTTCAGCGGGGGTGAGGACTCTGGTGAGGAGCATGTTGACAAGTGCTGTCTGGCACATGGTTGTAGCTGAACACGTTTGCTGAAGGAATGAGCACAAAGGAACCTCTCGCAGCGGTGCTGGCCAGATTCCTGGTGTGACGGGCAGGAAAGGACTCACACCACAAGGTTCCAGCACTGTGAAGACTTGCTCCCAGGCAGACTCTGGCCAGTGGAACCGGACACACCCACCCCTTCATGCACTGCTCCGTCCTCTCCTCTCCTCCTGAGTGCACACTCTGGGCTTCACACCGGGTGCCTGCAGCGTGCAGAGGAAAGACGAGAGCAGGAAGATGGCGGCATTCATGAAGCTTGCCGTGTAGACAGGAAGGGACACATCCAGTAGTTAATTATCCATGCTGGGCTTTCATTACAGCTGTAGTCTTGAGCCTTTCAGGAAGGAGCGGGCTGACCTGAGTCCCACTGGGACCTGAGTCCCGTTGGTTGGTTTCCACCACCATGTCCCTCCGTCCTACCTCTTGATGGATGAGAACATGCTCCTTCTGCCTGAACTTTGAACCTCCATGCTTCTCCTGTGGTCCCATCATACTCACTTGGCTTGTTTATGAACTGAAGCTATTACCTCATTATGTTTCCTACTTGTTGGTTTTTTTTCTTCAGCTTTCCTGAGTTCTTTATGTTTTTCTGTGAAATCATCATTGGTGTTAGAGTACAGATACCCCAAGCTGGACGCTTATTAACTTAACTCTAAGCAGGTCAAGTTTGGTGAAAATGAATGTTTAGTACATTACCTTGGACTTCTTTAGAATACTTTGAAACATTTTATGAAAGTAGCTGAAAGTAGAGACTAGCATGACCAGAGCTCCAGGATAGAGAAGGCACTCATCGTTATTTCTGTCCTCGGTGCCTCGGATAAACAGTGGACATTCGAAAGGATGGTCAGCGAAAAAATGCCTCTGTTTATTAGGATATGGGAAGCCAGGGTTTTAAACAGTATTTGAAGATTATTGAAACTAAACAGTATTTGAAGATTATTGAAACAATACAGATGTTTACCTGAGGGTGTATTTGTCAATTGTTGTGATCTTGGTAGAAAAATAATCCAACAGATTATAATCATGTAACATTCACTATTGTGCTTCTGCTAATGTGACTTGGCACCCACTGGAATTCTGGAGAAGAACGCACTCTGATGGCACCTTTTGTTAACATTGGGGTTTCTACTCAGTTCCACATCTTGTTGAAGGAAAGGGCGTTGTCACTCCTCCTTGCCACTTCCCCACAGCACATGCATATGAATAAATATTGATTGGATACTTACATAAGTCACGGAATGAATTTTCCATGGAAAGAAAACTTTACTCCTGGGTAAATTAAAAAAAAAAAAATCAATGTGAAGTTCAATATCTTTCCTTAACATTGGAAAAAGTGAGATGTGCTTTTAATGACGTACATCAGCATGTGGAAGGGTTCATCTCCTGCTGGTCAAACTTAAACCTGGGCTAGATTGTCATTTCTCCAAAATTACTGACATTAGAAGTTTAGTAATTTCAATATGTAGATTCTGTACTGGTTTTGTGAAGTATTTCCTGAAGGATTTCATTTTCTTTGGAGTAAATATAAGTGACATTGTGCTCTTAGCATCATTTCTCACATGATCATTTTGACTGATAGAAATACAAGCAGTTTTTATATGTTACTTTGTATCCTCTGATTTTGCTGAATGCACTTTATTAGTTATGAAAGTTTTTTTTTTTTTTTAGATTTCTTGAGATTTTCTACACTCATGTTATCTGCAAATAATCACAGTTTTAGTTTCTTCCTTTCCTATTTGTATACCTTTTATTTTTCTTCCTTTTTGTATGGGTTACAGCTCCGGGTACCGTTTTGAGTAAGAGTGATGGAGTGGACGTCTTCATTGTTTCTGAACATCGAGAGAAAAGTTTCACAGTTGACTATGCTGTCGGCCATAGGTTTGTTTTAGATGATTTTTTTAAGTTGTTGTAATTCGTCTGTGTTCCTAGTCTTCTGAGAGTGTTTTTCCTGACAGGTTTTGTCATGAATGGATGTTGGATTTGTGGAATGCTCTTTGTACAGCCGTTTTCATGCTCATATGATTTTTCCAGATTGTTGGTTTGGCAGTTTTTTAATGTTGAGCAAGCATTGCACTTGATTCTTTTATTCGTTGTTTGAGACAGCTTGCTCATTATTTGAGGATAATTGTGTCTAAGTGCATGAGAATTATTTGTCTGTAGTTTTCTTCACTTTGTGCCGTATTTATCTGGCCCTGATATCAGGATAACACCGGCCTCATAAAGTGAATTTGAAAGTATTCTTGCCGTCCGATTTTCTGGAGTAGATTGTGCAGATTGGTGTTCTTTCTTCTTTAAAGATTCGGTCAGATTCTCCACAGAAGTCTTCTGAACCTGAGGATTATCTTTAGAGAGTTCGGTAATCACAAATTCCATTTATCCAATGGTTATAGGGTTATTCAGATTATCTATTTAACCTTAGTTGATTTGTGGTAATTTGTGGATAGAGTACAGAGAATCATAATTTCACAAAGATATCTCAAGGTTGTATGGCAAAGTGAAAATAATGTGGCAGATGGAAATCGGATACGAATGACCTTGAAACAGGGAGAGTAAAGTCGATTACCCAGTTGGTCACCGTGCGAACAAAATGTTCTCAGAAAGGGAAGGGGGTGACAGCAGAGAACCAACAGAATTCCCGGGAAGGCCGGCATCTGGCCCATGTCATTGGCTTTGTAGATGGTGCCAGGAGCCATGGAGTGTGGCGCCCCAAGCCGCGGAGAAAGGTAAGGCAATGGCCTCTTCACCAGGGCCCCCAGAAGGACTGCAGCCTGCACACCGCTGAATCGAACCTGAAGTTGTGAGAACAACTTCCTACTTCTCACTGCAAGAGCTGTAAGATCATAAACTTGTGTTACCTTATGCCCCTGGTTTGTCATTTGTCCCAGCAGCCATAGAAAACAAAATGCATTTTGAGGAATTGGTTCATTTCTCCTAAATTGTTGAATTTATCCTACCATTTCTTTATGATGCATTTAATCCCTATAGGATCTAGAATAATCGTCACTTCCCCCTGATGTCAGTACCTTCTTTCTTCTTTGTATCTCCATCATTTGCTTGAGGTTGATCAACAAAGAACAAGCTTTTAAGCCATTGGTTTTCTCTTTCATTTTCCTTTTTTCAGATTCATGGATTTCTACTCTTTGAAATTTATTTTATGTTATTTATTATATGCATTGATTATTTCCCTCATTATGCTCACATTTGTATTATTTTGCTCATTTGTTTTCAGTTTCTTGGTGTAGGAATGGTTTTAAATGGAAGCTTTCTCCTTCCCAGCGCCTCCGTGTTGGCCTGTGAATATGCCTTCCCCACTGACTTCCACCAATCCCACCATGCCGTGTTCTCCACGCCCTTCATTTACCTTTGTTTTACTTTTCCTTCGGGAATTCTTCCTTGACTCCTGGCTCATTTGGAAGTGCTGTGTTTAATTTCCAAGAGCCTGGAGAATTTCTTGTTGTTCTTTTAGTATTGATTTCAAGTTTGATACCATTATGGTTACAAAGCCTACTCTGAAGGGTTTAAACTCTTTTAATCTTGTTTGGATTTATTTTATGTCTCAAGCTGTGGGACATGACTGGGTCCTAAGCCAAGCTCCTCTGCTGGTCTCTCTGGGGTCTCCTGTTTCCACGGCCTGCACAGGTCCTTGCCCGAGGTCTTGGCATTTGGTAAATTAAAGACTGACTTTTGTTCAGCCAGAAGTTGAAAAGCAATATTCTTCTCTTATCAAAACAGGCTTGTCTGTTCTGGAGGCCGTGTTTCTCTTGCCAAGTCTAGATAGTACGTGCTTTCTTTCTCTGCAGGGACTGTGTTGTTTGATCTTGAAAACAGAAGAAATGTAAAGCTCTTAAAATATTCACATCTGTAATCTTACTTAATACCAACAACTGTCCGTTTGAACAGCTTTTGGTCAGTCAGATTAACTAAGAACAACTCTTTGGAAATAATAATTAGTGCAGATTTCTTCTTTAAAAAACTATCTATCTATTTAATTAATTATTTGCCAGAGAGAGAGAGAGAGAGAGAGAGCGAGTGCGCACAAGCAAGGGGAAGAGCAGGCAGAGGGAGAGGGAGAAGCAGGCTCGGCACCGGGCAGAGAGCCTGAAGTAGGGCTCTATCTCAGGCCCTGGGATCATGACCTGAGCCGAAGGCAGACTGAGGCCCCCCAGGTGCCCCATTAGTGTAGATTTCTTCATCTAAACAGCAAAATGTGTTTGGCGAAGCATGAGATTTTTAGTTGATTTTCCAAAAGGCGCTGATTAGCTTTGATCCACTGAAATTCTCCCGTTCTCTGTAGAGAACTTCATCTGTTTAAAAGATGATTGTCTGTGATTAGGGATTTAATGTGTGTTTACTAGAAGGGGCAAAGCTGGTTGGTCTACTGGCCAGCTCTGTTGGATGCCCTAGGTAATGTAAAATTCCATTAAAAATTCTATAAAATACCTTGAGACTTGGTATTGTTTGAATAACTCCAGTTCTCTTGTGTAAGTATTTCTTTAATGAATTTATTAAGTATAAATACTTCTGTCTTCTGTCTTTAGAATTATATTTTAAATGCTTTTTACTTTATCACTATTTATTAAAAGATTTCTATGATTACTCCAGATTGTATTTTTAAATCAGTGTGCCAATGATTACGTAAGCAATAAATCCTTGGCAGGATTAACGTATTCCCATCTACCTTACGAGTTAATCATGCTTCCTCATTAGTATTACTGCTCAAACAATGCATATTTATTCATTTAGTTTTTTTACTTAGCAAAGGCAAAAAGTCAATGCTGAGAAACATTTTGAGTTATGGTCTGTCCAACAAAGTTTTCTAAATTTCCCTATTCTGTAGGCACAGGTGCACCCTGAAAGGCAAATTGCCCACTGTTATCCGAGAGGCAGATGCAGGGACTTTTAATAATGGGCTTGAGGTATTTCTCCAATGGATCTCCCTGCCTCATTCTCAAACCTTCCAGCCTTTCTCTGCGTTGTTAACAGAGGGAAATTTCAGGGGCACCAGCCTGCCTTTTCTTCACCCCTCAAAAGAGTTTCACTGGAAAAAAACCCCAGCCACGGCCTCCACAGTGATCTAATGCCAGATCCCACCTGCCTCACGGGGTTTGTCTCCTGACTTCCCTCTGGGGCACCTGCTCTTTTTGTGGCTTTGGGGCCAAGAAGAGCAGAATGTCTCCTGAGCAACTGCTGTTTGTCTGTGAATTATGCTCATGTTGAGAAACCCAAGGGATCTGTCTGTGACCAGCTGGAGTCCGCGTGTAGGATTTCCTTGCCTTGAGACCTGCTGGAATCTGCAGGTTTGCGAGAACAAATACTTTGAAACACTAGAACCTAAAGCAAAAGAGAGTTTAGGAATGACCGTAGATACATTTTGTCTTTTTTACTCCGCCATTCTTCTTGGCAGCATTCTACTTATGTTTCACAGTTTAATCCAAGACGATCTCACCTCGAGATCCTTCATTACACCGGTAAAGACGCTTTTCCACATAAAGCCCCGTCTAGAGTTTTGGGGAGTCGGGACATGGGTGAATCTCTTTAAGTCACTACAGCACCCATACTCCGCTCACAGCACGCAGGACTCACTCCCTTGAATGACTGACAAAAGCAGAGCGCACATTTCTGCCAGCATCATAAGTGACCTCAGGTCCCAAACAAGAGTCCGGGAGAAGAGCACCCCAGGACAGTGCCGTGCTATCTCCCCAGCGGGCCCCTCAGACCACCATTTCCGGATCAGGTCTCCACGAACTGGCAAAAAAGTGGTAGGATAAGAAAAACTGCGACTTGTAGCTTATCAGGTTTTTAATGACTCATATCCAAGTCAAGTCTTACTTTATAAAATGTTTTCGTTTATTAGATTTAGGTCTTCACTGAAAAATTGATCTGAGAATTACTTGCCTTTGCAGACCAATCGACGTAGGATGTCTCCAGCTAAAATGAATCAGAATGAAGAGTGAGCTCAACAGTGGCCAGCGATGGCTGGGCGCCCGCCGTCGTGGAGTCCTTCGTACGCAGCAATGTTACTAAAACCCCGACCGTCAAGAGCAGTCATTGAGTCTTTTCGTTCGTACCTGCACCGGACCGTGCATTTCTCTGTCTGTGTACAAAGGGGTCAAGAACATAATGGTTTTCGTCTGTGCTGCAGGGACCGTGCCATTCACTCAGGGCTGCCCATCTCTTCAAACAAAATAAAACAAAAGAGCTGTTGCCCACCCACCCCCCTTACCGACATGGCACGTTTAAAAATTTCCTTAAATATGCGGATTCAATTTCGGCATTGGTTCAACTCCATGAAATTATTCAGTGGAAGTTCAGAACTCTGCAAGGATTAACCCATAAATCTCTCTCTGCGCAATGTCAGGGCAAAGATGATGTTTCCATGATAATTCAGTGACCGTAGGGTAATTTTAAATGCCCGTCCAGTAGATCTTATTTTAAACATATCCAGGGGCTTTTGTGAGTTATTTACCCTGGTTATAAAGGGTGCCATAAAATCTGGTTCATATATAATTTATAAGTGATGTGATAAATGGATTAACTTTGCTTAGCATTTATTGGTTCTTCCCTTATAATGAAATAGTGTGTTTCTATTTCAATAAATCATTTTGCTGAGTCACATAGATGCCTTGATCAGGGAAAATTGCTGGAAGCATGACAGGCAAATGATAATTAAACCATTATTATAGCTGGCTTTTGCATGGTCTGATAGAAATTGCACTTACTATGCCCAAACAGGATAAAAAATGTGTTTTTCTATATTCTCACATTCCAAGCTGCTTTCTCCACCATGTCCTAGTTGAAGTGGAAGCTATCAAAATGCATCAAAATTCCCAAGCCAGCATCTAAAATACACTCAAAAATTTTGTCTTTCTTCTCTTTAACATTTTTAAAATTAAAAAAAAAAAAGTCAATAGGCTTCGTTTTTAGAGCAGTTTCAGGTTTTCAGAAAAACTGGGCAGGAAGTACAGAGACTGCTGCCCACAGCGTCACCTGGCTCGCTTCTTGCCCTCGTGGGGTGCATTTGCTACAGTTGATAACCTACACGGATACATCCTTCCTGACTAAAGCCGGTCGTGCGTGTCAGCCTTCCCTCTTGGGCTGTGTGGTTCTCTGGGTTCCGACCAATGTGTCTGCTGCTCCAGCGTTACACGGAGCGGTTTCACTGCCTCACCTCTCGGTACTGCCCGTTCATCCCTTCTCCCGACCCTGGCCACTGCCGATCTTCTACTGTCTCTGCAGTTTTGCCTTTTCAAGAGCATCATGGAGCTGGAGTCCATAGTCTGCAAGCTTCTCAGATTGTCTTCTCCCTCGCGGTGATAGGCATTTGGGTTCGCTCCTTGTCTTTTTGTGGCTTGACGACCCTTTTCTTTTTAGCACTGAGTAATGTTCCGTTGTCCGGATCTGCCAGCTTTTTGGTCCATTCACGTGCTAACGGGCATCTCGGGTGCTTCCAGGCTTTGCCGACTGTGATCAAGATGCTATAGCGTCTGTGTGCAGGCTTTCTGGTGGACATAAGTTTTCAGCTCGTTTGGGTAGATACCAGAGACAATTGCTGGATCTTACGGTAAGAATATGTTTTTGGTAAGAAACTGTCCAAGTGTCTTCTGTCGTGGCTGTGTTTTCTGCATTCCCACCAGCGATGAACGAGAGTTCTTGCTGCTTCCCATCCTTGCCAGCATTTGGTGTTGTCAGTGTTCTGGATCTTAGCCCCTGTAGGGCTACCTCATGTTTGTTTTAGTTGGCACTTTATCGATGGCATATGATAATGGAGCACCTTTCCATGTACTCATTTGCCATCTGTATGTCTTCTTTGGTCTGTGTCCGTTAAGATCTTTGGCTCCATTTTTACCTGGGTTATTTGATTTTCTCTTGCTGAGTTTTAAGCATTCTTTGTATATTTTTGATACAGTCCCTTTATCAGATACGTGTTTTGCTAAGATTTTCACGCAGTCTGTGGCTTCTCTTTTCATTTTCTTCACACTGTCTTTTGCCACCTGACACTTTTAGTTTCAATCAATAATTCTTTCTTTCATGGATGGTGCTTTGGTTTTATACCCAAAAAGTCATCGTCAAACCCAAAGTCCCCTGGATTTTCTCCTCCACTTTCTTCTAGAAGTTTATAAAACTTGTGTTTTATTTTTAGGTCTATGATCCATCTCAAGCTAATTTTTGTGACGCATGTAAGGTCTGTGTCTAAAGTTCTTTTTCTTTTGATGTAGATGTCCAGCCGCCCCAGACTCATCCGATGAAAAGACCGCCCTTTCTCCATTGGATTGCTTTGTTCCTTTGTCAAAGACCGGTTCACTATATTCGTGTGGCTCTATTTCTGGGCTTCTTGTTCTGCTCCATTGATCTGTTTGCTCCTTGAGCAACCACACCATCTTCGTCGCCCACAAAGTGTTGCTGTCAGTCTTGAAGACAAGTATTTTCCTTCCTTCAAATTTGTGCTTCTCTTTCCATATTGAGTTGGCTACTCTGGTCTTTCACTTCCACATAAATTTTAGGTCAGGTTGTTGATATCCACAAAATAACTTGCCCTTCAGAATGGAGGTCAGTCTATAAATGAAGTTGGTAAAAATTGATGTTTTAATGCTATTGAGGGAAACTGTCTCCATTTATTTAAATAATCTTTTACTTCTTTCACTAGTATGTTAGAGTTTTCTTGTTCACACCCCGTACATATATTGTTAACTTTACACTAACTACCTTTTTCTTACTCATAATCATCTCATAAATGTGTTTTTGGTTTGTTTTGCCTATTGTCAGTGCAGGAACTCAGGTCTTTGTCATGACCGCCCTTAACGGTTACCATAGGATTCTAAGGGGTCATCCATTTAGAGTCTTCTTTCAATTAATCTTTCCTACGCCAGTTGAGTTATCTTTTTAAATGGGAAATATGCTTCTGGCCCCTGGTTTCTGGGCCCTTTATATTAACGTTGGGATAAGGTTCAAACTCCATTGTTTGACAGGAAGTGCTTTCCATGACTCATGAGTGTATTCGGAAAAGTCTGGGCTCCGTCACTCAACGTCGAGGACTGACACTTCCGCAGAAACCACCAGCTCAGACCCCTCACCAGCCAAGCAGTGCAGGACCGCCATGGTTTGTTGTGTTCTTTCTTCTGCCAAGAATGGATTCCCTTCTCTTTTCTATCCAGAAGTTCAAGTTCATCAAACCAACTCAACTTCATCACCTCAGTGAATCTGTTTCCACTGACCTGGTGAGCTAGGAGTCTGCCACCTGCCCTTCTTCACCGTGGCTTTTGGCCCTGGACGCTGCACTGACCACAGGACCCACCTCGGGTCCTTCCTTTCTTACAGTGAGTCGTGCACATCACATCAACATATGGGAGCTTCACCTTCAACACACTCTGGAACCCAACCAGTTCTCCCCAAGGTCACCACCGCTAGACCCTGACCTCCCTGAGTTTCTCTCTCCCACCTGTCTTCTTACCTCCGTGCACCCCACACCCACTATGAACTATGAGTAAAATGCTGAGGCCAGAGGAGCTTCCGCTCAAACCCTCCATTAGTCTCTAAGGTCCTTGCCATGACCTATGTGGGTGTCATGATCCAGCATCTTTCCTGGGGGCTCATCTCAGCACCTCTGTGCACAGCAGACATGGTGAGCCCCCTTCCCTCCCCTGTGCTGCTCTCATTGCTTCCCCTTCCGGTATGTCTTGGAAATAAAGAGCACAGCATGTGGAGCCTTCCCAGACCCTTGCAGGAATGGCTGCCTCAGCTCTTGCGAGCCTTGCTCACATCTTGCCTTTTTGATATGGCCTTACTGACCCCTTTAAATACACCTGTCTGTGCTATCTGCCCTCTTTCCCTTTTTCTGCAAAACGATTCTTACCCCCGACACTCACCAACAGTGCACTCACATATCAATGATACACACTCACGTACCAATGATACACACTCTTGTATCAATTAATGCATCTTGTCTGCCCCTTGCAACCGGTGTGCTTTGTTTCCAACCCGCAGAATAGGTCTTAGCTCACAGGTCATGCTCAATAAATGTTTAGTAGTCAGCGTACTTGTCTTTCCTTTATACCAGGGCTTTAACAAACCAGCCCTTCCTTTTCTTAACACTCTCTTGAAATATGACTGATCCTCAAAAACCTGCCCATATTTAATGTATGTAATTTGGTGAGTTTGGGCTTGTGCATGTACTTGTGAAGCCATCACCATCAAGGCAGTACATAGACTCGCCCCTTCCAAAGTTGCCTGTGCCTCTGCCTTTTTTTTTTCTTTCCTTCTTCTTCTTCTTCTTTTTTTTTTTTGTGATATCCACTTCACATGAGATCTATCCCAAGTTAACAAAAAATTTTAAGTGTACAGTACAGTGTTGGTTAGCTACAGTTACTATTTTGTACAGCAGATCTCTAGAACTTACTCTTGAATGACTAAAACTTGATAACCATCTGAACAACTCCACATTCATTTCCCCTTCCCAAAGGCCCGTGAGCACCATTGATCTCTCAGCTTTCTAGAATTGGCTACTCTAGCTTTCTCACGTGAATGGAACCGTGCTGTGCTCACACGAACCTGGAGGACATGATGCCAAGTGGGGTGAGCTGACCACATTCTTCACAGTTACGTCCTCATGAAGAAGCCTGGTGCATAATTGGCCTGATTACACAATTGAATTATTGTTTTTCTCATTCAGTTAAGGGATAACTTGCATATTTGGGATGAAGTGTATTTCAGTTAGATTCTCCTACTTTTGTGGGTTTTGTCATTCATTCTTTCATGTTTTTATTATTGTTATTGAATACAAGTTCTTTTTTAAAAGATTTTATTTATTTATTTGAGAGAGAGAGCAAGAGAGGAGGGTGAAGGGCAGAGAGAGAAGCAGACTCCCCACTGAGCAGGGAGCCTGATGCAGGACTCGAACCTGGGACTCCAGGATCATGACCTGAGCCAAAGGCAGACACTTAACTGACAGAGCCTCCCAGATGCCCCTAAACAGAAGTTCTTGATATTAAGGGTCCAATGTATCAACCTTCTGAGAAAGCAGCGCAATTTTCTACCTTAAGAAAACTTTACCTACTTCTTGAAGGTAAAGAAGGCATGCTCTTATTTTTTTTTTCTTCTAAGAGTGTCTTTACTGCTTCACATTTAGATCTTAAATCTACCTGGAATGAATGTTTGCGTATGGTGTGAGGTAGGGGTCAAAGGGCAGTTTTGTTTCTGTACTGATGTCTACTTGGCCATCCCCAGCTGCTGAAGCGATGTATTTATCACAGGTGGAAGTATCACATGTGTCAGAAATCTGATGGCGTATGTATAGTACTATCTTTGACTTCTCTCTTTTTTTTTTAAACTGGCAACATTGCCTGCATTTTTACCAACATCACACTCTTTCAATTACTATACTTTTATAATAAGTCTTGAAATCCCTTTTATAGAATTGAAGAATGTTTATTCTGAGGTATAGACATAAGCATGGGAATGTCAGACATGGGGCATATGTATACATATTTTCTCTGATAGTGTCATACTACTTTTCAGAATAGCTTTGGAATGACCACATTATCAATCTTTTCCTCCTGGAGTAAGAATTTCTATTTTGTTAGCAGCTTTCCTTCCAGGCAATGGTACCCGAGGTCCACAAATCTTCGAAGATGAAGGGAAGACCTCATGGAAGGATCATGCACCGTGGGTGTGGACGGACTAGTTCGCCACTCCACCTCTCCCCAGCTCTCTTCTCTGAGAAGCTAGCGATTTTATCTTTCCTGCTTTCCAGAAGACCAGAGGCATTATGCCTGAGGTCATTCCTGCGAGTGGTTGCTTGGAGATTGTGCCTTTCAGTTTTGAAACTAGTAGCAGCAGTGACCTGCAGGAAACCAACCGAACTTTCATCCATCAATTCATTCATCTGTCAATTTAGCAAACACTTGTTGAACACCTACAGCTGCAAATACATCAATGAACAAAATGGACAAAACCTCTGCCTTCCATGAGGCTTACTTTGTAGTAGCTGGAGCCAGGCAATAAGACCTAAAATAATTGAATTGTACTTTGAAGGGAGACTTGAAATACAATTTGATGAAAGAACTTGAAAAAAAGAGGAATTGAGATTCAGTGTAAGATTATTGGCCTGAAGAGAAAGTTGTCATTTACTTACATGGGGGAAACTGTAAGAAAAATAACAGGGCTTGCAGTGTTCATGGAGATGACTCTTGCATATCAGAGGGACATGCAGGACTGAGTCCAGGGAAGAGATGTGGGGGGGGGGGCACTCACAGGTGTCTGCCATCAGTCTGCGGGTATATGTGGACCCAGAGGTTGGGTTGCTCCCAACAAGAGGGTGAGGGTTTGAGGAGATAACAATTCAAATATGTGCACTGGGGAGCTTGGAGAGCTAACGGAAAACAGCAACAATAATTGAGAAGTAGGAACCAGTGAGATAAGAGAAAAACAAAGCAGCTGTTGTATCCTGAAAACAAAGTAAGGAGGCATTTCCACAGCTTTTGGGGTGATTAGCTCCATAAAGGTCACCCAGTGACGAAGTAACATGCCATAGGAGGGATCGCCAGACTCAGAGGATTGCTGTCAACTCTGTAAGCTCTGTGCAGTGGGGGAATGTGAAGACAGCTAGGGAGGGAGCTTGGGAACCCAGACTAACAGTTCTCAAGGAGAAGTGTAGGAAAGTGCTTTGATGTCCGCAAGGTGGTAGAGAAGAAAAATGCATGTCAGGGATGCTTTGTGAGCACTGTTCCAGCTGTAGCTAGTTTCACGACCGGAAATGCTCCCACATGTCCCAAAAGTATATGTGGAGTTTACCTGGCTCCCCCACCCCAGGGGAGACAGGACAAGTCATGGGAATGTTCAGTGCTGTGACCTCTTAGAGCCTCTGTACTCTAGTGCCGCCTGCTGCCACAGGGCATTTGGGGTCCAGGCAGGGCCTCTGTTGCTGAGAGCAGCCACGGCTGCCGTGCTGGCACGTGTCCTTGCTGTCACTGCTGCTGCTCGGCCTTGGGTGTGGCTCTCCAGCAAGTTCTGCAGGTGTGGGTGGCCTGGTTCCAAGCAAAGCGGCCCATGGACAGGCAGCTGATAACACCCGTAGCCGGGCTTGTCTTGGACATGGTTTAGAAGCATCTCAAGCCATAATTTCTGATTCTCAGGTCTTCACTGAACTTTCCAAAGATCTATTTTCATGTTTAGTTACAAATCTGGACCCAGATCTAAATTCACCAGACTGGGTTGGGGTCCAGTTTGAGTGCCCAGGGTCACAGCTTCATCTAGCAGCTCCAAAAACGGCCTGTATGACAGACAGAAGCGTCCTGGTCCTCTCTCATCTGGGAACCACCCAGCCCCCAGGAGACGCGGCGGCTCCCTTAGGTCCAGTCTTGTGGGGTCAGTCTACTGGTTTACCACATGTAGCCACACACACACATCGCCGCAGTGATCTTGTGGGCTCCCGTCTCAGAACCACAGGGCTGGTAGGGTGTGGGCACGAGCTGACTTCTCCAGCACCACTGTATTCTTCCAGGAATCGGACCGGCAAAATCACCTGGAAATCAGAGCTTAGATCTGAGCATGTGTTGCCTATTAATGTGTCCGAAGTGTGGAGAGTGTCGGTTGTAGGGTGAGTAACAGAGTGTTGAGAAGCAGGGCTTTGTACTAAGTCATGGTGGCTGAGTAATACAAAGCATGTTCTGAGTACACAATGACTGACACAACTTTCAAAAGCACCTCACATTCTGATTTTCCAGTGTTTCTCTTATCTCTAAGTTATGATAGTAATCTTTTGATTCCCAGATTTTGAACTATTGATTTCACCATCATCAGTAAGTAGAATTTTATATTCATGTTCATGCAGGGATTCTAGAACATTGGGTACATGATGCTCACTTTGAAAAATTTTTTTAAAAAATGTTCAATAACAGTAGTTACTTGAATTTATAACATTTAATCTTGGAAAAATAAGGACTATGGTACAAAGACAGAAAATAATAAAAACTAAGCCAGGAAATCCTAACACTGTTCTGAATTAAGTTTGCAGGGAAGTATCCAGATAATTCATTTTCTCTATTGTAATGGTTGGCAATGGCCTATAATTTTTGCCTTTTATTTAACTTTTCTTTCTGTTGGGTTTTTGATAATGGTTGTTATTAAACTCATAAAATGTGCTGTGTGACTGACATCTTTTTTAAGGCTGAATGATAGCTTATGAAACACCAGAGTTATTTTTTTCTTAAGATCATGAGTGAATTTGAATTCTTATATTGGGTTTAGTCTTCCAAAGCTTTCAGCAACTTTTTCACAACTTTCTTAGTGTCTTGTTATGTTACTACTCTATTTCAATTGATTGATTGATTGATTTTTTTTTATTTTTTCAATTTATTTATTTTCAGAAAAACAGTATTCATTATTTTTTCACCACACCCAGTGCTCTATGCAATCCGTGCCCTCTCTAATACCCACCACCTTGTACCCCAACCTCCCACACCCCGTCACTTCAAACCCCTCAGATTGTTTTTCAGAGTCCATAGTCTCTCATGATTTATTTTTATGTTTTAAGTGATTCAATTCCTTTAATTTTCTATTTTAAGATTCTTATTGATTCTTTTCTTTTTGATTAATCTTAGACTGGAGGCTGACCTGGGAGAGATGGTAAACTGGAAGGAACAAGGTGCTCTGAAGGTCACCCCTGGTGGCCTCAGCTTCATCTGATGCCTTGTCTGGTTACAGCAAAGTATGTTGGATTCTGACTTTAGAGACACGAGTGGTCTGGATTCTATCCTGAATTGCCTGGCAAATGTGTAAGGCCGCAGTCGGCCGGCTCTCTTCTGTTCACTGCTGTGTGCTTTCTTTAGATCTTGGACAGTCCTAGCCTACAGGGACATCTAGTCACTAGTGGTTCAATCCTCAGGTGTGAATGACGTTCCCTTGCCTGCCTCGGTGACGACTCCTCCAGGGACCTGGCTTGTCCCTGTTATTCACATCTCCCAGAAAGTGTGCATTCATTCTCTCCTTGTTTTTCACCTTTGGAAATTAGATATTAAAACAAGAAAAAATTGAATCTATGTTAGATTTCTCCCAGGATTTGAATATTTGCCTAATGTTTATTGTTTCATATACATGTATATTATTACATCTTTGCAACTGCTTATTCAGATTTCAATTGTTTCAAAACTTGAGAATGGATGAGTTTTCTTATGTTAACTATACTAAAAAGAAAAAAAAATAGAAAAATATAAGCTAATTATAGATTTTGAAGAATCTTTCTCACACACAAGAAAACTCAGGTTTGCACATGCCATCTTTTTAAACACCACACACTTACTTAACCAATTTTGATTAGAAAAAAAAAATCTCTTGACAGAATATATGACAATATATATGAATATATGACAAAAAATATTTTGTTAAATGCAACTTGTCATGTATAAGGTCTTTTACTATACCAGTTATGGGAGGTATTAGAAAGATAACGTCTATGATCTATTTTCTTGCTTTCTTTTTGTTATTGAACACTTAAAATTTTTAATTTTTACTTATCTCTTGAATTTTTTGTTATCTATCTGCATTTTCATTGTATCTCTGATTATACCATGGATACCTAATTTTTCCCAGGTGACTTGGTGTCCACCTGTCGGGACATAGAAGGTCTCAGCCACGTGGGACCAGCATTATTCTCTCCTCTGCCACCTGTAGCCCGTTATCCACCCAAGCCCCCACTCCCTCCAATGTCACAAGTTCTATTCACCTTGTGAATATATTTTAAAGAACTTTTAGGGATAAATATCATCTATACATTTACCTGTATGTTTATCATGTCTGTGGTTCATCCTAAATCTCCCTTTGGGATCATTCTGCATCTGAGTGAAGAGTCCCTTTCTGTGTTTACGTTGGAGCATGTGACCACGTCTCTGCTTTCCTTCACTCCAGAATGTCTTCATGCAGCCATAACCCAGGGGGCACGTTTTCTGGACATGGGACCCCGGGCGGCTCCTCTGGTCTCAGTGTTCTGTCTTCTGACCTCACTGATGGGAAATCCACAGCCCTCAGAACCCGCCCCCCACAAATACTAAGGTAGTTCCTCTCCAGATTTTTTTTTTAATCTTTAATTTTCAGAATTGTGTGTCTGGGCAAGTTTCTCTCCGGGTTTATTTTACTTGTGTTTTGTTTATCTTGCATCTGGAAAATTTATATTTTTCACAAGATTATCAGCCACTATTTTTCTACATGGATTTTTAAAATTCCAGTTGTTTTCTCCTGTCTCAGGAAATCCAGTGACAATCATGTCAGAACTTTTCTTGTTCTGCAGGAGCCCGAAGCTCTGTTCCTTTTCTTCTTTGTCGTTCAGGTTGGATAATCTCTCATGCTGTGTTCTAGGTCACTCTGCTTTATCACTGAACCCAGGCACAGAGTGATTTATTTTTCAGTTATTGTATTTCTTCATGCTGAATTTTACAGTTTGCTTTTTCTTGAGTTTCTTTTTTATCTGTTGAGAATTTCCATTTCTCTCCAGTGAACTCCATTCACTGCAGGTATGTGCACCTTGACATTGTGGAGGATGCTCGGAGCAGCTGCTTTAAACCTCCGATCATTCCAACATCTGGGTCGTCTCAGGGTAGGCGTTCTTCATTTCTTCCTTCAAAAACTGCTCAGTGCTTCATGGCCCTGGGCATGTCGAGTCACATTGGACTGTAATGCAGGCATTTAACATCTAACCCTGTGAGGCTTTTGAATCCTGTTATGTCTGGACAATGTTCACTGGTTCGTTTTGACCAGTGATCCACCCCGTTGGTTAAGGTGGCAGCTCGGGGGTGGCTGTTCAGTGTCTGTTTCGTTTTCCAGCCTGAGCAAGTCATCTGAGTTGCCCTTGCAGCACCACAGGTGAGGCCGGGACATGGGCAGGAGTGTAGGTGGCTGTTCAGTTGGCAGAACCTTCCCTGTGCTTCCTCAGCACGCTCCAGGTGTGAGCGGCTTGGAGTCTAGAACCTTTATCACTGCCCGCATGGAATCGGGGTGCCCTGCTCCTGCTTGCTCCTTCGTGAGGTTTCCCCACACTTTCTGAATCGCAGGGAGCCCCTCCAGGGTCCCCTGGCTGGAAGCATATTCAGACTCACAGCTGCAGTCCCGCCCCGCAGTTCCGTGTCACTGGCCCACCTTCGGCGAGGAGTAGGGGAGGAAGAGTGAATTTTACTCCCACGGTCTTCTTTCCACCTAAGCTTCTGTCCACAGGGTGAGTTTTTGCTGTGCTTTCTGGTTGCAGCTCTGCAATGGACCCTGACCTCAAGGGTGCCTGGAGGGAGAGTAGGACTACCCCAAGCGCTCTGGCAGCTCAGAGAAGCCCACACTTTCGATTTTCTGTCCAGAAGAACAGTCTGTTTTGCAGGGTCCATTGTCCAGCCTTGCCACGGGGCTCTGCGATTCCACCAGCCTCCACTCGGGTCAGAGCCAGAGAGGAAATGAGAAAGAAGCAACACGAAGACCAAGCAGGTGCCGCCGTCCTGGTGTCCCCCAACATCCATGGCCCTCCCGACTCTGCTTGCCACTGGTTCCACATGGTGGGAGCCCAGTTTTGAATTTTGTCGGTAACTTTTAGCTGTGGTGGGTCTTTTGTATTGGGCTTACTTGGCCTTAAGTCCCCCAAGAACCTGAATCCCATATTTGAAACTATTACTTAGTAATTTAGGGTCATTTCACAGACCCAGATCGGTGAAGCTGAATCTTTAATATGACTTCACTTCTGAGGGCGACGCATCACATGTATTCCGTGTAGGAGAGGAAATTGTGTTTTCAGCGTTTGTAGTGACATGATGTAGTAATTTGCCAAGAAACCGATGAACAACAACATAATTTTTATTTACATTTGGAGTTGTTTCTAGGATTACGAAGAAAAATGATAAGTAAGTCCATATAGACCTGAGTAATTAACACATGTAGAGGGAGGAGGAAGCGCTACAGGACTGGGAAGAACTGTTGAGAGTGTGTCTGCGCTGAGCTCAGGTCCTGGGCAGGATCATTGTACGCATGGTCTGTGTTTGTCCGTTAGCAAGTGTCCCCGGAGCATCATGAGCCAGCAGAGTCCACTCGGACAGTGCCAGACACATACCCTGGGAAACACGTTGCCAAAAAGGAGGTGTTGTGTGTTCCATAAAATAAAATAAAATAAAATAAAAGTAAGATGAAATAAAATAAAGTAAGATAAAATCATTGAAGTAAGATAAAATCAAATAGAAGTAAACCAGTAATCGTGAATCTGGGCTTTAGTGTTTTAAGTCTAAGGCCAGTTCTGAAATGTTACTTTATGATGGAGTATTTTCAGGCCATTATGTATATTCTTCTATATACTATATGCACAATAAATAGGGAGACTAAAAACTTTCTTACAGAAGAGGGGTTCCATTAAATTTAACTGTGTGTATTAGAGAAAAGAAACTGGCAGAATGAGTGAATTCCAGGCCTCCCTGAAAATCAGAGACAAGGCATCTTACTTCATCCCCAAACTTGGCAGCCCAGAGCCCCGGCCCCTGGGGTGGAGGGAGCTTCTTTCAGCGAACAGATACGTGTCCCTGCTACTCTTATAGATTCCCAAGTTGCCCCCTGAGATAAACCGTGCAATGCTTTCATGTTCTCAAAAACTCAGTGGGTTAAGCCGCTGCCTTCGGCTCAGGTCATGATCTCAGGGTCCTGGGATCGAGTCCCGCATCGGGCTCTCTGCTTGGCAGGGAGCCTGCTTCCCTCTCTCTCTCTCTCTGCCTGCCTCTCCATCTACTTGTCATTTCTCTCTGTCAAGTAAATAAATAAAAATCTTTAAAAAAAAAAAACTACATGTATAAAGGCACCCGAATCAGAGTTATAGAAATATATTTAATACATTGAAAATTTAAAAAAATCTTAAGATATAACCAAATATTGTTATTTTTAAAACAGGGGTAGCTGTCCATGTTTGAGTGATGTTCGGTGATAGTACAACATAGATTCATGAAAGCTGTAGCTTGTCATGGCGTCAAACTCAGTCCATGAAACTGAAGTTCTCTATCTCTAATCACCGAGGGTCCCATGGCAGATTCTTTGCAGAGAATCTCAGAAACCTGAAAACTAACAGAGCCAAGCAAACCACAGATGCCCGGTATTCGTGGAGACAACCTGGAAGGCTGTCTTCTGTCTTCTGCACAGAATGGCTGACATGGGCTCCTTGTTTTGAATCTTGATGCAGGGCGCTTATTATTAGGGCATGCTTGATTGCTCCTAATTTTGAATTGTAATAATAAAGTAATTATGTTATATTTTCCATTGTCGAGTTTCCATTCCCATACGTCTGAACATAAAAGGCATGATTAGAGATTTCCAGGGTAACCAAAGGACGTCAGTGAGGTTGCACCTTTTAATGTGTTATGTTCTTAAAGCTAGCCTTGTGAGAAGGTCAGCCCCAAACCTTCCAGAGGAAACACTCACTTCAGCTCTGATTTCGTGAAGCCCAAGAAATCGCTGCCGGGTTCTGAGGAGGGCTGCCCCTTCGTGTTAGGGGTAGGGCTAGGGCTAGGTAAAGGAGCCAAGTAGATGAGAAGAAGCAACGTGGAGGTCGCCCCCGGCCCGGGTGGCCGCAGTAACAGGTGCACACTGACCCTTCCCGACTGCTAGGTCAGCGACCTCATGGACGGCCCCTGGCCGCTCTGTCCATCTCGCTCCTTGGGAGGGGCCCGCTCAAGGACGCACACACGGACTGTGCTCCTCCCCTGGCTGTCCTTCTCCCCCAGACCCCACGCCTTCAGCTCTTCGCACACGCTGGTCCCGCCTGAGCTCCTGTGCCGTCCTCTCCTCCAGGGACCGGCCCCGCCCGCGCCCGCCCCTGGACTGGCCACGCAGCTGCACGTGTCAGCAAACGAGATCTTCGCACAGAATGCTTTCCTGAGGGGTTCCCGTCAGCCTCCCTCTGCTTTACAGTCTTGTGACCACTTGTACTTGTTTGTGGCATGTGTGACAATCCGTGGGAGCAGGTATGCGGCCGTCAGTCTGTCCTGTGTGCTCCTCTCTCCGAAGCGCCACGCCGTCCATCCTGTCGCAGAGCAGACGCGCCACGGGTGCTGAACGATAAGTAGCGTTTCGCTCTGATTCTTCCTCCTGACGGTGCCCACTATGAGCCGGGCTCTGCGTCACGGCCGAGCGACAGGCTGCAAGTGCAGATCCGTACGTCCTGGCTTCCATTCCTTCAGGGCTGGTCTGTCGCCGGAGAGGGGAAGACTCTCTCCAGGGGGCCTGGCAGCGGCCCGCATCCCCCGCCCTGCCCCCACCTGGGCGCGCGCCCCTTCTGTCTGCCGCAGGGCGCCTCCGTTCCTCGTCTGGAAGCCTGTCTTTTCTGGGTTATCCTTGGTCGCTGGGCCGTTTTGTGTTGATGTCGCACCCTGACTCTCTGATCCCCGACCACCTCCGTACACCTGCCTCCGGTTTGCTGAGTTATCTGGACACGGCCCGCTTGTTTCCCCCGGGAGACTCCGCTCTCCAGGGCCCAGCGCCTGCCGCGTGTGTGGAATATCGTGGTCCCAGTGAGCCTCTTCTGGGGTGGGGGCGGCGAGTGCACGTTAAGACTGAACGGGAGGCTCAGAGGAGGTCTCCCACCGTGGTGTCCAGTCCAGGGCTCACGGGAGGCCGGGTCTGGGTCTGTCTCACTGAGCTGGAGGAATTTTTCCAGCAATAAAAAAGATGTTTTTTTTCCTCCGAAGGTAATTCGGTTTTTCATTAGGATTCAGCGTGTGCGTTGTTACTCACATCTCCAGGGGGAGCACTGCACACGCTGGTGACGGGAGGTCTGACGCACGTTCGGGATCGTCCCGGAGACTGGGGTCGGGGACTGTGGTGACGCCAGGACCGCGGGACATTGTGACGCTTGAAATAACACTGCTTTCGGAAGTAGCCTTGTGAGACGGCCGGCTCTGTGTCTCTCACACGGGGGTGGAACCGGGCACGACTAGTTATTCTCAATGGGACAAAATAGGTAAGAAATGCCCATCGTAGGAGCTAGACGTTCTGGGTCAGGCTGGGCCCAGAGGAGCCATCGCTGTGCCCAGATTGACTCTGACCTGCAGGGTAAAATTCATGTTCACGGGCTGTCAGCAGCAGACACAGGGGTCCAGAGGAAGGTGACCAGATGTCGCAGCAGTCGCGGACACAATGGCAGCCACGAATCTCAAGTAGGATTGACGGACGACTGCAGGACGGTGCTCGGGTGGCCTCAAAGATGGGTGGGAACACGCTGGCCGCTGGCCACTGAGGCACGAGGTGGTGGCTTGTCTGGCGGGTGTGTGTGCTGGCGAAGGGGGAGGGACTGGAGAGCCCGTTTCTGGCTGAGGCTGTTGCTGGAAGAGAGCCTGGACTTGATGTCTTCCTGCAGTTTGCTGGGGCAGAAGCTGACGGTGGCCACGAGCAGGGTTTGATCCGTCCTGCTTCCCGTGCGTCTCCCTTTCTTCCCCATTCCGACGCTCTCACACCCACGCCGCAGAGGGCCCCGGGAGCCCATCGCTAGGCTTACCCCGTCAGGGTTTCATTCCCGGCGAATGTGGAAAACAGGCTCCCTGACCCCAAGCGCTAGGATGTGCATCTCAGACACCTGGGGGAGTCTCTGGGGACCCCTGAAGCCCACGGAGAAATTCTCCCAGTGGGGTGTGCGCTGCTCAGCTCGTGGCACGGTAAGCAAGACTTCTGGGACCCTTACGTCACGATGATGAGCCAATATACAATATACAATATACAATATACAATGGCCGACGTGCACGGATTTCCTCCCTGGCTGTTGAAACTGAATCCCCTGCTACTTAGGGGATCAGCAAGAACATCGGCGTGCTCCACGTTTCATACTGTCACATCTGCTCTCCTGCTATGGGGACAACAGAAGAATCGACTTTGCGCTCTCTATTTCCTTCCTCCCCACACGTGTGCCTGTGTTTTTAAGCAGGAGATCCTGACGTGCCTTTGCAGACATGCCGTGAGCACAGAATGAGTCCAGCGGTCCAGACACAGCCCTGAAACACACTGGCTCCTCTGCCTGAAGGAGGTCGCCTGCTCGTGGATTACCAGCACCCAGGAAGTCACTCGTCCTGATGCACAACGGTGACATCTCTAATCGGTGTGCATAGAGGAGGAATGTGTGCTTGCTTAAAACATGGGATTATCAGCTACTGCTGCCCTCCCCTCTGACTGACGCTGGGAAAATCATCTTCAAGCTCAGCAGAGGTGTGAAGTGCCTCTGAGTGTGAACCTTTATAACGGGTGTAAGTGATCATGTTGTGGCCTGTGCGGATGTCCTGGGTCGTGTGTTGTTAGATCCTTTAAATTCTCAGCTCTGCTCAGCGGACCTACTAATGAAGGTGAAGTTAACTCCTTGAATGGCCATTGTGTTGGATAGCCTGCACTTGGGCCCCGTTTTAAGGTCCTGTATGAACAGGCATACACAGGAGCAGAGGGAGGGGTCTTTTACTCAAGGGTCTTGTAGTATAACTGGGGGAATAAGGCATAAACTTGTGACACCCTGAAATGAAGAGCCCCATGTGGGGATATGCAGTGGTGGACCGAGCTCTGAATTCAGACAGAGCCTGGAAATGCTCTGCCGCTTGTCTGTCTGTCCTGACAGTCTCTTCCATCGTGGGCTGGCGCAGGATCTAGGAGGCTTGTGGAATGACGGACTGCACAAACAGGTCAATAGCCAGATGGTTCTGCTTACCTGGCAGAGGGCCTGCCTCACTGTCTGGGCAAAAAGAGAAACATCTGAAACACTTTGCAAATGATTCTCTGTCGATACATTGTATCTGTTATAAAATAAATCCTGCTTGTAAATGCTTCTGATCGGCTCACCCATTTCCTTCAGCAGCGTGTGTTCTACCGTTGTCAACGGTTTCTAGCATGTCATAAACTCTGCTCCTCCCCAACGCTCCAGCTTCTCCGCTGCAGACAGGGCAGGAACCGCTGCTCCCCCCAGGCCTGCAGATGGGCAGTCGCGTCCAGCGCCGTGAGGGGGACAGTCTGCATAAATCTGCGCGCGGTTTGTGTATTCTCGCCCACGTGCTTGTTTGTGCCATCGTCCGGTTACATCACTGTGGACCACAGACGTCTGCGCTATCTTTCTGTCATGTTCCGCTGTGGTTATACTCCAGCCCTAGTTTCCATTTTTCTTGTTCAAATCGCTCCTGATTTGGCCCCTGGGAGCTCTTTTGGTTTTCTCCGAGTTCCTCTGATGCACTTTCCTCATGTGTGTGTCTTTTTGCTTGGGCTTGTTTTGTTTTTGTGTTTTCTTGGTTTGGATTTTGCTGTTTGCTTTCGGATAGCATTTCCCTACGTCCTGGCATTGCCGGATAGCTCCGTCTCCAGTCCTAACGACCGCTGTTTCTTCCAGAAACCCACCTTCTGTTTATCGGAAAGTGGTGTTGGAAACCAAGGTCTGGGCACCAGCTGCGCTCCCCGGTACAGAGACATTGCTGTCTCTGGTCCTCCTCGGCTGACAGAGCAAGGGAATGCATGCAAGTGAGCTGGCGGCTGTGTAGGTGTGTCTGTGCCCAACTCCGTGTGCACGCAGCCACATCTGGATCAAGGCAAATGTATTACTCAGAACCATCACCACTGGGATCGTCTAGCCTCATCTCTGCTCATCTGTGAGCTCCTGTCCAACAGGGAGGAGCCTGGCTTCCACCACCCGCCATCCATCTACAGAACCATTTGATTCCAGGAAGCGTGTGTGCTGGTTTCAAAATTGTTAACCTGCTCCCTGGCCCCACGGGAAATCAGCTGTCACTAGACTGCCCACCTGCAGAACATCCGTCTGTAGGGTTCCAGGTCTTGGCTGCTCTGCTCTGTGTTGTTCATTACGTGTGTGTGTGTGTGTGTGTGTGTGAGAGAGAGAGAGAGAGAGAGAGAGAGAGAGAGAGACTCCATTTGGAAGAATCTACTGACCTCTCTGCGAGCTCACTCATTTGACCTGCACCGTGTTGGGTCTACTCATTAGCCCCGCATAAAGCTTTCTTCATCTCTCTCCCTGAGTTTGGCGTCTCACAAATAATTTTGATTCTTTCGGGGACTTCCACTCTCTCTGCTGGCCATATCCGTCTGTTCTCTCATGTATTCTATCTTCCGATTAGAGCCCTTAACACATTAATCATGGTTCCTGTAAACTCCTGGTGCCACGGCTCCAGCATCTGTTCCGTATCTGAGTCTGGCTCTGGGGACGGCTCATTGCTTGCCTCTATCATGCCTTGTACGTTTGGTGCCGAAGCCAGACATGTGGTGTTGTGGAGTAAGGAGGCACCTCGGGCTTGATGTGAGGTTTTCGTTCATCTGGTCCGGAGGTCTGAATGTTCGATGTTTGCTGACTCTGGTGCCCTTGTCTTTGCCTGTCCCACGAGCTCAGGCATTCCTGAACACTCCTCAGAGAGAGAAGGTCTGTGTTAGCTCCCTGGAGCCCCGCTGGTGGGCAGCGGGGTTGGAGGAGGGCAGGCATCTGTCTGCTTCGAGCGGCATCTCATCTTGGAGCTGACCAGCATCCGGGCCCCACGTGCTTTCTGCCCAGGCTGCTTCCAGCGCCCCTCACCATGTTGACTCTGAGCTGGGAAATGTGCTTCTTCTTCTTTTGGTGAGATGGGAGGACAGGGGGCCTGGAGCGGGAGGATTGCCCCTCCGCAGCCGCTGGGAGGCGTGACAGCCTTCTCCCCACCGGGTGGGCTTTGGTTGCGGAGAAGGTTCTGGGCATGGTTCAGCATGTTGCTCTTCTCCTCCTGTGGCCAGAACCGGGAGAAATCTTGGCTGTGAGAGCTGGTGGGCTTTTCAGCCTCCGGCAATTCATCAAAATGACAGCCTTGTGTTCCTCCCAGAGGAGGCTCTAGCACGGCCGCACGGCCAGCTCCTCCTGGCTGTGCTTCTCTGGATGAACCTGTCTCTCTAGATTTCTGGGTACAATTTGCACCCTTCTCCTGGGTCCCAAGAAAAGTCCTCAGCTTGTAGTACATCTAGTTTGATCTTATTGTAAGGACAGGAGTGATGATCTACAGGATCCTTACATGTCCAGGTGCTAGAATTGTGTTGTAAGTGGTGTTGAAGGTTTTGTGTTCAGGATACATTCGCTCCTTCAAAGGAACAGGGGGTGTTCTCCAATTTTCAAAGATGTAAATCCAACTTTGCTTTTGAAGTTAATCTTTAAAGTTGAATTAATGAGGTTATGTTCTAGGGAATAATAATGAAAGCTTTGGTTATTTGTTTTAATAAAATATTCTGATTTGATCATATGACCTCTAAAATCACCCCAAAGCAAATTTAATTAACATTTTCCAGTCTATCCTGGCTCTTATTTTGTTGTTCTAAGTATATATACATTTTTTCCAATAAACTTTTAAATTTTAAAGTATTTGGGTCTAAATTTTAAATTGGATTACCAAACAGACTGAAGGAAAAACTCCAGGGTAATTTTGATAATTGTGCAAAGAATGAAGTTTAACTTCCTGGAGGAACATGTTTCTGTTCATTCATTTCAATGCAATTGAATTCAAAAAATATATACTGATTTCTACTCTTCAATCATTAATTGGTTGAGTCATTTTTTCTGTGTATCCACTACGTGTTCCCACTGGAGACACACATGTAATTAACGTTTCCCTGATGTAAAGGAAGGTGAGCAGTGAGGGGGAATGATCCGCATTATGCAGGTCCAGTCCATGCTGTCCCTCGAGGACATGCTCATTTGAAGACGAGTGAAGACGGGTTTTGACAGAGGCAGCTTAGTACCGAGGGTCATGCATGGAGCCCTTGCCATAACTTGCTTGATGTGACCAATGAAGGGACGACTGGGGTTCTCACATTCGACAGGATGGGAAAGGAAACACAAGCAGAAGTGATTTCTGTGGGAAGACATGAGGCAGCATGATCAATGCAGGGCCCGTGGGTGTGGTGGTGAGGCTGTGACTGGGATTCAGGGAAGGAGTGTTGGGGCGGAGGGTGATGCGGAGGAGACGGGCCGGGGTTGTACAAACACAGGCTCCTGTGTCCTGTGAAGCAGTTGGAGTTCTCTCTTGTAGGCAAGAGGAAATCATGACTGTGTTCTAAGCTTGAGTCACCTAACCAGACTTGGATGTGAGAGGTCGTTCCTGAAGTGATGGGGAGGAGGGAGGAGTGCATGACTCGGTGGTGATGCGTGTGATGAACACAAGATTTTCAAATATTCTAGCAATGCTGACAAATAATCAGACCACTGGGCGATCTGTAGTAAATGCTAGACGGATTGGAGAAAAAGAGATGTTATCGGAATATGGAAGTGGGATGGGTTCATTCAGCCGGAAGGTGGGGTGTCATGCAGAGACACAAGGATATGATACAAGGCTCATAAGTGGCAGAGAATGGAAGTCCAGCCTTACAGTAGAAATCTGCCTAAAGTCAGTCGAAGAAATGATGGACCTGAGATATAATCGTTTGGCGATTGTCTGTAAAGTCGCTTTAGATAAGAAATATCAGGGTTGTCAAAATTATTACACAAGAATACGAAGAAAAGCATGGTCTCTATCTCATCTCAGAGTATCTTCCTCCGGGAATCTGTTAGTTATCAAGGGCAAAATAGTAACTTCTTCATAGCAGAGATATCTTGATCAGGTGATCACCTGATCAAATTAACGTCACCATCATGGGACAAGTTGAGACTGAATGCCTTCAGATACAACTCGCTGGCAAGACCATGACTTCATACCTGTGGTGTCTCCTCCAAAAATGCACACCCCGACTCTAACCAGGAGGAAACCTCCAATGAGCTGACATGGAAGGACTCTTCACGATGACTGGCCTGCACTCTGTAGAGCGTCTTGGTCATAAAATGGTGGAAGATTATTGAAAATGAAAAAGACAGAACTCAGAGCAAAGAGGACGTTAGATTGGATCTTGCCTCACATAAGGAGCATTATGGGAAAACTGCCGAAATGAATAGACTGTGACTCAGACAACAGGGTTATATCAATAATTACTTCCTGAATACAAAAGTCATACTGTGGTTAAGACGTAGAAAGTCTTTAGTTTTTTAGAAATTACACACTGACATTTGGACAACTGAAGAGTCATCATGTCTGTAACTTAGACTTAACGCTTTCCCCAAATATTAACAAACACACACATACACACACCTAGTGACAGAGTGAGTGTAGTAACATGGTAACATGTGGGAATTGCTTTTTTCAACATTATTTGTGTGACTGAAAGGGGTGTGTGTGTGTGTGTGTGTGTGTGTGTGTGTGTGTAGTGTTCTGCAATTGTATCTCCTGTACAGTTTCCTGTGACCATCACTAGCACAAGATTCAGAACAGCTCCCTCCTGGGGTCCTCATCCTACCTTCTATGGCATAGTCCTCCCTCCCTCCTCCCCCTCCCCCGGACCCCTGGCAACCACTATCTGCCTTTCATTTACATAAAATTATCATTTCAGAGAGTGCTATAGAGATGGAATGAGACAATGGGTCATTTTTGTGATTGAGCTTCTGTCATTCAGTTCAGTCCCTGGCTGTTGCTTACACTGGTTATTTGTGCCCTTTTACTGCTCAGTGCTGTTCCATGCTGTTCCATGCTGTTCCATGCATGGTGTGGATCGACCACAACTTGCTTCATTATTCACCCCTTGAAAGGTATTTAAGTTGCTTCTAGTTTTGAACTATTATGAATAAAACTGCTATGGGTACTGGTGTATGGATTTTTGGGTGAAGGTGTTTTTATATCTCTGGGATAAGTGCCCAAGAAGGCAATGGTTGCACAGGTTGTCTGCTGGCAAGTGCATTTTTAATTTTGAAAGAAGCGGCTACACCACTTTGCAGAGGGGCTGCCACGCTATGTTCCCAGAGGCAGTGAGTGTGCAAGTGGGTGGGCTCTCGACCTCCTCAGCACTGTCTGGTGAGGGGCTCTCTTTACTGGGGCCGCCCTGATAGGTCTGCTGTGACCCTCGTTGTGGTCGAGTTTGCACTTCCCAGTCGTTGCACTGCTGAGCGTCTTTTCATGCCTTTGTCACCTGACCATCAACTTCAGGGAAATCTATTTTCTCTCCTTTGCTCATTTTCTAATTGATTATTTGCTTTTTTACTGTTTAATTTTGAGATTTATTTACCTATTCTTGGTATCAGTCCTTTGTCCGATCTGTGGTCTGCAAATATTGTCTCCTGGTCTGTATGTTCTCTTTATCTTAACAGGGTACAACACACCCAAAATGTTTAATTTTGATGAGGCCCAATTTAGCCGTATTTCCTTTTCTACATCATGCTGTTGAGGTAAAGACTAAAAAAGCTTTAGCTGGCTCTAGATTCCAAAGGTTATCTCTTTTTTTTTCCTAAAAGTCTTATGTTTATATTAAGTTTGTGATCAACATCAATTTTGAGTTAATATTTACATAAGGTACGAAGGTTATTTAGAACTTCTTTTTCTTCCCTTCCCTTTCTCTCCCTCCCTCTCTCTCTCTTTCTCGCTCTCTTTCTGTCTCTCTCCCCCTCCCCCCTCCCCTTCCTTCCTCCCTCTCTCTCTCTTTCTCCTTCCTTTCTTTCTTCTTGTGACTCTCCAGTTAATCCAGTGCTGTTTGCTGAGGTCTACCCGACATTTATAGAATGACTTTGTCCTTGGTTAAAGATCAGCCGGCATATCCGTGTGGGTCAGTGTCTGGTTTTCGTGCTCCGTTCTCTGATCTGAGTGTCTGTCCTCTGCCAATACCACACTGTGCTGGTTACCGTGGGTCTACAGTAGATTTTAATATGGAGTAAAGTTATTGCTCTTATTTTACTCTTTTTCAAAATTATTTGAACTATTCCAGGCCTGAATATTTCTATACAAATTTTGGAAAGGGTTGTCAGATAGGTTGCTGGGATTCTGATAGGAATTGCATAAACTTATAGATCAGTTTGGAGAAAATTGACGTCTTTGCTGTAATGAGTCATTATCAATTTTTATTTCTACACTTTACCTTATTACCCTGGTTAGAACTTCCAGTAGGATGTTGAGTAAGGGTGGTGAGAGCAGACACTCTCTTTGTATCGCAGGGAAAGCACTGAGTGTCTCATCGTTGATAGGATGCCTGTTAGGTGGCTCTGTGGTTGTTCGTTACCAGCTAAGGTCTGTTTTTTGTTTCTAGTTTGCGGATTTTTCACTGTATTGTGCATGGGTGTTAGACTTTGTCAATGCCTTTTCCGTTTCAACTGATATGTGTATATGATCTTTCTTCTTTAGCCTGTGGATGTAATGCGTTATAGTGGTTGATCACTGAGTGTTAAACCAGCCCCAAATCCTGGGAAAACCCACGTTTTCATGGCGTGTGGCTTTTTGTGCAATGCTGGACGTGACTATCCACGGCTTACAATATGAGTTGTTAGATTTGACTATGCAAACTCTCTCATTAGAGGATTCCATTATAACATGGACAACTGGAGACTAAGTGTAGGAATTCTATAAAATAGGGTCCACATGTCAGACAGATGAGCTAGATGGGATAGTCCCTTTCTAGCCCTAAGACATCTGTCATACTGCGGTGACATTATACACACACACACATTGTCATGTTACACACATACTGTCATGTTATACACACATACACATACATACTGTCATACTGTCGTGTTACGGGGAGAACACTTGCACCCTGAGTGGATGCTGTACTAGAAAGTCTTTGAAACCCCTCCAACAAGAACTCGTGCACTGAACCAGGTGAGTGACGGTGAGGTGTGTAATGTCGATGGGGCAACGACCCACATAACAGGACACGTCTCTGCTCGTGTGTGGCAGAGTTCTCGGCAATGAGGAAAAAAAGGTGAATTCTTGAGGCTCGGGTCCGGCGACATGTACAGCCATGGCAGCATAGTAGATGGCACAGATGCTCAGTGAGGCTCACAATAATATTGCATCAGCCATGGAACTGGGGTCCTGCATGTCCCCTGGAAGGAAGTGGGAGTGGGGGTGTGTCTTCCTGTGAGACACTGGAGACACGAGTGAGATATTTGCAGACGGAGTGCCCTGGGATTTATAGTGGAATCAGGGTACCTGATGGCTCCAAGTGCAGATACAGAAGGACTTGGTGAAGAGAGACCTGTGAGTCGGGTGGAGTTGAGCAGATGCGTGGACGAGTATTACATGTCCGTGCAGACAGCAAGCAATGGTGTGCGTATTTTGACCTTAACAATTTTATCACCATAGAAAGTTCTTGTTGCAGACGCCTGGATTCTTTCACATGAAATTGCAAAACTTGATCCTTATCTGACTGTTCAGGAGGCCCTTAGTCAAATCTATGAATCACATTTATGTCTCTGTTGAGGACAGGTTTTGTTTTGTTAAAACAGCACAGAGGATTATTGCTGCTCCTTCAATTAAGACTGAGGTAAAGTTTTTCATTTTATACATTTTTGAGAAGAAACAGTGCTGCCGTCACGCGTCTGAAGGGCTCCTTCTCTGCATCATCGGGGCTCCACCTGCTTTGGTCCCTGGAACAGGCTGGAAACTTTCTCCTCCCTGATGTCCACGCGGGTCATTTTCAAGACGTTTCTCATCACCTTCCGATAAGCTCCCTTCTGATCGTGTAATTGAAAGCTGCAGCCCCTTTACTGTGACTCACCGTTTACACACTGAGTATTTGAATTATTTATCTATGCATTGCTTGCATCTCTCTCTTCCCAAGTTACAAGTAAGATCCACGAAGACAGGAATTCTTGTCTGTTTTGTCCACTGATGAGCTTTCAGCTTTGAGGACCGTGCTGGCACCGGGAAAGCGGTCACTAAGCATGTGTTAAATTAATGAATGAACAAAGAAACGAATCACCACCAATCCAACAAGCCGAAGTATGAGTAATTTTGGGACAGGAAGTACAATTTATTGTCCGGCATGAATAAGGAAGGGGTGGCACCGAGGTTCTCATGAGTGCAGAGCCCACCCTTTGTCCAGGGAGCTGTGACCGGCAATGTCTTAGACCCCACAGTCATCTGGGATGAGCCGCTTTGCATACACCATGTCTTCAAAATCATCCTCATTAAACTGAGTAACACCCCACTTCGTGGAGGTATGGCTCTAGGGAATGACGGAAGGAATGGTGTCAGGAAGGCTGGACACTGGGGCAAGGAAAGACAGGACCAGAGCGCAGCTTGTCTTCTGGTGCCCAGAGAACTTGAACTTGGCCTTGCAAACGGCCTCAGTCACATGTTCCTTGTTCTGCAGCTTGGTATAGATGGACATGATGACTTGGCCCATGTGGACCCTGGTTACTGTGCCCTGAGACTTTCCAGAGACACCACAATACCTGTCTACAACCCAGATCAGGGATGGCATGAGGTCAAACATGAATGTCCACTGGAAAGGGCCAACTCCAAGGTCCTTTAGGGCCACCTATATAATCAGCAAGCTGCAGACAGCACCAAGAGGCCACTGTCTACAGCTGTGGCTCACTGGATCCCCATGGGGAAAGAGCTTGGCGTCAGATGAAGTGTGAATATCCCTAAGGTGAGCAGTCTGGTTCTCCTGCTTCTTCCTCACAAACTGAGGCAAAGACACAGATGGTTAATTTTTTTAATTAAATTTATTTTTTCACTGTTCCAAGACTCATTGTTTATGCACCACACCCAGTGCTCCATGCAATCCGTGCCCTCCTTAGTACCCACCACCAGGCTCACCCATCCCCCACCCTCTCCCCTCCAAAACCCTCAGTCTGTTTCTCAGAGTCCGCAGTCTCTCATGGTTCGTCTCCGCCTCCGATTTCCCCCTAGTCACTTCTCCTCTCCATCTCCCCATGTCCTCCGTGTTATTCCTTGTGCTCCACAGTAAGTGAAACCATATGATAATGGAGTCTCTCTGCTTGACTTACTTCACTCAGCATAAACTAAGATGGTTAATTTTTATTGGTTTTTCAGGTTGCTTTCTAAAAACTTTGAAACTATCAAAAAGACTAATGGTGCTTGGGCTGTAACGAAGCCTACAGGAACGTAAACGTGTTTCATACTTTAGTGACATCAGGTGGTGCGATGCTTGCCATTACTGCCAAGTTTAATATTTTCCTTCAGCAAATAAGGGAAGAAGTAGTTCTAGTCTAGAAAAAGCAATGCGTTTCCATGTCATGAAGATCTTTAAAAAGCACTATTAGAAAACAAAAACAAAAATAAATCAAGTGTGACTTTTCAGCAGAAGTACCCACACAACTTAATGAAATGTATTTTATTACTTGTCACTGGGTGAGAGGTTAACGGCCATTTCGTGCAGGCTCATTAAGAGAAGTGGAGCTCAGGCTCGCGTTCAAGTGGATCTCAAGGGGGACACACAGCAATGTGTCCCCTTATGGACATCCAAGCCCCAGCCTCTCAACAATAATGCATCTTGCAGTTGGAGTTGAACAGTCTTCTTTCTAGAAACTTCTGGAGAAGCTGTGTCGATGATTTTGCCTGCAGGTAGGGACACATCCCATTCTGTGCTAAAAATCCCTTCATCACACACTAGAGATTCCCTTCATTGGCCTTACTGTACTACTTATTGCTTGTTATTATTGTTTTCCAAATTTCACCTCTTTTGAACCCAGTCTCCACCTCCAAAACAGTTACTAATAGCATGCGGCTGCAAACCTCAGAGGGCAGACTCCCCGATTCCTGGAGGGACGACCCCAGGCCGCGATTCCTCCCAGCACTTTCCTGACCCAGGCAGAGCTCCTTCCTTCCCTGCCATCTTCATATCTGTGTCAGGACCCGAGGAAAAGACCAGTAAAAAGAAGTGACTGTGCCCAGTTCATGAGTTCTCATCCACATAATTGGCTTTAGGGTTCCTTGGGGTTGTAGAGAGCAAGATAGAGTCGTAGGTCAAGCAGTGATATCAGCAGCCTAGGCCAGATACAGCAGATGCCTGCACAGGCTGGAGGCACCAGGAACAGATAATCCAGATAGCCAAGAGAGCCTGGAGGAACCGGGGCTGTCATCACTGGAACCAGAGGAGCTTGGCCAAGACCCAAGACTGGTTAGACCCAAGACTGGGCCAATACCCAAGAACTCCTCCCCTTTGAAAGGGGAGGAGTTCTGCAGCAAACCCTCAGACTCTGCAGACGGTGCCCCTCCCATGTCTGACCACCTCTGAAAGGTGGACCTCTGCCCAGAACAGAGATGCTGCATGGCTTGAACCTCGGAGATGGTGAGTGTGGGGAGCTGAGGCCTTGCCTCAGTGTGCACTCGCAGACTGGCTTCGTGCTTGGCTTGTGAACTTCCCTTGTGTCTTGTTTGTTGTGGGTCTTTGTCTTGTGTTTTGCCTTGTGTGATGCATGGGAAGCAGCATTAAATGTGTACGAAATGTCACTGAGTTTGGGATCCTGAGCCGGCTTCACAACTGTGTTAAGTTTGCTTTATGACTGGATAAGGCTGACATGATGGAAAGACATGACTCGTGTGTGCACCTTTGTAGTGTGCTCGTGACCCATGGGGGACTCAGGGTCTGCTCCCTCCTGCACCCTACAAGCCTGGTGCCAATGGGGGCAGTCCTTCAGAACGCGGAGCTCTCAACAGAACGACCATTTTAAACCAAACATATTAAAGATATTAAATTTTATTTCATTTTATTTTTATTTATTTAATTTTTATCTATTTTTAAAATTTAATTTTATTTTTTCCCAGTGTTCCAAGATTCATTATTTATACACCACACCCAGTGTTCCATGCAATACGTGCCCTCCTTAATGCCCACCACCAGGCTCACCCATCTTCCCACCCCCTTCCCTCCAAAACCCTCAGTCTGTTTCTCAGAGTCCACAGTCTCTCATGGTTCATCTCCCCCTCGGATTTCCCCCAACTCCCTTCTCCTCTCCATCTCCCAATGTCCTCTGTGTTATTCCTTATGCTCCACAAGTAAGTGAAACCACATGATAATTGACTCTCTCTGCTTGACTTATTTCACTCAGCATAATCTCTTCCAGTCCCGTCCATGTTGCTACAAAAGTTGGGTATTCATCCTTTCTGATGGAGGCATAATACTCCATAGTGTGCATGGACCACATCTTCCTTATCCATTCATCTGTTGAAGGGCATATTGGCTCTTTCCAGTTTGGTGATTATGGCCATCGCTGCTATGAACATTGGGGTACAGATGGCCCTTCTCTTCACTACATCTGTATCTTTGGGGTAAATACCCAGTACTGCAATTGCAGGGTTATAGGGAATCTCTGTTTTTAATATTTTAAGGACTCTCCACACTGTCTTCCAAAGTGTAAATTATTTCATCCTCTATATCTTGAAGCATAATATTAAGATTTATTTGTTGAAAGAATAAAGGAATTCTTTAATAAATAAATAAATAAATAATTTAAAAATAATGGAGTTCTAGTGAACACAGAACAACATTCTTTTAAAAGTCATGTTTTTGTGGAAATCACGTTTTTTTTTCACATGGATGAAATACGGTATTAAGTCTCATCCTTTCTGACCATTAGTCATTATGTGTATCTTGCTTTACTTAAAATATATGCTCCTAATTATTTTTCCTTTCAATAGTGAAAAATTTCCATTTCCCATGAATTTACCATCTTGAATTGGTTGTTAGAGTATTTGCTGTGAAAGAGAAAAAAAATCCACATCAATATTCATGGGAAAAAAAGGGTCCATACAAAAACTAATTGATAAACTCTTTTCAAGTTTCTTTTTGGTTTAACTAAAGAAACCTTTCTGTAGTAAACAGTAACTGCCTGAAAACTGACCCCTCAAAATAATTAAATGTGGTGAGATCATCTGTACCAGGGGACCTAGTGTGGACTCTGGTACTCGCACAGATCTGAGAACACGCTTTCTGCTCTGGGGCTGCCAGCTGCCTGAGGCTGGGCTGGCCACGCACTCACTGCCCCCTCCTGATCTGCAGAACGTCCCACCTTGTGGGTGTAGCTGGGTGAAATAGACCAATGAGTATGGAAATCACTTGGAATTGTTCCTGGAGCATCACAAGGACTCAGATGATAGTCGTTAATAATTGGGTGACAGTGATGACCACGATGATGACGGTGACGATGGTGGTGCTGATAGTGATGGTGGTGATGATGGTGACGATGATGGTGATGATGGTGGTGAAGGTTGTGGTGATGATGGTGGTGATGATGGGAGTGATGGCGATGGTGGTAGTGATGGTGGTGATGGTTGTGGTGATGATGGTGGTGAAGGTGATGGTGATGATGGTGTTGAAGGTGGTGGTGATGATGGTGGTGAAGGTGGTGGTGATGATGGTGTTGAAGGTGGTGGTGATGATGGTGGCGATGGCGATGACAATGACGGTGACATCCCAGGTACCTGGGACAAGTTGCCAAAAATTATTGCTTGTAGTACTTTCTAAAGACCACTGATAACATCTGAAACTCATTAATCTGTGGGAAAAACACATTTGTGCCTTCCCACGTGGACCTCCGATATCATAATAAAGGAGACGAACTGGGCGTGGGGAGATAGGGGATATTCTGAAGCCCCCCACAAGCACCAGGAGGTGCTCTGAACAGATCCTCTCTCCACATTCTGCTGTGCTCTAAATCACACTTCATTTTTCATTTTTATAATGATGGGACCTGGTGCTACTCTCCTGTCCTGCATCATGGCGCAGCCTGTTCTACTGTCACCCGCAAGGTGGCTTAAGACAGGCTCCACTGCCTGCTCTGCTCCCACCTTCCAAGGAAGACTGACTTTCCCAGGCTCAAGGCTCCCAATGCACCATCTCTTCTCCCCTCTGGTCTCCTCTTGGGTCTGTCCATTTCCTTTCTCTCCTGCGTGTTCAACCGTCCTTTCCCCAAGTCCTTTCCTTCACTTTAGAAACGCACCAAGTGTCCTTAACCACTCACGCCCCGTGTCAGCTACCTCTCTCTCCCAATTCGCTTTCTTTATGAGTGCGCTCAAGCTTCTCGGCAGTCAAGGCGGCAGTGGGCACCTCTTCTTTCTACATGATTCCTCATTCGGCTTCATGCCTGCAGGTCCTCCTCATGTCAGCCCTTCTGCTGAGACCACCCTCCAGCAGGCCTGACAACCGAATCCAGTGGTCTTGGTTATTGCCCTTCCTGGAACACCTGGCCCATGCCACCAGGCTGTTCTGCATTTCTCCTCATGTTTCTGATTATCTTGTGTGTTTTCTCTTGTGGCTTGTCTTTGTATGACTGCCCTTTGATAATGATACTCCCTAGGGTAATATTCTGGGCTCTTTTCTCTGTCTAAATGTTCTCCTGGAGTGGTATCAGTCACTATAATCCATTTGTTTGCTATTGTCAAATACGGCTCTAGCATCCGTCCATCTTATGTGCTCTGTATTAGCTTATGAAAATGGGTTTAATTGCATGCCTGTTAAGTCTGGTTTGAAGGCCATGCCTCATAGTCTTGATATCATCATACCAGCTTTCCTCTAAGGTCACGCACTCCGCCTTCATAGTTCTCACTGTGAGACCTTCTTTAAATAGATATTAATATCATCACCTGAATTTGTAATTTTAATCAGCTCAGATTTCTGCATTTCGGTAGCTTTGTTTAGCTAAATCAAGCTATATGGAGTTCTCTTGGTACAAATGGTTTAAGCTTTTTCCCAAATATTTTTATTTGAGCATGCATTTTTAACTGATTTTCCAAAAGACACAGATGAGTGCGGATCCACGGAAAGCACTCATAATCCCAAGTTAAACACCATTCCCTGTAAAGCAGACTAGCCAGGATTAGGGATGGTTTTGAGCAAGACAGAGTGGTCCACTGGGAGACTGAACAAGCAAATCTGATTTAATTCTACAATATAAAACTCCACAAACACATTGAAAATTCTATTAAAGATTTAGAAGTTTGACATTATGCAAAAAAGGACAATGCTTTGTGGTTTCCAGTGTACAAGTCTTTAGATCTTTTGCTACATTTATTCCTAACCATGTAATTCTCTTTGATGTAATAAATAAACTTGCTTTCTTCATTTCCTCATTGGCTCGGTTATCTTCAGTGCATGGAAACATGATTGGTTTTCGTGTGTTGCTCTTGTATCCTGTCACTTTTTGGATTCTCTTCTGTGGTTTTAACAGATTTTTGTGTATGGTTTTATACTTGTAAGATTGTGCCACCTGTGAATAAAATGATTTCACTTCTTCCTTTATGATTGGATGGCCTTTCTTTCTTTCTCTGTGTCATTGCTCTGGTCTGAACATCTAGTTCTCGGATGTTCTTAAGACCAGGAGGCATGGAGCTCATGAATACAAACACCATGGGGACATGTCATTCACTCCCATGGCTACCGCACTCCACGCCATCTCATCTCAGATGAGTTTCAAAGGGACATAATTCAGAAATTTTTATGCATTCTTTTTCATGGAAAACCATAATTTATTTATTCACTTCAAGCTTACGGCCTTTGGTTGAATAAAACCATTTTCGCCTTATTCACTTTCAAAAGAATGAGATCACCAGTAGTTTCCTAAAACTCAGAGACCATGCCGTGGGTCTGTCTGTTGGGGCCTTCAGTGCAGGCTGAGGGTAGAGGCCTTGGAGGGTCACCGTGGGAGAGGGGTCAAGGGCATCCCCCGGGGACCGTGACCACTGTGCAGGTTCTAAGGAGCTTGGCCTTTTAGAACTCAGTCAATGGAAAGTCATGAGAGTTTTCCGTCTAATCGGAGCTGTGTTCTAGAAAGACAATTCATTCAACACAGAAAAGAATGGATTCTTGGAGACCAGACAAGGTGACAGATTCATCTGGACGTGATTCTCTGAACATTGTCCACGCAGTTCCTTGTCCGCCTCTCCTTTCTTCTTTCTCCACTTCTGCAAGTGGTTTCCTTCTTATCGCTTTCTTCCTTCCCGCTGGCTTGGCTTTAACTCAACAGAAACACCACCTGGTGTCGAGGTCGATGACAGCTGATGCTGTGGAAGCAAGGCTGGTTTCCCATCCCTGGGCAAGGATTGCTGCTCTTGAACGGACTCAGGAACCTTCTAGAATGGCAGTGGAAGTAGGAAGGAGTGGATGTGCTATGGATGCGGCTAATCAAAGTAAAGCCCAATGACAAATGAGAGAAGTAAAATGTAATATTTTTTTCTTAAAAAAGAATGTCTTTACCTTTAATGTTAATTTAAATACATCATTGGAAAAGCATGGTTGAATTACCTCATGAAATCTCTCAGCAAAAAGAAAGTAAAATAAAACTCACCGATTGTCATCTTAAATCTCAAACACTAAATATGAAACACATCACCTGCACAACGCCGAGCTGTCTTGAAGATAATAAGCGTATAGCCTGAACCACATTTTGGTTGCTTTCTCCCACATCTGGTTGTAAGTCAACAGCTTGGGAGCAAAACCTCTCTCTCCATTTTCTGTCACCTGAAAGTGGGTGTCCTTGCTTCGAGGCTTTATCCCTATTCTGTGTGGAAAACACACACCTGTGGATTTATTCACCCGGTTTTCCATTAGAATGCAAAATTAGCATGGCTTTCCTGTTTGTTCCTTGTTGGTGACAAGCTGGGGAGGGGGGTGTGCTGGTGGCAGGCTGGCTGTGGGGTCCCCGGTCCCTGTGGGGTCCCCGGTCCCTGTGGACACAGAAGAGAGAGGGCATAATCCCATGCACTGACTCCCTCCATTTTGGCAAAATCCCTGCCCTTTGAGATGAATTGGAACAGGAGCAGTAATGCCCATTTGGGAAAAATTGTTATAAGCTGTCAGTATGGAAATTATAAGACGAAACTGCCTGGTTTTAAAAATACATATTATTTATTTATTTGAAAACGGAAGGGCAGAGGGAGAGGGAGAAGCAGGCTTCCCACCAAGCAGGGACCCTGATGTGGGACTCGATCTCAGGGCCCTGGAATCATGACCTGTGCTGAAGGCAGGCACTTAACTGCCTGAGCCCTCCAGGAGCCCCAAAACTGGTTTTAACCACAAAGAGCCTGGCTCTACGTCCAGCCCGCCGAACGTGTGTGTTTCTTTCACCCCCACTGGCTGTGTAACCGTGGGGGTTCTGCCGGGCTTCTCTTCCTGTCCGTGAGCTCGTCTTCAGAACGCAGCTGGCAATGGTGGCCCTGTGGACCACCGGGTCCTGACACGCGGTAGGCGTCTGGCACGTGGGAAGCGCTGTACATGCTCCTGCGAAAGCACACGATGTGTTAAACCTGCTGACAGTACGCGCAGGCTTTTCCCTCCTTCCCGAAAGAGAATGTGCGACAAAGTCCTCGGCTCCTGCCTGAGATAGGGTTGCCAGGTTTAGAAGTAAGAATACAGGAGGCCCTGGTAAATCTGAACTTCAATGAACAATGATGATTGTTGTTTTTCTAGTATAAGTAGCTCATGCTGCTTTTGGGTGGTACCGATACTAAAAATCATCCATTGCTTTTCTGTGATTCAACTTTAACTGGGTGTTTGTATCTTCTCTGGGAGCCCTAGAAGGAATTACACTGAAAGATTGTTTTTACTGGTTTTTGGGTTATTCTGAGATCTTACCCGTTTCTCAATCATGTCATGTTGTGTTGAGCAACGGAGGGGTAGCGCAGCAAGAAATGAGCTACATTATGGCCTGGGTATAGGATGTGTCTGGTCATTTAGATATTCCTTGTTCCTCATTTATAAAACAGATGTGACCGACCAGACAGGCTCTATGTTATTATGTGTAAATAAGTTAACTAATACAACAGGCTTTAAAAAGTGCCTGTTGCAAGGGGTGTTAGAGAGGAGAAGGGAGTTGGGGGAAATTGGAAGGGGAGGTGAATCATGAGAGACTATGGACTCTGAAAAACAATCTGAGGGGTTTGAAGCGACGGGGGGTGGGAGGTTGGGGGTACCAGGTGGTGGGTATTAGAGAGGGCACGGATTGCATGGAGCACTGGGTGTGGTGCAAAAATAATGAATACTGGTTTTCTGAAAATAAATAAATCAATTTAATAAAAAAAAATTAAAAAAAATGCCTGGTGTGTAATAAGTGCTCAAAATTCTAATTGTCACCGTATTTTACCTATTCTATTATATTCACATTTTTTGGACATTTTAGAATTCTTAAAATTGGGGGTTTCTTTCAAATATGGGCGATCGGCTACCCCTGTTGGCCTGCTTCATCTGCTGATCCTAGATGTTCGTTGTGTTGTGACTTCAACTGGTTATCTGCATTATTTGGAAAAAAAAAATGCTTCACTCCCTAGGAGAGAGAATTCACAGGCACAGCAGGGAATCTAAAGGAGATGCGAGAAGAGAAGTCTTTTTCTTAGAAGAAGTTCTAGGCTCAGGGAACGATGAGCCTTTCACAGATAAAAGTCATCTGAACAGCTGAGTAAGGTGTGTTCGTGTTTTGTGCATTTTCATGAACACGAACAGGAACAGTCAAAGAATAGTTTGTTTAGAAGTAGAATCCTTGAAAACGGGATTTTGACAAGGTATACGCACACCCGCGTTCACGTCAGCAATATTCACAATAGCCGAGATATGGAAACAGTACAAATGCCCACCAGTGGATGAATGGATAAAAACCAGAAAACAGGGACCATGAAGTATTACTCAGCCACGAGAAAGACGGGCACCTTGTCATTCGTGACAACATGGATGGGCTTTGAGCACATGGTTCCAAGAAAGAGAAATCGGGCAGAGAAAGACAAGTACTGCATCGGGTCACCTACATGTGGAATGTAAAAAGTTAAACCTAAAGAGAGGGAGAGAGAGAGGAAGAGAGAAATGTGATCACCAGGTGATGGAGCGTGAGGTGACAAGATGGATGGTGCTAAGGCTACAAACGTGTAACAAGTCTGTAACAAATTAGAGAGGTAATGTCCGCCATGAGGAATATTGACAATATTGGGCTACAGTGATGGGGTGTTCCTATGGCAGCCCCAACACAACAGTAACACACCACACGCCCTGAATTTACAAAAGGAAACATGTCTAATTTGTCAAGTCAAAAATGGTGGAGTCTTCTGCCATGACTAGACTAGTCTTCTGCCCTCCTCTTGAGGCAACAAAGCTTTTATATCTTAGATGTTTCTATTTACGTGAAATGTGTGTATAATATACATACTGAATTACACATGTAAGACAGTATAACATTTCTCTTTGACTTATTCCACTTACCATAATGTCTTCAAGACCCATTCAGGTTGCTGCAAATAGCAAGATTTCATTCTTATTTATACGTATGTGTTTACACTGATTTATGTATCCATTTGCCCAATGGTGAGCTCTTAGGGTTTTTCCCACATCTTGGTTATTGTAAATGATGCTGCATGAACATGAGGGTGTGCGTATGTATCTTTTTCAATTAGTGATTTTGTTTTGTTTGGATAAATACTTAGAAATGGGATTGCTGGATCCTCTGGTAAGTTTTACTTTAAAACTTTTTGAGCAAACTCCATACTTCGACCATAGTAGCTACATCAGTTTACAGTTTCATTTAAGTGCAAAGAATTCCCTTTCCCTCACTCACATCCATGCCAGCACTTGTTATTTCCTGTCTTTTTGGCAATCACCATTCTAGCAGGTAGAGATGATATCTCATAGTGGTTTTGATTTGCATTTCCCTTGTGATGAGTGGCGTTAAGCATCTTTTCTGGTACTTGTTGTCCATCTCTATGTCTTCCTTGGAAAGATGCCTATTCAGATATTCTGTCCATTTTCAAATTGGATTTTTTTTTTTTTGCCACCAATTTGTATGAGTTCTTTATATATTTTGGATATAAGCTTCTGGTCAGATATATGATTTACAGATTTTTTTAAAATCCCATTTAGTAATTTGGTTTTTCATTTTGTTGATGATTCCCTTTGCTGTACAGAAGCTTTTAATTTGGTTTCATCCCACTTTTTAATTCTTGATTTTGTTGTTTTGTTTTGGCGTCAGATTCAAAAAATCATCACCAATACTGGTGTTGGAGCTTACCGCCTGTTTTCCTTTAGGAATTTTATACTTTCAAGTCCTCTGTTTGCATCCATTTTGAGTTAATTTTTATGGGTGAGTGAGTGGTCCAGTTTCATTCTTTTCTTTGTTGCTGTCCAATTTTTCCAGCACCGTATATTGAAGTGACTGCCTTCTCCTCATTGTATATTCTTGGCTCCTTTGTTGTAAATTAACCCATTGCTCTGTGTGTCTGCTTTGTGCAAATACCATATTGTTTTCATGGCTATAGTTTTGTAATATACTTTGAAAGGGAACATGATGCCTCCAGCTTTGTTATTCTTTTTTTTTTTTTAAGATTTTATTTATTTATTTGACAGAGAGAAATCACAAGTAGATGGAGAGGCAGGCAGAGAGAGAGAGAGGGAAGCAGACTCCCTGCTGAGCAGAGAGCCCGATGCGGGACTCGATCCCAGGACCCTGAGATCATGACCTGAGCGGAAGGCAGTGGCTTAACTCACTGAGCCACCCAGGCGCCCAGCTTTGTTATTCTTTGTCAGGATTGCTTTGGTTATTCAAGATCTCCTACAGTTCTATACAAATTTCATGATTGTTTTGTTCTGCTTCTTTCAGAAATGCCATTGTAGTTTTGGTAAGCCTTGCACTGAATCTGCTTATTGCTTTGCGTAGGGCGGATCTTAATATTAATTCTTCCATTCCATGAGCATCGGATACCTTTCTCTTTATTTGTATCTCCTTCAAGTTCTTTCTTTATCATCTTACAGTTTCAATGCATAGGACTTTCACCTTCTTGTATAAACTTATTTCTAAGTATTTGATTCTCTTTGATGCAATTATAAATGGGATTGTTTTGTTAATTTCTTTCTGATAGTTTATTATTACTATATAGAGATGCAACAGATTTTTTTGTGTATTCCTTTTGTATCCTGTGACTTTACTGAATTCATTGATTAGTTCTAACAGTTTTTGATGGGATATTCAGTATTTTCTATATAGCGTATCATGTCATCTGCAAATGGTGACAGTTTTATTTCTTTCCTTCGAATTTGGACATTTGAACTTTTTCCTTTCTTTTTTCTCTATTTTTCTTTCTTCCCCTCCCCTCACCCCTCCCCTCTCTCCCTCCCCCTGTCCTCCTCCTGCTCCTCCTCCTCCTCCTTCTCCTTGTTTTCCTAATCGCTCTGGACAGGACTTTTCTATTTCTTGATGTTAGAGTAAAAGTTTTCAGCTTTTTATTTTGGGTATGATGCTGGCTGTGGGTAGCCGTTCATGGGTTTTATCGTGTGGAGGTGTGTTCCTTCTCTATCTGCTTCACTGAGATTTTTTAACACAAGTTGATGTTGAATTTTGTCAAGTGATTTTTCTGCATCAGTCGAGTGTATCATGAGGTGTTTAATCCTTCATTTTGTTAATGTGGTCTTCACGCTCCCTAATTTGCTGATGTTGAAACATCCTTTCCTCCCTGGAATAAATTCCCCTTGAACATGGCCTATGATCCTTTTAATGTATTGGTAAATTTGTTCTGCTAGTGTTTTGTGGAGGATTTTTCTAATAATGACATTTCCGCATCAATAAGAAGGACATTGTTTATTTTTATTCTTGAGACCAGTCCTGTTAGGCGAGGAGAAACCAAATCTCCTATGCTCTCGAGAAACAGTCTTCATGCAGCTGGTGTTTACCGAGCATGCACAGTGTGCTAGGCACCGGGTTATGCAAAGTGACACAAAAGCAAAGAAGGTTGCCCTGAGCCCGCTGTATTCTAGGTCAGAGGCTGGCAGATGTTTTCTGCAAAGGGCCAGATGTTCCTGTTCTAGGCTTTGTGTCCATACAGTCTCTAGCTTCCACTCAGCCCTGCGTCCTGGTGTGACGGTCACATAGATGGTACTTGGATGAACGTCACTGTGTTGCCAAAACTGTATGGGCTGGATGTGAATAGCCTCTGACTGCTACGTGTCATAAAGTATTATTTTTATTGGAATATTTTTTGTCCATTTGAAAACATAAAATCATCCTTAGCTCTCAGGCTGTGCAGACACGGTGGTTGACTGGAGTTGGCTCACAGGCCATGTCCTGCCCACGATCTGGAGCTGAGCGGAGCTGGACACAAGCAAACAGGCTGATGACAGACAGCAGACACCTTGAGGGAAAGCACATAGAATGGGCTGCACCCAAGACTGCGAGACAAGGTCTCCTGTGGGAAGGGGAGGCAGGGAGGCTTCTCCAAAGGTGAAATGGGCAGCGTGGAAATGAGGAGAGGCAGCTGGGACTCAGAGCGTGGGGAAGAGCCTGTACACGGATCTCAAGGAGGAAAGCCGCTGCGGAGGCTGGAGCAGCTTGGGAAGACCCGTGGGAAGGAAAGGACGCCGCAGAAGGTCAGAGAAGGCTGAGCCGAGGGAGAGAGGGAGGAAGGGAAGGTCCGGTGCCGGGCGGTGAGGCTGCCGGGCGGTGAGGCTGCCGGGCAGTGAGGCTGTTGGGCAGTGAAGCTGTTGGGCAGTGAGGTTGCCGGGCAGTGAAGATGCAGCCACAGACACCTTCGGCAAGCGGGGATCCCTCGTGCTGACGCCAGGGGTAACTCAGTGAATCTGCATTCGCAAATAGAGGCTCACTGGAGTTACCAAGGGAACGCACCTTGTGTGTGTGCATGTGTGTGCACGTGTGTGCACATGCGTCGGGAGAGGTAGATCCCTCAGCATCTGCTGTGGGCCAGGATGGCACTCTTCCATCACTGCTGATGTGGGCTCAGACACGGGGAATTAGACCTAGAAACCGAATGACTGGCCACCATTTATTCAGTTCCAAAAACAATCATCTGATTCTAAAGCCCGAGCTGTGCCTTCAGTTGCCAAAAGAAATGAAAAAGAAAATAATTGTCCATAATAGTGATAATATCTTCCATAGTGCGTGAGAACAAAATAAGAACAAAGGAATAGATTTGTTTTGGGAATGGAATGAGGCTTAATCATGAGCTACTCTTATATCTTTATTTTGAAAATATATTATTTTATTTATAACCTAAGCTCTGTAATGACACAGAAGAGAAAGGCTTCATGACGACATTTTTGAACTCATGCACTGTTTATTCCCTATCCTTCCAGAAAAGGAGGTCTCCGTTCTTGTTTACTCTCTGTGGATGTGCTCCCCGCACTCGCAGATGCTGTAACAAAAGATCAGCTTCTCTTTCTCCTTGTTTTCATTTAATCTATTTGTCTTTCTTTAACAGATTTCCAGCATTGTTCCCGAACTCAGATTTCAGCGAAGAAACTCCTGGTTTTAGTGAAGATCTTGGGTTTTTCCCTAAGACCTGGTTATGGATACAGTCTGTGATTTTTTTGTCACTCCTAGAAAAGCAAGGCCCGGGGTACAGCTGGAAGTTTCAAAGCGGTTGGACGTTTGGGGCTCTGGACTGTACGTATTACTGTGCTTGTTCAGACAGGACTTGTTGAACGGTTGGACACTGCACCTCCGGGAAGATGGGTGCTCAGGGGTAAAGACCGGCACGGACACCACTGTCCGTGCTCACACCTGGCCTGTGGCTGACAGAAGTTGATTTGGCAGAGTTTTGAGAAGACTTTGGCCTGTGTCTTATTTGTGTCAGTGTCTCTGTTACATGACAGTGAGGAAGATGACCTCAACACGCTCGCTCACCGAAAAGCACAAAGGTACATTGTGACCACGGGCTGGTGATGTGGGAAAGCTTCGTGGGTCCTCATCTGTGGACTCCAGATTTGTGGATTTGTGGACTCACTAAGCTTTACTGGTAATCGCAATATCAAAGCCCAGGGCACACACATGGCCCATTACAGACCCCCACGAACGGCCGGCGCCTCAGCCCCCACGTGGCGCTGGAAGGACAGCACACCGCCCTCTCGTTGCACCTTGGACTGGAGACAAGTGGGAGGCATTAACCACACAGGAGATGCTGCCTCTGCTTAGTCCCTCAGCACACGCAGCTTCTGGAATGACCCGGGGTCACTGGAGGGAAAGCCAATGTGCGGGTCTGGACCACAGCTCCCTAAGTGAGAGGGGTGATCCGAGTCGCGGTGACCACAAAACGGGCCGGCGCTGGTGCTGGAGCCGTGGAGCCCGCGGCCGAGGGATTGGATTCCTGGGGAGCGAGGGTTCCAGCACGACTCCCGACACTCAGGGCTGAGCAGCCCACAAGCTGGTGGTGGGAGAATCACCGCGCGGAACCGGCTGAGCCCAGGGCAGCGAGCTCGGGTCTGAACTCCTGCACGAAGTTTGGTGAGCGCACGGTTGGGGCAGTCAGATGTTTGAAGGTCCCTGGAGAGGTCACGGTACTGGGGGTGAACACTCGATCCTACGACGTGGACGATGACGAGGGGCATGGGAGGCGTGAAGTGGATCTAGCCACCTGCTTGAGTGGGAGGACGGGGCAGCGCCGGGCTGAGGTCGGAAACGGGAGGCCTGGGCTCCCAGCGGAGCGTGTGGGGCGGCACAGCTGCAGGTCAGCCGGGCCGGGGTCACGCATCCCCGGTCACACAGCTCCGGCCGCTCCTGTGAGACTCTGCTCTTTCCGTGCACACGCTCGTTAAGGTGGTGCACTCCTGTGATCGCCTGGCGTGTGATTCGTCCCCTGAGCCCAGTGCAAGCGGAAGTGTGTGCATCGCAAGGACAGTCCCAAGGGGTTCCGAGTTAGAAGCAGACGCGGAAAAGCAGTAATAATGCAGCAGGAGGCGGGTGAACCTTGGTAAGGATTTCGGGAGCAGGAATCATCGTCAAAGAGGAAGGGTCAGCTCTGGACAGAAGGTGTGGCCCAGGTAAGTGACAGCCACAGCGAGAGACACATGAGTCCTGGTGAGTATGTGACCCAAGAAGGGACACCACGTCTGCTGTGCGTCCGACCGACCCCAGCTGGGTCTGTTGTCAGCTTTGTTGGGGATCCAGCACCTCGGGAGCGAGCGGGCTGGTGAGGGCTCCCTGCCCGCCATTCTGCAGCTTGACAAAGGGTGCAGGACCCTCTGGCCTGATGAGCTGTCACGCGGGGAGTAATTCTGCCTTGTCAGGGTAGATAAAATGGGGAAAAGTAATCAGGGAGAGAGCACAGCAGCAGGAAGCTTTTAAAGGACCAATGAACGCTTACATTTTAAAAAATATATCTTGGGGACTGTGTCTATAAGCCTGGCCCACTCTTTCGGAACCATAAACCCATGGCCTCACCAATGTCCTTTTGGGATCTGTTTGTGGGTTGAAGACACTCTGTGCCCTGACCCCTTTAGACCTAAGTCCAGGCGACATGCGTGGTCCCGTTTCTGCAACCACCTCTGCACTTGGAATATCTGCAAAAGATTTCCTTCTTCTTGTCACTTATGGAGGGCACGCATGGCACAGAGCACTGGGTGTGATGCATAAACAATGACTTCTGTTACACTGAAAAGAAATTAATAAAAAACAAAAACACGGGGCACCTAAGTGGCTCAGTGGGTTAAAGCCTCTGCCTTTGGCTCGGGTCATGATCTCAGGGTCCTGGGATCGAGCCCCGCATCGGGCTCTCTGCTCAGCAGGGCGCCTGCTTCCTCCTCTCTCTCTGCCTGCCTCTCTGCCTACTTGTGATCTCTCTCTCTGTCAAATAAATAAATAAAATCTTTAAAAAAAAAAACTTTTCTTTTCTTTCTAGAGAGGGAAAAATAAATTTGTTCTAGGAATAGAAAAAGAAGAAGTAGGGATGCATGTGTAAGTATGTATGTGTCTGTTTTTTCTTCTTTTATGTGCCATATTTTTCTTAGGAGCTTCACATGTATTTTCTCTTTTTATCTGCAAAAAGTCTACAGAGTTAATACAGTTATCATCCTGCTTCAGATGTCGGAACGTGAGGGGTTAAAAAGTCACTTGCCCGTCTCCCGTGTTGAGGAAGGTAGAGGTGGTATTTGCCGCTGGTCAAGTCTCCAAAACCCCGAGTACCTTCCCACTGCCTCACGCTGCCTTCCAGAGGGGCGGTGAGCGATGAGAAGAGGCACGGCATGCGGACTGACGGTCACCTCCGCTATTGCTGTCCTGGTCTGCATGTCTGCTGTCCCGGCTCCGATCACGAGAAGCCCAGAGCCCGGTGCCAGCTCTCTGCTGCTTCTGGGTTATACTGGATGGTCACTGACAAAGGATCGCCCTTAAATCTGTATGTGTCTATACAGCACCTACTGCACGAGATACAGCCGCCCAGAAACTGCGGAGAAACCTCCCGGCTTCCGAGGAAAGTTTCCTGGAGGGTTTTTGTGCTAAGACAGTGCAAATGGAAGCCAGGGTTTGCCTTGAAAACACTCACACTGTCTACAGGGAGATGGGGTGCTCTGGGCAGTGTGGTTCAGTTTTATCACCCTTGTTGTGTTTTATGTATACTTCCTTCGCCCAAAGGATTAATATGAAAACTTCTGTTTAAGCTACTTCCCCTGGTTCCTTCCCGATTTCCTCTGCAAATTAAATTGTGAATACTCACGCAAGCTAAGGAATGCAGACTTGGACCTCCAATTGAGATTTATATGTAGCCTCCTGAACAAAGCTTATCATGAAAATGAGTGTCTTTCATTTGCCCTGAATTACATATTTTTATTAAGATAAATGCAAATTATTTTAATGACAAAAACAAAGAACTTCAAACTTAGGGTCACTTCTCCTTGAAGATAAAACATCTCAGTGAATTCCAGTTAGAGTGACACTGATTGAGGACTTATGCTACTTTGAGGATGAACTATGAACATTGGCCCATTTCTCCTAACTTATCAGTATCATTCCACATGAATGACCAGCAAGGAGCTTGCTTTGAGTGTCTCCGAGTTAATGCTTATGACCGTTAGCCACCCAGGGTCACTCAGGCTCAGCTCTGAATATTAGAAATAATTAACCAAGAACCGTTGACACAACTAAGCAATTGAGTTTTACCACAATAATTCCTTTCACTTTTTGACAGTTTAGCTCTTTATTTTTTTTTATTATTTTGGAAGATTTTATTTATTTATTTGTCACAAAGAGACAGAGATCAGAAGTAGGCAGAGAGGCAGGCAGAGAGAGAGGAGGAAGCAGGCTCCCCGCTGAGCAGAGAGCCCGATGCGGGACTCGATCCCAGGACCCTGAGATCATGACCCGAGCTGAAGGCAGAGGCTAAACCCTCTGAACGACCCAGGAGCACCGACAGTTTAGCTTTTTAAATAATCCTTCTGAAAATGTAAAAATTCAAAAGATTTTTTTATTCTAATTCCTTAAGGACAAAAGAATTATAAGGTACACATTCACTGCTTCTTGTCAAAGTCTCCTCATGGAGAGCAGAAGACACAGACAGTCTGTCTGTGACAGACTCTCTCTCTATCTTTACCAGAGAGCAGGTATTTCATAAATGCTGAATGGCTGAATTAACAAACAGATGAAATAAGGATCAAAGTTTCTATTTCACTAAGAAATGGAACTTGGAAAAATATTTGAGTCTAATTTAAAGAATAGCCTTACTTTGGATGGTTTTGCCAATTTTGGGTATTATGGATAATAATGGGTACATTATTTAGAGACATTGTGGGGATAAAACAGTGTAATGCCAAAAGACATTTTTTAATATACAATCATTTTTCCTCATGTACTGCTCTTAGGGCAAAGTGGTATCATTACTGTTTCCATAGGAACAGTAATTTTTGAAAGCCAAAATGAATGCTAAGAGAGAAAAGCGCATAAGGAAAACACAGTCACTCTAAACATTAGTCCGTGCCCCCGCCCCACTGTGTGGAATATCTGTTGCATTATTCATCTGTAAAAGAAATAGTAAATAACATGAGAACACTCAAAGCTCAAAGCTTTCTCAGATAAAGGGAGGATTTTATAGTTTTCTTTTTTTAATGTTTTAATTTTTTTATTTTTTCAGCATAGTAGTATTCATTGTTTATGCACCACACCCAGTGCTCCATGCAATCCCTGCCCTCACCAATACCCACCACCTGGTTCCCCCAACCTCCCACCCCCCCCCACCCTTCAAAACCCTCGGGTTGTTTTTCAGAGTCCATAGTCTCTCATGGTTCACCTCCCCTTCCAATTTCCCTCAACTCCCTTCTCTTCTCTGACTCCCCTTGTCCTCCATGCTATTTGTTATGCTCCACAAATAAGTGAAACCATATGATAATTGACTCTCTCTGCTTGACTTACTTCACTCAGCATAATCTCTTCCAGTCCTACCCATATTGCTACAAAAGTTAGGTATTCATCCTTTCTGATGGAGGCATAATACTCCATAGTGTATATGGACCACATCTTCCTTATCCATTCGTCCATTGAAGGGCATCTTGGTTCTTTCCATAGTTTGGCAACTGTGGCCATTGCTGCTATAAACATTGGGGTACAGATGGCCCTTCTTTTCACGACATCTGTATCTTTGGGGTAAATACCCAGGAGTGCAATGGCAGCGTCATAGGGAAGCTCTATTTTTAATTTCTTGAGGAATCTCCACACTGTTCTCCAAAGACGCTGCACCAACTTGCATTCCCATCAACAGTGTAAGAGGGTTCCCCTTCCTCCACATCCCCTCCAACACACGGTGTTTCCTGTCTTGCTAATTTTGGCCATTCTAACTGGTGTAAGGTGATATCTCAGTGTGGTTTTAATTTGAATCTCCCTGAGGGCTAGCGATGATGAACCTTTTTTCATGTGTCTGATAGCCATTTGTATGTCTTCATTGGAGAAGTGTCTGTTCATATCTTCTGCCCATTTTTTGATATGATTGTCTATTTTGTGTGTGTTGAGTTTGAGGAGTTCTTGATAGATCCTGGATATCAATATTTTGTCTGTACTGTCATTTGCAAATACCTTCTCCCATTCCGTGGGTTGCCTCTTTGTTTTCTTGACTGTTTCCTTTGCTGTGCAGAAGCTTTTGATTTTGATGAAGTCCCAAAAGTTTATTTTTGCTTTTGTTTCCTTTGCCTTTGGAGACATATCTTGAAAGAAGTTGCTGTGGCTGATATTGAAGAGGTTATTGCCTATGTTCTCCTCTAGGATTCTGATGGATTCCTGTCTCACGTTGAGGTCTTTTATCCATTTTGAGTTTATCTTTGTGTACGATGTAAGAGAATGGTTGAGTTTCATTCTTCTACATATAGCTGCCCAGTTTTCCCAGCACCATTTATTGAAGAGACTGTCTTTTTCCCACTGTATATTTTTTCCTGTTTTGTCAAAGATTAATTGACCATAGAGTTGAGGGTCCATATCTGGGGTCTCTACTCTGTTCCACTGGTCTATGTGTCTGTTTTTATGCCAGTACCATGCTGTCTTGGTGATCACGGCTTTGTAGTAAAATTTAAAATCAGGTAACATGATGCCCCCAGTTTTATTTTTGTTTTCCAACATTTCCTTAGCGATTTGGGTTCTCTTCTGATTCCATACAAATTTTAGGATTATTTGCTCGAGCTCTTTGAAAAATTACTGGTGGAATTTTGATCAGAATGGCATTAAAAGTATAGATTGTTCTAGGCAGTATAGACATTTTAACAATGTTTATTCTTCTGATCCAAGAGCATGGAATGGTCTTCCATCTTTTTGTGTCTTCAATTTCATTCATGAGTGTTCTGTAGTTCCTCGAGTACAGTTCCTTTACCTCTTTGGTTAGGTGTCTTCCCAGGTATCTTATGGTTCTTGGTGCTATAGTAAATGGATTCAATTCTCTAATTTCCCTTTCTGTATTTTCATTGTTAGTGTATCCAAGCCTCCCTCAAAAAAAAAAATTGAAAAGTACAGAATACACCAGCTGTTGCTGCACCTTAAAGAACTGGAGAATCAACAACAAATCAAACCAACTCCACACATAAGAAGGAAAATCATCAAGATCAGAGCAGAGATCAATGAGGAAGAAACCAGAGATACAGTAGAATGTATCAATGAAACTAGAAGCTGGTTTTTTTGAAAGAATCAATAAGGTTGATAAACCATTGGCCACACTAATCCAAAAGAAAAGAGGGAAAGCCCAAATTCATAAAATTATGAATGAAAAGGGAGAGATCACAACTAACACCAAGGAAGTAGGAACAATCATCAGAAGTTATTATCAACAGTTATATGCCAATAATATAAGAAACCTAGATGAAATGGATGCATTTCTGGAAAACTATAAACTCCCAAAATTGAACCAGGAAGAAATTGACAACCTGAATAGACCGATATCTAGTAACAATATTGAAGCAGTGATCAAAAACCTCCCAAAAAACAAGATCCCAGGACCTGATGGATTCCCTGGGGAATTCTACCAAACATTCAAAGAAGAAATAACACCTATTCTCCTGAAGCTGTTTCAAAAAATTGAAGAGGAAGGAAAACTTCCAGACTCTTTCTATGAAGCCAGCATTACCCTGATCTCCAAACCAGGCAAAGACCCTACCAAAAAGGAGAATTTCAGACCAATATCACTGATGAATATGGATGCTAAGATTGTCAATAAGATCTTAGCAAACAGGATCCAACAGCAAATTAAAAAGATTATCTACCATGACCAGGTGGGATTCATCCCTCGGCTACAAGGATGGTTCAATATTTGCAAATCAATAAATGTGATAGAACACGTTAATAACAAAGAGAGAAGACCACATGGTCCTCTCAACTGATGCAGAAAAAGCATTTGACATAAAAAATTTAAAAAAAAAAAGAAAACGCATTTGACAAAATCCAGCATCTGTTCCTGATTGAAACGCTTCAAAGTATAGGGATAGAGGGAACATTCCTGAACTTCATTAAATCTATGAAAAACCCACAGCAAATATCATCCTCAATGGGAAAAAGCTTGCAGCCTTCCTGTTGAGATCAGGAACACGACAAGGATGCCCACTCTCACCACTCTTGTTCAACATAGTATTAGAAGTCTTAGCAACAGCAATCAGACAACAAAGAGAAATAAAAGGTATCTACATTGGTAATGAAGAAGTCAAACTCTCTCTCTTCGCAGATGACATGATTCTTTATATGGAAAACCCAAAAGACTCCACCCCCAAACTACTAGAACTCATACAGCAATTCAGTAATGTGGCAGGATACAAAGTCAATGTACAGGTTTTATAGTTTTCTAACTTCTGTATATCCCCAAAATGTCTCCTCCAGGGTTGTGTGATTAGGGAGCGGTGAGTCTGACTTTGGGGCAAATTGAAACTGAACCGTAGCTCAAATAGTGCAGTTCAGGGCATAATAACTGAGGTCCACCACCTCTGTCCCCGTCCGTCCGTCTGTCCTTCCTTCCTTCCTTCCTTCCTAGAGCTCCTGCCCTGCTTTCAGGGCAGGAGCTCTGGGCTATTTAAGGGACAGCTTGGCATTGCCACCTATGGCATGCCTTCACTGCTGAGGAACAGCATTGTCCCCTGTTGATACACATAACTTGTCAGGCTCAAGCACATGAGGGGCAGAAGGTATGCCCTGAAAGCTCTGGATTATGGAACAAAATATGGAGTTTGTTGGGTACCCTTAGAGCTTTCACAGTTATTAAAATAAGAGGGATTTGCACCTTACAGAACATCAAAGAAGAGGGTGAGCTCTTTAGAGAGACTCTCACCACTATGGTTCCAGGCGGAAAGGGCCATGAGCAGTTGCATCAGTTCTTAGGGCTGCTGTTAACCTGTCATCCTCCCACGCCGGGAGACGTTCATCCTCAGGGCTCTGCAGTCCAGAAGCCGGTCAGGTGTCATGGGGCCATGTCCCCTCTAACAGCACTAGGGAAAAATCCTTTCCTGCCTCATCCTGTCTCTGGAGGCTTTGGGAAATCCTTGATTTTCCCTTTGCCTCCAGTTCTCCAAGTGCTGCCTCCTGGGCCCAGGCTTCCTTCCCTGCCGGCATCTCTGTGTGCCTCCCTCCCCTTACAAGGACACTAACCATACCTGGTGGGACCTCATTTTAACTTGGTTACAACCACCAAGACCCTCTTTCCAAATAAGGTCCTATTAACGGGAACCAGAGATCTGACTTGAGAATACCTCTTTGGGGGACACAGTTGAAGCCACACTGTGGTGGTTCTGGGATGTCGGTGGGAGTGTGGCTGGAGACCCCAATTTTAGAAAGATTTAGAGGAAGAAGACATAAGGATGACCTGTGCCTTGGGTTACCCTGTATGTGTGAGGGAAGGGTGCACTGGGTAACAGGTATCACCTGTGTCATTCATTCCCCAAAGTGCTGACAGCTCCTTGTTCCAAAGAGCCACAAAGGAAAAGAGGAAATCATGTGGTCCTTGTGAGTGATGGAGTAGATAGAAGAAAAAAGAAGTCAGCAGTCAGACTGCTCTGTAAATTCTTGTGATAAATATTAACCAAAGTGGAATGTGGGTGAGAGCCTGCCCAGAACATTTTCTTGTCTTTGTTGCTGTCTCTAACAACCTGAACCAAGAGTGGAAGCCAGTGTGCAGCCGGGGCAACCTGACAGAGCTCACCGGACTGTCAGAAATCAGGACCACACAAACGTAGGCTATGATTCCCCGACTACCGGTGCTCCTCCTCCACAGCGTGGGAGCCTTCTTGTGGAGCGAGGCAGAGAGAGAGTGCTGAAAAGGAGCTCTCGGGGGCCCCTGGGCAATGCAGCCTGTTAGCCGTCTGGCTCTTGGTTCCAGCTCAGGTCATGATCTCAGGGTCATGAGATCCAGCCCCATAATGGGCTCCCTTTCCAGCTCAGTCTGCTCAAGATTCTCTCTCTCCCTCTCCTCCTGCCCCTGCTTTCTCTCTCAAATAAATAAATAAATCTTAAAAAAAAAAAAAAAAAAAAGAGCTCTCCAAAGTGCCACAAAGCATGAGCCTCCACAAGGACTGGGAGTGAATTTTTCTTTCCCCATATCCAGCCAACATGTGCTTTGCAACAACGCCAATCAAATTTCATATTTAATTTTACTTTTTCTGATTACTTGGAAAATCAAACATGAAAATATATTAATTGCCTTAAGTCTCTTTATTAAAATATATTAGAATTTCCTATTAATAGCCTATTAATTATCTTTTATCTTATTTTCATTCTTTCTTATGAGTTTCAATTTTTAAAAATGAGACTCTTCTGCTGAATTTTAGAGAATGCTTTAATTCATTGTAACAAATTTGTACACCTATACATTGCCATGGAAATCCACCCGGACACAATGTGTTGCAGTTTCTATTGCTGCATTATTGTTAACGTTCATGTTAGGGAAGATCTCAGAGTCCCCATCTGGAAACCCCATGTAGCTATGTCTTCTGTCAGTTGTCACATTGTAACCTATCAAGAGGACATGCCCGCGGACATGCCCGCGGTACTACTGATTGCTGAGGACACTAAGTGACAGACCTCGCTGAGTCACTGGCTGCCGTGTTTCCCCACTGCAAATTCTCCCGCTTCCCTTGTGTCCACTTTGTATCCTTTGGAGGGAACTAATTTTGTGGGACCCACAGTCACGAACTGGAGAACCAGGCTCCGCCTCCCGGAGGGAGCGACACCTACACAATCTATCTGGAATTATCTTTCACGAGAAAATCGACCTCTTTGTGCTGATCTCCTAATTCAGAGGCATGGAGTAGCTCTCTGTGTGCTGAGATGCTGCATCTTTAACTCAGTGTTAGTTTCCACATACAGATCTACGTGTGTATTTTGATAGTTTTATATCTCAATGCTTCGTTTTTCAGTGCTACTGAAAATGGCATTTCTAAAATTTTAAATTCTAATTGTAATTGGATAAATATTTGAATTTTTGTCATTAAATACATTAGGCATTTTTCCTTTTTGAAAATTGTTTTGCTGTTATTAATGCAGATACATCTTTTATTAGGTCTTCTAGCTTGTTTTCTGTTTGTATACAGGAAAGCCGTATTTTTCTTTATGCTGATTTTATTTTTTTTTATTTTTTTTAATTAAATTGATTTATTTATTTTCAGAAAAACAGTATTCATTATTTTTTCACCACACCCAGTGCTCCATGCAATCCGTGCCCGCTCTAATACCCACCACCTGGTTCCCCCAACCTCCCACTCCCCACCCCTTCAAAACCCTCAGATTGTTTTTCAGAGTCCATAGTCTCTCATGATTCACCTCCCCTTCCAATTTCCCTCAGCTCCCTTCTCCTCTCCATCTCCCCTTGTCCTCCATGTTATTTGTTATGCTCCACAAATAAGTGAAACCATATGATAACTGACTCTCTCTGCTTGACTTACTTCACTCAGCATAATCTCTTCCAGTCCCGTCCATGTTGCTACAAAAGTTGGGTATCCGTCCTTTCTGATGGAGGCATAATACTCCATAGTGTATATGGACCACATCTTCCTTTATGCTGATTTTAAAATCTGTGCCTATACTAAATTCTCTTATTTCGGTTATGCCGTTTCCATCAGGGAGTCAAGTGAGTTTATTTCTTCCTTCCGAACCACCCTGGGTCTGATCGCTTGTTCTTTTGTAACTCCTCATCGCTAATGTGTGTGGAAACCTCACTTGTCCTGTTAAGGCAGGTGCTGTCTTTGGACTAAAGTGCATAAAGAAAGAAGAGCCATTAATTTCTTTTCTTCTTCTTCTTTTTTTAAAATATTTTATTTATTTATTTGAGTGCATGAGCAAGGAGAGAGAGCATGAGCAAGGAGAAGGTCAGAGGGAGAAGCAGACTCCACCTGGAGCTGGGAGCCCGATGTGGGACTCGATCCCAGGACTCCAAGATCATGACCTGAGCTGAAGGCAGTTGCTTAACCAACTGAGCCACCCAGGTGCCCTCTTTTTCTTTTTTGAGCATCAATTTCTACTTGTTGAATATTTTTAAGATAAATGAGAGGTGAATTTTGTCAAATGTCTCCTATATACCTATGAAAATCATATGACTTTTCTTTACCTCTATTAATACGATGAATTTTGTCAGTAGGCTTTCTAATACTGCATCACTCATATTTCTGGAATAAACCTCCTTGTGCACAAGGTACTACTTTTTAATATATTGTAACACTGTGATCATCAATATTTTATTTAAGATGTTCGCGTTGACGTCTCCTGAGTGGGGCTGGTCTGTGTTATCTTTTTCAGTGCAACTGTTTTGTGGAACAGTTTTCTTAGCATAGTTTTATTGTCTGAAGAGACATTATTTTAATTCTCTTTAATTAAGACATTACTTAGTTCTTTTTCTTATAATAATTTTGTGGGAGAATTAATTGGGATTTTTTCATTTGAGTATTTGATTATTTTTAAGTGAAATGAGTTTCTTTCTTCCTTTCTTACCTTTTTTTGTTTTTCGTAGAACTGTAGCAGGAAATGTTTCGGTTGATGAATGGCTTCACAGCTTTAGAGTCCCTTTTTGGTTGGGTTTGTGTATGAGTGTGTGTGAGTGTTTGTGTGTGTGTGTGTGTGTGTTTTATTTTGTTTTTGCCTTTCTTATGTGGCTTCAAAATGTGGCATAAGATATGGACTCAATTGGGCGCCTGGGTGGCTCAGTGGGTTAAGCCGCTGCCTTCAGCTCAGGTCATGATCTCGGGGTCCTGGGATCGAGTCCCGCATCGGGCTCTCTGCTCAGCAGGGAGCCTGCTTCCCTCTCTCTCTCTCTGCTGCCTCTCCATCTACTTGTGATTTCTCTCTGTCAAATAAATAAATAAAATCTTTAAAAAAAAAAAAAAAAGATATGGACTCAATTTCTGAGAACATTTCCTCTGCGCTTTTCCTTCCTGCTATCTAGACCTTCCCTATTGTCTCTGATCTGCTCAGGAGAGATTTTACCTCAAGTTTTGTTCTAGAAGCTGTGTCTGGTGGGGGCTGGGCTGGGCTAGGCGATGGGGAAGAGGGGAGGATTTGGGGTCAGGGCCAAGCTGGTGGTGTCTGATAATTTAAGAGGGAGAGTGGGAATATGTTCAAGAGGACAGGCCTTGCTAGACGAAGTATTTGAAATAAAGTCTTGAACATACTATAGGAGGTCTTACCAAAGGAAGTAACTATAAAAGCCTACATATGAAAATGTACTTAATTAGGAAAAGTTAACTCTCTGCACCCTACTGGTCAGTCCTCATGAGCGATGGATTTTTCTCCCGACAGTGGGGACAGTCTGTCTGGTCCTGCTTCCTGGACAGCCTGCTGCCTCCACTCCATGACCTTGAAGTTCTCCCTGTCTACGGTTTTCTCGGTCCTTCTCCGGCCTTCTCTTCTCGCTCCATATCCATCTCTTCCCTCATCTGCTCCCCAGGGTGTGTGAGTATGTGGGTGTGTACATGTGTCTGCCTGCCACTCGGCCGTTGAGTTTCTTCACAATTCTGTTCCGGCGACTGTACCAGCTCTTCCGGATCCTTCCATCTGTACCTGGATCCTGGATCGACACCCCCCAGAGCGCTTCCTGTCTTCTCGCCGTCTGCTGAGCGGACCAGACGCTCCTTGTCCTTACAATCCAGATGGATTTTTGTCTTCAAACCCAATCACTTCTTCATTCTAGCGTTCACCCGGAGTAGGACCTTTTCTTGTCCTTCCTGGAGGTAAAAATTATAATCCTTGGTAGAAAAAAAAACATGAGCAAAATTAGTTGTGACAAAAGGTGGAGTGGAAAGATTGGTGAATTGTGGAGGACATCCAATGCTTCCTGCTAATGCCCAGATCAGAGCCGTGTCCCCGCCAGACCATGTCCTCGGACAAAAGAATGGAGACACTTTCATCAAAATCCAAACAGAGACTGTATCATGACTAACATCAGATGCTCTTTCAAACATTGCTCTAGCATTTCATCCTTGTAGGTCTTGCTACATAAACACCTGTATTTTGTTGTTTCAAAGGAGAAACCGTCTTTGGTCACCGAGTCTTATCTTTACTTTGCCATGGTAGATACTTCGGTCCGAAAGGGACGTGAAAGTTCTGTTGAAGGTGCAGTGGGCGTGTTCCACGTGGATTGCACCACGGAGGTGATGTGTGTGAGTTCATTCCATCGGCAAGGTAGAGCTCCACAACTCCCTGCTGCAGCTACAAAACCCTCACGGCATGGAGGAACGCTGTTTTCATAAACCTTTCACAGTCAGTGAAACCTGCCCTACAGGTGGAGCGTTGGATGAGGAGATGCTGATGCAGACCCCGCTGAGATGCGACGTGACACCAAGAACTGGTGACTTCCGAGACACATCTGAGTGAAGGGACTGCGGGCCTGTCATGCCTGACCATGACTGTGCAGGAATAACTCAACACTCACAGCATGATATTAACAGAGAATAAAGTGTTCTGGCGTCCAACCCAATCACTTCTCAGATCAAACTGTCTCTAATACGTGCCCTTCTGTCGAGTTTCCACTGTAATTGTAACTGGCATTTTTACGCACTTTATTCCTTGGCTTCACATCTTTTTTTTTTTTTTTTTTTAAGATTTAATTTATTTATTTGTCAGAGAGACAGCCCACAGGCAGGGGGAGCAGCAGGCAGAGGGGGAGGCAGGCTCACTGCTGAGCAAGGAGCCTGATGCTGGACTCGACCCCGGACCCTGAGATCACAACCCGAGCCCAAGGCAGAGGCTAAACAGACTGAGCCCCCTGACGCCCCTTGGCTTCACATGATACGTGATGGCTTAAAAGGTGAGGAATGGAGTGGGTCTATCAGCATCTCTTACAGCTTTAAGTATTTATCTGTATTTCAGACTTTGTCAAAAGTGCCCAGGAACCCTCAACATCCACGAATAAAATGGAGACATCCGGACCCTCCCACCTTCCTCTTCCCGTGTGCTGCCGCCCTGGCTCCGTTGTAACTCCTGTCATTTGTGTTCTTTTAAAAAACTATCAGTACATTAATGCTTTATTTATTTATTTATTTATTTTGTGCCATTTTGTGCTTGGCTATAAATTCTAAAATAGAAAATTGATACTGGCATAAACACTCATGAACATGTAGAAGCTTTCCACTATTGAACCACGTAATGTCATGAGAATCTTGCAGAAAATGGGTAATGAAACATCAGCAAACTGGTGTCGTTCTGGCCGGTCTCTGTGCGTAGGCCAAGTGGATCCTTCCCGTTTCCCTTTGTCTCTGTCCTCATCTGCCGAGCCCTCCGTCAGCTGCCCCAGACTATAACATTCTACGGTATTTTATTCATCTATCGGCCATACATTTCTTTTAAAAATGTTGGGCATTTTCCTATCATTTTCCAGTTACTTTTCTATATAATTGAGAAAATAAATGTAAATAAGATCATTTTTTTAAAAAATTCCATTTTATTGTTGGAAAGGTTTAGTTTGGAATAATCAGTCATCGATGATCCGGCGGGGAGAACGTGTTGTGTTTTGTTTGTTTTCATTTTTGTTTTTTTGGATTGATTGTTTCTGATGCATTTTCTGTTTAAGATCTCTGTGTCCTGGGTCTCATGTCTACTCACTTGGGTTTTTGGAGAGGTCTTGAGCATGCATTACATTTCTTTTTTCCCAAATGGAAAAGGCAAATGATCTAGAATCACTGAAATTATTTGTGCTGTCTAATCTGTTAGCTGGGCACAAAACTGTAGTTTCCAAATCCTTTTTTCCTATAATCTCAAAGAAAAGAAGCCCCCCCTCATTTTTAAATGCCTATAGCACAGGGTATTTTCCCCCCTTATATTTGTTTCTTTACAGAAACAAACAATACTGTTCATAAAAGCGTGCCCTGAGACCAAGTGCTCAGGGAGTGAGGGGCTCCTGCCCAGAGGAGGAGCCTCCAAGGACACTCCCAGGGCAGAGCCACTTTCCTTACTTCTTGACCACTTGGTGAATCCACCCCTGCTTATCTAACAATGAACGTACATCACCGTGTCCAAACTATTTGAGCTACTTTAAGGAAAAATTATTTTACTTTAAGGAAAAATTATTTTTAAAAAATAATTAATAAAATCATTTTTAAACCCTTTTCTCTATAGGCTTTATATGTTATATGTTATTTACTTTAGTTAAATCAGTGTTTTACAGAAGTAAACTCAGTTATTTGTTTTGTCCTTTCCAGAGACGAGATGGGAGAGGGATGTGACCAACGACCGTGAGAGTCTCACGCACCTTCCATCACAACACGATTTTAACTGATTTACTAAGTTCAAAGGCTGATAAATTCTGTATTTCTATGGTTTCTGATTTTGTACCAATTATGCACATTTAGATACATTTAGATACAAATAACTGTGTCCCCTTTTAAGCGAGTGAGCCTTGAAAGAATAAATGACAGCCCTCCACACACACCGGGCTCACTCCGGCGTCCTTGCCCGGACCGTGGGGCCTTCTCTCCAGATCAGCACACGCCGGTATGAGCCAGATTCAGTGAGCTGAACGTTAAGTTGGGTCTTGAGAGGAGGCCTAATCTGAAAGGCAAACGGACAGATAATTCAAATAAATGATTAATTAGTATATTGGGGGTTGATGACAGTGTTTGGGAAGAAGTTGCAGACTGCAAGTTGTTACTTTCAAACACAGTTTCCTAAATACTTATTTGCTTTTAGATACACTTTAAAAGAAGTAATTTCCGTATTTAAAATTTACTCCTTTCCTTTAAAAAAAAAAATTAATGCAGCTTTTAAGAGACTCATTTTTTTTATTTTTAGTTTTTTTAAATTTTATTTTATTTCTTCAGTGTTTAAAGTTTCATTGTCTATACACCACAGACCAGTGGAACAGAGTAGAGTGCCAGATATGACCCTCAACTCTACAGACAAATAGACTTTGACAAAGCAGTAAGAGATATCTGCTGGAAAAAAGACAGTCTCTTAATTTATTTTTTATTTTTTTAAAAGATTTTATTTATCTATTTGACAGACAGAGATCACAAGTAGGCAGAGAGGCAGGCAGAGAGAGAGGAGGAAGCAGGCTCCCTGCTGAGCAGAGAGCCCGATGTGGGGCTCGATCCCAGGACACCAGGATCATGACCTGAGCCGAAGGCTTTAATCCACTGAGCCACCCCGGCGCCCCAAGACAGTCTCTTTAATAAATGGTGTTGGGAAAACTGGACAGCTATGTGTAGAAGAATGAAACTTACACCACACAGAAAGATAAAGTCGAAATGGATAAAAGACCTCAACGTGAGACAGGAATCCATCAGAATCCTAGAGAAGACCATAAGCAGTAACCTCTTCAATATCAGCCACAGCAACTTCTTTCAAGATATGTCTCCAAAGGCAAAGGAAACAAAAGTAAAAGTGAACTTTTGGGATTTTATGAAGATAAAAGCTTCTGCACAGCAAAGGAAACAGTCAACAAAACAAAGAGGCACCCCACGGAATGGGAGAAGATATTCACAAATGATACTACAGACTAAGCCTGATATCCAGGATCTATAAAGAACTCCTCAAACTCAACACATGCAAAACAGATAATCACATTAAAAAATGGGCAGAAGACGTGAACAGACACTTCTCCAAAGAAGACATAAAAGGGCTAACAGACACAAGAAAAAGTATTCATCATCACTAACCATTACGAGATTCAAATCAAAACCACATTGAGATACCACCCGACCTGTTAGAATGGCCACAATTACTCCTCTGTTAAAGAGGAGTTTGAAATTAGAATCCACTTGATTTTTTATATGATGCTATATGCAATCACCTTGATCTGTGAGGCTAGTACACATTTTAAGTGAATTGTGTACAGTTTCACAGTATCCCCACGTTCTGGGTGCCATTAGGGCCCATGTTGTAGATGAACGCACTGAAGCAAAGACTGGTCAGGTGATTCCAGGGTCCCAGCAGCCAAAATGCAAGAGTGACTTCAGACCCTGTCCCTCGACTACTCTAGATCACACCCTCATTCCCCCTTCACAGGAGAGTGCTGTTCAGGGTCTTTCCAAATCACACAGTGAGCTTACTCAATTTCTAATGTTACAGAACCTGAACTGGATGCTGGTGGAAGAACCCAGCGGCCGCCAGAGACTTTGGAGGATGGGAGGTTTACTTCACACTCGTGGGCCCAGAGAGTGATCTCCCAAGGTCTGAGCCCCGAGCACCGACAAAGGGAGAGTTTATACACTTCTACTTCCATACCTGTGCCACTCTTGTGGCTGCGGCTGGCAGGGCTGGGGGACGGGGTGGAACCAGGAATGGCCCTGGGGCCCGGACTGGGATTCCCCTGCTGGGTTGGTTGTCCACCTTAGAACACAGATTTCTCTTATCACTCTCCCCTCATCCCCACATTACCATGAATATGAACATGCCCCTTTTCATAGAAACATGGCGGCTCTGAGAACCCTCCATAAGAGTACAAACACGTAACCTCTTAGTACCTTTACGTGTATCCTGATTTCTTTCTAGTCTCTCCTTTATTTTCTCGTGTGTTACCTACACTAACTCCGTGTTGCTGGAATCTGCGTATCTTTTCCACCTGCTGACGGAAGTGCGTCTGACTCCGGAGGGGCCTGGTTCAGGCAGCTGGAACTGCCGGAGCCTTCCGGTGGGCCAGTCACCCATAAAAGCCTTCGCCATCGCACATGAAGACGTGGACTTCCCGTCCATTTACACGATTACTTGCAGAATAAGGTGTGGTTTCTACTGAACGTATTCTTTATGAGGCGGGTCTTTCACTGGTTGTTGAAGAAAATAAAAGGCCCCTCCCCCCACCAGGGCAGGGAGAAAAGTCTCCTCCCTCTCCCCGCTCACTGTCAGAGGACACCTCCTCTGTGTCAGCCACACGTCGCCCTCATGAATGTGTGACCGACTCACAGAGCTTTCACACACCTCACTGTACTCTGATTGTGCATCCGGCTGGCCTGGGTCCCCTTCCGTGAAGTTTTATGGTGTCACTGAGGGTGTCAAAGTGCAGAGGATGTCTTACAAGAATCTTCAGGGCCCTAGAGCGAGCTACGGCTTGGAGCCAGTGCTTCTGGGACCCCGAGTCCCCCTCTCACTTGACTACAAGGCGTCCTCACACGGAGAAGGCAAATCCTCTCCACGTTCACTCCAGGTGCGTCCCTTGTGGGCAGACTCAAGTCATTTTGCAAAGGCACCACAAGGCTTCAGAATTATTTAAAATTTAGATTCAAGATAACATATCCAGAAGTTCCCCAGTGCTGAACTTGTTTCCCATATTTCATGTTTGCACGCCTCCGGGGGTCTTCTATCTGTCCTGGGAGTTATGAAGCCCCACCCATGAAGGGGGGTTCTCACCACTGCCGAGAAGAGAGCCCGGGCTGAGTGTGTTTAGCTGTGTCTGGTTTCCCTGGCAACAGACATCTATAGCTTTCTCGAGTGACCTCCACGATTAAGCCGCCCATCATCCAAAGGAAGAGTGGACACATACAACCATTAAATCATTAGTTCTGTTTCAGCCACTAGCAGCTGAGTGTTTGCTTCCCACTCTGCTGTGAGACAGAGGAAGCCAAGTTCCTGCATCAGAGACAGTGACAGCAAGAAGCCATCCTTAGTGGCCACCGTGAGGATGGACTTCATGGGATGTCACTCTATCTCTCATTTTAAAGATTGGCCAAATAATGCCCTTAGTAGGAAAAAATCTGAGTAAACTGAAAACAATGGCTTTCTTCCTCTTTGTGAAGAAATTAAGCACTTGTGAGCTCAGAATGTCCACGGGAACACCCCACATTCTTTTAATGGAGCATTTTTGCAGAAAGAACTCTCTGCACCATGAAACAGGCTGAGTCACGGTAACCCATGAAGTTGGTGCCTCTTTCGAATTTTCTAAAAGGGGAATAACGTTGGTTGCCTTAAACCTCTGGACCCTAGTTATTTTCCATCACAAAAGATGAAAGTAGGAATAATTATATTAGAGGCAATTTTCTCAAACATCAACCCTTGAAAGTGGTAGGCAATCCACCATCATAATTAAAAGTATTTATCAAGTGTTTAAATGTGCGTTCTACCACTCGCCATGGTCCAGATGGATGTGACTGAAATGGGATTCCCATTTTTGGACGCCACAGAACTTACCTCCCATGGAGATCAGAAGGAGACTTCATCGATACAGAATCTATTGTTCCCACCACATTTGTCACAAGCTTCTCAATCAACCCACAGTTTTGTACTTGACCCTACACTGAGCCAAGCAAGATTCCCAATACTGCAGGGTTAGGAAAAAAAATGTATTGAGATCTCTGCTCTCGAGAAGCATGTAGTAGACCCTTCCAGAAGGATTTTGGGAGGGAAGGCCATGTGGAAAGCATAGCTGGGGGCAGGGCTGAAAGAAATCATGAGAACTTGACATGGTGGCTGGTTCTAAGACTCCCACTCACTGGGCTGTTTTCTCGTCCAGTGGATTCTCACTGTTCACCACTGGCTTTTCAGCACTTTTTGATCTATGCCTTCAAGACTGCTTTTGATTTGATAAGCTTATGAACAGCTCAATTTTAAAATAGGTTGAATTTATCGAGACAGTGCAAGAGGATAATCGAAAGCCATGTCCAAACTCAGATCCCAGGGTTTTGGGACAGTTTAGGAACAGACAAAATAGTGAGCGTACTGTTTAAGGAACTGGGCAGGGTTGACGAGGCAGGTCATGGTGGAGGGTAAGCCAGGATCAGAGCAGCTCTAGTAGCTGAGCGCAGGGAAACTACCCCAGGATTGCAGAAAGCAAAGGGCCCCGTCCACCCCACAGCGTGAAGCGTAAGGGTAAGACGTAGGGAAGGGAAGTGAGTCGGTGCCACATCTGGGAGGCCGTTCCATGACTGACCTGCTTGTTGCAACTCAAACTGGGAAACGGCAGAAAGAGTGAGGGCGGACAACGTCACGGTGGGTTTAAGTTCAAATCTGGCGCTCGGGCGGTGCGGGGCTGATGCCTGAGGACGTAGGGAGGTGGATGGAGAGGCCCCATTAGCCTGCTCACAAAGAAACCTGCCTTCAAAAAATAACGATGAGGGGTGTCGGGGCGTCTGGGTGGCTCCGGGGGTTAAGCCTTTGCCTTCGGCTCAGGTCCTGATATCAGGGTGAAGAGAAGGATTTTATTTATTTATTTGACAGAGAACACAAGTAGGCAGAGAGGCAGTCAGAGAGACAGAGAGAGAGAGAGAAGCAGGCTCTGCACTGAGCAGAGAGCTCGATGTGGGGCTCGATCCCAGGACGCTGGGATCATGACCTGGGCTGAAGGCAGAGGCTTTAACCCGCTGAGCCACCCAGGCGCCCCCCCTCCTTTTTTTGAAGGTTCTTTTCTTTTTATTTTTGCAGTATCATTCCATACAAAAGCAATAGAAACATAACAGTCTTAATAAGAAGTTTACAATTGAATATTTGAACAGAAAATCTGTACACATCATTTACAGCAATTTTACATGGTAAATTAACGGATGGTAAAAAATATGTTCTTTCTAATCCCCTCCGCTGCCTTAACTCTTGGAGTATTACAGGTAGAAGGCCTACCTACTGCTATTGACAAGTACCTCAGTGCCAGAAAATGCTTCAGGGGGGATCTGAACTGTGTTCCTATCACACTTGCTCTGTAAGTCAGGACACCAAACGCCATGAAATTATGTGATAATCTGGAGCAATGATTCTCCAACGTTTTGGTCTGACGCTTGCCCTTCACTCTTAAAAACCACGGAGGACCTCAGGGTAATTTTGTTTGTGTGACTTAGATCAAAGGTGACGATGGCCCTCTATGCAAATATTGTACCCCAAAGAGAAGAGATTCAGTAAGATAGGTTTTTGCTCAAAAACAAAAGTGCAAGTTTATATTAAGTAAAAGGGAACGTAGATCCAACTGCCAGAAGACCTGAGAGAAAAAGAAATGCATCCCCGAAAACAAGAATTCTGCCTCTAGCCTCCTTTTTCCCTTATTCCTTAAGTGTTGAGGCATTTTTGCATTTAAGTAGGCATTTGAAGCGCACTTTGGAGAATGGGAAGTGAGGATGTGCACACCAAGGCTGGACTGACCTTCGCACAGACGCCGTGTTGGACAGTTCTCGCCGGAAGCACCGACCCAGGAAAGGCCACTTCCTGCCGGCCTCTGGGGCCCACCGCTCCCTCCTCTCACTGCGTTACTGTGGAAGCTGCCTGCGTGTCAGAGCTTCCCCTCAGGATCCAATTCTCTCCCATTTACCAAGGCAACGCGACTTCCTCCACCCAACTGGCCATGCCGTAAAAATAGACCGTATGTGACTCATTTATCACCGAGGAAGTAAAGTCCGGTTGCCGGGCATGGCTTTGTTGCCATGGGGGCCACACGGAGAGGCTGCTCAGTTATTAAGTTACTTGCAGCCCCAATTAACACGGCGCAGCCAGGCCTGACGTTCCTGGAAACACAGCTTTGCTTTGATGAGGATCTCCGGTGTTCACTGCTGTGATTACTTTCTTCCACTTTTCAATTTGAGTTCGGGGGCACCTGGCTGGCTCAGTTGGTGGAAAGTGACTCTTGATCTGGGGGCTGTGAGCTCAAGCCCCGTGTTGGGTGCAGAGATTATCTAAAAAAATAAAATCTTGGGGGACCTGGGTGGCTCATTTGGTTAAGCTCCGAACTTTTGGTTTCAGCTTAGGTCATGATCTCAGGGTCCTGGGATCCAGCCCCTGATCATGCTCAGTGTGGGGTCTGCTAGAGATATCTTTCTGCCGTTCCCTCTTTACACTCCCACATAAACACACGCGCTCTCTCTCTGTCCCAAAATAAAAATAAAAATAATAAAATAAAAATCTTAAAAAGCCAACAAACTATAGTTTGACCAAACTGCTAAGCTATTTCCCTATATCATGGTGCCCCCGATCCCTGGTAGTGGTGTGGGAAACAAAGACAGAAGGAAATGCAGATCAAATTAATTGTGCTTATAACCTTCAGCCCACGGACAAATACTTGAGGCCGCCAGAATGTAATGTTCTCTTGGAAACTCCCAACTGTCTTAACATTAATGTCTTGCTAGAGGGAAAAACAACCCTAGCCTGACAATAGCCAGGCCTCCAGCATCCTTTTGATGAAGTTTTAGAATATATAAGTGAGGTCTGGAGCCGACGACCAAGGGAGGATTCTTAAGATATCTCTGGTGCAAAAAAAAAAAAAAAAAAGATTTTATTAAAGCACGGGGCAGGACCCGTAGGCAGAAAGGGCCGCCAGCCTGGGGCTGTGAGGAGTGGTCTATCACACACCTGCAAGTTGGGAGGGGCTCAGGGAGGGTGGACATCTCTAAGGAATTTTGGAAGCAAGGTTCCCAGGACCTTGAGGGGCTAGTTGTTGTTGGGAAAAAGTCATTTATTACCGTCTAATAAAACCTTAGTCATGAGACCTTTCAGATATATATCGGTGGGCCATAAGCTTGGGGATGACTGCCAGTGTGTATCTGGGGGTTGAGAGATACAGGAAGTTTCCAAAGGCATTTTTATATGTTAGAGTAGACTTACAGGATCCTTGTTGGGGGTGGGGGGCAGTCAGTCTAGGATTGCCTTTTGCCCTTAGCAAAATATTAAGGTGGAGGCAGTTGAGTCCCTAGAGAAAAGTCACTCTGCCTGTTTCAAGGACTTGACATCAGTGGGCTCTAGGTAGTAAGGAAATTTAATAATTTTTCTTCTGCCTCTGTTTCCCACATCACATGTAATAAATAATAGCTTATTCTCAAGGAACTTCTGTAATCATGCCTCCTTTCCCACAAATCTGAAATGGTGCCTGCAACGCACACTGGAAAGCGCCATTCTGTTGGTTCACCGTTGGTTCTTAAACCTGCAGAACTACGAAGGTTGGAGCTTTGAAGTCATTTCATGCTGGCAAGCGGACCTTTCTTCCCAGGAATCTTGTTTCTAAAGCCTGTTGCGACCATTGTTATTCAGACCATTGTTGTTCAAATGTTGTGTAGAAGGATTTTTTGGATGCATTTCTTAAGGTTCTTCAGTGGAATTGGAATTTGTTCCTAATCTCACTGAGAAGAGTCCACGCATGTGCGTTGTGCATCAGGTGTGCCCTTGAGGGACCCTGTTCTTCCTGCAGCTTCACAGCATGTTTGCTCCTTTTATTCCTGGGTTGGATTAAAGAAAAATCAAACCAATTGAACTTAGTTCATCCTCATTCTGAGATGGTTTAAAATGTTTTCTTGCTGTTTCTTTGTTTATAAATATAAATTATGTGCTCTTTTCTATTTTTCTCTAGCTTTAGAAAAAGTAGAAAATCACTAAGATGCCTTAATGATATTCAAAATCAAATTTATTTTTATTGAATCAGTTCAGTTTTATTTATTTCAATCTATACTTTTCTGCTCAACATTAAAAAAAAAAGAAACATTTTATTAATAGCATTTCCTAGATAAGAAAATACACAAAATTTTTCTTCCTCTTAAACTAACTCATTTCAGTTCCTGGTTTGGTGGACTCATTTGGGAATTTTAGGAGTTTTCAAAAAGATTATTGATGTCATCTGTGTGTGAAATGTCACAAACATTTAATTTGTCTTGAGTTTGTTTTAGTTATATTTCATAGTAATGCTTTTTTAAAAATACAATGTTTTATAAAAAAAAAATAATGAAATATTTTATTAAATATTTTGGATAACAAGATTACCAAAAAATTATTGTGAGTGCATTTAATACATATGTACATATATATATATATAATATATAATTTAACTTCGCTAAATTCATTGTATATATATTTCTTCTGGTCTCATATTAACGGGGTTTTAGAATATAGGTGAGATTCTGTAGGGTGAGGTCCAGGGCAGATGACCAAGAAAGAATTCTTGAGAAGTCTGTGGTGCAAAATGGCGGTTATTAGAGCAAGGGGACAGGACCTTTGGGGAGAAAGAGCTGCTGCCCCAGGTTGTGATTAGTGTTTGTTTATATAGTTGGGAGTTGGGGGAGTTAAGGAAAATTGGGGGTTTTCAAAAGATTTTCATATGTTAAAGAAGACTCCCAGGATACCCAAGACCTTGCCATTGGTTGTTTTTCCCTCTGGAAAGGCATAACATTGAGATAGTTGGGAGCTTCCTAGAGGAACATTACACTCTGCCCACTTCAAGTATCTGTCAGTGGCTGCAGATTATAAGAACATTTATAAATAGTGCTGGGGAAATTGGACAGCTGTGTGTAGAAGAATGAAACTTGACCATTCTCTTACACCATACACAAAGATAAACTCGAAATGGATAAAAGACCTCAATGTGAGGCAGGAATTCATCAGAATCCTAGAGGAGAACATAGGCAGTAATCTTTTCGACATTGGCCACAGCAGCTTCTTTCAAGATATGTCTCCAAAGGCAAAGGAAACAAAAGCAAAAATGAACTTTTGGAACTTCATCAAGATCAAAAGCTTCTACACAGCATAGGAAGCAGTCAATAAAACAAAGAGGCAACCAATGAAATGGGAGAAGATATTTTCAAATGACAGTACAAAGGGGTGATATCCAACATCTATAAAGAACCCCTTAAACTCAACATACACAAAACAGATAATCATGCCAAAAAAAATGGGCAGAAGACATGAACAGACACTTTTCCAAAGAAGACATACAAATGGCTATCAGACACATGAAAAAATGTTCATCATCACTAGCCACCAGGGAGATTCAAATTAAAACCACATTGAGATATCACCTTACACCAGTTAGAATGGCCAAAATCAACAAGACAAGAAACAACAAGTGTTGGAGAGGATGTGGAGAAAGGGGAACCGCCTTCCACTGTTGGTGGGAATGCAGGTTGGTGCAACCACTTTGGAAAACAGTGTGGAGATTCCTTAGGAAATTAATAATAGGGCTTCCCTATAAGGACATTTAGTTGTATCTATATTCCCTTCTGGAAACCAGGTTACTGATGGGAAGGCTTTGTTCCTGTAGATTGCTAAGACATTTGTAAACTGAGAGAGACTCAAGTCTTGCAGGGTTGGGATCTTCATAAGTTAACCATTTGTTTTCCCTTCCCTTAGCTTTGGGGCAGCCAGAAGTCCTGGGGAATGTCACATAGGTCCCATCTGCAGGGGTGGGGAGTGGGGGTGGGGTCAGCTTCTGCATTGTCCTCAGTTTGCCTTCTGCTCCCTCATCAATATAATACTTTTTTTTTTCAAGTTTACCTGCACTAAGGTCAGTTTGCATTAGGCAGAGTCAAATCACACGTGGTTAGTGGTGTTCCCTCATATGGCTTCTAAATAGAATGTTAAATGAAAGAAAATTTATAAAGTTAAGCATGTAAATTTATAAAGTTAAGCATGTACATGTAAGCATGTACATTACAAACACTGAAAACCAAGCTTGTCTTGTACATCTGATGTCGGGTGCCTCGAAGGCAACCAGCCCGTGCAGGTTCCTGTGACCTTGCTGACATGTCCGCCACACATAAGACGATTACTTCCAAAACTACAAACAAAGCCCACTCATCCATGCATGTTTTTTTTTTTTTGTTTTTTGTTTTTTGTTTTTTCCCAATGATAGAATTCGGAGATTTTCCATAATGATAAGGGAGAAGAAGGCCAGCTGAGGACAAAGCCCAGACTGGTGCCCTGCACCCCCCACTGCTCGGTGGGGTCCATGGGATGTTCCCCAGGCGCTCCCGCCTGCCCTAGACTTCAGGGAAGGAAATGCAATGGTTCACTGACAGATCACAGCTCTGCAGGACGTGGGTCTCCACTGGTTTACCAATGTTTTGGTGATTCACATGGAAAAAGCATTCTTATCAACAGCCTACCTTCCAGAAGCTCATAACTCAATTTCCTGGAGCCCTATCATCACCCTCCCCTCCGCAGTGATGAAGGAAACAGAGGCAGAAGGGAAAGTAAACAAAGTTAATTTGTTTCTGACCTGCAGGCTCCTGACAAGGACTTGTAATAGGAAGAGTAGAACTCTCCTCCAGGAAACTCCCAGCTGTCTTCGTGTTGATGCTCTGCTAGAGGGAAAACAGTCCTAGCTTGAAAATAGCCAGGCCTCCAGCATCCTGTGAGTCTTCTTCAGAATGTGAAAGTTCTTTTGAACAACCTCCCTTTTTCCTTAAGTCCCAGCTCTGGAGGGTATAATCAGCCAGCCTTCACAACGGCAGGTGGCTGCGCTTTCTGCTCAAGGGCCCTGTCCCTGTGTTTTAGTAAAATCACCTTTTTTTGCACCAACGATGTCTCAAGAATTCTTTCTTGGTGGTGGGCTCCCCACCTCACCCACATTCCAAAACTACATGAACGAGAGGCAGAGGAGAAAACATTCAGAGACAGAAGCCACAGAGGGGACCACCAACTCTGACTCAGTGGGGTCCTGTCTCCCACGGGGGCTGGGTGGGCAGTGTTGGTTGGTCAGAAAGAGGACAGGTGTGGGGCTGGATTGTGGTGTCTCTCCTTTGTGGCCCACATGACCTGCACGGACAGCCCACAGCATGTCAGCTGGAGTCCAAGTGTAAACCCGATGCAACTTTATTTGGAAACTTGCTGAAATTGGCTTTGAACACAATGGAAAGGTCAAGTGAACCTTGACATCTCTTTGTTTTCTCCACCCATTAAGAATACATTAATTATAGCTGTGGTATTCCAAAGACAGTGCCCATGGCATGCACATAAGAAATTAAAAACTTTCATTTAGATTTAATGCTTACCACAAATCCTGTGTTTTTTTGCTGTTATTTATTTATTTATTTATTTTATTAAATTGATTTATTTATTTTCAGAAAAACAGTATTCATTATTTTTTTCACCACACCCAGTGCTCCATGCAATCTGTGCCCTCTATAATACCCACCACCTGGTACCCCAGCCTCCCACCCCCCCGCCACTTCAAACCTCTCAGATTGTTTTTCAGAGTCCATAGCACACAAAACAGGAAAACATATCAAAAAATGGGCAGAAGATATGAACAGATACTTCTCCAATCAAGACATACAAATGGCTATCAGACACATGAAAAAATGTTCATCAGCACTAGCCCTCAGGGAGACTCAAATTAAAACCACATTGAGATACCACCATACACCAGTTAGAATGGCCAAAATCAACAAGACAGTAAACAACATGTGTTGGAGAGGATGTGGAGAAAGGGGAACCCTCTTACACTGTTGGTGGGAACGCAAGTTGGTGCAGCGTCTTTGGAGAACAGTGTGGAGATTCCTCAAGAAATTAAAAATCGAACTTCCCTATGACCCTGCCATTGCACTCCTGGGTATTTACCCCAAAGATACAGATGGCGTGAAAAGAAGGGCCGTCTGTACCCCAATGTTTATAGCAACAAATCCTGTTTTTTATTTCAATATTTTAATTTCAAATTTAAGTTTGGATTAATTGCATCCTGGATAGAAACCTCTTGGTTTCAAATCCCAGAACAGAGTTTCTCGAAGTTTCTAGTCTGGATTGCCCATTACCATGGAGTCTCACGGCCCTGCCCTTGGTCAACTTTGACCAATTCTCTGGGGGGTGAGACCTGGAATCTAAAAGCAAACCACAGTTTGAGGGGACCTGACCTTCAGTCTGTCCTCTGCCCCCACTTTCTCATCTTGGACCGCTTCGTCTAGTTCAGGGAAGCAAGACCTGGTACAGGGAAGAAAACGGCTCCTGAGGGATTTTTCAGTTTTTCATAAAATCAACTTTAGCCTTTTCTCTTCTCTTTTCCCAGGAAATGGACGGAATTTACTGATAATTCTGCTTATCGAATTCCAAGCCTTGTTTTTAGGGTTTTGCAGAATTATGGGCAATTAGCAAAGACCGAACCATAAGCAAGCCATTCTACGATTTCGGGGTCTGAAGACCCTGGTTCGGATCTTGAGTCTACGAAGCTCTGGCCCCATGTTTCAGCTGTCTGCCTTCTCATCTGTCAAACGGGAACAATAACACTGACTTTCTACGTGTTCTGCGCTCACTCAGGTGTGTGAGTTAATGCCTGTCAGAGAAGACCGTGGATTAGATGTGAAGGTAAGAAGGAAGTTCTTCTCCTGACCCGAGGCTCTGATGCAAGATACGCTTGTCCTGGGCCCGAGTGTGTTGCCGAGGACTGAACCATTTCTGTAGCTCTCCAGCGCCACGGCGGTGTGCCGGCACGCGATGGGTGCAGCACCAGACGCCGCGTGCCAGGGTTCCTTGGTTCTAGCTCCACCTGCCAGATGGAATTTCATCTCATCAATGAACCTCTCCACAGGAAAATCACACGTCAGAAGCTCCAGAAAGTAAACTGCCCCCGGGAACCCAACAGCATAATTGGTTATGATTTGACCTTTCCCTCGACGTGACTCAGAGGGTTTTGACAAATGTGAACGGGTTGTAGGAGGTTTCTGGAGCACAGAGTCCCTCTGCCCTGCTGCCTCCCTGTAAATATGACTATGTACCTCTGGAGTCCGTCACCAGGACCCTGAAGGGCCACAGGCCAGGGCAGAGGAGACGCAGGGACCCAGCGTTTGTGCAACAATGTGGTGAGTTCCTGGGTCTCCTTTTTGTCCCCAGAGTTCTTGGTCCTTCCGCACCGAGCCACCAAGGGGCTTGTGCAAATGAAATGAGCACAATCCTGTTGTCTCAGGCCGAAGGTCCAGGAAGGGGAGCCCCAGCAGGGAGACTGGGGAGTCCTGAGAGCTATTCCCTCAGAGCCGATCCAGGCAGGCCCAGGTGGCCGCAGCTGGGTGCCAGGGTGAGGTCTGACCACACGGGAGCCGATCTGTGTCCCCACGTCCTCAGCAGCAGGCATCCGGGCACCCAGTGTCATCTGGAGGCCCAGGGAAGGGTCTTGCATCTAGCAGTGGCCCCTGCCGAGATTCAGAGGGACCCTCCGTGACCCCAGAAGAACAAAGCGCCAAGAGCTCTGGCAACAGAAGTGCCACCGGAAGGACGGTCCACGCAGAGGGCGGGAGCTGCTGCTGACCCTCGCTGGGGTGTGCCAGCCACAGCAGAACAGCCGAGGAGGAGCCAGAGCCCCTCATGGAACAGCCTGAAAGGCCAGGCTACCGTCGAACCTCAGTCTTCCCACCACCAGCTGGCGAGGCCATGACTGCGACGAGAAACTCCACCAGGGAAGTGGACGGCGAGAGACATCAGAAACTGGGATGGCCTGGAGAGGATCTTAAAGAGGCATCATGAATGATCAACATCCCCAGTAGGGCCCCGAAACGAACACCAAGTGGACCAGCTCAACAAGCGGCAAAAGTTCTAGAAAATGACCAAACGGAAACTGTGGAACTGGGAAACAGTCGCTGCAACAAATCCTCGTGGGTGCCCTGCCCTGCCCTCCCCCACCATGGGGGTCCGGAGTCCGGCTGCGGCTGCTGGGCTCTGGGTCACCTGCCCGAACTCATCCTGCAGCGCTGGGGCCAAAGCAGCCTTGCCCACATGCGATGCTGGCCCTCACCTCCGGCGCTGCCTAGAGGCGCCCACGCCAGTATTTCCCACAAATGACACCTGTACCCTCTGACTTGACCTCTTGTTGGGTAGAAATGGAAAAGGCGTTGGAGATAAATATACATTACGTAGAAGATTGTCCCAAATTCTTATGATCAGTGTTGGATACATTGTACTAAAAATTATTAGGAGCGCAGGAAGCGTGAGATGTCAGAGGCCACTCAGCGTGGGGCAGCTGTCCCACCCGTGCCGGCGGCTCCTGAGCCCGCAGTGCGCCCGAGCACTCAGGGTGCCGACCAACGCCCTCAGCAAGGGTCTGTTTCAGTCCGTGTGCGACTCCAGGATGCGTGTTACCATCACACGGCGCAGATACACTCGGGGGGAGGTGACTCACCAGCGGCATCTGGAAACCTAGACATGGACCAAGGCCAACTCCTCTCCCTCCTGCATTTCACCGCTGTGCCTTCTGCATCGAGAATATTGCAGACAGGACAGCAAATCATCCCCCCTTTCTCGTGATGGTCCCAAGCTACCGAGAAGATGTGAAAATTAGGACTAGCAGAGACCTGTGCTTTGTACTTCAGAGATGCCTTCTTCCTGATTCAGGAGGTGTGATCTTTACATTTTTAAACTTAAAAGGAACTTAAAAGGAACCCAGAGATGGGCTAATTCTAACATGAATTCTTCATATTATGGTTTAAGACACAACACTCACAGATGGCTGGTGACTTGCCGAAAGACAGGGGACCAGTGGAATCACTGGGGTCAGAAGCAAGACACCCATGCTTCCCGTAGATTAATCCTCCCCAAATTATGATTCATGGACCAAACCGCACTAAATGCCCGGCAGCACATCCCAGGGGCCAGCAAGCGTGGAGAGCAGGGGAGAGTGACCCTGGGAGGCCCAGGCTCATGGAGGTGCAGGTGGGGGGCTCTGGTCCGCGGTGCTTGGGGCTGGAGCCGCTCCCGTCTGCGGAGCGGGAGTGAGGCTGATGCCGTCGGGAGGCGGACCGGAGACGGCCCGAGGGAGTTACGGGAGAGAAGTGCCCGTGTGAGAGGCAGGGAGCTCATGCCTGATCCCAGCGGGTCCGGGTCACGGTGGCAAGTGCGTGGCAGCCCGAGGGCATGTCGTCAAGCTGTGCATCCCAGAGGCTGCTCTGTGGGTCAGTGGTAAGGTCGCCTTCCCCATGGCTGAGCCCGGTACTTTCCTGGCGGTTTCCTGGGTTCTGCTTTCAGTTTGCTTCTTTGTCACAAAAGTCACAGCCCCGACTCCACGGCAGTCGTAATTTCTGTCCCCCACGGCCAAAGCAGCCGCCCAGCACGCAGGCTGTGGCCGCCCCCACCCCTACAGGGAGTCCAGAAGCTGCTGCGTGCGGGACCTTCCTTACCCGTCGCCGCTCATACTAAGTCTGGTGGTTCAAGCGCGGGGAGCCCCCGTCCCGCAAGGTCAAGGCCGAGTTTTGACTCCCAGTGAAAGCTTTTCTCCGTTGCACATCCTGCAGAAGGTGACAGAACTCCCTGCCCGCGCCGAAAAGCGGGCTGAGCGTCTATCACGCCTTGTCCGAGGAGGAGCTACTCGCCGTGTTCTCAAGAAATTTAACGTTTCCCCGAAGGTAAAATTATATTTCTAGAGCAGCAAAACACACATCATGGGTACTTAACTGCAAAGACATGTTGTTTCTCTGATCCAAGCCCCGAATGCACCTGCGGGCGCTATACCCCGCGCTACGAAAGTGCTGCTGTTCGTAGCGCCGGCAAGTACAGAGATGGAATGAATATCAAACACGAGTAATTCAAGTGGAAAATTTCAGGAAAATAGAGTGTCATTTTCCCTGGTTTCATTGTTTAAAGAGACCAGTTAGTCAAAAAAAAAAAAGTAGTCTTTGCTGTTTTGGACTTCTTAGAATTTTTTAATACACTTTATCATGTACTGTTTTCCAGAAAAGATCTAGATTCACCTAGATTCATTTTAAACTCATCTCATAATAAACTTATCCCATAAACTACCTCATAATCGTTCTTAAAAAGGCTTTTTATCCTTTTTTTCAGTCGCTAATAACCAAACGACATTTGTGAGCAAAGTGTGCCCCAAGGACCAGGAATATAAAAGAGACCACAGGGTTATCACAGGAGAAAGAAGGTAAATTCTTACCCTCAATGGCACAGGGGAAACTCTTTTCTCCTGTGAATCAGGAGTCCATGCCCGAGTGCAGGAGGCAGGCGGGGCGGCTCTTGGGGACGGACCAAGGTCTCCCCGCAGTGGGGGGTTCCTTCTGCAGACAGCTTCCTGCAGGACGTGGCCTGGCTGGGGGACCGAGCCTGAAGGATGTGACCAGAGAGTGCCCAGTCAGTGGCTGGGAAACCGCCTCTGAAAGACAGCTGGAGCGGCCCTGAGAGGTCAGGGGACGTCAGGTAAGGGCCCGTAGTCCATCTTGGTGCTCATGAATGATGAGACGAGGTCCCTGGATCACGAGCCCCTTGCCAGAGCCACCCAGCCAGCCACCCAGCCAGCCAGTTTCCAACAGACGTGCTTAACAATGACGGTGACACAGGACCACTTCCTGTCTGTAAGCGCCTGTCCTTCAAGGAGACGGTTTCAAAGTAAAATGTCATCGTGTTCTGTTGGCACTTGACCCCCGGCCTCGTGGGTTGTATTGCAAGAACTGCACTGTCAGCCGTCTCCTCCTCAGAGGATTCCTGATGTCCTGGCCCTGCGCCCCTTCTTGTCATGTTGGAAGTACAGGACGCCAGTGGGACTAGAGGTCGGTCCGGAAAACGGACACCCATGTCCTCTGACACTTTGTCCACAACGATCGTCCACGTCCCGAAAGGCCTGGGGTCATTCAAACTTCTCTGTCCTTAGGTTGCCCGTCAACAAAACAACGATGATGGCTTCGGAGTAGCCCTTCTCAGAACCTTGGTGTGTAGCCAAACGCACCTGCGGAACCTTGGCGCTAAGGCTTTTTTGTTGTTGTTTTAATTTCACAAATGTTTTCTGCTTGAAAAATGTTGTACAATGTCCAATCCCATATTTTGGATCTTTATAACTAGGTTTTAACTGGACTAGTACAAATACGCATCTCTATCTTCCGAAACAGATGGACATGCAGGACGGGTTCGGAGCGAGGTGGCCGATTCAGCAGCCGAGAGGTCCTGATCATACTGCCCAGGCCTGGGATACAGGCTGGGGTATCGCCACGAAAACATGTGATTTACTATAGAGAAGCAAGATGAAACGAATGCTTCTTTTGTACTAATAAATAAATGTTCATTAATGTTTGTGTCAGTTAGTCAAGCTTCTCCAACTATTTAGAAACATGAGATTCATATAGATTCCTCTTTCCAGGCCTCAGATTTCTGCCTTAAGTCTGTGGGTAACATTTTCCTCTTAAAAAACACTCTTGTTTTGCCTTCCTTTTATCATTTGCGGTTTTGTGCTCTTTCTCACCTCTAAAATATCTTTTTTATCTTTTTTTTAAATTTTTAAAAGATTTTATTTACTTGCTTGGGAGAGAGAGAGAGGAAGGGAGTTTGAGTGAGGAGGGGAGAGGCAGAGGGAGAAGCAGGCTCCCCGCTGAGCAAGGAGCCTGATGCGGGACTCGATCCCAGGACCCTGGGATGGTGACCTCAGCTGAAGGCAGGCGCTTCACCAACGGAGCCCCCCAGGCGCTTCTCACCTATACAGTCTGTTGTAGGGCTCTGAAAGTATCTGGAAATAGAACTCTGAAAAGAAAAGATACATAGGATTTTAGTGAAAGAGTAATGATAAGAGGGCCTGATCACAGCCCTTTGTAGTTTCAAATGTTTTCAACACTTTCTATTTTAGTCTTTGCGTTACTCTTGGGAGGTTTGACTGGACAGATGTCCCCGCCTCGCTCCCGTTGCAAGGACACTGCGTAGGCAGGCTTTGAGAAACGGCAGGTTTGGAAGCAGGATTTGAGTTCCTACAACTTCAAGCCAGGGCCTGTTTCCTAGAAACCAGGAGAAAATCAATGTTGCGTGCGTGTAGGTGCCGGTGACCCGTGGAACTCTGAATCATATTGAGTAGACGGTCATGTACGAAACTTTAATTCACGGTGAGGTCCGTGAGCGCCAAAGCCGTCCTGTGTCCTAATGGTCAAGAGCGAGCCCTTAACAGCTTCAGCTACACGCTCAGTTGACGCAGCTCTTTGCAACCCTGCCCTGAGTCCAGCCTCCACGTCCCCCTCCGCTGCGGTCTCTGTCTCACGGGCGGCCCCACGCGCTGAAGCAGAAAACCCCGACTCCCTCGCTTTGCTGCTGTGACCGTGTCACGCCGGTCTGCAGGGGGCCTGATGTTCACTAAGGATTGGGCGTGACCGGGGCCGGAGTGAAGGTTGCTGACGCAGGTCTCGTGCCGGGGCCGTGGGGCAGTCAGACACGTGCAGGGATCCCTAGATGTGCAAAACACACAACTTTGCCAAAGAAGAAAACTCGTGTCATATTTACAATTATAGTATGGGGGAAACTCTCGCTGGTAGTGCGTCTGCCAGTTAGTTAGCGTGTCTAGTTAGAGGCGGGGGAGTTGTCTCTCTCTGTGCTCTCTGTGCTCACAAGACAGCAGGAGGGACAGCCAGCGGGCGCACAAGCCAGAGGCAGGGCACAGGCAGAGGGAACAGACAGAGACAATCTTCAAGGAGACCCCCTCCGAGCACAGGGCCAGACGCAGGGCACCTTCCCCGGACCCTGAGATCATGAGCTGCGCCAAAACCAAGAGTTGGCCAACGAACTGGCGGACCACCCAGGCGCCCCCGAACAGCTGAAGGTGCCGTGAAGCAGAGTCAGTGCCAGATGAGGAAGGTATTTGAAATTTCATTTGGGTTCAGTCCAAACCATCCAAACTTCTTTTTTGAGGGGGAGAAACAGAGGGAGAGGGAGAAAGGATCTTAAGTAGCTTCCGTGCCGGGTGCAAAGCCCATCTGGGCTTGAGCACACGGCCCCGACATCCTGACCGGAGCTGAAATCAAGAGTTAGACATGGAACCAACTGAGCCACCCAGGTGTCCCCAAAGCATCCAAACCTCTGACGTGAGAATAAAAAATTCCCTGAGCTACTTTTTTAGAAACAGAAAACCCATGTGCAAATTTGTATCTGCTTTTCAGCCTTAACAAGCATAAACGAGATGTATTAAATCAAATAATGTTTAAATATAACCCTGGGTAAATATAATATAATATAATATAATATAATATAATATAATATAATATTAAGTGAAACAAAACAAAAACACAATGAGATAGCATTTTAAAAAGGTTTTCCCAATTCCTTAAAGGAAGTTTCTTTAAATATATGTTCAAGGGATGCCTGGATGGCTCAGTGGGTTGAGCTACTGACTCCTGGTTTTGGCTCCGGTCACGATCTCAGGGTGGTGAGATCAAGTCCTGGGCTCTGCACTTAGCACAGGCCCCTTCTGCCCCCTCCCCCTCTGCTGTCTCTTTGTAAAATAAATAAATCTTAAAAAATATATGCATCTATATATAAATACACACACATATTTAAGAACCTTACAAGGTTATTTATAAAGTAACTGATTTTGACAGACAGTAGAATACTGACATCATAAGAAAGCACGTCTTGTGATCTCTGACCACAGATTCCCATTGAGCTGGAGAGGATGATTGCTGGCCGTGTGCCCTGCGATCGGGTCTGGACGGCCGAGGCTGCCGGGTGATACAGGACAGAGCAGGCGCACGTCTGTGCCGCAGCCCGAGACACACAGCTGAGAGCAAAGCAGGCCGGCAGCGAGAGGCGGCTGGCTGTGGTCAGAGAGGAGTCCCTGCGGCCGCGGCCGGGAGCTTCGCAGACCGCGCTCAAGGGGTTTACGACCCCCTGTCCCGACCTCTGCCTCCCAGAGGCGGTTTCTGTGCACAGGGTCGCCACGGTGTGCAGTGTAGGAAATAACCACCCAGAAATGAAACACGCTATTTCCCTCAGCCGTCCGTTTCAGAGCTCAGGTGAGACCTACACGTGACGCCTGTCCTTGTCAGCCGAGGCCCTGCTACCCTCCACGTGCCCACACTGCCGCGTGGCCCCACGCTGCGACCTCCCAGACCGTCCTGCCGCACGTGGAGCCCTGGGACGCTCACGTGCACTGTGCATCCGGATCACCAACTGTAGTCGCTTTTCTCCGGCCTGTTGAACACGAGCTTGGAATTTAAATCACATGAATTCTTCCTAAGAGCTTCCAGAGGAGAGAGATCTACAGTAAAGAGCCATTTCTTAGTATCTCAGCAAACTCAGTGGCAGCCGCGTGTTTTCACGGTCGCACAGCCGGCTTTGATCGCACTGTCTTCACCCGGTTCTACAATTACGTTACAGCTAGAAAAATACCGAACTAGTCATCTAGTCTATCGCTTTTCACGCTGACAGGTGAGAACCAAAATGACACTGATCCAAGTCTGGGACACCGTGGGACTAGACCTCTGGTCACCTAAAGTCATTCTAAATTCAAAACAAACTGCTAACCCTGTACATTTAGGGATAGGATTCTGCCAAGTCCCTTGCCTGCGTGTGTCTACTGTTTGGCAGAACAATGCGGCAGGAAACAGCAGTATTTCTCGTCTGAAGAGGTAGCATTTACAGGAGGCAAACACATACTCCTGGAAGTGAGTTCAAAGAAAAAATTAGTGGATGGAAGGTGAGATGCTCACATCACATAGAATCAGATAATATGGCATATAATGAGGTGCCCATAGGCCACGTTCCCGGGCAGACTAGTCCTCGGTACTCGGGGAGACCTTTCTTTGAGATAAGAGCTCTGCACAAGACAATTAAAACCACCTGCATCAATGACACAGTCAATAGAATTGACGGGCATGTCTAATTGCATATTTAATGTGCCCAACTTAAATATTTCATAAATTCTTTATTCATTTCTCACTGAATATTCATTTTTGAATTCTGGAACACTTGCAATATACAAATCTGTATCCCTTGGTGGATAAACTCATTTAAGAAGTTTGCCATTTTGGGGCACCTGAGGGCTCAGGTGTTAAGCGTCTGGCTTGGCTCAGGGCAGGCTCCCGAGGTCCTGGGATGGGGCCCTGTGTCAGGCTCCCTGCTCAGCAGCAGTCTGCTTCTCCCTCTGCCTCTGCTCTCCCTGCTTGTGCTCTCATTCTCTCTGACAAGAAAATAAATAAAAGCTTTAGAACAGAAAAGAAGCTTGCTATTCAGAACTGGACCCACACCAAGTTGCATTCACTGTGTCCTGAGCCCCTGATGTAGTTGGGGGATTGGGTGGGCAGGGGTGTGAGGGGCCCTCCAGATCTTCGAGGAGCTCGTACCTTCATCAGGTGGTAAGAGTGTGTGCAAAAGTGCATCAGGTGCAAAGCAGAGACAATGCTTTTTCTCCAGAAAGTATTTCTCGACTAATTACCATACGCAGGAGTGTGAGTAGGAAGCCCCTCCTGGGCAGATAGGTTTAGAGCCCTCAGGCTTCACCAGCCCATGCCTGGCATCTGGTCTAGTTTTCACGTGCACAGGAGAGCACTCCACTCACATGAACGTGTGGGTTCTCCCGACACTTCGGTGAGGGTGCGGCACCGATGCCCGGGCGTGACGTCGCACGTGTTGGAGGGCAGGCGGGGAATCAAGCCCTTGGCAGGACAAAGAAGAGCCAGAGGCAGTGTGGAGGGATTGAAATCCTTCACGTTTTAACAGGAGAATGCCGTCTGTCCTGAACGACGTCTCACACACACCCATGTGACTTTGCCTGAAAGAAAAGCGTCTGAATGAAAACCCTGCGAATGCCAGGCCCATTGTCCTGGGATTTCCAACCTCGACTATTCAGTAGAACAAAGAAAAGTAATTTCTGGTGCTGCTCCGGTGACTCGACACAACCCGAACACAAGCAAATTGCTAAATTGCTGAATTAAAAAATATTTCCGTATTGCCAGTGAGCAATAAAGATACGTTTTGAAGGCAACAGTGTGCTGTTAAAAATGGTATGTTTCTCCGTTACTGTCTTGCTGTGTTGTTGACATTCTAGTAACTAGAACCTCACTCCCCCTGCCTCGGCCTGAGACCACAATGAACAAGAAAGACTTCAGCATAGCATCGGTCAGATCCCTAAATACTCCCATGCTTTCATTTAAAAAACATGTAGATGTTTTTAAAAAATCAAATATTAGTCAATATATATATTTTTCTCAGATATTGGAAATTCCCCAGTTTAGACTGGAGCTGGAAATTTAGACCCCTCAACCCTCGATCACGTGACATGATGTTCTCAGACAGGGACTCCCGTGACTCCGGGCGGATCCGATGGAAACCCACCTGCTGCCCCTCCCTCTCTGGGAAGCAAACAGGCAGTAGCAAAACCCAGAGATCGGTTTGACTCAAGTTGACTATTCCTCAGCATTTCCTGCCATGCAGGAAATTGAAGCCCGAATGGACAGTGATCTCCATGAGGACTTATCTCCACGTTAGAAGCCGCCACAAAGACACACGTGACACTGCTTTGCACGCTATGCAAGAGACGTATGACGTGACCGAGTTTTCTTCCACCAAAACTCTGTTTTCCTAGGCACCTCTCTCCTGTTGGTGTGTATGCACAACTGAGTCACCTGTGTGTCACGTGAGCTATATGTGTGTGTCACATATATATGAGCTATATATATATGAGCTATATATATGTGTGTCACACACACTCATATATATATATGAGCTATATATATGTGTGTCACACACACACACACACACACATATATATATGAGCTATATATATGTGTGTCACACACACACACACACACACACATATATATATGAGCTATATATATGTGTGTCACGTGAGTATATACATTGGATTAAAATGTGCTTGTTGAGGGAGACACCAGTCGGCAAGAGCCCGGCCTTGTAAAGTGCTGACCTTTCATCGGCGGACACCATCTCCTCTGGCTTTGGCACACCCAGTGTCTCCGTGTTTTGAGACACGGCCCAGACACTGTCCCTCACGGCCACGGGCTCTGCCCACGCTGACTTTACGTGTCCCACGGTGAGGGGGGTGCTCCTCGGAGGGGAGCTGACCCAGGTGCTGAGGATGCCCGAGGTCCTCAGGTGTGCCACTGAGTCACCTGGTCCCAGGAGCGCCTCTGCACAGGCAGGCAACCACTCACATGCCCCAGACGGTCTGCTGTGATTTCAGCAGATGCCTCCAGTGGAAAAGCAGTGAGAGTTAATAAAACCAAATGCACATTTTGAATTAGCTTCTTAAAAATATATTGCATAAATTTATCTAGAAAGGAGGGTTTATAATTATTACCAGTAATGGGCTCAGGAAAGAAGAGCCTCTGAAGACACTGACAAGAAATGTTTTCCTCAGCTATTGCATTGGTTTGATTTTTAGGTCACACTAAGTTGGGGGACACAGAAAAGGAGCAAGTGAGAGAGAATAACTAAGGGCGATGACATTATAGCATCATGTGGTGAGTCAATTCGACTTACGAGTATGGGGAATGATGTGAACAACATGTGTACAAAATACAATTTTAGTGTCAGACCCTGTTATGGATAGCGGTTGAACACGGCATCGAAATTTCAATGTACGTGTGAACAATGCAAACTGATGAGTTCGTTATTATTGTTTTCTGGAATTTTTGAGAAGACAAAGGTAAAAGCACACTTAGCAAATAATTAGAAAATGAAAAAGATGTACAAAGATGTGAAAAATTCACAATACTAACAACAATAATGCTACATGAAATAATTATTATGATTAAACTGGCATTGTAGACCCACTGAGACTGTTTGGAATTCATTATTTCTAGACGCTGACGTTTTAAGAGAAGTACAGGGATATACTTCAAAGAGTCGAATCCATATCCAGCCCTTAGAATTGATATGCTAAAAATGAAATAGGGCAGAGAAATGTATTTTGTGACAATTTGGAAGAAGCAGGATGCGACAAAGTTGCTCTTCATTTCCCTTACTGGTCATCCAAACTTCAGGCCAACATGCCTCTACTCGCGGTATCCACTTTTTGAGTAGTAAATTGTAATGCGGATGATGCTTCGTGTAAGATGTTTGTTTCCTGCTTGAACTTGATTAAAAGGACCTTCACTTAGGTTTATTAGTCACAAAAAATTAATCTGTGTCTTAATCTTGTATAAGAGGGTGCATAGGGGTACCGTGGGGAAAACAGGAGACATTTGAGGAGGGGGATGAGCTGTGCCCCCGACTGTTTCATGGGGGTAGCGTGGGAAGTGTTTGCAGCTTGGAGGCTGGGAAAGTGGGGTCGAATCTGAGGGTTGAGGCATGAGGGGCAGAGTTGTGTGGACATAGACCAGCGTGCCGGAAAACTGAGTAAGAAAACAGGGAGCAGGAAGAAAGAAGGACGAGGTAAAAACCAGCCAGCAAATATCCGTACAAGATGACTGTGGAAATGGCTGGAGGGAAAGAACCGAAGCCGGGGCGTAAGACTGCCCGTGGCGAGCGTCCAGGGCTGGTGTACAGGTTGTGGGAGGATGTTCCAAAGAAGCAAAGGTCTTGCGGCCAGACTGACTTTAATCCTAGCTTCACATGGGACAGTGTGACAAGGACATTCTCTATCCTTCTACTGCATGAAATCTCTTGTGTTAATCCTTTACTACCACTTCCCCTGGAGAAGACACCATAATGACCAAGATGACTACCATCTGGAGGACACTGTTTATGCAGGCATTCCGAACCAGAGGGCAATGTAGAAGGGTGAACAGCATTGACACTGACCCTTCTCTTGTAGAACTCAGCCTAGTCTGATGGTCACTGACTCCAGGGAAACTTGAAGACTTAACAGACACCCTTTATCCACTACAGAGAAAATGCATCTTGACTGTATTACTCAGTGTTCCCAACTCCTGGAGTTTAGTTCCATAAATGAGATTAGTTCCATAAATCCCATTTTAATGTGAAGAATCCATCAGTGATTTTACCCTTTTGGTTAGTCACTCTTAAAATAGTGCCCTTCCCCAAGACCCCCGAGAGTCCCCTCCACCCCCTGCCGTGTGAGGGCACAGAGAGCGGGCTGTCTGCACCAAGTGGAACGTTCTCAACAGACAGTGAATCTGTTGGAGCCAGGACGTTGGGCCTCCAGCCTCCAGAGCTGTGAGAAGTCAGTATCTGTTGTCTAAGGTCCCCCGTCTGTGGTGCTCTGTGACTGCAGCCAGATCACCTGAGGCGTCGTCATGAGTCCTCAGTGTCCTTCCGTCTGGAGTGGCTCCTCAGTCTTCCCTTGCCCATTCTGACCTTGGTGCTTTGAGACATTAGAGAACAAGGTTTTTGTGGAGAGTCCCTCAACCTGGGTTTCTTCCATAATACCACCTTTGATGGGAGTATCTCAGGAGATGTCGAGTACTCCTGTCCCTGCAGGCGACATGTGCCAACCTTCCCTTCTGTCATTCAGTTCAGGTGCCTCCCAGTTTCTGTGCTAAAATGACTTTGATTGCTTTTCAATTAATCAATGTTTTGTGGGTCTTTGCTTGCTAAGGATCTGAAAGTCTCATTTCTCATTGAATTTTCAATTATTCATTTATTAAATAAATATGGACTCTTAGTTCCTATTTTCTTCAAAAGGTTAAAGTTCTTCCTTGTCATTACTTCTGATGGCTAACTTGTCTTTGAATTGTCCTGTGAAAGCCTACAAGTGAGCTGGGTTCTGTGTCTTTCTGACATTTCCGTCTCTACTTGAGCACTTTCCTGCCTCCTGACACAAGACGTCCCAGGTTCGTCGTGTACTTTCCGTCTCTCCAGGGAGCCTTGCTTCATTTTGGTGGAGAACTCCTGTGAAAGTGATGATCTCAGGGAGCTCCGGGCTCCTGGGTTTTCACTGCCATAAGCTCTACCAGGAGAAAGAATTCTATGTATGGGTCTAATGTGCAATCATGTATGTATGTAAGATACATTTTTGCATCATCTATCAATCCATTCCTACTGACCTGTCTATCTGTATTGAAATCTGTGACATCATTCCAGGAGCACTGGTTTTAGTCCAGCACCACAGTGTTTGTTCTGGTCTCCAACACTGAGAAACCTGGCTCCCTTCACTTCAATGTATCTGCTAAGATATTAGTAATACGATACTTGCTAAGTCATATTTGCTAACATGCTCAATCCTCCTTCTGTCAGCGATTGCCCATTACCGTACCTGGACACCTCCCTCGTCTGCCCGGGCTGCAACTCGCAGCTTCCAGATGTCCATCCTTGGGGCCACCCTTCTCCCTGCCTTGGGCTCTCACACCCCTAAGACACTCTTCTATGAAGTTGCCTGAATTTCTCTGTGATTCTTGATGATTTTGAGCCTGTGATGAGAGGCTGTATCAATGCATTCCTTCAGGGAAGGAATTCCTTCCTTAAGGGAAGAGATAAATCTTCCTGGAACCCCACACATCCTGGTGCTAATTCCATATCGCAAGGGGCAGTGGTGATGTCCAGAGTGATCAGAGAATGTACCGAGTTCTTGGTCAGATCCTGATCTGCTCCTTCTGGCCAGATTTCCATGTCAAGGAGGGATGAGTTACTTAAATCTGTAAGATTCTTTCCACTCTGAAAGTAGCTAAGGAAACACTATATGATTTCTCTGTTGTCTCTGCCAAAACAAATAAATACCCATGAGCAAAAGCAGCATGGGACCTTGAGCCTATACTGGGACTCTTGTGTAGCAGAAAGGAAGCACTAAACCAAAACTGGGGTCAAAGATCACCAAAGTCTGTTAGAACAAGATGAGATGAATCATGAGGCAAACTGTAGTCACCTTAGATGATTCACTCTGAACAATCTGTGCTTCTCACCTACCCTCTGCTTAGGAAGCAAATGTGCTAGAAGAGCCTATTATTGTCTGAGTAATTGCCGGTTGGGTGTCGCTCACGAGTCGTTGCAGTCTGTGCTGGAAAATTTCCCTAATAACCTCATCTGAAATAAGATGTAAATAAAGCACTTAGCAAAATTATATGAGTCTCAGAGTTCAGATACTTTTGAAAGTAATTTAATATTTAATCATCTGAATGTTTGTCGAAAATGTAAAATCATTTTGATTTAATTTTTCTCATATCACCCCTGACGAAAGCTGCTATAGAAAATATTTTTTTAACTCCTTCTTCTTCTTCTTCTTTCTTCTTCTTTTGCTTTTACTTAAATGTGACTTGGAACTAGAACACAAAAAAACAGCTTTTGAGAGCGGTTCCTGTTCTCTACTATGGGACTGACCCATTTGCGACCTCTGTTGGCTGCTCCATGGTTATGTCGCTGTTATTTTTTTAGAGAGAAAATTAATTTCATCTTCAATCTCATAATATGCTATATTCCTCATAGAAGAAGACTACTTGGCGATAAAATTCTTCTTTGAATTCTTAAGGGAGATATTTGAGTGAAAACTGCTTTTTTTCAGCTCACGCAGACACAGACACACACCTTGATTGTGTTCCTGTCCATATCTTTTGTGGCCAGGTCCTAAAATGATGTTCCATGAAGTATAAATGTGTGAGATGTATTTATAGAGCATAGCTACCTGTATTGCTATAATATTCTGTTTTTTTTTTTAACCATTACCTAGACCAATTTCTTAGACTTCCACACATCTCTATAAAACACAACAGAATCTTAGTATCAGAATATACACTTTACATTAGTCAGGGTCTGCCTATGGAAAAGTCACTTTGAGTGTATGCCTTTTAAAATAATATTTTCTGTCATATTCTTACATAAAATGAAAACAAAGACTTTCCATGAAATGCACAAATTGTATATTTGTATTTAGGTAATATATAAAATATGAAATGGTATGTTTGTATCAAACGGGACTACAGCAAGCTATTGCTTATGTGTATTATCTATAAAATAACACCGTTTATTTATAAAATAAAAAATAATACCATATTATTTATAAAAAAACTGTATGTCTTGAATTCTCTTCTCTTAGAATAATAAATAGTTATTTTTGGTTAAAAAAATAATAAAATAAAACACAACAGAAATCCAAACAAAGGATAACCTTTCTTTCCTGTTTACAAGTTGTAATATGCTTTCCATCTAGAAAAGATGATATGTTTCTAGGGTTTGAGGCCATATTGATTGAAAAGGCATGTGTTATTGTCAGCTTAATGTTTTCCACGTGGATCTCGGTAAATGGTTTTGGTGGTGCAAATGAAATAAAATGAAAGGAATGAAAGAGCCAGAAATTGATAACTGAAGTTCAGAATATCCATGAATGCATCAGTAATTGTGCCTTTTCTGTTCTCCACCAACACAATCAACTGGATACAGCTCATTAGCTGTATCAATTCCCTCATTAGCTTTGCTGTGCCAATCCCCAAGGCTCAGGAGTGAAATTATGATTTCATTGAGCAGACTCATGATTTAAGCTTTATGTGAGAAAAATGACACCTCCTATAATATCACAGCTTTTGCTGAATGAAAGAATGAAGGCCGCGATCAGAGATCAGAATCTCTCAGACCACCATGTCCTAAGACCAGAGCCTGCCCAGCTCCCCTGGGTCTGTTCTCTTTCTTTCTCACATAGCCTCACGAAGCTTCAGGATTTTATTGATTGTTTTTTCCAAGAACAAGGTTTTAGTTTCATTGATTTTTCTCCATTGACTTCCTGCTTTCAATTTCACTGATTTATGCTTTATTCTTAGTATTTTTATTCTGCTTACTTTGGATTTAACTGACTCTCTGTGTCTAGTTCTCCCTGGTAGAAGCGTCAATGTTTCATTTTAAATCTCTCTTCTTTTCTCATACTTGTACTCAACGCTCTACATTTCCCCCTAAGCATTGTTTTAAATGCATCACACAAGCTTCATAGCTTTTAATTTTCATTTAGCTCAAATTATATTTTAATTTCTCCTGAGGTTTCTTCTCTGACCCATGTGTTCATTAGAAGAGTTTGTTTTATCTCCTTGTATTTGGGGATTTTCCACTTATCTCTCGGCTCTTATTTCCAGTGTGGATGGAAAGCAGACATCATATGACTTCTGTTGTTTAAATATGTGAAGCTGCGTTTTACCGCCTAGAATGTGGTCTCTCTTGGTCAATGTTCCACGTGAGCCTGAGAAGGATGTGTGTTCTGTTGTCGTTGGAGAAGGAGTGTGTAGACGTCAATGACAGCCAGTTGATGGATGATGTTGTTGCCTTCACCTGGGTCCTTACTGGTTTTCTGTGTGTTGGTTCTCTCCTTTTCTGATGGGAAGTGGAAACCTTCGACCATACAGTGGATTCACCTATTTTCCCCGACAGCTTCACTGGTTTTCCTCAGGTAGTTTGGTGCTCTGTTGTTAGGTGAATACATATTAAGCATTACTGTGTGTTCTTGGAGAACTGACCCTATGTTTTATGCAATTCCTGTCCCCACTGATAGCTCTTCTTGCTTTAAAGTCTTCTTAGTCTGCAATTAATATAGCCACTCCTGCCCTTTTTGATTAGTGTTATCATGATATTTCTTCTACATTTTTCACTTCTGATCTATATGTGTTTTTATATATAAAGTAGGTTTTTTTGTAGACAATGTTTAGGTTTTTTATAGATAATGCAAAGGTGTACCTATAATAGGAAGGTTCTGTTTTTTGATCCATCATGATAATTTGACTTTTTTTTTTTAAAGATTTATTTATTTATTTATTTGACAGAGAGAGATCACAAGTAGGCAGAGAGGCAGGCAGAGAGAGAGAGGAGGAAGCAGGCTCCCCGCCGAGCAGAGAGCCTGATGCAGGGCTCGATCCCAGGACCCTGAGATCATGACCTGAGCCGAAGGCAGAGGCTTAACCCACTGAGCCACCCAGGCGCCCGGTAATTTGACTTTTAATTGATGCATTTAGACCATTACCTTCTAAAATTATGACTAATATCATTGGATTTTAAAAAGCTGTATTCTTTAGTGTCCTTTGTTTTTTGTTCTTATTTTTGTCCTCAATCTCTTTTGTAGTCCTCACTCCTTTTGTGGTTTTAATGAAGATTTTGTTCGATTTAGTATTCTCCCTTTCTTAGCATCTTGGTATGTCTATTTAAAAAAAAAAAAAAAAGTTTGCGGAGAACAGTGTGGAGATTCCTCAAAAAATTAAAAATAGAACTTCCCTATGACCGTGCAATTGCACTCCTGGGTATTTACCCCAAAGATTCAGATGTCGTGAAAAGAAGGGCCATCTGTATCCCAATGTTTATAGCAGCAATGGCCATGGTCGCCAAACTGTGGAAAGAACCAAGATGCCCTTCAATGGACGAATGGATAAGGAAGATGTGGTCCATATATACTATGGAGTATTATGCCTCCATCAGAAAGGACGAATACCCAACTTTTGTAGCAACATGGATGGGACTGGAAGAGATTATGCTGAGTGAAATAAGTCAAGCAGAGAGAGTCAATTATCATATGATTTCACTTGTCTGTGGAGCATAACAAATAGCATGGGGATATGGGGAGTTAGAGAGGAGAAGGGAGTTGGGGTAAATTGGAAGGGGAGGTGAACCATGAGAGACTGTGGACTCTGAAAAACAATCTGAGGGGTTTGAAGCGGCGGGGGTTGGGAGGTCGGGGTACCAGGTGGTGGGTATTAGAGAGGGCACGGATTGCATGGAGCACTGGGTGTGGTGCAAAAATAATGAATACTGTTATGCTGAAAATAAATAAATTTAATTAAAAAAAATTTGCAGTATACATTTATAGCTAGTCCAAGTTCATTTTTAAATAGCAATCTACCATTTCATGGGTAGTGTGAGTACATTATAGTAATAAAGTAATCCTAATTCCTCATCCCTTGTATCATTGTTGTCATTCGTTGATAGATAAGCATTCGTGCACACGTAAGGTTCAGAAATATACACATAAGCACACACGATTGATTATATTGTCGGTGTTCTTATTGTGAAAAAACTATGATTTTTTAGATCAATTAAAAGTAAGAAAATGTAAGTCTCTATTTTACCTCCACTTATTCCTTCCTCAATGCTTGTCTTTATGCAGATCTGAGTTTCTGACCTGTATTATTTTCCTTCTCTGTAAAGAACTTCTTTTAACATTTCTTGCAAGGAAGATCTCCTGGCAAATCCAAAGCCAATAGATCAACATAAACACTCATTTAGATTGGTGAATTCTGTAAAATCCCTCTGAAGGGAAGAAACCATCTCTAGGCTCATGGAAAACCTGAAAACTGAGTTAACAGACAAACACTGAAAGCTACACGGAGAAAGTTCAAGGCAGGAAGGAAAGTCGGAAGATCAATGAGACAGTGAGCTGCCCGAAGGACGCTTAACAATAGCATGATGTTTGAGAACTTTAGGATAAAAAAGGATCCCATAAAATAAGCACGGAACATCATGAAAAGAGAACTAACAGGTGAGAAAAAAGAAACAAGGGAAATTCTAGAAAAAAACAATATATATGCCCATTAGCTTGAGCAGTTACTGTTCCAGAGTATTGTCAGGGTCCTTTCGGAAAGGAAGAAAGCCCCCCACCCCCATGCTGCCATGATCCTGCAATGCCCCAGCTGAGGCCCAAGACCTTGTGGTTAAGGTTCCACACCTGCTCGTTAGGGCCAGTTAATGGGGAAAGAAGACAGGCTGACATTATAACTGAAGGGAACCTCAAAGAGTAAATCTTTCTCTGAATAGATTTCTTCCTTTTCTTGATAAATCTTTGCCCAATTTGGGGAAATGTCCCACAATAAGATTATGCTAATATTCTCTAGATATAATTCCTCTAAGAATCGAACACTTGAAATGAATGAAATTTATGGAATATACATCGTATCTCAGTAATGTTGTTTTAAAAACGTTTATGTTCAGGGGCACCTGGATGGCTCAGGGGGTTGAAACTCTACTTCAGCTCAGGTCATGATCTCAGGGTCCTGGGATCAAGCCCTGCATAGGGCTCTCTCTGCTCGACAGGGAGCCTGCTTCCCGTTCTCTCTCTGCCTACTTGTGATCTCTCTCTGTCAAATAAATACATAAAATCTTTAAAAAAGAAAAAATGTGTTATGTTCAAACTTGGCCTTTTATCCTATAATAATAAGGCTGCTGGATGCAAGAGAAATATCTTAGAAGAATCTTAAAACAATTTATCATGATCAAATAGAAATACAGAAATTCTAGCTTTATTTTTAAAAATATGAGGTTTTGGGGGCCTGGGTGGCTTAGTTGGTTGAGCGACGGCCTTCGGCTCAGGTCATGATCCCGGACTTCTAGGATCGAGTCCCGCATCGGGCTTCCAGCTCCTTGGGGAGTCTGCTTCTCCCTCTGACCTACTCCTCTCTCATGCTCTCTCTCACTAATTCTCTCTCAAATAAATAAATAAAATCTTTAAAAAATTAAAAAATAAAAATATGAGGCTCTCAACAGTCTCTGATCCTACAGAAGTGAGCCTGAAAACAGGTCTTTAGAATTTTGTTAGGTAGTCGGTAAATCAGACTTCCTGGCAGCTTTCTGAAAGTTTCTAAAATATTTTGCACATTAAATGATTCATTTAAAATGAATATTTTGTGACACACCACAGAGATTTCCTCTTATTATCTAATGGAACACATGCTCTACCAACGGGATTCTTGCTTCTCCTTTTCTAGTCTAGTGAGTTGCTCAGTTTGTTTTACCAGTTTTCTTCATTAAGCATGATGCATATTCAGGATCTTAATTTTTAAAAGATTAATTCATGTTGAGGTTTATTTGAAACTCCTCTCAGGTATAAAAATTCTCATTTTCTGATACTAAATAGAAAATTCTACCACAACTCAAAGCTCTGAAATATCATAAGTGACAATGAACAACTTTTTATCAGGACAGTATACTTTGGAGAGAAATATCTTAAACTTCATTTGTCATCTCCCCCACACCATGACAGTGTGTTTCTTAAACTTAAAAAAAAAAAAAAACACAAAAAAACACAAAAAACAGTCATAGCATGAAACCTTGCTCTTCGTGATGAAAGTACAGGTTCAAGGGCATGAAGATTGCTGTTGATCCCCAGACATGAAAGGAAGAGTGGCCACATTGACACAGAGAGAGGCCCCAATTGGGAAAACATCTTCAAAATGGAGCTCTTACTACTAATTGCGGGAGCCCGCATCCCCTGTCAACTCCGAGAAACAGTCACAGGAGAAGACACGCTTTGACATCCTATGGGGGCAGATTTCTGAGAGTCACACGTCCAGACTGCAATTCTGTTCTGCGTGCGTGCTCTCCTGGCAGTGCATTCCTGACATGCATGGCTTTGACACAAACATTTGGTGTATGACCTCACTGGAAGCAACTCATTAGGAGAGTTCTCATAAAGACAAACAACTCTTTAACTCTTTAAGCAACTCTTTTTATCCCAATAAGCAATCTTACAATTCCTTCCGGTGATGAAGTCCCAAAAGTTTATTTTCACTTTTGTTTCCTTTGCCTTTGGAGACATATCTTGAAAGAAGTTGCTGTGGCTGATATTGAAGAGGTTACTGCCTATGTTCTCCTCTAGGATTCTGATGGATTCCTGTCTCACGCTGAGGTCTTTTATTCATTTTGAGTTTATCTTTGTGTACGGTGTAAGAGAACGGTCGAGTTTCATTCTTCTACATATAGCTGTCCAGTTTTCCCAGCACCATTTATTGAAGAGACTGTCTTTTTTCCACTGTATATTTATTCCTGTTTTGTCAAAGATTAATTGACCATAGAGTTGAGGGTCCATATCTGGGCTCTCTACTCTTTTCCACTGGTCTATGTGTCTGTTTTTATGCCAGTACCATGCTGTCTTGGTGATCACAGCTTTGTAGTAAAGCCTGAAATCAGGTAACGTGATGCCTCCAGTTTTATTTTTGTTTTTCAACATTTCCTTAGCGATTTGGGTTCTCTTCTGATTCCATACAAATTTTTGGATTATTCGCTCCAGCTCTTTGAAGAATACCAGTGGAATTTTGATTGGAATGGCATTAAAAGTATAGATTGCTCTAGGCAGTATAGACATTTTAACAATGTTTATTCTTCCGATCCAAGAGCATGGAATGGTCTTCCATCTTTTTGTGTCTTCTTCAATTTCTTTCATGAGTGTTCTGTAGTTCCTGGAGTACAGACCCTTTACCTCTTTGGTTAGGTTTATTCCAAGGTATCTTATGGTTCTTGGTGCTATAGTAAATGGAATCAATTCTCTAATTTCCCTTTTTGTATTTTCATTGTTAATGTATAAGAAAGTCACTGATTTCTGTACATTGACTTTGTATCCTGCCACGTTACTGAATTGTTGTATGAGTTCTAGTAGTTTGGGGGTAGAGTTTTTTAGGTTTTCCATATAAAGAATCATGTCATCTGTGAAGAGAGAGAGTTTGACTTCTTCATTGCCAATTTAGATACCTTTAATTTCTCTTTGTTGTCTGATTGCTGTTGCTAGAACTTCTAATACTATGTTGAACAAGAATGGTGAGAGTGGGCATCCTTGTCGTGTTCCTGATCTCAACAGGAAGGCTGCAAGCTTTTTCCCATTGAGGATGATATTCGCTGTGGGTCTTTCATAGATAGATTTGATGAAGTTCAGAAATGTTCCCTCTATCCCTATACTTTGAAAAGTTTTAATCATGAAAGGATGCTGGATTTTGTCAAATGCTTTTTCTGCATCAATTGAAAGGACCATGTGGTTCTTCTCTCTTCTCATATTAATTTGTTCTATCACATTGATTGATTTGCGAATGTTGAACCATCTTGTAGCCGAGGGATGAATCCCACCTGGTCATGGTGGATAATCTTTTTAATGTGCCATTGGATCCTGTTTGCTGGGATCTTGTTGAGAATCTTAGCATCCATATTCATCAGTGATATTGGTTTAAAATTCTCCTTTTTGGTAAGATCTTTCCCTGGTTTGGGGATTAGGGTAATGCTGCAAAAATAAACTTTTGGGACTTCATCAAAATCAAAAGCTTCTGCACAGCAAAGGAAACAGTCAACAAAACAAAGAGGCAACCCACGGAATGGGAGAAGATATCTGCAAATGACAGTACAGACAAAAGGGTAATATCCTGGATCTATAATGAACTCCTCAAACTCAACACACACAAAACAGATAATCATATAAAAAAATGGGCAGAAGATATGAATAGAGGCTTCTCCAATGAAGACATACAAATGGCTATCAGACACATGAAAAAATGTTGATCATCACTAGCCATCAGGGAGATTCAAATTAAAACCACATTGAGATATCACCTTACACCAGTTAGAATGGCCAAAATTAACAAAAGAGGAAACAACATGTATTGGAGAGGATGTGGAGAAAGGGGAACCCTCTTACACCGTTGGTGGGTATGCAAGTTGGTGCAGCGTCTTTGGAGAACAGTGTGGAGATTCCTCAAGAAATTAAAAATAGAGCTTCCCTATGACCCTGCCATTGCACTCCTGGGTATTTACCCCAAAGCTACAGATGTCGTGAAAAGAAGGGCCATCTGTACCCCAATGTTTATAGCAGCAATGGCCACGGTCACCAAACTGTGGAAAGAACCAAGATGCCCTTCAGCGGATGAATGGATAAGGAAGATGTGGTCCATATACACTATGGAGTATGATGCCTCCATCAGAAAGGACGAATACCCAACTTTTGTAGCAACATGGATGGGACTGGAAGAGATTATGCTGAGTGAAATAAGTCAAGCAGAGAGAGTCAATTATCATATGGTTTCACTTATTTGTGGAGCATAACAAATAGCATGGAGGACATGGGGAGATGGAGAGGAGAAGGGACTTGGGGGAAATTGGAAGGGGAGGTGAACCATGAGAGACTATGGACTCTGAAAAACAGTCTGAGGGGTTTGAAGTGGCAGGGGGGTGGGAGGTCGGGGTACCAGGTGGTGGGTATTAGAGAGGGCACGGATTGCATGGAGCACTGAGTGTGGTGCAAAAATAATGAATACTGTTATGCTGAAAATAAATAAATCTCATTTATTAAAAAAGAATTCCTTCCGGTGAACTCCAGGTTTCTGAGGATCTCTTTTCTCGGGTAATTGCTCAATTATAAGATCATTGGTTATATAGAATTTCAGTTATCACACCAAACTGCCAAAATGTTATAATTCTGTGAATGAATTATGTGTGCAACGGGCTGGCTGTATGTCTGGGTCTGGCGGCACTGGCGTTGCTCTCAGGAGCCGGCTCAGGTAAAGGCACCTTCAACTACGTGCGGCACCTTAAGCCTCCTCTGGTGCACGGATGGGCGGGGCATGGACGCTTTTCAGTAGTTTCGCTCCCTGCTGTCCAGATTTCCAGAGGATCTCATGTGCTGCAAATGTGAAGTTTTCACTTGGAACGAATCCAAATAACTATTCCTCAAATTTCTTTAGAGAAAAGATGCCTTTTTGGCCTGAGGGTGAGTTTTGCTGTAAAGTGGCTGTCTAGTGATGTACTTACTCAATAGTTTGCGACTCTTTAAGGGCCACACTCTCATCTCTGGATGGATCCAAGATTAAAGCAAAGTTAAAGTTACAGTGTATTTTTAATTGAATTTTGAATATAAGTGATATATTACATATTCATAACATTTTCTTATGATTTTTTCTTACTTCTTTACGTGGTTTGCTACCAGTTTTAAATGTTTTGGAAAAGCTATTCCTCTATCAATATTACAACAATAGTGACAATGGAGATGGTGAGTAGAATGGGCCAGAGAGTCAGTGTTAACCGTCTTTTCTTTGCCACTTGGAATCAGTAATTGGTCTAATATATGGAATCGATTCAAACTTTTCTCAGGACTTTAAGGAAGTGGTGATGGCAGAAAGCTTAGAATCAGAAAGGTTTGGAGAGGAAGTTCCTCATTTACCAGCTGTGGGGATTGCCTGACAACTTACATTTTCACGTGCAATTTTTTCTTCTTTAAAAATTATAGTAATCATATCAGTATCATAGAATTGTTATAAAAATTAAATGAGAAAAATTATGGGCCTCGTATTTGAAAAAAGAAAGGTAAAACTTAAATTTTCCTTCTTTTCCTTTGGCTTTCCGTCAAAGCAGTCAGATTCTCCAAATAACGATAAGACATAAGTAATAATAGCAATGACGCATCTGAGGTCAATGGAAGAGGCTGTTACTCTGTAGCCATCTTTCTTTCTTTTGATGGCGGGATCTGCGCAGCCGGCCTGCTCACTGCGACACGGCTGGCGAGTGCATGAGTGTGTGCTCCTCTTGACACAGACTGAAGCGCTGTAGACAATGAGACTTAATCCCAGACCCTTGAGAGAAGGTTGACTCTTACTCAGAAAAAGATTAATCAACAGGGCTGTAGGGGTTGGAAGGAAAAAAAAAGGCACATTATTTCAGGAATGTAGACTATAAACTATTTTAAATATAATTTCCTGGAGCCCAAATAATGACAATAATGAGTGGCTTGAGGATCCAATGGGCCTTCTGTGGAAGTGGACAGGGTGTCCATAGGGGTAAGCTGACAGGCGGATTTCAATAACCATTGCTAACTATGTATTGTTACTTTGGGGTTGCACACAAATACAAGCAGAAAACGAACGAGGTCTCTGTCTGATGCACACGTCACAGGTAGCTTGCCAGAGGACGCTTTGCCGGTTTTCTCAGTGAGATCACATGCTTCGGAGCTGTTCACGGAGCTCGTTGGCAAATGTCAAAAGGGGCGCACTGTAATGGGGGTGTGTACACAGATGCACGTGCATGTGTACGAGCACACACACGTATCCAAATACAATACGCTGTGTAAGCACATACACGCGTGTGCTCACGTGTGTGCATAGAGAGAGCGAGATAACCCAGGGCTAACAAAGCAATGGCGACTTGCGCAAAATTTACTTAGTCATTATGGAAAGTGAGGGGATTTGAAGGAGAATACTTTCTGACATCATGTGTTGTTTAGTGGAAACAAAGTAGTTACAAAACAATACAATAGGTGATCCAAATTTTAAAAAATTCATTGCTCAGGAAAAGACATGGAAAACACGAAAATATTAACGATGATTATCTGTGGTTCGTGCTTATTTCCCTCTTTGTACATTCTGTGGTATTTTCTAAATTTCTAAAATTTTATGTTATTTTATTTTCTTTAAAGACTTTTTTTAGGTTATTTTTTTATTTGACAGACAGAGATCACAAGTAAGCAGAGAGGCAGGTGGAGAGAGAGGAAGAAGCAGGCTCCCCGCTGAGCAGAGAGCCCAATGCGGGGCTCGATCCCAGTACCCTGGGATCATGACCTGAGCCGAAGGCAGAGGCTTTAACCCACTGAGCCACCCAGGCGCCCTTGTTATTATATTTTCATAGTGATTATTTTAATGGAAATAATTATGCAGGTGTGAAGCAGGTCATGAAGGAAAAAATAAATCTTGTTCAGGTACTTGGGCTTCACCAGGGTGATGAAGACATTTTGACATTTCTGCATGGGATGGACATGAACAGATGTGCATTTTAGGTTTTTACTTAGTTATTTATTTGAGAGAGAGAGAGAGAGATCGTGAGCAGGGAGAGGGGAGAAGGGCAGAGAGGGAGGCAGAGAGCATCTCGAGCAGACTGGACACTGAGCATGGAGCCCACCTTGCGGCTGAACCTCACAGCCCTCAGATCGCGACCTGAGCAGAGATCGGGAGTTGGACACTTAACCGACTGACCCACCCAGGTGCTCCCAAATGTGCATTTTTAAAGGACTGCCCTAGGGTTAGTGCAGAGCGGATTCTTTCAAACTCAAGAGTGAAAAGTAACAGGATGTCAGGCAGGTGTGACCCTGACTGGGCAGTGAGCACCAGCGGGTGGCCGTGCTGGGCAACAGGCATGTCCCTGGGGCCAGCGAGAAGAATTCGCTTCTGGAGGTGATGGGGCCTAGGTCGCCTTGGACACTGGGGGGGCAGAGAGGGTCCCCCATCCGTTCAGGATGGTTTGGCTGAGCTGGGACAGTTACATGTCGGTACCGATGCTGTTGCATGAGGGAAAGCAATAATCAAGCCGCTGGCCACCTTGTCCCTGCCGGGTTGAGTGAGGACGGTTCCAGTGCCCTCGCCATCCTGCACATTTGGCTCTAGGTGGCGTCTGCGAGTGGCCCGTCTCTGTATCCCTGCTACAGACTGTGGCCCCTGCTTCTCTCTGGCCACCAGCCCTGCTCTCGCATCTGGAGGGGGACTTGGTGCCACAACGGCTCTGCCTCTTCCATTCCCTTCACCTGGAGTCTTGAGTTTCGGATGGTCATTCATTTTGATTTGTTCTCTTTATCTGAACAAATTGGCTTCAGTGGATTAACGCATGTTCCTTAGGAAATGGCTGTACACAATAATGCTATATCTTGATATTTTTATATAAAGAATCACTTTGAAATGAAAGAAATTGAGAGACATATCCATATAAATATTTTAAACTCAGGGTCAGCCCCATTACACTCGCTGTGCAGTAATACACCCTCACCTGCACCATCTGATTCTTCCGAGAATTTCCACCTGTGGCGGTCTGCACGGGCGCCGAGTCCTAACGCAGAGCAGAATCAGCAATGTGTCTTCCCTCCACCACCTTCTAGCACGGTCTTCTTTGGAGCAGTGCTATGGGACATTCCAGCGGGGGACGCTGTCCCTGGGCCCATGTCCCCGTTGCTCTCCGCCCCGGCCCCGGCGGACCCGGCCCCGGCGGACCGGGCAGTGCTTGGGGATGGAAACGCTTATGTCGTCGTTCATCATGTCCATCCAGGAGCTGCTCGGCGATGGTTTCTGAAAAGGCACTAGCAATGGTCTTGTCTTTTTGCTAGTGTTGTTGATGCTACTCTAAAGAACATTCTGGAGTTTTGGCTCCGGGGGCTTCAGGCTTATTCAGTTAGTCCCACGCCAGTGCAGACACACGGATTGACCGTCTTCCTTCTGAAAGGCTGTGTGTGGCCAACTCCAGAGTGCGTGACACCTGCTTCCCACAGACACAACAGTGGCCAACGCTCCCCGCTACGTAAGGTGTTTCAACTTGACTGTCTTGACTTTCTCGCCGTCTCTTTGCAAAGGGCGAGTCTCATTCTAGACGTCCTTTTACTCAGCAGAGCACAACGCGAGCACCACCGCCCTGTGAATTCTGAAGCTGTCATCTGCGTTTGATTATTTTATCCGTTTTGCCGACTTAGTCACGGCTTCGAGCCACACGTGGATAATCCTGCAGGCAGTAGCTCGAGGACACACAGAGGACCGTGGTGTCCGACGTATTTTCTCGGCTCACTCGCGTTGAAGGCGGGAGAGGAAACGCTGTGCACGGCCCGCCGCAGCTTCTCCATTCTGAACTGAAACCAAACACGTGCCCATAGCGAGTCCTCACACTGTGAGTAAAATAAAGGGAGTTTTGGCCAACAAGGGCACCTATTTTGAGCAGGCAGAGAACGGATGGTTTCCCATGAACTGCACAACCAGGTGTGGGATTATTTCGTGAGTCAAAATACGGAATCAAATACAGCTGCTGCACGTGTAGGGCTCATACCCAGCACAACCAAGCATGCAGGACTCCAAGGAGAGAGAAGAGGTGTTGAGACAGGGAAGCATCCATTTCCACTTAAGGTGCAAGATTGTCCCCAACTGACGTCCCTTGACCAGCGAGGACAGCAGTGACCGTCACTGGTTTCTGTAAAGCACCCTTGGAAAAACTTGGACACTGATGCTGCCTGTGGGGGTATTTAGAAGGGCTGCGTGGCTGCCTGATCTCCCAGAGCAGTGCTGTGCGCCATGTTTGGGAACATCCTGGTGAGGGACCCGTTGCAAATGTAAGTGGCAAGTGTTGTTGTTTCCTAGCAGCACTGATGTTCACTGTTTAATAAGTGGAAGACTTTATCGAATGTAAGATTCAAAGTTCTTGGGATCGTGCATCATTTCCCCTGAAAGTCAAAGGAAGATGTTGCCTTTTGCGTCAGGAGGGCACATGTGGTCCGTGAGCGGGTTTCAGGTCTCAGCCGATGCGTTCATGCTCGGGCACGGTTGCCGGTGACATTTCGGGTGGTTCGCCTCATTCATGGCAGCTTGTTCTGGTTCCTTTTCCGTGGCGCAACATGATGGTAAGAACACTTCAACCCAGATGCGTACACCTGGCAAGGCTGTTTGTTTCTTTCCCTCGGTCATTCACCAGGGGTTGTGCGTCTCCCAGCGCCGTGGTGCCCCTGCAGTGACCATGGTCCATAGCAAGGGGCCCCTTTCTCCCACTCCAGGTAACGACAGAAACAGAGTAAAAACAAATATAACGTCGATAACTCCTAAACCAGAACTAGTCCGCTGCTGGGCAACTTTCCCAGATGCCTGACTTGTTCTTACTGGTTACGTTAAATGTGTCCACGCTGCTCCGTTCTGCAGCCCCGACCCGGCAACGCCTGTGCAACCCTGTCCACCTCCCACTGCTTCCCTTCCCCCGAAGAAGACTCTACCAGGAGAAAAATGCTTATCTCGTAAGATTTTATGTCCTCCTAAGATCTGATAAAAAATGTGGGAATCTAATTACCCCTGAATGAACTACTCTAACTTATTTAGGGAGAAAAATGGAATAAGTCAGTGCATTCTTTGGACCGAGTCATGTTGGCAAGCCCAGTTACACTTGATTTATGATACACTTGGAGCCAAAACATACTTCTTATTTGCAGATAAACATTACTGTAACTCTGCTTTTATTCCTAAGATGAAGGGAAAAAAACCAAAGTAGTAACATATGAAGATGATTTCCATAAATAGATTGGTGTCTTGCTTACTTTTTAAATCTAAATCTTGAAGTCTACCTAAACAGTGCTAGTATTTTAGAAAAAATTCATATGGGAAGAATTTAGTGCATCTTTAATATAACCAAACAAATTCATCCCTCCTGAATGCCCTGTAGATTCTCTGTACCTCTCCAAATATTCTGCGACATTTTCTTGTTCAGTGATGAATTTAACAAGCACCACTGGGCTCCCATCACTTTTTAGAAACACCCAGTGAATAAGTTATCCCGTGGAGCTTTTATCCCGTTTGTTCAGTGAAGAGTCAGTGGTGACAGCGTGTGGTGGGTTGTGCTGGGCAACGGGCCTGTGACCTGCCAGAAAAACCAACAGTCTAGTCTACACCTTATTACTTTGCTTGGATATTCCGTGACAGGTTGGAGGTAAATATGTTGACGAGATCTTCACGTCTTAACTCACAGAGAACTTCTCAAGAAAACCAGTGAAGACTCAAGTTTAACTTACAGGTGTATCTAACATCCAGAAGTTGTTACAGACCTCAAAATCGTAAAATTGGAATGGAGATGTCAGCAAGTTAAGAAAAGAAGTGTGTCCTTGCCCTGTTCCCTTTACCCGCTTGGCCGCTGCTGTATTCATGCGGACACTTGAGTTTTCAGGTCCCTATCTCGGTGTTGGTCACAACATCAGCCCTTTCTTTAGGAAACTTATTCTACGTTGCTCTGCGAACCAACCAGCAAACCAGACTAGAATACAAGAGGGAAAGTGAGCTGCCAGGTCAGAACGTGTCCCGGAGTGGCTATGACCAAGAAGCTAAGTGATTCCTGTTGCCTCGCAGGTGAGTGTGCTGCCGTTGAGAGCACGCCCCGAGCCCCCATGTCCTTACACTCCAAGTGCATCACACAGTGATGCTCTCTAGTTCTCACAGAGTCCCCTGGTGTGCTAGTGTGGGTATGTGCAGGGGTTGGAGCATGCACATGGTCCCCGGGGGAAAGCTGAGACAGCCCGGAACAAGGAGCACATCCAACACCCCGATCTGGGCTGCTGATGCTATTTTCTACTGAAAGGAGCAGGAATCCCGGAGAAACGATGATTCGAGAGCTGGGGCAGGGAGCATGCAAAGTGACGCTGGAGGCCAGTTCCAGAAGTCAAGCAAGTACTCAGACAGCACGCGTGCACACACACGCACACTCGCGTGCGCCCTCACACTCACACGATGGCACACGTGTGCCGCGGACACACATGTGCATGCATGTGTGTGCCCTCACACTCACATGATCGCACACATGTGCCATGGACACGCACACGCTCGCATGCATGCACCTCACACTCACTTGATCGCACATGTGTGCCGTGGACACACACAGGCAGGTGCGCACACACACATGGGTGGGGGCACACACAATCGTGTCACACGTCAGAGACACACAGGCCAGCTTCAGGTTCTGAACGATGCTTGTTAGTATCTGTCTACAGACCTAGCTAAGTGACCGGTGACATGGACGTTGGAATCAGGCAGAGACTGCAAGTGGGGGGCTTGCGGCGAGGGGCCAGCCCCGCGTGCTTCTCCTGCCCGTGATGACCTATGGCGCACTCTGTTTATTTTCAAACGCTGAAAACCAATCCGTCAGAAAGAGAATTAAAAAGAAACTTTCATTAGTTTGCAATCAGTCAATTAATATCATCATGCCCTATTTTAATAATTACAATAGCAAATCCTGTGAGGAACAGACGGGCGTAAGCAAATGCGGCTTTGCGAGGGAACGCAAAGGGAGCGGTGGTAGCGTTTCCTCACAGAAGTGTCTTCACGCACCGCGCGCAGGGAAACATTAACCTCTGTCGCCACTCGGAGGAGTGAAGCCCCTGAACTAATGAGCGTTCCTAGGTTGTAATTTGTTATTAAATTATTTTCTTTAATTTGTTAAATTCATTTTTAAATAAAAATATGTAATATTATAACTATATGATATGTTACATATTTATATGATATATTTAAAATGTATATATACTTATTTATGAAATTTAAACATATATAGAATTTATATATATTTAAAATTTAAATTATGTTTCTTTTTATTTATACATAATATACATATATTTATTTAAATAAAATTTATTTATTTAAAATTTTAAATAAATAAAATTTATTGAATTTGTTATTTTACTACCTTAGGATACGTATATCTTATTTCTTCCTTGGAATCGACAGCAGCTGCTCAGCTGAAAAGGGATGGTCTCTTCATTCCCACTCCTCTTACTTACCGCCCTGGCAGGTACAATGAATTAAGTATTGTAAGAAAGGAGGGAATAATTCAAAATTTTATGTTAATGCGATGCTATATGCTCCAAATTGGCAGAAACTTTGCGTATGATATTTTCACTTTAATGTGTTGAAACACAAAAAATTTAAGAATCTGTTAGTTACAAGTGGCTTCTTGCCTCTCCCTTCAGAACTACACACAGCTCCCATCCACGTGTGACCCTTCTGAAAGCTGTCTCCTCAGCGAGGCGGAGAGCAGGGGCACAGGGCCGAGGTGCTGCCACCCACTTTAGAAATCCCTGCGAGCTGCCAAGTTCGGTGTTGAGTCTCGGGCTTGGCAATCACAACGCAACATCTCTCACATATTACAACATATTCAAAAATGACTTCAAAGCGAGCGCCTGGGTGGCTCAGTGGGTTAAGTCTCTGCCTTCGGCTCAGGTCATGATCTCAGGGTCCTGGGATCGAGTCCCGCATCGGGCTCTCTGCTCAGCAAGGAGCCTGCTTCCCTCTCTCTCTCTCTGCCTGCCTCTCTGCCTACTTGTGATCTCTGTCTGTCAAATAAAAAATAAAATCTTTAAAAAAAAATGACTTCAAAGCTAGAAAACAGTGGAGCAACCTGGAACAAGAGGTCTTTTTGAAGGGCCTCAAGGAAGAGCCGGTCTCCTCGTACAAGAGGGCGTTTCACGGCTTGTTTGTTGGGGTTTTGCTCTTTCCTGTGTCCTCATGTGGAGGACGAGAGGGGCATACCGGAGGCCGGGGGAGACAACGTCCTCTATCGTGAAGCCCCAGTCCTGCTGCTCCGAGGTCCACGCTTTATGGCCTCATTTTCACCCTAAGTACCTGTACGTGCAGTTCCACGGGGAGTTAGAGCTTCGACGGACGAACTGGGGGGACAGTTGGGTGAACAGCGGTGGACGGAAGGGAGAAGGCCGGCCTCGCCCTGCGTGTGTCCCAGAGTAACGGGAACCGAGTATCGGAGAAGTGGGGCCATGGCACTCGACCAGCGATAGACCTGAAATTTCTGTTAAGTTTTATAACTCATCAACATAACAGCAAACTTTAACAAGTAGCACATCCACAGGATCAGTTTGGGCAAAGTCTGTATGTCGGTCACAGAGAGTCATGCAGTCTGTCCGCGTAGACCAAGCGAGCAAGAGGGAGACCCCCAGCACTCTGGTCACCCAGAAACGCAGGACAGAGCAGGTGACTTGCACGCGTTATCTCTAATCCCAGAGGCACACGGACCCTGAAATCTCTTCCCGAAATCCAAACTCGGTTGTGCCCGGGCGCCAGCGCATCATTCCAGAGTAGGAGGCTTAGGAGACTTGGGGTCCACAACACCTCCAAACAGGTGAATGTGCCTGGGAGCCCCTGGGCGCGTCGCTGGTCCCGACGGACGTCCACCCTCCTCTCGCAGGAATTTTACCTTGAACGTAACTGAGCGCGTCGCTGACCACGTGACACTTTTGCTTCTCAAATGATCACGTCACAGGGAAGAGAGTGTCGTCAACTCTTCTTGCCATGGAGTACTTGGTGTTTATATCATGAGATACTTTCCTCACCTGTGAGCTTGTTCCTCTGTCCGAGGGTATCAAATGTCTGTTACGCGAAGGACCCTGCCCCTTACATGCTTGGTCAATAAGGCCCAGTTAGTTGTCTCTGGGAGTTGATAGTCGAACAGGGACGACCATCCGCCAAAGGCAGCGCAGAGAGGGAAAGAGAAATGGACACACGCCCAGGGAGGGGCCGGGGAAGGGGCATTAGCGGCAAGTTGAAGGCCGATGGATATAAATGGGAAATGCAGCAGCAAAATACACACCGTTCCTGTTGTAACAGAAATGAAATGATGGGAATCAACACGTTAAATAAAATGCATCAATGATTATCTTATGTTTTTGTGCCCAGAACAAGCTCCAACATAAGATCAGTTTGCAGATCCATTGGGGGCTCCCTTGGAAGCGCGTCTGCAGCTTGCAATGTCTCTCCTTTCTGGAGAGTCTCCGAGGGACTGACATCCTACCTGCAATGCCAACTGGATGCAAACAGTGTCAGAGATGCACTTGCTCTGAAGGGGGGGCTCCAGACGGCCGAGGCACGTGGGGCAGGAGCCCACGATCGGGTGACCCGCGTAGCTCGGCGACGCAAGCACAGTTTCGCGACGTCTCTAATTCTCTGCTAACACTTAATGCAGCTTCGTGGCCAGGAATCCTCAACTGCCTTCCTTCCCTTTAATTAAATAATTCTTTGAGGACCAAACAGACATTCGAAACTGTATTAGAAGAGTCACATTTCTGCTCCACATTAAGCACAAGTGAGTAAGGTCGAGCTGTTCACCCCGGGAGTTTTGGTAATTTTACGAGTGTGTTACTTACAATACACAGTGTCTGCGATCTCAGGTCATGGATATGACGCAATGGCAGGACTGCTTGGTGCCATGAGACTAGGGGTACAAGGCACTGTAAGAACACAAATAAAATTAGCTTCAAGCTTAATATGAGTATCGCTTGAATTATCAGAATAAAATATCATTGGACACAAAGGGCCCCCGGCTCTGCGACGGAGGAACGGGTTGGCCTGGGCCACTCACTAAGAGCCGCATGCATTAGACTGCTCGCGGATCGTCGCGTACACACGAGCATCGGGACAGGCAGACGCAAATCTCCTCAGCTTTAAGGAGATGCGTAGTTGCGTTTCCCTGAAGACAAGAACGGGGTGAGTTCTGTTCACTCGTGTCACCTCAGCCTCGACGCTGGTGCCTGGCCACTGCAAACACTCAGTAGAATGAACGAATGAATGAGTGATGAAGGAACGAGTGGCCTTACGGACAGATGCAGTATCGAAAGCAGGACAGTAGCCCCGCAGCCTGTGGAGTCTTGCTGCTGGGACACGAGTCCGTCGAGGGCACAGGAATTCCTGGGATTCCTTCTGCTGCTGTAGCATCTTGGTCCGTCTGCCTGGTGGCACCCGGGCTGCAGAAGTGTGGCAGACAGGATTCTGAGATGCCGCCAGCACATGCAAGCTCTAGTGGAGACGCCACGCGTGATTCCTTGCCTGAGGCTGGGTGGAACGTGATGGGCTCGTCCGTCCAAGACCACGCCGGCTTCCACGTGGCTCTGCTGTGGCAGGCTGGACGCGGATCCTCCCCCGGGCCTTGGGACACTAGCAAGCACGTGTGACCTGCTGGGGGTGCCCAACGGGGCCGGCGTCTGAAGACGGCCTCTAGGCGCCGATAGCAATCCACCCAGCAGCTCGTAAGTAACCAGAAGGCTCAGAGCTGCAGCCTCAGGGACACGAAGTCTGCAGCTTCGGTGGGAGGACCTCATGCTTCAGGTGATCAGGACAACGTGTCCCACACCTTGATTTCAGCCTCGTCAGACCCTGAGCAGGGCCTGGCTAACTCACAACCAGACTCCTGGCCCAGGGAAATGGAGCTAATAAGTGTGTGCTTTTGTAAGTCACTAAATTTGCAGAAATTGTTAAGCAATCAAGAGAGAAGGCAGGCGTCTGAGTGCACGGAACTGGAGAAGAGACGCACCTACCAGTTTTTATGCGGCAGAGACACATCAAGGATCTGCCACTTCAGCTCTTTCTGGGGCGACAGGACAACCCCGTTCCCAGAATGGGAGTGAGCTCAGCCAACGAACTTGAAGCCTTCCTTAAAAACGTCCCTCCAGATCCTCTTCTGCTCTGCCTTTGGAGGCCCACCCTCCTGAGGCGGCAGCTCCGTGCTGCGAAGTTTCTGGATCCCTGGGTCACTGCCACAGACTGAGCCGTATAAACGACCCGTTTATCACATACAGCTCTGCGGGTGGGAAGGAGTGGGTTCCCCTGGTCCGCTGCTCAGGGTCTCGAGCCAACATCAGCATGTCAGACAGGCCTCCTGGAGTCAGCACTGTGAGGGAGAACGTGTGCAGAAGCCGGCGGAACCGAGGGACCAACGTCCCGATCCCTGCTGCTCGGCTGCTGGGTCTCCCCCGGCTCCTCCGGCCTCCAGGACCCCCCCAGCCAGCGGCACCTTCCCATCGACCCCCTTATACTTAAACAGCCCTTCTGCTGGGGAGACGCCTCTGCTTTTGACGGCCTCCGTGACGGGATGATCTCCCTACTTGAAGGCTGCCACACCACGTCATCGCTTGGGAAGAAAAGGTGCGTCTCGGAGGGGTCCAGGGAACGGAGCGTCCGACAACATCTCTCTTCCCGTCTCCCTGGCAGAATCAGCAGCAGAATAATTAGGTTTCAGTAATGTCTGGTCAAGTGCATTTTCTCTTTGAGAAAGAAGAGAGTTTCTGCACCCCAATCCGGCATGGGCACGGGGGAACGCGGATGTCCGTGCGTTCGTGTTCTCTCCCTACACCATCGTTTGTTACGCACACGAATACACAAAAACACGTGCATTGGGGCAAACATCATCCCCATCAGAACGTTTCTAGAATTAGAAGGCTTCTTCCGTATACAAACTGATGGAATGATCAGTACCAGAATAAAGGCTTATTCTCCATCAGACACCAAAATTCCTTTTATTTGGGACACTCATCCTAGGAAGTTTTCATTGTAAATTCTCCTGTTTGCTAGGTTTTATCTTCTGATGGCTCTCAGCCATGGGTCCCCACTTACGACCTGTCCACAATCTGATTCTGAGTTCGGAGGTAACCCCCGTTCTGGCTACAGCTGTGGAAGCTGTATTTCTTTAGACGCTGAGAACCAGAGCCCTTGGTAAATTAGTTTAGAATACTTCCTGTTTCTGTTTTCAAATCACCATGGCTAAATAAGGATTAAAATGACATCATCATTTAACCTGTTCTTGAACCGAGGGACGCTGATGCTTCTCGCATGACCTCTGATGCCATAAAAGTTCCGCAGATTGATTTATTTCACAAACAGCAATGTAGAGAAAACAGCTGCTGGAAATTACTGGGTTTGGTGTCTGTCTAGATTTCTGGCTCTAGACTGAGTAAAAGCAACGTGGCTTGGCCAAGTCAGCGATTGCCCACTGGAGGAAAGAGCGTTCCAGCATCCCACGAAATTCAGAAGGTTGTCGGACGTGGCAGCGCGCCCGCCAGGCTCCTTCCTGCCCTCAGGTGGTCTTGAGTAATAAAAATGCTGCAGGCGTGAAAGGGAGAGCGAAAGGAACCCCGCACTGGAGACACTTGGGGAGCACGTGGGAGAAGGAAAGATGTACCTTGCAGGTGAACAGGTGTGTTTGTGATCAGGAGCTCAAAATAAGGAGCAACCCGAAACCTTCGAGGTAAGAACATGGTGCTTCCGCGAAACGGGAGGTTAGAGCAGGACACGTCATACTCTAAGGACAAAAAAAATTCTGATCACTTGCCGCTGAGTCATCCTAGTCTCCGCTGAAGTTCAGGAAATCATCCAGTTACGCTTCAGCCCCCTTCGTGGCTGCACTGAGGACAGACTGTGGGGGACATTCCAGGAAACAGCCGTCCCGTGGTCTCCATGACTGAGTCCTGCCATGATGTCCGTGGCCATTAGAATGTGGCCTGTGTCCTGTTGCATGGCATCACGACCCGGGGTGTGGCATCACGACTGTGGCGTGTGTGGAGGGCTTGTGGCCACTATTTCCTTGTGACCAGCGCATGCCGGCTCTGCCGTCCACCGAGACGGGCAACGGTGTTGAGAGAACCAGAAGAGCGCCTGGACCTCGAGAGGGGTGGGAACCGGCCCCAGGACCCTTGCTGTGGCCACTGACAACCACGCTGGGCTCCTTCTTGGTGACGTTGGCCGAATCCGCGAGCTCTGAGGGGGCCCAGCGTGTTCCTGGATTCAAGCGGCGCTCACCTTCAGCCTCCGGGATGGACACTTGTGTGGGACCCGCAGCAGCAAGAATGCTCCTGTCCTGGGGTTGACAAAAACATGGATGGGATTTAATTCAGTAAGTAGCTGACTTGAGATGGGTTTAAAACTGCTAACTTTTACTCTGATGTTAGGAGCTGTTTTGCTGAACGAGGCTTAGCCAGCAATGAAGAGCGTAAGACCCCAGCGCCGCCAGGGCTAGAGGGGACCGTCCTGAGCCACCTGACGACAGTGATCCCAGTCCCAGGGGTCCAGGGCGGCGTGCAGATGCTGAACGGGATGCGGCTGTCCTGACCGCAAGAGGGACCTCCAGGCAGCAACAGTGAGGCTCTATCTCTGCAGTAAAACTAAATTAGCGACAGGCGTCAGGAGGTGAGGGCGGCTCCCCCAGCAAATCGTCCCAGTCCCTTTCCCAGTTCCTAGATCTGAACTAGTTCAGTCCCAGAAGCCATGGCTGGAGGCTGTGTCCCCAGGGGGAAGGATCGTACCGCCATGGGGTACCGCCTGGCTTCACAGGAGCCTCCAGGAGGCTGAGCACCTGCACGCAGGTAGAGGAGGGCCTCCCGCAGTTGCCAGGATGCTTGGGCCCAGGGCCCATGTGATCCCGAAGCCCGGATAATGATGCTCCACCCCAGCCCCTGAGGAGTGAGAACACAAGAGGGCAAAGGGAGCCCAGACTGTGCCTACCGTGGTTCATTGACCCTGGGGGTCTCTTCCCCGGCCCCAAATGTATCCTTGGCAATGAACCCAGCCCCTGTACTGATTCCTGTTTGGAAGGTTCAGTGAAAACTGGGAGATGTGCCCATGCTAACAGGGAGACGGGATTAGAGCAATACGGTCCCTGGGGGAGGGGCCAGCAATTGGTGCCACCCGAAGGGACCTAAGGTTTGCAGGATGGTGGCCTTCCTCTCCATTCCCTTCATCCGCCGGTGCTGGCCAAGACCAGAGACAGCCTGGGGAGGCACATGGGCACCCAATGCTACAGGCAAGGTTCCAGATATCTGTACAGGCAAGGTTGTAGATATTTGTTGGTGCAGGCAGGTTCTCCCCGCCTTGGACACACGGCAACCCCAGCAGCTCTTACATCTGTTCTCTACTTCCCTGTAGATTAGCAAAAGTGATTTACAAATGCCGTTGTAGTAAATACATCGCGTGTTTTGTGGGAGCGAATGCAGGTAGCGGGAATTCAGACAGAAGAAGATTTGATCATCAGACGTTAGTTAGATAATTCCAATAGGCCTCGAAGTCTATTAATTGTTGGGTGCTGGTTTCCCAACCTCACATTTTACTAACAAAGAAGATACAAGTTTTAAAATTCTCTGAGTCATTCACAGGGATGATGCTACACGATTCAAATACTATTTCAATAGTTAATCTTGATCTTTCTTCTCCTAGACAGCTGTGCACTAAATCAACCTAAGAAGGAACATCCATTTTGCCATCCAGGACAATCAACATGAACATTCGAGAAGAATGTGTATTCTTAGCTCTGTAATATGTAATCTGTGCATTCGTGAGTCTTGAGCCTCGACCTGCCTGTCGCGTATCCTGACACAATCACATCCGCCTCCCTTGGGGAATGACGGCCTGCTCCAACGCACGCAGCGGGGGGTTATTTCTGCCGTACGCTATGCAAATAGTGCGCTAGCGTCTCAGAGTTCATTTTTCAAAGGCCCCTTTTCTTCAATGTCCCTCTTACAAGCTTTCTTTCAGGATGAGATGATGGCATTTTAAAATTCGATCTCCGTGCTTCCTGTCACACTGATTTGTGTGTGCTGTGCTTTGACCTCTCTATGCTCTCTTCATGGTTTTTCTCCGTAACCGTCTGCTTCATTTCAAGAGATAGAAATTTGTTCTGTGGTTTTTAATACAGCTTTTTCTTCAACCTCACCAATGCTTGGAAGACCAAATTACGTGTTTGACCCATCATCTTTCTCAAGTAAACACGTTGTTTTTATTCTTTCCTTGAAGCTCAAGCACTTGAAGTCCGTTATGGGCAGCGCTAGGCCTCCCCTGCCCTGCTGGCCCAGCCTGTCCCCATGGGGCGCTCGCATCTCGTGCCTCCCGGCCCGGGTCTGGAGCCTCCATCTCCTGGGGCTGTGACAACTGGAAGGTGCCTGCAGCCACCCGGCGCACAACAAGGGCTCAGCCCAAGGTCGGTAGCGTGGGAATCTCAGAAAAAATAAATCCCATATATGCGGCTATTTTAATAACATTCATCTCTTCTGGTGGGAAGGAGAGGAGGAACTGAAAGACTGTACAAAGGATCGGTTTTATCATTCTGCCTCCCATTTCGCTTTCTTGAGAACTACTGTAGAGACGCACTTTGAACAGAGGAGGGGAGGTCATGGTTCCTTTCTCATGTAAGTTCAGCTTCTGCGAGATGCTGATATGCATTTTCTGGTTCTAAAACTCCAAAATTTATCAAATAATACTTTAGAGAACTTTGTTAGGTTTTTTTGTTTTATTTTTTAAGGTTCTTTCTAGCGACCATCCCAACAGTGGAACCAAGAATGTTGAGTTGACCCAAACTCCCGAATTACATTTCTTCAGTTCCTAAGAACACTTGTGTCATCATTGCTGTCATGTGGTTTGGTTCAAATTTTCCTAGGATTTATGCTTCCTGCACTGGTAAAGAAGATGGCTAATCTATATGAGGGATGTGGCTGCTTTTCTGAATTGAAATGAACATTTTTTCAGACTGAAGAGTAACTGTCTGATGCATTAAGAAATAGGTAGAACATCAAAGAACATTCCACTAAATATTATAGGACATGAGACACGTTACAAAGAACATAGACCTACTTACGATTTTCCTTGTAAAAGCTATGCTGGGCCTGATGATCCGAAATGCCAAAGGAATGTGGGACGCTTGGCTTCCCCTTTTGTTAATTGCTTCTAGACACCTAGAAACAGGAAAAAAATTCCATTCACACGTGGGTGCCAGTAGATTCTCATGGTTTTTAAGTGGAGGAATCTATACGGTTAGGACTTAAACGGTGTTTGCCCACATTTTATCAGCCTCTGTAGGCAGCTCTTGGCATGTCAGGGAATTTCTCTTGGGAATCTGCACACTGAGGGCTCTACCTTTGACCTTGACCCTGAACTCTGACCTCTGTAGGAACCCACTGGGAATCTCATCCGAGGCCAGCCAACACCACTAGATTGGAGGCATTCCACTAGGTGTCTGGAAATGCAAACTGTATTATGCTGCCATCATCTTCGAGAAATTTTCCAAGTGAAAGGTTGGATATTTTCTATTCTGAAGCAAAGAAACCATTATCTTTAAATTTTAGTTTCAACTTGGGAGAATTGTTTTTTGGCTTAGTAATACGGCTAAGGAAATGACCTGGATCATTTGTTCTCTTAATGGGTGCGTTCACAGAAGCTTTCTGGGCTAAATCTTTTTCTTCACTATGTGGTATCAAGGCATTTTCATTATTTACTATGAAATGTAATAATACATCCCTGAGCCGAGTAGTCCTTGAATTATGTGACCTCCATGACTGTGCATTTGTCTTTCTTTCTCACTATAAAATGGAAGCATTTGTCAGAAACTTCATGTATCTTACACAAAATAGAAAGCTGTTTTTGCTAGAATCTACAAAAGCATTATTAACCTATGGTTTCAAGGGCCACGCACCAATGTATCTGGTCAAATATTCTGAGGGAATTCTACTAACTTCCTTTTCCCTGTTTTGTCTCCTCACCCGAGGGGGCCTCCAGGAGTGCTACCTCCTCCCACACTCTAGGGCTCTACTTTCAATAGCTTAACAAAGTGCTTGTTTTGATGTGGGTAGTGACAGAAAACCGAATTCTCTTCAACGAGGTTTATAGACTTTTCTCCAGGAAGAGCATATCGGTAAGAAACTAGTATACCATTGATCAGTGAAGGAGCCTTCCCATCATTCTTCTGTGATGATTTGGGGAAGACCAGTTAGTTTTCATGAAGAATTTTAGCTTTTTCACAAAGAGCACTAGTGGTATCACCTGTTATCTGCCAAGTATGGGGAATGGATCAAGGGTGTCATTTTGGGTCTGTTTCCTGACTTTTGTTTCCTTTCTTTCATGCCTCCTCCTAGCCACCTGCAGTGATCTTGGTTAGGTATTGGATATTGGCTCATTTGTTGGAAGAACTACGTAAATACCAATTTTGCTGAGATTCGAGTAAACTTATTTAAAAACAAACAAAAACAACGAGACACGTGGTCTAAGTGTACTGTGCTTCTCCTGCCCTTCTCCCAGCAACATGAATCTTGCTTTATCCCTCATTAGAGGAACAGCCCACAGGCACGCGGGTGTTAGCCTTGAACAAAAATACTATAAATTATTTCTTACATAAGTAAGAAAAGATGTTTGTTATCTGATTACATCACCTAAACAGTTTCATACGCATTGTGCCACTTTCACAGTGAAGGATTAGTATTCTTTGATCTATTTTTCAAGAAAACAAATTATTGGCATAACGTGTAGGTATGACATGAGAATCTATCATGGAAATAGACAGACCAGTCACTATCAAGCTGTTTTCAATGATGAGCTATTTCAGAGTCCACAATCATCCCCTCTTAATTACTGAGTTTCATAAACAAAGCACTCTATGAGTATAATTCATCGTGACGCTACATTTAATGCAGTGCCATAAAACAAATTGAGTGTGGCTGTTGTGAAGATGCATCTGACAAGTTGACATATTAAATCCAAAGCACTCAGTCATGGTGACGGACAACATGGCTGCGACATTATTGAACATTCTTTTATGAAATGCATTATGAGTAGAAAAATATCTGAGATCATTTCTTATAACTAAAAAACAATTTATAGTGACACATATTGATTTTCTTCTGTAAATATTTCCACTTGACTGATGATTCCAATCAGGCAATGCACTGATATTTGTCATTTGATGAGTTTCTTCTTAAGCGATAGCATACTGAGAGTCTCCTTGTTTATCGGAAGTTGTTTAAGAAATGAAGTAGGCAAAAAGGGAACGAAAATGGGGATGATTCTTGAGCTTTTGAAAGGTTGCATCCTTTGCTTGGAAGGCACCTTTTTGAATCTGGTCTTCTCCGTGAGGTGGAGATGATTTGTTAGACTAAAGCTCCCCAAGCTCTGGATTCCCACGCAGGGATGAGCTGTGCAGTTACAGTGACAAATTCCCAAGACGAAAACAAGTCTTGCTGTGGTTGGTTGGTTGGTCCTTCCAGCCTCCTGTGGTAGATCACTGGAGAATTACTCTCCTGAGGTCGACACCTCTCTTCCTTCTGTTACATTTTCATCCATTTTTCTTGGTTATTTAAAAGTTTTCAGTCAGGCTTATGGCTGGAACTTGCTCTCCAACCCTGGGAATAAGACATCTGGGCATGTTTGAAGAACCCAAGTGATGGATGGGCCACCGATCTCTCAGCCAGGAGGCCTCCACAAGGTTCACACCTGGTGAATGGGCAGGTGTATGGCTTGGTCCAGGAACATGGTGCCAGAGGGGAAGGACTCATACATGTGTCCTGGGAAAAGCTGGGACAATCAAAGGTTTCTACTCAGAGCACATCCTTATCAGACTTTGAATCACAAGGCAAGCTTGCTGTGGCCAACCATAAAGGAACTCAAGGAAAGGACACACATGTGGTTCAGCAGGCAGCAATGCTCAACCTGGTGTCCACAGAGCACCCCATCCTGAGTCTGTGGAGGGTTCTGTGAACTTGGATGGGGAAAAAAATGTCTCCTTGTTTTTACTAATTTCGACTGAAAATCCAGCCTTTCCTTTTAGTAGAAAACAAATCACAGTATTAAAACATAGAAAACAAATCACAGTATTAAAAACAGCATCTACCCCTTTGTTCCTAATGGAAATTGCAGATAATTTCATGGTAGTCATGGAGGATAAGGTTCATTGCTAGATCTTATTATGTAATGGGCAGACGATATCTGTTATTATTAAATACTTTTCTTTATATATAGATAACTGGATTTCTTTTTTTAATTAAATTTTTATTTTTTAAATTTATTTTCAGTGTACCAGAATTCATTATTTATGCACCACACCCAGTGCTCCATGCAAAAAGTGCCCTCCTTAATACCAGGTTTACCCAATCCCCATCCCCCGCCCCTCCAAAACCCTCAGATTATTTCTCAGAGTCCACAGTCTCTCATAGTTCAGCTCCCCCTCCTGTTTCCCCCAACTTACTTCTCTCCATCTCCCCTTGTCCTCCATGCTATTTGTTATGCTCCACAAGTAAGTGAAACCATATGATAACTGACTGGTGAGTGCAAAGGAACGAGGCAGGGATGTGAAGTCGTGGTAGCCTGGGTCACCTCCAGTTCACGAGGGAGACGCCGAGTGATTTCTCACGCTCCCCCAGACGTGTCCCTGCTCAGCACACTGGCCTTCCTCTGCAACGTGACCGCGTGGACCGAGAGCCTCTGTTCACGTGCTCACGGGACACGCGGGAGGTGGGAACTTTGTCGCCAGCGGGGCTCCACCCGCTTCCTGACGCGATGGGAATGTTTTCTCTCCTGCAGACCCAAGAAATGCAATTCTCGGCGTGCGCGAAAGGACAGAGACCCGTATCTCATGGGAGAGCATCCCGAGAATTGCCTGAGGTTTCATTTCCATTGCCACACGATCAGCGAGTGCGTTGTTTCTGATGAAGAGCGAGACCGGCGTGCGCGGAGGACAGCCCTCCTGTCTGAGCGGAGCACGCAGCCCACTCCTGCCCAGACCGTGATTACCTGGAAAACTGTTTCACCACAGAACGTCGGGCCTTTGTGAACACGGAGCATTGTTACTAGCGATCGTTCACGCAGGCCACGGATATTTGTAGATGTTACCTGGGAATGCATGAAAAACTGTACCAAATTTCTTGTGGGTTGAACAAGTCGAAATTGTGAATTTGAGTTCTTACAAAGAATCCGTTGCCCGTTGTGTGAAATGCGTAAGTATATGTGTGACTTAATTAACAAAATAAGTACGGTATCTACTCATTATGTGACAATCTCTCTACTGTTAACATAGGTTTTCCTCATTTCCCGTGGACTGTAAGCCACTGAAACTCTAGGCTCTCCTACCCCTACGCGTCTGGCTCCTTCTCGGCACACTACACCCCTGTGGCCTTCACCCGACGGGCCGGTGACAGACGAGGTAAGCAGATGGCAGCGGGAACATTCTCCCCAAAAAGGCTCCGCTGAATTTTCCTGGTTCCTAAGGAGGCTCCCTGTGCGTGAAGACGCCGAGGAGAACAGACATGCTGCAACGTCCTTGTCCTCAATGGGCTGGGAAAGTCCTTTAAAATGGTCAGAAGAAAATAATGCTCCTGCTCATGGCGGGAAGTGCAGAGAATTAAACTCCTTCGAGTCACATAACGCAGCTTCCTCCGGGGAATGAGCCCCAGAGCCCTCTCCAGGCCTCTGCCCAAAGCTACTGGTTTTCTCCGTTCATCTCGGGAGTGGAAGCACCTGCCCTGGCTTGTCTACCCCGGGCATTCTCAGTTATGGCTCCCCTTGGCTGTGAACTCGCCCCTGAGCCACGGATGTCCACCAGCATGGCTAAGTGGAGCTGTGGCAGGGTTGGTATACGCACGACCCTGTCCCTGCCTGCACTCCCCACAGACTGAGCTGGGACCCCTCTCCCGCCTGATGGGCCCATGGGGCCATCAGAGCACCTGCGGTCCAGGGCGGAGGGCCGGGTGAGGTCGGGGGAGGGCAGGCACCAGACCAAAGAGCCTTCCGTGGAACGTGAGGGGAAACCTGCCTGTGGGATTTCTAGGAGAAACACAACATTCCATGGGGACGGGGGCCCCAGTGCCATTTCCTGGGGTCCTGTCACGTGCCCGGCACTGACCCAAACTCCTTATACTGCTTCAAGTAAATTCCTCAAAGGGCTTTGAAGAAAGAGCTCTTGTCCCCTCTGAGCTGGAATTCGGAAACTGAAGCATCCACGTCCACGACGCTGCCACAGGGAGACAGAGCACCCGGAGGGGAGGTTCTGGATGTGGGACACATGGCCACCAGGTCCGTGCCGCCACCCGGGACAGACCATACAGCAAGTTTCAGTGGAAGGCGGGTATACTCTAGTATTAGAAAATACATCACGCTCTGTGCTTTGGCACGTTACACGGGAGATTATGATTCTATCTACTGGTGGCCAAAAGCGTGGGCTATAATTCACAGCATTTGTAAAAAAAAACAAAAACAAAAACAAAGAAACAAAACTCTAAACAAAATAGGAAGAGATAAAACTTGCCTGAGTGCGTAAAAGCCACGACCGGCTGAAGATAAACGTAAAATCCCATCAGCGTTCTCGCCTTGGCTGCTCCAGAGCCGGCTGCAGGCCTTCCGGAGTGGGGCCGCGTCGCAGGCCAGTCACCCCAGAAGCTGTGCCGAAGGGGGCAGGTCTCCCAGGTTGCTGGGAGCTCCTTGGGTGACGGCGATGTGCAGCTGACCTTGGGACACACGGAGCCAGCTGGCGAAGTGCTGGCGCCAGTGTCAAAACCAGGTGAGGGAGTTCGGGGCCAAAGGCAGGTGCTCACGTTCCCAGATGCGAATTTCTGTAGGACTCACCTGCGGTTCTTGTAAATACAGGGCCCGGGCTTCACCCCGGAGGTTTCGGATGTGTGCTTTCAGGGTGTCACTCGGTCTCTCAAGGGTCAGGGACACTCACCTGGTTTTGTTCTGGGGGTCTCCAGAGCGTCCCCCAAGAACTCCCAGCCCGGTGGGCCACGGCCCCAGGCGGAGGGCAGGACTGTCCCAGGGCGGAGGGCAGGTCTGTCCCTTCATGCCTACGGCCTGCCCCGGGGTTTGGTGAGTGAAAACCTCTGAAGGGGGAGGAGGAAGCTTCACCTTCCCGGCAAGTGAGGTCAGAGTGGGCTCAGGGCTGTGGCGGGCGGGGGCTGCCCCCCACTTCCTACATCGCTGCCCAGACAAGCCGAGCAGTGCTGCCGCAGAGGGTCGGACGGGCCAGCACGCCTCGAGGACGCACGGACAGCAGTCTCTCCGCTGTCCGGGAGCTGACGCTCCAGGAGGAGATGCACCGCGAGGGATAAGTGGGCGTCCTTGAGTCGGAGGAAGGACTTCCGGTGACCTTGGCCTTCTAGCCACAAGCACCAGCTCTGATCAGGCCTGAGTGCAGAGCTGTGTCTGCATGCGGCGGCCAGAGAAGCCTCTGGTTAGGTGGCTGAGGGGCTGCGTGCCGGCCCCGCGGAGAGCGTCGTGCTGATGGAGGTCCGCGTGGCCGGGGGCAGCGGCCAACCTGTGGCCAAACACACGGCCTGTCGGTGTCTCCGCAGCCGAGCCTGCTGTGCCCGGAGGATGTCCTCGTCGGTGCTGCCCGGCGAGGGGTCTCCGCCAGGACCTCGGGCGCAGGCCTGCCACACTCCTCCTGCCTCTTTCCCAGCCGGGCTGACAGTAACGAGAATCTCTGCTTCAGGCCGGGGAAGCTCTGCCTTTCCTCCTGCGATTTCCTTTCTAGTGGGACAGAGCTCCTGACCCAGGCCTCTGAGCGTTTTCTCGTTATTCATTTATTTCCATCAATTCGTCAGTTGCGTAAATGAGATTTCTGTGTGTGGCTCAGTCACGTGAATCTCAGCCAGGAAACACCTAAATCCAACTTCATTCTTAATGCAGCCCCGTGCAGGACATGGGTGAGAGCGGTCCACCGCGGCGAGCTGAAGGGAGCCGCCGACAGAGCCGTCCGACAGCCGGCTTCCGCGATGAGAGACCCGGGGACCGCTCTGTCGCTTACGGCACCCCCATCCTTAGCAGTGACCGCCTTGCCCTTGCATTCGGTGCGTGAGTTTATGACCTGCTGAGGCTCTGGGGCTCGAGAGGGAGAGAACGCTGCCCTTTGCCTATTAAAATAATTCTTCGCAAACTTAATCAGTGCTCGAGGAAGAAATTATGCCCCTGCAGACAGCGTGTGGGCGGGTGAGGGCTCCCTCGGTGCACCTGCTCTCAGCGGCAGGAAGAGAGAGCCCGGCGCCCTGAGGAGGCAGCGCCCTGTCGTCAGACGCTGTTCCTTCTCCGAAAGGGCAAGCTCAGCCCTGCGTGGGGCTTTGCCGGCCCCCCTCGGTCAGGCGGTGGGTTTCCTGCGCAGGAGGGACACTGCAGGGCTCGGGCCCACCTGCGCGTCCAGGGGTTAGCAAGAGAGAGGGAAAGTGGCTCTGCAAGCTGGTGCCCCCCCGCCCCGTCGGCTTCCCTCCCACAAACACGTGCCCGGGCCCATCTGTCCCAGCGATGCTCCCAGGGGAAAGCCTCGCTCTCCGGAGGTGACTTGTCACCGGCCCTGGCCTGTCAGACATGATCTCACTTCCAAAACCCGTCTTAAATCCAGCTCAGCTGAGATGCAGACGAGCCGGGTCTGGCCTCCCAGTGTAGACCTCCGTCCCCTGGTCGCTGCGCGGGGGGGGTGGCTTGCGTCCCGTGCAGGGCCGTGCTCCGACCTCCGTCCCCTGGTCGCTGCGCGGGGGGGGGGTGGCTTGCGTCCCGTGCAGGGCCGTGCTCCGACCTCCGGCCCCTGGTCGCTGCACGTGGGGGGTGGCTTGCGTCCCGTGCAGGGCCGTGCTCCGACCTCCGTCCCCTGGTCGCTGCGTGTGGGGGGTGGCTTGCGTCCCGTGCAGGGCCGTGCTCCGACCTCCGGCCCCTGGTCGCTGCACGTGGGGGGTGGCTTGCGTCCCGTGCAGGGCCGTGCTCCGACCTCCGTCCCCTGGTCGCTGCGCGTGGGGGGTGGCTTGCGTCCCGTGCAGGGCCGTGCTCCGAGACTGCTCATTTCAACACCACCTTCGCCGGCTCCGCAGGCTCATGGGTGGGGAATCCTAGCTGCTGCACACAGTAGCCTCCGCCCACCGCCCTCGGCCGGGTCTCTGGCGTGTTTGTCTCGAGCACATCTACGCGTGTTTGGGTTTCTGGAATCGGCAGTCGGCACCGGCCGTGCGCGACGCTCCCAGCTTGCTCTCGGTCTCGCAAGGGCTTCGTGCACCATTTCTCAGGTCGCGTTCTGTGGCCCGGCTGTGCACCCTGAGAATAAGGCATGTGTATTTGCTTAGCAAAGTAATTTTGGGGTTTATGACATGAAATGCAAGGACAATTAAAGACAGTGTATAAAACGTATGCAATACGCATTCACGTCCCATTCGTGTCAGCTCAACTGAGATGTAATTTGCATATAATAAAAACCCCCGTTTTTCAGTTTATGGACTAAGGAGTGTTTCCATGGATGTGCGGCATGTCTGGCACCTGCGTCCTGACCCGCCTGTTTCCGTCACCCCGGTTCCCTCGTCCTTCACCCTAACCCCGACAGTCACGGTCTGTCTGCTGTCCCGGGCACGTGGGCTCATCTACAATTCCAGAGAGAAAGAATCCCGAGGACATGGCTGTGGCTCCGCTGGTTGAATTTGGCTCGAGTCAGGCTCTCAGGTCAGGAGATCGAGAGCCCCGAGTGGGCTCATGCTGGGTGTGAAGCCTGCTTAGGATTCTCTCTCTGTGTCTCTCAGACAGACAGACAGACAGACAACAAGTGACACTTCGTCTTCGTCGCAGAGTTCTTCACTTCGCTTCTCGCTCTCGAGACCCCTCAGGCTCCCGGTGCTCCTGGGAAGCATCACCTCGTGAGTCCTCCACGCCGCTGGGAAGCATTGGCTCGTGGGCGGACACACCGGAAAGTGTGGTTCAGCTGCAGGTCTGGTTTCACTTTGTTGTTTCTTTAAAGATTTTATTTACTCATTTGTCAGAGACACAGAGAAAGCACAGGTTGGGGGAAGCGGCAGAGGAAGAAGCAGGCTCCCCACCGAGCAAGGAGCCATTGTGGGGCTCGGCCCCAGGGCCCCGGGATCATGACTTGAGCCGAAGGCAGAACTTCACCCACTGAACCACCCAGGCGCCCTGTACCTTGTTTTTATGTATTAAGAACAAAGCTACTATAAACATTTGTGTACTAATTGTGTACACGTGTTCCATTTCTCTAGTAAATGTCAAGCTTGGGACTGTGGGATTGTACAGTAAGTGCGTGTTTAACATCACAAGAAACCAAAAATCTTTCCTCTGTTCCCACTAAACATGAGTGAGATACCCACTAGTGTCCCACCCTCGAGCCCGTTGGCACCGCTGTGGGCGTCACTGCAGCCGTCAGGTCTCTGTCCAACGGCGTTGGTGACCCCAGTTCTCCTGTTGTACGGGGGGGGGTCACATATCTTCTTTGGTAAATTGTTCAAATCTTTGGCCCGCTTATGTGTAGTTTGTTGTCTTATCTTTTAGTTATAAAATTCCGTATGTATTTTGGGACTAACACCTTTAGTAGGTAGGTAAATGTGTAAATATTTTCTCCTGATGTGCAGATGATCTTTTCACTTATTTACTTGCTCTTAGTTGTGAAGAAGGAGACGTTCCCCACGTCCAGAAAGGAGAGGAATTTGTGCGGCGAGTGCGTGTACGGGTCGTGTCTTCCACCAGCCCCGTCTCACTTCACCGGTTTTCCTCTCCCGGAGCCGTGAACATGAAGCTCATCGGCCGTGATTTCGTCAGTTCTGCATTCACTCGGATCACGGTTCGACCGTGTTCTGTTCTGGTGCACAAACGTTAATAAACTTTACATTCATTATTAGCAATTTCCTTTATTAGTCACCGTGAGCCAGCATCGTTGCCACACTCCGTGGCTTCGCCGTGGACGGTTCTCCTCGCTACGGTGGTGTCCACACCACGCGCCCGCGCCTCGCCGAGGTTCTCCCATACGCACGCGCCGCTTCACAGACACTGAAGCGAACGTAGCGCGGCCCACGCGAATGCCGTCCAACGGCTCGTGTCCATGCCGCCGTCTCGTCACCGTTTCTCTAACTTAGTCTTAGACTTGACAGTTTCAATCGCTTTATCAAGATATGATTAGGGGATTTGTTTGTTTTCCTTATTTTTTTCCTGTGAAAAGCTTTCCCTCTTTTCCCCTGTGAGCCCCTCCCATGTGCGATCTCAGGGTTCCCTCTCCCGGACGGACTTTGGTGGACTCCCTTCTGCTTCTCCTCACTGGCTTCTGATCGTCCCTGTTTTACGTTTATCTCCACCGAGATTCGTGGGTTCGTGGCCACGTTTATCTCCACCGAGATTCGTGGGTTCGTGGCCACATTTTTTATCATCCTTTACCACGTGGACCTTTCCCATCTCATGAACACTTTCTGATTTTGGTAAGTGCTGTGTCTTCCTGGACACTGCCAAGGACACAGATCCGAGCCCTCTGAAACTACGTCCCATTCCTACAGTAATGACATTCTGTGGCAACATGACTGTCCTGATGCCATTGCCGGCTGGGAGGGGGGAGGGCAGGGTCACTTCTTCAGCACGCGATTCTTCTCTGTGTGGCCATCGGGGTTAGTCGAGGCCCCAGAGGGACCGTCCTGACCCGGGCATCCCCAGTCCTGATGGAATGCGGGGGACGTTCCCGCCATTCGGGTGGTTGGTCACAACGATGCTGCCGGCACTGCTGGGGGCGGCGGGGCCCAGGTGTGAGCTGGGTCGGCTCGGGTGCCCTGAGCAGCTGCGCTGTGAACTCGCTCCACCGTGGTGGGAGGCACTGGGGAGGGGCAGGGGCCGGGTGGTGGACGGTGATGCTCTGGGCTGTCTACCTCTCGTTCCTCCCGCAGGGACTGTCGGGTCCCGGCCTCATGGTGGCCCTGCTGGCAGCCTGCCACAGCCTGCCACAGCCTCGGCTCCCTCGCTTCGGCACAGTGGGACATTTTCCGATCTTGTCTCTTCTCACCCCTAGGAGGACTCCTGCTCACGATGAGGCCATGGACCAGGCTGGCTACTCTGTGACCAGGAGAAATGCCAGAACTTTCTGAAATGGGAACGATTGCATACCTAGATTTTGGGGCTGGGTCCATGTCTTTTAGTTATAGAAAGTTTGGTCATTTTTGCGAAAATCAAATATAAAACAGTTCCGTTCTGAACGGTTTTCATCTCCCAATTTTATCTTGAGCTCTTTAGAAGACGGCAAGTCAAAGACAACATCGTTTATTTCTCTGTTGACAGGGGTCAAACGCCGGCGAATCTTGGCATAGTGGTGCGTGTGGTCGTCTAAATCTGATGTGATTATTTTACTATGAGTTTCGTAACTACTAACTGACACCCTGGCCTCCAGTCCCTCAACGCCCAGACTCATGACTCTTCTTCTTGTGAAGGCCTAGACTTTCAAACACCACTTCCAATCGGAGGATTTTTCTAGAGGACGATCCCTTCCAGACCGCAGGCCACACCAGGGTCTCCCGGCTCACCGACATTTGGGGACTGAGGAGCAGCAGCACAGGTCCCGCGGCTGGCGCCTCCCGGTCATCTCTCTCTCTTCCTCCACATTCTCCCCGTCAGAGGTTCCAGAATCATCGCAACTTCAGTCTGTTAACAATGGGTTAATCTTGGGACATGGAGCCCAAGAATTCTGAACAGCAACACCATTGACGTCTTGGTTCCATATGCTCATAGCGTGAGTCTGTTGAACTTTCCGAGGCTGCTCCTGTTTCTATAATCTGTGCCCCAGTGTTGCCGGAAAATCTGTGCCCATCCTGCTGAGTGACGTGCAGGAAAGGGGGTTTGAGGTCCCAGTTGCAGAATAAGTTGACTCTATCCATCCTCGCGGTTCAGATGGAGGGATGGGGCAGCAGGCACAGAACCTCTTGTCAACCAGCGAGAGTCCCAAGACCTGCCTGGAGGAACAGGGGACACAGAGCCACTGCTGAGTTGTCGTGGGGTTGGCGCACGGGGCTGGTCTGTGAACTGGCTTTGTCGGCGGCTCTGGCACAGCCTGAGCGGTGGAACTGGATGAATTACCTCCAGTCCAGAGTGAAATGTCAACAGGAGACTGTCACCAGTCAGCAGGCAGGCTGGGGGCACAGGGAATGTGGGAGTGCGCCTAGTCAGAAAGAGAATTTGATAAAGCAAGTCACATTGAGGTGGGGTTTTAGGACACGGTTAGAGCTTTGTGGACGAGCAGAGACGGAGCGTTGTCCTGTGGAAGGAGGCCGTTGGGCGAATGAGGCTGGCCTGTGGCTGGGAAGAAGGAGAGAGGTCCTGGAGGAGAAGACGTGCCTCCTGCGGGCCTGTCCCCCTGGGCTGTCGGGTTTCCGTGTGTCTCTGCCTTCGGTTTGTGGTTCCTCACCATACGAACTTTCCAAAGAACCAAGAGGTGATTTGTTATTGTTGTTGCTTGTTTGCTTGTTTTGTTTTTTGAAGAAGTGATGTTTCACCTTCACCTCTGGCAGAATTGTACGCGCACTACCTGCAAGCCAGTGTGTCTGGATGGCGAGAAAGTCCTCCCCGGGTCGTCCATGCAGGAAGCGGAGACAGCCCGACCTCCCCTTTTTCGATGCAGAAGGGTCAACCACTCACCGGGGCCAAGCTGGCAGTGGTGACCGGGACTCAGCTCAGACTTCCTGGCCTTGTGCTCTGTAATCTGCCTGGGTCTGTGGCGGACAAGCAGAAGGACAGGAGTCGGACAGAGCAGACGGGCATCATGCGAGCCGGCTTCCCGCAGCACGTGTCCTGCCACCCAACTCCAGGATGATGGAGTTTCCGCCTGATTTCACAGTCAGTAGCCTGTCCTAACGGGGTCTGGAGCCCTGCTGTTGCCATGGCAACCGCATGCCCTGGGAGCCATCCAGGGAGCTGGGCATGCGGAGAAGGAAGCAGGCAGATCTCCACCACCGTCGTGCCCCTGATGGCTGTGTCTGCGCTGCAGAACTGGGGTCACTTCCCCTGCCGAGGACACCCTGTCCCTTCCTCCTGGCCTCTTTCCTTTCCATCCGTCTTTTTGATAATTTGGAAGCTAAATCCTAATTATTCGCTGAAACTCTGGTATCTGTTTCCTATGAGGCGAAATGTTTTTGCACAAACTCTAAGAGGCACTGAGTGTGAAGACGTGCACGTTCTCGAGAGGAGGTCCGGCGGTGGGGCACGCGGGGGTCCCTGTGGTCTGTCCCGCCAGACCCAGCAGGTGCCCGCCTGCCCGTCAGGCTTCCCCTTATTTCCTTGCAGTAACTTTACAGCAGTGTCGGCCGAGGACGGAGGCAGACAGAAGCAGCCTCTCCGGCCCCACTGACAGAGGCGCCGTCCAGAGCCGCTTGCTGAGAGCTACTCCCAGCCTCTCCCGTGCTCACGAGAATTTGAAGGGGAATGTGTTCAAAACCCTTGGCACAGCACATCAGGCTCAGGACAGAAACAGTCCCGGGATCAGCTCAAGTGCAGCTTATTAAAGGTGTGATTATGAAGAAGAGTCGGTTTCTTTTGCCGTGTTCTCTCTTCAACCAAAATTAACATCAAGTATCTGTGTGTGATCGGTGACGGTCTGTGTCCCCAGCTTCACACGCGCCCTCATCCCGAACGTGCTGGTATTAAGGGGGGGTTGGGGAGAGGTGATTAGCTTTGGATGAGGTCATGGCGATTAGCATGTCCTTCTAAAAAGAGATCTGGGCCTTTGCCCCCTCCCTGTCCCTGCCATGGGAGGACACGGGGGGCCCGTGTTGCTCTCCTGCCCCTGGGACGGTGAGAGGCTGACGTCAGCCCGTATTTTCTTACCACAGCCGAGCTGGCTAACACGTCTGTCTGTGTTTTACATTTGCTGGCATTTATCTTTTGAAGATTCCCTGTAAGATCTCTATTTAAGGTTCCATAAATCTGGAAGAGCCGCCATCCAGGCCACAGGACATTGGAGGGCTTGGAGGGGGCATGAGGAAAAGTGAGATCTACCCTAGGATAGATCTTGTACCACGCCCTGACATTCACTGTCCCTCCTCGCAAACCATCTGAGCTCCTACGTGCAAGGAACCGACCACGTCACCCCGGAGTCGGGCTGTAGGCCGAGGAGGGCCGGCCTGGACCGGGAAGTCCGTGCGACCCTTCTGAGCCCCACTTAGCCTCCGCGCCAGGGGAAGGGCTGGCGCGTGTGCCCTGCGGAGAGTGGCTCCCTGGGAACCCTGCCGAGCAAAAAGCAATGTGACGGACGCACACCCGTTCTGGTCACCCCGTGAAGGACAGGAGAAGCTCTCGCAGATGCAGCAGGCGCGCGAGACGGAGAAATCCGTCTCAGGAATACTCGGAAACAACAAAATGCTCAAGGCAGACACAAGAAACACTTGCGAGAAAAACCTCCCCCGACCTGAGTGCCGGATCCACCAAGGGCGTTAGTGGCTCCTCCCACTGGTCTCCGCACCGGCATCTCCCCTCTAGGACGGAGAGGCTCATCGCCGCGCCGGAGAGACAGAAGATGCCCAGCGCGGACACCCTGGGACTCCCCTTCCCGGGCGGTGTCCCGGGCTTCCTGCACCTGTCGCCCTCGGCCCGCCGAACCCGAGCCTTCTCCCTCCTCCCGGTGCTGAGACCGTGGACTCGGTGCTTCAAGGAGAAAGAGACGCCGCTCCTTCCCTTGCCGCTAAGAAGAGGCGACCACGGGCAGCGTGTCCGTGTTTTGTTTCACTGGAAACTGTTGTTGTTTAACCATCGGGAAGCGGTGTGTGCGGGACGAACGGCGCGCGGGCTACAAAGCAGGCCCCAGGGGAGCGCCGGGGTCGCTTCCCACCGGCAGCCGGCGGGGCGCGGACACGTTTCCCCCGTGGCACGTCCTTGACCGCAGCTGGTGAAGTAAGGGTGTGGGGGGCGTCTGCGGGGCTCCACACAGACACCGTGGTTCCCTCTTACTGTCGAATACCCTGTGCATCCCATCCGCAGCTCGGGAGCGCCCGAGCTGGACTTCGAAGCTCGCCTTCCTCACCTCAGCGCCCGAACGGAGGCTGCCGGCCGCGCGTCCAACGTGAGAGAGCGCAGAGGTCGCGCAGTGCTTGGAGCCCCGCGAGCCACAGACGAGGCCAGGGAGGTCCGTGGTGGGCACGGAGGTGGGAGAACGGGTTTCTCTCTCAAATGCACACTTCAGGTCGCCTCACATCGTATCAGGATTTGTATTACGTCCAGGGGCCGCTACATGAAGAATGTATATTTAGAAATTCTGCAATGAGTCATTTCGTTCTCCCTCCAGATTTCTACGATGACGTGAGGATACGTTTGAGGTGGAAACTGGCGTTTATGACTTGGTTTATCTTTCTCTTACGAGACATGCAGGATGTCCTGATCTGCAGTAAGACAGGTTTTTTCTCTGTGTTCCAAATTTGGGAATGTTCAGTTGAGTAGGCAGAGACAAGCTCTCAGGGCTGCCACTGATCTGTCCTCAGTCGAATTCCCTTCCGTTAGCTGTGACCCGGTGATCTAGTCCATTCCAAGCGCACAGGAGATGCGCGTATACCGAAGAGGCCGTCAGACGCACAGTGCAGCAGGCAGCCGGGGGAGCCCACAGCGTGCAGGGAAGGGAGCCGCAGAGAGGGCCGAGCAGGGTGGCAGGGAAGCCAGCCCCTCCGGAGTGGCCAGCTGGCTCTGGAGTGTCCCTGAGAACACGGGCCATGGGGGCTGCGCCGAGCCGCATCCGTCTGTGAGTCGCTCCCTGAGCCCCAGAACCTGTCTGTGGCTGTGCTTCCAGAGGCCTTTCCTTCCCGGGAAAGAAGGTGTAGTGTGGTGCCCTTCCCGCTGCTCCGCCACCGACGACACCTGTGACTGCTCCCGGCCGCGGGGGCCCCTTGCCTCTACCCGAGCCATTTGTGATGCCCCTCGCCTCACCTGGCTGTTCGCAGCAGCAAGCACAGTGGGAGTTTGGTTCAGGGGCCGCGGGGACTCCATTGGCCCGTGGCTAAGCTTCGTCCTCCAGATTTCCTTTATCAGCAGGAAAGGGGGCATTTTGGTCCATGAGTCTCCATTGTCTTACTTCTCAATTTGCTGAGAACCGTCTACTGGAAACATCCAAGCTACAGCAACCAGGCGTCAGATTATCTACGGCTCGATTTCTGATTGTGGCATTTGGGCAACAGAGGTTAATTTCTGCCTACATTTTACACTGTTCCACTTTTGGAAAGAGATGAGTTTTTGTCTTTTAGATAACTGCATCGAGTTATCACCTGATCTCAGAAAGTTTTAGAAGAGACATATTTTTAAAATCAAAGCATATGGGCCACCTGGGTGGCTCAGTTATGAAGCATCTGCCTTCGGCTCAGGTTATGATCCCAGTGTCCTGGGATTAAGTCCCCACATCGGGCTCCTTGCTTGGCGAGAAGCCTACCTCTCCCTTTCCCACTCCCCCCGCTTGTGTTCCCTCTCTCACTGTGTCTTTCTCTGTCAAATACATAAATAAAATCTAAAAAAAAAAAAATCAAAGCACGCCAGCATCTTATTAGGAAATTCTATTTCCAGTGAGAAAAATCTCATTTCCATGTTAAATAAAATCAGTGAAGATTTATTGAGCACCTCCTCTGCTCCTTTATGATAACTTATACATTACACATTGTATATTGCGGTCACTGAAAATTCAAAGAAAATGCAAAACATTCCTACTGAGGAAAAGCTTAGGATTGATCCTAAGATCACGATAGAAATGCATGGTGAGAAAAATAACAAAACACGTCGCCATCCAGTTTTAAATCACAGCCAAATGGAGTCCCTCGATATTATTTGCTTTAGCAATTCAAATGGAGGGTTCTGGAAGGTTCTGGAAAGGACGTAGCTTTTGAGCCAAATTTTTGAGAGGGAGTTTAAGAGGAGAGAAAGAAGGTATCAAAGCAGGTGACATGGCACGTGTACGTGAGGGGTGAGGAGGGGCACGGGGCTCCTACGGCGTCAGAAGATCCATGCGGGGTGAGGCTGGAAGGTCTCGGGTCAAGGCAGGGGCAGAAAGTGGGTTTGCGTGCTTGTTAAAAGGCCTGGAAGGAAGCATGCAAATCTGGAAAGGGCACAGCCCAGACTAAAATTAAGGACTTTCTGGGCTGGATCCGACCTTGGCTGGACACGTGGCTAACCAGAGGCAGACACACCAAGCTGCGATCCCGAGAGTTTGCCCACGGCGTGTCTGTGCGAGCACGCGTCCACCTCTCCTATTCCCCGGGCGTCGGCGGCAGTGAAATGGGAAAACGGGACATTCCTGTGAAAGATGCTTTCCAAGCCCGGAGCTCCAGTGTATGTGAGGTCTTACCACCCGGAAGCCGAGACCCCAGCAGCAGTTGAGTGGGGGATTTCACATTCCCGTCAGTGCTGGCTGAGTAGGAGTGGGTTTCTTCTGGACACCCAGAAAGGGGTCAGAAGAGTAAGGGGAGGCCTGTGTGCTCCCAAGTGCTAAATGCATTGTTATAAGAATCGATGTGGAAATGAAGTCCTGGGGGTCGAGAGTGTGGACACAGCGTGGAAGGCCCTAATGACACGTCCGGAGCTCGCGGAATGGGACCAGCAGCTCTGCGGAGATCCCACCACGTGGTCCCATGCTTCCCATTGGGAGGGAAATCAGAGAAGCATCTCCCAGTGTGCAGGTTTGCACAATACATTCCTAGAAATTCATTTCTCTGGAATTTAAAGGTGAGTGGCCTTAGGCATCTGTTTCTTCTTTTGGATTTTCACAGCAGGGAACTGTGGCCAAGGGACCAAGAATGTCCAACTCAGGTCTCAGCCCTGTTGCAGCGTCTACTTGGGAGCAAGAGCATAAAACCTGAAGGGCACCACTTCCTCTGCGGCTGGGCTGTTGCCCTGTCACCACAGTGATGGGACAATTTACGGTCCCAACCTGGACAACCAAGCCAAGAGCTAAATAAAGGGCTAAGATTATTAAAATTATATAATTTGCCCATTTTGTTATATGATTGTCTGTTTTGTGTGTGTTGAGTTCGAGGAGTTCTTTATAGATCCTGGATATCAACCTTTTGTCTGTACTGTCATTTGCAAATATCTTCTCCCATTCCGTGGGTTGCCTCCTTGTTTTGTTGATTGTTTCCTTTGCTGTGCAGAAGCTTTTGATCTTGATGAAGTCCCAAAAGATCATTTTCGCTTTTGTTTCCTTTGCCTTTGGAGACATATCTTGAAAGAAGTTGCTGTGGCTGATGTCGAAGAGGTTACTGCCTATGTTCTCCTCTAGGATTCTGATGGATTCCTGTCTCACGTTGAGGTCTTTTATCCATTTTGAGTTTATCTTTGTGTACGGTGTAAGAGAATGGTCGGGTCGAGTTTCATTCTTCTACATAAAGCTGCCAACTTTTCCCAGCACCATTTATTGAAGAGACTCTCTTTTTTCCACTGTATATTTTTTCCTGTTTTGTCAAAGATTATTTGCCCATAGAGCTGAGGGTCCATATCTGAGCTCTCTACTCGGTTCCACTGGTCTATGTGTCTGTTTTTATGCCAGTACCATGCTGTCTTGGTGATCACAGCTTTGTAATAAAGCTTGAGATCAGGTAGCGTGATGCCTCCAGTTTTATGAACAGACACTTCTCCAATGAAGACATACAAATGGCTATCAGACACATGAAAAAAATGTTCATCATCACTAGCCATCAGGAGATTCAAATCAAAACCACATTGAGATACCACCTTACACCAGTTAGAATGGCCAAAATCAACAAGAAAGTAAACAACATGTGTTGGAGAGGATGTGGAGAAAGGGGTGGTGGGAATGCAAGTGGGTGCAGCCTCTTTGGAGAACAGTGTGGAGATTCCTCAAGATATTAAAAATAGAACTTCTCTATGACCCTACAATTGCACTACTGGGTGTTTACCCCAAAGATACAGACGTAGTGAAAAGAAGGGCCATCTGTACCCCGATGTTTATAGCAGCAATGGCCACGGTCGCCAAACTGTAGAAAGAACCAAGATGCCCTTCAACGGACGAATGGATAAGGAAGATGTGGTCCATATACACTATGGAGTATTATGCCTCCATCAGAAAGGACGAATACCCAACTTTTGTAGCAACATGGACGGGACTGGAAGAGATGATGCTGAGTGAAATAAGTCAAGCAGAGAGAGTCCATTATCACATGGTTTCACTTATTTGTGGAGCATAACAAATAGCATGGAGGACATGGGGAGATGGAGAAGAGAAGGGAGTTGGGGGAAATTGGAAGGGGCGGTGAACCATGAGAGACTATGGACTCTGGAAAACAACCTGAGGGTCTTGAAGGGGTGGGGAGTTGGAGGTTGGGGGAACCAGGTGGTGGGTATTATAGAGGGCACGGGTTGCATGGAGCACTGGGTGTGGTGAAAAAATAATGAATTCTGTTATGCTGAAAAGAAATAAAAATTTTAAAAATCATATAATTTGAAGTATTTGTTTTAAAAAGTATTACATATTCAGGTAAATTAAAGCAAAATAAAAATTGCTTCCTTATGTTATTATTTGAGAAGTAAAAAAACATTCAGAATTATATTTCTTCTTACATAGTCACTTAATTTTAAAGGTTTCTGGCTGTGTCTGCTCAGATACTGGGTCATTTCTATTCCCTTAAAAAATACATACTTTTTGTAATTTCATCTATAATTTTTTTTCCTCATAAAATACCTCATTCCTTTTCAAAGTTACCTAGTCCAGGGATCGGTTTGGCCATTTTCAACACTGAATTGACTTTAATAAAATCAGTTTCTCCCACTGGGTATGGGGGCGCCAGGCCACCCACAGCAGGACCTTTCCAATTCTACGTGTTTTCAATATTTCGTATTGAAATATGTCAATATTTTAGCTGAAATATTTGTTGGTCAAATGTTTTGCCCCCATGAAAAGCACCTTTTGTCTTTGATTTTTTTTTAAGATTTTATTTACTTATTTGACAGATAGAGATCACAAGTAGGCAGAGAGGCAGGCAGAGAGAGAGAGGAGGAAGGGAAGCAGGCTCCCCGCTGAGCAGAGAACCCAATGTGGGGCTCGATCCCAGGACCCTAAGATCATGACCTGAGCCGAAGGCAGAGGCTTTAACCCACTGAGCCACCCAGGTGCCCCATCTTTGATTTTTTTATAAGGGAAAATGTTCCCAAATATTTATGTTTAGTTATGTTTGTTCAATGTTTCATTAAATGTAGACATTGCAAAATCACAGACCTCAGTTTGGTCCTACTTAGTATAGAACAGACATATGCCAAGTTCCACTTTTCTAGTAGAAAATAAGAACCCTGCTCCCTGCTCATTGGAGCAGGGTGACCAAACAATGGGGTAACCAAAGTGACCCCATTGATGATGGTGAACCCCAAGTCATGGATAGAACTGTTGAATCATACGGATTCCCAAACTAATAGGACACTGTATGTTAATTATACTTTGTGAATTATACTTTGTATGTAATTATACTTTTATAAGAAAAAAAATATTAAAAATGGGAGATCTATATGGACCATATCTTCTTTATCCATTCATCTGTTGAAGGGCATCTTGGCTCTTTCTACAGTTTGGTGACTGTGGCCATTGCTGCTATGAACATTGGGGTACAGATGGCCCTTCTTTTCACTTCATCTGTATCTTTGGGGAAAATATACAGAAGTGCAATTGCAGAGTCATAGGAAAGCTCTATTTTTAATTTAAGGAATCTGCACACTGTTTTCCAAAGTGGCTGCACCCACTTGTATTCCCACCAACAGTGTAAGAGGGTTCCCCTTTCTCCACATCCTCTCTAACACTTGTTGTTTACTGTCTTGTTGATTTTGGTCATTCTAACTGGTGTAAGGTGGTATCTCAGTGTGGTTTTGACTTGAATCTCCCTGATGATGAATATTTTTTCATGTGTCTGTTAGCCCTTTGTATGTCTTCATTGGACAAGTGTCTGTTCATGTCTTCTGCCCATTTTTTAAAAAGACTTTATTTATTTTTTTGACAGAGATCACAAGGAGGCAGAGAGGCAGGCAGAGAGAGAGGGGGAAGCAGGCTCTCTGCTGAGCAGAGAGTCTGATGCAGAGCTTGACCCCAGGACCCTGAGATCATGACCCAAGCCAAAGGCAGAGGCTTAGCCCACTGAGCCACCAGGCACCCCTTCTGCCCATTTTTTGACGTGATTATCTGCTTTTTTGAGTTGTTGAATCCATCAGAAAGGATGATACCCAACTTTTGTATCACCATGGATGGGACTGGAAGAGATTATGCTGAGTGAAATAAGTCAAGCAGAGAGAGTCAATTATCATGCGGTTTCACTTACTTGTGGAACATTAGGAATAACACAGAGGACATTGGAAAAAGGAGAGGAGAAGAGAATTGGGGGAATCAGATGGGGAGACAAACCATGAGAGACTGTGGGGTCTGAGAAAGAAACTGAACGTTTGGAGGGGAGGGGAGTGGGGGTGAGCCTGGTGGTGGGTATTGAGGAGGGCACGGAGTGCACAGAGCACTGGGTGTGCTGCATTAACAATGAATCATGGAACACTGACAAAATAAAATAAAAGGGAGATCTAGTGAAAGATTCTTTCTATGTTGGTATGTTTCAAAGCACAATTATAGAATTTCAAAGTTAAATCTCACTGAACTGTGGTTTGCTCAGTTTCTGCACTGCTTCGCAGGCACAGCCATTGTTGAGATCCAGTTTCCATGGAGAGGCTTTCCGTCATGTCATTTCTGGGAACTCCAGATAAAAGTTTCCAACTAATTTGAACAAAATGACAGCGACATTAGGGGCTCAATTAAAACATGTCCACAGTCACTGCAGGACATTGGGTTGGTTGACAAAGAAAGATCTTCAAAAGCTCAGGCATTCTGAGATCTGTGTGATGCTGAGTAACACTGAGGGGAAGTGCGCCTCATTGAAAGGTTCTTCCTTTCAATGTCAGCATGAGCTTTGTCCCCGAAATAGCAGGAGCTGGTTACTGTGTTTGTGTGTGAAGTGTGACAACCACAGTTCATTCCACTAGAACTTTTCTATTCTACATTTATGATGTTTTCTGCTGGACTTGGGTTGGCTTTGGGGAATCTGATGGGTGGATCATTCGATGAAGTAATAGAACCTTGATTTTCTTCTCTTGGCAAGAAGTAAGTGCTTCCTGGATCCATCAGCGCGCGTGACCCCATCTTCTGAGTGTGAGCGTTTTGTGTCAGCCTTGCCCCTGCTCCCGGCCCCGCCCCGGAGCAGCTGGGACAACCGTCCGCTCCCTGGACGTTGGCTCAGCCCAGCACCCAGCCCGACTCCTGGGAGCACTCCGCCGTGAGCCCCCGGGGTCCCCTGCATCCGTGACAGTGTTTTCTGTCAGCCCTGAGGCCGCGCCCCGGGCGTTGTGTTTCCCTGATGGCTGCAGCTTTCTCGCTGGCCCGATGAGGGTGAGTAGACACTGCTGTATCAGTAGTGTTTGTTGTATTGTATTTCTTTCTGCATTTTCACAAGAATTTCCTTGAGAAGCTAGGGAAAAATGAATCAATGAGGTGAGCTACATAACCCCACTGAGAAGTGTCCATGATGACTCAGAACGTGGATTTCAGTCACCACCTCGACAACAAGCATGAATAGATTCCCCTGGTTGAATTATAAGCCCAACCACTCCAGTTCTGCGCTCGTTATCTGGATGCGTGGAAGCTGTCAGTGCACCTGTGCGGATGTGAATTTAGAACTCGATGCACATCAGTATCTCTCCCTGTGTGTAAAGAGAAACTGTCTTTCTCCCCCCGGATTACCTGGTGCACTTTGCAGCACTTTGTGCTGCGATCCCACGGGGACTGCTCTGGGTGGGACGTGTGTCCGGTGGGCCTGGAGGAAGCCTGTCCTCTGGCAGCTCTGCCCCCTGATGCTCCGTCCGGGCATGTGTCGCTTCCCACCGCCCGCCAGAAGCCTGAGCCCGAAGCCTGCCTCGGTGACTTTTTGCTGCCTGTCTTAGTGATCCTTGTGGACAGAGCGGGGATTGGGGTTCCCTTTTTTAACTTCTTATTAAGGAATATCGAGAGGGACTTCAGCTTACATTTGGTTTTTGTTCTTCTTAATACAAAGCGGCAGAGGACCTGGTCACAAGACTCAGTAAGAAGCCGCGGCAGGGACGTGGGGCTCGGCGGGGGACGCGGGGCTGGGCTGGGGACGCAGCCTCCTGCTCCCGTCACCAGTGGCTCTGAGCAAGGAGCCCTCCGCATGGTCCGGAAAATGCAGAATAAGGTCCAGACGGGTCAGATGTAACAAAGCAAGAAGTTAGCGCAGGTTTCTGGCTCTGCCCCTGGGAGGTGGGACGCGGTCTCGGTGGCTGCTTGGATTTCTGCCCCTGCGCCGCTCGCGTCTGAGAAGTCAGGCACGGAAGTCAGTAGGGCAGCACAGGTGCACCTCAACTGCTCAGACGACAGCACGTCCCTGTTATTTCAAATATTAATCAACCTGCGTCCTCAACCACATGCTTCCTAAGGGCAGCCTCCGGCTTCCGGCTGGACAGGGGAGCCGGCCGCGAGCCAGGGGTCGCTGGTGTTCCAGGCACGAATAGGTACGACCTTTCCCCCTGAAATCACGGTAACAGGAAACGTACGGAGCAGGCCCCGGCCCGAGCGCCTCAGCGCGAGGCTGTGCTAGACAAGGAGCCGCCACAACCCGCGGAGGGCACGGCAGGACAGAGCCCGCGCTTCCAGCAGGAACGCGGGTCTCGCGCTGGCGGTGACCTGGGGCCGGCCGAGTGACCGCCCGCGGCTCCTCGTCAGTAAGTTGCGACAGTAGCCCTCGCCTGCGTGCCGCGGGCCGCCAGGGGAGCCCTGAAGGGTTGTTTCATCACATGGACGATGCCACTGGCCTGTTTTAAGAAAAAGAAAAAAGAAGCAGCACAGGATGAGGTACAGATAACACAGTTCCAAGAGTGGGACATCAAACCGGGACAGAAAATCAAGCCGATGGAATTTGGTTGCGGAATGATCAATACACCCTTGTCCGTATTTTTAAGGTGTATTCGCAGGTTTTCAATTCCCGCTTCCACTAGCTGCAGTGTCAGGAAGCTCTGCCCGTCAGGGGTCCTGGAAGCGATGGGACACGGACTGTGTGTCATGTTTCTGTCTGCGGTGAAGTACCCCTGACAGGACGGCTGTGAGCCCTTGTGGGGGGCGGGACACGTCCTGGAGAGCTGCACTTCAGTGGGCTTAGGTGGTGAAATGCAGCGTTTGGCTCCCGGAGGGACGACAATGCAGCTAGAAGAGCAGAGGGTTGACTGGACCGAGGGAGGAGGGAAGCTAGTTTCCCGGAACTTTCCCCCAGCGGGGAGCGGTCTCTACCCGGTGAGACTCTCTCTAACCCTCCCGCCCCACCGGCAGGAGAGCACAGATGGTAACAGGTGCAGGGCTTTCAGGAAACGGGCAGGAGGACCATGGATAAGCTCCTGCAGGGGCTTTGGCTGGAGGCGCCAACAGCCGCCGAGGGCCTGAGACTTGATCAGGAGACGCAGGGAGATGCCCCCGACTCTTCCCCTCAGTCACACCTGCTGGGCTGGGACGGTGGGTGCCCCGGGAGGGCAGGGAGGGAAGCCCCTAGCTAGGAGGCAGAGGCAAGTGCCTGGTGGGGTCTGAGGTCCCTGGTCCCTGGGACCTCCCACGGCCAGACTCCCCGCCAGACTCGCACAAAACCACACACCACAGCCACACACGTTATTTTCCTGTTGCTAATATGGCCTGCCTGGCTCCCAGCCAGGACTGAAAGGTGAGCCAAGGGCAGGAAAGAACATTCTGGAAAGACACGGGCGGTGTCGGAATCTGACTCAAGGAAGAAGGGAAAGAGGAGTCAGTGGACGGTAGATGGAAGGCGCCGCCACTGACCTGTCCGGGGCTGGCGCAGCCGCAGACCCCACACAGGAGCCAGCGGGCCATGGAAGCGGAGGGACGGAAACCCCAAGAATCGAGAGGAAGCCTGGGGTTCGAGCACAGGAGCCGGAACGGAGATGGCCCCGGACTTGTCCTTGGCTCAGGAAAGGATCTGAGACCTTGACAGCAGATCAGTAGATGTCCCCGCGGAGCGACAGAGACAGCGTGAAGAGACGCAGCAGCACACAGAGCGAGGTGACGGAGGGAGAGAGCGGCTGGCTGAGGGCATCTTTGCGGGACCCCCCTGCGCTTCTCAGGTCCGTGCAAGACTTACTTCAGAAAGATTTTGAGGTTGAGGCCAATTCTTGAAACAATAACTTGGCACATGCTGTATTAAAGTGGCAATATATTCTAAAATATCCTTTAAAGGGGAACCAAAAGCTGGAAGTCAGACCATGAAGCCTCCAAAAAGGAAGGAATAAAACTGTTGACCAAACTAAGTCATAAGACATCGCTTGCAAACTCGGGCTTTCCCAGAGGCCAGTGGGGGTGAGGGGCTGGGGGCGCGCAGCCGTGGGCAAGGCGTGGAGCCCTTCACAGGGACTGCGTCGCTCGTGGGGAATGTCCCCGTGGATGACCTGAAGGAGGAGCGAGCAATGAGCAGTGACGGGCGTTCCCAAGGCCGGCGTGCGTGGACACACGGACAGGAGTGGACACGGAGCAGTCGTGCGGAGTTGTCTGGGATGAGGGCAGGCCCTGCTGGCAGAGCAGAGGAATTTCCAGTTTGATGAAGCAGCAGTAGAAGGGAATGAAGCGAAATGAAATCCAGTTAATGTTGAATATTGTACCGAGAAATACTGCTTGTTTGATGGTTTTAAAGAACTGTAAAAGCCTATTTGCTCTTAGTAAAACTATACAAATAAGACCCTTTCTCATTATAAAATTCTAAATAATATTAAGTAGAAATCAGTTTTTAAATAAATATTCACAGCCATGGGTTTCGTTTTATTTAGCAAACGGTCACACTTGTCTCACATCTGGAAGGACTTTCCTCTCACAAGTCGGAAACGAGGCTCTGCCCGCTCCGGGCATCTTCTGTCTGTGACCTCCCACCCCCCACTTGACCCTCCGGGACCCGACCACACTCTCCTCTTGGGCTTGCTCTCGAGAGCTGCTGGCAGTCCTTGCACAGAGAGCCTTTAGTCCCGTCCAAGTGACCATCTCAAACCCCGCCTCTGGTCTTGCACTCTGCCGGCTACAGGCGATCGCGTCCTGGGGGCACTTGGAGGACGTCCCGATCCGTTGCACACCCGCAGCTCTATCACCAGGTTCCGCAGAGACCGGGAGGAAGCCTTTCCTGGGGCACCCCTTCCCTCGTACGAAGCACGGGCCTGTTGCGAGCCAACTTCTGGCCCTTCACAAAGTTGGCTTTCCTCTGCCATAGACCTCCACGGTGTCACCCTAAGGGACGCTGAGGGCTGGGGCCTCGGGCAGAATCATGGGTGGGGAGGATTTGAGGCATGTAACTCCCTTTTCCCTTGTGGGGCAAATTACCTATTTAGGGACCTTTTCCTTCAGAGATTAGATGGCCCTGGGTTTGGGGGAGGGGGTCCTGTAAGCTGCTGTGTCACTGGCCTGCAGCATCTGACCCTGGGGACGTCCCCACTGCAAGGGGGCAGTTACCTGCCAGCACCCACCGGCCTTCTTAAGACCCCTCCCCCAGCAGCATAACTACTTCCTCAAACGGAAAGACGGAGAAGACGTTCCGAAAACCATCCACACTGCCCAAGCCTGTAGCATCTGTTATAAGGATGAGTAGAGCTCACACCCGCAGCCCTGGCTTGCCCGTCTGCTCTATCGTGGGCACACAGAGCTCCGCGGGGCCCGACAAGCCTTCATTCTGTCTGGGTCTCCTGCACCTGACACAGTGTGTGGCCCTGGCAGGTGCTTTAATGACTCCTTTCTGGGTTTTGGACCATATTTCAAACGTCTCAACAGTCCCAATTACATCACTCTGAAGAGGGAGGGATGGTAGCTAACACTGCAGCTCTCAGAAATGTGCTCTGAGAAACATCAGAGAAGTAACATCACCACCGCGAGTCCCACACACCAGGACCAAGGCATGAGCGAGGACGGATCCCGCTGTGGGGACATCTCCTTGAATCCCAACTCAGCCATGTTGGGTCCGTGCCTCAGAAGCTATTGGACCCAACTACTGAGAGTTCTCGGACCAACGCACATTTTCCAAGGACACCTAGAAAATATGGAAATTTCGGCAAGAGCAAAAAAGCTAGAGAGGTTTGTAATGTAAACATGAGCGGACACGGTCAGGAGGGCACGTCTGAGCCTGAACCTGGCGCTTGTGCTGGGAGCGGGGAGCGGCCCCGGGCAGGTCGGTCCCTGACATTCCAGAGAGTTGCCCTCCGGCTCCGCCTCAGGGACACTGAGAAAGTTGGAAAACCATCCCGGAGAAGCCTCGTTCCTTGTGTGTAGGAGCGGGAATATCAGGAGGTTTCCATTCATGAAAACATTCCGATAATGATCAGAAACAAGAAAACACGGTGCGGTGCGTAAAAGGCCGGGTCTCCAGGTTCAGCATTCCCCGTTGGCCATGGCACGGTTTCTGAGGGGCTGGGCAGACTCTGTCACGTGAGGGGCTGTGTGGGGAGGGAGCCCCTGGGCCGGAGCCTGGCGGCCTGCCCTGCCCCCACCCCCCAGGCTGGGGCCGTGGGAAGGACCAGACGTCTGCGCAGAGCCCTGTTGTCTGACCCGCCGCTCCGCCCCGGGCCCTGGCTCCCTCGTCTTGTGCTCAGCTTTCTTCGGTCACCGTCAGGTTGTCACAGACGGAACTTCTGCTTGTTCAGTTAAAGAACAACCCAACGATAAACACAGGAAGCGGGAGCCCATCCGTGAGACAGGAACGCTGTCAATCATCGGTACAAATGAGCTACCCCGTGACTTCCGCACCGGCCCGTGTCTGAGGGGACCACCAGCAGGGTAACACGCTATATTCTATTTTGCGACTTGCCTCTGTGCTCGGCGTGCTTTGGTTCTATGTTCATTATTTCATCTCATCTGTTAGTAATTCCCATGTTAGATGAGTGCCTGGCATACAGTAGGCATTAAATAAATGCTTGAGTCATGGGTGTATGCAGCAAAGAGTGACGGACACCCTCATGGGTGTAGCCTAGGCAGCGCTGTGTCTCGGCCGCCGCGCCTGTGTGAACGGGTGTGAGACCGTCTGGCCCAGGCCAGGCTGGCCCGAGGCCGCGGGGACCTCCCGCCGGGTCCCCTGCACCTGCTCCTTCCTGACCTGCTGGCCCAGTGTCTGCTCAGGTGCCCCCAGGAAAGCCGCCCCCGAGAGCTGGGAGTTGTTTCCAGAGCAGAGTGATCCCGACGCATACAGAAACCCTTGTCCTTGTCCCCCAGCCTTGTTCATCGTTATACGAAGTCCAGCCGACGCGGGTGAGAACACATGATGGCCTGACGCCACGGTCAGCGCTGCATGTCGTTCCACTTTTAAAAAGATGCACGTCATTGTACCGCACGAGATCTCACCGTGATCTCTCCTGGATCTCGCTGGGATCGCGCCCACCATCACTCTGTGTCCAGCTCGGGACCTCTTCTGTGACGTGCCTGGGAGAAGCAGCGTGAGAAGAAGCTCGGGAGGGCGGGGAAGGGAGGGACGGAGGGTCGGAGAGGGGGAAGAGGAAGGGGAGAGCTGGGGAGGCGGGAGGACAGGCACGGAGGCTCCTGCTGTCCCGGCCCCCGCTGTTGGTCTCCCAGGCTTCGCGGCGCGTGAGTTCCGTCGTCGATGTGACTCACGCTCTGCTACAGCAGCGCATCCGCGGGGACCATCGGACGGAGGGAGGGAGGCACCGGCTGAGCCCAGGTCCCACCCAGCACCATGACGCGTGGCCACGAAGGACAGGGCTGTCCTTCCCTGCGTGGGCAGAGGCCGTTACACGACGACAGACAACCAGCATCGCTCCCGTGTGACGTGCCAGCGTGGGAAGGTTTCCACATCACGGCACTCCAACTTTCTCACAAATACCGGAAACACGAGCGCTATAAGAAGACCCTGAGGAAAACGTGGGGAACTCTGAAGACACTTTTTCTGGGCCGAGATGATGACGGCCTGCTCCGGCCGGTCCGGGCGCATCTCGCTGTGCCTGTGACTCGTAGGGGCACCTCTACCCTCAAACGTTCGGTGGATGAGCTGTAAGATCATCCTATCTCACGGAATCACTGAATTCATCGGATTTTGAACTTCTGTCCTCCAGACTGAGGGAGAATAAAAATTTGAGATTTTTTTTCAGCTTCCCCGTTCACAGCGATTCGTTACGGCGCCGCAGAAAACTAATACAGGCAGCCACGTCGCTTTCCAGGAAGGCAGCGGATCCACGAGGGAAGTCCAGCCCGGCTGCGGATGCCAGGTCTCACCAACACCATGTCCGTCAGGAGCAGGTGCTCCCAGGACCGATGCGACAAAGGAGGCGTGTGACCCAGGAGGGCGTCCACGGGGACACGCACGCTGCCGTGGCATCTGGGTGGCCGCGTTTCTGCCGGGCGCCCCAGGCTTCGTGCCCTGCCCCCGACTTGCTCCTGCCACGACCGTGCCGTACTCAGGGAGCGTTCGCAGAGATGCCCGCTCTCTCGTCTCCCTCGGAGCCGAGGCCGTCAGGGACCCTCTGCTTCCGGGCAGAAAAGGTGTTTCCCACTTTTGCTTTCCTTGCATTTTTAAGGCACTGGCCGCCGACGGACCTTGGAAAATTGTCCACACGCTTGCAGCAGCACATGAGAGTAAAGAGGAAGTGGGTCTAGGGAGATGCGTGGTTTCTGGGGAGGACGGACAGCCCGAGGTAAAAGCCAACGTACCTTCAAGCTCCTCGCTTGTCATTTTCCCACTTAAAGGGTTCTTCATTTCACCAGATAACTGGAAATGATAGAAAGATAGATCGGAGGGAAGGAGGGAGAGAGAGGATGAGTTTGTTCTAAAATAGCTGAGCCCAGCAAATGAGACGTCGGAGCACAGCGCCCGCGTGAGCCTGGGTTCCTCCTGTGTCCCCGCGTGAGCCTGGTTCCTCCTGTGTCGGGGCCGACAGCACTCCCTGCAGCGCCGCTGTGTGGACAGGGACCCTGCTGCAGCGTCATTGTGTGGACAGGGACCCTGCTGCTACCGTGAGTAGTTCATCTGAAATCCTCCTCACCTCGTCATGGAATATAATTCAACGTTCAAAAAAGGTGGACATGGAGCTCTCTTAAACCCTGAAATCTGCTTCTGAAGGAACTGAATAGACAAATGGCTTAGTGATTTGTTCTGCTTCTGCCATTGAAGAAACGCCCGTGGGTGAGTCTTCCAAGTGGCCGGCGAGGTTCCCGCCAGCTCACATCTAAGATCGTTCGCATCATCTTTCTCCCCGAGCCCTTTGTGTGATGTTCCTGACGACTGTGCTCTTCTCTACAAGAAGGACTGGTTTCCTGCGACTTTCCTGACACGTTAGTGGCTTCTTCTGTGGCTCTGTGTGTGCTCGTGTTAACCAGGTGTTTCATTTCCAACCTCGGGGGCTCGGATATTGTGCGTTCTGCTTCCACGAACACCATTTCACACCGAAGGCTTGTGCCCGTGTGTGGCTGAAATACAGGGTCCGGCTTCTGGAGGAGTCAGTCACAGAAGCTTCCCTTGTCTGGGGTGTCGGCCCCTCACCGTGGTGGGTGCTTGGGCGGGCGCACACCCTCAAGCAGATGTTCTTAGGGTCCCAGCAGGCGCCTTTGCTACCTCTCCAGCGTTCACGGAGGAGCCAGGAGCCCCCTTTCCCTCTGTTCCTCTCACCCTACTCCATTTAGTCCGTCCACAGTCTCTGTCACCCTTTGCTCCAAAATGTCACCAAACCATCATGTGCCCTCACGTCCTCTTCCCCCGACCCTGGTTCAGTCCCCGTCCCCGCACGACCAAGCTGCACTGACTGCCTCCGTCTGCCTCAGGCAAGCGCACTTCCACTCAGCGGCCAGACGGCTTCTGCGGGAACACTCACCCTTTGTCCCCTCAGAAAGTCCCACAGACAGACCCAAGCTCTTTTCACCACGCCGGAAATAAAATCCAAATGACTGAAAATGCGAGGCAGCCCCTTCCCTTTCTGACTTCCTGGTGGCCTGTTTCGCTTGCTCCCTGCCTTAGCCAGCCTGGCCTGCTCTCCCCCAACCCCACCGTGTTCGTGCCGGCCCAGGGCGGGGATGCTGGTCTCCTGGGTGCAGGAGCGCTGCCTCCTCCTCCCTCTGACACCGTGGCAGCCCCCTCTTTCCTTCCCAGGACAGAAGGCGTTGACCGCAAGGTATAAAATACTCCACGCATCACCGCATTCTCTGTTTCCACAGTGTCTGAGGATAGCCGAAGTCACCGTGTCCGTGCACCCGCTCGTTCTACTGTCTACGCTTTGTTCATTGGCCCTCGTGCTTCCAGCTGGTTCCCAAGGTCCCAGAGGGAATCCGCTCTCAGTGGAAGGCTTCTGTCTCAGTGCCTCGTGGGGTCTGACCACGGAATACAGTTTAATAAACATAAGTAAATAAACGGTTGCTCAACCTCCTTAGCCCGAGGGAATTGCTTTCTTTGGGCAAGGCCAGATGTTTTCAAGAGTACATTGTAACTGCACTGGGGGATACTGTGTCCATTAAATAAAACGAATAAGTGTTTGATATTCTTATCTGCAGTATTTTTATTTTGTTTGGGGAGAGTTGTAACCCTTGAACATCGATTAGCCGCTTGTACCAGGAATGAAAGGAGATTCTTTCTGTCCCTGGGAGGATTCTGGGGAGGAAAACCAATCCCGAGTAATCTGTGCTCTCAGTGTCTCAGTGTCCGTTTTTCTCTGTCTCGCTTCCTCTCACACGTCTGCCACGCGCCGCCCGTGGGAGGGTATGCATCTAAGCATCGGCAAAATGTGATAAAGTTAAAAAAAAAAATACTTAAGTTTCCTGGACTTCACAGATTTCTTACGAGGCGTACATTCCACAGTTATGAAAACAATGCATCTTACTGAGACTCTACCTGTGGTGTGTGATGGAAACGGTGTGGACGGTGGGAGATTCTGCGGAGAAATAACCGCACGGCTGTTTCCATGGAAACTGACAGAGGGACATCTAGCGGATTCTTCGGAAGAATAGCAATTGGAGGTAGCTGACGGCCAATCTCCCAAGTTTATCTGAAGGTCATTTCTAAAAGCCCCAAATGAATGGCCCTACAATGACTCCGGGCTCTTCCCCAGCTCTGCCAATGGGGATCAATATCCACCGTGAGGCGCCCTGACCCGACGGGAGCGGCAAAACCGTCGCTCGATATGCTTTCAGGGTGAGACGATCCAAAGGGGAGGTCAGAATTTGATGGCTCGAAGTCTGCACGCTAAGATGATTAATAATTAAATATTTATTGAACTTTGTGTCCAAAGGATTAACAACAACAACAAAAAAAAAATAGAAGAAACTCTCCTCTTCATATATTAGATTGGAAAACGGTGAAACTTTAATGCATTTTCTATGTTGGATTTTATTCATTTTAATTTGGAAAAAAAAAAGAATAGAATAATACGGCATCATTGTGGACAATTTTTTTTTAACGATTTCTATATCTTACTGAGAGAATTCTATGAAGTTTTCTGTTGTTTTATTAGATCTTCAATTTGTAATTACGATTTGTTCTCAAACATTTTTGTTTCTTTCACAATTCAGCCCGAACACACACGTTGTTGTGTATCTGCACACCAGACACGGCGCGGTGCTGGGCCCCGGAGACGCCGCGGTGCCAAGGAGGCGGAGAACCCTTGCTCTCCTAACACTCATGAGCTCGAGCGTTTATGTTTATTAGTTATTTTTCTTGTAGCTGTCTTCTTTATTCCAAAGAACACTACGTTTGTTTCTTTTCCCTTCAAGAGATCATATCTAGTAATTGTTCTAATTTTCCACAGTAAAGACAATGATTTACTTTCAGAATGCTATGGGACAATAAAATTTTTGGCAGATATGTAATTATAATGGAAACAGAAATCCTGAAATAAATGTTCGAAGATTTATCCGTGTTATTCTGTCCTCGCTCACCAAACCTTACAAAGTAAATCACTAAACATAACTTGTACAATTTTTAAGGTGACAGAAACGATCTCCTACTCTTCCTGGATGGCTGGGAGCTTCGAGTGGACACTGCGCGGCGGAGCCCTGGAACTTCGGTGCAAACAGCTCCTCTCGCCTAAAGAGCTCTCCTAGCTCCTCCCCGAGCGGCCGCGCTGCTTGGATCAGCCTCGTGGCCCAGGGGAACGGGGGACGTTCCTGGAACTTTGTAGCCCAACCTGTGCCCTGAGCTTATTGTGGAAATGGACGTTGGCAAGCGGCTCCGAAGCAGCCCTAGCGAGGTCTTACTCAGACGCATTCTTCTCGTCCTATTTGCTTTCCCTTCCTACCTCGCCCCTGCCCTGTTGGCACGGGTTGGAGCGCCTTGCCCCAGACATACATGCAGCAGGTTGCGAAACAGAAAGAAGAGGATTTGGGCATTTGTGTCTGCGCAGTCCTGGTGTGTTACTTCTTGCCACTGCGTGTGAATCTGCCGTAAGCTCGAATTAAAAGTTCCAGAAACAAATACTTCTCGGGCAGCCTGCCTTCATACCCACCGCTTACGGACTCAGCCAGTACCCTGCCGGTGCTTTGTTCCTCGAGATCCCACCATGTGTCCGAAGTTCCCGTGCACGTGCTCACCCTGCACGATGTCGCTGGGGTGGGCGATGGGATGGGTATCAGTCCTGTGACCGACTTCTGTTGTAAGGCATGTGATGTACAATGGGGGGTTATCTGAGTGGGCCTGATCTGTGCCCGGGAGCCACTTAGGATGGGTTCTCTCCGGCTGCTAACAGAAGGGGAAGCCGGGGATCCCGAGAGTCAGAAGGATCCCGAGTCCGGCTCTGAACACAGAGTGTGGCGTGGCAAGGCGTGTGGCATCCACAGCGTGCTGACTGCCTCAGGGGAGTCGGGACGATGGTCCTACCACCTTAAGGGACAGATTCCTATAAGAGCGGGACTGGGTTTGGCAGAGAGCTCGTGCAGACGGCATCCCGCCTCCGCTTCCACGCTGCTCAGGGGGCCGAGCTGCCCCGGGCACCCACTCCCGCGGTCGCTGGCAGCTGCTAAATGTGTGAGGACTCGTTCACAACAACACACAGAGAGTCTCACTGAAAACGGCGACTCCCAGAAACGAAAGGGAGGCAGGGAGGCCTGAGTGTTCTCAGACTGTTGGAAAGGGCGATCGTTTTAAACCTCGCTCTGTAGCAAAGCACCAAGCGTGTTGGTTTTAGGGGATATGGGTTTTCACAAATATGGGTCATACTCCGAAGTGGAAGAGAACCAGACAGGGGGAATCAGACACCGTCCCTTCTCCGTCCGAGAGCATTGCCGGAAAGGGTGCTCGGGGATGTGGCTTTAGCTGGGGAGCTTCTCCAGTCAGCAGAGCACCGGTGGTAGAGATGGGTGCTGTGCGGAGGGTGGGGAGGCTGAGGCCAGGCCCCTGCCGCACGTTTGGGTGCCGAGCAAGCCAAGGGCGTGAGGGGACGCTCCTCGTTCAGTCATGAGCAAACTGAAAGCAAGTGCTACTCGACCCATCTTTCTGCCAAGTAGAGGAGGCCACGCCACCCTGGAGTGAGAAGAAAACCAGGAGGAGGAGGTGATTCTCTGCCCGCCGGAGAACTCACCAAGGGTCACACTGAAAGTCAGGAGGCAGAGGCCGAAGGTCAGAGGCGAGGCCCAAGGACACTGTGCGGAGACCAAACAGGAGCGTGAGCGGCAGGTGATGCAAGGCTTATCCTCATCAGATTAACCCTAACTCCCATCTGTCCCATTGAAAGGGCACAGTGTTCATGCAGACGTAGGTAGTCAACGGAACAGGTAGAGAATCAGGAATTTACTTTAGAAATCAGTGCATCATCTACAGATTAGTGACTTATTAGACATGAAAAAATAGAAAGTTCTTTTTAAAGCAGGAGTGTAATTGACTGTATTTATGGACACAGTTGGGTCCTCACGTCGCAAACAGATCTGTGGAGAACGGGAGTCAACCTTCCAGCCTCAGCGATCATGAACATTTGGGAAAACTTGTCCCTCATCATCCCTGTCTCTCATGTTTCTTCCAGCAAATCCGCAAATCATCGAACACTGAACATTGCTCCAATATGCACCTCCAGTGGTGAAAACACCTGAAGTTGAATTATCGCACCGTCATTATCCCTTACAACACCAGCAAGTCTTTCCTCTCATAGGGAGATATTAAACAGTCCTTTAAAAATGCTTTCCAGGGGCGCCTGAGCGGCTCAGTGGGTTAAGCCGCTGCCTTCGGCTCAGGTCATGATCTCAGGGTCCTGGGATCGAGTCCCGCATCGGGCTCTCTGCTCGGCAGGGAACCTGCTTCCCTCTCTCTCTCTCTGCCTGCCTCTCCGTCTACTTGTGATTTCTCTCTGTCAAATAAATAAAATCTTTTAAAAAAAAATTTAAAAATGCTTTCCAGTAACAACAGAAAATATTCGTGATCCCAGAAACGAAAAACATACACTTCACTTTCATATTTCAGCATCACAAAATCATTCAGATATGTACCTATTCGAACAGAAGAAAGGAGATTTGAGGAAAACAAAGATGCTAATTATGGTTGTTGATTCCTAATGTTTGATCACGTATTTTTTTTATATTTTCCTAATGTTTCTAAATATCCTGAAATAAGCATATACTTATCTTCTCATCAGAAAATATTATTCAAAAAAGAAATATTATTCATAAGAGGATTTTACAGAAATGCGGATACGCGATCTGCCACAGGACACAGCTCTCAGGAGAGACAGCGTTTCAAATATTGAGTGAAGTGTCACCGTTGAGTGTCGGAGTAGCACACCACATTTGTCAAATACGCTTTAGACGCTTTCATTGTCTTAGAAGTTTTCTTTCTTTCTTTTTCTTTTTCTTTAGTTCTGTGGGTGATTTGTCAGCAAGGCTCTGAACTTGGAGTCCCTGCGTGAGAGACGTGCGAGTTCTCCGTCACCAGCTGTGTTAATCCCGTCTGTGCCAGGCGCGGTGTCCTTCAGGGAGTCAGCGAGCAGGTGGCGAGGGGAGAGTCGTGTCTGCCCCAGGAGGGCTCCACAGCCGGACGATGGATCAGAGCTCGCCACAGAGCAGGTTTATGGGAAATAATATTAACGACACAGCGGGCTGGGGAGCTTCTTCTGTGCCCGTGGCGCACTGACTCATACGCGTTCCCTCGCCGGAGTAAATGGAAGTGTTGGCCGGGGCTGCGTGTCTGCTCCTTCCAGAGCCCCCAGGACACTCTCCACTTAATGTGGTCTTGGGGCTTGTCACCTGTGCGGCAGGCAGGCACGTCCACGCGGGTGGACTCAGAGAGCCCCACCCCCAAATCTTTCAATCACCGGTTTCCTTTGATCTGCAAATGTCTACCCCTGCTTCTGGTGTGGCACTTTTCCCATTCCCACTGAAAATTCATCTTTAGTTCTGAAAAAGGGCCACTTTAATTTTCCTAATCACATTGATTCCTGTTCCATTTTGTTTTGTGGCTCCTACTGAAAAAGTCGGAGAGGATAATCACAGATTGGGTTAGAAATCTGCACAAAATGGGAAAGATCTGGGATATCTTGCAAATATTTTATGTCACATTTTTGATACGATTATTTATTTAAATCATAATTATATCTTAGGTGGTTTTTATCTAGATTTCAAAGAAAGATTTATAAAAGAAATTCATCTATACATTTTGGAACTTAATTTCCTTATGATGTGTGATATTAACCTAACTTGCATTATTGTGTCCACAAGACCTTGCTAAGAGTTTCAGACAGATTTTAAACTGTAATTTCTCCTTTTACAATAACCTTTGACTGTAGCGCACGTGTCTCTGCAATAGTGACCTTGCGGATTGGCTGCATGAGTTCGGATTCTGATTAACTGACACAATGTTGCAACAGTGCTCTTTATGGACCTTGTGTTTATACGACTCACTGGATTTTGTAGAAGCCAAGTGCGTTTGAACCTCTCTTGTTAGGAGGAAGTCACTTGAACATAGAAAATTTAAAAATAAGGCCAACAGGGAGAAAAGGAATTGTTCCCTGACGTGGAGAGAAGAGCTTGCTAGTAGGTAGAGGAGAAGTCATTGCAAAAACACAGAGTGACGAATAAAGCAAAGCAAAACAAAACAAAATACAACATATATAATTACTTAATTTTCTAGTCTTCTAAAACATTGATGAACAGTGAAAAAAAGGTTCTTTAAAAAACAAAAGGTCTGAATTCTGGCTTATGAGAAGCGGAGAAGGTTATACTGATGGATCTTCAGGAAAGGAAGGGACCATCCCGGCAAAGTCACGGGTTGAATTAACATCGCGAGAGCTGTGACCTGCGCTCACTCTCCCCTGCTGGGTCTTCCTTTACAGAACTCTCCATGCTGCTGAAAATGGCTTGTTCCTAACGTAATGTATTATAGTAATTTCATATTAATTTTCTTGCTTTCTCTCTCTATATGTTGAAATATATGTGTGTGTGTTTTAAATATGTTCATAGTTTTAAATATGTAAATCAGGTATGTGATTCTAAATATTAAAATGTAGACAATAAAGTGTCTATTCTCCACTATTTCCTCTCTTTCCTTATGGGTGAACATTTGCACAGTTTTGGTTTCTCTCATTAATTTTTATTTTCTTCAGTGTCAGTAGATAAATAGAATTCTTGTTCTCAACCCACCAGTTTAGGTCTTACTTTAGTGTGCACAGACGTAACAGGCTGCAGACGCGGAACGGGTCCCACTCTAGGCACTAACCACCGTTCAGCCCCGGCCGCCCTCACACAGCGCAGTGTCCTGGACGTCCCTCTCGCCCAGTAAGGAGGGATCTCCTCTCCTTTACTTCCAGAGCCACAGCATGTCATTGCCCCCTACTGATGGGGCTATTTCAGCCCTGTTACAATAAAACAGATGGCAGTGAATAGCCTTTTGCATAAGCCAATCATGAATTTTTTAATTAATTAATTAATTAATTTTGCCTGTTCTGCACTTAGCTTTCATCCGGGAACACTGCAAAGGTCCCTAGTAGCTCATGTCTCCACTTGCCGCCTGGAGCTGGTCGTGACAAGGTTTCCTTCTTTTCTCAAACTTTTCTCTTCTAAGGTCGGTTTTAAAATACTCTTTAGAAACAAATGCTACAGGCTAGAAGCTGGTTTGACTTTACCAAAAACTACTGACATATTTTTTTACTAACAATGCTAGTATATATTCCGTCCTCCTCTTACACACGGTTCAGATAGCTTCACTGTTTAAGACCTTATGATGCACCAGTGATGAACACAGGACCTTGGCCCAGGACGCGACGTCTGAGGCAGTGAGCCGTGCAAATATTGGAGGGAGTGTGTTTCACAGAAGGTAGTCATTAGAGGGACAGGGGACAGCACATCTGAGAAATGGCAAAACAGGCATTTTGCTGGAGAAGGGGGGGTGATGGGGACATGAGGGCGAGCTTAGAGGTCAGAAGCCGGAGACCGTCAGACCCCGTTGAACACGAGTTTGTTCTAGCTCGGAAATGGAGAGCAGGAGAGTGCCGGGATTCGGCTGACATTTTCCAGGAACCTCTCGGCCTGGCCTTTGGGAAGAGGCAGTAGGACAGTAAGGGCTGAAACCAGGAACTTTCCAGATGGTGGGCGCTAGCCCGGCAGAAGGGGCTGTGGCTCTGTCCACCTGTCGTGGAAACGGTCGGAGGCATTTCAGATGATCCTTGAAGGCAGAGAAACACGATTTCCTGAAGATTGCATATGAAAGGTGAGAAAAAGGTTCCGAGAGTGTACAGTTTGGACTTGGGGACAGAAGGGACTTGTGCAGGCATCTCCAGACTCAGCGATGTTAAACCACTTCGCAGTCAATTCTGGCAACCCTCTCCTCAGGTTTTGAGAGTTAGACTGAGTGACTATATAAGCCTTCCCTGTTTTTGACCAAGGATGCTATTAGATATGATAAAACGGACATTGTTCCAGACCACTACAAATGGGCGAAGAGTAATTTCAATCTGTACTTACATCCTGTATGTTTTATTTTTTTTTTTAAAACAAACCCATTCCCCAAAACCTTTCAAATCTTAGGGACGCTGGAAGTCGCGCTCACGAACACGCCAGGGAAATGGGCTATTTTGGTCGTTCCGCCATCTTTGGTTCATAATGGAAAATACAAGGATATGATCGATACATATTTTCTTATTGTAGTAAAACCCACTAGAAATTATTTTAAGCTTATTAATCCTAAAATATATGAGGGAACCTAAGTTTTCATGTTGTCCAGATAAAAATAGGTTCTTGTTCTTGGAATATCCCAAACACGCATACGGCAAACTCGGCTTCCTCGTGGCGAGTTCTTATACTCTGGTCTGCCCGTGACATCCTCCTGGCCCTGAGGGCAGCAATCACATCCTCTGCTCAGGCCAAGGCAGGAGGCAACAGAAATGGGAAATTAGTTTTGGCCTGTTGGCCACGTGGGCTGACATTCATGTCACACTTATTATGGGCCTGGGAGGTACGGGATTCAGGAGGATGGCCTTGAGTGCTGGAACCTAGAACACTTGCATTTCAAATCTATGGGAATGTTATAGCTTTGAAACCAATCCCTCCACTTAACAGTGATCGCTAAACAATGAAAGCTAAGAAAACACAGAGTTTAGCCTGTACTGTATTTTCAATCTGCTACGTTTTGAAGAGAAACTCTGAAAATTTCAAAAACATTAGAAATTACGATTATTTTCCCCATCAAAACTTTAAATTCTGTCCTAAATGAATAACATTTTGAGATGATTAGCTCGAAAATGGGCAACCGACTTGACATGGAGAAGAAAAACACCACAAGGAAAACAAATTCAGACATTACATTCCCAACACAGAATCCTGCAAACCGCCCGTTCATTTCCCCAAGCTACAGATTTGACTAAGCATAAGAATTTGAATATATTCTTGAGTCAATTCAAGGAACGCTAATGCGCATTCTTCCATTTCCCATAACACGGACGTCGCTTCTCTGACAAGCGCAGATGAGCTCCTCAGACTGGAGCTCGGGCTCGGTTTGTGACCTTAGGCAAATCACATTCTTTTTCTATTATAGATTTCTCATCTGTAAAATGATTATGCCATTTTCCCTCACATCTAGACACAAATGACTGTCTTAATGGCTCTCCGGCACCATTACACTAAGCAGCACAAAATACTAAAAAGAAAGAGACAACCATTCAAAATAAACCCAAAACTTGGAGTCTCGTCTGCAGTTGTGCCTGTCACTTCCTCGCCAACATGATCAAGCTGACCAAGTTTGGGGGGAAATGGAAGAAGTGAATGCACCACTTTGTTTCTCTCCCCCCTTTCAGATGCAGATGGGTGCCTCAGGACACGGCCCTCCCCAGCGGAGGCCACCAACTGTCCCAGAGCTGCTTGGGACCCCTGGGGCTGGGATCCCTCTTTCTTCGTTGGTGATGGCAATAAGGCAAGCTGCCCTTCTGTGGAAATATCTGTGTGTGTGTAGAATGTGATTCTTTTTAAATGCAGCCGATGATTTCGCCTCCATTGCTGGGCATGATGACTGATAACAGGGAGCTACACCTGCTCTAATGTCCATGAAGATTAATAACGCGCATCTTTGTAAACCATGAGTATCGGACCCCTGGAGACTTTATTTAAAATGTCAATGCCAAGATCAAATCCAGGATAGTCTGCCAAGTGACAAGTACCCCCACGTGTGGCTGACCAGCCCATTTTAGGGTGTCCACAAAGCCCTTGTCCAGGCTCTGCTGTCAGTCTGGTTTGAGTCCTCTGTTGTGATCCCTGTTCTGTACAATCTTGTGAAAACCTCTGTCCTGGTAGGGGGCGGGCATGACAAGCCACGGCAGACCCTCCCCAAAGCCCCCAGCAGCTGCGGGAAGCATGGGCTCAGCCGTGAGTCTAGTGTCTCCAGACACCCAGGAAGGAAGTGCGGGTCAGTTCATAGCCAGGAAGGGCATCTTTGAAGACTTCTGTTCAAACCACTTCTGTAGTAGAGCATTGCAATTCTCTGGACATGTAAGAACACGTTGCTCGTGTGGACTTTTTGACTTGAGAAGATCACACCATCAGAGGAGGCTAGCCTAGAATTCAGTATCTCTCCTTGGGTCTCAATGACCTGAATTTTCATCCCATCTATGCCACAGACTATCTTAAACTCTTTGTCCTTCACATTCCAACTGTGAGAGAGGGGCGGAGTGGAAACTCCTTCATGAAACTCCGGTAAACACCATACGGAATGCCACAAAAGCCTCTGGAACAAACCTGACATAAAACAAACCAATTATAACGTTGTTGTTAACTTCAGGACAAGAAAAACACATTCCCCAGCCCGGGGTGGGCTCTTTCAGAAATCCGGCACGCACGAGGCTCGGAGTCCAGCGGAACGCCCCACCCAACAACATCCCAGCGCCCTGAATGTGTTTCAGTTGTGCGGCTTCTATCTTCTCAGCTCTGAGAGCAGTTGAGTTGAGCCTGGGGCTCCCCAAATCGTGGCTGATCTTCATCCGTCACGAGCAAACCTTTCTAGTGATTCTGGTGCCCATGGAAAACGCAGCTGTTTTCTGCATGGGCTGTGAGATCCACGTATCATGTGGCACCAGAGAACCGAGCACCGCGTCCTTGGAGGTCAGACCGGTGCCTCCGTGTCCGTCAGAGGTCCAGCGATCGTCCACAGAGTCCTCTGTTCAGCAGCACCACCGCTCAGCTGCTTGGGGAGACCTAGTCAGAACTCTACTTTTCTTCTGTGTCTGTCATTCAAGGCTGAGCAAACACTGAAGGTTGAGCATCAGCCTCACTGCCTCTAAGCTTCAAGCCACACCGGCCAGAAACAGGAGAGTTCAGCCTCCTCTGCCCCCTGTCCTGATCGACTTCACAGAGACCTGCCACCAAGGGCTTCCCTGTCTGCTCCTTGAGACCGATTCCCACCTGGCTAACTCTTCCTTCTGGCTAATTCTGCTTCCCACTCTTCCTGGTGGAGCCTCCAGCAGACAGTAAACAAGCGAATTACACAACAGCAGACCAGCAAGAGGGATCAGTGCTCTTTAGTCTGTGGGTCAGGAGCTGCGAATGGACTATAAAATTAGTTTGATCGGCAACAACCGCGTTAGTGCAGAGGAAGGGGAAGAAAATGTCACATACCCGAACGCAGCCCATTGTGTGTGTGTGTGTGTACCTGCGTCGCGGATGGCAGCGTAAAAATGATGTCTTACTACAGAGCAAAGTCAGAGCTTAGAATCGGCCATGATGTGCCCCTTCTATGACAGAAACTTAGAAATCATATCGAAAACACACATTTGAAAACGCACACGAGTATGTAGGTAAATGAAAGACCATCCCCAGAAACCACAAGAGCAGAAGGACCAGAGAAGCTGAGCGCAGCTCCCGCACACGGCAGGCGGGAGTGTGAGGAGAGAGGTTTCGCGTGGCGCAATGCAAGGCAGAGAGCCCTCGCCCAGGAGCCAGGGGGGCCAGAGCCTTGACCTTGGACTTGCAGCCTCCGGGCTGTGACACACGGAGTTCCGTTGTCCCAGCCGCCTCGTTTGTGGGGTTTGGTTAGAGCAGCCCGAGTGGGCGAAGACGACCTAGGACAAAGTGTGCAACTATAAAATGTGATGGGAGATTAAATTACGGGAGAAAGTTTAAGAGCACAGTGACTACAAAGGAAAGATTCCAAATTACTTTGGTGGGAGAACTAGAAGGAAGAAAGAAAGCTGGGATCTGGGAGATAGCCCTTGGGAATTTCCTGGACTTGGTGGGAGATGTGGCTACCCAGGTAGCATAATGAAATCCGACAGGCTTCAAGACGCGGCAACCCTCGGGTACGCACGGTAAGAGAATGTCTGTAGTTGGAAATGGGGGACATTTACAGCGCTAAGACTTTTCTGCGCAACGACGAATGCCGGGAAAAAGTGGAAGCTCTGTTGTAACGCTCGTGGAAAACAGCTGCCATCCTAGAAACAGTGCTGCTCACCGTTAGCCCCGTGCTGTGGCGGCGAGGGCGAATCAGAGACATGTTCAGGCGTGTTACGTGCACAGGCGCTCGGTGAAGGACCACGAGAGGGTGCGGGTCAAAGAGGCAGAGCCTGAGCTCTAACGGCCACCGGGGAGAATGGAGCCCACGGCACTGTGAGGCCTGTTCCCTCCTGCAGTGAGGAAGAGCCGACCTCCGCTACGGGCACGGGGCCCACAACATGGGGCCACGGGAGGGACGGCCACTGCAGCCACAAAACAGCCCAGGAGCTTGTGCTGTGGCCGCAGCTGCTGAGGGCACAGGGCGTTTTCCCTGTGGACAGTCAGGTGGAGTGTGGCAGGGGGAGCCCGGGCCAGGATGCTGGGGCGACGGCCCTGTTGCCCACGGTCTGGGGGTGCCCTGACGTCCGCCTGTGCATCCGTCCAGCCACATCCCCAGCAGCTCCGTGCACAGACCGGGTCGCCACACAGATGGGAAACAGCGCCCTTGGGGGGAGAAGAGGCGCCCAGCATCACACTCCCCCTCAGACTCTCCACTTGCTCGGTTTAAGGGTATGAAGAAATTTCGGAAAATATATAAAGAAATAAAAGACAGGATCCATAAAAATGAGCTAGAGGCAAAAGTATAAGACATTAGCCGGAATATCAGGAAACGATGAAACGAAAATCTTTAATGATGAAATGCACATACACAATGTTTGATCCACACTTACTGCTGCGAGAAACCCAACTCACACGCTGGAGGAAGTAGGAATCAGACAATGGGGGTGGGGGCAAGGTCTAAGGGGCCTGCCCCATGTGACAGGCCGTGAGAACGTGCAGGGCCGCAGAGAAGACGGCGGCTGGAGACCCCTGCTTGCAGGGGCCAGAGAGCAGGGCGCCCGCGACATTCCCTGGAGCCTGGCCGGGATCTGTGGGCGCCGCTGACACACAGAGAGTGAAGTTCACATCCAGTAAGGCCGGAGACCCAAATGTGTACACGCTGTAGCCAAGCTTCACAGAGTTTGGGACAGCAAGTCGATGTCACAGCGACGGAAAGCACGTGGACAACACTCAGAAGAGACGCAGCCGACCGGCGCACCGGACGCTGACCCAGCAGCGGGACGACGGGGTCACCGGACGCTGACCCAGCAGCGGGACATGGGGGGCACCGGACGCTGACCCAGCAGCGGGACGACGGGGTCACCGGACGCTGACCCAGCAGCGGGACATGTGGGGCACCGGATGCTGACCCAGCAGCGGGACGACGGGGTCACCGGACGCTGAGGAGGCCGTGCTGAAGTCTGTGAGTTCATCGAAAGGAATCTTCTCTCCCTTAATCTTTAAAGTGAATACCCGTAAAAGGAAACAGCTGATGACCATCAGGGAATCCGGGAAACAAGGAGAAATGATGAGAAATGAAATCAGTAAATAGAACGATGAACATCGAGAACTTTTCCTGTATTCCATACTAGGGCTATCTCATAAGTCCTAGTTTTGGCAGGAGACAACTGACATCCCAGCGTGTTTGCGATGAGGCGGGACGAGGCGATTACACTGTTGTCTTCTCAGGGAGAGATGACGACTCATTACAGACCATCTTACAGGTGGTGGCATGACACGGTGTGTCTTTCTAATACATTAAGCATCATATACGCCTTTCAAACCTGAAGGGTGAAAAAGGAAGAAGATACCTAATCAAGTGAAAACAAGCAAACAACGAGCATAAGGAGCAGCCAGGACTGGTACAAGTGTAGATGGCAGCCTGATACGGTAGAGAGAAGTCCAAATTGATCGACCAAGAGAGTGACTCAGGATGGATTTCCAAACCACTCTGCACAATTTAATTACACCACGAGCACACACAGATGGAAACTGCATTTTTCATTATTTAGATAATGCACGTCCGAGACAGGAGGACACGGACCTACGGAAATTAGGAACTGTAAATAATCCCAGACTCGGAGAAAAGGCACCACACACCCATGAGCTGGCCCTGGTTGGCAGGGCTGCCTGTCTTTGGCAGAGCTGAACCTAGAACCTTCAGAGAAGGGGTTCGACAGACCCAAGGCCTGAGTCCTCCTCGGTCGGGAAGTATCTTTTCTCTTCTCCCAAATAAAGACCATAATCATGGTCCTGGGGTGGACGTACTTTTCAGCTGTCCACACGCTGCTTTGGTTCGGACGCCGCTCATGCAGCACGGCCAGGACTCTTCCGTTTCCTCGCGCTGTCTGCTCGCAGGAGTGGCGACGGCGGCCCGCCTTGTTCACGGTCGGGGAACGGGACCACCTGCTGCCCAGAACTGCCCTGTCCTTGCGGGACATTTAGGGATCGGAACGTAGGACTGACTGTCAACAGTAGTCTCCGCTCGACATGACAGACAAAGATGCAGCTTTGCACCTGGATTTTACTCACCTTCCTTGCTCACCGTCCGCTCTTCCTTCTCAGACCTCGGCCTGGGGCTTCTGTTTCTTCCTCCTAGAGGACGACCCTCAAACGTCTACCGTGTTCATGGCAGCAAATGGTCTCCCTTTTTATCACCAGAAAATGTTTATTTCATGCCATTTTTGTCATCCTCCCTCTTTGGGTTTAGACTCATAAGCTGGTTTATTTGGTCAGCTTCTCAAGACACCGTTACACTGGGATCTAATGTCCCTATTTACTACGGAGAAGCCAGCAGTCGGGTATTTCTTTTTTAGGGAAAACTGTCTTTTTTGAGAAAACTGTCTTTTTAAAAGAAAACCCACTGAGCCGCCCGGACGTCCAGGGTTACGGATTTCTTTTGCTTTGTCCGGTGAAGTCGGATCATGGATACATCGGAAAATCAGCATTTTTATTAATTCTGGAATACGCTCAGCATTATTCTTTTAAATATGCTCTCTTGGGGCGCCTGGGTGGCTCAGTGGATCGAGCCGCTGCCTTCGGCTCAGGTCATGATCTCAGGGTCCTGGGATCGAGCCCCGCATCGGGCTCCCTGCTCGGCAAGGAGCCTGCTTCTCCCTCTCTCTCTCTGCTTGCCTCTCTGCCTGCTCGTGATCCCTGTCAAATACATAAAATCTTAATAAATAAATAAATAGCTGTGCTCTCTCCCCATGTCCATCTTCCCCGTCAGCACCTCAGCTCTGACGAGACGCGTGTCGGATCCCCTCACTCTGCCCTTTGAGTCTCAACTCTCTATCGTTTCCCTCCCTTTTTATTTCTTTTGTGTTGTAGTCTTAGAGCTGTATTCAGATACATTTTCTGCTTAATCAACCATTGATTTTAATATCAGTGTGACAGAGATACATTGAAATATAAATGTATTCAAACAGAGAAAGGTTCAGTCGGCACAGGGCAGGAGGTTAAAGTTCTACATCAACAAAGAGATAGAAAATTAAGGCAGTTAGTGTAGATTGATATATCTCTGATCAGACTGACAGGTTGAAAATAATAGGATTTTCTGTGTCTGGTCATATGGCAATGAGAGGTCTGGTAAAACAAAATACTCCTAAATACTCCTAAAACAAAACAAAGCAAAACAAAATATACCTCACTGCTGGAGGAAAAAAAAAAAAAAACCATGAACAAATTAAAAAGAATTGGGTTCATCTTGAGTTAAGCTGGGACCCAAGCTAGAGAGGTGAGTCAAGCCTACCAGGGAAGGCACAGAGCTGAGGAGAACTGAAGCCTGGAGATCAAGGCTTATGCGCGCCAACATTTCGGGGGGGCGGGCGCTGTTCCAGGGAACTGAGAAGGGACGTTGGTGCACAAAGGCTCACCACAGTTCAGGGCCAATGCACTGTCGGCCCAGAAAACCAGAACCGCCTTCTGGTTCTGCGATCTCGTCACTGCACAGGGCAAAGGCTTCCAGGGCAGAGCAGCGCCACCGCTGTCGAGTATCTTTCCAGTGAGTGTGAACTGCTGCCCTAGAAGACGTCTTGTACTTCGTCACGATTATCTGACTCTGAAGACCTCATTGCTGAGGCAAATGATCACAGCAAGCCTACCTTGCTGTCGTAATCATCACTAAGATATATGTGTGTATATATATACATATGTGTGTGTGTGTACACACATACACATATATACACGTGTATATGTATATGTATATGTATGTATATACACACACACACACACATATATATGCCCCAAATTGCAAAAAATATGCAGTGGCCTAAGAAGTGGGTTTGAAAACAACTCCGGTCCGCCCTGCGGTATACAGTCCAATTGCCTGTTTGGACAGATAATACGATTTCATGCAGACACTAATGGTAAATATTGCAAAGTTAGAAGATAAGTGGGTTTTAATCATTTAATTTTGTTCCCCGATAATGGAAATTGAACACATAACAAACGGCCATCCAGTTTGACTGGCGCTGGTCCGTCATTTGTTGCTGCGCGATTCCATTAGAAAAATTAGCTGCAGCATCAGCGGCTCCTGAGCTCTCTGGAAAAAGGCAGCTTCATCTCAGCTCTGATCCCGATGGACGCGGGCCTTCCCTCCAAAACTGTGAACCTACTGCCATCTGCTGGCTTGGGGTCCTTAATAAATGTGCTTTTAGGTTTTATTTAGTTTCTGGAAAAGTCTAAGCCTGGTCCCAAACCCTGTGGCCTTCATTAATTTTTCTAAGAATATAAACATATAATGCATCGGAAACTAAGCTAAAAACTGCACGGATATTGGCCCCCAGGGAGGTGTGCTGATGGCCCAGAAGGCACTTCTGTAACCCCGTAGACCCCAGATCAGCCTGATGAAGCCCTATCGTCATCACACAGGCTGGGACGTGTCATGTACCGCACTCTCACAACTTTAATATGAAGTGTCGTACTTAGAAGGTGTTTAATACGCGTTAAATATCGGGTTAAATGTTGTAAAACATTGAAGGACTCATTACACCCTGTATTTCTTCCCTGTGAGCAAAGAGGAGTAAGAAGAAGTCAGGGAAACAGGAGAAGTTAGGGTTCATCTCAAGGCGGGACTCTTTTGATGCTAAGAGGGAGAGTGTTCAGGCCAGGAGGGCTTCTTGGACACGGTGATGCTGGGCCAGGCAGTGTCACAGGAGAGGACACCGGGGCTGATGCCATGAGAAACATCCTGAGGACTGGGCAGCCAGGGAAGGAGCAGGGCTGGAGTTTGCGGGAATGCGGGGTGTGAGCGGAACGGCCTTGGGGGTCCAGAAAGGCAGGTGGGGGCAGACTCGCAGAGTTCGAAATCGGGATTCATTTGAGTAGAACCAGCTCAGAAACGGAAGTCTGAAGGAGACCATTCCTGGTCGCAGTTTTACTTTATTCTGCACTTTCCACGAGCTGGGCGTGTTCTAAGTGGAAGGGCACAGAGAAACAAGGAGCCGTTCCCGCCCCGCCGCCCTGAGCTAGGTGCCCAGGGCGGAGACCTAGGCAGAGGGTACACAAGGGCTTGCCGGGCGGGGCCCAGGCAGGGACAGGGGCTGGGTGTGGGCGGAGCAGCGACTTCACCTGGTGTGTGTGGACCGACCTGGATGCGGGAAGCGGTCAAAGGAGGCCCCGCGCAATGCGCAGAGGCATTTAGGGCCGGGGGCCAGGAGCAAGCCTGCCGGACAGGGCTCAAGGCTGCCAACACCGTGAGTGGAGTGTGAAGACCCGCCCCAGGCTCGGGCAGCCGGAAGCCAGACAAGCCCGTGTCTGCAGCTGCCCTTCCAGAGTCAAGCGCCATGTGGCAGTCTCGGGGACCTGCGGTGACCCATTCTCTCTGAGATGCAGACTTTGGAAGAGCAAGCAAGGGCGGGGGGGGGGAGTGTTGCAAAGTGAGGCTGGACCGACCCATTGTAGTGGCTTAGAATGCCTTGTGCACAGATGGCAAGTCGGCCCCAGGAGGGGTGGGCCGGGCAGTGAGGGTCTGTGGCTCGCTGGGAGCTGGGGGACCGTCTGGCTCTGATGGTCCGGGACCTGGAGCATCAGCCCAGGCAAGGCTGCTCTGGAGACGACAGGCAGATGGCCTCCCTCTGCTGACCCGCCCTAGGAACCCCTGCTTTGCCTCGGGGGCCCTGCCCGGGTCCTCCTGTGGCAGGTAGAGTGATGGAGAGGCCAGTGCGCACCCGCGCGCCTCCCCCGCACCCTGCCCCACTCGCTCCATGGCGGAACCCCGGACACAGCCCGGGTCAGAGCCTCTCCCGGCCCCTCGGGCTGTGCGCGGTCCTGCAGCCACGAGCCCGTGAGGTCCGCGGAGTCGGAGGGCAGGCGAGTTCGCGCCCGTCTGGAGGCCCTGCGGGTGCGCCTCAGCCCTTCGGGGGTGAGCAGAGCAGGCTCGGGGCGCGCCCTGAAAGCTTGAGAGCGGCCCGAGAAGAGTCTCAGGAAGCAGAGCGGCCAACCGTGAGGCCGGCGGCTGCGGGGGAAGCGCGGGGAGAGCCGGGGCGGCGGGTCTGGCTCGTTCCATGGCCACGGCCACGTCGGCCTCTGCTTCTGTGTCTGCTCTTACCCCGCTCGCTGCGCCCGGAGCCGGTGGTCGTTCTCCGACGTTGAGGAGACATCGCCGGCTGCCCTGGGCCAGGAAAACGGGCAAAGCGCACTATCCGGGGGACGTTTCCACTTTGAAGACTCAACAAAACCTCAAGTTTGAAGTTCAGGAGGAAAGCTGAATTCCTCCTCCGTTGTCGGGTGACGAGCAGTCACCTGGGAGCCCCCGGCCCGTACCCACGCCCAGTCAGTCCCAGCTTACCCCGACTTTGTCCGCCGGTGGCCCAGGAACCCGGTCCCTCCTCAGCCCCCCCCCCATTCCTCCCAGGACTCCGGGGTCACCTCCCCGCGGGCCTTTCTCCCTCCGCTCCTTCCCGCACTCGCCGCAGTGAACCTTACAGCACAAACCGCCACTGCTGTGTAGAGTGTCCCCCACAGGGACAGAAACAACACAAGTGTTAGGAAAGGTGTCATGTAGAGATTGGGTTCTTTCAAGGTTTTTGGAAAACCTGGAAAGCAGAGGTTGGGGTCATTCCCCTGCTGTGTTGACCCAGGTATTGGAAAGCCACCGCCATCTCGTGGACTGCACTGGGGTCCTGCTGGGAGAGTGCTGGGGAGAGCCACCAGCACCAGCGCCCACCCCACAGCGGGACCCCACTGAGCCTGCCTGAGCTCACCTCCCGCCACACGCCTGCTGCCCGTGGACTAGGGAGTCTCCCAGCGTCTGCACCGGAGGAGAGCACGGAGGGACGTCTGTCCAGGCATCTGCTCTGTTCTGAGAGGATCTCCCAGGAACTCGTTGTCTTGGAGCTTGATGAAGACAGGGAAGGAATTTGCTAAGCATGACTGAACCCACACACAGCGGGGAACATGGGCTGTAGTTCCCAAGATGCCGTAAAGCCCAAGTCACAGATCCAAGGCTGGTCTGCAGTGGTTTCTCAGAGATGGGCCAGTAGCGAGCACAGGGGGTGACTTGGGGAACAGTCCAGAGGGCTGTGCCCTTCCCTTCCTCAAGGAAGCCGCCTCCCTTGGAAGGACCCCCCCTAGCGAACTCGCGCTCTGCGCTTTCTCCCCACCAGTCCTCTCTCTGCGTGGCTTCTGTCTAATTGGCTGGAGGCCAAGGGCAGCTTCCCTCTGGGGGAACCTCTGGGCCTGTACCTGGGGTCTTGTGCAGTGGTGGGCATCCCCTTGCTGGAGTCAGTGAGCTCATGCTGCCGGGAAGGAAAGGGCCTCTTGGAGCCTCATTGCCAAGAAATATCTCTCGGATTCCAGAAGAAAAAAGCTCTATTTTGGGTGGACCTACAGACGCTTGAAAGCAGGATGAGAAGCACTTTCTGGCAGGTTCCTGGAGAAAAGAGTAGGTCCCGCCGGTAGCTCCCGGGTTGCCCGGTACCTGCGGACGCCTGCAGACGTGGGGCATGGAGAGCAGCGTGGGGTACCGCTTCTGTCCTTCCCGTGTAGCCACGGAGAAAGGCATTTCTCCAGTCAAGCCGGACCAGGAAGGGATGCGCCAGGCAGGGGAGGGTGGGCAGAATGTGCAAGCGCACGGAGTCACACTAGAGGGACCAGCGAGCGACCCGGAGCTCGGAGTCTAGAACTCGGGTCCTCCGGTCTTGGGACAGCACGCAGTGGGGCAGCAGGAGAGAAAATCATTTTCATTCATCAGCCTATGAGGAATTCTAGCAGGACTTCGAATTATTACGGAGAGATGGAGTGGGTGATCTGATCATTCTTGAAGTCAGTTAATGAATAGGAGGAATTTTGTACCTGTTGGACATTTTCCACAGTAACAGGTTAGAGATAAATACATGCAAAAAATATAAGAGAAAAGAATCTGACAGAAAATTCAAATATGTGTTCAATAATTTTAAAGGGCTCAGCATATCTTAAGCCGATGATGTAGGAGACATGCTTTATGTGTGCTCAATGCCATTAATATCCTTTGTTTTTAAAAACACAAGAAAAAAACCTCATGAACAGACAACTTACAACTTTAAGATTTCTAGGAAAACTGAAGATGTAAACCTGTTTTTATGATGACCTTTGTCATCGTATGTTCACATGCTGTAGCAACAGCATCTCTTATCCTACATGATGTCAGTTTTTTATAATTTTTACCTAAACTTTGATTCCCCCCCCCCTAAACAAATGCATTGTTGAGAAGGAAAAAGACGCACCAGGACTGGTTTCTTCTAAAGAGTTCTCCTAAGCCCAGATTTTATACTCATTGGAAATAAAATGCGGCTTTCTAAAGCCTGATTTTTCTGCAATTTCAGGCTTGGTGGCCCTTTTTCCACTAGAGGGCCCTGTGGGTAAGAGAAAATAAAATCAAAGCTTTTGAAGCTATTTCAAATGTATGCCATCTTACCAATTCTACTCTCTTGGTGATTTTAGCTTAATACTCACAGATATCTTATTTTTATGGAACTAAGAAGTAGTAAAGTCTAAATATCTCTACATTTTTTTCCTGAATTTTTGCCTTGTTAATAGTTGCTCTGAGAAACGTTTATACTGTAATAAATCTTTGTCCTTTTCTTTCTTTATGAGGATTTATAGTCAGCACTAATTATTCTCGGATTTAAAGTTCTCTGATGAGCCAATGTCTTATTGGTACTTCAACACTCAGCTCTTTCAAAATTCCATGGGACTCCAAGAAGACTTAGAAAAATATTAATAGTGGTATGTAACACACAGAATATGAGTTCTTAGAATGGGATCTGCACTCGTTCACACAAATTTCAGTACTGCCTTCCCATCTAATTGTCAGTGTCAGAGAACAATGTGATGTGGACTTCATAGGTACTTGGTTTTTACGTAAACCTCAGCTCTTCCTTATGCCCATCGATGAATGTGAGCAAGGAGGATTTTAAATTTTAGCTGTTGGTGTGACAAGCTCTACAGAAGGGAGACAGTGGTCAGTACCCAGTGTTAGTATACTACGTTATCTAAAACATGAAGCTTTCAATAAAAATATGAGGTATACACAGAAATAGCAGAGTGTTACCTAGACATGGAGAGCGCTGAAACCTCTGGCCTGGCAGAGACACCTGACCTCAGGACTGAGAGACAAAGTTTCCAAGCAGGACTTATAAATACATTCCAATAACTTAAGACATCTGTGCTTAAAGAAATAAAAAGCAATGTATGATTGTGGTGATAATCAAATAGAGAATATCAACATGAGGGGATTCAGATGATATAAAAAACAGAACACATGGAAATATTAGATTTCGGAAGTGCAATAACTGCCCTGAGAAATTCACTAAGGGGCTTAATGGTAGATCCTATCTAATTGTCATTAGATAAAAGAAGAAGACTTACCCCTTCAGCAAACCTGAAGATAGGTCAATAGGTATAGAATTGAAAGAAAAGAGAGAGGAAAATGGACAGAGCCTCAGAGACACACGGGGCACAGTTAGTATATCGACATCATATACTGACGGCACCAGAAGGAAAGATGAGAGGGAAGGTTGCGGAGAAAATATTGAAAACGAAATAAGGGAAGCCTGCCCAGGGAGCCTGGTCACAGAGTCAGCCAAGCATGGAGTCAGGTCAGTGGCACCCCCCGACTTCTGACAGAACCGGACGGGGGACCAAGCACAAGGCCCCGAGCTGAGCAACGTAGTGACTGACAGGAAGAATTCAACAGAGAGCTTGAGGCTCAGCCAAGCAGAGGATGGCACTAGTGAAGTCAAAGATAACTTACTGGAAACAGTTCGATCAGAGAAGCAAAAGAGGACAGAGTGAGAAAGTGGAGGAAGTCTACAGACCCTGATGAAAGAAACAACCTACGACTGTTCGAGTTCTGGAAGCAGAAGTGGGGAGCGAAGGACAGAAGGTTATTTAAAGAAATGATGGCAGAGAGTGCCTGGGTGGCTCAATCAGTTCAGCACATCTGACTCTTGGCTTCAGCTTGGGTCATGATCCTAGGGTTGGGATCTTGGGTCCTGATCTCAGGGTCGTGAGACTGAGCCTTGCATAAGCGTCCATGCTCAGTGCAGAGTCGACTTGTCCCTCCCCTTCCTCTCTGTCTGCTTACATGTAAATAAACAGGATCTTTTTTTAAAAATATGAAGAAGAAATAATGGCAGAGAATGTCCTAAATGTGGGGAGAGTGTTGCACATCCAAGTTCATGGAGCGCAAAGGATTTCAAAAAGTTTCGACTCAAAAAAATCTCTGAGATACATAATATAGGATCCCAAATCAAAGGAAAAAAAATATTTTTTTTAAAAATTTATTAGGCAGAGAGAGAGAGAGAGAGGAGGAAGCAGGCTCCCCGCTGAGCAGAGAGCCCGATGTGAGGCTCAATCCCAGGACCCTGAGATCATGACTTGAGCAGAAGGCAGAGTCTTTAACCCACTGAACCACCCAGGTGCCCCAGAAAAAAAAAAAAGAATTTTAAAAGCAGCAACAGAAAAATAAATGTCTCACATACCAGGGAGCCCCCCCCTAGACTATCAGCAGATTTCTCAGTGGAAACCTTGCAGGTAGGTGGGAGAGGCATGATGTATTCAAAGCTCTAAAATAAACAAACAAAAACTGCCAACTGAGGGTACTTCACCTGGCAAAGCACTACTACAAAATGAAGGTGAGAAAGACTTTCTAAGACAAACGGAAGCTGAGGGGGTTCGTCATGACACCTGCCTTACAGGAAGTGCAGCAAGGCGGCTCTTCCAGCTGACGGATGCTGACCAGTGACGTGAAAACATGCCCAGCACACTGGTCAGGTCAGTACATATTCGCACTCCTCCTATACTGTCCTATGGTAGTGTGTTAATCATTTATCTCCAGTGTAAAGGTTAAGGAACAAGAGTATTAAAAATAACTGTATCTACAAGAATTTTAATATATGCATAATATAAAAAGATTTGAACTGTGCAAATAAAAAACATAAAATATAAGGGCATCCACAGGTCACACTTTGTATGCAATCAAAGTTGTTACCAGATTAAAATAGGCTGGTATCTTATAAGATGCTTTATGTAAGACTCATGGCAACCACGACGGAAAAGGTAAAGTTGATGTGCAAAAGACAGGAGGGAAGCAAAGACACCACTGCGGAAAGTCATCAAGTCACAAAGGGGAAGAGCAGAAGAGGAAGAAAGGAAGAGGGGCTACCGCAGCGCAGCCTGACAACAATCACAGCATCGGCAACCTCTCGCCCGTCAGTAATTGCCTGACATGTAAATGGATTAAATTCTTCAATCAAAAGGCAGAGTGGCTGAATGGATAAAAACAAGGCGCAACTCTCTGCTGTCTAGGAGAGAGTCACTTCAGCTTCAAGTACACACATAGGTTCCCAGTGAAGGATGGGAAAAAAAATACCCCAGGCAAGTAGAGGCCAAAAGAGAGCAGAAGTAGCTGTGCTGATGCCAGAGAAAAAAGACTTTAAGTAAAAAACTGTAGCAAGAGACAAAAATGGTCATTGTATAATAATGAAGGAGACAATTCATCAAAAAGATATAACAATCAAAAATATATGTGCACCCAATGTCAAAGCATCCAAATATATTAAGCAAATAACACCAAGTCTAAAGCAAGGAACAAGACAACAATGTAATCATACTGTGCAACCTTAACATCTAGCTTTCAACAAAGGGAATATCATTCAGACAAAAACTGGCTAAGGAAAATTTGGACATGAGCTATACTTTAGACCAAATGGAGGTAACCGACACACACAGTATATCTCACCTAAATGCAGCAGGATCTATCTTCTTCTCGTGGGCACATGGAACATTTTTAGGATAGATCAAATATTAGATCACCACAAGTCATAATAATTTTTGTAAGATTATCTTATTTAATAATTTATCTTGTTATTTAATGAGATCTAAAAAGAAATCATATCAAGCATCCTTTCTGATCACAACAGTGTGAACTAGAAATCAGTAACAGGAAAGAAACTGTAAAAGTCACAGATTTGTAGAAATTAAATGACACACTCCTGAATAGCCAATAGTTCAAACATGAAATTAAAAGAGAAATTTAAAAATCTTGAAATAAAAGATAATGAAAACAAAGTGTAACAGAACTTACAAGTTGCAGCAACTGCAGTCGTAAGAGGAATTTTAGAGTCATAAACACCTATGTTAAAAAATAAAAAGAGAGAAAGATCTCAAGTAAATTGCATAAATTTATACCTAAGGGTCTAGAAAAAGAGGAACAAACACCACTAGAAGTAACAGAAGGAAGGAAAAAACAAAGGTCAGAGAAGAAGAAAATGAAATAGAACAGAGGAAAACACAAAATATTAATGAAACTGAGTTGGGTTTTGAAAAAAATAAGCAAAACTGAGAAACCTTGAGCTTGACATAAGAAAACAGAAAGAACTCAAATGAATAAATTCATAAATGAAAGAGAAGACATTACAACTGACATCACAGGGATACAAAGGGTCATAAGAGATTATTATCAAAAAGTATGTGCCAATCAGCTGGAAAACCAGGAAGAAACTGATAGCATCCTGGATAATACTGACTAACAGGTAAGACCGAGACTGAACTAGGAAGAAGTGAAGAAACCTGAGCAGACCAACAGCAAGTAAGGAGACTGAATCGTTATCAGAAACATGTCAAAAAGAAAAGCCCAAGATCCGTTGGCTTCATCCGTGAATTCTACCACGCATTTAATGGAGAATGGCGATCCTTCTCAAACTCTTCCCAAGTATTGAAGAAGAAGGTTTGCCTCCAACCTCATTTTATGAAGCCAGTCGCCGACGATGAACAGAGAGGGACGTCAAGTTTTAAAAACGGTGCTTGGGAGAGTGAGGTAGGTGAGCTAGGAATGAGAATTTGGGAGATAGGACCATGAGCGTCGGAGTCCTTTGTCTGAGGCTCTCGTTTAAGGGGAATGTTCCAGGGCCCCTGGGTGGCTCATTCAGTTAAGTGTCAGCCTTTGGCTCAGGTCCTGGGGTCCTGAGATTGAGCCCTGCCTTGGACTCCCTGTTCAGCAGAGTCTGCTTCTCCCTGTGCCTCTGCCCTGTCCCCTCCCCGCCCTGCTCATGCTCTGGCCCTTGCTCATGTACTCTCTCGCAAATAAATAAATACAGTCTTAAAAAGATAGATTAAAAAATGAGAGAATGTTCCGGGGTCCAGTAGGAGGGAGAAAATAAAATAAATAAAAATTTTAAAATGCTAAGTAGTTGCTTCTATTTTAGACACTAAAAGACTCATAAAGCTCCTTAAATACCAGAATCCAAATATAGATCCAGTTCCTGAAATGGCCGCTAATTGACATTCTGGGCTTTTAGAATTTATTGGAAGCTTAACTATATGGATGGCAGTACTGGATATGTTAGTGTTAAATTTTCGAATGTATTTTTAATTTTGTGTTCCTCTGTTTGCCTTTTTTTAAAATTTGAAGACGGTATGTTATCATCTACTGGACCTGGCACCAGATGGACGCATTACAGTCCATTCTAACCATGGCTCATCTCTTTGCCTTGGAGTGATTTCAGGTTTCGTGACATCTCTATGATCTTGTCTGTAAAAAGCTGAAAATACTCGTGACTCACCTGTGGATCCGATGAAACGATGTTTATGTAATAGACCTTCTTAAAGTCTGTGCACGAAATAATGTCCGTCTATTGCTTTACTGATTTCTTGGACAACCTCCCTTACCTTTCATTCATTTGTGGTGTTTGTGTGCGTTTCAGTTTCCATAACCACTTTTTTCTCTCTCTGCCCCTGCCCCCTTAGTCTTTCTTCGGCTCATAGGTTGTCTTTTCTTAAAGCGCCTTCGGACGTGAAGCCAGCTTGCTATGCTCTCTAGACTTCGTACCATCTGCCTTGAGGAAATCTCGTGCTCAGGTACATGCGTCACCTCTAACATTCACGGCATAACTAATAGTTGGGGACACAATCTATTTCTTCCAGGTCTTTTGCGACTATCATATAACCAAACACTTCTTAGTCATTTTTGGTCCAAGAGTAACACCAGTCTTCTGGGCCATCTTCTGAGAACTACTGGCTATCTTAACTGCTCCATCAGAGCTGCTTTTCAAATTTCTACTGTTTCGGCAGAATTCTTCTAACCCTTCTGATTTCAACGACAGCATGTATATACCCAACAGACAAGTGAATGCCTCTTATGTGCCAGGAACTTTGTAGGGAGCTTCTGCCAATATTTCATTTGCTTTTCAAGGAAGAAAAGATACTGTCATTCCCATATGTTTCACAGGAGGAAGCTGGGGCTCTGAGAACCTTGGCCACATGCCCAGGGTGGTCACAGACAGACCAAGGATGGGACTTTGGCCATCCGATTCCAGTAGCACTCTTCCTCTCTTAAGAGGTGATCGCATAGGAGATGGAAAGTTAACAGCAAAACATAATGTTTCTGAAAGTATGAAGTGACCAAAAGTAAATATGAGGGTTTATTTTCACTAAGGCTAATTTGCAAACCTTTAGAGGATATGAAACACAAAGATGATCCAAATATTTTAACTCACGGAACATTATTGACCTTTGAATAAAATGGCGTCTATCATCTAGTGACCAGGTACTTAACATTGTCATCTCTTTCTTCCTTATGGTATTATAGATCATTGGATCGTACGTAATTACCCATGAAATTGCCGGTGTTGTTTCATGGCAGGTACTCAATAAAACCCCTGTGATTGCCTAGAAAATGATTAACCTCTTCATGGAACCACTTGGATGTGATACTTAATATATATGACATAATGTGTACATCTATACCATTAGTGCAGGGCTTTTAAAAATATTCTATTTATAGGTCAGAGTGTGTCCAATGTGACTTCATTGACTAACTTCATTAGCTTAAAGTTTCAGGTCAAAATGAAATAGTTATCTAAAATTATGTCGCTTTTATCCACTGTACACCATGGATATTCATACCACTCCTCTCTAAATGTTTGGTCCAGATCTGTCTTCCATTTAATGAAGTTTGACAATTTGTGACAAGGTAGAAAGGAAATTCATTATATTTAGTAATAGAAAACCTATTTCTCATTTTTCACGAACCAAGCAGCTACAATGAAATTGCCTAAACCACTATATCACAATTCTCCACCTTTGTGGTTCTTAAGGTCACCCTCAAAGGTCTTCAATTTCCTTATGTTCACATCTTGGCATCTGGTAATTTTCAGTATCAGAAAATATAAGGGAGCTATATATTCTTTCCTAAGAAGAAATATTTCTGATTTGAAAAGAAATAAATCTGTCAAGAGGAAAATATTAAAAATAAAAAGCGCGACTGTAATAATCACATTGGTGTCACAGCCAATTCTGCTTATCCAAGTCGGTGAAGGAAACGTCCCTGCCCCCCGAAGGAACTGTCAATGTAAGAGAAATGGATTTTTTTATTTCAATAACCACTGTGGTTTAAGGGTAATTTATGTAGAAGGAAGCACAACAGCCTCAAGAATCAAATTTCCTTAAAATATTATTTTGTATTCTCTGTCCTACAAAGCTTAGTGGAATTGATAGATCCAAGTGGAAGAATGACTAAATCCGCTCTCCAAGTCGCCATTCAGCACACAGTGGGCGCTGCTCGGATCACTGGCAAAAGTGTGGGTTCTGCATCTGGTGTAGGAATTGTACTTATAAAGTCACATTTCCTCAAATTAAATAATCTTATAATTTTAATATTAAAAATAGAAAAAAAATCTTAGTTCCATTTGACCTCACTTCTGAGGGACCTCACTGATGAGCAAATCTTCTAAGGCACATGCCCCACCTTCAGTCAGAAACAGACTCTTTGGCTCTGTCACTATTATTTTCATCAATAATAAAGAACACCACGCATCATTTAAGTTGCTTTTTTAAATGGACATCTCCCCAGAGAAGGTAGAAAAGATGTTCAAACATTCAAAAAAGCAATTTAAATTCTTATTTCTTTCCAGAATGGTCTGTGGCTATACCTACAGGCATCTGAATTTAGAATTAAGGAAATGAAGGAATAAGGACATATAAAGCAGCCAAATCAAAGGCTTCATATTTACTCGGTTCTATGCAGGAGAGAGCGTCCCCCTCTTGGTGGTAATTCTCCCACATCATGTCCTCCAAGTCAGGATGCATTTGTGGCATTTGCGGTTGTGACCGTGTCATCAATCTCGTGCTCGTCCGCCTTCCCAGCCCACCTTGTGCTGATTCGTGCACATTTTCCAAGATTCCCTACATGGCCTTCGTACGTTATGATCATAGAGCCCTCTCTCCACACATGCGATACTTTTGCCTGACAAATAACATGATCCAAAGTTATTGAAGACTGGTAATACTTAAATGTAATACATTCCAACCAAATATTCAGAATTTTCCCACTTTTCAAAAAAATCAACTTATGGAAAGAAAAAAAAATAGACTATGACTAGTTTGCATATGTCAGAATCCAGTTAGTTAGCATGTAATTTCGGTTCTGAAACAGACAACAAATCAGGAATAGCTTTCATAACTGTGACAAGAAGCGATTAAAAGAAAATACATTTATGATGACTTCAGTTATCATTGATGTTATATATCTTTTAAAGATTTTATTTATTTTGATGTTACATATTTGATCGTATTTTAGGTTTAAGGGGAGGATTTGTGATATATATATGGACCTTGTCTCTCTGTCTCTCTGTCTCTCTCTCTCTCTCTCTCTATATATATATATAAAACAACCATGTGTTATCATTAAACGTCTATGTAAAACCATGTTCTGCTCTTTATTAATCTCAGGAGCTCAGGACCTGAACCTGATACCCATGTTTGCTGATCTGATATCTGATCAAATGCCTCAGTATTGCCTTGTATCAAAGTATAGACGGGCTGTCCTCTTGCAGCTGAAACACACACACATCTGGGGCTACTACAAGCTGCTGGCCACTCCGCTTAGGGTTCAGAGTAAAAGAGCAAGAATCCATAGTTTCTGTCCTCAAGTGACTATGACTCTCAAAATCAGTAAGGGAGAGAGAGCTGTTGATTGAGATGAAAGCTGTGGTTCTCGGAACGCCTGGGTGGCTCAGTTGGTTAAGCAGCTGCCTTCGGCTCAGGTCATGATCCCAGCGTCCTGGGATCGAGTCCCACATCGGGCTCCTTGCTCCGCAGGGAGCCTGCTTCTCCCTCTGACTCTGCCTTCCACTCTGTCTGCCTGTGCTCGCTCTCACTCTCTTACAAATAAATAAATAAAATCTTTAAAAAAAAAAAAAAAAAGAAAGCTGTGGTTCTCTGGTGAGAAGTGTACTATACCTACATAGTTTCTGAAAACTTGCATGGTTTCCATGGGTGGTCTTAAGACATGCAAAGAAAGTGATAGATTTCCCCCCCAAAATTAAAAAAAAAGTAACTCCTACAGAGAAATGTACGGACTCTGATAAGGGTTAGAAATATCAGAGCTGGAGGACATTCTTACCTGGAAACACAGAGACTCAGTACACCATCGAACACAGTAGGTACACAAATAATAATCAATGAGTCAAGAATCCAAGTTTGCTTATAGGAAGAACCATTACCAGTGCGATATAAAATCTGACATTTCCTTACCTCCTTCTCCTTACGTTTTTCTCTGTCGAATGAAATGGCTCAAGGGTAAGTAGCTCGAGAATGTCAGTGCCAACACAGCAATGCAAGTTTCAGATAACTTACTTTTGGATCCCATGGTTTTATTTGTAGAATGAACCTTACACTATCTGAATCTCAAGTTATTTCAGATAATTTATATTATTTTCTCAGCTGTATGAAATATGATAAAAATTGTAGAGGCATGCAAAAGCAAATAAAATCATTGTCTCATACACATTTAAGTTGTCGTTAAAAATTTGCTAGTATATTAATGATTAAGTTTTCTTATTTATAGCAGACATAAAGGCCCAGACTGTATCAGTCCATGTCCCAGCTGCTGTTCATGAGCTACAGGTGATACTATATTTAAAATTGGGATACAATTGCTGCTAACTCCAGTGGGGTGCGTGTGTACACACATCCCATGTATTCCTTATATGTGTGTTTCCTATACAAGCCCAGCTGAACCGTGGTAGCTTAGTTGGTCTAAAGAAATGCATGCTCAGACTTCTCTCAGAGTTTAGTTTTAACCCAAACTAAGCAACATTGAACACTGACCGTCCATCAGGCTCTGTTCCAGGGGCTTGCTGTGACGGACTCATCCTGTCCTTCCCCAGCAATGAAGTAGCTCCTGCTACTGCCCGGCGTGAGACGTGAGACGTGAGGACTGAGATTAGCAGAATGGAATCACTGGCTACGATCATAAAACCTCGGGCTTTCTTTACCAGTTGGCTGTCCTAGACTGTTGAATAGCCCCACACATGTACACACATGCACAGGTGCACGTGCGCGCGCGCACACACACACACTCACACACTCACACAATTCTCCATGCTCAAAGGATCCCACATCCCATCACAATGTGTCTGCTTGCTTGTCATTTTTGTGCTTTGGGAAGCAAGAGGGGCTCCTTCCCTCTCCTCCCCAGGTAATGCTGGACTGGACCTTCTGAGGGAAGAGATTCCAGGGGGTCTCCAGCACGAGGCTGTGTGTGACCCAGCGTGAGGGATGGTGTTGCTGAGTGAGCAAAGTGGGGTCCCCGCGGGGCAGGAGTGCAGGGGTGTGGGGTCCCTCCAGCTGAGCAGAAGATCACTGTACTCAAATTTTTGGATCCATGGTAAACACGGGTTAAAATGAAATATCTAACAAACACAGTCTAGGATCTCAGTTTATTAAGTCCTTGTCCCTTAAATTCACGTGTACATCCACCTGTCAGGTGGTCGACAAAATGTCCTCCAACTCCTTTTTCAAGAAATAATCACCTTCCCTGGATGTCAGAGAAAATCGATTTCTCCTCCTTTGCATTCTGACTCTGGAGACCATTTATTAAAACCAAAATCAGAATGCTAAATGGCCATGGCTAAGAACACTCTCTAGGTTTACCTATCTATGGGAATTTCACGTTTTTCCCAGCTGCAGGCATGTAACTTCCCGTCGACACCGCCAGCGGTGCAAGCGGCAGCGTGACCTTCCACGTTCCAGCCCCCGCGGTGGCTGATGTCCCTGCCAGGCCCGGCGCTGTGCGCTGTCCTGTCTCTCCACTCCCCTCGGATGTTCCGAAATAATCTACTTTGATGAAGTCTCGGTGAAGATCACCTCCTTCCAGCAACTTTTCTGCCTATAGAAATATCTGCCCAAAACAGAGAGCAAGGAGGCCACGAGTCTTCATTTCTCCCCCACGCCAGCACCTAACGTGGTTCTGGTGGGTCCGTCTGAACACAGCCGTCCGCAGTTGCCGGACAAATCGATGAGTGTCACAGTTCTGAGATCTCCATACTGACTGGCCTCTGAGAGGTAAAGTGTTGTTCAACAGGTGACTGCTGAACACAGCTTACTTTGAAACCGTGTTCGGATAACACCTGACATAAATACAGAGTCCACGTGGAAAGACACTCTTCCCACTTCTGTTCTTCTGACGATCCTATGTTCGTTGAGAGAGGGCTTGGTGAAGAAACTGTCTATAAATGCACTTTCTATGAAGGACCTGGGGAAAGAAGTTGCGCTCATATGTGAGTGCCACCAGGTGCAGGGCGAGAAAGGAGAGTGAAACGTTCAGGTTTTGGCTTCAGGTGGGGCAGCGCTCCATGCCAACTAGACCTCGAACGGCTCTGGGACACTGGGACGCACCTGTTCTTTGAGTCCAGCTGATTTCCCGTCAAGTCGCACCCTATACAGAGCGGCTGTGTGAAATGCGCGCACTGCCCACAGTTTGGGGCATAGATCATAAACCCCACCTGCCCCACAGTCGAGCTTCTCTGACAGACCTGCTCGGAGCCATCCTGTGGGGAGAGTAGCGGGGAGCACCAGAAGTTTGCAGTCTGGTAAGAAGAGTCTGGATGGCCATGTGAGCACTGTCCTCACGGGCTTAAGAGAAGATGATTCTATAATGCAGGAGAGGGAGAGCCTTGCTTCTCTCCACACATCCCCACCCACTTCAAGACCCATTCTGGCCATGATCCCACTACTAAGCAGCGCCCTACTTCAGAACTACATGCCTGGGCCCCACTGCCAGAGCCCTGGGGCCCAAGTTCAGAAGCACAGCCTTCAGGTTGGATGACCTTCGGGGAGAACCTGGAGGTAGTGATGAGGATTATCGTACTCCCCAGCACTGCTACTGGGGGTCAGAGAGGTGACGCGTAGCAGTGCCAGACATGTTCGCTCATTCCCCTCATCGCGATCGCGGGACTCTTGGACCTGTACTCCTGCAAACTCACCTGTGCCTGTGTGAGATTATATTATTCATAAGCTTACTTCGGATCTTCTGTGGCTGTCTTCCACCAACTGATGTGCTCAGAAGCTTCATAGATTTTCACTCCCTCCCTGGACCACCAGTTCTCGCACTCCACGCTGGTGATAAATGTGCGATTCAACACGACGAGTACGATGTATTGGCAGCTCATTGTTTCTGAGACAAAGTATGAAGTTACAGATTTTCAAAGAAAGAAGAAGTGAGAAAGTCGTAAAAATTGCCACGTAAAACTGGACTTTTAAGTATTTTCAGATGTTGGACATCTCCTTAGCTATGCTACAGATTTGGAATAAAATATGTATTTTACTATTTTAAATTCAAATTATGCAAACTGTTTATGAACTATTAAAATTCTGAGGTTAGCTGATTTTGAAAGTTTTAAAGACAAATATATGATGTCATTCATATGTGGGATTTAAGGAACAAAACAGATGAACATTGGGGAAAGGAAAGAAAAACAAGATGAGATCAGAGACGGAGACAAACCATAGGCAACTCTTAATCAAGGAACCGGACTGAGGGTTGCTGGCGGGGAGGTGGGGGGGCGCGGGGTAACTGGAGACGGGCATTCCGGAGGGCACGTGATGGGATGAGCACCGGCGGTTCTATGCGACCGATGAACCACGAAATTCTACCCCCGAAACTAATGATATGCTGTATGTTAATTTAACTGAATTTTAAATAAAATTTTTTGAAACAATGTTTTCTTAGAGAAAAAATAAGTAAAACAAACAAGCAACAGGGGATGCAAGGCATAGTGCGTGCCCCGGAGGAGGAGTGTGGCCGTGGCTGACGCTGGATGAGCCACCGGCCTGTGGCGCCCCCCCCCCCCCACCGCTCTGGTCCAGGGAAGGCTCACGCCCACCCCAGACGGCCGCTCGCCACTCCTCCGTCCAGCGAGATGTGCGAGGACACACGCTGGGTCTACGCAGACGTTCACTCTTCTGGTTCAGGAAGAACCCCAGTTAGGCAGAAGACCTTGTCTTGAGGGAAAAAAGAAAAAAGTAGGAGGGTCAGGTCCTCTGGACATAAAAATGTTGCGTCCTGCTTGTCTCACTTCGAAAATGTAGAGTATGACCATTTGGGTTACATTTTATTCAGTAGGAATTTTGGTAGGAGTAAGCAAGAAAAATCAAACACATTAGTACATGACAAAACATGAACTAAATGTGTTTATAGCCATCCAGCCAATTTAGACCCTGCATTCTTACACGTAGAACTTGTAATGCAAGGTGGGACCACGGAAATCCACACTGGGATCAATTAATGCATTCATGCATTTAAAAAATTGGATAATTTCTTAACTTCTTTTCACTTGCCATCATGTACATAGACAACTAAATGAACAAGGTCCTCCTATCACGTTTGTTAAAATATTCGCCCGCGTAGGAAGTGAAAGACAGAAGGGGAACTTGCTTCCTTCTGTGTTTGCCACATTGTTTCTGAGACTCACAGGGGGCAGGACAAGAGCTAAAGCAGGTTCAATGCATGTGCGCTGACAGCCGACTGTATCACGGTCCCGTTGGACCCGTTCACTACCCAGTCTCACTTTCAGTTGGTGTTTTCGGCCAAAGTGATGAAAGCAAACATCAGGCAGGAGGATACCCAGGCCACGGAGGCATGATGGGAGGAGGGCGGCTAGGCTCCAGCTCCTGCGGAGGGGAGACGGGGGCTTGCCGAGGCCTGCGGGATCCAGGAGCACGGGGGGCTCTGGCGGGAAGGACCGCACCCCACACGGTCGGCCACAGGCTTTGTGGAAAGCTCGTGAGAACACTGTGACCTGCTGATCTCAAGGGTGACCTTTTAACTGGCCCTGGAAACAACTCGGTTATGTTCATGCTCAGCCTAGGTTCTGTAAGAGAAAGACTTTTCAGAAACAATCTTCAGGTATTTTCCCGGTGTCCTACAACATATTCTCAATGGAAACTTGATGACGCACGACCCTTCTTGTTTATTTGATAGAAGGATTATTTCCTGCAGTTTTTTCTCTCTCCCCCTCTGCACATACATGCACGCGCGTGCGCGTGCGCACACACACACACACACACACAGTAGCTGCGTCTGCGATGTATACCAGATACCATGATTAATGAGTTAATTGTAAAACGGATTCGTGATGGTAAGCACCCTGCACGGACCCTGCAAATATCAGCACCAGTTTTCGTGCAGTTTCTCTGTATTTAGAGTATTTCCATGGATGGCGTGTCCTGACATCTTCAAAGCAGCCTCAGGGCGGGGGCTGTATTCTTGCTTTGTGTCACAGACACAAGGTCCAGTGGCCCTGCCCACCCCCACCCCCCAGCACCATGGCCAGCGTCCCCACCACCGCTGCATAGAGCAGGGCACGAGCCCTGAGCCCCCTTCGCCCTCCGTGTTCAGGAGTTCTGGGCCAGCAGCGTCTGGAGAAGCAGTCAGTTGGAGCGCTCCCCTGCACCACAGGAATAAAGGAAAAGGTGTTTTGTAGAGAATGTGAACACAGTAATGAAACCGCCGACACGTGGGCCACCCCGCCTGACGACCACAGGTCAGGCCAGCCTGTGCCCACGGGGTGGCCCGCGCCTCCGCCCACGTGTGCACGAGCTAGCACGCTCCTGTCCAGAAAGGCAGGAAAACATACCGGAGGCTAAGTCTTATGTTCCCGCAGCCTGGCCATCCCTGCCTCTTGGGAGGAACATCAGAGAAGCCATTCATTTAACCAAATGACTGGTCTTATCTGTGTGTTCAACACGAATTATTATTCGTCTGGGACGATAGATAAGTGGCCTCATCTAAAGTTGATTGTGTGCAATAAATGCCACATTAATATTAATAACTTTATAATAATGAAGTATTCATAGAATGGGTGGAAAGCTGGGGAAGACTCATTTTCAAGGGATCTTTGACCAGAACGGGGGAGTCTCTGGGAATTACACTGAGAAGCGGTGAGAAAGGGCATGATGTTCAAGATGCCAGCTCTCCATGTCCCCCTCAGCGAGGGAGACCAACCAATCATCTGTTCAAGTAAACTCTGAAGTTCCTCTTTGAGTGAGGTAAGAGCGACATTTGTGACTCTTTAGATCCAGGCGTGGAGAAAACTAATTTATTGCATTTCCTAGAATTTGATTTAATGCAGTCCTTTTAGGGAGGAGAAGCCAAGTGAAGTCTACGTCATGAGTAGACGCCAAGGCTGCTAGATAATCTCTGAAAGGAGACATAGGGGTACCTCTTCCCTGATGGCTTTCCAGGAGAGATAGCAAAGGTCATCGTGTGTGGTTCAGGACGGGTCTGCATGCCGGCAGATCGCGGAGCTTGGTAGCCGGTACTCTAGATCCGAATCCAGGCATCTAAAGAAGGCACACAGACAGCATGAAATGAACCAAGCGCACCTGCTGTGAGCCTTCTAGGAGAGACACACCTCCACGCAAACTGGGTCAAGTCTATGCAGAAACGAGGGCCTACTGTTGCCGAATCACCTGACTGCTCTCAAAGAATGCAGAAATCCACATTTCACTGTGTCATCTTTCTCTCTCTCATTTTTAAAAAAAATTCTTTCTAGCTGCCTTGAGGTGTGACTGACATACAACATTGTATGATTCAAGGCGTCTGTGTAGTGATTTTCTACACGTGGAATATGGCGCCCGGCTCGGTCGCTGCCATCTGTTTCTGTGTGTGCTAGAGCTTCTAGAATCTCCTCTCTGAGAAACGTCAATGCCGTATTATCAACTACAGCCACCATTTCTTCTGTCCCATCCTAGAACTGGATTTTGATTCCCTCCACTCATTCCCCCAGTGCCCACCCCAGCCTCTGGCCACCGCCAACCAACTCTCTGTTTCTATGCATTCTGCTTTTTTAGATCCCACAGATGAATGAGATCACACAGTAATCGTATTTCTCTGACTGACTTATTTCCTTTAGCCTAATGCCCTCCAGTTTTATCCACATTGTTGAAAATAGCAGGGTTTCTCCTTCTTTTTATTTATGGCTGAGTAATATTTCATTGTATACGTACACCACATTTTCCTTCTCCATTTGCCTGTCAAAGGCCACTTAAGATGTTTCCAGGTCTTGGCTCTTGTGAATAATGCCGCAGTGAACATGGGAGGGCCCCTGTCTCTTTGAGATACTGATCTGATTTCCTTTGCATAAATACACAGAAGTGAAATTGCTCCATCCAAGGGCATTCTTACAGCAGAAATCAAAGGAGGGGAATTAACATCACAAAAGCATAGGAATGTGTAAAACTCACTGGTGATGTGAATATGCTGGAGTATGTTAGGTCAGAGGCAAATTCTCTAATACTGTAATGGTGCTGGGTAATTCCCTTGCAGCTCCAGATTAAAAGTTAAAAAACAAATAGGTTCGGGCCCCCTGGGTGGCTCAGTCAGTGAGGCATCTGCTTTGGCTCAGGTCATGATCTCAGGGTCCTGGGATTGAGTCCCACATCTGGCTCCCTGCTCAGCGGGGAGCCTGCTTCCCCCTCTGCCTCCCCTGCCCCACTCCTACTCTCTCACTCTCAAATAAATGAATTTTAAAAATCTTTTAAAAACCCCAAATTGTTAGAAATAGCATAACTGTGTAATTTTCACACCTAAACTTGGTAATTATTATTATTATTATTATTTTTTTTTAATAAGAGCTATGCAAGCAAACAAAACACATCTGTGAGCTGAGTTTTTACCCCGCGTTCTTAGCTCTTTGACAAGAATCGGAGCTCTTTAGCCCAGTCTTGGTCCACAGGGGCTCTTCTCTCGCGCAGCAGTATTCTCTAAGTTAGACTCTGTCTCCTGAGCACCGATCTGCACGGAATGAATGATTTTGCCGGTGACGCATGGGGAAGAAAGACAAGGCAGTGGCGGAGTTTCTCCGGGTGCCTTGCTGGGTGCCTGGGCACAGGGCCTGCGGGAGCGACAGGAGGGCCGGGCCCGCACACTCCCCATCCTCCGGCCCTCCGCTCCTCTTCGCTGGGACGCGTTGCTTTTCGAGCAGATCTGCATTCTGTTGGTGCAACTGATGAGGACGTCACCTCTTCCCCACTTATTAAACACCCTCCTCCCTCCCTCGGAGTCCTACTGTTCCAAAGCTGGTGCCCTCTGCGTGCGGAGACACGGCCGGATGCGGGAGAGCGCGAGGCTCGGGCTGACAGCGCGGGGCTTCTCCGAGGGGAGGACAAAGAACGCCAAGGCCCATCTGGGTCCCTCTGCCTGTCAGGACACAAGCCCCGACGTCCTTACAATGTGGGGCCCCGGATGCTATCTCCTAATAGGTGCACAACTAAATTCAGATTATAACCCCATCCCGCGGGGTCTGCAGGCATGAATTTGTGTTTGGAACGAAAGCTGTGTCCAGACACGGGATCCAGTCAATCACTGTACTTCAATGACTAATTAAATGAGAAAAAAACGCAGTCAAATTGATTGATTGGATTCCCCAGGCCTGTGTCTGAATTGACTGAGCTCATTTAAAATGCCTCATGGAGAGATCCGGGCGGACACAACTCATACCTAGTTCTGTTTTTCAAACCTTCGGGGCGGGTTAGCTTCCCGCACTGTCCTGGGAAGGTGAGGCCACAGAGCAGAAGACAGCCAGTGAGCTCCTAACGCCGGCCCCGCTGTTGGCTCATTAGTAAAACGGAGCGTAGCGAGGAGAGGACAGGCCCGCAGAAACGCCTTCCTCGGAGGCTCGGGGCCGGGAAGAAGGAGGAGCCTCCCCTGACTAGGAAAACGGTGTTTAACCTTTATTCTGAGCATAAATCAAGAGGCTCATTTTTCAGGCGATTCTTATAGAATTCAATTAAAGGTCAGATTTGTAATGGAGATCCTAATTATTAATGTGTTGCTATTTTAATTATTAATAAGCTGAAATATTTGCATAATGGATCAAGAAATAGCCCAAGAACAACTTTGTGGCATCAGAAGAGTCTTCGAGATGTTTTATCACTCTCTCTTTTGTGGCTGTACAGAGCTCGTGGTTCAAGCACACTTACTAAAATATTATAAGGGTAAAACCAATGGCACCACCATCAGACAATAACAAGCAGACGATACTATGGCTCTGAAATATTTAAGAGGTAATCTGCATAGAAATCATCAAAGAAAAATAGCAGGGATAGTTTTTGTTATGTGATATCATCCTAACTTGCTAATTTCTAGAGAATATTTGGGTTTAAGTTTTATTTTAGCCAGAGCCAATGTTACTGGACTTCCTCCTGCAAAAATACTGAATGTAAACCTCGGAATGAGGTTTGAACACACAGAAACATGTCACATATGTGAGGTTCTTGACTCTATGCTGTTGAGATTAGCTTTCCTAAATACAATTCATCAGACCCTAGAAATATCTATTTCTGATATAAAAAATAAATTGGACATTTATTAGGCCAAAATCAGGCAGCAAGTGGATGAGTGATATTATAATGCTGCCTGTAGTTAATTCAAACTTCAGCTCAGAGGACGTGATTTTCCCAGCTGCTTTTTTTAAAAGATGGCATTAAGATCAGGTACAAATTTTCTTTTAAATTTAAAGTGTCATTTTAAAAACTCATTATCAGTATGGTTGGATTCATAGAATTACAACTAAATGGTATGACCTCAAATATTGAGGATAATTTTGTGCTATTTATATAAACACGTAAAAGTTATTTGTTGTAAGAATCAATCAATGACCTTTTTTTGTAGGAAAAAGGAGAGCAAGAGTCTTTCTGCTTCGGAGAAATAATTTATGCGGATGTTTGAGGGCAGGATTAGTGACACTGACGAAAATGAACTTTTCAATAGCTAATGTGATATTTATTAGGGTTCAGTTTAACCAATGTTAGTAATTATAAGAGACACAAAATTCACTATTAATTAGTTCATCATCAATTATTTACAATAGGCCTTTAACTGATGACCACTCTCAAGCCTGTTATCTAGGTTGGGTGAGGGTTTCTCTGCTACTTTCCTCCGTTCAATTTCTTTGCACCTGGTAAAAATTTCACCTTCCTTGTTTATTATTAAGAATGAGCTCAGAGTGTTTTGTTCTCTGCAGGATTGATAGCAGACAATGCACTCTTTATTTGAGGGAACATGTTTCAAAATTTATGTACAAGGGAGTCTAGTTTGAAAGAGAAAGGATTTTTTTTTATTTCTTTTCAGCGTAACGAAATTCATTCTTTATGCACCACACGATGTGCTCCATGCAATCTGTGCTCTCCATAATACCCACCACCTGGTTCCCCCAACCTCCCACCGTCCACCCCTTCAAGACCCTCAGGTTGTTTTTCAGAGTCCATAGTCTCTCATGGTTCACCTCCCCTTAAAATTTCCCTCAAATCCCTTCTCTTCTCCATCTCCCCTTGTCCTCCATGCTACTTGTTATGCTCCACAAATAAGTAAAACCATATAATTGACTCTCTGCTTGACTTATTTCACTCAGCATAATCTCTTCCAGTCCCGTCCATGTTGCTACAAAAGTTGGGTATTCGTCCTTTCTGATGGAGGCATAATACTCCATAGTGTATATGGACCACATCTTCCTTATCCATTCATCCGTTGAAGGGCATCTTGGTTCTTTCCACAGTTTGGCGACCTTGGCTATTGCTGCCATAAACATTGGGGTACAGATGGCCCTTCTTTTCACGACATCTGTATCTTTGGGGTAAATACCCAGGAGTGCAATTGCAGGGTCATAGGGAAGTTCTATTTTTAATTTCTTGAGGAATCTCCACACTGTTCTCCAAAGTGGCTGAACCCACTTGCATTCCCACCAACAGTGGAAGAGGGTTCCCCTTTCTCCACATCCTCTCCAACACATGTTGTTTCCTGTCTTGCAAATTTTGGCCATTCTAACTGGTGTAACGTGGTATCTCAGAGTGGTTTTGATTTGAATCTCCCTGAGGGCTAGTGATGATCAACATTTTTTCATGTGTCTGATAGCCATTTGTATGTCTTCATTGGAGAAGTGTCTGTTCATATCTTCTGCCCATTTTTTTATATGATTGTCTGTTTTGTGTATGTTGAGTTTGAGGAGTTCTTTATAAATCTTAAATATCGGGCGCCTGGGTGGCTCAGTGGTTAAGCCGCTGCCTTCGGCTCAGGTCATGATCTCAGGGTCCTGGGATCGAGTCCCGCATCGGGCTCTCTGCTCAGCAGGGAGCCTGCTTCCTCCTCTCTCTCTCTCTCTCTGCCTGCCTCTCTGCCTACTTGTGATTTCTCTCTGTCAAATAAATAAATAAATAAATCTTTAAAAAAAAAAATAAATAAATAAATAAATAAATAAATAAATCTTAAATATCAGCCCTTAGTCTGTAGTGTCATTTATGAATATCTTATCCCATTCCGTGGGTTGCCTCTTTGTTTTGTTGACTGTTTCCTTTGCTGTGCAGAAGCTTTTGATTTTGATGAAGTCCCAAAAGTTCATTTTTGTTTTTGTTTCCTTTGCCTTTGGAGACATATCTTGAAAGAAGTTTTTCTTTCTTTTCTTTTTTTTTTTTTTAATTCTAGAAGTTCCTAGTTTAAAATTGCTTTCTTCTGATGAAAATGGAGTACATGATTTCTGGAGCAAAGGTCTCCAACAAAGCTTCACCTTTCAAAACACGAGCTGGGTGGTTCAGTCAGTGAAGCATCTGCCTTTGGCTCAGGTCATGATCTCAGGGTACTGGGTTTGAGCCCAGCCTTGGGGTCCCTGCTCCATGGGGAGTCTGCCGCTGTCTCTTCCTCTGCCTACCACTTCCCCTTCCTTTCTCTCTGTCTGACAAATAAATAAATAAAATCTCAAAAAAAAATTACAAAATATGAGTTTAATAAGAAGTAACAGCAAAAATAACTCTTCTAACTTGATGCCAAAGAAAATATTTAGAGATTGTTCCTTCTTGTGAGTAACCTTAACAAATCAAAAACTAGGTGAGTATTTGCATCAGGAGGACATCTACTTGATTTAAGGCACTTCCGTTGTCTTTATTTTTTAGCACTTTCCCAGCTCATGGTATGAGTTTTTGTACAACACAATGATGTCATATACAGAGATATTGCAAAATGATCACCACGATAAGTTTAGTTAGAATCCATCTATTTACACAGGTTTCTTTTGTTTGTTTTTATTATTTATTTATATATTGTGATGAAAGCTTTTAACATCTACTCTCTAAACAACTTTCAAATATAAATACAGTGTTATTAACTGTAGTCCCTGTGCAAATCGTTGCATCCCCGGCCTTATTTATCTATTACTGGAGTTTTTAACGTCTTCAACCCCTTCACCCCTTTCCTCCCCACCCCATGCTGACAGCAACCACCAAGCTATTCAGTTTCCAGGAGTTTTATTTATTGATTTATTTTGAGATTTCACATGTCATTGAGACTATACAGTATTTGTCTTTCTCTGATTTATTTCACTTAGCAAAAGGCCCTCAAGGTCCATCCATGTCACAAAGGGCAAGATGCCCTACTTTAACGATGTTTTATGGTTGAGTAATATTCCATTACCTCTCTCTCTCCACACACACACGTGCACGCTCAGCCATGAAATCTACGCATGTATCTGTATATCGATATGCACACACGTGTGCCGTGTTTCCTCTATCGATTTGCCCATAATGCACACAACTTGTGGCCAGGTTGTGGCTATTGTAGACAGCAGTGTGATGGTCACGGAAATGCAGGTGTCTCTTTGTGACAGGGATTTGTTTCCTCTGGGTGAATCCTCAGGCAGAATTGCTGGACGGTAGGGCAGCTCGGTTTTCAGTTGTTCGTGGAACCGCCGTGCTCTCCTGGAGCGGCTCCCAGTTCTCGGTCCCGCTGGCAGCTGTGGCTGCACAGTTTGAAATCCGTGTCCTCCACTGACACCGTCACTCCCCCGTTCACCGTCTCATAGCAAGGCGCTGACAACAAGTACACAGTCAGCTGTAGCCACGACAAAACTGGACGCAACTGTTTCAAGTTTCAAGGGGAGAAGACAGCAACAAAAGGGGACAAGATGAGCATAATAAGTAGAAAGTTCTGGTAAAATAAGATCAGACCTGTACCCCTGGGGATAAAAATATATGTTTATAAAATACCCAACTTTTGTAGCAGCATGGACGGGACTGGAAGAGATTATTATGCTGAGTGAAATAAGTCAAGCAGAGAGAGTCAATTATCATATGGTTTCACTTATTTGTGGAGCATAACAAATAGCATAGAGGACATGGGGAGTTAGAGAGGAGAAGGGAGTTGGGGGAAATTGGAAGGGGAGGTGAACCATGAGAGACTATGGACTCTGAAAAACAATCTGAGGATTTTGAAGGGGTGGGGGGTGGGAGTTTGGGGTACTAGGTGGTGGGTATTATAAAGGGCACGAATTGCATGGAGCACTGGGTGTGGTGAAAAATAATGAATACTGTTATGCTGAAAATAAAAAATAAATTAAAAAAAAAAATAAGATCTTTTCTTGTCTGATTTTTTATAGGATTGAAATCACCTATTTATTGATTTATTTATCTATTTGTTGAAAGAGTTCACTTAGATTTATCTGGTTAGATTTTTAAAAAGAATACATCACACTAAAGCATACGTTATTGGAAAACATAAGTGAGATCAATTAGCACAGCCACGAGTCTTCCCACTTCGGATTAATTTCTCCCAGGAACATTTACTTTCAGAGTCGTGAATGTCCGTGTTTTCCCGGTAACTGCCCCATGCCCACTTCTTAAAACCGTGCACACTGATGTCCCTGAGCCTTGCTTTGAAGGTCACTGACGATTCCACCTTCCTCAGCTGTTAAAAAGGAGAGACTTTATTTCAGTCAACCTCAGATAACTGGAACCGTCACCAAGAGATCAAATTACCTTAAACCAACAATTTCCATGAACTCAGAGCAGTTTCGCCAGTGCTGCAAGGCGAGGCTTCCCACATATTACAAATACGCAGTAACAAGGCCACTGAGATCTACGCTGAGGCCCTTTGACACAGTTCAGTATCTCCACTCACTTTTTCTTATTTACAGTGACGACAATGCAGAACGGAGAGCTTGTGTAAAGCGTGTCTTTCATCATTCCAAGCCTCCCATTAGTGCCGGAAAGATGTGCCAGCCTCCAGCCACTCGGGAGATCAGGTCCTGTGGTCAGGACCACCGCAGACCGCAGGTGTCCTTAAATACCAAGGGTCTGTGTAGAGGTCAAGGTCAGAGGAGAAGCAATCATTGGGGAAGGTAAGAAATTCTTCTCTAAGAGGAAGGTTATTGATAGCTGTTCTCGGCTGGTTTAACAGCAGCTGTAAAACTCAACTAATTCCATCCTGAGTTGTTTAGGCAGAAAAGGAAACGATATGAGAAACACAAAACTGGAAGGCTTAGGGTCTCAGAGGACAATGCAGTCTCACCAATTGTATGATTCAATTTAGAAATGTTTACTTCGATTTCAGAAAGTCTCTTCAAGGGAGGAAGAAATGAAAGAAAGGCCACCATGCTCTCAAACTCTTGTTTGGTCTATGAGAGCTACAGTGATGGTCTCCCACCCTGAGGGTGTCCTCTGTGCATTTAAGGAATCTAGGATCTGAGTTTGTCTTACAATCCAGGACACACTTACTGTAACTTACCCCCCAACAACGAGTCCTGTCATTAATTTAATGGTGCATTAATTTAATTAATTTAATGCTGTAAGTCCCAGCAAACACGAGCGTGATGGGCACTGCTGTCGGTGAGTGGGCCCATGGGTTTGCATGCTTCACATGGGCGCCGTCCATGCATGAGAAACCCCAGCATTCTGTCTCACTGCAATGCGCCTTCTTACAGTTGCCATCTGCTCTTATCAGAGTCTGTTGGCCGCAGGGCACAGAAGCCCACTGCACCTAGCTGGCCCTCAGAAACCAGGAAGGACATGGTAGAAAGATGCTGGGAAGCGCCGTGTCCGTGAGGAGGACCTGGGTCTGGTCCCTCTGCTTCCAGGCCTTTTCCCTCCCCTCTCTGTGTCCATTTCCCTTACCTTTTCCCTCCTCCTCCTTCTTCCTCTTTTAAGAAAAACATGACTCTTTCTTCTCTCACTTTGGACCCCACTAGTTTTCCTCCATGTCACCTTAGAAGAACGGAAGAAGAGATCATGCGTTCACAAGGACGGCCTGAAGTATAACTGTATCGAATTCTGGAACTCAAAGAAACTTTGCAATAATCCAGATAACTTCTCTTTCACTGTACAGCTGCAGGTAAGACAGCCACATGGTTTAAAGGAATAACCCAAGGTCTCCTCCATCACCACTGTGTGACCAAGAGTGACACCAGCGCTCTTGTCCCTGTCTCTTGGTGGGGATGAGTAGTTATTCAAAGGTGGATAAAAATGGTGAATTAAATTAATTTGCCTTAATAAGAAAACATGTAAAGAAAATAGTACTTAATTAGGAAACTCTATAAATTATAGGATCGTTTCAAAAATAGCTGATTATTATTAGATGTAACCAAAGTCATGCTAACCACATTATTTGATAGTTGCTTGACATTAAGAAATACAAAGGAGATCATTTATAGACTTTTATTTGCTCCCTTCTGAAGTATTTCTGCTTCTGAAGAATACTTTCTTAAGTTTTGAAGTGTCACTGTGTATGCCATTTAAGATATTCACACACACTGTGTACGTATCAGCTGTGTTTCACTAAAGACAACTTTGCAATGAGTAGATTCCAAGCGAATAATGCTCCACTTTGATAAGGAATGAATCTAATAATCTGTCCTGTCCAGTTCAGCTCTCTCACCCAATGCAGTCACTGGGGACTCGGGGTGTTTCCCTCTGTGCATGTCTGCAAATGCAGGTGTGGCAGGACTTCTCACACAAGGAACAGATCCAATCCTAAAATATTTCCATGAAAGCTGAATTCTAGGAATGCCTTGGAAAAGTGACCAAGACATGTAACCTCCAGCTTTTCACTTATAAAGCTTCTCACAGTCCTGCTGAGAAAATAAATGGCAAGTTGTATTTCCAGGCAGGAGTTCTTCGGAAGATAAGTATTAATTCAAGATATTTTGTTCAGTATGAAGTGTGATGCCTGTTTATGGTGCCCCAGAGGATAATTTTTTAAAACAAAGAAGAAGGCATAGCCTTGCATATTCCACAAAGACCAGGTTAATGAATAAAATTAAATAGAGGTAAAATTAATGTCTACGAAACATATGAATATTCTGGAAAACAATTTTATACAAAAAGTCAATGTGGTTGGCAAAGAAGTTGATGTGTAGAAAAAATTATAATGTTGTCAAAATGTACAGCCACTGGGGTATCCACATCTGTGCGTGAAGAGTTCGGGATGCTTGAAAAGTGTCTGTGTTTTGTGGACATTTTTATCTCAATTCAGCCAATAAAACCCTTGAAGTATGGTAAATTAGGAAAAAGAAGAATGTCAAATTTAAGATTTTAAAGAAAAATGTGTATTTAATGAAGGACATGGAGTAAATTCATTCTTCTCCAGACAAAACTCCCCTTATTTCAGTGACTAAAGTCAAACTGGATTTAAAAAAAAATAAATAGTGATTCTTAAAAGTGGCCTCGTGGTTGGTATTATGGAGGGCACATATTACATGGAGCACTGGGTGTGATGGAGAAACGACCAATCTTGGAACACTGAAAAAATAAAATAAAATTTTAAAAGAGTGGCAAATAAATATGACTTCATATTTGAAAAATAGATAGAAATTAAGATCAATTACAAACCTTTTGATATCAGGAACAAAAGAGAATGAACTCTTTAGACAATTTACCCATTCTCTTATTTTATTTAAGCATTGATACTAAGAAGAAACATTATTTGTAGAGACGGAATGTAAAATAAATAAATAAATACAATGTTAAATAAAAGTTATTTTATTAAAAATAAAATAAAAAAAATAAAGTGTCCTGAAATCTGTCATGAGATGTATTTATCATTTCACCACTTAATAATAGAAGGGTATGTTGTATGAAGTGATGGAAACATATTTTTAAAAAAGTATTTGTAAAATTAATTAACTGTGAGATATGTTGTGAAAATTAAAGACATTTTAAAGTCTTTCCTTCCTGATGTTGAATAGAAATTTGGATGCTTGTGAAACCATCTTTAAAAGCGAAAATGACATTTTAAGACATTTGAACCATTGCTTTGACTTATTTGAATACCACTTAGCATGGAGTGAGGGAAATTATCACATAGAAATATCTCGTAAGAAGTTTAAGAAGCAAATAATAGTTAACTTTTTTCTATTTTTACATATCAACCAATTTTGAAACGTGGTTTGAACTGAAAGAGAAAAAAATGCTTTTGGATTAAGACCTTCCTTCCTGACATTATATTTTCTGGGAAAGCAAATAGGCTCCAGATTCCTATAAAATAAGACAAAATAGAAAAGAACCCCTCAAAAAAGGGAAAGGCTTCTGCTGATTGCATTTCATGGCTTTCCTGATGACCTGATGGCTGATGAGAAACAAGGAGCCACCAACCTCCGAGAGCAGCCGTCACCTGTCACTCACGACGCTGCGAGCTGACCTAAGGGAGGAGAGGTTCTGCAGCGTGTACTTTGGGGTAAGTTATGGACATTAAATCACTAGGTTCAGGAAGAAGTCATCCAAGTATCCTGAAGGAACAGAAATGGAAGGAAGTAGATCTGCATTTCCCAGAATAGAAGCTGTTTCTCAAGAATGGAAAGATACCAACATGGTACCCAGTCATAAGGAAAGACCTCCATAATTACAGATCACTGAGCCAGGAAACTGACAGAGTATAATTAAGGACAGAATAATCTAACTCTTGTATAAAGTACAAATTAATAGGGCCATGTCCCCAAAACACAGCTAAGATTGAAAACCCCAGAGAAGGTCAATGGAGGCAGTTATAGGACTCGCCAGGGAGAAGTTTCATTTAACTTGAAAACAAAAAGCCTGCGGGGGCCATGGAAATGATTAAAATGTGCATTTAGTTAAATGGAAGCTGTCAAGTCGCTCTCAGATGATAAACAAAGACAAAATCAAAGCTGTCAAACTCTAACTATGAGGACTGTCTAGGAATATACATTAAATTTGTATAGATGTTCGCCAGCCTCCCGGCTTCGAGTCACACAGAAGGCGCTGGAGTAGCTCATCCTACAGTCAGGTCTTCATCAGAAGGATCAATTTTTTAAAGTCAAAATTTCAATATAACAAATCTAGGGCCTGACCTTCAGCGTGAAAAGTGGGAACATTTCTAGGATGCCTGTTTGACCACTCACGCATGCTCACCGAGTCGGGAGCGGAGATCTTGACGTCGAGTTAGTGTGACCGAGGAGTCCAGGAGCACATCTGATCCCATGAAGCCAATCCGACGAGAAGCGGCCCACATCACACGGAAGCGCACGTTTTTCTCTAACTTACCCCATAGGCTATGTGAAGTAGTTTTTATTTAGCTAGTAGAAGAACACCTTTTCTTTCACAATTAGGCAGTATGTTATCTAAAATAGTTTTGAAATGGACCCATGGATATTGGATTGTCGTGACATAGACTTTCCTTTCCATCAACAAGCTGAAAAAAAATTATAAAACAGAATTTCACTGTCAAGATAGCTAAAAAGGCCCATCATAGATGGCTTCCGTTCCAAGCAATAAAGTGCGATGACTTTACTAAGGAGAAAAATTGAAGGAAAATAGTTTTCAGGAGTATCCCATTGTCTGAAAAGAAGGTTTTCATCTTTGATGGAAGTGTTACCGCTGATACGTAGTTAACTCTTGGCTGTCTTAAAATCTCTTGAGAAGCGATTGGTGAGACACCGGAGAGGGAGACAAATAGGAAGTCTCTGGACTCGGAAACAAACTGCGTTGTTGAAGGAAGGTGGGTGGGGCTTGGGGTGACCGGACGACGGGCATTAAGGGAGGCACAGGACGGGACGAGGAACAGGTGTTACGCCCAACTGATGAATCATTGAACACTACGTCAAACACTAGTGATGGGCTACCTCGCGTTGGCTAATTGAATTTAAATTAAAAAAAGAAGTGATTGATGAAACTACAGTAAAAGTCCACAGATTTTCCAATTCAGTGAAGTATCACCTGAAACACCCGAGGCTTCGACAGGCGGGCTTAGATAGCATGGGAGGTTTCAGGAGTGTCTTCAGTCCTCTGTCATACGTTCTGCATTTCGTGGTTACTGTATCTTCCTTCTCGCTTCCATCAAGTTTATTAAAAGTGGTGTGCAAGAATGCTTCATCACAGAGGAGATGGGTTAACCAGCTTTAAAAAAAATACTTTAGAAAAGAGTCACAGTATCCCTAAAGGGGCATATTTGAAGCTGATCTTCAATGTTGTTTGGGGAAAGAAGTCATTTGATAATAGGGATCTATGCCAAATAAGGGGCAATCGAAGTAATGATAGACTTACACTGAGTTGAAATTGTTATTAATACAAATGAAAATTTGGAAAACAGAAACAAGAAAGATTCTCTCTAGCCTGCCCCACCTGCTTCATTACTTGTGCAAAGATACTGATCACGTCGGCATGAATTTGTAGGATATGGATGATATAATTGGGTTAAACAGCAAGCATCAGCCAGGATGCTGAGTCCCTGGCAAGCACACTGGAGCCCTTCATGTGGAAATGTGCAAAGCTCTCGGAGAGGCTTCCCCAGGGAATTCCAACAACTTTGGGAACGATCCCATGTTAACACGTACTCAGCCTAAGCATTAGAGAGAAGGGGTGCACTCCCCCACCCAGCTGTGGAGACCCCACACAGTGGGAAACAGGAGAGACCAAGATTCAGTGCAGTAACTAGAGCAGTAACTAGTCTGGCGGACATTGGGTAGTTAAAATTACATATATATATATAATTAATATATAATATATATTATATATAATAATATATAAAATTACATATATATATATACACACACACATATATATATACACATTTAAAACTGCATTCGTTCTCATGACGAGAACAAGAAGAACGTCTTTGGATGGCGGTGTGAGAGTTTTAGGTTGGAATATGGCCAAGACATTGACATAAACACTGGAGTGGGTTATTGAAAGATGTTTTGGAGTCTCCTTCTTTAGAGTTCTAAAGCAATGCCAGAATTCTGAACTGCCAGGGTTTGGCTATAGGGCCATCAAAGCAGAGAGCCAGAATAAGAGGGGGTTTTGTGGTGGTGCTAGGAGAGTGTTTGAAGTGCACGAAGGCTCCTGAGTTAGACACGTGGTAGGCACCCAGGTGTCGCCTTTCCTCTCATCCAAGAACTGAAGACGGATATTAGAGGGAACATGGTCCTAATGATGCTGGCTATGTTCACTGTTGGGTGTATGTCGCGTACATACGACACGACGGGATGTGCAATGTAACCATGACCGGGACACCAGCGAGTTTAATTCAGGGTCTGAACTGACCATCCTCACTGTGTGATGAGTCACAGAACCCCTGGTGTCATTTTACAAACTATTAAATAGGTGAACGGGGACACACTGCCGTCTCACAGGGTCATTCCGAAAATAAAACTAGCAAATCTGACTCATTTTAGAGCTTTAAAATCATAATTATTTTAACAACTAGGGCAACAATATACAATGATGGTATAAATATAGAAGTGCTGCTTAAGAGCTGACGGAAAATAAATGATCCATAGAAATGTATCAAAGCGGTGAACGTCGGACGGCATTACACAGTGGAGGGAAGGAACGTGCGAAATAATGAGGTTGTGCACAAGAGTTTTACTCCGTGAGAGGCTCTGCAGCTTGAGGAAGTGCTATTAAAGTGAACAAGGAAATTAGCATGAACAAAACACAGAAGTTGGAATGGCTAAGAAAAGATGAACTGTCCCCAAATTACCAAATTGACCATAAATGAAGTATGTAGGCAGGAGGACGAGTCTGGAGAGAGAAACATTTTAACACTGATGTTTAACCGTCAAAGTCACTTTAAATTGCAGACAATCAAGAAACTGCTTTGTTTGGGAAGCTAATTTTGCCTTTGGTTCTGATGCAAGAAATGATCACACATCTGGAAGGGAAAATTCTATTGATAACGGCAGTGAGGCTCACGGCCGTCCTGTCACACCTGCTCGTCACGTGCCAGTGGCAGGCAGATTTCCTCTGATAAATACGCTACCTTGACACAAACAATGACATCTCGTAGGTGAAGGAACAATTACTTATTTCTGTACAAGTTATTCCACTAGGGTGCGTCAGTAATTAAGAATATGAACCTTCCGGGGGTGCCTGGGGGGCTCCGTCAGTGAAGCACTTGCCTTCAGCTCAGGCCATGGTTCTGAGGTCCTGGGATTGAGCCCCGCATCGGACTCCCTGCTCAGAGGGGAGTCTGCTTGTGTTCTCTCTCTTGCTCTCTCTTTCTGTCAAATAAATTTAAAAAACCTTTTTAAAAAATGATTTTATTTATTTATTTGATAGACAGAGATCACAAGTAGGCAGAGGCAGGCAGAGAGAGAGAGAGGAGGAAGCAGGCTCCATGCTGAGCAGAGAGCCCGATGCAGGGCTCGATCCCAGGACCCTGAGATCATGACCTGAGCTGAAGGCAGAGGCTTTAACCCACTGAGCCACCCAGGCACCGCTAAAAAAAAAAAAGCTTTTAAAAAAATATGAGGACAAAGATGGGTTGAAAGGAAAAGGAGGGAAGGCGGACCGTGCAAACACCCACGGAAAGAAAGCTTCCGTCGTGACTTCAGTGTCAGAGCAGGGTCTGGAACAAGGACTGCTCTCAGGGTAAAGTCGGACAGGCCGCATCATGGAGAGAGTGCTGGTTCTGCAAGAAGACCTGAAGCAGGCATCGTGCAAGTCCAGGTAAAGAATTAGGTCCTGGGGCGCCTGGGTGGCTCAGTGGGTTAACACCTCTGCCTTCGGCTCAGGTCATGATCTCAGGGTCCTGGGATCAAGTCCCGCATCGGGCTCTCTGCTCGGGGGGGGAGCCTGCCTCCCCGCCCCCAATCCCGTCTGCCTCTGTGCCTACTTGTGATCTCTCTCTGTCAAATAAATAAATAAATATCTTAAAAAAATGATTAGGTCCTCATCAGTGTCCCCGACACCCTGGCCTCCCGCCAGGACCCTGGCCCGTCCTCCCGCCTGTGGCCGCCGTGTCTTTCTTCACGATGTCCTCACATCACCATGTGGACTGAATTGTGCACACGTAGTTGTCGCCTGTTTCTTAACTTGATATGAACAGAGCTATCCCGCATTACTTGCTGCTTGCCTTAGTCTGCAAACACTGCTTTTACGGTTCATCTATGTTGTTTGGCTGGATCTAGATTCTAGATTATTTATGCCTGTGTTTCTAGAGTATTCCATTAAATTAATATTGTGCAAATTATATTTCTGTGCTATGCTATGTCCACATTTGGATTTTTGAATTGTTTTGATTCTTGGGTCTTACAAACAATTCTGTAATTAAATCAAAACATTTGAATCTACAGATAGAAATACACACACTCGGGATGCCTGGGTGGCTCAGTGGGTTAAGCAGCTGCCTTTGGCTCAGGTCATGATCCCAGTATCCTGGGATCAAGTCCCACATCGGGCTCCTTGCTCTGCGGGAAGCCTGCTTCTCCCTCTGCCTCTGCCTACCACTCTGTCTGCCTGTGCTCATGCTCTCTCTCTCTCTCTCTCTAACAAATAAATAAATAAAATCTGTAAAAAAAAAAAAAAAGAAGAAGAAAGAAATGCACGCGCTTGCAAACATACAAGTGTGCAAAATATATATCCTGATTCACATTGGCCTCTCTATGACAGGCTTATAAGAGAGATTGCGAACTTCTAGATCTTCCTTTTTGCCAAATAATGCCAAGTAATTTTCCAAAGTGGTTATATTTTTCTTGTGAATTGATCCCACTGTAATAATTCTTCAACATCACTGGAACTCCCAATGCATTTCCTGATTATCCTCAAGAAATGGGCCCTCGATACTACTCAGAGGCTCTTTCTCATATGTATCTGGTAAATTTGCTGTCCTAAACTTATTTTTACCTAAAAAACTCTGCCTGTGGGCCCCAGAGCTCTACACCCAATGACTTAAGATACCCTCATCTCGTCCTCTTGGAAAGAACTCCAACTCGAGTGGCCAGACCTGAACACCAGACCCCTTCCTTCCTGGTCTCTCTCGCTCGCTGCCTTCACGCTGGTCCAGGCCAGAAGCGCAGGAGCTCTTCCTCCGTCCCCTTGTCGCACACCCGAGACGCTCCGCCACGCAGGGGCCCCCTCCCACGAGAGGAGACGCTGCAAACATCTCCGCGCAGTCAGCAGCCCGCCTGCTGTCCACAGACCAGCCCAATGACTCTGCTCAGGGCAACCGTCTCCAGCAGGCCCCCTCCTCTGTCCGCGCCGTGGAACACGCCGTCCCTGCGGCTCTCAGGACCAGCGCGGACGTCCTGTGGGCGACCCACGCGCCTGGCTGCCGCCCCTCCCTTCCTCCGCGCGCCCTGCCTCCGACCTGGCCGCTCTCGTCCGCTTCCTTCCGCGCGCCCTGGCTTCCCAGCACGGCACCCCCAGGCAAGCTCCCCCCTCCCTCTCAAATCTTCTGACCTGTCCACAGCCCTGCGGACCCCAGCACGCTTCTCAGGCGGGGCCCCTGCGCACCTCCCCACAATTCTGCTCCGTCCTGTAGGGCGCTTATCTCGGGGGCAGTTAGGTGTCGTGGGGAGGGTACTGCGTGATGGTTTCTGAAGCTGGTAACAGCGTGACATCAGTTTGCCTATCTGTCGTGTACAGCACGTGTGCTTTAAATGGGAAAGCGCGGCTCTAATGTCAAGATCCGTAAAAACCATGGGAACACAAACACCGCCCCTAAATAATTATATGCTGATGAGAGAGATGCCACGTTTCAGGTGGGCATGAAAGTGCCCTCAGGGAAGCCCGGGTGCCAGGGAGGCCAAGGGGAGAGGGCCAGCAGCTTGGGTGCAGCAGGCTTCCTGGTGAGGCTGACCTGAACCGAGCCATGAGCTGCCAGCAGGGACACCATACGGCCCGAGGGGCGAGTGGACAGTGCTGGTCGGTGGCAGCAAGTTGATGGCCCCGAAGATGAGTGAGACGGAGCGTCCGTGGAGCCCATGAGGCTAGGGGTGGAGGCAAGTGAGTCAGCAGACTAGAAGAGCTCGTGCTGGAATTCGAGATCAGATCTTGAGAAAAGGATAACGATCTAGTGTTTACAGAGAACTCACGGTGATCCTGTGGCTTCGCCTGGCTCTCTGCTTGCCGTACGTCATTCAGTCATCATGGAAACTTATTCCAACTCCAGGGTCTTGTTGCCACATGTCGACACTGTTTCACACATTCTGCAGCTGGCCGGCGTCCCCTTTACTGAGCCGTCATCTTGGCAATGGTGCGACCCCGGCCACCACCATACAGGGTCAGCGAGTGGTCAAGGCTAACTTGCCCACAAGTGTGAAAGGGTGTCGGACCCTGCAGAGGGAGGAGGCCGAGCTGGCCGGTCCTGTTTCACGTGCGCATCTCCAAATTGTACCCCTGGCGACAAAAGCGTCCAGACCCTTACCCTGCCCAGGAGCCCCTCCCTCACTGGCTGCACCTGCACCTGCACCTGCACCTGCACGACCGTATTAGCTCCTTCAGGGGCGACTCCGGAGGTAACTCCACATTCTTCAGCAGAACTTCAATAGATTGAATGGGTTCGTGGGTTTGTCTACTACTTACTGAGACAGAGACAGATTCTGTGCAAGAAATCTCCCCAAATCCCCATGTGCAGATCTGGACACACGCGTCCCTGTAAGTATGCATCTTCTCTGTTTTCTTCTTGTTCTATGAGCCGGATCCTCTGGGTCTTACCTCCTTCTCTCTCCTTCTAGCAGTGGAGCGGCCAGAGCCGGGGAGCCTGGCAGATACTCGGTTCCCTTCCTTCAGCAACTGTCTTCGTGTAGCCTTCGTAAGAATTACAGAGAAAAAAGTGATTTTGAGGAAGAGTTATAATCGTAAGGCTTGGGAACATTTTTGCAATGTGCGGTATCCCTGGTGTATAGTTTCTCTTCTTTCACTTTTTAGGAAGACTTTTGATTAACTTTTTCAGAGGTCAGCTAGTTTCCCCAGCATGCTTTCTTGTATTAAATTTAGTTTATACCGAGTGCAAGGATAGTCCTTCTGTTAAAAAGATGATCCTAACACAATTGGGGTACCATTCTTGGGAACTCTCAGCTGAAAGGTGGTGTTTTCTTTACAGATCTCCAAAGCATTTAGTACATTACATGTAAGAATAAAAGATGAATCAACCTCTACGTATGGCCAGACCAGAGCTCAGAGTGAAAGGTGCGCAGAGGGCAAGCAAAGGTCCTCCCTCCCAGACCCGAGGCTCGCCGGACCGCTCCACCCTGGAGCTGCACTTTCGGAAATACCCACCAGAGGGCGCGGGACCCAGGCCAGACGGAGGGAGGGTCCGACTGGACACGTTTAAATACGGTCATTTACACTGATGGTTGCCAAGGTGCTGGTGCGCAGCTCCGAGGCTAGGAATTACCACGATTTCCTTATTCTTTTTAAACACGCTTGGAAAAGGGCCACGAAATACCAGCTTCATTTTTTTTTTTTTTATAATAGTGTTGCATTTAGGAGAAAGTTACATTTGCATTTTTAGATACAAAGTTATTTCCGTAGGTACTGATTCCTATAAAGAGGAAACACACAGCCACAAACTGGTACTTTCTCAGGAACGGCCGGTGTGTTGATGGAGGCTCACGGCTGCCGCTGTCACCCTCAGAGCCGACGAAGTATAAGCGCGGCAGGAGGCAGAGGGGCGCAGCCCGAGAGAGGCGCCCGGGGCACCCGCCGTCAGGCACAGGGAGCCCAGCACGCGGCCTGGCCCCTCTGTCCTGCTGCTTCGCCCGCTGTCCGCGCCGGCCGCTGCGCCGCTGGGAGGGAGGGAAGGGGTTAGGAACGACGCGGGATGCTCACTCCAGGGCCCCGGGGTCCGGCGCAGTCATCATTTCATAGTCACCGCCGGTGTCGCTGCGGCTGTCCCGCGCCGTGGACAGAGCCCGAGGAGCGGGGGCGTCGGGCACCCAGCCCCGCAGCAAGCCCGGGCCGGTGTAGGGACGGGTCCGCCTGCCGCCCGGCGCTCAGGGGCCACCGCGCAGCGCCTCGCGGAGGCCCGGCCGCGGCCTGGAGAGGGACCCGCAAGGGCGCGGAGCGGAAGGCGCCGAGGCCCGCAGAAACCACGCGCCGGGCGGGGCAGGGCCGTGGTGGACGCAGCTTCTCGTGCTCGAAGCCGCGCGGAATCGTGAACGTTTTGGAGCACGAGACAAGCCCAAAGAAAGGAAGATGAGGCGTGAGCTCAGACCCAGGTCACAACGGGCCCCGCGGTTCTCCTCCTGCATTTCTGCCGCAGCGCGTTTTTGCTTCAGGCCAGCGACACCGACCGCGGTTTTCGCCCCAGGAGACGCGCCTCCCCGAACTCGTGCTGTGAGGAAAGGCAGGTGTCGCACTGACTGGCCCGGCCCAAGCCCGACAGGCACGGAGGCCTGGTTTCCCGGGGCGCTGGCCTGTCCCCTGCGCCGGGTCCCACCCCCCTTCCTGACGCTCCTGCCGTCCAGAGAGGAGGCGAGCTGTGTCCACCCCGCAGGCCTTTCGGATCAGGGAGCGCCCCGCGCAGGTAAAGGTCACCGAGCGGGTTCCTAAGTGGAGGCTCTCATCACTGAATTCAGAGACTCGCTGTCTTTCTTGGGAGACCGAGGACAGAATGCAATCCCAGCCTAAAATAACCAAAACAAAGGTCTTCCTAATAAATTAATACATTTTTTAAAATTTAAATAAAACCTATTTAATTTAAAATAAGTTAATAAATTAAATTGCCATCTAAATGTCTTCCCCACAAAGGAGGTGTAGGGCAGGAAGTTTGTTGATGAGGCTGTGGGTGAAACTTGCTAATCCGGCATCATCGTGGGGGAAAGAGACCGCTTACCGGCTGCATTATTCATTACTCGTTTTAATGGGCTCTTTGGGGACCTTTTATCTGCAATATGTAACAATTCACATGGATCCTATTAGGGAATTTCAAACAAGGTCACCTATGGAAATGCTGTAAGGTTGTGGACTTGGGCTGGGAGATGCAAGACGCTTGCCTCGTTCAGCAGAGGTGGACCTCAAAGGCACAGGTGGGAGAGTGTGAAAAGCCCACAGGAGTGGAAGAGGCCAGTGGGATGCTCAGAGTAAATGCTGCACAAAGGAAAGAGGACGAAGGCCGTAAGAGTGACCGCGTGGACAGTTTGGTGTCCTGTCCTGGGGCACACTGTGCCTCTGTTCACACCCACCCACGACCGCATCTGGCAGTAGGGTCCCTGAAGATGTGGCTGAGACCCGGGGGACGCAGGGGGATGCCTGTAGCTGGCGTTCTTACCATAGAAGACACGCGGACACTCGCAGGAGACCGAGGCAGGACACGGAGGGAGGAGAGCACGAGCCGGAGCTCCGGCAGCCAGGAAGACCCGCCCGCAGAGCCCCAAGAGGAGCCAACCCTTCAGACACCTTGACTTCAGACTTCTGGCCTCCTGAACTGGGGGAGGATAGATCTGGGCTGTCTCAAGCCACGTGGTCTCTGTGGCATTCGTTCAGCATCCATGCTGCCCCCCCCATGTGGACTCCCTTGCTGGGCTCTCGCAGGGGGGCTGGGGGCTGTCCCCTAAGCCTGTGGGCACGCGAGTGCCCGGCCGCCCCGGGAGCCCTGGGAGCAGGTGAAGACCCGCTCAGTGTCTCCCACACAGAAAAGGCTCAGACCCTCTACAACCGTGTGTTGCTTGAAATAGAACTTTGATAGCAATCCACCCGGCGGGTTCCTAAAAATGTTTAGTGAACTGCGAGATAGGAATCTTTGGAGAAGTCTGTGATGGCCCAGTGCCCGGAAGTTCCTAAAAAGGAAGAGCAGCTCAGGGGTTCAGAGGAAGCCTGTGGCTTCAGCATTTCTCTGCGCAAAGTGTGGTTCTCTCGGAATGACGAGACCAAGTCCTGGAAGACACTGCCACACTCTGTGGACATCTAGGGAGTAAAACCATTTGACTTGAAGGTTGATGATGTTCACGATATGGGTTTCCCTGTAATCTTCTTTTGGTTCTTTGGTTCTTTATAACATTGTTTTGAAAATGACATCGGGTCCCTGCTCTACTAAGGAACAGGAAATGATTTTCCTCCTGTGTTCAGACCAGAGTTGAAAGAGCAGGGACCACAGAATGAGCTCACCGTGTGGAGCGGAGAGAAGCAGACGCCCCTGTGCTGAGAAGCGCCCCTCCCCCGCACCCGCTCAGCCTCCGCGGCGGGTAGAGCATCACACACAAGCCTTCCGGAGGGCGATGGTGCTTGTGTCTCACGATCAGAGAGGATAGAACACAGCACTCAGGTAGCTAGAAACTCACGCCAGACAGGCAGTGAAGATAAGCAGCCCACCCAACCCTCTCCTTCGCCCAAAGAGAAGCAGGAGGTGATGAGTTCTTCCGTCTGGAGCTCCTCAAAGACGGAAGGGTGGCCGCCACCGAGGAACGGGCGGATTCCTCTGTAAAACCAGTCAGTGAAGCGGCTTCTGTGAAACTCCGGGTTTGAGGTGGAAACTGGGTATTTCCTATGAGACACAGTAGTAACGACACAGTGGTCACAGCTAAAGGTCGTCCTAGAACCCGGTCCCCAGCCTCCCGAGACACCCACGGAGCTAAAGATGGAGTTGGTCAGCGCCAGGGAGGCATTTCAGGAAACGTTGAAGGAAGTGGTTTAATCAGGTTAAGTACGGATTTTAGATGGTTTGGGTTTTGCTATTTTTTCTTTTCTTTTCTTTTCTTTTCTTTTCTTTTCTTTTCTTTTCTTTTCTTTTCTTTTCTTCTTTTCTTTTCTTTTCTTTTCTTTTCTTTTCCTTTCTTTTCCTTGTTAATAAGGAGAGCCCATGTTTAGGATCTTTGGGAGAGAGTAGACATCCTCCCCCCACCCCCAGTTTTTAAAGTGGGATTTTAGGACCTTTGTTCGAGATTTTCCAATTCCACAGATAGTTTGACAGCCCGATGGTGAGACACACAGCCCAGCCGGGTCTCCTGGAGGGCGCTGGGGCACAGGCACACCCCCAGCCCGCTGAAACGCCCACATGTGACAGGGCTGGCACGCATGCACGGACCGCATCTGTGCCGTAGGAGGGAGGGCACAGATGTGGTCGGAGCGCTGAGAGACGACTTTGGCAGCAGGTGCAGCCCTGTGCGAAGTCCCTACAGACTGGCCTCTGCACCTGCTGCCCCCTGGACAGGTTCTCCTCCCCAAGACACATGCTCACTCCTCACGGTGTCTCCCACAGGGCACTTTCGTGCACCTGTATGCGCTGACTTATTTTTACCTCCCCTCACGAGGCCACACACATGTTCCTCCTTCAGGAGCTCCTCCGGGAATGCTCAAGGCTCTGTCTAAAATTAGTCAGTTTTAGAACTGGGTACGGTAATAGCACCAAGTCTCTGGCCTTACAGAGAAGGAAAGTGAGGTCCAGTGAGGACGGGGTTTTCGGGGACCAGGTGACCGACCGATCACAGAACTGGCCCTAGCTTGGGTCAGGTCACAGGATGTCCCAGGAAAGACCAGGCACAGGAGGGATTGTGTTTCTGTCTTGGCTGTCCATTCATAAACCCAAAGTTAGGGCATTTTACAGGACTTATGAACAAAAATGCAAGAAACCATAAAACAAAATAAACAAATAAGTGTCAGTGAAAAGCTAAAAGCCACAATGACCAAGAAATGTAACTTAGCAATGGAAAGCAAACCTTCAGTTTTCTTTCAACATTCTTTATAATGTATCTTTATCCCCCAAGTGCTAGGGTGTCCGTCAACATCAGAAAAAGCACTCGGCTCTTCTCTTCGTTTAGATTTCAAAGTGACCTCTCCTCCTGGATAGCCCTTTTCCTAGTATCACGGGAGGATAACTGATGTTTCCAAGGAGGAGGGAGAGAGCATCACACACATGTCCGGCGACTCTGCCCATCCAGTAGAAAAGTACTTTATCTCATACCGGAGTGATGATGGCAGTAACATGACCAAGGACGTCGCTTCTGTTGAGCCAGTACCTCAAGTTGTCATTAAAATGTACACTCTCCCAAACCACAAAGAGCGGGGAGCTGGTGGACCCTGCTGGTGTCCCACTGTGTCCCAGTGGGTCTCTGTCTGAAGGTCCTCCCACCCCTGCCCGCCGTGGGTTCCAGACCCTGTGCTGCCCACCCACAGGTCCCCGGGAACCAGTCTCACAGGGCGTCAGGGCATCAGAGCTCCTTGGTTTATCGTGTTCTCTGTCTGGCCATGAGCGTTGCTTTACTGCATTTTTTCTGCATTAATAATATGGACCAGCAAGCAAGAGGTTGATTAGCTATATTTGTTTTGCATTGGCCATTATTTTAATTGGATGTTGGGCATGTTTTTAAAAATTAGACTCGCTTACTGTGAACAAAAGGGAAGATATCCCACGTGATGTTGACTGCTTGAAACACACAACAATAATAACACGTGCAATGATAAAATTGGGGTGTCACAGCCCCAAAGATTCCCACCTAAATCAGGGCAGAGAGAGACATCCTCGGCAGTGAACTGGGAGCGGGAGGCTGTCTACTTCGCAGTGTAACGGATGTGGCCTGTGACCGCGAGATGTAAATGTATCTGTTTGCAAGTGGAGGTGATCCAGGGATCTCTTCCACCAGGTAACTCCGGTCGCATCACCATTGTGGCAATGGGATGTACGACAGAATTCCCTGTGTCGTGGAGCATCCCAGCCCTAAGTGGTTTGCTGGCTCGGGCCCACGGAAAAGAATAAGGTAACGTCGCCTGCACGGCCACGCTCGGCAGGGGTGCCCTGCACCCCACTCCCAGCTCAGTGGGAGCAGAGAGCCTCTGCCTCCAGAGAAGCCACCATTCTGTGCTCGTGAAACAAAATGTAATGAGTCTTCATTACGATATTGTGACTTAAGTGGTAGCTTTTAGCTCTTCAAAATCATGTCCGCTAATTAGAGGCGTGGGATCCTCTCCGTGATCTCCCAGCTATAAATTATATTATATACTCATAGTTACAGGAATTTCACCTTCTGTGAAACAGCCCTTATGCAAACAGTCATAGTTGGTGTGTCATTGGAGCATATCGGCAATTAATTCTCCCAGTGATCACTGGGAAGAACGTCTTTTCCTCCATATCTGGTTTATTTATGTGCTCCCATTAATTATGCCTAATTTTCTGTTGGCACTTTTCTTCCTAATGTAATTCAATTTAAGCATATCTTTCTAGAGACTTATTAATAGGTAGGGTCATTTATATTGTGTAGCACAAATATTTTATAATCCACTAATCTTGACAAAAAGGCAATGCCTTCCTAATAAAAAATGCATGGGGAGTAATGGCTCCCTATTAATAACTTATTAGGTCAGATCGCCCAGTTTGAAGTGTCCATTACGCTTTAATTTTATCAGATCTCTTCCTTTGGAGTTTACCACACTTTCTTTGCCTCTGGATTTCGGCTGCTCCCAGCAGCGCCCCGAGTCTGCGCGCGTCAGCAGTCGTCCGTGGTTTTGCAGGAGGGTGTGCGGGGAGGCCGGTGCGGGAGAGGTCCTCGCAGAAGACGGCGCTGCTGTTCGCCCTCCACGCCTGCTCCTCCTTACAAGAGCTGTTAGTGATCGGGGGTCCTTAGCTGTTTCGGCTCACACAGCCCTTCCAAAATCTCACCATCGCCGCGAGCCGGTCCTCTGAAGCACGTTCTCACCCAGACCTTTCACACCCCACCTCCGAGGATTTACAGAAATCTCAAAATGTATTCGTGGACTTCTTAGGAATCAAAGAAACACAGTTGAGGACCTTTGGTTACAATTTGCCATGTATTAATTACACAGAGATATTTCAACTAATAACCCACCTAACTTGGATAAACATGATCTGAAACCTCCATGGCATTGCCGTGGTCGGGTGCACGTGTGATCTGCCCTTTCATGTTCTTCGCCCGACATAAACACATTTCCAGCGAGCGGCAGGGGTTTTTGTGAGGTCCTGAGAGATGATTTGCCACAGCCCTGGCCTCCTAGCTGAGGGCTCACATAACAGTCTGGAGAGGAAGATGAGACATGGACAGGAAAATAGTGACAGAATTTTTTAAGCAAAACAACCAGCCTTAGCTAGACTTCTGTTCTCTCGTCTATAAAGTGAGGGCAAGGAGAAACCAATTTTAAATTGGCTCCTTATAGGGTACCTGGGTGGCTCAGTGAGTTAAAGCCACTGCCTTCAGCTGGAGTCCTGATCCCAGGATCCTGGGATCGAGCCCCACATCGGGCTCTCAGCTCAGCGGAGAGACTGCTTCCCTTTCTCTCTCTCTGCCTGCCTCTCTGCCTGCTTGTGATCTCTTTCAAATAAATAAATAAAATCGTAAAATAAATAAATAAATAAATAAATAAATAAATAAATAAAAGGCCCCTTCCAACTCTGAGTTTTCATGGCAATGGATCTGATCAAATTCTATGTGCAAAAGCAGAAAATCGTACTACTAATAGGAGTGTTCCAGTGACAGATGTGGGTTGAAGTACTTTAAGTAACACGTGGTCAGAATCACCCTGGAGGAAGCTAGGAGTCCTGCAATGATGTTTCTGATGGTCTACGTTACTTTAAAATATAACATGTGTGCAAAATTATAGTCTGGATAACAGGTCATTTAGGTTGTTTTGCTCAAGATGAGATCTTCATCCGGTAGACTTGTGCTTTGAGACTTACTGCTTGCTAGCGACTCCAATGGGCTTCGGGGCTTTAAGGATAATGAAAGGTTCAGAAGAACGCCCAAATCAGGTGAAAATGAATATTTCACATTCGTGCATAGAATTAACAGCTCTTTCTGGAACACTAACCTTTGGAAGGACCACGGGTATGAAACTTCTTGATGAAATCGTATTCAACTTTATACCATTATAAAATTAGGTTTGATTTCTAATAAAAATCATTAACCAAACTCTACCTTAAGGTCAAAACCCATTTTTTTAGAGCTTTTATTTTGCCTATTTTTCTAACATGTTTATTATTTTTGTGTTTATTATAATTATCAGCATCTACCTATAAATCTTCTGGTAATCTGAAGATTCATTTGAATGAAAGAAATGTGGATGATGTTTTATTGGATATCACTACTATTTTATTCATGATATACCCATTACTTGGAGTGTGAGTGACTGTGTGTGTGTGGGTGTGTGTGTATTTTTTCCCCAAACATTCTTAAGTTCATCATTTGGGCAAAAGCCCTAGACTGATGCACTTCTTACAATTTAATTCCTTTGGATTCTGCTCGTAATCCTACCCAGTAGATGTGTTCTCAACATGCATGCCCTGTGCTGGGTCCAGACGATTCAGATGCACAGAGGTTCCTAGTCCTGAGAAAAGGAAAAGTGCAGCTCTAAGCTCATACAGTGTATTGAAGTCCTTGTAGGTAGCATCCGTTCATCCCTCCTTAACACCATGAAGTTATAAGCTCCCCTCTTGTCGATTTGGAGCAGGGAATGTATCTCGTCAAATCATTCATTCAACCTCCCTTGGATAATAAATAATGAAGCCAGAATTAAAACCCAGATCTGCCGTGATTGAATAATCCCACTCTTTTTTTTTTTTTTTTAAGTAGAACAATCACATAGCCATAAAGACAGCGGTACACACCTGGATGGCAAGAGCGTGGTTTAGATCGCTCTCGTAGAGTGTCAGGACATAATGCACTTGACCGATATGGTCAGAGCGAGCTTCATGGCGAAGGCTCGTCTGCGGGAAGCACCCACATGGGTGGAGGCCTTTCTTTGTCCCTGAGTGAACGTGCTCTGCGTTTAATTTTAGAACTATAGCACAGGTCTCATGGATACAAGGAAAATGTATTCATGAACATTCATGAATATAGTATCTATTTGATCATTTTTTATTGACATGCAGTTGACAATGTAATATTATGCTAGTTTCAAGTGAACAATGTATCAACCAAGCAGCTCTACACGGGCTCACCCCCAGGAAGTGTGCTCACCATCTGTCAGTGAATGGCGTTGTTACAATGTTACGGACTCTGTTCCCTGCACTGTATTTCCCTTTCTTCCCCTGCTGTGTCCATCCCTCCATCCCCTTCCCTCTGGCAACCACGCAACAACTCTCTGTGTTTAAGATCTATGTGTTGTTTGTGTGCTTTGTTTTGTAGATTCCACATATAAATGAAGTACGATACTTATCTTTGTCTGACTTATGTCAGTTAGCAAGGTACCCTCCAGGTCCATCCATATCATGAATGACACGGTTTTACTCCTTTTTTGTGACTTTGTAATAGTCCACTGATACATATGCAGCATCTTTATCCATTCACGTATCGATGGGACTTGATTGAACAAAAGAGACAGTAGCACATTAGGTCCATTCTGGGGCACATTAGGTCCATTCTGTTAGGATTTAATGAGAAGTTAGGGCATGATGTTTACAGAGGACCTTGAGCCCTGAGCAATTTCCCTGCAAGAACTTAGGGTTTTTTTTTCCAACCAGCTTATTACATGGTCGTAGCAGGATTGATTTCCAGTGATCTTCAGAAAGAGCTAGATGGTCCTGAGATGACACTCAAACCGCAGAGGTAGGGAATCCGTGGAAGACCCGGCGCCATGGCTCACGACCCTGTGGGAAGGATGCAGTGCCCGGAGTCATCGTGAGGAAACGGTGCGTGTGGCTTTCAGTAGAGGATGAGGGCCGTGGAAGAGGCAGGGATCCCAGCAGATGCATGTTCCCACCTGTGCGGTGAGTGGGAAATGGAAAATTCCCATGAAATTAAGTGGTTTGGAGTTGGTGTGCCAGACAAGATCGAGAGTCCGGATTTGACGCATGGAGTCTGGAAGCCTCAGAGGCAGGGACCTAACCTCAGCAGCCTCTCTGGGTCTGAGGGTCTCACGGTGGGAATCCCGAACCAGCACCCATGTGCGCTGATGGGATGGTGTAAACCTGCAGGGTAGGAGGCTTCCTCCCACCAAGAGAGGAGCATACGCTCGGGGAAGCTCTGGCCACGCTCCGGTCTGGAGAGTGGAAGTAGGCGCGCGCCTGAGCGGTCAGTGTGTGTGGAGGCCCGCAGGGGGGCGCGGGGCCCCCTGGAAGGGAGGTATAGGGATGGAGAGCGACTGTTGATCTGCTCATTCTGCGATCTGGTGACCTCTGGGAGGAACTGTGAGGAGCAGCTCGGAGAGCCAGACTGCACGGAGTTAAGGGTCCTTGGCTGGTGTGTGAGTGGAGACCACGAGGAGGCCCTTTGTCTGAAGCAGCTGTGGGCCAAAGGAAGGAGAAGGTCAGTGGACTCCAGGATCCACAGAGGTAAGATCCATAGGGGTTTTCTAGTTTTTCCCCTGAGTCTGCAAGGCCAGCGTAGCGTAGGACGGGGAGGGACAGAAGCAGAGGACCGGTTACTCGACATCGGACAGAGAGCGAAGCAGCAGACGTGTGCAGAGGGCTTCCCGTTTACCCACATAGTAGCCCTTGAAATAAAGAAAATCCTTCTTCAAGCAGGGTCGGTGAGATGATGAAAGCCCCAGCTGCTGCCTAGACCGGCTTTCCCGTGGGGTGGGGTGACAGCAAGTGCTCGGTGCGGCCTCCTGTTCCCTGGGGAGTGCAGTCGGAAGCCTTTGGTGGCCTTCGGCAAAGACCTACTGTGCGCCTCAGGGAGAGGACTCAGTGTGGGGAAAGGCCTCGTGGCCCTGGAGTTGGGGCGTCTCCCATGTCCTCAGCAGGGCTCTCCCACGGCGGGGTCCAGATGGGGGCTGGAGAGCTGAGATGCTAAACGCTGGCCAGTCGTTGGGGCAATGATTTAGTAAACAGGACCAAAGTCGAGTGCGCCCAGAAGTCTGGGACATTATCTGGGATATTATTTAAGTAGTTGATTACAACATCTGATTGGTGACGAATCTATTACTTTCAGTGAGTGCTTTAGAGTTTATAAAGCACATATGCGTCCTTTATCTCAGAAAGTCAAGTGTCACTATAAAGAGGCTAATGGGCTGAGTGGAGTCAGCCAGATTTGGTGATTTGAGATTGCTGCGAAAACAGGGCAGACTCCCAAGAAGAGTCCATCAAGGGGCCCTGAGTTGGAGCTCGTGGGTGGGCTGACTAATCCAACTCAGGACCCAGCAGGTGGACTGGCCGAGATTCGGGCTTCGTGGGTCCTTTTGTGGACGTTCCCTGCAGCCGAGGGAGGGTCCACCCGCCCAGCCACAGGCGAGCGCGTTAGGATGGGGGCGGGGCGGTGCCTGAGCCCCATCAGGATCCACACTGACCGCCCTCAGGTCCCCGTGTAGGCGCGAGCATGGAGGTGGAGCTCAGGCCTTTCCAAGCGGCCTGGAAAACCAGGCCATGTTGGGAGGTCTGACACCCAGTGCTCCCTGGTGCCCAGCACCCGCTGGCCGTGACCGGGGCCATTCCAGCTCCAGGACCAGCAGGAACGGCTCACCCTTGAGCTCCTCCGTGAGCAGCCGCGGCCCTGAGTGTCAGCCGCAGCAGGGGGAGCCACAGGGCGGGTCCTGGCCCCACGAGGGACCTTGAGGGAGAGGAAGGGGCAGTGTAGACAGCTGACAGAATTCACGCCGACACCGACGCATACGTATGACCTTCTTACAGGTGGAAATGGCCCACAGGTGTAATTCTGCTTCTTTCACTTCGCTCTTTTCTACATTGAGAGTCTGAACACAAAGATTCCACGGTTTACCTCCTCAGATCCTTCAGCCGGCCGTCGCGCCGATGTAGCCGCCAAGACACGATGACAAACGCCTCTGGAAAGCAGACGCTTCTCAAGGGACAAGGGACCAGCACTGAGCCGGTCGAGAACGTGCACGTAGACAGTCCTCAGGGTGGTCTTCCAACCCGCGACTGTGGCTGGGACTTTCCAAGTCCACGAATATCGTTACTCAAACCAATAACCATGAAAGACTCCGTGATTCCCGAGCACACTGTTCCTCGAACATGCTTACTGCTGAAAGAAGTCAACTCCTTCTTTTCATTAAGAAGCTCATTCTGGGTTAAAAAAAATTCAATTTTGAAAAAGCAGGGCTTTAAAATATGAAAAGTCATTTCCTCAAATTTTAAGGATGGGGTTCTGTAATTTTCCTCATAATTTTTCCATGATTACTACTTTTATCCGATCAATTGATGCCCACAAGCTTCCACTGCAGGAATCTTAACCTCAAAGGCACGCTCACTGTACAATAACATCTAAAACTACAGGCCAAACCTGTCACTGCCGGGGACATCGCTTCGGGGTGCCGCGTGACTCACACACACACAGATCCGCTTCCCCAGAGCAGGGCACACTCTGCGGAGATCCTCTGCATTCCTCGGTGGTTCATGACTAAATTCCAAGCTTGTTGTTTAGGCAAGTGTATGACATCAACAAAATATCGTTCCTCCACGACTCCATGGCCCTGTCCACTCCCTCTCGACACCCTCCTGGGGATGAGAGCCTGGCAGCCATCAGAATGTCATTCTGGAAAACATCACCTCTTCCTCCCTCTTGTAAGAATATCTAACAGAAAATGTAAACAGCAATCTAGCAATGATGGCACGGAGCGGCCCTCCCACGACACGGTAGGTGGAACAAAAGCCCTTTTCTGGCGTTTGCACCATCGGCAGCTGCAGGCTGATGCACTTGCCTTTCTGTTAAATAGAGGTTGGGGCATAAAAATAGATACTGGCATTTATTGGAAGCCAAGGCCTGTTGAAGTTTCACAGATTTAGAAAGTTCACTAATCGCCATCAATTACAACCTCTCCCTTGCTGGCGCGTGAATTATTCACACGAGTGCACACAAGAGCAGGGCTCTGGGAAATATTTATTGCAGCTAAATGCAGAAATAGTGAAATTCAAACTGATAAAGATAAAAAAGTGTTTCAATTTGTGAATACAAAGAAAAGGGTGATTCTAACACGGTTGCAGGAATACTGCTCAAGCAATGATGGACAGAGAGGGATGGTACAAATATCTCTGATCCCTGATACACTTGTAACAAATTTGATGAGAGTTTCTTTTAGTCTTTACATTAAAAATTGAAGAAATATTACTCAAATAAAAATTTCAGTCTGGGGGTTCCTGGGGAGCTCAGGCGGTTAAGCATCTGGCTTTTGATTTCAGCTCAGGTCAAGACCTCAGGGTTGTGGAATCGAGCCTCGAGTTGGACTCTGTGTTCAGTAGGGAGTCTGCTTGGGCTTCTCTCTCCCCCTCTCCTTCTGCCCCACAACCCTTCTCACACGCTCATTCTTTCTCTTAAAAATGTCAGTATAGGGGCGCCTGGGTGGCTCGGTGGGTTAAGCCTCTGCCTTCGGCTCAGGTCATGAACCCAGGGTCCTGGGATCGAGCCCCGCATCAGGCTCTCTGCTCAGCAGGGAGCCTGCTTCCTCCTCTCTCTCTGCCTGCCTCTCTGCCTACTTGTGATCTCTGTCTGTCAAATAAATAAATAAAATCTTTAAAAAAATAAGTCAGCGTATTACAGCTGTAAACATGCAAATGTATGCATATCTATATATATACAAACCATGGCTCTGTTTATATAAGTAAGTGCACATGTATTACTATTAGTTACTTTGCGTAGTCTGCATGTTTTGCCAAAAATTAGAATTAGAAAGATCAAAATGAGCCAAATGCTTTTTCTGAAGAAATCCAATAGTGTCTTTCTGTTTGCTTTCAGACTTGGTGTTTGCCTCTGCCACCGGCGGCCACGGGACTGGCTGCCCCTGGCTTTCAGCTTTCGCCCCATCCCCCTGACGGTCTGTGCTCGGAGCTGGCTGGCAGCTGCCCCCCTGAGCAAGAGCCCCAGGCGAGCGCCCTCGGGGGACGTGGGTCAGTGCAGCCCACGTTGCACTGCACCTGTTTTGTGGTAGGAGAGCCAGGGATCACCATTTCCTTAAGGGTAGCGGAAAGGCTCTAAAAGGGAAAGGCAAATGGAAGAAGGCATTCTGCAGTGATAATAGGGCTGTCATTAAAGATTGATGGAGGCTCAGTGAACGTCGGGTCCGATCTGGAGCAGCTCAAGCCGGCTCTGCCTCCCGCGATCTGGAGCCCAGCGGGACAGATGACAGTCATTCCCACCTACCGAACTCAGTCCTGACGAGTACATTCACCTGACGCGGGCACGTACACGTACGGAAACCTAAATCAAAACAATATTATGGGCTGGCTCAAATCCACATGAGAAAGGAAATTTCAAAGGAAGGACAGAACAAATCACAGTCTAGGAATAGTTTGATTTATTATTATTATTTTTATTATTATTATTACACACAAATAGTTACTCTGTTGCCCATCGTGTCTAACATCGTGCCTTTGCGACACTTTCCTATCAACCAGAGCTGTCCTTCAGGAAAATAATGGTATTATCAGCTATCTAAGCATAGACTGAACGACATATCTTCTACCACAACAGTTCAATAATTCTTGTCTCACCAAAAATAGCACACCTACAATTGTGAAAATACGTGGCAAGCCTTATCATTTTGTAAGTTTTAAGAATAAAGTTGAAACTCTTAGAAACTGAAAACAAAATATTTGGTAGTATGTTATGACCGATTTTATGTCTTACGTATTGTATTTTTGACTAGAAATTAAAACCTATTTATGTTGAAAACATAGGCTACATATAAGTAGATGCGTTTCACACCCACATGGATCTATTTCTGCACACCTCTCCACGGCCTCTGAGTCTCGACGTCTTTTCTGTCTCGTTATCTTTTATATTCATGTTATTTCCTAAGCACCTCCCAAACCTCAGTTATCCATAATTGGCATGTTTTTGACCTTTGTTACTAAATGAATAAAATGCCTATTGTGGAGATCAAAGAGTCAATGAATCAGTTTCCTGGTAACAAGGAGTTGATAGCTCTTTTCTGAAATTAATTCTAAAGAAAGGCAGCCTTGGCATTTAAATGTGTTTAATGATTGTTTTTTTTAAAGGAAGTTTAGGGTACCCTTTCTTGTAGTGACACAAATTATTGCCCATCGTAGTTAACTATTGCCTGGAAGGTTTCGTGTCCTGAGCATAAACAGCCCGTGGGGGCTGATTGCCCTCCTGCGGCCACGAACCAGGGCCCGCCTCCAACACACAGGAGGCCTCAGCACCCCTGAAATAGTTCACACACCTCTGCTCGCTGCCTGTTTCTCAAGCCTGGGGCACTTTTTAACTAGCCTGACAGCGGAGGATGAAGAAAACCTCTGACGTGATTTTTTACATCTATTCCGCGTTACAAACGATCATTTATTTCTGCTCTGCCTTGCGGAGACTCTCCCTCTTCTTATCTTGACCCGCGGCCTCTGCCCTGAGTTTCTGCCTGAAGTTGCAGAGGGCGAGCTCAGGCCCTAAATTCCCCCGGACTCGGCTCCAGAGCCATTCCCCTGGCAGCTGCTGTGACCTCTGGCGTAGCTTCTACTGTTCTCACTCCAGGAAAGGTGGGCATTGAATGTGCCCACACAAGAAACGCCTGGACCTTCTCAACAATGCCTTTCTTGTCCACTTACACGTTGGGGTGAACATGTCATCCCTAGCCTGACTGCCTTCTCTCTGCTGAAGACGGAGCAGGTGCACACAGACTTCCTCGGATCCGTGTCTTTGGATTGCAAATATCCCTTTGATGTCGGGAATCAGTCTTTCTGAAAGCCATTACCACTGGGCTGCGGGTCGCGAGTGCACCATGCGGTGGCAGCATTGCACCAGCGTGGGGGCTGCCGCGTGGTCCTCCCGGGGGACCGCAGAGCGGCTCTGGGCTTCTGAGAGAGCATCATGGGTACACACAGGGCGATGCCGTCAACACTGCACACAGCCAAACCCACGGCATTTTTTATAACACAAACTTAATTGTTGGAATGGACTGAACTTGAGTCTTATTTCTAATTACGAACATCGATGGGCAGCATGTGAGTTACACCATGAACGACAATGAAACATCACAATTTTATTCCTAGCCACGGTTTTAGCATAGATTTTTTTAATATATATTTCAAAGACCTCATAGGAGTTTAAGCAGAATAAAGATACTGTAGCTCTTCATGTTTCTCTCTTCCTTATTCCCGCGAGCACGGCGACATAAACCAACAGAGGCTTCGATAATATTGAATTTGCATTCTGGAAATGCTCAGCCCCATTTTTACTGCTTGACAGGAATAATAGGTATTATCTGGGAATTAGTTCTATATGAAAGGATGAAGAAATGTGTTCATAAAAATTTAAAGATGCACATCCTCCAAATGAAAGTGAAGTTTTATGACCTAAACCGAAAGCTCAGGTTACCTGTTGAAAGGGGGACCCTTATGGTTAAATATTATCTATAATTAATGAAGTAATTTGGGAAAAAAAAAAATGCCTGAGAATTTCTCTCCAAGGTAGCTTTTTCTACAATCGTCGTCTAAGTATAATATTCTAGGATATTTGTCTGTGCACAATTGTTTTCAAGAAGCAGTATTTCTGAGACCGTGTCCGTGACAGCTGCCCGTTGCCCATCGCCACGTCCGGGAGGAAAGCGCTGTTGGCGGAGGCGGACTGGCGGCTCCGACGGCCCGGCTGCCGCCTGCTCTGGAAGCGGCCGGGCGGGGGAGCGGCCCCGGGGCCAGCCGGCTCCGAAGTCCGCGCTGTGCCGCCTGCGCCGCGCCCCGAGCGAGCCGCAGCCGCGCGTTCTCCTCCGGGGCCGGTGCCCAACTCGCGCTCTTACGGATCACCGTTCCCAGTTCCTCAGTGAAGAGGAAGAAAGGGAAGATTTTTCACAGGCAAATGCTTCAAACAAAGCCTTGTCTGGAAGGAGCCTGAGCAGGGCAAAGCGCCGGAGACGCGCAAAGTGGGTCTGGGCCCGCCGCGTGGACGTCCCCGCAGCGCCCGCGCGTCCGCGGCCCAACCGGCTCGTTAAACCGCGATATTCCCGGGGGCACCAGCCCCTTCAGAAGTGCGGGTTCGCTCCTGCTCCGCGCGGGCAACCGAGGCCGCGTCAGCCTGGACTACGGCTGGGCTCGCTCCACAGGGCTTGCCCTTCCACGGCGCAGTCCCCTGTTTTGAGCCTTCGAGCGGTACAAGGTGCAGAAACAATTTGAAGAAAGAAAAGAGAAGCCTCCGGGTCAGCTTCTGATATTAAAAAAAAAAAAAAAAAATAGTTTTGCAAATTCTAACCCCCGGTCCACGGATTGGGGTCTAATTAAAAATATCTAAGGAGGCACAATCATGCCGATGGTAACTCGCAGAGAATCCTCAGGGCCGGAGCTGCCCGCACGAGCCCCGCGCAGCCCGGAGGAGGCCGTGGGGAGACGCGCAGAAGGCCCAGCGCAGAGGCGGCCGGAGGACGCAGTTGGTCACGGGGGGTCCCGGCCGGGGGCCCTGAAGGAGCTCGCGCTGCGCCCGGGGCACTGGGCCGGCCGCGCGCGCGGCGCCGTGGAGGGCATCACGCTGGGCCCGGCCTGCTGCACCGGCCCTGACCGCCGCGCGCTGTCCCGGCTGGGACCCCCTCCCCACGCTCTCCCCCTGCTGCAGGGGGAAACAGGAGGCTCCCACACTTACCGTTTCACATGAACTTGGCCTTGTCCTTTGGCTCGGGCCCATCGCAGGGCTGTGGGGCTCTCCCATCCGTCCGGAGGCCGTGACTTCCTCGACAGCCCTATGGGTCACAGGCCGCCCGAGGGATCTGAAGAACAAAAATGATGGGTTATGAGCCACCGCGCTGAAGACTCCTTCTTGCTTTTCTGACGGCATGGATATTCCTAGACCTGTGAGTTCTGCAAATGTGTATCTTCAAGCCTCAGTGTGAAAAAGAAGTAGGTAAATGAAATATAAATAAAAAGTGGTCACGTTTACATAGAATAATTTGGGAAATCTACAGATATGTCTAATATATAGTCAGTTATAGACACACATATCCAAACATGTAAATAAACACCCATCGTACGTACATATATGTACTTACAAAGAACACTGTCTATACAGAGTGTACATACGTGACATTCATGTAGCCACAGAAGTCCCATGTATGTGTGTGCCCTTATACACACACAGTATGTAACACCTTGTATGGAATAGAAAATACATTATGTGATAAAATCTTACAATATTACGCTTATACGAAGGAAAGAGAATATGGCAACATGAGATCTGAAATGTTTGGAGAAAGAACATGAGGACACACAGACCCCACTCCTTTGTTCAGCAAGTCTATACGGTGTGTCTCCCCTTGGCTGGTCCTTGAGTTGGAAGCTGGGGATACAATTAAAAAAAAAAAAAGTGGTCCCTGAACTCAAGGAGCTGAACACGGAGAGAAGCAAATATGTACCAAATAATTCTACAAAAACTACATAAATCATATTTGTAGTAATATAACAGTAACATGACACAGGTGAGAATCCTTCCGCATTAGTAACACATTGGCAATACGGGCAGTTTGATTCCTTTATTAAATAATTTGGATGTATTTCTCAAGAACATACACCTGGATAAGGTCAGTAGGAAAAAATAAAAAACGGTAGTGTTTGTGATAAAAGGAGAAAATGTCATTTTATTTTTTCTGCATATACAATGCAGTAGCTGCACGAAATTCTAAAGCTGTGTCAGTGAATGTAGTGCCTCAGACCCCGAGAGCATCGGGTGGGCTTCAGCAAGTGGTGTCGTGGCGGGGTCTTCTGTAGGGATTTCATACTGTCCATTAAAATCGCAGGCATGTTATTAAATCGGCAATGCTCTCTGTCCCTTGCTAAAGTCGGTTCCTCTGTTTCCCTTTTTTATTTCCTTCGTTGGACCAGATTGAAGATCTTCTGCAGAGATAGGACATCTGGGGGCTTAATCTTCACACGTATTTAGCATTAAAATCATGTTGACCTGAATTCTAAATTACTGTTATCTTCCCTGACACACCAAATCCCCTTTTGAGAACTATTTTTTGGTGGTGTGCTGTTCCGAGTGTCCAGATCCTAATTGCATGACCATCAGGAGAGTGATATATAGTATATTTAAAGATCACATGTTGCCGTAAATCTAGGGCACAGTGACGTGGTTTATAAGGCAAATTACTGCTCTATCGGAGCCCTTCAAAGCGATTAAGATTGTTCTTTCTGTTGACTCTTCTTGGCCACTGTAGGTGATGATAAAAACAAACAAGAGGAAAACCAACAACCAAGTGTGGCTAAAAAATAAGTAGGGACAGAATAAAGAGTTCTCAGATTAAGAGACACGGGAGTCTTCCCTTGATTTTGCTGAATTTACACAGGAAATCAAGAGTCTTTACTGAGGCATTATGCGCCGCTCCGGCTCTGGACGTGTCGTGCTCTGCGGCTAACACCGGGGAAGGCAGAAGCACCGCCCGACGTGGTGCCCGAGCTGCATAAAGGGTCCAGCCGCCTGCCCCGGCCTCGGTCCCCTGCGGGACGTGCTCCTTCTCGCTGCTCTTCCAAACACTTGCTGCTCACAGAACCCGGATGTGGCTTCCGAGTGGTAAGACTCAAAAGTGAATTCCAGCACCACAGAAAACCACCGGGCATTCGTGTTTGACTTTCATGGAAACTTTCAAGGGACCAGTCATGGCGCCCACGCAGATGCAGTACCCGGAACAGAGGATTGCCCACACGGTCTGTAGGATGTTTGCGGTCCCTCTGATCTCGTCGGTCATGACACACTCAGTGGGACGTCCTGTGTGCTGAAACACACAGTTTTCTTGGAGCCCAGATCCCCGAATGCACGACGGCCTCCGCCGCAGCGGGCGTCACATTTCCGGATTGCCCACCGTGCTTCTCAGTCCGGTCCTGGCATTTCTGGACTAGGCCTGTGTTAAAATTTGCTGTGGTGCCATCGTGAGCATGTAGGACACAGGAGGCTTCACCCCACGTTGTTACCTATCTAAAAGATAACCCACTTTACAGATTTTTCTATTTGGAGACCGATAAATTGTATTTTGCCTTAAAAAGTTTCCTTCACTTAAGGAAAATCCGAAATGGTTTCATGTAATTTTTGTCAATAGAGATTTCTAAATCTGGTTTTTGAAATGAGAAGATGAAACTTAGAAAACAAACTAATGGTAACGGACACTCCAACGTCAGGGGCGATTGTTAGTTTCAGGTGACTGGTAGGTAAGCTAATACTGTTTCTCTTCTATACCACTTGATCAAAGGGGCAAAAAGAGATGATTTCAGTGAACCAAAATAGTAATATTAATATCCGTTCATTAGAAAAATAGGTCTGTGTAAAAATGGTCATGCTGTAAGTTTGTGGCACTAAAACCTCAATCCTCTTTAATTCCTTAGTAACATGTTCCACAAAATTTCTTGATTTCTGTTAATTTTCCATTTCAACTCAAAATGAAAAATTCGATGATAATTGACCATTTCAGTAAACAATGGACAGGGGCATCTCCGAACGGTGATCAATACTAACGTCCTCTCCATCCGTTCCCCGGAGCCCCTGCAGAACAACTAATACAATTCGATATTGACGGGGCCACGTGCTTCTTATGATGGGCTCAGAGCTCCCATGCAACTGCGCTTCCGGAGTGCACCTACCGCACAAGCTCGGACTCTGACGAGGGTCCCTCACCGGCCAGCTGTGGCCTCAACCCCAGAGCTTTTGCATGACTTGACTTAGCTCTGATCGTCTGGATTCAAATGACATCACGAGACGGATGTTATCATAAGCAGGTGATGTTTACACTCAGTTTCCACTCCCAGGGACGGCCACCTGGACACCATTTGGCAATCTGGTTGTGGCCCTAGGTGCCGGCCTTAGAGAGCTTTGCCAGCCTGGCGTCTGAGGGGAATGGCGTGTTGGTGACATCCTTCAGACACCCGTCCCACGTGCACCCATGTTCTCAGATCCAGCCGGTCCCAAAGGACCCACCACACACAGCCCTGTTGTCTCGGTTCTGTAATGCAGGCCTGCGATCATCAGGGCTCCTGGTAATTTCAGGAGTAAACCAGGTTTCGATGAAGGCCAGTTTCCCGCTGCAAATATTCAACCAATAATTCAGAATTTTGAGCTCTGAGGAAGGTGTGTGCTGACACGCTGTGCAGCTGGATTGGAGTGAGTCTCTTTCAACTCTGTATTCTACAGCGGATCCGCCTGCAGTCTGGTTTCCAGGAAGAAGGAAGCAGACATCGTCTCCTTGTGGCCAGTGTGCACTGTCCATGCAAGTACATTGGAACCTACAGCTTCCACATCCTTCTGAAGAGCTTTCCTTCCCTGGTTCCCACATAAAAGCTGAATATATATGCAGAAGACACATAGCACGTTCGCTCAGTGCATGAAAGAGCTTAGAAATGAGCAGAACTTGATAAATATAAACCCAAACAGCAATAAATGTGTGCGCTTCTGCACTTACACATACAGGACTCACATACTTGGAGAAGTAAGCAGTTGATACCTGGGGTTTACCTGGGGTTGGCGCATGCCTGGCATCTAGTGCCAGGACCCCCGGGACGAGATTCGCGCCTGACGAGCACGGCCGGATGTCTGTGCATCACTGGCCCTCCATGAGTCTGCATCAGGGAAAGCAGGGCTGCTTCTCAGGAGGCTAACGGGCAGGACAGCTAGCTGCACGCTCTTTTCCAAACCTGGGCTCGCCAGAGGTCAAGTCTCAACGAGAACAAATCCCATCACGGCACTAACGTGAATCCGCAGCATGAGGCGGCTGAGCTCGCGCACACTGCACTGCGTTGGGGCACAGCGCACGCCCTTCCATCCCACTGGAGAAGCAGGTGCACAAGGATTGACACGGTTGCTTCTTAATCCGGGAGAGCCCTTTGGTCCCACTCACCCAGGACACAGAGCCGGGGCTGTGACTGTAGGAAAATTTCAGGTAAAGAATGATTAACTGTAAGAGGCGGTCGGGGTGACTAGGTGGAAGCTGGGGAACAGGAAAGAGAAGGCCAGAGAAGGTGGGGAGGGTAAGTGCGGGCAGCGGCCGCCCCCCAGGGCTGAGACCGAGCTGCCTCCGGGCCACGGAAGGAGGTGGAGGGGGACTCACTGGTGGACGGAGTCGCTGCGGTGCCCTGCTGGCAGGGCGTGCTAGAAACTCCCCATCCCACACGGGTGGAAAGCCGCCCGCCACACGTTGCCATCCTGAGTGCCGGGCGGGGGACCCGGCCACGGGAGACCCTTCACTGCAAGACGGCTGGAAGCAGGTGCCGGGGACACGGAGGCCGGGTGACTGCACACACTGGCCTGAACACGGAAGCCCGGGGACCCAGCAGAAAGGAAGCCTCTTCTGCCCACAGCGTCTTTCCAGCAGCTTCTACTGAACTTTGTGCCAACTGGCAAAGGCAAACGATCTTAGCTCCCCCGTCCCCCACATTTACTCAGAGCAGCTAGTGAGAGTGGGTTTGGAGCAGAGAAGCAGAAGACGGGTAACTGCCACTAACAATAAATATAAAATGCTCATCACTCTTTGTGCCCAAGCCTCCATGATGTAACTGAAATCTTCCACTAACGAACCTTCAGTGAGCACCTACTCTGGGTCACACACCAAGCTGGGCCTTGAGGACAGGGGGTGGGTGGGAGCTCATGACCTCTGCCGCTCGGAGGCTACGCAGGGCAACGATCTGGAACATGCAGCCCAGCCATCACTGGGGAGCTACTGGTGGGGACTCATCGCATGAGGAGAAAGACAGGGTCCATGAGGGGCAGCCAAGACTTCTAGGACAACGCCATGTCCGAGCTGGGAAAGAAGCAGAAATAGGGCACCCCTGGGCATGGGGTAGGAAGACAAGCCCGTGGGGACTGCTGGAGCAGCTGCCCAGAGTCGGGGAGCAGGTGATGGGTTCCAAGCACCGAGGCGCAGGGCAGGTGGGCGAGGCAGAGGCCACTGACACGTCAGGCCTGAGGTCCTTGTCAGGAACAAAAAAGACGTTGCCGCCACGATGCTATTTATAGCTCCTGCTTCTAGGCCAACCACAAGGAAACAGCTTCCACGCTAAGAACTGGAAGGATGGCATGACGGAAATACTGGACGCGCCGAATTTCTCCGCTTGCACCCGCTGGCCGGGCTCCGTGGCCTCGGGCCGCTCACCTGTCCTTTGCCGGCAGCGTCGGAGTATAGTAGAGCCGCACTTTCTCTCCCCAGATGGGCGCGCAGGATCGGTGCTTAGCACCTTGAATGGCTGTGTTTTTGGTGAAAGGCTGGGTTCCACATGGTTATACATTTTGTGTATTTATTTTTTATGTCTTTACTGGTTGTAATTTTTTAAAGTTAAAAAAATGTGGATATCACATAGTCCAGCATCATAGATTTAGGGAACTTCTATTTTCAACTTCAGAAGTGTCCCACACCGAGCTGCTGACTTTTCCTGGAGAACCCGGCATTGTAAACGCATGTTGTGTGGGCGCCCGTCTTTACCGGGATGAAGATCTCCATCAGCCAGCCCCACAGAACTTTCTGCAGCAGTGGGAAAGTCCAGAACTGTTGTCCCCTACTGCTTACCAAAGAAACACTCTGTCAGCATGTCTTCTCCATCAGTGCCTCCTAGACTCCTTTGGAAAGGGTTGGTGTGCAGGCGCACCCGTAACACGTCCCTGACCACCATTCACAGAACTGAGTGTGCAGCCAGCACGTGAATTCTCTAGATTTATTAGAATCTGGGAATATAGAATTTTGAGTAGACATTCCCTTATTTTCCAACCACTTACTCAAAAACTATGCCTTTTGAGTGCCTGTTTTGTTTCTAGAATTGGCTATGCCTTAAATTTTTACATAAAGGAAATCTTCATCAATTTATTTTGGATTAATGAGTTTCCTTATTAGTTTTGGTTAGGAAAACAATGCTGATCTCTTAAAGAATAAAGAGATATGCGATTGCTCTTACCGGACAGCGGTGAGAATGATATGGCCGGTCTCGGTGGGGTGGAAGTGTGTGGTCGAGCCTGCTGCCGTCTTCAGGATGACTGTGGATCTCTGACGAGCTCTCAGCCCACCCAGCCTTAGATTTTTTGGCCTTGCCCATGGGCCTCAGTCATTCATGTGTCTGTGCTTGAGGTCTACACTCCATGCTTCTGCAATATTTGTTCTTCTTCCACAGCTGACTTCGTAGACCAACACAGACAAGCCTCTGTGCTCTCCTTGCTCTCAGCTTCTTAAACAGTGTGACTCTTTTTGACTGAACCGTTGGGACTCCATCCCACTCCTTCCATATTGATGATGATCACCTTGTCACTGACAGAAGAAAACTCATCCGCACATGATCCATCTTGGTTTTCTCTGTTGGAAATCTGTTTAGAAACTGGGAGGAAGATTTAGGGAGCTGGTTTTTCTTAAACAAAAAGTGAGAATATCATTGATTATTCTAAGTTCTCTCCAGAATTAAAATACCAAATGGACATTTATTTCCCTTGTGGACAGGGTCATTTGGGTTTAATGCACCTGAGGTGCACAGTGATGTGGTTCCCCTTGCACAACGGTGAGGGCGCTGCCCCCACACTTCTCAGTGCACCTCCCCAGGATGCAACCGTGTGTTGCATCTACCTATGAAAGACTCCTTTAGAGAAAAAATGTCCATTTTCTATCTTCGATGCAGAGGTGTAATAAAAACATATTATAATCTGAACTCTTCACTGGGCCGTACAATACTGGAACAAACTCAGGGGTGATCCTAACAGAGATGCTAGCTAGCCAGCCGAATAACACAGAATGCAAGATTCTGAGTTTATGTTGTACTTAACCAAAATTTGTTTCCATTTGAATTCTTATTAATGGCAACTTTGCTAATTAATTGTTTTGAATCATTTTTTTCTTCCCTGTATCTTATAACGTCCCAGCATTGTAACCATCTCAAATTATATAAAAATACTTCTGTTGTTATTCAGATTTAATCCAACATAGAATCCAAGACCATTCAAACACATGATGTCCAGTATCTGTAGATCTGTGTCTGTTTATTTCCATAGCTCTGCATATTTATATCTCAATTTATCTATATCTGTATGACTCTAGATATATTTTGGTTTTAGTAGAGTGGTTAACGTTGACACAAAGCACTTGATAAATTTTCTGAAATCTATTTCTAAATCCAGATGTATGCAACAAATTTATTATTTTATTATTTCATAAGTTCCAATACCATTCCATGACATATTCTTGCACAGTTATTTCATACTAATCTGCATCATTAAGTCTTTATTTTTGAGTTTGGATTTTTGTTTGTTTGCTTGTTTCCAATCTCAACTTTAGTCAGCTCAGCTGTGTACTCTTCTTTCTCAACTGACTAAATACGATCCCCAAAACAAAGTAAAGAAAAGGTCAACACTTTTGACTTTTGGGTCCATCTTCCGGAAGAGCTAAATATCTACCTTCAAGGACACAGCCTTAGGTAGCTTGTGGAGTATAGCTATGGGAAGGGGATGAAATAAACTGACTTTTTAAGGAGCGCTTGGCAAGTGTTGGGGGTGCATGACCTCCCCAGCCCTCCCATCAACCCACAGCTTGCAGTGTGTTGACACTCTGCCCGCAGTGTAAGGTTTGTGTTCCTGCTGTGGCAAGTTGCATAGCAGCGTTGTCAGTCCACTACTGTTTCATGTGTTTGTCCTTCAATCTGCATTTTGATTCATTTCCATTAGCTTACTGATGACTTCATTAATGATGTAAGTACTATTTCCAGAGAAGTCATGATCTATTAGAGAAGTGAGCAGACTATGAGATTAAACATGATAAATCTATGTGTACAAGATATTCAGTGAGGATCCAAGGAATGGCCATTCTTTCAGGTTGAGCCTGCAGATGGAAGTGACCACTGTGCTATGTCCAAAGGAAAACTCTGAGTTGTTCACTTGAAGAAGGGAGATGTTAAGGCAGGTAAGAGAGACAGGAAGGGAACATCTTCCCACAGAATCCAAATTATACACCTAGAAGTGAAGAAAATCATGGTGTGTCAAGAAATCACAAAGAGGTTATAGTTATTGTAACATAAAGTGAAAGTTAAGAGCAGAAAATGAAAGACATGTGAATGGAGAGGACATCACGGACTGAACAATGTCTCACCTTGATCATGGGTAGACCGATTTATGTGAACAATGTCTCATCTTGATCATGGGTAGACCAATTTATGTACAATCTTGACCATGGGTAGATTAATTCATGTCAGTTCTTAACTAAGGATGACTACTTCATGTCTGATCTTGATCATAAGTGCACAAATTCATGTCTGATCTTGAGCATGGGGGAACTGATTCCCATATGATCTTGACCATGGATGGACCACTTCATGTCCAATCTTGATCATGGGTGGATTAATTCATGTCTGATCTTGACCATGGGGGGACTAGTTCATGTCTGATCTTGACCAAGGGTTGACTACTTTATGTCTGATCCTGACCATGGGCAAACCAATTCACATATGATCTTGACCATGGGTGGGCTGATACATGTCTGATATTGTCCATGGATGAACTGATTCACATTGGATCTTGATCATGGGTATGTGCTTTCACTTGTAAGAATCAGGGAGCCTTGGAGAGCAACTGTAGAGTGAGATGACAGATTCTCATTTAGGTGAATTCTCCTGGCTAGTTGGGAGCTGTTTTAGGAATCCCTTAGTTGATAATGGCTTAAGCAGTGGAGGTACCCTTAGAAGAGAAAGAACAAGACAGACAGGTTAAAAATTCAGAAAGTAAATTCTGGAGGATTTAGTTACTAACTGGCAATTTTTAAAAAATGTAAATGTCAGTTTATAAATGTCAGTTTTCAGGTTTGAGGGAATGGGTAGATCATAGAAGAAGTGTAGCGGAGGGTAAGACAAATAGAGTGATAAGGAACACACTGCAGGGAAAATATATGTTCAGATTGAGTTTGTTGAATTTGAAGTAGTTATGAGTATCTAGATGACAGTGACAAGACATTCGGTAGGCGGAGGAGTCTGACTTGTGAAGGAGGGTCTGGGCTGAGTTTGTGAGGAAGACAGACCCCATTGGGTGGGTGAGTGGAAAAGCTCATCCCAGGAAAGCATCCGCTAAGGGAGGTCAACAGTCAGGAGAAGTGATAGGAAAAGTTCCAGTAAACCCAAGGTCCAGAAAGTAGAGTTACAATGAAATACAGTCAATATCTCAGGCCATAGATGGTGAGGTAGGAAAATAATGCAAAATGGCATTCCAGAACCAACCATTAGAGGGTAATGGACCAACATGGTGGAAATAACTTCAGCCAGGTGGTGGAGTTGGAGTGACAGGATGGGTGACAGGATGCCGAGAAATAAATAAGCCATCTTCATAGTGCAGGAGCGCTCAGGCCTAGAGAGGTTTGGCCACAAAAGGAGGAGAGAGATGGCCAGGTAGGGCACTGAGCACTGTGCAGGGGAGTTTTCTCTGGGGTGGGTGGAGAGATCTCAACATGTGGATGGAAGTCAGAAGGGAAGGGAATATTGATCACACACTTGAGAGTTTTAAAGAGATCCTTCTCAAGGCCTGAGTTTGGAAGCCATGAGATGAAGGGCAAAGCCTGCAGGAAGGTAAGACATCTATGCCTGAGCCCAGGGGGAATGAGGTGAATGCTACAGATACCGGTGCAGTAGCTGGGCAGACATGGGTGGGTTCCCTTCCTTCAATTAAGTAAAAGGAAAATTGTTTTCCAAAAATGAGTGATGGAGCAGCTGTGTAAGGGGTTTCTGGAAAGTGCTGAAACTCAGATTATTCTGGAGAAGAATGAGTTAGCTAACCAAGCAAGGACAATGAAAGGGCTGAGGGTAAAAGTGAAAGCTCACAGACGCGGATGATCCAACTCACAGGTGATACAGACGGTGCCTGGCTGATGGTGTTCTCCAGGAGTAGACTGTTCCGCTGCCGGCGGGATGGAATTGGGGCCCTCCAGAAGAGGATGCCCTAATTCCTCAGTGTGTTGAATCACTGTGCTTGGGAATAGATTATGTTATAAGGCAAAAGGGATTTTCACTTATATAGAGGTTACAGATAATTGGGGATATTATCAATTGACCTTACAATAGCATATTATCCTGAATTATGCAGGTGGGCTCAATGAAACCCCACAAGCTCTAAAGGAGAGACAGAAAAGAAAGTCAGAATGGTGCAGCAGAAGACGAAACCAGAGAGATTTGAGGCATATGACAGACTGGACACTGGCTTCAAGGGGAAGGATCCCACAGACAAGGAATACAGAGGCATGGGAAGCTGCAGACGGACCATAGTTTCACAACCACAGGGCAGCAAATACGTCCCACAACCTGAATAAGTCCAGAAGCAGATCCCCCCTGCCAAGATACTCCAGATATGTGTCCAGTCTGGGTGGTTCTGGGACTTTGGTCTCGTGAGAGCCTGGGCAGGGGACCTTCTCCTCCTCGCTGGACCTCTGACTTGCAGAAACTGTAAGATAGTAAACATGCTGATTTGTAGTGCTAAGTTGGTAGTGATTTGTTACAGCAGCAATAGGAAACTAATACAATCCCTTTTGTGGAAATAAGTGACAATTATGTTCCTATCATATTAAAGTTTTTTGGGTGGGTTCAAAGAACAAACGGATCTACGTAAATTGAGGGCGCCATTGAATGTGGTGAGAAAACTCAAACTGTGGTCTGGGTCATGGAGTGAGAAAAGCTGTGGCCACCTCAGGAGGTGGGTGTCTCGGGGCACTGAAAACCTGGTCTAGTGGCATCTAGATCATCTTTCCTCCAAATCCAACTCTGATTTGAAAATAGTCATTGACTCTCAGTTTTCACAAAATCATGTTTCCTTGATTTATTCAGACACAAAATGTCTTTTAATATCTGCTTTTTCAACTATCTTATTGACAGCTCAGTGGCTACACCCCATATTAACCTTCTGCCAGCCAAGGCAGCTGTGCTGGGGAGAAAGAATATTTTCTCCTAAATCTTTCCTCCTCTAGAATGGTGCCCTGGGTGCATGTGTGTGCCTCGGTGCCTTGGTGGCAGGATGTATTTTAGGCTCAGACATATGACGCAATTGGGGTGTGGGTATATTGACCAATACATATGGCCCGGGGCTGGAGATGTGAACCAGCACTTGGGCCTGCCTTCTTGAACTTCCGCTTTTGCCATTGAATGAAATGCTTGGACAGCCACTGCCACTGCCCTCCAGACATGGGGTCCAGGACATGGCAAAGCCATACTTACTGGGTGTCTTCATCCCTGGGATCGCGGACTTCCCAGCCTCCAGAACTGTGGGACTGTTGTTCATAGTCTACCCAGCTTATGGCATTTTGTTGTAACAGCCCAAACACACTGAGACTCCTCCTCTGTGGATAGACGATTTTCTTCATCTAGAAAAGTCTTAGCATTCTTCATGTTACAGACGACATCTCTTATTACCCTCTTAAAGGCCATTTCATCCCCAGAATCCAAAGAAAATGCCTCCAACGGCATATTTTGTTTCTACTATAGAATTAATCCTTACGCATTATCTAATTTGACCATGAAACAGATTCTGCGGGGATAAGTGGGGCAGACACCATTACCTCGACTTTGTAAATAATGAGAAAATCAGTGCTCACACAAGTCGAGTTACTAAATCCTACTGACACAGCGCATTGGGAACATAGATGCAGGCTCAGTCCAGAGGTAGCATCTCTTTGCTGGGTGTCCACACACATTATGGAGTCTCTGCAGCCAGATCATAAGCTCCTACAAGGCTCAGCCTAAATATGCTTGTTTCTCATAATATTCAGCCTACGGCTTGCATAGAGCAGATGTTTATTAGGTGCTCATTTACTGAGATAACATGAATGAAAGTTGATTTAATTAGATGCAAATAGCTCAGCAGAGTCTTTTCATCATGCCCACTCAATGCAAGCTCTAGGACACGGTTCTCTCCACTCGGCTTACAAATATTGAACCTTGATTTTTCTCCTTCCTGACAGAAGCACTCCCAATGTTCCCTGGAAAGGGTTTGCTTCAGATCTCCATGAAGCCGTACCATTACCACCAATGAAGAGGCTGAAGCTTGGGTGCTTTTAGTCTACCTGCTTTCCATACTGTATTAAGTAGCTAGATGAATCGTAATCAGTCACTATTATGTGCTGTCGTGTGAATTCCTCATCTGGATTTCAAGTACTTGGTGGGGGCTCAATAGCTATTACCTGTTGGCTGACAGACTGACCTGCTGACATTACTTAGTTTAGAATCGTGAGTTGTAGGGACTACAGAAAAATTTTTCCTCTGAGATGTTGTGCTATGCAGAGAAATAAGAAACACCCCCCGCTGCGAGCACTAAACCGTATCAGGGTTCACTGATATCACATCTATTTGTGTCAGAAAGTGCCCCATTTGTCCTGTTTCTTTTACTTACAGTTTTATTGAGATATTGTTCATATCCCATAAAATTCCCCCACTTAGAGTGTACGGCAGCGACTGTCAGTACACTCACAGAGTTGGGCAACCATTACCAATATCTAATTCCAGAACATTTTCATCACCCCAAAGAGGCATTGTCTGTTAACTGTCACTCTTCATTTCCACCCCCTGTTGCCCCAGGCAGCCACTAATCTACTTTCTGTCTCTATGATTTGCCTATTCTGGACATCTCACATCCACGGAACTGCACACTCTGTGGCCTTTTCTGTCTGTGTTTGCTCACTTAGCAGCACGTTCAAGGTTCATCCAGACTGTAGCTTGCTCTGTTGCTGGGAGACATTCCATTGTGTGGCGTACTGTATGTTGTTTATTCTCGGTGGATGGACGTCTCAGCCTCGTGTTGACACTGTTATTATGAATAACGCCCCCAGGAACGCGCGTCTGTACACAAGACTTTGTGTGCTGGTATGTTTTCACCCCCCTTGGTTACGTGCCTGGAAGTGGAACTGCTGCTCCCTGAACGACGCTCTGTTCAGCATTTTGAGAAACTGCCTTTTCCCAAGTCGTTGAGTTAATTTCCACGTGTATGAGGATTCTTAGTTGCTTTTAGACTCTGGCTTCATTGGTGTTCTTTGGCAATCGCATATTTTGTTTGTTGACTATTAAGTTAAGAATTTGCTTTCCTGAAAACCATGATGGGGGAGAGAGGTCATGAAAATTCTCCAAAATCCCCGTGGAATCCAATGGTGGTGATTAGATTTGCCCATTTATTTGCGAATTTGGAGTAAATACATTAATGGCAAAGAGCAAGACAACCTCTGAAGTCCGTGTGTCTGTGTGGCTACTCTATTCCAATTCTGAATGCAACCGTCTCCAGCTTCTGAGATAGTTAGTATGGCAGGAAGAACATGGGGTGTGCGCTGCGAGAAGCTTTATTTAGTGAATTCCTCTTCCTGGAAAAAACATGTCAAGAAAAACCATCAGAATCATTTTTGCAGGCCTTTTGAGGTTCCAGATACTACATTTGAAAATTGATTTAGTTGCCCTTGTTAATTACAGAACCACTTCCCTGAGAATGTGGAGGAAGTGACAGCATGTCCAGAGGTCACATCCACTCACTGACATCTGAACAATAAAATGGGCTGATGGCCAAAACAGCTGGGCATAAAAAGAATAAAATCGTCTAGAGATTCTGTGATAGGATTCTTTGCTGGCAAACACCTATGGAGATAAATGATTTAAAGGACCATCTACTAGATGGCCTAGACCTACTAGATCTCTTATATAAATTGAATTTCAGGCCAACATCTCTCAATCCTGTACATTTCACTTTCTAAAGAAAGTGAACATATGTCACATGGCAGGATGAATTTGACGGCAGTGTCAAATTTAATTATTCAGTTAGATGAAGCCGGCCATTGATGGTAAAGTGAGAGAGAGAGAAAGAGAAGGCATGTGTATACAAAAGGCATTTAAATGCTGAGAAGAGTAATCTCAAGGAGAACAAATAATCAGATACACCAGCACCCTTCAGATGGGTCTGTAGGACCTGGTAGATTTCTAAATTCAATTCAGGAAATCCAGGTTGGTGAGAAATCTCAGTGGTGGCCAGTTTCATTCCCTTATCAAGATTCTTAAGGATGTAATGATATTTGATGAGCCCATCGGGACCCCCCGGGACCAAAGTTTTCCAGGAAATGGGAAATGTTAGAGCAAGTACTACTCACCTCTCCTTGCCTTCCATTCTGTGTCTTTTAAAGGAAGGGTTGCCTCTTCCCCACTCTTATTCTTTTCAACTCCTGGCTCTGCAGGGTGCTTCCTGCCACAGACCTGAGCCCATCCTGATAGGCAACATGGAACTCTATTCATGTAAATGAGTTCTTCCTGGCATGGCTGACCCTATTTCTCACTAAATAGAATGTATCCCTCCCCCCTTATTTTTCCTTGCAGGCACACAGAATGCAAGAGACACACATTTTGCTGCATTTGCCCGTCATGGGAAGCAGCACTCTACTCTGTTCCCCTCCTCCTGGCTGGCAGTGCTCTCTGTTCAATGAAAGAGACAACAGCAATTCACAGAGAAAGCAGAATTCCCTTCCAGAACTTGGAGAAAGAGCTTACAGATCGCTCTGTCAAGCCTAGCCCAGTCTGGCAGGTTCTTCTTGACTCAGAAGAGGCAGGAAGGTAACATTTGATCTAATACTTTCTTAAGAATCCTGAGTGAATAAAGTGGTGTTGAGAGAAAGTTCCCAGATATGGATTACCTATAAAAAGAATAAAAGGAATGAACATTGAAGATTTTTCATCACCGTAAACAAATAATTTGTGATCGCTCTACACTCCAACCACAAATAGGACCAGGAATTAGAAGTGCCCCTAGCTGACCGGCATATACATATATCATTGGTCTGGTGTAATGAAGATTACCTGATAAAGATCACAATATGACAGTTTTCCTTTTGCATTCGCTGCTGAACAGCCAGAAACGGTTTCTGCGGCCGGCCAGCGATCGATCCAGCGCTCCCTTGTCAGTGATGCAGTTAATGGGAATTCCACAGGCAAATAAAAGCTACATTTTGTCTTCATTTTCATCTGAAATATGAGCTGGTCCTTTGTACTCTAGACAGTCATTTATTACTCATTTTCCTTTATTGATGTTTATGAGCTGAAGCATAAAATGATTCTCCAATGCAGTCTAACTCAGGCAGCAGTGGACACCGGGCCGTGATTGCTGACGCCCCATCCGCGGTATCAAGTCCATGAATCAAGGTTTGCTTTTCATTGGTCTTGGAGGCAGCACACAGTGGAGACTATCCTTAAAAAGCCGCCGAACTGGAGCTGGAGAAATATGTCCATTTATCTTCATAGGTAGCGAGGGGCGGGGGGAAGTAAGCCCCCATCGCTAACGGCACCCAGGCCGCAGCAAAGGGCGTCTCGGTCCTTGACTTCTGGGGGCTGGCTTTTCTACTGTGTGGGGGAACGTCTCCTAAATTGGTTTATTATTTTTAAAACATTTGGAGGTGAATTATTATGGTGAAAATCTTTCAGGGAAATTAGGAGTCCGGGAAAGCACAGGTGGACGTGTGGTCAGACCCAGCCCACGCAGCCCCACAGAGCGCGGAGGGCAGCCCGGTCACTCAATTCATTCGTAAAATGGTAAGAACAATCAATACTGCGGAGAAGTATTTTTTTTATATGCAGTTATTAACTCATAACCTACAGTATATCTCAGCTCATTTCGACAGCAGCTGAGGTCTCCCCCTGCCCCTGGAGACCCCTGCAGGTCCCATTATGAGAATCGTAAATAATATGTGCTAATGAGATATGAATTGATTATGTTGGGAAAGCTGACATTTTCATCCATCATTCTAAATGATGTTTAACAATGGATTACCAGCCAGTAATTCCTCTGATATGAGATTAAATAAAATAGCCGGCTGTTTCGGCAGGCTAGCTCAAGGAGATGGCAATAAATCTGCTCAATTACTGTATTACCGACCCGTTTTTCACGGCTAAGGATATTATTATTTCATTTACGCTTGTTCATGCATCATAGATTATTTTATTCCAGGCAGTCGATGGGAGAAAGCACAGCGTTTGATTCACTGAGCCACGCGGCAGCGGGCTTCGCCCGGTACAGTAAGTGCCCCTCCGTGGGCCCCAAACGCACCCGGGAGAGGCCGTCCGGCTGCCCCAGGCAGAGCGGGTGGGCGAGCCACAGCTCAGAAAGACGCATTTTGCTTTTCAACCTAATTTTCTTTACTTATCTGAAAAGTCTCCACCAAAGGATACCGCCTAAGAAACTGATCGATCGAAACGCGATTATTAGACCCGTAAGATGATTTGGTCTTCCTCTCAATCCTGTGGCAGATTGAGAATTAGGTCACAGAGACTATTCCTTGGCCTGGCGAATTAGATTAGCCGCCACGGCCGTACAGAGGGCGGCTGGGCCCCTCGTGCCGAACACACAGACAACACGCACACTTTATTGATGAGAAAACTGCATCGGCAGGAAGCATCTCCCCGGCGTTCCCGGGGTCACTCATCATGGCTAACAGCTGTAATCAAGTTCTGGGCCTGAGCTCAACGCCTGTCTGTGACGGCAAATGAAAGCAGGAAGAAGTACCTTTAAACGAAGCGCTCCTCCGTCCATCCCATCGGGCCGTGACCACCTACGTATTGATTGACTTAATGACGTCGGGATGGGCACCTGCTGAGGCTGGGCACCTGGACGAGAGGCCCCGCGTGACAGTGGCCTGAGGGGCAGCTGCAGCGGGAGGCAGCCACCTGCCCTGGCTCCCCGGCTCGCTCCAGCAAGGCGAGGAGCGGCAGCCGGTCCTCCACTGGGCACAGGTCCACGGCCGGACTCAGAGCCACTCACACCCACACCTCGTGCCTCCTGTTTCAGGAATTCTTCACTGACACGGAGGCTTGAGATGCCAGCTGGGACCACCAGAGCCTGCGAGCCCGGAAGTGGAGATGGGCGCCACACCACGGACAGCTGGGGTCAGGTTCCTCCCTCTTCTCACTGCAGACTGCTCTAGGCAAACCCTCTGTGCATCTCCCCAAGAGGCAGCCAAGCAGGTCTGAAAAAGGGGAGGCCGGGTGTGCAACGCACACTCCTATTGCCTCTCCCTCCTCCCTACCCTCATCACTCCTATTCATGGGGACTGCACCCCTGCAGAAGCCACTGCAGCCAGGAAACCTTGGTCTGGCTCTGGTTTCTGGGGAACTCAGGCTGACAGCAAGTGTGACCCCAGAATTAGACTTCAGAGGACATGGTGATCTGGGTTATTCTGTGATCTGGCAGTGACCAAGAGTGCGCAGCGGGTTCTAGTCGGTGGTGGCAGCCTCTATGAGGCTGCAGCCCGGTCATTTCTAAAGATGCTGCTGCCTAATTCTGGGTTGTGTCCGACAGGTGCGATGCGTGCTGTGGCCTGGGATGGGCTGCTGATTGTTATAGGATGAAGGATTGTGGAAAGGACGGGCTCTGGACTGCTTGGCAAACCAAACAATAGGCTCAATGGAGCCCAGTCCTACTCCGACATTCTGTGACAGCCAGCTGGAGCCCCCACTGCAGTGTCCCAGGAGACCCTGACTCCAGCAACAGCAGGAGGACTGGTGTGAACATGGGGGCAGGATGCAGCCAGAGTCCTGCTGCAGGTGCCGAGGGACAGAATGCACAGTCTTTCCAGTTCTTTATGCAAAGAAAAGTGGGGTGCCCTGACACCTGAGACAGGACGGGGATATGTGAGGGTAAGATCGGAAACTCTGAAGCCCCCAATTCTTCCGAAGCTTCTGTGTTAGGAGCAAAGCCCCCCTTCTCCTGTCTGGTGGAGAGCCGCCTTCCCGTGCCTGTGAGCTCTGCAGGTCTCCCCTGTCAGGTGCTTTATAAGACAAAGGTCTCCTCAGGCTTGGGCCGCCCCAAGCCGCCGCAGCCAGACACACGAGGAGGGAAGTCACGTTGCAGCACAGTCCATGCCAGAAAACATTGTCTGTACAGGAGTGAGCCCACAAAATGTCCCTGGCTCAGAGGCAGGCCCAGCGTTCTTAAGAGAACAGTAACGAGTTTTGTTCTGACCAGTGCTCACGGGACTGAGAGAAGACTTGCCCTCATTGTCTGCACCAAGATGAAATTAGGTTGCACGTAAACTATTTTAAGAGGGTAAATACGTACATACAATAAATCATATTGCGTGCACCAACTTGGCAATGTTCACGATAGATATTTTCATGTTGAATTATATGCAAGGAAAACAAGGTTCAGGATGGTAAAATATCCTGCCCAAATCCACCAGAATAACACACAGCAGCGTTGGAATTCTGGCCACTGTGTTTCCCCTTCTTCTCTTTTGAACTATTTACATTCATTTTACGAACCCGGATTTCACATTGCTCATACAGGCTGCTGCTTCTCTGTGAGGACCATTTAGTCACATGAAAATATCCCATAAATAGTAGCTGTATTAGTATCTCCCAGCTGCAAGAAAAATGGAAAATGACAAAGAACTAAAAGAAAATTATTATTTTTCCAGATTAATATGTATTTTATTACTTATAAAAGCATCCATATAAATTTGAAAGATGTAATTGGTATGTATACACAACATGTATTTAGATAGAAACAACAATTTTCACTTAGTTTTATAGAGGCTTATCTCAGGGTTCTCAAAGAAACAAAGCCAAGGGATGTATATATATGGAGAGACATTTATTTCTTTTTTTTAAAGACTGTATTTATTTATTTGAGAGGGGTGAGAGAGAGAAAGAGAGAACATGAGCAGGGGGTAGGGCAGAGGGAGAGGGAGAAGCAGACTTTCCACTAAGCAGGGGGCCCTATGCAGGGCTCTATCCCAGGACCCTGAGATCATGATCAGAGCTGAAGGCAGATGCTTAATGACGGAGCCCCCAGGTGCCACTGGAGAGATAATTATTGCAAGGAATTGCCTTGTGTGGTTGTGGCAACTGACATGCACCAAGATCCATCACCTGTTAGCTAGAGACCCAGGAGAGCTGGCAGCAGCTGGTGAAGTTGAGTTTCGAGTCTGAAAAGCCCAAGACCAGGAGAGTCAATGGTGTGGTATAGCTCCATTCCAAAGGCCAGTAGTCCTGAGATCCAGGAACAGCGATGTTTCAGCAGGAGTCTACAGATGGGGAAAACAGGTGTCTTAGTTTGAAGATAGTCAGAGGAAGTCCCGTTTACTCGGAGGAAGGTTCAGTTTTTTTGTCCCATTCAGATCTTCACCTGATTTGATGAGGCCCACCACATTAGGAAGAGCAATCTGCTTTACTCCATCTACCAGTTCAAACACTGGTCTTATTCAGAAATGCTCTCAGAGATGCACCCAGAATAATGTTGGGCCAAAGTCAGGGCACCCCAGGGGTAGCCTAGTCAAGGTGATGTAAAATTAGCAATCGTAAGATAACGGTTTTTGCCAAAATTATTTTGTGCTATCTGGTTCAGAACCAGATTGAGGGATATTAAGTGTACCTGGCAATTCCCATTGCATTCTTTGCTTGTCGTTTTCCCAGGGTAACCAGGAATGAAGGAATTACCGGCAGATAGAATTGGACATGATAATCATTTGTGGGGATGTGGCAGGTGTTTTATATGGATGTGGGTGCACATGTGTGGTGCTGAGTAGGGGAGGTGTATGGTGGATTTATTAACGACCTCTAGTCTCCATCTCTCCCTTGATCTACACCTCATGCAGTGAGACTCTGGAGCTTAAATTGGCAACAGAATTTCTACTGTGATAGGAACTTTAAGGAAGCAAATGAGGAAAATAGACTTCAGTGAAGGTCTTTCTAAGGTGGTGGCAATTGAGATGAAAGCTTAATGAGAAGGAACCAGTATTCAAAGACAGGAACCCTTCCAATTCATGGGAAAACAGGCTATGGGGAACATAGAGGAACACGGCTGTGTTTATCACAACTCCCCCAGGAGTGCAGGGGTGAATCAAACACAAACAGTGGTTTTGCAGAGTGGTGGGATTCTGATAGAACATTATTTTTTGTTCAAGGTGGCAGGGGGTTCTCTTTAGAAACAGCCTTCAGGACTTCTGGGGGAGCCAACAGTGAACACTGAAGGATGTTCAGAGCCCAAAGCCCTGTCTGAGCAATGGACAGGCACAGGTGGGTGGCTATTATATGCTTAGCCTCCTAAGATGCACCTATTTTCAAAGAAAAATGTCTTTGGTGATGATCTTGGCATTTGAGAAGTGTCAAGCTACAGTTCCTGAAATTCCTGCTGCTTGGTTTAGGATTGGAAGAGGAAAAGGCTACATCTGGACTTCTGGGTAGGGAGATGTTGGGTACAAAAAGACACACAGAATTAGAAAAGAAAATCAGGCCTTAAAGGGTTGGTCTTATTGCTCTTCTCTGAATGCTATAATTTAAAAAGAACACTAACAAACTTGACCATTGTGGAGAACCTCAAAGGTCAGAGGTTAAAGGTCAATGCATTATCAACCAATAAAAGAGGGTCTCAGAGGAAAAGACCTCCAAAAAAAAAAAAAGAACCAAAATCACCTATTTAAAAAAAAAATTATTTTTTAATTTATTTTCAGTGTTCCATAATTCATTGTTTATTCACCTCACCGAGTGCTCCATGCAATCCATGCTTTCCTTAATGCCCACCACCAGGTTCACCCAACTCCCACCCTCCTCCCCTGAAAAACCCTCAGTTTCTTTCTCAGAGTCCAGTCTCTCATGGTTTGTCTCCCCCTCTGATTTCCCCCAATTCTCTTCTCCTCTCTTTCTCCCCATGTCTTCCATGTTATTCTTTATGCTCCACAAGTAGGTGAAACCCTATGATAATTGACTCTCTCTGCTTGACTTATTTCACTCAGCATAATCTCCTCCAGTCCTGTCCATATTGATACAAAAGTTGGGTATTAACCCTTTCTGATGGAGGCATAATACTCCATCAGAAAGGACCACATCTTCCTTCTCCATTTGTGTGAAGGTCATCTTGGCTCTTTCCAAAGTTTGGCGACTGTGGCCATTGTTGCTATGAACATTGGGGTACAGATAACCCTTCTTTTCACTGCATCTGTATCTTTGGGGTAAATATACAGTAGTGCAATGGCCAAAATCACCTATTTTGATAAGGAAAGATTTGTATACTTTTCTAATAACAAGATTATTTAGAATTAATCATGGCAGGAGGAAAGCTTTATTCGTTTAGCTAGTCTCACTAAACTCTTCCCAATTAGCCCCCATAATTCTGTGACAAGACCCAGTAGCAGGCTGCAGGCCCTGGGGTAACTTGGGTGTCCCTCAGTCACCTCTCAGAAACACAGCTACAAGACCCATCCTTCCACATCTGTGTGGTTCCTGTAGTCCTGCGCTGCTTCACCCCTACCCTGCTGCTCCTGCTTCATCGTGCTACACCCCTTCCCTACCGCCCCCACCCTGTGGCATCCCTACACCATCACCCCTGCTCCAGGCCGCTATACCCCTACACCATCACCCCTGCCTCACACTGCTGCACACTACCCTACCTATCATGTTGCTAAGTGTGGAAAATCACTGTATATGATTCCACAGCTGTCTTTAGACACGGAATCCTTCTTATCCCTGTCTGTAAAGTTTATGTAGTGAGGAATAAAAATCGGAGGAGGGGACACAGACCTTAGTTACGTGGACTTTCACTCATATAAGTTCTAGCTAATTTTTTTAATTTAAATTCAATTAACCGACATATAGTACCTCATTAGTTTCAGACGTAGAGTTTAGGGATCCGTCAGTCATGCACACACCCAAGAGCTAGCTAACTCTTCTATGGGTTTCAGGTCATGGTGCATACAGGGTGGGGTGCTACAACTTTAATTTATATCGAATGTGAATGGGTCATCTCAAGTATCAGTAACTTATAAAGTAATTTATCATGTTATCACTGTGTATGTTATTGAAATGAGTGGAAAGCCTAATAATCAGAGCCCTCTACCCCTTGAAAATGCCAACTTGAGAGACAATTCATGAGTGAAAGACATAGAAAGTAGCTTACCCTGAGACACCTGAGTGGCTCCTTCCTTTAAGCATCCCACTCTTGGTTTCAGCTCAGATCACGACATCAGGGTCATGAGATTGAGCCCCGCATGGGGCTCTGTGCTCAGCAGCAAGTCTGTTTGGGATTCATTCCCTCTCCTTCTGCCCCTCCTTCTCATGCCCTCACTCTCTATAAAATAAAATAAAATAAAATAAAATAAAATAAAATAAAATAAAATATATTTAAAACAAAAAACAAAACAAACAAACAAACAAACAAAAACAAAAGTAACTTGTCTCAGGAGGATGAGAAAGATCCTTTGTCCTGAGGAAACTCTTGTTTTCAAATCCCAAAGAATGTCTTGAGGTCTACGAAAAAAATCAGTGATTGTAGTTTTAAAAACTTCTGCTGAGCAGTAAGAAATGCTCTAATCTAAGCACCTTTTCTTCCTTCTTGAGTCTAACCCACTTGTGATGAGACATGGTCAGTAACAGAAAATTCCCCCTGAGGAGAGCCTGTCAGTGTTGGTTGCGTGAACTCATTCTGGGCAGGAAGGAGAACGCTCTGCAGCTACTGCTCAGAGAGATGAAAGTGGAGAGAGACTGCATCAGACTCTCATGCCTGGCTTGGGAGCGCTGTGTGAGGCCATCCGAGTCCACAGGGCTGGGGGCTGGCCGTGTGACCCCAGGTCTCAGTGCCATGACTTTAATCAACATTACTGTGATTCCGAGGGTGGGGCACTTGGTGTGAACCATGAGCTAAGTTCCAGTATGTAAAAACAAACAAGGAAACCTATAATGTGATAAGGTACTGACCCCAAGCTGTGTGTCCCATGAGTCAGTCAGGGAAAGTCCTTAATTTTCCTATCAGCTGTTCAGAGATCTCTGTGCTCATTAATCAGCAGTCAACTTCTGAAATTAATGAATCCTTTTTTTTTTTAATTCTCAAAACCCACACATTTTATTTTTCCTAAGAATTTTACATATTTATTGGAGAGAGAGAGAGAGAGAGAGAGAGAGAGACAGCACAAGCAGGCGGGGCAGAGGGACAAGGAGACACTAAAGCAGACTCCCCAATCAGTGTGGAGCCCAACATGGGGCTCTGTCTCACAACCCTGAGATCGTGACCTGAGATGAAACCAAGAGTTGCACGCTTAACCAACTGTATCACCGGGTGCCCCAAAACCCACACAGGTGCCCCCAAACCCACACACTCTATATAAGTCTACAGAACATACCTGAGAATGTGGAAACTAACGCTAGATCTATGCTCCAAAATCATGACGGCACAAGTGCCGACTGCCAGTGTAGAGGCTCTACTGTCCGCATGGCCCCCACGCTGGGTGGTAACTCGCCTTTCAGGTGAAGGAATAATATGGCAATGACCACATCAAATAAGTGGATACCGTCATTGAATTTCACTTAACTTTACATCATGAAGTAGCTCCTGTTTTTGCCCCCATCTTGAAGATGGAAGTGGTGGGGCCAAGATAACTGGTAATCTAAGATCACATACACCCTGCGAGGTGGAGACAGGATTGGAATCCAAGTGTTTTTGACTCCCAGGCCTGGTGCTCGGGGACGAGCAGCTACAAGCTACTGGAGCTGGGGACTCTCTCAGTTTCCACTCAGGCGTGTCTGAATTCATCTCAAAATCAAGTAGTTCAAATCAAAGCAAACCACAGAGAGTTCATTTAAATCTTTGTGCAAACCAATTGTAAAAATCTACGCCATCAAAGCAATTGAACACTTGCTATATTCAGGAACCCTGCCCCCGGCTACATGCTGAAGAAAATGCTGGTGAGGCCCAGACTGGAGGAAACCGGGTGGGAGGAAGAGACACTTCTGGAAAGGGATCATCACAACCCGCTGTCAAAGGATCTGAGGACGGAAGAACGTGCATCTCGTCTCGTCCTGGTCTTTCCTACCTCATGTCCATGGGGGTGGGTGAGGTTCAGGATAGAGAGTGCAGGAAGAATACTGCAGACCAAATGGGGACCATTTGTAAAGGGGGAAGCTGGTGCATGGCAGAGACTAAATCCAGAAGCAATACAGGAACACACTGGTGTTGGCTTCATTCCTTTTGCGCTGTTTGGTGATCCAATGCAGCGAAAAGTCAATGTACAGAAATCAGAGGCTTTCCTATACACTAACAATGAAAATACAGAAAGGGAAATTAGAGAATTGATTCTATTTACTATAGCACCAAGAACCATAAGATATCTGGGAATAAACCTAACCAAAGAGGTAAAGGATCTGTACTCGAGAGACTTCAGAACACTCATGAAGAAATTGAAAAAGACACAAAAAGATGGAGGACCATTTCATGTTCTTAGATTAGAAGAATATACATTGTTAAAATGTCTATACTGCCTAGAGCAGTCTATACTTTTAATGCCATTCCAATCAAAATTCCACCGGTATTCTTCAAAGAGCTGGAGCAAATAATCCAAAAATTTGTATGGAATCAGAAGAGACCCCAAGTTGCTAAGGAAATGTTGAAAAACAAAAATAATACTGGGGGCATCATGTTACCTGATTTCAAGCTTTACTACAAAGCTGTGATCACCAAGACAGCATGGTACTGGCATAAAAACAGACACATAGACCAATGGAACAGAGTAGAGAGCTCAGATATGGACCCTCAACTCTATGGTCAAATAATCTTCAACAAAAGAGGAAAAAAATATACTGTGGAAAAAAGACAGTCTTTTCAATAAATGGTGCTGGGAAAACTGGGCAGCTATATGTAGAAGAATGAAACTCGACCATTCTCTTACATCGTACACAAAGATAAACTCAAAATGGATAAAAGACCTCAACGTGAGACAGGAATCCATCAGAATCCTAGAGGAGAACATAGGCAGTAACCTCTTCAATATCAGCCACAGAAACTTCTTTCAAGATATGTCTCCAAAGGCAAAGGAAACAAAAGCGAAAATGGTCTTTTGGGACTTCATCAAGATCAAAAGCTTCTGCACAGCAAAGGAAACCATCAACAAAACAAAGAGGCAACCCACGGAATGGGAGAAGATATTTGCAAATGATAGTACAGACAAAAGGTTGATATCCAGTATCTATAAAGAACTCCTCAAACTCAACACACACAAAACAGACAATCATATAAAAAATGGGCATAAGATATGAACAGACACTTCTCCAATCAAGACATACAAATGGCTATCAGACACATGAAAAAATGGTCATCATCACTAGCCCTCAGGGAGATTCAAATCAAAACCACACTGAGATACCACCTTATACCAGTTAGATTTTTTAGTTATATTTTTTCCTGTTTTGTCTTGCCAAAATTAGCAAGACAGGAAACAACATGTGTTGGAGAAGATGTGGAGAAAGGGGAACCCTCTTACACTGTTGATGGGAATGCAAGTTGGTGCAGCCTCTTTGGAGAAGAGTGTGGAGATTCCTCAAGAAATTAAAAATAGAGCTTCCCTATGACCCTGCCATTGCACTCCTGGGTATTTACCCCAAAGATACAGATGTAGTGAAAAGAAGGGCCATCTGTACCCCAATGTTTATAGCAGCAATGGCTACGGTCACCAAACTGTGGAAAGAACCAAGATGCCCTTCAACGGATGAATGGATAAGGAAGATGTGGTCCATATACACTATGGAGTATTATGCCTCCATCAGAAAGAACGAATACCCAACTTTTGTAGCAACATGGACGGGACTGGAAGAGATGATGCTGAGTGAAATAAGTCAAGCAGAGAGAGTCAATTATCATATGGTTTCACTTATTTGTGGAGCATAACAAATAGCATGGAGGACATGGGGAGATGGAGAGGAGAAGGGAGTTGGGGGAAATTGGAAAGGGGTGTGAACCATGAGAGACTATGGACTCTGAAAAACAATCTCAGGGGTTTGAAGCAGCGGGGGGGTGGGAGGTTGGGGGAACCAGGTGGTGGGTATTAGAGAGGGCACGGATTGCATGGAGCACTGGGTGTGGTGCAAAAATAATGAATACTTTTATGCTGAAAATAAATAAAAATAAATTTAAAAAAAGAAAAAAAAGAAATATCTTTTCTGGATTCCATGGTCTGTTCTGAGGTACTTTTACATTAGATATGGGTTTAGGTCAAGGTTCATATCTTTGCCTATAGAAGAAGTCAAATTGCTTCAACAACGTTCATTTAAAGGCTATTCTTCCTCCTTTGAATTGCTTTTTTATCTTCATCAACAATCAGTGGGCATATTTGTATGGTTCTCTCTCTGGGCTCCCTATTCTGCTCCACTGATATGTGTGTCTGTCTTTGAGCCACACCTTCTTGATTGATTCAGCTGTATCGTAAGCCTTGATGTGGAGGAGAACACTTCCTCTCAATTTATTCTTCTTTTGAAAAATGATTTCAGGGGCGCCTGGATGGCTCAGTGGGTTAAAGCCTCTGCCTTCAGCTCTAGTCAGGATCCCAGGCTCCTGGGATTGGGCCCCGCATCGGGATTTCTGCTCAGCAGGGAGCTTGTCCCCCAGCCTGCCTGCCTCTCTGCCTACTTGTGATCTCTCTTTCCCTGTCAAATAAATAAATAAAATCTTAAAAAACAAAAGAAAGAAAAAATGATTTCAGCTATTCCAAGGCCTTTTTTCTTTACATGTAAATGTTTGAATATGCTGTGTGTATCTACAAATTACATTGCTTGTGTTTTGATAGTAACTGCATTAAATTTGGAGATGAATTTTGGGAGAATTGAGGTCTTTATGAAAACTTTCAGTAGATGAGCACCGTATATCTCTCCGTTTATTCAGGTCTTCTTTTATTTTTTTAGGAATTGTCCTCTGATTTTTCATGTACGGATCCTACCCATGTTTTCATAGATTTATACGAAATACTTCATTTCCTCTGGAGGGTTCTTAAATAGCATCACGCTTTCAACTTTTGTTTGTGCATGTTCATTGTTAGTATAGAAAAAGGCAAGTGATATTTTGTATTGAATTTGTATTTTTCAACTTTGTTGAATGTAGCTCTTGAAAGTTTGTTGTAAATTATTAGGTTTGTTGTAAATTCTATAGAATTTTCTACATGAACACTCATGTCTTATGTAAATAGGGTTACTGACTTTCCTTCTTCCTTTCCAATGTATAGAATATTATTTTCCTTGCCCAAACTTGTATTGTATTGGCCCAAACTTCATGTCCTGCTGTGTACCAGTGGGGACAATGGACATCTTTGCCTCACTCCCCATCTCACAGGGAAAGCATTCCGCCTTCCACCACTGTGACATTAGCTGTAGCCTTTTTTGTAGATGTTCTTTATCAAGTTGAAGCAGCTCCCCTGTGCTTCTAGTGTGCTGACTTTTTTTTAAAAATCATCAGTATGTTTTGAATTTTGTTAAACACTTTCTTTGTGTTGCTTTCCATGATTATGTTAGTTTCATTACTGAATTTTATGTGCGGTTACACTGATGATTTTCAAGCATGGCACTGGTCTTCCTGCCGTTGGTGCTGCCTCACACTATGCACACATGCTGCAGTCGCCTAGCTCATATTTTGTTGAGGAATTCTGCATCTAAGTTCCTGAGATAGGTTTGTCTCCATTTTTTTTGTACTGCCTAGGACCATTTATTTTCAAGATGATATTGGCTCTATAAAATGAGGTGGGAAGTATGTCTTCTTACTCTCTTTTGACAGATTGAGTGAAATTGGTGTTACTTCTTGAAATGTTTGGTAAAGATCTTCAGGGGAACAAGATGGATATTTGTTTTTAAGAGGCTTTTAATTCACATATGCATGTCTTTCCTGATTATAGGACTACTCCTATTTCTCTGACTGAGTACTGGTAATTTGTGGACTATAAAGAATTGGTCATTTTCTTCTCTGTTGTTGAATTTATGACCATAAAGTTGTTCATAGTAATCTCTTAGTACCTGTCTATCGGCTGCAAGATCTGTAGGACCTTTGTGCCGTTCTTTGGTGATTTGTGTGTCTTCTTTTTTCATATTTGTAAGTTTTGCTAATGATTAGTTGATTTCGTTGATATTTTATTTTTTTCAAAGAGCCAGCATTTTTGTTTTAGGGAATTTTCTACTGTTTGTATTTAATTTCATTAATTCCTATTGTTATCTTTATCCCGTTCTCTGATGGTCGGTGGCTCTCCCCTTGTCATTCCCACTCTGCAGACCACCCAGTGAGGTACAGTTTTGATTGTTGTATTTTTCAGTTCCATAATGTCCAAACAGATCCTTTTTTCAAATGGCATTTCTTTGCTATATTTTTTAAACACTTGAAATATGTTTTAGGACGATATGTAATTGTGTATTCAAGACATTTTATGATGAATGCTCTAAAATTCTTACCGGATATTTATAGTGTGTTCTTCACCTCAATGCTGGAGTCAATTGATTTTCTTATCTCAATGATTTTTATCTCTTGATTCTATTTAAATCTTCTGTTTGCATGTATTCTTTTGAGGTCTAGTAGTAGGTCCTGGACAGCTTTTGTGATCTGTAGTCCCCGTGACAATTTCATTTCATTGCTGGAGCCCTTTCTGTGTTATTTTGGTCAGCTTCGTTCTCTTGGTATCAGTGAGACTCCAGATTCCTTGTCAATGGCATCCTGTTGCCATCAGGCTCAGAAAACACCAGGCCTGAGTTCTTTTCTGCCCCTGGATGGAGGTCCAGGAGGTCATGAGCCATTTGGTGCATTGGGTGTCAGCGATGAGGCCACTACTACCCTGTGGGGGTTGGATCTCCACCTGCACTCTTCTGACCCCGACCCTAGGGCAGATTGGGCCACTACTCCTTGGCTTGGGACAGCTGATGGGTTCTGCTAACACTGCTTCCAGCCCTGTGTGTGGGGCTGGCATGGGGGTTGGAGGGAAACCTTGCAGATGCTCCAGCAAAGTGGGCTGCTGCCGGCTGGGCATCCGACAGAGGGTTTCTCCACGAGACTTCTGCGGGGGTGCCCCTTTCACAATCGTTGGGGAAGGTTTTTCTGTGGTCGACTGTCCATATCTGTTGGTGTTTCTGAGTGACAGGACTCTCCAGTGCCCACACCAGCATGAAAACAACATCCAGCAAACACACTGCTCCTTTGTTGTCTGAGTCCTGAGACCCTGGCAGTTTGTTTTCGCCCACTTGTCCTTCTGTGATAGTCTGGCGATTATATTCCCAAGGTACTCAGGAGTCTTCAGAGGAGAGGGCAGGGAAAGGTAAGTCCGTGCTATCTTGTCTCAAAACCTGAGCTTTTTACTTTTAAGTTCAGAATACTTTTCCTTCATCCTGAAGACTTTTCGGTTTTGCATCAGAAGTCAACCAGCTTTAATACCTTTAAGGAGAGAGAGAGAGAGAATGAGTTCAAGATGCTAGCCAGGTCCTCTATGTAGAATCAGAGGTTGATGAAGCCAGAGCCAGGGCAGAAGTGCAGGTCTGCTAACCGGGCCATGTTCACGGGGATCAGAAGAGAAGCCCAGCCTCCAGCTCAGTGACGCAGGGAGGAGGCGAGGGTGTGGGAGAGCCGCAGTCCACACAGAGCCAGCATGCTCCATTCTGACACAGGGGTATGGTTTTCCTGTGTAGGAAACATAGGTTTTCCATAGTAAGGGAATTAAAATATCTGCTTGTTAGAGTTCTAGAGGCAACATATTACAAATAATGGTATGAAGTAGTGAAACTGAAAACGTTATGAAATGGTCATGGTTGGATGCCAAAAATCAACGCGTACGCGGAAGCGAAGCTGAAGCAGGGGCAGAGTCATGGGAGATGGAAATAAAACCAATACGTGCGCAGCGAGCTCCAATGGTAATGACGCCTATAAACAATATTTGGGTGACAGGACCATTTTGCATTTTCTTCAAGTAGTGTGACTTCCCTAATGACAGCCGTTTTATTTTTCTGAGGTAATTTTTCATGGCAAATTAAGTCGAATCACACCATTTTTACTTTATTTTGATAAGCACGCACCTTACCCCAAGACCCGTGGGCTGGCGAGCACCAGTGAAGGCGGAGAAGTCACGCCCACAGCAGCGAGGGCCAAGCTCCTTATTTTCTCTTACTGAGCTCAAAACATGGCCCCAAGTTTAAAGGTCAAGGTGGAGGTCTTGTTGCTGGAGAACAGTCAGTTAAGCTTGAAATCTGTAAGAACTTAGCCAAACGTGGTGCTTGTCTTGACAACAGCAACTCCTTGGTTAGGAACTCCACTCTCGTGCGAGGCTGTGAGAGGGAGAAGAAAGCCCCAGGTCACGCCCTGAAGGCGGTGTTGCTCAGCAATTACTACTGATTCCAAGCCAAATATTTGTTTGCCAGACTGGAGAAGATGGAACATTTATGGATATCAGATACTTCCAATTACAATAATGAAAAGAACAGGTGACCTAATTAATTAATTAATTTGCAATTGAGAGAGAGCGTGAGGGGGTAGTGCAGAGGGAGAGAGAGAGAATCTCCAGCAGACTCCCCGCTGAGCACAGAGCCCACCATGGGGCCCCGTCTCAGGACCCTGAGATCATGACCCGTGCCGAAGTCAAGAGTCCGAGCCTTAACGGACTGAGCCACCAGACACGCAGGGCCGGTCTCCATCAGCCCACCCAGGTACCTCAGTTCGTGGGCGGTGCTGAATGTCTCTAGCACTCTGCTCTAACGTGGACTGCACATTTCCCTGTCTGAAATTAATTTGGGTAGAATGAGGCAGGTAAAAGTGTTGGGAGCTGTAAGAGTATGCAGGGAACTTCTCTAGGACCAGAACAACACTGAAAAGAACACACAAGCTTTAGGCCACACCATCCATGTGGTGCTGAATCTTGAGCACGGAGAGGGTGATTGAATTAGTGAAAGTTAGTCATAAAAATTATTTCTATGTAACTCTGTATAAAGCTTGAAAAGAAGGCCTTATTTGAAAAATATGCAGAAAATACAGAAAAATCAGAAAGGCAGTTAAACCAAATAGTCTTCAATGTCTCCAAAGCAAAACAGGACCCGGTGTGTTTCCAGAAGCTCTGGTACAGGACGTTTGCCTCTGGGGGAAGGTCCCCATCCCCTCCTCCTGAAATATCTGCAGAATGGAAAGAAGGGAAGCAGGTGCCAAGATGCCACTGACAGAAAGGTGTTTGCTGTTGTGTGATTCCATTTCTTTAAAAAGAATTACGTTTCATAGACATAGGTTAAAACGTAAATTGTATTATTTGTATTATTTAACTCAAGAGGGCTTACACCCTTTGTCCCATGACCTTTCTGAACTCATTTATTTGTTGTAGGAGTTTTTCTGTGTCCTTCTTAGTATTCCTGGGTAGACAATCACACCATCTGCACTGGGGTTGGTTTTCTTTCTTCCTTTCTGATCTGTATGCTTCCCCCCACCTTTTTTTTTTTTTTTTTAATTTAACCGACAGACATCACAAGTAAGCAGAGAGACAGGCAGAGAGAGGGGGAAGCAGGCTCCCCGCCGAGCAGAGAGCCCGATGCGGGGCTCGATCCCAGGACCCTGAGATCATGACCTGAGCCGAAGGCAGAGGCTTTAACCCACTGAGCCACTCAGGTGCCCAGGCGCCCCTGCTTTCCCTTTCTTTTCACGGACTTAATACACTAGACAGAACTTGCAGCTTTGTGTTGAATAAGATGGTGAGAGCAAACATTCTTGCTTTATAGACCTTTAGAGAAACATTCAGTCTTTCCCTGTTATGTATATGCTTAGCTGTAGGTTTTTGTAGACATTCTATCAAAACGACCAAGTCCTCATCTATTCCAATTTATTTGAAGAGTTTTATCATGAACAGGTGTTCAATGACGTCACATGCTTTTTCTTCATCCGTTGATATTATCATGTGATTTTTCTTCATCAGCTGGTTAATATGGTTGATTGCGTTGATGTATTTCCAAATACTGAATCTACCTTGCATCTCTCAAATAAACCTCATGTGCTCATGGTATATTGCTGAATTGTATTCGATACTTTCTTACAGATTTTTACAACTACACTAGTAAGTGTTTTAACTTTCATTTCTTTGTTTCTCTTCTTTCTACTATCTGTGTTTGGGTATCCGAGTAATACGAGCTTCAGAAAATGATTTTGGATTTCTCCTGCCTCTTCTACTTCTCGGAAGAGATTGTGTAGAATTGGTATTAAAATTTCCAACTCTCTTGATCTGAAGATTTCTCTTTTGGGAATTTGTAAACTGTGAATTTCTTTCCCTCAGTAGGTAGAGGCTGTTTCACTCATCTATTTGGTATGCAGTGAGTTGTTGTTTGTATTTATTGAAGAATTGGCCACGTCATCTGAAGCGAGACATCTATGCTGTCAGTTGGGGGTAGAAGTCAGGCTCCTGTGTTGCCCTGAGACCATTGCTCTGCTCTCGGCCTCCCCTGACCACACTTCGAAGGGAGTGGGGCACCTTGGCACAGCCAGGCGGCAGCCGTCCAGGCTTCCCCTCGACCGCAAATCATAGCAACGACTCAGCCTACAGAACTTGGGGGTTTGACGACATCCCAGCGGCTTTTCTGAAAGTTTGATAGTGTCAGACTTGCTGTGCTCCCCCCGCCCCCGGTCCCGTCTGAAATGAGGCCCTCAGGAAGCCAGGTTGCTTCTTTGTTTTCTCTGTGCCTGCATCTAGAGCGGATCCTGGGCGTGTTCCTCCTGCTGGTCGCAGGCAGTGCCGTCGGACTGGATCCCTCTTGCCCTGTTCAGTGACGCTCGTGAACCCCACTTGCCCTGGCTCTGAGCCACCCTCCCTCTCAGCATGGCTCGCTCCTACCTGTGAGAAGAGCAGGTGCTAATTATCCAGGTGCCTACTGTTAAAGGAACCGCAGTGGAAATTTCTTTTTACTCTATCAAATGAAACAAAGCTCTCCCAACTTTGCGAGTCATTCCCCATTAAATTCACTTTGTAAGTGTGTGCAGAGTGGGTTCATAAACTGTGCTGACATGACAGTTTTGGTTAAAAGTTGGGAGACAAGAGGTGGGTAACTCGACAGGTCCTCTCTCCGTCCCTTGGTTTCATGGTATTTTCCTGATCAGACCTCTCGGGGTTGTCTGAGCAACACCAACCCCCACCCCCTCCTGGGCATTTAAATCAGAATATCTTGGAGGTGGCATGAGGACGAAACCCTCTCCACCCACCTATAGCTTAGAAATGGAAGTCGATTTCTGCACTCTGCCAACAAATGAGTAGGATGCGGCATATTCCTGCGCTTCTGCTATAATTTAATTTAGCATTTCAAAATGGTTAAAATGGAAAAATGTCTTGATGACATGTGTCTATAAAAAAGATGATTGAGAATTTATTTGATCTTATCATTTGGATCCCCTCCACAAAACAATGAAAAAGCCACGATCTCATCCCTCCTGCAGGAAACTCAGCGGGGCCGTGTGTGCCAGGTGCCTTGCTGTTAGGCGGGGGGCACGTCCTGAGGTACCCTTGGTCCTCCCAGACTCGTCTTCCAGAAGCCCCACGTTGGCACTGTTGGAGGTGGCAGGTGATCAGCCCTGTCCGATGAGGTGCTGACTTGCACGTGGGCGAGCCCTTAGTCTTACTGCTTTCTCTGAGAGAAGATGCTGCGGCTGGATTTTGCACGGAGGAAACGGTGCCATTAGTGGAGGCTCCCGTCTTCCACAAACCAGAGAGGGCTGGGAGCAGGCATCGGTGATGTGTCCCAGCAACACCACAGGCCCTGCCATGGGCTCCCGCGCGACCCTGGGGCTTCCAAGGGACTCAAGGGCCTCCTCCGTCTTGCAGGTGAGGGGCTCAGACTCAAATGTCCCTTGATAGAGTAAGAGCAACCCGATTGCTCTGGTCACCAACAGTCCGACTGGTCGGGGGTAGCCGGTGACGTCGCGCTGATGCTGCCAGGCCAGCCTCACCCTGACACGGTCCAGATCGCGCTTCCCTCGCGTCCGCAGGGCTCGCGCGCCGACCGCCTCCACAGTCCTGCTCCCTCCCGGGGGGCCGCGATTTAGTGCGTCGCCCCCGCCCCGCTGGCATGTACATGGGGGCGCGGAGGGTTAAGGGCGCGCAGGGCCGGAGGCGCCCCGGGCAGTGTCCTCGCGCGGGCGCCGACTTTTCCGCAGCACCCGCGCGTCTCCGTGGTCGGATCAGTACGCGGGCGATGGGCCTGCCGGGGCCGCTGTCTGTATCCTAATGAGGGGATGTCCGACTGGGAAGCCTGAAGTCGATTCTGCAGCCCTTAGGGGTCCTCCAAGGACCCCCAGGGTGGGCACCGCAGGCCGGACGAGATGCTCATCCCCGCCGCGGGGCCGGGACGGGAAAGGAGACTCGCAGATGCCGTCGAAGAGGATCATTGCGTTTCCCCCGCGTCCTGTGGTTTTAATTAAAACCCCAAACTGTCTGTTTATCTATTTAAACAAAAAATAAACAGAGAGAAAATTTGGGTTCCTGATTCTGATATCTGAGCTTTCTCCCAGGCGGCCCCATGCTCGCTTCGAGGTTCGCTGGGATAAATCCGCACACACACGCACACGCACATTCACACACTCACATGTTCTCACACACACACACACACTGACACACTCACACATACACATACAGACATCACACACACACTCACACATATTCAGGGTGAAAAATTAAACCTAGTGTGCAAGGACGGAGCCTTATCCTGCATTCCTGTTTCTGTCGGCGACAGCACGGTGGCAGCCAAGCAGGGCCGGGGAGGCAGGAGCTGGACACCTGCCGCAAACTCTCCTCCTCCTGTACAGCTGCTTCTGTAAACACGTATGAATAATGGTTCTCTTGTGCTTTAAGCTGAGCAGGAGTTGCTGTTCTTGGAGCCTGGCCAGCCGCTAATGGAAGTTTGCTCCCTGTGCGGACACTTCTCTTGCCCTCGGCACAGCCCATCGCCCCATCCTGGGCTGTGCACCCACCTCGGGTAGCCGCAGGTGTTAATGGTTTCTTCCTCATGACGGACTGGAGAATGTTCATTGGGCAAGTAAAGGAAAAAATAAAAGAAGAGAAAGGAAAAGAAGAGAAGAGAACACAGAACCCAGCAAATACTGCAACAAGTCCCGGCTTCTGTGCCCAATCATTGACTCAACCGGAATTACGAAGCACATGTCCAAAACAATTCTCTAGTCTTGGGGCATCACAGGATAAATCTCACACTTGCCAGAGCTCATGTTCTAGGGGGGAGGACAGAGAGCAAGAGGACAAGGAGCAGTAGACAAGGCAAGACGAGGCGGTGTCCAGGGAGGAGACTGGACAGATCAGCAGTGGGGGCAGGAGCCAAGGATTTTAGTAAGACTGTTGATGCTGTTCGGCTGATTTTCCTCCTCCGGGCAGATCTGGGAAGGCTCACCTGTGCGCAACTCCTTCCCAAGCCCGGGGTGCGGCCGCAGGGGTGAGGCCGGTGTGCTCCTTCTCGCTAGCACTGTTGCTGACCTTCCTTATTCCTCATTACTTCAATTTTATAGAGTCAAGTGCTACTCCCAAAAAGGCTAATTTAAAGAGAAAATTCACCCTAAAAAATAAAAATCAATTCCCCTCTTCACATAGGGAACCCCAGGGAATTGATACTTACAGATCTTTGGCGTTTCTGTACTGGTTTTTGAAATATGTTCTAATGGAAAAGATCAATTGTCTTCCCTTGGGCATGGCCTAGTGGGAGGTCTAAGTAGCCATGTGTTTACAGGACTGTTCACCTGTTAGGAGCAGAAGTTGCTGGAAGTGCCTCCCACCTGACATGTACCAACTAGCCCAATGCACACCTGTGCCTACTGTTGTTCTTTTCTTCTTAAGAAGCATGAAGAGGAGCAGGGAAAGCTACCAACAGTGATGCCTTTTGATGGGCAAAGGCCAATTCAAAGAATTTGCTGTAACACTCAGATTGGTCAAGCAGGTGTAATTCATTGTAATTCATTCTTGAAAAGTTTGGTGGGGAGGAGCCTGTGGCATTCACAGTTCTCTTATACTGCCTGATTCATGTTGCTGACATGGTTTCTTTAACTTCCTTTATTTCCCTGTGAGAGCAATGTACAAACATTCTGTATTGAACTTTATGCAATTTTCTTCCTTTTCATGGTCCTAACTCAGGATTTTGTCACTCCATCCTTGAATTTAAGAACAGTTTCCTGGGGACCTAGTCACATTTAGCCTCTACATCCACTTTGCGTTTCATTGCCGGATAATCCATGAGTTTAAAAAACTCAGTTAAAAAACTCACCATATCATTTTCCCTCTTAAATGGAGCTCTCTCCTATAGTTCTTGTGAAAGATTTGTGAAGTCTTTCATAGTTATTCTTTTTTTAAAATTTTTATTATTTTTAAATTTCTTTTCAGTGTTCCAGAATTCGTTGTTTATGCACCACACTTAGTTCTCTGTGCAATCCGTGCCCTCCTCAATACCCATCACCTGGCTCACCATACCCCCCACCCCTCCCCTCCAAAACCTTCACTTTATTTCTCAGAGTCCACAGTGTCTCATGATTTGTCTCCCCCTCCAATTCCCCCAACTCCCTTCTCCTCTCTGTCCCCCAGTGTCCTCCATGTTATTTGTCATGCTCCACAAATAAGTGCTTGACTGATTTCACTCAGCATCATCTCCTCCAGTTCATGCTGACACAAAAGTTGGGTCTTCATCCTTTCTGATGGAGGCATCGTACTCCATAGCGTATATGGACCACATCTTCCTTATCCATCCATCCATTGAAGGGCATCTTGGTTCTTTCCACAGTTTGGTGACCGTGGCCATTGCTGCTATAAACATTGGGTACAGATGGCCCTTCTTTTTACTACATCTGTATCTTTGGAGTAAATACCCAGTAGTGCAATGGCAGGGTCATAGGGAAGCTCTATTTTTAATTTCTTGAGGAATCTCCGCACTGTTTTCCAAAGTGGCTGCACCAACTTGCATTCCCACCAACAGTGGAAGAGGGTTCCCCTTTCTCCACATCCTCTCCAACACATGTTGTTTCCTGTCCTGCTCATTTTGGTTATTCTAACTGGTGTAAGGTGGTATCCCAGAGTGGTTTTGATTTGAATCTCCCTGATGGCTAGTGATGATGAACATTTTTTCATGTGTCTGATAGCCATTTGTGTGTCTTCATTGGAGAAGTGTCTGTTCATGACTTCTGCTCATTTTTTGACATGATTGTCTGTTTTGTGCATGTTGAATTTGAGGAGTTCATTATAGATCTTGGGTATCAGCCCTTTGTCTGTACTTTTATTGGCAAATATCTTCTCCCATTCTGTGGGTTGCCTTTTTGTTTTGTTGACTGTTTCCTTTGCTGTACAGAAGCTTTGGATCTTGATGAAGTCCCAAAAGTTCATGTTCACTTTTGTTTCCTTTGCCTTTGGAGACATATCTTGAAAGAAGTTGCTGTGGCCGATGCCAAAGACGTTACTGCCTATGTTCTTCTCCAGGATTCTGATGGATTCCTGCCTCACGTTGAGGTCTTTTGTCCATTTTGAGTTTATCTAGGTGTATGGTCTAAGAGAATGGTCAAGTTTCATTCTTCTACACGTAGCTATCCAATTTTCCCAGCACCATTTATTAAAGAGACTGTCTTTTTTCCACTGGATATTTTTTTCCTGCTTTGTCAAAGATTTTTTGACCATAAAGTTGGGGACACTCATGAAAGAAATTAAAGAAGGCAAAAAAAAAAAAAGGAAGACCATTCCACACTCATGGATCAGAATAACAAACCTTGTTAAAATGCCTATACTGCTTAGAGGAATCTATACTTTCAATGCCATTCTCATCAAAATCCCACTGGCATTTTTCAAAGAGCCAGACGAATAATCCTAAAATTTGTATGGAACAAGAAGAGACCCTGGATTGCTAAGGAAATGTTGAAAAAGAAAAACAGAACTGGGGGCATCACATTGTCTGATTTTAAGCTTTACTACAAAGCTGTGATCACCAAGACAGCATGGTACTGGCACAAAAACGGACCCATAGAGCAGTGGAACAGAGAGCCCAGATATGGACTCTCAACTTTATGATCAATTCAATATGTTTGGAAAGAAACTCAACCTATCTTCCACCAAATCAGCTCCGCCTTTGATTCATGGATTAAGGTGCTTCCCTTTCTCTGCTGTGCTTAAGTGCAAGAAGCTGTGTTTGAGTCCCCTTTAATTTTCACCCATATCAAGCCAGTTACCCTATTCATTCATTCATTCCCTCTTTTGTTCATTCAACCTTCTTTCTTTTACATTTCCAATCTAATGGAATGGACTGGGGTTCTCTCCAGCTCTCATGGCAGCATTTACAACAGCTTCCATGCTGGTACTCCGACTTCTCAACCATTCTGTCTCATCTGTAATCACAAAACTGACAGATGCATTTAACAAAAATTCTACCCACAGTTCAAACTGCCAGAGAAGTAGGAAAAATATGTGGAAGTTTGTTCTCTTTACCTGGTCATGCCAAGTCATTTGGCCTCCAATTTGGCCTTACACTTTCCTACCTAAAAGCATCAGTTGAGCCAAATTCAGTTTTTAATATCACTGCATGCACCCCTACTTCTGTTTCTTTGACTCACATTCATTAAAAAATACATTAAAAAAATCATTGTGTTCCTGGCATTTGTCAGGGACTATTGATACGAGATGACCAGAACAGGCATGGTCACGGACTTCACGGAGCTTGCACTTCAGTAAGACCAGACAGATTAAAAAATTGCCATTCAAATAAATACGTTACATGAATAAAAGGTGGTGGCCAAGAAAGCTCTCTTTGGGCAGATACCCAAACACAACACTGAAATGTTAGCCGTTGTCCTCTAAGTGCAAAATCACATCAAAAGTCAGGACACATGTTTTGAAGAACTGGGGTATGCCTTGAACTTGGTGAGCAAGGGTGGTTTGGGGTGGACAATGCAGGATGAGCAGGGACAATAAGGCTTTTCAGGCAACGGTGATAAGGACTTCAGATTTTGCTTTAAGTGCCGGGGGATGCGCTCACATGTAAGGAGTTTGACTTTAGCACACGTATTGGGAATGCTGGCTGGTGCGCTGAACGGGGTGGAGGGAGACACTCGTGGAGCAGGGATTACGCTGGGGAGATTACCGCACTCGCCCAGGTGAGATACGGGCTTAATGGGAAATGCAGTCTAATGGCTAATTATAATTGTCCAGAGCATTCCTAGGGACAAGTATAGGACCCTATAAAGACATTATATCAGGTTAATCTAAATTACATCACAGATTAAGAGAGAGGTTTCCCACAGAAGTGATATTTAATCTGAGACCAACTAATGAGGCAAAATTAGGTAGGCAAAGTGATAGAGGGAGTCACTATGAAAGATATAAGACTGAAAAGGTTCAGGCCCTTTTAAAGAACTGAATAAAGACTGCTGTGGTAGGAATGTTAGAAACAAAGAGGAGAAAGGCAGTCACGAGGTGTTAAAGGTCCGTGAGTCCACTCACACTGAGTCTTCCGGGCAAGAGAAGGCACTGGAGAGTATCCTTGGGGCACAGGGAAGCTCCCAGAGGGCTTTAGGCAGGTGGTGGGGTGTCAGGAAGGTCACTCTGGCTGCTGCATGCTGGGCTGGCCACGCAGAAGCTGGAAGGTGAGGGTAGTGCTGTGGCCTGAGCGCAGGTGACGCTTCCAGCGAGTGAGGGGGGGCTGCTCCGCGCTCCGTGGTCCAAATTCAGGCGGACTGCGCGGGAGCTGCTGACTAAGTGGATGAGGTAGTTGTGCCAGGGCTGGGGCTGGGGAGGTTCTCTAAGAATAACTTCAACATTTCTGGCTGTGGATGGAGTAAGTTATTAACATGGGGAAGACTCAGAGAAGTCATGTCAAACAGAAAAGGAGAGAGAAGGTCTCACTTGAATTCATCAGCTTTTCAACATAACAAGAGTCAACAGTTTACCGGGTCGGCACCCAACACCAAGCCCAGAAACAGAGCGTTGCTGGCTCTGGGAATGCCTCTCGATCCCTGATTCTTCCATTTCCCCTCCCCAACCCCTGAAGAAACCATCACCCAGAACGTTCTGTTACAGTATTTTGTATTTTATGGGTTTTTTCCCCCCCACAAAATTGCTTTATTTTTTTTTTTTTTCAAACTCTGTCTAAATAGCAAGTATAGGTGTTTTCCCCCATGGCTTTCTTTACCTGCTCACGGCTATATTTGGGAATCATCTGTGCAAACACGCGTGAACATCCAGTCGTTCTCACGGTGTTTGGTGTGTATGGCATTGCATTCTCGGAACTCAGCTGATTTATCCCTTGCACAGTTGGGCATTTTCAGTGTTTACAGAGTCTTTACTGCTACGAAGAGTGCTGCTTCAGGCACGTTCCCTGGTGGACACACGCCTGAGCTTCCCCAGAGTCTGAAATCAAGCAGGATTGTCTGGGTCATAGGGTAGAACTAACTTTAAATATGATGGAGAACGGGCATCACTTACCCCAAGTGTTGATGTGTGATTTTTGCTCTGACCAGTAGTGTGTGTTTTTGATTGGCTCCTGTGGATCCTTGATAATTTTGGATACATAATTTGGGGGAAATAAATGTAATTTCATATTTTTTTCCATTTCTTAGTTTATAGAAGAGATTGAGCCCCTTCATATGCTTGACGGCCGTTTGTATTTTATCTGAAGTGTCCATTTGTATTTTTGCCCATTTTTTAGGAGAGTTTTCGGAAGTTTTCCTTTTGATACATAAGTGTTCTGTATAACTCCTGGAATTAAATTTGTCTATTCTCTATACAACAAATATCCTATAGTCGACAGCTTGTGTTTTCTCATTCATTTTGCTTACCGTTTGCTGTCCTTTATTTCATACAGTGCAATGCATCTTTTTTCTTTATGATTCACATTTCTGTTGGCTTGAATCAAAAACTCCTCCCCAAAATTAATCGTAAAGTTATTACCTAAAAGGTTTAAAGTTTGACTTTCATATTTGAAGGCTTAATTCACTTGGAACTGATACTCGCTTCAGACATGAAAAAGGAATCAGATTTCTTTCTTTCTTTTTTTTTTTTTTTTCCTATACAGTTAACTGATTTTTCTCTTCATGGTTTACTTACTGGACTTTTTCCTGATGCTCTGCATTGCCTTTTCTTTCTTTTCATTTTTTTAAGGAATATTTTGAATATCTTTTATTCATTTATAAACATTTACATTTCAGAACTTGCTTGTCAGATTTTAGTCCTCAAAAACTAGACTTTTGGACTCTGAAAAACAATCTGAGGGTTTTGAAGGGGCAGGGGTGGAAGGTTGGGGGAGCCAGGTGGTGGGTATTATAGAGGGTACGGATTGCATGGAGCACTGGGTGTGGTGAAAAAATAGTGAATACTGTTATGCTGAAAATAAATAAAAAATAAATTTTAAAAAACTACACTTTTTATTGGAATTGCATTAATTTTATGTGTAAGTCTGAGAAAAACTGAGGTTTTTTAAAGTTTTTATGTAAATCCCAGTTGGTTAAAAATCAGCACTGTTAGATTTGCGTGTACAGTACAGTTGTATGACACTTTCATACGGCACCTGCGGCTCATCACAAGTGCCCTCCCGATCGCCATCCCCTGCTTCCTCCATCTTCTCATCCAACTGATCTTTTCCCTTTGGTAGGTCTCTTCTTTTATTTGTCTTTTTAAATGCTTCTTGATTAAATTTTATAGGTTGCTATATAGGTTACTATTGCAAGTCTTTATTATATTTATTTTCAGGTAAGATTTTTGTATAGCTATTGTAAATAGCAATTATATTTTCTATTTGCTTCTGTAATATAGAAATACAACTGACAATTGCATGTTAATACTATGTTGCCATTATTGTAAAGCTGCCTTATAGATTTTAATAAGTCACCCATAGAACCTTTTGATGTTATTATAGACAATCTCAAACTTGCTTATTTTTTCAATTGTTATAATTGTATTTGTTTTCCTATCCTATCGCACTGGAAAGAACCTCAGTAAATTTCAAACTAAAGTCTCAATAGTTGGCTTCATTTTGTTATTTCTAACTCTAGAAGGAATAATTTTTGCAATGCTTTTTCACGAATCACACATTTTAAAAACCTCTATCAGTTCATAAAATTTTTCTTATGCCTTTGGATTGCTATGATTTTTTAAAAATATGACTTAATATGAATTTTATTAAATTTTTGTTCTGTATTTCTGACATTATTTTAGAGATTATTTAGGCTTTTCCTACCATACTCCATTAATTCAGTGAGTGACTCTAATATAGTTTCTCACAATGAACCAACCTGGAATTTATGGAATAAACAAAGTTACCATTATGACCTTTTTAAATATAATGCAAGACTAAATTTTCTAATATATTTCTTAGAATGTTTGCCTCATTTTTTGAGAAAGATTTGACCATTTTTTCAGCAGCTAACTTAGCTTTCTTCCCCTTCTTCTCCTCCTCCTCCTCCTCCTCGAGAGATAGAGAGAGAGCATGCAGGGTTGCAGAGGGAAGGGGCGGAAGGAGAGAGAGAATCCCAAGAAGATGTTCTGCGGAGGGTGAAGCCTGATGACGGGCTCCATCCCACAACCCTGAGATCATGACCTGAACCACTCAGATACCCCTAGCCTTTTTATTCTTTTTTTTTTTTTTAAAGATTTTATTTATTTATTTGAGAGAGAATGAGTGAGAGAGAAGAAGTTCAGAGGGAGAAGCAGACTCCCCAAGGAGCTGGGAGCCCGATGCGGGACTCGATCCTGGAAGTCCGGGATCATGACCTGCGCCCAAGGCAGTCGCTCAACCAACTGAGCCACCCAGGCGCCCCAGCTTTTTTATTCTTGATCTTGGTTTTTATTAGTTCTGATTGCACTGTCCATCTCCATTTTGTCACTGAACTACAGTTTGTTGAAATTTACTTGACAGCATGATATTTGAGGGATTTTCATATAAATTGCTCTGTGCCTGGAAAGAATGTATATTCTCCTACAGTTAGGGACAATATATCCTACATGTAGTAACTCTCTCAAGTTTGTTGGTTACTTAGATCGTTTGTGTCTCATCTTTTTTGGATTTATTAGATTATTACTATAAGTATTTTGCTTTGTTTGATCTATCATTTGCTAAGAAGAGTGTGACAGCATCCTCCGTTAGGGTAATAACGGCAGGTGACAGCATCACCCGTTAGGATTATAACAGCAGGTCTTGCCGTCTTCATTTCACCTTTTCTTTTTTAAGGTTTTATTTATTTGTCAGAGAGAGCGCGAGAGCGAATGAGCAAACAAGCAGAGGGAGAAGCAGACTCCCTGCTAAGCAGGGAGCCTGATGTGGGACTTGGTCCCAGGATCCTGGGATCCTGACCTGAGCTGAAGGCAGAAGCTAAACCACCTGAGCCACCCAGGCGCCCCATTTTGTCTTTTTTAAAGTTTGGTTATTAAGTTTAAACCTGTTACATTTTCTGTACTTTTAGTATTTTGTCTTTCAACAACTCAACGTGATTCCTTCATTTCTAATACTACCCATTATATTAAACTATTTTGAATGATACTAGTAAAGCCACACTTAATTACTTTTATTTGAAAGTTTATTTATTTGCCTGGTGTATCTTTTTCAAGAATGTACATTGAGCCTGTCAGGAATCTGTAGTTTTATTTGTGGCATGCAATCATATATTATCTATTTTTTTATTCCTTACTGGAAATATTTGTCTTTTAATTGGATAATTCTGTACCTAATATTATTGTGAGCATGATATAGTCTATTTAGAAAGATTTAGAAAACTTTTGGCTTGCTTGCTAATTTTTCCACTGATCAGTGAGATGGGAGTAAGTTATCAATCAAGCTGAAAGTTTTTCTACCTCCTTCCCAATCCCCAGAGAAACTTCCTTATACAATGAAGCTTGTGGGATACTGTGTTCATCTATATGACCAGTATCCTAAACTTATGTCCTCAAGGCTCCCACTCACCTTCTGCAGACGGAACAGCCCCCAAAGGTAGCTCTACCGTGCTTGGCCTCTGCCTCCTTTATTGGCCAGGACAGGCTCGAGCCGCAGGAGCTCCTGCACGCGCAGGAGGCAGTGAGCCGGCTCCCCGTGCTGACGGGCCAACCAGGTGGTCTTTGTCTTGGGGTGTTGGAATGTGGCACGCAGACCCAGAGTGAGCTGTCATCGGTGGAACCGCAAGGCACGGGAGTGAGCAGGGAGGAGCATGGCTGGGTGGCTGGAGAGTCGGGCTCCACGGAAGCAGAGACAGAGCAGAGGCCCCCGTGGTGGGAACCCACCTCTCCTTCTGGCCACCGCTGACCGTGGAGAGCTCCGGGATGTTCCTACTGCTGTACCTTCAAAGAACGATTTGACTTTCCTTAAATTTTGAGGAATTTTCAACTCATCGGCTGTCCAGTAGCCCATGTGGATGCAAAATAGCCCCTCGTGACATCGGAGTCATTACACACTTGGTAATTGTCTTACCCGCCCATCAGGCAGACTGCGTCCCTGCGGACCGTCCACCTGGCCGCTGGCCGGCCCGCGCGGCATGTGATTCTTGAGCCTGCACCACCTCAAAATCTATGTTTAGGAAACCGTGTCACTTACTTGATCAGGAGTAGCCTAGAGCTGAGCCCACCACAAAGATACACCACCAGGGGGGCCACGAACTACCAGCTTTATGTTTTTTACACTTTTTCCTCGGTAGAAAGAGTGTAGGCTGCTTGCTTGACCTTTTATTTTATCCTCAGGCAAGTCTTTCCGGTCTCTGGAGAGAGGAGCATTACGTAATCAAAAAGCAGAACAGAATCCAAGCAGTCCACTTACCCGTCCGCAGAAATGCGGATTCATTTCAGACTCTGGTGAAGTGGGTGTGATGGTTGAGGCTAGGCTGGATGAGGACCAAGTGCTCTGTGAGCTTCATCTCGGCCCGCTGCCAGACGGTGGGCCTGGCCGGGAGGTCCAGGTCAGGAAGGGGGTGAGAGCTAACGCGTCCGTTCCGGGGCACTGCCTTTCAACCTGCTCTGCACTGGATAGAGACCTTCGGCTTCCAGCCCTGACGGCCTCCTCACCACACAATCAACCGACAAGCACAAGCAATTTCCCACTGCGATCCCGTCAGCGATATCCTGAACAGAGAAGAAAATAAATGGGGCGGGGGACCGCAATAAACCGAGTGTCCCCGAAGCCCACCGCTGCAGGAGCCGGAGCTCCAGGCGGCGCGTGTGAAATCTCTCCACGTCTGCTCGCTTCAACGGAGAAATTATATTTTATTCTTCGATTCTCTTAAGCATCCTCTCTCCCAAATTGCACATGGGTGACCTATTATGTCTTTCCTGCTTTACCTTTATTGCGCAGAACGAAAATGAGCGATGTGTTCCCTCTTCATTCCGTGCAGACATCCCCAGCCAGGCACTCCCGGCTGCCGAAGGAATGAATGAAACCAGACAGACAGCAAGAGACGGTTCTCTGGAATAGTGCTTTGTGCTTTCTGCCGGTCCTGGGCCTCCCTTCTTCTCCCGGTGAAGTCCGGCGGTGCATGCGGCGGGGCAGTGCGAGTCTGCCGTCAGCACGAGCGAGCGCCTGCCGCCGGGTCCTCGCCTCCCGGTCCTCGCCTCCCGGCGCCAGCCGCTGCGCCCGTGGGCGTGTGAAGGGAGCCGCCTGATCCTGAGGCTGTGGCCCCTGGAGGAGGCGAGGACATCGGAAGAAACGTTCTTTATTCTGCCGTGAGTCTCCCTAACCGGGGAGAGATTGTACGCGGGTGGTGCCTTCGCGATGGCTCCGGTCCACGGGCCGCCACGGGGATGCTGAGCGCTCCCACGGAAAGCTCCGGGTCCGCCTCGGGTCACCCCCCACGAGCTGTGCGTGTTCGCACTCTCAGCCCTCCTTCGGAGACAAGCAGGCCGAGGCGGGGAGAGTGCAGGGAAATTGCTGGAGATCCCACCAAGTCTCCACTCTCCCGTATCTGCTGCAGACCCGAATTCATGGCTGATGCCGTCAGGCCCCAACGCGCCCACGCTGCTGGCGTCCTCGGAAAGTCAGTCCCCTGGAAGGCCAGTCCCCTGGAAGGCCGGCTGTTTCAAGGCCGCTCCCTGAATATCACGACGTACTCACTGGGACATGGTGGCCCCACCACCCACCACCAAGGAGTAAAGAAATGGGACGGTGAAGGTCACACCTGTGACTGGGGAACGTTGTGCCGTGGACGTGACGAGTGACGAAGACACTTGGAAACTGGAACTTTTCAGTGACTTACCAAAAAATACCCATTAAACTACCTTTCTCAGACTGTTTCTTTTTGTTGCTTTCTCTCCTTGTTCACTGTAGGATGATTTACGCACAGTGTTTCCTCTAAAGCTACTGATCTTCTAAAAACATTTTTAAAAAAAGATTAGGATCAGTAAGGGATAAAATAAAAACTTTATTTAAATATTTTTAGATTAAAGTTGGTAACTTTCAGGATCGAAAGGAAAAAAAAAATGTAGATCATCAAAGAATGCTCAGACTGGGATGCTTGACCGGCGAGACACAGTGTGTCCAACAACACAAGGACATACTGTTTCCACAGCCCACAAGCTCCTGCGTTCTGTTTTATGACACAGCCACCACCACGACAAAAACATGAAAAAGGATAATGCCATCTAAGAATATATGCATATCTCAGAGTATTGGGTCATTCTTAAGTGCCGGTTTCACAATTAAGCTTTTATTTTCTACCTGTTTAAGGACCTCCCTCCGCTGGCACAGAACCATCCTATGGCGTCAGACATGAGGCCCAGATCTTAGGGTCACTTGTGTGGGAGAAAACTAGAATGGAATTATGTAAGGTAGAGCAGGTGTTAAAATTCTATTTTAGGTTACAAAATGCAAAAGATTTTAAGTCTGTTTCCACATGAAAATTGTGATTCTTTGAATTACAATGATTTTTTTGAATTAGAATATTAAATTCGGTGAAGTCAGTCGATGAATAAAACCTAAGAGGTGGGTGTTGCTTTGGAAGACAACAGTCCACGAGAAGGAACCTACGCCTGAGTCATCTCACACACCCTCGGGGCCAAACCAGCAGTGGGTGCAGAGCGGGCCCTCGTCCCTGACGCCCTAGGGAACAACAGGTGTAGTGTGTCCGTCTGTCTGCCTTAAAAGGGGCCGACACGTGGGTTTTCTCAGTTGCACCATCTGCTGGTTTATGTGGAGACAGAGGTGGGTATTCACTGGTTGTTTGGGAGTCGAGAGGACGTCCCGACTGGCACGCTGAAGTACAGCATTCTAACGTGCCAGTGAGCCTCGCGGACCGAAACGTTGGCACAAGAGCTCAGCTCCAGACACAGAATCTGCCTCTGGTCCAGGAGTGGTTTGTTTAGATTTGTTTTGTTGGTTTATTTTCAGTAGGTCCACTAAGATCTCCTGGGTCTGTGTCTTCTGCTTTTTTGCTTTCATAAACGAGTCAGCGATCTTCTCTTGTCCCCAACTAACCCAGACTCCTGACTGACAGCCCCTCAAGAACTTGAAAAGTTCTTTTGTTGAGGCCACGTTGGGGTCTGTGAATATGAATAAAGAAATCGCACATTTCCCGAGAGGATAGGGTGGTATTTCTGCCAAGGGTCCCCGATTAGCGGGTCTCATTGTTACACATTTATTAACTCAGATGAAATCAATATATTCCCCAAGACCCGAGGGTTTTCCTGGACATTGTTCCTTGAAGCACTATTGTGTTTGTATCAGGGCAAAGTGGGACATCTTCTAATGTAACATTCAGCTGTGATAGATCAAATTACCTTTTATTTTAAAAAAATCAAAATTTCCCATTTGGACATTTAGTGAATGGCAGGCTTGACCTTTCCCAGACTGTTTTCTGCTTCATTGTCCTCAGGACCCTGCTGGCAACGGGATGTATATTTCCTTTCTGCTCGCACAACCCAATCTGACCTCTCTACGATAAAGTTGAGACAATACACGTTCAGAAGGCTGCTTTTGTGAACTCTTGGACTCAGAATCGTCCCTGAAAAAGGGTCACATGCATGATACCTGATAGGGAAGGTGGCTTGACCGCACGGATTGACCGCACCTGAGTCTGACTGTTCCCATTAAAATCATCATCATGTGAAGCTTCCACACCCCATCGTCAAATGTATTCCTGCTATAATTTTTAGAGTTACATAGGATGCTTTTTTTCTCTCATTTTGTTCATTGTTGGTTTTTTATACCTTAAAATGTCTCTTCTTAAAATAATATTGGCCTCTGGTTTTTAATACTGTCATAAAGAGGCATGAAAAGTCTTTAATCTTGGTTCTAAAATTCATTTATTTTATTTTTGCTAGGACAGGGTTCAAGCCCCAAGTCTCACAAGTTTTACCTCACTTTCCCACTGACACACACACTGGTTCTTTCCCTGCCGAGAGTTCAGCAGGTGTCCCTGAAATACAAATTCGCTAGAGCTATTTCCCCACAGAACACTTTTGGCTTGATTATAGAGAGATTCTTACAAAAAGAATCCTTCTGATTGGGAAAAAAAAATCTAAGGACGTTATCATTTTGTATACGAATTGAGGATGGTATGCAATGATATGTGTTTTCAGTGCAAGGATGAGCTATAATCAACACAGTATGTCCCCCCTTTCATGCAGGCAGCGTGACAGGTTCCTATGTAAATCTGTTGACACTGTAAATGGTAAATGTCAACAAATTCCAAATAAAGTTGGCTAAATAAGCTAGTGTAAGAAATGCAGCATACATCAATCCGAAGGTCGCTATTGTGAGGTCGTGGATGCTGGTGCCTCAAGCGACTCATGGGCGCGCATCTTCACTGGGGTCTTTACCGCCCAAATGATAGGAGTCAGGACAGGCGTGTCATCTCTCTGACCCAGCATAACAGGCTGGACCGAAAGGAGCTATCTGAGGTCACTTAATCCTGCTTCTAATTTTACAGATGAAGACACAACGATCAAACGGGAATAGGACTTAGCTCAGGCAGTGGCTGGAAAGAAAGGGGTCTGGTGGTGGGTATTAAAGCGGGCACGGATTGCATGGGGCACTGGGTGTGATGTATAAACAATGAATCTTGGAAAACTGAAAAAAATTAAATAAAATTACAATATTTTAAAAGAAGGATCTGGGACTAGAAACAGAATTCTCACTCTGGGGCCTTCCCCCCTGCCTAATCCACTCTTGGCTTGGAATATAAAAATAAGTGATACGGTAAAGCCAAGTGTAAAAACACCTGTTGTAATACTAAACACTACTATAACAGATGGCAGATTTGTTCATTTTTGGATGATATGCTTATTTGTGTTAACATGGATGGGACTTTGGGGTGCACGGCTGGCTCCACTGGAAGAAAGTATGACTTGATCTGGGGGCTGTGAGTTCCAGCCCCACATTGGGTATAGAGATTACTTAAGTAAATAAATAGAAGAACATGGGTGGGATTACATTGTTGCAACATCCAAGTTGCAACTCCTGCTTACACTATAACCTGGGAGAGTTTGGGCACCTCCTTTGGGGAATGCTGCAGGGAGTACAGGACAGGGATGTGGAGACCTAATTTCAAAAGCCTTAAAAAGTGGTTACATGGGCTAGAGAAAAATCTCCCAGATATAACAACAGAATTCAATTTAAAAAAAATATATATGTTTGGTGAAGCATTTCCTGATGAGGCTCTAAACTTGGTGAAACACCCCTTCTCTGTCCACATGAATTCATAGAGCCATGCTTTGTCGATACATCAAATCAGGATTTCAAGTGCCTTTCTTCTCAGGGTCTTGTCAACACGGCACAGAGCTCAGCCTGGTGTTCCTGGGCACCTGCTCCAGGCGCCAAGCCCAACCCTCTACCTTATAAAAAACATGAATCCTTGTTTCCCTTCAGTCATGTAATCTTCCTGTATAGATCCAAATAATTGTGTATTGTGATCCCTAAATTCATCCTTCAATGGTAAGTAATTTAATTCTAGTCAGGAATGATAGGACACTTTCAGCCTAAGCCAGTGAAGAATTTGGTAATATGTGACACAACTAGTTATTTTGAGCAATGCAGTCAAATTCCGTATTTTTGTGGTCTCTGTCTTAAAACAGCTTCTTTGATTTATAAACCCTGTAGAAGAGGTTTTCCTTCTCATGAGAACATCTTGTCCTGCCACAGCTGAACCCTTCCTGTCTCCTGCAGACCTGGTCTTCCTGTGATCATAATCCCAGGAGTTTCCTGTCAAAAGTGGAAGACATTCCCTATCCTTTGCTTTTACTGAAAACGATAGTTCTTAAAATGTGACTGTTTTCTCCTGCGTTTATTTATTTATTTTTATAGATTTTATTTATTTGACAGAGAGATCACAAGTAGGCAGAGAGAGAGAGAGAGAGAGAGATTGAGCAGAGAACCCAACATGGGACTTAATCCCACGACCCTGAGCCGAAGGCAGAGAGGCTTAACCCCCTGAGTCACACAGGTGCCCCTCTCCTGCTTTTATTTATTTGTTTATTTTTTAAAATTTTATTTATTTATTTGGTGGACAGAGATCACAAGTAAGCAGAGAGATACGCGCGGGGAGGGGGGTGGTGGGTGAGCAGGGAGCCTGATGTGGGGCTCAGTCCCAGGACCCTGGGATCATGACCTGATCAGAAGACAGAGGCTTCACCCACGGAGCCACCCAGGCACACCCCACCCCTGCTGGGCCATGCTGCCCCAAACAGCCAGCTGGGAAGAGAGTAGACAGGGCAGCTCGAAAGTCCTGGTGCCGGCTGCCCAGGACCATTTCAAAATGTCACATGCTTTTTAACTGACATGGGGTATGCCACTTATAAAGCCAGACAGATACTCTGTAGATCCACGATTGACATGGTGTTAAAGAAAAGCAACACTCTGTGTGTAGCGTTCTAAAATTTATTCATGCATCGGTTTGATCAATAAATATGTACCAAGCACTACTGTCCTCAAGCCTGTGTCTAAATGTTAAGGGGATCAGTATGGGTAAGATGCCAAGATCCCTGCTGCCCTGGAGCTGAGTTCCGGGGGTTAATGTGCAGGCGAGTTAGCAGGGAGAAGTCATCGGCTGCAGAAGGATGCTATGCCCCGTTCTGAGTCAATCTCTTCACCATTTTCCTTCTGATTAACAGATCTTTTGCCTTTTGTCTTTGCCGTTCCTTCAATTTCCTCATGTAGGAGGGTGGTAGGTTTAACAAAAGTCGTCTTTGGTGGTGTGGCTGGAGGTTTGGGTTGTTCTTCTGCAGCGTGGCTTTGATATTCTTGATCTGCCCATTCACGTGAGAGAGCTTTGTTGGGATAATAGTTGAGCTATATTAAAGTCCTTCTTGCAAATATGGATCATGTATTTATGAATATAGAAATGATTGTTTATTTTTGTATTTTAATTGAGCTAGTAATTAAACACTGCACAACACTGGTAAATATTCGGAAATACCATTATTTTTTCAATTTACCTAAGAGTCCACATCATTTTTTTTCAAGGTGGCTTATAAATTTCTATCATCTAGGAATTAAATTATTTAAACACGGTATCATTCTTGACTTTTCTTTCCAGTATATGTACCTTGTTTAAGCAAGTATTTGAAAATATTATAAGTACATGAAATTTAAAAAAAGTTTGCCGTGGCATGGAACACTTTTTTAATCTTAAGGAACACTTGTATTTAGATAAAACGTTGTTTCATTCTCTGCAAGGACTTCATGGGTTTTTTAGACGAAAGTTCTCTTTGAAACTTACTCCATTGGAGTAGGGGCTGCTGTGACCAAAAACATCTATGATTTCCGGGTTGAGGATGGGTTGCGGGAGTGGGGGGCTCACAGCATGGGGTCAGGGCAGTGCCGGTCCTTCCTGAGCTGCTTGAGCCTGCCCGACTCATTAATCTACCTTTTCAGCCCATGACATTATTTAATACCACTTAAAGTGGTCCCAGCCACGATGCATTATCCAGGACTATTTTGAAGAAAGATTATGTGCTGAGTGACATTTCAACAATGCATTGCCAAAGATACACTGTCATTTCTCTACCCACGTTTTACTCAAGACAACTGATGACCTTACCCTCTTAAAAGCTTGGGCAAGATTCAGATTCACTGGCCCGACACCAAATGAGTGAGAGAGACGGAAAGGGAGGAAGGAAGAGGAGGAAGGAGAGAGAGAGAGAGAGAAAGGAGAATAAGAGAGATGGGGGGCTGTTTTTGTTTTCATTTGTGAATATAAAAAGGAGTAAAAATTAGTGGTTAAATTTTAATTAAATTAGATGTCTGAGCCAGAAGGAGCTGTGATTATTTCTAAGCAATTTTTAACAACTGATAGGAATGGATAGGTTTAGTGAAGGATAAGCCCTGGTCCATAAATCAGACACATGCTTCTCCACAGTAGGCTTCAATTAGAAATGTAACCTGCCAGGGGAAGAAGTTAGGAAGATCGCAGAAACCAAATGGATTTCAATTTTCAGACTGGCTGAATTTCACTCTCTTTTCTCAGCAGACACATATAGA